>NC_060121.1:279931036-281181036 GCF_021461395.2 Schistocerca americana | reverse complement strand
ATTTATATAATGTGCGTTATTACATGAATTTCGATAGTATTTTAATCCTACGTCATCTGATACACCATGAGGAGTTCCATATTGTAGTATAAATTTAGAAATTTGCTTATAATCAACTCAGATGCTGAATGAGCTGTGGTTGTCAAAATGTTTCTCAGTTCCATTGGATAAGGAATTTGTCTTAAAAGACATGTGCTGACATCTACAGGAAACTGCTGTTGCTGAAAAGAAAGATAAATTGGTCCCCATTCTGTACATCATCGTGTATTTAAATCCATTTCCCAACTGCTACAGGACTTGATTCAAGAAGAGAATGTATTCCGAAAGAAGACGCACAGAGACGAAGAAAGGTCAAGCCAAGGAAAACAAGGTATTTATTAAAGCAGAAGGCTGAGGTACTGGAGGAGATGAAGGTGATCAATCTGACGAGAAAGACAGTGATTATGAATTAAATTAAGGAGAGCCATTAAACAAAATTATAGCAGAGACATGAAGTATAATGGAAGCATTATTTTTTGGTGAACGAATACAACGAAACGCGTGATACTCTACACGGCATCATAGTTTAAGTGACAGCCAGAGTTTGGATGATTGGTGATTTACAGGTGGAGAGGATTTAATAATTCACAGAATTAATGAGACAATTGTATAGCTTCTTGTCTAAAGTCAAACCTCCTGAAATAAGTTACACAAAATGAAGTCATCAAATTATGGTAAAATTCTCAGGTTTACGAATGCTCATAAGCAAAGCTATCTCTGCTAAAGAGAAGTAATTGCCAACAGAGGCTACAAATATACCCCTATTATTAAGCTTACATTAGATAAAACTAGAGGATCAATATTGAGAGTTGATAACATGGTACAAGCATGATAGATAACGCAAATGAACTTCATGTTACAGACTAGAGGACAAACTCCAGCGAACCTTTAGCAGATATCGACTATGGCCCTGGATTAATACAGATGGATTGAAAGAGTGATTAATCTTCTTTCTAGTATTGAAAGTAATAAGCAGTAAATCATATGATAATGATATAATACGTATCAAAGACAAATTTGAGGTGCAGTGATCTTTGCTTGCAGTTTATGATGACTGTGGAAAATAAAGTGAAAGACCTATAACCGAACCATCATGACTACGTCTTTGTTATCAATTTGTTCTTTTATCAGGCAACAAATTGTGTGCTAACGTATCTGATTACTGGGTAATAATTCCTAAAACGCAGTTACTTTATAACCATGAGCTATAATGCATTCTTTACTTTGTGTATTAATATCGTTTCTGTATGCCAAACGTGTCCAAAACTTTTATACTGAGATACGTTAGATGCAGTTCCGCATATTAAGTAGCTATGTACGTAAAAGGCATGACCCTGACTGCGAAAGATATCGTTCTGTTACCCAATGGAGTTTCAGCAACATTAGTTCATTGACAGTCATGACACTTGTAGCAAATTTTATCCATTTGTAAATCATGTGTGCCCTAAACTGACCTATTGTTAAAAAAGGCGATCCAGTGCTAAATCCCAAAGTTATGATAGCATGATTATATCCGCCACTCAAACAGTCGTTCTCTGCAGTAACAGAAAGAGACCTTCTTTTAACTCGCCTTATGTACAGCCCTCTATAATAAGTACTGCAACCACGAATTTATGTAGCCAAGCTCTGAAGCAGGTAACTTACTTTATTGCTTCTGAAAGTTGTTGTGAATTAGTATTTAAATTTTATCTGTGTAGTTTGTACTTACAGTTGAAAATAGAAGCAATCTGCATTTATTGCGATGCTGTACTAGGACAGCCACAATTAAAGTTTCACTTGAGTAATGACTGAAAACTATTAATCACAACCAGCACTTTCATTCAAGCAAAATTAATGTCAGCAAATGAAAAAAATGAGATTAATGTTTTGACTTTGCTTTCCGTTCTGTTTAAATGAGCAGAAATAGGACGTCATATTAATTTTGAATCTGAAAAGTTATCGGATTATACAAATACGATTTTGACATTGTAATTTTAACATAAATCATTAATTACAATACATGACATACGAACTAGGTTTTTGACTAGATGTAGGTTAAATGAACTTTCGAAATGAAGTTGTTCAAAACTTGCACTAGGTTGACTATCACTGGGTTCACAAACCTAACAACAAATTTATCAAATAACGTAAGCGTCCTGCAGTGTAGTTGGTGTCGTGTAACAGATTGTGGCAAGTAATTTTATACAGTTTCTTCACGTCTCTGACAAAGTAAATTAACGTGATCCACCATGACTTCTTCCAGAGCCATGACTCCAGAAACTTTGGAACATCATAAGCCCGGAAATACTTGCATCCGCAAAATAAGCATACCAGAGATAATGTATAAATCTGCAGGTAAGAGCCATACCAGTTTATAAGTGGTTCGATGCACAATTAATTTCGAAATTAAATTTATTAGGTTGGTGCATAACTTAGTAGCTTTTTCCCACAAGTTTAAACACAACAGATATACTTAAAGGACACTTTAGTCACCAGTAATATACTCTCTTTCGCTATTTACAAGTCTGGCAACGCTGGGGTGACTTTTCGATTCCGCAGCTGTAGAAATCACTTGCTTTTGAAGCAAAGAACTGGTCGAGTCATGTTCGGAGCGCATTTCATGCGGAACGGAAGTTCCTTGAAGGTTGTACGATAGAGGTAAAAATCTGAGGGCACAACACAGGAGAATAAGGTGGGTGCGGAATGACTCCCCGACCCAACTACCGCATAGTGTCTTTTGTCAGTACAGCACAATACGGGCGGGCGTTATCTTGGTAGTTGTTTTAGGACTGCGTCTACAAGACGTCTCAGTAATTGACAGTAAATGTCAGCAATGATGATTACACCTCGGGGAAGCAATTCGTAGGTCACACCGTCGCTGTTCCTTCAGATGTCTAACATTATTTTTTGTGAACGAGCGCAGTTCCTTGTACGGGGAGTTGCTGCTGTGTTTGGGCTCAACGATCCCTTTCTTTCTCTTGTGTTAGCATAAACGCACCATTTCTCCTCACCACTAGGAATCGTCGGTGTTGTTCACGTGCCAATTTATGACGAGCAAGCAGAGATACACATACAGCCATCCGCTGATCATTTTGATTTTGGCTTATGGCATGCGATATCCATACACCCAATTTTAGAAAATTCCGCATTGCATGCAGATGGTTGGTGTTAAGTATCACAGTTCATCATATTTGCCAGATATCGAGTACACTGACTTTGATTATTGTGGATTAATGCATTTAAACTATTTTCATCGAACTCCCAGTGTCTTCCTGAACGAAGACACAATAATGTCAAAACTATCCTCATTAAAAAGAGAAAACCATTTTCTTGTTGTGCTCTATCCAGTGGCATTATCCACATACACGGCGTAAATGGTTCGGGCTGCCTCCGGTGCTGCCAGTGTCCACAGATCCACTCACTCTCTTCAGATGAGAAAATGACATTCTGTAAACTGAAATAGCAACAGTGAATTACAAATAAAAATGTCAGTCGATAAATAAACCCATAGTAACAGGACTACCAACATGCAAAACAAAAACTCTACGAACTTATGCAACAACCTAATATATAAATAGCTATCAACAACTCTTCCGCACTGGTCAATGTGTCGCTACCATTTCTTCCTTATTACTGTTGCATGAGCAATCATCATGCTCACCGAAGTCATCCAGACATAAAGCCCAAAGGAGCTGCTCGACTAAGATATTTGAATACATTAAATTTATTTCTCAAAATACACACATCAATAAAATTATTTTGAAATTCATGGCAGTGAAACAAAAATTGGTTGGCTCAAATAGCTCTGATCACTATGGGACTTAACGTCTGAGGTCATCAGTCCCCTATAACTTAGAACTGCTTAAACCTAACTAACCTAAGGACGTCACACACATCCATGCCCGAGGCAGGATTCGAACCTGCGACCGTTCCAGACTGTAGCGCCTAGAACCGCTCGGTCACCCCGGCCGGCAACAAAAATTGGGACTGAGGCACATATCTGGACACATTCCAAATGGATATATATTAATTTGCAATGTTTCGAGAAGACGAAACAAAAACAATGAAACATGTATGTAACAATGAAATCGTCTGTTTCCCATGGGGGATTTTTCACAGCACTCCTGAACAGCTTTGATACTATGCGAACGTCCCCTCGCTCCGGATGTATTTTTGAATCCGTTGTGCCATACCAGCGATAAGATCATCAAGCCGCCCTTGGTCCAAATTCCCTATTCTTCAATGGCGATTCAGCGTAAATCGTGCAGAGTACGGGATTGTTGTCGGTGTCCAGAAATTGCTGGTTCAATCGATCCCATATACACTATGTGGTCAAAAGTTTCCGGACACCACCAAAAACATACGTTTTTCATATCAGGTGCATTGTGCTGTTACCTACTGCTAGGTACTCCATATGAGCGACCTCAGTAGTCATTAGACATCGTGAGAGTCCAGAATGGGGTGCTTCGCGGAACTCATGCACTTCGAACGTGGTCAGGTGATTGGGTGTCGCTTGTGTTATACGTCTGTAAGCGACATTTACACACTCCTAAAAATCCCTAGATCCACTGTTTCCGATGGGATGCGGAGTGTAAACGTGAAGGGACACGTACAGCACAAAAGCGTTCAGGCCGACCTCGTCTATTGACTGACAGACTGCCGACAGTTGAAGAGGATCGTAATGTCTAATAGGCAGACATCTATCCAGAACATCACACAGGAATTCCAAATTGCATCAGGATCCACTGCAAGTACTATTACAATTAGACGGGAGGTGCGAAAACTTGGATTTCGTGGTCGAGCGGCTGCTCGTAAGCCACAAATCACGCCGGTAAATGCCAAACGACGCCTCACCTGATGTAAGAAGCCCAAACATTGGACGATTGAACAGTGGAAAAACGTTGTGTGGAGTGACGATTCACGGTACCAACATGGCGATCCAATGGCAGGGTGGGCGGGGTGTTATGATGTAGTCGTGTTTTTCATGGAATGGGCTTTCAACCCTTGTTGTTTTGCGTGGCACTATCACATCACAGGCCTACATTGATGTTTTAAGCACCTTCTTGCTTCACACTGTTGAAGAGCAATTAAGGGGTGGCGATTGCATCTTTCAACACGATTGAGCACCTGTTCATAATGCACTGCCTGTAGTGGAGTGGTTACACGACCATAACATCTCTGGCCTGCACAGAGTCCTGACATGAATCTTGTAGAAAACCTTTGGGATGTTTCGGAACACCGACTTCGTGCCAGGCCTGATCTACCGGCATCGATACCTCTCCTCAGCGCAGCACTCCGTGGAAAATGGGCTGCCATTCCCCAATGAACCCATGCCTGCGAGAGTGGAAGCTGTCATCTAGGCTAAGGGTGGGCCAACACCATGTTGAATTCCCGCAATACCGATGAAAGGCCCCACGAACTTGTAAGTCATTTTCAGCCAGGTGTCCGTATACTTTTGATCACATAGTGTTTGTTCGATTGGATTTACGTCCGGGGAACAGGACGCCACTACATTCTGGTGATCCTAGCAGCCTGAAAGAGTGAGTTTACGAGTTCATCATGATAAGCACGCTACTTATCATTCATCAGAAAGAAACTGTCAACAAAATGTTGGCGCGACAGCACCACTATTGCTTGCAGTATCTCGTCCTCGTACCGTAGTGCAGTGAGATTGCTCTAAAAAAACCACGAGATATGTACTTTGGCCCCAGGTAATGTTACCGCTGGACTTCAAGTCGCGCGGTGGTCTCGCGGTTCTAGGCACGCAGTCCGGAACCGTGCGACTGCTACGGTCGCAGGTTCGAATCCTGCCTCGGGCATGGATGTGTGTGATGTCCTTAGGTTAGTTAGGTTTAAGTAGTTCTAAGTTCTGGGGGACTGATGACCACAGCAGTTGAGTCCCATAGTGCTCAGAGCCAACTTCAATTCGCCGCCATCTTGTTGCACATGGGAGTAACAGCGTTGGAGGCATTAGGTATTACGGGATTGTCTCTAGTTACGGTGTCTGTGATTATGAGGGTGCAGACAGATCCAAGATTGGTTCATGAACAATACCCGACGTCAGTCCTGGGGCATGAATTCTGTATGATTCCTTGCTCGCGTGTAACAGAGTCAGTGGTGTTTTGATGCACGACGCGGTGCTCGCTATGGTCTTTGGGAATGAAGCTCCGCATCATGCTATGATCTCCGAAGAGTTTGATGTGACATATGACGTCCTGTAGCCTCTTCAGACGTCGACAACAGCTTTGGAGTACTCTGCCCTCATTTCTTTTGGCTCAAAAGTCGCAGGTATCGCTCTCTGGACGTGTCGAACGTGGACGGTCTGTGCGGTGGAAGTCCCCAACAGCCAGTTGTAATCCGTTCCATGTCCGCAACACATCACTATGACTCCAGTTCACACCCTGAATAACTTCCCTTGTTAACAAGTCTTCTGCGTGTACTGTGATGATGCGGACCTGATCATTGGTAGCGACTGTCTTGTGTGACATGTTGGATGTTCACTCTACTGTTCCACTACTGTCTCTAAGAGTCCCTGTTATGCTGTACTTGCAACTGAAATGCTGCAATCCGTGGCGTTCTACACATAGATAGTGCACATACAATCTATATGTAGAGAGAACGTCAGGAGTTACTTCCTGATGGGTACACGAGTAGTCGCAATGGTAACACACCTGCATGATGTGTCGGGTGATGCAAAACTTTTGTTGTTCAACGTATAAGTACCTTGGAGCGGTGCAGTTATATACTGTTTTATAAACAACACTTTTATCATATTCTTTTATTAAAGCGATACATATTACGAAACATTCATTTTATTACTTACAAAGAAACTAACCTTTTCCAAAGTGAACATATCGATGCTAACCGACGCAAAGCTACGTAAAAAAATTATTTAATGTTTTCCATATAGTGGTTCCATTTTACACGCAGTTGTAGAATGAGAAGTTGCCTATGGAAACATTTTATCAGGTGAAATACATCCACAAAATGTACATTTTGGAAATTCCGAACATTTAGAAACAGTTCATGTAATTATTGCTGAGATTTATTAGATCATACAGTACGGTTTGGATGTTGGGAACAAATGGTGAGAGATCGTATTCAACTTCAAAGGAGAACTGGACATGCGATGCAGAACCACCTAGTCATCAGAACAAGCTAGTCATCAGAGAGGGTGATACATAGCAGATGCATGTGTGTTCATACTGTATACTTTTTGTCCACAGAATTACAATTCATAACTCCCAAGAACTGGATATAACCTATTATTTTTTATTTTTTTCAAAGGCACTCAGACATTACATAAAGTATTCCAGAGACAATTACTCCATCAGGATTCAGTACTACTGATAAAAGACCAGAGATAAAGTATAGGTTGTGACATCAAGAGCATAAATAGAAGATCATGAAAAAAAGGGTATACTACTGCAGATAACGTGTTTGGTGAAAGACTGCAGAATGTGCGATAAACGGTAGAAATAAATAATATTGTTCTTTTCTAAGGTAATGCTGGTCGCCCTGTCAATAGACCATCATTTACAATGGTTAGCGCACCATGCAGCACATTTCTAAATTTAGAGGAATAGAGTGGCCATCTTGTCAGTTTTTGTTTGAACGCTAAGTGAGGTAAGCCCTACTTTGTATCACGTAGTAATTTATTAATGATTTCAAACACATTATTTTTCAACTTTTGAAGAAAACCGTGCGTTCAGGATAACGGTTCTCATCATGATTCAGGGGTAACGGCATCGCCCTGTAAACTAGCCATCACTGCCCCACTAATACCAGTTTTTGAATAATTTCTTTGATTTCTAGTGACTAATTTAAGGAAGACAGACAAAGCCAACTGGAGTACAGAAGACTTAAAAAAGCAAAACAAACTCTTTCTGCAGTGTTATTGATTAGAAAGGATGTTGAAAAATTTAAAATGATCACCCTGCGAAGCAGATTAGAGAGTGATACTGAATCGGACCTGAGCTTCTGCACATGAAGAAACTGTAGCTGACCATATTAAAACACCTGAAGCTGTAACTTGTCTGAAGTAACTTTGAAATGCAATTCAGTATCACTTCATTTTACTGAAGCAGATACAACTATTGAAACTTAGTTAGCTGTGGGACATGTTTCAAATACTTACTTGTATTGTAACATCCTACTGTTTGTGAGATATGTTATTCTAAAAAGTGCTGAAGATGACTAAGATAGGTCAAACTTTTACCACTTGCATGCATGCATGCTAGTGCATGCATGCATGCATGCATGAAAATGTCAAAAAATTCTAAATGCGACTTCTACCTGATTTATTGTGCAAAATTGTAAAGAATGTATTCTAGAGTTATATCTAAGAGTATTTCTTTTCATTCCACCTCTCTAATGTATCATACTGGTGATGTTTGATTCAAGTAACCATGGCAGACAGAGAGAGGGAGAGAGAGAGAGAGAAACAGAAAGAGATAAAATGCATTGATGACACAGTACAGTATTTGACACAAAAATATTTAGTAGAGTATAGTGGAAATTTACTGAAGAGACATGAACCTCTGGCAAAGATTTGTAGTGGAGTATAAAACTGATGGAGATGAAATTCACTATTGATGCTTTACATTATTTGACATGAACAGTGACAGACGAAATCCGAAATTACTTTTTTTTAGTGGTGGATAAAACAGAGAGAGAGAGAGAGAGAGTGAGACAGAGGTGAAGTTTACTGAGGAGGCAGTACATTATTTGACATAAATATTGATGGAATATGAAAGAGAGATGAAGTTTTCTATTATACAGTGTTTGACATAAACCTTTGTGAAGCATGAAACAGAGAGATGAAATTTAATAATGACTCATAACCATCAAAGCAAAGAGGACATATAATAGCAGATTAGCACAGCAAAGAGGGCTTTCTTGGCTAAGAGAAAAACACTAGTGTCAATCGTCTAATCTTAGAAATAAAAATCTGATAAAGTATATTTGCAGCATGGCTTTGGATGCTAGTGAATCGTGGACTAAGGAAAAAGTGGAAAAGAAGGAATCAAAGTGTTTGAGATGTGGTGCTATAGATAAATGTTGAAAATTAGTTAGAATGATAAGACAACGAGTGCGGCAATTCTCCATAGAATCGACGAAGAAACGAACATACGGAAAACAGTGACAACAAAAAGGGACAGGTTGGTATTACATGTGTCAAGAAATCAAAGAATAACATCCGTGGTACTAAAAGGAGTTCTACAGAGGAACACTGCAGGAGAAAAGAGAGAGTCTGGAATACATCCAACAAAAATGTGAGGACATAGGTTGCAAGTGCTGCTTTCTGATGAAGAGACTAGCACCACAAAGGAATTCACAGTGGACTCGATGAAACCATTCAGAACACTGACAACTCCCGAAACAAATAAGAGTGCTTAAAAACAGTGTTTTACGAGAATTTAGCTGCTTCTTGAGGCGAAGAAAATCGCTGTCGACATATTTTGGTTCATCTTGGAACAACTGATTGCTGCTCAGCTTCTAGACTGTATGAACGTATCGAAGTTTTGTCTCCCATTATGATGTTTTGTACGGATTTTCCATTTCCTCAGTAAAAATTTTTAGCATTTGCTCCCACGAAACGTTTTTTGAGCTTCATTCAAATTGTGAGAAGTCGATCGGAAAGACATGTTTTCCACGCTTACATGTAGATGATAAATCAAATGTAATGCAGTCTTAGATATGCTTAAGTTTACCTCTACCTTATGGTAAATCACACGCCAATCATCTTCAACCACATTGTGTACAGCACTGTATTTTGCACAGAAACCGATTTTAGTCGACCTTGACCAAATTCATCTTTGACGGAACGACGATCACATCGAAATTCTACAACCCAACAGTAAACTTTCTTTCCTGAAGATCTCCAAGAATTGAACGAAGCGATGTGGTACACTGATATTTTCCTAAAATCATGCACGAATATCCAGCAAAAACACCATGCAATATTTTGCTTTTTCCACTCCATTGTTACTCTAGTCACAGCGTACAGAAACTATTCTGCCAATTTCGGAGCTGGTATACTTTTATCAGTTTTAAAATAAAATTAATGTAATAACTAAGCAACTCCATACACACTCATGCTCATAAATTAAGGATAATGCTGATATATGGTGAAACAACGCTCTGGTGGGAGGTTTGCGGGTTTAAATCATCTCGGGGTATGGCCATGCGGTGAATTTGACCTGCGGTCGTCGCACGGTGGCGACGGCAGCAGTCTACATACGCGGAGGTGTGTTGGTACATGTAAGAGTACAGTGCAGCGAGTAAGTGTGCAGACGTTTTCAGACGTGTTAATGGTGACTGTGTGTTGGAAATGGCTCAAAAAACACACATTGATGACGTCATGAGGCGTAGAATACTAGGGCGACTGGAGGCTGGTCTAACACAGCAGGACATAACACGGGCCCTCCGTGTGCCACAAAGTGTGATCTCAAGATTATGTCAGCGATTCCAGCAGACAGGAAACGTGTCCAGGCGCTACAGTACGGGACGTCCACGGTGTACAACACCACAAGAAGACCGATATCTCACCATCAGTGCCCGCAGACAGCCACGGAATACTGCGGGCAGCCTTGCTCGGGACCTTACCGCAGCCACTGGAACAGTTGTCTCCACACAGTCTACAGACGGCTGAACAGACGTGATGTACTCACCTGGAGACCTGCAAGGTGCATTCCACTGACCCCCGGTCATAGGAGAGTCCGTAAAGCCTGGTCTCAAGAACACAGTATATGGTCATTGGAACGGTGGCCCCAGGTTACGTTCACGGACGAGTCCAGGTATAGTCTGAACAGCGATTCTCGCCATGTTTTCATCTGCCGTGAAGCAAGAACCAGATACCAACCCCTTAATGTCGTTGAAAGGTACCTGTATGGAGGTCGTGGTTTGATTGTGTGGGGTGGGATTATGATTGGCGCACGTACACCATTGCATGTCTTTGACAGAGGAACTGTAACAGGTCAGGTGCATCGGGACGTCATTTTGCGCAAGTATGTCCGCCTTTTAAGGGGTGCAGTGGGTCCCACCTTCCCCCTCTTGGATGATAACGCACGGCGCCACCGAGCTGCCATAGTGGATGAGTGCCTTGAAACAGAATAATATCAGGCGAATGGAGTGGCCTGCTTGTTCTCCATACCTAAATCCGATGGAGCACGTCTGGGACGCTCTCGGTCGACGTATCGCTGCACGTCTTCAAACCCCTAGGAGTCTTCAGGAGCTCTGACAGTAACTGGAGCAAGAATGGGAGGCTATACCGTGGCCTAGGGGTAGCGTCTTTGATTCATAATCAAAACGTCTTCAGTCCCGGGTTCGATTCCTGCCACTGCCTAAATTTTGATAAATAATCAGCATTGGCGGCCGAAGACTTCCGGCATAAGAAGTCAGCCTCGTTCTGCCAACGGCCTTGTCAAAGAGGGCGGAGGAGCGGATAGAGGTTCAGGGCACTCTCTTGTCCTAGGGGTGGGAAATTGCCCCTAAAGGCGGAAGAATCAGCAATGATCAACGACATGAGGATGCAGAAGGCAATGGAAACCAATGCATTAAAGACACGTAACGTGTATCCACAGGACATGTGGCCTGTAATTGAAGAAGGGTCATGATGCTCTCTCCATTGGCAAAAGATTCCGGAATAGTCCCCCATTCGGATCTCCGGGAGGGGAATGCCAAGGGGGAGGTTACCATGAGAAAAAGATTGAATAATCAACGAAAGGATAACGTTCTACGAGTCGGGCTGTGGAATGTCAGAAGCTTGAACGTGATAGGGAAGCTAGAAAATCTGAAAAGGGAAATGCAAAGGCTCAATCTAGATATAGTAGGGGTCAGTGAAGTGAAATGGAAGGAAGACAAGGATTTCTGGTCAGATGAGTATCGGGCAATATCAACAGCAGCAGAAAATGGTATAACAGGTGTAGGATTCGTTATGAATAGGAAGGTAGGGCAGAGGGTGTGTTACTGTGAACAGTTCAGTGACCGGGTTGTTCTAATCAGAATCGACAGCAGACCAACACCGACAACGATAGTTCAGGTATACGTGCCGACGTCGCAAGCTGAAGATGAACAGATAGAGAAAGCGTATGAGGCTATTGAAAGGGTAATGCAGTATGTAAAGGGGGACGAAAATCTAATAGTCATGGGCGACTGCAATGCAGTTGTAGGGGAAGGAGTAGAAGAAATGGTTAGAGGAGAATATGGGCTTGGGACAAGGAATGAAAGAGGAGAAAGACTAATTGAGTTCTGTAACAAGTTTCAGCTAGTAATAGCGAATACCCTGTTCAAGAATCACAAGAGGAGGAAGTATACTTGGAAAAGGCCGGGAGATACGGGAAGATTTCAATTAGATTACATCATGGTCAGACAGAGATTCCGAAATCAGATACTGGATTGTAAGGAGTACCCAGGAGCAGATACAGACTCAGATCACAATATAATAGTGATGAAGAGTAGGCTGAAGTTCAAGACATTAGTCAGGAAGAATCAATACGCAAAGAAGTGGGATACAGAAGTACTAAGGAATGACGAGATACGTTGTTCTCTAACGCTATAGATACAGCAATAAGGAATAGCTCAGTAGGCAGTACAGTTGAAGAGGAACGGACATCTCCAAAAAGGGCCATCAGAGAAGTTGGGAAGGAAAACATAGGTACAAAGAAGGTAGCTGCGAAGAAACCATGGGTAACAGATGAAATACTTCAGTTGATTGATGAAAGGAGGAAGTACAAACATGTTCCGGAAAAATCAGGAATACAGAAATACAAGTCGCTGAGGAATGAAATAAATAGGAAGTGCAGGGAAGCTAAGACGAAATGGCTGCAGGAAAAATGTGAAGACATCGAAAAAGATATGATTGTCGGAAGGACAGACTCAGCATACAGGAAAGTCAAAACAACCTTCGGTGTCATTAAAAGCAACGGTGGTAACATTAAGAGTGCAACGGGAATTCCACTGTTAAATGCAGAGGAGAGAGCAGATAGGTGGAAAGAATACATTGAAAGCCTCTATGAGGGTGAAGATTTGTCTGATGTGATAGAAGAAGAAACAGGAGTCGATTTAGAAGAGATAGGGGATCCAGTATTAGAATCGGAATTTAAAACAGCTTTGGAGGACTTACGGTCAAATAAGGCAGAAGGGATAGATAACATTCCATCAGAATTTCTAAAATCATTGGGGGAAGTGGCAACAAAACGACTATTCACGTTGGTGTTTAGAATATATGAGTCTGGCGATATACCATCTGACTTTCGGAAAAGCATCATCCACACAATTCCGAAGGCGGCAAGACCTGACAAGTGCGAGAATTATCGCACAATCAGCTTAACAGCTCATGCATCGAAGCTGCTTACAAGAATAAGATACAGACGAATGGAAAAGAAAATTGAGAATGCGCTAGGTGACGATCAGTTTGGCTTTAGGAAAAGTAAAGGGACGAGAGAGGCAAGTCTGACGTTACGGCTAATAATGGAAGCAAGGCTAAAGAAAAATCAAGACACTTTCATAGGATTTGTCGACCTGGAAAAAGCGTTCGACAATATACACTCCTGGAAATGGAAAAAAGAACACATTGACACCGGTGTGTCAGACCCACCATACTTGCTCCGGACACTGAGAGAGGGCTGTACAAGCAATGATCACACGCACGGCACAGCGGACACACCAGGAACCGCGGTGTTGGCCGACGAATGGCGCTAGCTGCGCAGCATTTGTGCACCGCCGCCGTCAGTGTCAGCCAGTTTGCCGTGGCATACGGAGCTCCATCGCAGTCTTTAACACTGGTAGCATGCCGCGACAGCATGGACGTGAACCGTATGTGCAGTTGACGGACTTTGAGCGAGGGCGTATAGTGGGCATGCGGGAGGCCGGGTGGACGTACCGCCGAATTGCTCAACACGTGGGGCGTGAGGTCTCCACAGTATATCGATGTTGCGCCAGTGGTCGGCGGAAGGTGCACGTGCCCGTCGACCTGGGACCGGATCGCAGCGACGCACGGATGCACGCCAAGACCGTAGGATCCTACGCAGTGCCGTAGGGGACCGCACCGCCACTTCCCAGCAAATTAGGGACACTGTTGCTCCTGGGGTATCGGCGAGGACCATTCGCAACCGTCTCCATGAAGCTGGGCTACGGTCCCGCACACCGTTAGGCCGTCTTCCGCTCACGCCCCAACATCGTGCAGCCCGCCTCCAGTGGTGTCGCGACAGGCGTGAATGGAGGGACGAATGGAGACGTGTCGTCTTCAGCGATGAGAGTCGCTTCTGCCTTGGTGCCAATGATGGTCGTATGCGTGTTTGGCGCCGTGCAGGTGAGCGCCACAATCAGGACTGCATACGACCGAGGCACACAGGGCCAACACCCGGCATCATGGTGTGGGGAGCGATCTCCTACACTGGCCGTACACCACTGGTGATCGTCGAGGGGACACTGAATAGTGCACGGTACATCCAAACCGTCATCGAACCCATCGTTCTACCATTCCTAGATCGGCAAGGGAACTTGCTGTTCCAACAGGACAATGCACGTCCGCATGTATCCCGTGCCACCCAACGTGCTCTAGAAGGTGTAAGTCAACTACCCTGGCCAGCAAGATCTCCGGATCTGTCCCTCATTGAGCATTTTTGGGACTGGATGAAGCGTCGTCTCACGCGGTCTGCACGTCCAGCACGAACGCTGGTCCAACTGAGGCACCAGGTGGAAATGGCACGGCAAGCCGTTCCACAGGACTACATCCAGCATCTCTACGATCGTCTCCATGGGAGAATAGCAGCCTGCATTGCTGCGAAAGGTGGATATACACTCTACTAGTGCCGACATTGTGCATGCTCTGTTGCCTGTGTCTATGTGCCTGTGGTTCTGTCAGTGTGATCATGTGATGTATCTGACCCCAGGAATGTGTCAATAAAGTTTCCCCTTCCTGGGAAAATGAATTCACGGTGTTCTTATTTCAATTCCAGGAGTGTAAAATGGTGCAAGCTGTTCTTGATTCTGAAAAAAATAGGGGTAAGCTATAGGGAGAGACGGGTCACATACAATATGTACAACAACCAAGAGGGAATAATAAGAGTGGACGATCAAGAACGAAGTGCTCGTATTAAGAAGGGTGTAAGACAAGGCTGTAGCCTTTCGCCCCTACTCTTCAATCTGTACATCGAGGAAGCAATGATGGAAATAAAAGAAAGGTTCAGGAGTGGAATTAAAATACAAGGTGAAAGGATATCAATGATACGATTCGCTGATGACATTGCTATCCAGAGTGAAAGTGAAAAAGAATTAAATGATCTGCTGAACGGAATGAACAATCTAATAAGTACACAGTATAGTTTGAGAGTAAATCGGAGAAAGACGAAGGTAATGAGAAGTAGTAGAAATGAGAACAGCGAGATCAGGATTGATGGTGACGAAGTCAATGAAGTTAAGGAATTCTGCTACCTAGGCAGTAAAATAACCAATGACGGACGGAGTAAGGAGGACATCAAAAGCAGACTCGCTGTGGCAAAAAAGGCATTCCTGGCCAAGAGAAGTCTACTAATATCAAATACCGGCCTTAATTTGAGGAAGAAATTTCTGAGGATGTACGTCTGGAGTACAGCATTGTATGGTAGTGAAACATGGACTGTGGGAAAACCGGAACAGAAGAGAATCGAAGCATCTGAGATGTGGTGCTATAGACGAATATTGAAAATTAGGTGGACTGATAAGGTAAGGAATGAGGAGGTTCTACGCAGAATCGGAGAGGAAAGGAATATGTGGAAAACACTGATAAGGAGAAGGGACAGGATGATAGGACATCTGCTAAGACATGGGGGAATGACTTCCATGGTACTAGAGGGAGCTGTAGAGGGCAAAAACTGTAGAGGAAGACAGAGATTGGAATACGTCAAGCAAATAATTGAGGACGTATGTTGCAAGTGCTACTCTGAGATGAAGAGGTTAGCACAGGAAAGGAATTCGTGGCGGGCCGCATCAAAACAGTCAGTAGACTGATGACCGAAAAAAAATACCCCAGCATCAGCTCGACCACCTGATCCGGAGTATACCAACCTGTTGTGCGGCCTGTGTATGTGTTCGTGGTGATCATATCACATATTGATGTCGGGGTACATTCGCAGGAAACAGTGGCGTTTTGTAGCACATGTGTTTCTGGACGGTTTTCTCAACTTATCACCAATACCGTGGACTTACAGACCTATGTCATGTGTGTTCCCTATGTGACTATGCTATTAGCGCCAGTTTTGTGTAGTGCCACGTTGTGTGGCACCACATTCTGGAATTATCCTTAATTTATGAGCATGAGTGTATGTTGTTCACTTGTGCTTATATACATACTTCATCTCGCCACGCTACTGAATCCCAAACATGCCCTGATACGCATGGCATATCGTGTACTATTTCATACGTTTCCCCAACTATTGTAAGAAGAGATTCTTCATCATCTATGGATGCTGCATATATCATCAGCTTAACATCGCACCACAGAAAGAAGTCCAGTAGGCCTATGTCACACGGTCATGGAGACCAAGGATCTGACCATGTCTACTGTAATACTTCACCGCTGGGCGCTGATGACAAGGTGTGGGGACGTTTAAGCAGAAACTGGTGCATGAGCTTTCCATACGTCACAGGGACAGCTCCTGAAGAGTCTGGATTGCTCAGGAATGGTCTCCTGTGTAAAGCGAACGGACAGTGTGACATGGTGGAACTTATCGATAGTCGTATCTCTGGGCAAGGACCCATCTTCGGGACTTCAAGCTTTAGAAGACACTCTGGTGTGGTGGTCGGCGGCGAGAGAGGTGGTTGTTGATCGGAAAGGGGGAGGGGGGCGGCAACACAGAAGCATGGCGGGCAAGGCGTTGCTGGTGGGCTGAGGAAATGAGCCTGGAACAACTGTTGCGGTAGGTGCCCTGATCAAACAGCGTTATTGCAGAAGTATAGAGGCTCGATCGGAAAACGTGATAGTTGCATTTTGTGGTGATGTAAACACTTATGAAGCCTACGTTTGAATTAAGGTACGATTGTTTTGCCTCTACTGAGAGTCTACTGAAGACGTCTCTTGGAATTGTTCACCCTGTTGTGACGGTCTGTCTCTTGTGAAATACCGAGTACTATTAGTGGTTCAGAGACAAGGTGACGAATTTAATAGTGGTCAGTCCTTTGCAATGTGGCACTAATATTTTAAAAGGAACATTGAAGGCATCCTTACAAGGCACCAAACTAATAGACTGGTGTTTCTCTTAATTGTATTGGTTGCAGTCTAACGTGCATACCTCATTTACCTCATTACGGATGCTTACATGTTATTTGTTAAGCTGGTGAAATGTTGTTGTTTCCAGTGTGTAACGTATATTTATTGCAGGTTAATGAAACCAGTGTATAAGTCCTATGTATACGAGGCCACGATCTGTGCTGATGAACGCAATGCAATATTGCTTCTGTAAAACTAAAACACGCCGTGTTCGCGTTCTATGCTTGTGAATTACTGGGCAGGACAGTGGCAAAACTTCTGGCGCGTTGTAACAGAAGTAAAGTACCATTTTGTATGTATTACAGATTTCCATATTTCTGTAATGGGTATTCATCTACGGGGCTCTCACCTGGAACGAAAGACCATTGAGTCCCATGATTATGGTTTCTTAAACGTATTATGATTCTATAAAGGTAATAATTTTGGATTTCGTATCTGTTTTCTTAAAGATTCTCTTCTTAACATGCTGTTGTCTTTGATTATCAGAAACTATATTATGGAAGATAAAGGTTGTTTGAAACCGGTCTTTGAAACGACTTTGCTGCAACAGTTCAATTTTTAGTAACTTTATCCTTTTAGTCAATCTTATTTTAACTTGCAATCGTTATGTTGTTTCAAGTATGCTAATTGTACTTGAGGTCGCTGTTGTGCAATTTCATAAGTAAATTTGACTTTCATTTTATACTCATTTAATCGATTCCGCGAGTAATTATTTTGGGCCCCGACTCGCTGCTACGATAACAACAGCAAGAAGGATGTCACCCAGTCATCAAGCTACTTGAACGAAGCACAGGGCTTCCTGTTCCAAACATTCGGGTTTGTTGTTGTATGGCGGCTCTCTTGCCAACATAGGACGGGAGAGAGGCACTTGAAAAATACGCTGGGGAGATTGTAGCCAGTGGTGAGGACTGCCACAACATAGAACACCTGAGGACAAGATCGAGGTTCCTGAATTACAAGGCGGCAGCTGTAAGATCGGAAATTTTTCAGTCTGAATGAAGACAGGGAGATGTGGTCACGAAATATCATTCAGTCACTGAGCGGAATTGCAATTTCAGCCCATAATGACAAAACCGTTATCACTGAAGTCTCCAGCAATTGATGAGCCAGTGAGAAATCAAGAGGACGTGCAGTCATTCGACTGGACCGTGAAGAGACAGTGATGAGACAGTAAGTTTGCCTTATCTGGCATGCAAGACCATTGTTGGTTCAGTCTTTAATCTCTGACTCAGACCCCTCCTTACGTTCCAGTATTTATCTTCTCTTTTTTCTATTCTGAATTTTCTCCATGTTAAATGGATCAATCCTTGCGGTCAGTTGCTCGAGTCGTTAAGCAGCCGACTAGATTGCACACTGCCTTGTCTGCTGTCAGCCTCCAAATAACACAGTAACACCGCTTCTGCAAGACAATTACCACAGACAACAGCCCCGGCGGCGCAGACACAGGAAGGCAGTGTCGCCCACCGCTCGCTGCCTGAATGGTTATGGCCAGATATTAGCCAGCACAGAACACGAAGCGAGGTGACGAGATGCTAGTGTGTTACCCCGAAGCTGCTGAACATGGAAGATGAGTGCTACCAGCTGTCCATCAACCACGACACAACAACAAGATCTTCAACGTGTCGCATCGATCGTGCATCTGCCAACAAAAACTGACGCCGTTGAGTCGTGAGATAGTCCATTCCAGCTTTTACTTGCCTAGTTACTGAGCTGTGCTGTGTCCAGGCAAATCAGTCCTGAGACTTATATTAACGATGTCCTTTAATTAATTTTGTTGACTCTCAAATCAACTCCTTGAATTCACTACACAACGTATCTATTGCCACATTACTGACATGTGTAGAGGCAACATAGTGAGTGTACTAGAGAATACTGAAATAATTTGGCACAGGCAGCTGCACCACTATGACAGAAGTTCAAAATGTTTTATGAAGCAATTCGAACACAATAATGAATGAGACAATGACCATTTCTCTAAAAATTAAGCTTTTATAGATTCATGGCAGCAATAGTTATTCTTTTTGCTTCGAGTCTACATTGCTTCATTGAGTGCGGGTTGTAATTTTTTATCTCCGCGAACATTTCGTTTGCGTAGGTCAAATTAGGTCGTACAGTGAAAGATGAATTGTGTACCAGAATTATCCACTGATTTTGCGTGGGAACAAAGACTGCCTGTATATCTCTGCATAAAACAGAATATCTCTAACGTAAGGGCGGTGATCCCTGAGCTGGTGCTCCGGCCGCGATGGCCGAGTGGTTCTAGGCGCTACAGTTTGGAACCGCGCCACCGCTACGGTCGCAGGTTCGAATTCCGCCTCGGGCATGGATGTATGTGATGTCCTTAGGTTAGTTAGGTTTAAGTAGTTCTAAGTTCTAAGTTCTAGGGGACTGATGACCTCAGAAGTTAAGTCCCACAGTGCTCAGAACCATTTTTGAACCTGAGCTGGTGCGTTGCTGGCGCCAGTTTCCATCGATTGTATTTTCATCGTTGAGTCGATTTCGATGCTTATTTGTCTTCTTCACATCTTTGGCGGCGGGGGATTTTAACTGCAGCGCGCGCGGTCTGCTGGGGGGTGGTGTGTGGGTATCCGCGGCGTAAGGTGGAGTGGCACAGTACTGTGTTTGTATGCAGTACGGCTAGAGGCCGAGTCGGCATGACGAAAGAGCGTGGCCAGCCGCTATTGCGAGTTTAACCGTTACGATGCTAATCTTCTGGCCATGGTAATAGGGATTTCCTCGAGATTGGAAGGACAAGTTCGGTCGCGTTGGTTACAAGTTACACAGGTCGAATGAATTGGAGTCGTCGAGTTGCTTCGGTGGGTGATGTTCATATTAACCAAATATTCCAGTGTACTAAAAACCATTTTGAATTGTTCCACTAGCTTATCGATGAAATTGGTGTCGTCACTTGATAACTTGACGGCAGTTAAGGAAGTGTAAGGACGCCCACCAAACAGACACGAAGCATGGCTACACACGTAGCTACAAGTGTAACTAAGTAGTGCGTAAGTCTGTGTTCGGCGTTCCATATTTTTCCCATTCTACCTGTTATGTCATCATTTTAGTTTGAACTTTAAATTTGCGCCGAGATTATTCTTGCTATTCTAAATTTTTTGCCATTATTTTAGTGATGGTTTTAAGGGATTGGGTAACCAGAGTTTAAGAGCCGTAACTGCCCAAGTAAGTCACGGAGGTTAATTCTCTTGATTTAATTTGTGGAGTATATTGTTGAAAGATACCGACAACTAGTTGTGCAGTTAGGATTGTGTATTTCATGCCCCAGAATATTGTCTGCCGCTGATGTGTTTTATGTTGCAGATAATTGGCAGTGGCTGACGCGAGCAAACGGGGATCGGACTACCACGGTGGCAGAGTGATAGTTAAGGCCCTGCCCCCTCCCACGTCTCAGGCTATGTTGTTACTGTCCTGTAATTCCATCCTTTCGGTGGAGAGTTATGGTTTATGAAACTCAATCGCAGTGCAAAGTTGAGTACCTTTTTATTTCATTTCCTGTGCCGTGGATTTCTTGTATTGGTTAAAATACACTCCTGGAAATGGAAAAAAGAACACATTGACACCGGTGTGTCAGACCCACCATACTTGCTCCGGACACTGCGAGAGGGCTGTACAAGCAATGATCACACGCACGGCACAGCGGACACACCAGGAACCGCGGTGTTGGCCGTCGAATGGCGCTAGCTGCGCAGCATTTGTGCACCGCCGCCGTCAGTGTCAGCCAGTTTGCCGTGGCATACGGAGCTCCATCGCAGTCTTTAACACTGGTAGCATGCCGCGACAGCGTGGACGTGAACCGTATGTGCAGTTGACGGACTTTGAGCGAGGGCGTATAGTGGGCATGCGGGAGGCCGGGTGGACGTACCGCCGAATTGCTCAACACGTGGGGCGTGAGGTCTCCACAGTACATCGATGTTGTCGCCAGTGGTCGGCGGAAGGTGCACGTGCCCGTCGACCTGGGACCGGACCGCAGCGACGCACGGATGCACGCCAAGACCGTAGGATCCTACGCAGTGCCGTAGGGGACCGCACCGCCACTTCCCAGCAAATTAGGGACACTGTTGCTCCTGGGGTATCGGCGAGGACCATTCGCAACCGTCTCCATGAAGCTGGGCTACGGTCCCGCGCACCGTTAGGCCGTCTTCCGCTCACGTCCCAACATCGTGCAGCCCGCCTCCAGTGGTGTCGCGACAGGCGTGAATGGAGGGACGAATGGAGACGTGTCGTCTTCAGCGATGAGAGTCGCTTCTGCCTTGGTGCCAATGATGGTCGTATGCGTGTTTGGCGCCGTGCAGGTGAGCGCCACAATCAGGACTGCATACGACCGAGGCACACAGGGCCAACACCCGGCATCATGGTGTGGGGAGCGATCTCCTACACTGGCCGTACACCACTGGTGATCGTCGAGGGGACACTGAATAGTGCACGGTACATCCAAACCGTCATCGAACCCATCGTTCTACAATTCCTAGACCGGCAAGGGAACTTGCTGTTCCAACAGGACAATGCACGTCCGCATGTATCCCGTGCCACCCAACGTGCTCTAGAAGGTGTAAGTCAACTACCCTGGCCAGCAAGATCTCCGGATCTGTCCCCCATTGAGCATTTTTGGGACTGGATGAAGCGTCGTCTCACGCGGTCTGCACGTCCAGCACGAACGCTGGTCCAACTGAGGCGCCAGGTGGAAATGGCATGGCAAGCCGTTCCACAGGACTACATCCAGCATCTCTACGATCGTCTCCATGGGAGAATAGCAGCCTGCATTGCTGCGAAAGGTGGATATACACTGTACTAGTGCCGACATTGTGCATGCTCTGTTGCCTGTGTCTATGTGCCTGTGGTTCTGTCAGTGTGATCATGTGATGTATCTGACCCCAGGAATGTGTCAATAAAGTTTCCCCTTCCTGGGACAATGAATTCACGGTGTTCTTATTTCAATTTCCAGGAGTGTATTTTGTTGTGCTCGCGTCCATCACTAATTCTCATGTGCAGTGGAAGCGGCCGCTGTTAAGTTTTTCTTGGGAAGATATTCTCATAGTCAAGTACTGAAACCATACGAACCTGGTATATGCAGGTAGTATTGTTCTAATTAATCTGAAGTTGGCCGAGCAAACTTTAAAAATTTTGGGGCATGTTGAGCTCAGAACTTTGGTGGGAGTTAGTCATGTTAGTCATATTTTATGAATCAGGATTTTATGAACATTGTATGAGTTAATGAAAAGTTGGCCGAGTAAACCTTAAAATTTTTGTGTTTGTTGAACCCATAACTTTTAACTGGGACAGTTGTGTTTGAATTATGAAGTGTTGGCCAAAGAAGCCTTAAACATTACTGTCTGTTGAATTCCGAACTTGGATGAGCTGAAAAGATAGATAAAAGAGTTTCCATGTAAGTGATGAAGTAGGTGTGGTTCATTTGTCAGTCATGTTGAATTAATTATGGGTCCATGGACATGGTTTAAATTAATGTAAGTAGTTGAAAGAAAACGATATGTGGAAGATATAAGATTTTGGTGTTCTATAAGACAAGCTTTGTTGTAATTGTGGTTACTGTGAATGTATTATGAGCAACGTATTTGTAATAAAGAAGTGTGTGGGAACTACCACTGATTTCGATTGTAATTTCGGTGTGTCCTAAGGGACCACTCCACACTCATTGCTCGAGATACATGACAGAGGAAGTACACTGCTGGCCACTGTAAATGCAACACCAAGAAAGACAAGAGGTAGCACAACAAAATTTATTTTGTAGATAACATGTTGACCAAGTATCAAATGATTACGTTTACAGACGTCTGTGACATGTGGTTCCTCCAGAATCAGTAGCCAGAGTAGCCGCCATTGTTGGAGGTAACCGCTGCCACACGTCTCGGCATTGAGTGAAACAGACGTTGGATGTGTTCCTGGGGTACAGCAGCCCAAGCAGCTTCCACACGTTGCCAAAGATCATCTGGTGTGGCAGCTGGGGATGTAATCTGGGTCACTCATTGAGCAACCGTGGACCGCATGTTTTCTATCGCCTAAAGATCCGGAGAGCGAGCCGGCCAGGGAAGCACTTCAATCTGGTTATTGACGAAGAACCTTTGGACAATGCGTGCCACGTGTGGTCGCGCATTATCCTGTTGAAATATGGCTGTGGCCGAGCCCTTATGGTAAGGAAGGACAACTGGCTCCAGCACCTCGGGTATGTAGCACCGGCTATTTAAAGAACCGGCAATGCGTACTAGAGGCGTGCGAGAGTAATATCCAATACCGCCCCATACCATAATACCCGATGCAAGACCAGTGTGGCGGTGGATAATGCAGCTGTCCAGCATCCTCTCTCCACGGTGTCTACACTCTCGAATCGGACCATCGTGGTGCTGCAGACAGAAGCGTGCCTCGTCAGTAAAGACAACGCCATTCCATTCTGCCGTCCACATCCGTCTGTCATCACTCCATTGGCGACGGAGACGTCTGTGGTTCTGCGTCAATGGTAGACGAAGCAATGGACGTCTTGCGGACAGACCACTCTGCTGTAAACGGCGTCGAATGGTACGCGCAGACACTGGATGATGCGTTACAGACGCAATGTGCTGTGCTATGGTTCGGGATGTCACTGAGCGATCCGCCACTGCCATGCGCACAATTTGCCTATCAGCACGTGCAGTGGTGCACCGAGGTGAATGCGATCGACCACGTCGGTCCGTCGTACCCTCCTGCATCCAACGGTCACATATCCGCATTACAGTTGTTTGGTTTCGTCCAACACGACTAGCGATTTCTCTGTATGACAATCCACAATCTCGGTAAGCCACTATCCTTCCTCTGTCGAACTCGGATACTTGATCAAACGATGTTCGATGTTGTTTACGAGGCATAACTGATCGTCTTGTGAAACAACCACAAGGTAAACACACGTGCCGAACGTACACTCGTCGAAATCGCCAAGCCTTAAATGGCGGTATGAGGTGGCGCCACAGGCGCGCGTGATGTGCGTCTGCGCTGAAATTCTAATCAGTTGCATATCTCGTCGCTGCAAACCCATGGTGTACATTTCACTTGATTCGGATGCTTCCTTCAGGGTGTTGCATTTACGATGGCCAGCAGTGTACTAAGTAGACTGATTCCTATGCGAATGTTGTCTCCGGTCTCCACCATGCAAAGTGTGCTTTCTGTACTGGCTCCCACAGGATTTATTTCAGCGTTCCAGTGACACTTTCATCCTTACTAATCAATCCGAAGAGGAATATCGCAAGTTAATAGTTTTCAAATTATTTCTTTATATGCTGTTAGCCCAGCTTTATATGGATATGTTCTTGAAACCAGTCGCGAACAATTGTGGCCCAGTGACAGGGCGCATTTTCATCCATAAGAATTTCATCGTTGATTGGGAACATGAAGTCCGTGAATGGCTGAAAATGGTCTCCAAGTCACTGATCGGTTCAGTTGGACGAGAAGACCCAGTCCATTCTATGCAAACACAGCCCACACCGTTACCGAGTCACCCCCAGCTTGCTCAGTGCCTTGTTGACAACCTGAGTCCATGGTCTAAGTCACAGTCGGACCCTATCATCAGCTGAAACCGGAACTCATCTAACCAAACCATGGTTTTCCAGTTGTGAAGGGTCCAACCAACACGGTCACAGGCCCAGGAGAGGCACTGTAGGTGATGTCGTGTTGTCAGGAAAAGGCACTCGCGTCCATCGTCGGTTCCCGTATAGCCTATTAGCGCCAAATTTCACTGCAATGTCCTAACGGATACGTTAGTCGTACGTCCCACATTGATTTCTGCGATTATTTCATGCAGTGTTGCTTGCCTCTTAGCACTGACAACTCTACGCAAATGCCACAGCTCTCGGTCGTTAGGTGAAGGCCGTCGGCCGCTGCATTGTCCGTCGTGAGAGGTAATGCCTGAAATTTGGTATTCTTGACACACTCTTGGCGCTGTGGATCTCGAAATATTGAATTCCCCAACGATTTCTGAAATGAAATGTCCCATGCGTATCGTTACAACTATCATTCCGCTGTTAAGAGTCTCTTAATCCCCGTCCTGCTGCCATAATCAAGCCGTATAACCTTTTCACATGAATCACGCCAGTACAAAAGACAGCTCATCTAATGCATTGCTCTCTTCTATCTTGTGTACGCGGTAGTACAGCCATTTGTGTATGTGCATATCACTATTCCATCATTTTTGTCGGCTCAGTGTACATTAACACTGCCACTATCGGTTTCAATGCTTAACTATCTTCGTCAGATAGACTTTCCCACACCGCCATTAATTCAAAGTCAGTACAAAGATGTCACCTTATGTGTAAAGCGTGAGCAACTAAATCGATGGTATATGGAGGAAAGGCCATCTGAAGATAACCGCAACTATGAAACTATGCAGTGGCCGTGTTAAAATACTGCAGTTGAGACGGGCGAATAAATGTAAACATTACAGTGAAATTCGTCTGTATGTGTGACAGTGTCATATGTAATAGAACTACCGATGTTTCAGCTTCTATTGCTGGCAGACTTCCTCAGGGTGACTAGAGATGTCTCCAATGGCAGCCGAAACGTTGGTAGTTTTATCACATTTTCGCGCGATCACACACACACAAGAACGCTACAGAATGGCCTCTAGCTCCGAAAGCATACGCTTTTAAAAGGAAATATGTACTATCTCATAAAAGGTATCCGGATACCTCTGTTAAATAGGAGATAGTAGAAGAGGCGGATAGTAAGTCGGTAACAACAGAATGGGTTGGTGAGGAGTGCTCTGTGGCCTCGAACGTGGACTGGTCATTGGGTGTCACCGGAGTAACAGATCCATTAGGCACATTAACATCGCTTCTAAAGCTGCCAAATCCCATTGTTGTTGATATGATTGTGAAGTGGAGACGTGGAGGAACAACTGCAGCTGAACCAAGACAACAGACGCTTCGTGACTGACAGACAGTAACAGTCGCGAATTGCGAAGGGTGGTTGAAATAATCGTTTGAAATCAGTGATAGGAACACTTGTGAGTTCTGAAGTGCTGCCAGAATTCCAGTTGTAAGTAGCCTGTTTGTATGTTGGCAGCGCTATAGACAGCGTTAATACCGCTGACAGCGATCAGGAGGTTCTGTGGCTGGACGGACTAGCAGTTAGCTAATGGATAGAGAAGTGTATGGACATGTTTTCCCTAGTGGAGACTCTATGTTGGTAGGACATGCATTGTGAAGTGAGACGCAAGGAAATGGACGTTGTTGGTAATGTTTGGGTTGTGCAGTTATTGACAAGTATATAATTTCTGGAACTGGATGTCACATGAATAACGTAAAATTTTCTAAATACATTTCTCTTCAACAAAATCTTTGTTTTACTAACCATATGCTTCCTAGTAGATAGTCTATAGTAGTTACAATCTTTCTATTTAGTTGGCTGTAGTTTCTGCTTGCGGTAATTGCTGTAGTTCGTGTTAAGAATATTTCTGTGAGGCAAGTGGCTTATAAAAAGAATGGGGTTCGTGATTGAAATGAGTTTAGGCAATTAATGATTTTTGGACTTATTATTGTTAGGATTTCTCACAATTCAGGGCCATGCTTTTGTGCTGATTATTGGAAGTAATGTTGTCACTGTATAGCAGTCAGACTGCATTGGTCTTGTATGTTGTGCATAACAAATGGATAAGTTAAGTTTGACTTGTCTTTCTCAGGGGAAATTCTGTAGGTCAGCGTTTAAATGATAAATAAGTAAGTAACGACTCTGTAGTTACAAAGCTAACACACTGTGCATAGGAAGTTAAATACAAGGGGGTACAACGTTTGAGCAGCTGCTCCTCAGCCATATATTTCAGTAGTCATTGTTAAACTACTCTCTGGGGGGTGGGGTGATGTATGTAGAGCTGTGCCACCGGACGATGGATGACGAGTAACGAATCACACTATACCATTGCCAGTCAGATATTGGGATTAAAGTTTGGCAAATCACTGCAGAACTTAACCTACCATCACGTTGTAAGTAGGCTATTTAGGTTTTCTTATTGGTAACTCCACGTAGCGCTCTGTATGAAAACCACTGGCTGTGCTGTGTGCAGTCTGTGGCTAGTTTGCATTGTTGTCTGCTACTGTAGTGTTGGGCAGCTGGATGTTAACAGCGCGTAGCTTTGCGCAGTTGGAGGTGAGCCGCCAGCAGTGGTGGATGTGGGGAAGTGAGATGGCGGATTTTTGAGAATGGATAATCTGGAGGTGTGTCCATCAGAAACAGTACATTTGTAAGAATGGATGTCATGAACTGCTATATATATATATTATGACTATTAAGGTTGTTCTCTATTAAAATCTTTCATTTGCTAACTATGCCTATCAGTAGTTAGTGCCTTCCGTAGTTTGAACCTTTAATTTAGCTGGCAGTAGTGGCGCTCGCTGTATTGCAGTAGTTCGAGTAACGAAGATTTTTGTGAGGTAAGTGATTTGTGAAACGTATAGGTTAATTTAGTCAGGGCAATTCTCTTGTAGGATTGCACTGCGCTAAAAAATATTGTGTGTCAGTTTAAGCACAGTCATGTATAATTTGTCTAAGGGGACGTTTCATATGTTGACCCTTAGCTGAGGATACCTCACTGGAATCTTCTGATTTTTTCTTGCAGTTTGTGTAATTAGTGTAGCTATTGTTTATTGCTAGCGCGTAATTGTAGAGAGAATCTTCTTTGTAGTTGTAGTTTTTCATTTTTGTACGGTAAAACAGTTGTGGCATGCATGTAGATTTGCACCAAGTATTTCGCAGCTGCGCTTGCAATTAACGAGATATTATTTTCAATGCTATGTTAATGTGTTTTCTTATTTTGCTCTTCAAATTGTGGTTTTCTGTGTTGTCGTGTGAAATATTGTGACAATAATGGCGTGTGAAAAACGTAATACTATGCTCCAAAGTAAGCTGAGAAATGACAGTGAAAACGAAAGCACTGTGTTAGCGCCGCCGAGTAATGAATTAACTAATGTTCAAAGTAGTAATTTGCTAATTGTGCATCGGGAAATGGAGCGAGCTGCAAATCATGGTGTAGGCAGTGAAACAATTAGTGAACAGGGAAGCATTATCGATCGATCGGTCGGCAACAGTTCGCCTCAGAATTCGAATTGACAGGACACAATCTTGCAAATACTGTAGATTCAGGTTTTGCGTCCTCACCGTTTTCTCAAATAAGTCAAGACACATTTTCTGCTTGTCAAAATGTGAATGTTGCCGGTGCAAATGCACTGCCGAAAAGCATAGAGGAACAGATTCCAGACACTAATACATTATTATTGCAATTAATGCAACAAATGAAACAAAATCAGAGACAAACACAGCAACAGTTAGACACAACGGATCAAAATCAGAGACAAACACAGCAAAAGCTTCAAAAGTTAGACACAATGGAACAAAAGCTTCAAAAGTTTGACTCAGTGGAACATACGCTTGAACAAACACGTGAAGATTTAACTACTGAGTTACATAAAATCGAATAGAAATGTCAAAAAGTCTGTAATGACGTAAAAACACAAATTTGTGAGCATTTCCAAACTATTTTTTCGCGGCATGAAAATACATTACAGAATCACGAAATAGCCATAAAAGAACTGCAAACTATTGTTCATGAAAATCACGACACCTTACAAGCTAAAATTGACTCAGTTGCATCTACCGATTCGGTTACGCAACTTGCAAAAACCCAGGAAAACTTAAAGGACACAGTAGATACGATTTCAACACAAATGGACACTCCGAAATTTGGTTCAGAAAAACACACTGAGGAAATAAGTACACTATCGGAGAAAGTAGCCGAACTTTCGGATCAGTTCACAAACCTATCTGCAAAGGTAGATGACGATCTGAATGACACAAGACCTGTAGCCGTCACTGACACAGAAGAGTATGAACAAATTAAGAAATTCAAACAAAATCAGAATCAAATTAATACGCAACACAAAAGAGAAATTCGGGAAGTACAAGATCAGTTGGCACAAGTAATACAAAAATTACATATTTCAGAGGACACTTGCGCTCCAACACGGGAAGAGGGACTTAGAAATACGGAAAAGTCACAAAATAGTAACACAGGGCATTTCGAAAATTATGAAAGAAAATGGCAAGGCGCACTGAATTTTGAGACTGAACCGCCGAAACGAAGTAACAGTGACCAATATGCGACTCGCCGACATGATGATTTTGACTGTAAGTTGTTCATCACTACACATAAATTCAAAACATTTAAGAATTGTGGCAATGACATTCATCCACACGCATGGCTTCATCAATTCTCTCATTGTTTTCCTCCCAACTGGTCATTAGAGCACGGATTAGAATTTATGTGTGGCTATTTAGAGAATGAAACAGCTGTAAGAATGCGATCTGTCATTCACGATTGTCACAGTGAAGGAGAATTTTATCATGCCTTCCTCTCAGCATATTGGTCTCTAGCTACACAAGACCGAGTAAAACACAGCATCATAATGATGAAACATTTCGAACAATCTGAATTTTCCAGTCTTGTCAAATATTTCGAAGACATGTTACATAAGCCCCTCAGAACTCATCCGCATTTGCTTAATCAAATTGCCTGAACATTTACGACATATTATTCTGGCAGGACGTTGCAAAGACGAGATTGAAGCTTTTCAGGGACTGTTACAAGAATGGACAATGGACACTGACAATCGCAAGACGCGAAAACAGGAACACAACAATTACAGGTCACATCCGTTACAATTCCGCTATGAAAGAAATAATATCTGAACACGACAAGGCTATTCTTACAACGTAAATCGTGACCAAAACAGACGCCACATGTATGACAACCGTTGGCAGAGTAGTAATAATTACAGGGCAAGATCATCTCTCTGCGGTAATGACTATCACAGAGACAATCAGAGAAACAGACAATATGGGAACCAAAATAATTATTATCAAGGGAGACAGAAAAACTTCAGACGCAACGGTCCAGCGCGCAGTTACGATTCAGGGAGAAGTTCTCCACCACTTAACCGACCAAAAAGAAACTACAGGAACTACCGACATGACGACAGACTTGAATTGTATCAGAACTGGCGAGATTCAAACAGAGCGGGGCACTCTCGACAAGGTGAATTTGTAGAAGTTAGGCCTCCTAATCCTAATAACGACGCGCGCCAACAAAGAGACAGACAATGACTCGCACCGCAGGCAGCCGCGTGCGCCGGCTGGCTCAGAGAAAAATAACATAGACGCTAACCTTGAGAAAAATTCCAGTATCCTTTACCGACGTATACCGCATGATAATTGCGTTCAAGTTGAAACTCTGAGTACTATGAAGAGTAAAGGATTGCACCACATATCACATGTAAAACCGTTTATTGAGAGATAATCTGCTTTTTAACTTAGTCTTTGCCATAAAATTTTTCACTTCATGCTACTAGTACAATTTGTCACACTTAGAAATTGTTAACATGCAACAATGTTTTGAAGTTAACTACCCAGTCTAGAACCTAGGGAACATTTTTAAACAGAAATTACGAATGCATTGTTATAGTGAACAGACGACACAGTGTTGTTATTTGTACGTTCTTGCTTGTTAGTTGCACGATTACGTAACGACTATCAGGCTTACATACTTAGAACATATACTGGTACTGCTAATGAGATTTTAATGCAACATTTTGGTTTACTTGAAAATGCATTCTGGATTTAAAGTACTTTCTGCGAGATACCAGATGACACAGTGGTTATTTTATGTGACAGCTACACGATTTTATCACGACGCTACTAATGAGTGACAATTTACACTGTTGCTTTTGCGGTGTTTCTCTTTTATATCTGCACAGTTTTTCTGAATTCTTCTGGAAAGTAAAACATGTTTTAGTAGTAACTTTTGTGGTATAGCTACAATGAGACAGCCTTTTTCGTAGCACAACAATACGTTACATTATTGTACTTTCTTGATCACGGTAAGCTACGTAATAACTACAGGATGTTTCAAAAATGACCGGTTTATTTGAAACGGCAATAAAAACTAAACGAGCAGCGATAGAAATACACCGTTTGTTGCAATATGCTTGGGACAACAGTACATTTTCAGGTGGACAAACTTTCGCAATTACAGTAGTTACAATTTTCAACAACAGATGGCGCTGCAAGTGATGTGAAAGATATAGAAGACAACGCAGTCTGTGGGTGCGCCATTCTGTACGTCGTCTTTCTGCTGTAAGCGTGTGCTGTTCACAACGTGCAAGTGTGCTGTAGACAACATGGTTTATTCCTTAGAACAGAGGATTTTTCTGGTGTTGGAATTCCACCGCCTAGAACACAGTGTTGTTGCAACAAGACAAAGTTTTCAACAGAGGTTTAATGTAACCAAAGGACCGAAAAGCGATACAATAAAGGATCTGTTTGAAAAATTTCAACGGACTGGGAACGTGACGGATGAACGTGCTGGAAAGGTAGGGCGACCGCGTACGGCAACCACAGAGGGCAACGCGCAGCTAGTGCAGCAGGTGATCCAACAGCAGCCTCGGGTTTCCATTCGCCGTGTTGCAGCTGCGGTCCAAATGACGCCAACGTCCACGTATCGTCTCATGCGCCAGAGTTTACACCTCTATCCATACAAAATTCAAATGCGGCAACCCCTCAGCGCCGCTACCATTGCTGCACGAGAGACATTCGCTAACGATATAGTGCACAGGATTGATGACGGCGATATGCATGTGGGCAGCATTTGGTTTACTGACGAAGCTTATTTTTACCTGGACGGCTTCGTCAATAAACAGAACTGGCGTATATGGGGAACCGAAAAGTCCCATGTTGCAGTCCCATCGTCCCTGCATCCTCAAAATGTACTGGTCTGGGCCGCCATTTCTTCCAAAGGAATCATTGGCCCAATTTTCAGATCCGAAACGATTACTGCATCACGCTATCTGGACATTCTACGTGAATTTGTGGCGGTACAAACTGCCTTAGACGACACTGCGAACACCTCGTGTTTTATGCAAGATGGTGCCCGGCCACGTCGCACGGCCGACGTCTTTAATTTCCTGAATGAATATTTCGATGATCGTGTGATTGCTTTGGGCTATCCGAAACACACAGGAGGCGGCGTGGATTGGCCTCCCTATTCGCCAGACATGAACCCCTGTGACTTCTTTCTGTGGGGACACTTGAAAGACCAGGTGTACCGCCAGAATCCAGAAACAATTGAACAGCTGAAGCAGTACATCTCATCTGCATGTGAAGCCATTCCGCCAGACACGTTGTTAAAGGTTTCGGGTAATTTCATTCAGAGACTACGCCATATTATTGCTACGCATGGTGGATATGTGAAAAATATCGTACTATAGTTCTTCCCAGACCACAGCGCCATCTGTTGTTGAAAATTGTAACTACTGTAATTTCGAAAGTTTGTCTGCCTGAAAATGTACTGTTGTCCCAAGCATATTGCAACAAACGGTGTATTTCTATCGCTGCTCGTTTAGTTTTTATTGCCGTTTCAAATATACCGGTCATTTTTGAAACACCCTGTACGATATCTATATGCAAAGCATTTCACTTTCGTTTATGATGAGGTAAGTACATTGATTTCAGCAGAACTTTGCTTACAGAGGACGATATCTACGACACTTCCACAGAGTTTATCTTACAACAAGACGCACAGTTTAGCGCTACAGGACACGCATTTGAGTGATTAATTTTGTACTTAAAACATTTATTTTTAAAGATTTTTGAATTACAAAGAAAGTTTTCATTCCACTGGTGTAATCTGTAACACCTGAGGGTATACTTACATTAATCCTCAGGGGGGTACACGCTTACTTTGTGTACCATGTGTTTGGCAAGCACAAGGAGCCCTAGCTAATATGGTATTTGCTTATACAACTTTACACATCGGTACCATATTTCTGTAACACATAAATTACACAGCTATCTGATCATTTAACTGAGAGACAGCGACAGATGTTTACATAATTACACAGTTGAATAACTTCACACTTATGAAACTGTATTTTGTCTGTACTTTGTGAACTGTTCTTATGTTTTCGGAACCATTGTGATACTGTGAGAGCTTTGAATGATGTATTTGGTGAGGGATCATGATTTTTGAAGTACGTTTGAGGTAGATGACTTTATTGAAGGTCTTGAAATTATTGAAAGAAGCTGCGATGATTCTGAAATGTGATTGACCTGTTATGATGTTATTATTAAGACGACGATGTGTATTATGCTGTTGAGGTATGTTTGTGATCAATAAGCTGATACTATATGAGGAATTTGGTGATGCTATGTATTTATTATGATGAAATATTCAAGAAGTGTCGACGAATATGTATATTTGTGCCAGCCGCGGTGGTCTAGCGGTTCTAGGTGCTCAGTCCGGAACCGCGCGACTGCTACGGTTGCAGGTTCGAATCCTTCCTCGGGTTAGTTATGTTTAAGTAGTTCTAAGTTCTAGGGGACTGATGACCATAGATGTTAAGTCCCATAGTGCTCAGAGCCATTTTTTTGTATATTTGTAATAAGGTAAGGAATAAGGAATAGTGGTTAGGGACTCTGATTTATGAAAAGGGTGTTGGCAACCAAGAATCGTACTTTAACAATTATGAAATGTGTGTAGATGCGTGAATGTATCACAATGCCACCGAAAATTTTTTGGACACTGTTATATTTATAGGATTTTGTTTCTACACATGTTTAACGCAAATTCTCGACCTGTGAAATTTTTTATATGAGACTGTCACTATAGTGCAAACTGGTGTTGTAAATATTTCGGTAAGCAAGGTAGGTCACCGTAAGCACCCAGCTGCGTGACAGTCGCCTGGAAAAAAGCCATTAGTATGTGCCTTTCAGAGGCACAGGTGGAAAAAAGAGGCAATTATCCTCGCTATTGACATTTCTTTGTAGAAAGCATCGCAAATACGACACGCCCAAACTTGAAAACATATGATTACACTGTGGAGCTCTTAATTTATTATATTTACTGAAATGAGATGATGAGAAACATTTCACGTCTATTGTCTTGCTAGTTGAAAGATTGTTTACTGCATTATGAAATGCCATATGGCTAGTGAATGACGTTTCACGCCTTGCTTTGCCTATTTTGTTTAATATCTAGTTTCTAGCTGCACTGCAGCATTGGTTACAATAAAATTTAATGGATGTACTAATATAGATATTTTATGCCTACAGATCCAGTAAATAATAAGTTTATGATCTTCTTAAAAAAAACGAAGGAGCACAAAAAGACATTTCCCTTCACAGGAGTTGCATACATAATTTTCTTTTCAACTACTTGGTAATATTTCTCGTAGAATAAGTTGTGGTGTACCACTTTAATTACATAGATATTAAGATGTGAATAGACATTTCCCTTATCTGCATTGTTGTCTTTAGTGTACTATTTTTCTGCTTGAGCTATGTCATGTTTAGATATAAGTTATTACATTTACTGCTGCTTGCTTTGCCAATTTGAATTTTTTGTCATTGCTGTTTGTGTTAATTGTCTTGTGCTGCTGCATTGCCTCATCTGAGCTCAGTAGATTTAAGTTAGCTTAAGATGGGGTAGGCTGTATAAGAGAACGAGTTGTGTTGAATTGGAAGAAATGCATTGAGAAGCTATAAGAAAATGGTTTGGCCAAAAAAGTAGTGTACAGTGGAGAAAAACTATTTTTGAAAGAGGATGTGAACAGAATACAGAAAGTATGCTTGGATAGGATATTTTTGGTGGAAACAAATGTTGAAATAAGACGAAAGATCTATGTAATTAAGTTTTGGGTTGGACTGCAGTATCAAATGTTACACTGAAAACAAACCCTGTCCTTTCCTCCTATGTTATTCTGCTATGTGTTTGTGTACTCTTGTGTATTTGTGTTTTTCCTGTCTTTATGTGTTTAGCTAATAAGATTTATGTTGTAGAATTTTTCTAGTACTAAGCTACATTCACTATGATGAGAAATACTGTTATCCTCAAATATAATTTGCATTAATAATATGTTATTTTCTTTGTAAAGATGTTTATAGACATTATTAAATCTGTTCTGTTTCAATGCTCATGTGTGAAATTAATGTTTCGAAAACTATTCTCATTATTTTATATATTTACTTATGTCATAATTCCTGTAACAATTGTGTTTATGTTTATTTCTATTCTTTTGTAAAGCCTGTGTTACTACAAATGTTATCTGTACTATTATGTTCTTTAATGATGTATTTTGTACCTTTGTAATTGTATTCTTATGTTGTAAATTTATAATTGTATAGACACTAGTTCTTCAAATTAAGTTACATTTCACTACACACGTTTCTGATGGTCATAGTATATGCAAAATATGTGAGAAGTTGGGACTGTTAAGTGTTTGGACGTGTGTTAATAATTCAGCAAGGGACTGATTAACAGCATTGCTGGTTCTAAGGACAATTCCAGAAACTTTGTGAGTGCACAAGTGGTGGTTTATGGACTTGCTATATTGTCCGCAAGACTCTTTGATGATGATTGTGCACCTGCACAGTCGCAGCATGTGGCTGCTGGCCATCTCTACAAGGACTACAGTGGGTCTACACCTTTGATGACTCACCAATACCATTATTTCTACAAGGACTGCAGTGGGTCTGCACCTCTGGTGGCCCACCAATACCATCCTATCTACCAGGACTACAGTGGGTCTGCTCTGTGATGACCTACCTACCAATATTCTTCAAAACTTCGACTGACTCCGCTGTGGGTTTGCCGTGTAGTTGCCCATTACCTGTCAGCATGTCGAGAGTCAGCACTGTATTTCCGTTGGAAGGACAACACCACTTCTTCAAGACTGCATGGAAATCCACTACTTCTGTGTGCATTTTCTTTTACTGTTCAGACTTTGAGAAAAACACTGTTATTTTACTGTGATGAACGACCAGGACTGTCTTTATGGACTGTGAGAAAATTTTAGCTTTTGACCAACATTGTATCAATAAGTGTGTGCATTTGATTTCTTTGTTATTGTAATTGTGAAAAAAGTTTAACAAATGTGTATTGGCCAGTGCCCAAAACAATTTGTAAAATTTTTTGTGGGGAGCATAGGGGCTATGTAAGTAGGCTATTTAGGTTTTCTTATTGGTAACTCCACGTAGCGCTCTGTATGAAAATCACTGGCTGTGCTGTGTGCAGTCTGTGGCTAGTTTGCATTGTTGTCTGCTATTGTAGTGTTGGGCAGCTGGATGTTAACAGCGCATAGCTTTGTGCAGTTGGAGGTGAGCCGTCAGCAGTGGTTGATGTGGGGAAGTGAGATGGCGGATTTTTGATAATGGATAATCTGGAGGTGTGTCCATCAGAAACAGTACATTTGTAAGAATGGATGTCATGAACTGCTATATATATTAGGACTATTAAGGTTGTTCTCTATTAAAATCTTTCATTTGCTAGCTATGCCTATCAGTAGTTAGTGCCTTCCGTAGTTTGAATCTTTAATTTAGCTGGCAGTAGTGGCGCTTGCTGTATTGCAGTAGTTCGAGTAACGAAGATTTTTGTGAGGTAAGTGATTTGTGAAACGTATAGGTTAATTTAGTCAGGGCAATTCTCTTGTAGGGATTACTGGAAGTCAGATTGCGTTGCGCTAAAAAATATTGTGTCAGTTTAAGCACAGTCATGTATAATTTTTCTAAGGTGAAGTTTCAATGTGTACTGACGACAGTGAAATACACAAGATATGGTATTATGGTATGGGGATGTTTCCGTGATTAGGGTGTGGACCCCTTGTTTCGTATAAGAGAATGCTAAATGCGGAAGGATATGAGCACATTTTACAGCATTGTGTCCTGTGTACAGTAGAGGAACAGTTTGAAGATGATGATTGTTCGAGTCAGCATGACAATATACACTGTTATAAAGCAGCGTGTTTGTAGCAATGGTTTGTCAACAATAATCTTCCTGAAATGGATTGACCTGCCCAGAGTCCTGACCAGAGCCCCTATGGAACGCCTTTGGGAAGAGTTAGAAAGTCGACATTGCTTCATATCCCAGCCTCCAATATCGCTACCTTTTGTGGTTTTGGCTGTTAGGAAAGGATGGGCTGCCATTCCTCCACAGACATCCAAACATCTCACTGAAAGTGTCCACAGCAGAGTTCAATCACTCATAAAGGTTAAGGGTGGAGTTACTTACTTCCATGTTCCATGTGTTGTGATATCAGACTCCAAATGTGGCGTATTGACACAAAATGTAGTGGGTGGGGCCAGGAGGTGCCATATTAAAACTGAGCGAGGAGTTTCCAAATGATTTATTTGTTTCCACTACAGACCCCGTTCACCACGGTCTGCATCACAGGGTCCTGTAATGCTGAGGTCACCGCCCCAGCGACCCAGTGCAATGCACTATGTGTCGGCCTTGTATGACCATGTCGTCAGGGCTGTGCCGACAGCCGGCTCAGTGGTCTTCTTCGCTGTTGACTCAGCGCTGCTCTGCTCGGAGCCGCCGAGCGGCCCGCTGCGTCCTTCCTCGCTGACATAGCTGGCGGTAGCAAGCCATGGAGTGACCCGCCACTGACTGATTGGCTATGGACCCTGCGTCGGCCTCAGAGGGTCGAACCAGTGACCCACTATGGACTGGAATGCTGGCGCCCCATCTGTTCTGCGTGTAGCCAGTGGTGCGACAGGCCTCGACGTCCAGGAGAGCTGTCACACTTCAGTGAATCTCGTTAGAACACAACACCTATTTATACTCAGCTGCGAGCCTCTGTTTCGCTAATGCAACGCTTCACGTCACGTACGCATAACACTTAGGTTGGCCAGTGGCCCCCTTCTGCCTGTGGCTTGCACCATGGAAACTGTGGCCTCTATTTGCCTTCGCAACTGCTGGTACGCGTAACTTACTGCAATCTGGCCCACACCTGGCTGCAACTCATGCTCTGAATATCACACAAAACTAATTTTCCCTATGCTAAACGGTGGTGCCGCTACACATGGATCATTTTGGACGATCAATCTTAATTATGTGGAACAAGTCAGTTCACATGTACATCGCAAATTTATTTGTGTATATGGCTACATTCAGAACATTTATAAAGTTATTTTTTGCCAGAAAGGAAAAAAGTTATACAGATATCAATTTGTGATATTTGACACCCCATATTAATGTCCACTGACAGGTGTCCAGATACTTCTGATTAAAAGATGTATTCTACTAGTTAATCAATCTTTGGCACATGCTAGGCTTCGTGTTCTGCAGCACTTAATTCGAAAATGAAACTCTGTGTACACCAGGTAGACGACTCGCCAGGATAATATGTGTGGTATCGTCCAGAGATTGCAGTGTCACACTAAAGTCGCCAACACAGATCGATACTGCAGATGTTAGCCAGGTTCCACAGCAAACCACAATGACGAGTCGGAGGTGCTCCTGAAGACCATTAATTCCATCTCAGTACAGCAGCATTCTCATACTGAGGTCAATATAGAGCCGAACTTGGAAAAGCTCTCCCCCAGTTTGAGACCTCAGCCACAGCAGTCAGCATCATCATGTAGGACTGTAACACTTGAAGTTTATGATGAGACATACTTTCGTAATTGTTGCAGTTTTTACCTCAAGTGAACAGTTTGTTACTTAGTGCATCAACTCAGGCTTTCGTAGTCAATGACAGTTGTAAATTATGCAGTGCTCCTGTGACAAAGAAGTGAATCTTTTACCATTTATGTAATATAATGAACCAATGTTTTATGTGTTGTAGTTTGATAAGCCTTCTCCCAGAGAAAGAAAGAACACACAGTTAAGGCCAGATGAAATTAGTTTCGTCTTGTCACAACAATAAGTAACCAGGTACGGCTGTGGAAATGTCAGAAACATTACAGGGTGAGCCTAAGAGGACTTTACAACTTTAGAATGATATAGAAATTTATTGAGATAACTTACAGAATCGGTAGATACGTCATTTTGTAGCAAACAACAGTTTTGATTCATGTAGCGCATCAGTACTACATCCCGCTACCAGGAGCGTTGGCGTAGTGCGCAGGTAAAATGGATACTTTCACTGGCTCCGAGCGCGCTCGTTATGTGTTTTGGTTTCATGAAACTTACTGTGGAACAACTGTTAGGCGTAAATTTGTCACCAAATACGCTAAAGAACCTCCAAGAAGGCCTACAGTTTACTTTTGGCGCAATAACTTTGTTGAGAGTGGTTATTCACTGCAACATGACAAATCGTCAGAGAGCCCGCATGTTGATGATTACTTCGTATAAGTTAGGGAAAGCTTTGTACACAATCCACAAAAATCAACACGATATGCACTCACAAGACCGGCATCCTACAAAAAACTGTTTGGGGAGTATTGCATAGACCTTTACGCTTAAAACAGTACAGATTCACAGTGGTACAGCACATTAGTGACGCAGATAAGGTTGCTCGTCGGGATTTCTGTGCAAAAATGTTGAATCGGGTAGAGGATGACGACAGACTCCTGAACAGAATATTTTCAGCGATGAGTCAACATTTCATATCATTTGCGTGGTGAACGACCAAAATTACAGAATATGGAGCAGCGAAAATCCACATGCACGCGTGGAACACATTTGTGACAGCCCCGAAGTTTAAGTGTTTTGTGGGCTTAGCAAATTGGAAGTGCACCCGTTTCTGTTTCATAGAGAAAATTGTCACTGCTAGTGTGTATCTGCATATGCTTGAAAAGTTTTTAATTTTACAGATCAATGAAGATGACCGAGGTGGGATGGTTTACTGCCAGCAAGACGGTGCAACACTTCATTTCCTCACAGAAGTTCGAGGTTTCATCGACAATCGCTTCCCAGGTCGGTGGAATGGCCGTGACGGGCCAATCGCATGGCCACCTGGCTCCCCAGACTTGACACTACTGCATTTCTTTCTCTGGTGTTTCATTTAATACATGTGTATCTTCCTCCCCTACTAAACAATTCAGCCAACATGAAAAATCGAATGCACGCTACCATTGCCCAAGTTACAGAAGATTTGCTGCAAGAAGTGTGGGAAGAAATTTATTACCCTTGGGATGTTACAGAACGGTTACAGAACGCAGCATGTCATTCTAAATGGAGAGAAGTTTTCCGAAGTAAGAGTGATTTCAGGTGTGCCGCAGGGGAGTGTCGTAGGACCGCTGCTATTCACAGTATACATAAATGACCTTGTGGATAACATCGGAAGTTCACTGAGGCTTTTTGCGGATGATGCTATGGTATATCGAGAGGTTGTAACAATGGAAAATTGTACTGCAATGCAGGAGGATCTGCAACGAATTGACGCATGGTGCAGGGAATGGGAATTGAATCTCAATGTAGACAAGTGTAATGTGTTGCGAATACATAGAAAGAAAGATCCCTTTCATTTAGCTACAATATAGCAGGTCAGCAACTGGAAGCAGTTAATTCCATAAATTATCTGGGAGTAGGCATTAGGAGTGATTTAAAATGGAGTGATCATAAACTCCTGGAAATTGAAATAAGAACACCGTGAATTCATTGTCCCAGGAAGGGGAAACTTTATTGACACATTCCTGGGGTCAGATACATCACATGATCACACTGACAGAACCACAGGCACATAGACACAGGCAACAGAGCATGCACAATGTCGGCACTAGTACAGTGTATATCCACCTTTCGCAGCAATGCAGGCTGCTATTCTCCCATGGAGACGATCGTAGAGATGCTGGATGTAGTCCTGTGGAACGGCTTGCCATGCCATTTCCACCTGGCGCCTCAGTTGGACCAGCGTTCGTGCTGGACGTGTAGACCGCGTGAGACGACGCTTCATCCAGTCCCAAACATGCTCAATGGGGGACAGATCCGGAGATCTTGCTGGCCAGGGTAGTTGACTTACACCTTCTAGAGCACGTTGGGTGGCACGGGATACATGCGGACGTGCATTGTCCTGTTGGAACAGCAAGTTCCCTTGCCGGTCTACGAATTGTAAAACGATGGGTTCGATGACGGTTTAGATGTACCGTGCACTATTCAGTGTCCCCTCGACGATCACCAGTGGTGTACGGCCAGTGTAGGAGATCGCTCCCCACACCATGATGCCGGGTGTTGGCCCTGTGTGCCTCGGTTGTATGCAGTCCTGATTGTGGCGCTCACCTGCACGGCGCCAAACACGCATACGACCATCATTGGCACCAAGGCAGAAGCGACTCTCATCGCTGAAGACGACACGTCTCCATTCGTCCCTCCATTCACGCCTGTCGCGACACCACTGGAGGCGGGCTGCACGATGTTGGGGCGTGAGCGGAAGACGGCCTAACGGTGTGCGGGACCGTAGCCCAGCTTCATGGAGACGGTTGCGAATGGTCCTCGCCGATACCCCAGGAGCAACAGTGTCCCTAATTTGCTGGGAAGTGGCGGTGCGGTCCCCTACGGCACTGCGTAGGATCCTACGGTCTTGGCGTGCATCCGTGCGTCGCTGCGGTCCGGTCCCAGGTCGACGGGCACGTGCACCTTCCGCCGATCACTGGCGACAACATCGATGTACTGTGGAGACCTCACGCCCCACGTGTTGAGCAATTCGGCGGTACGTCCACCCGGCCTCCCGCATGCCCACTATACGCCCTCGCTCAAAGTCCGTCAACTGCACATACGGTTCACGTCCACGCTGTCGCGGCATGCTACCAGTGTTAAAGACTGCGATGGAGCTCCGTATGCCACGGCAAACTGGCTAACACTGACGGCGGCGGTGCACAAATGTTGCGCAGCTAGCGCCATTCGACGGCCAACACCGCGGTTCCTGGTGTGTCCGCTGTGCCGTGCGTGTGATCATTGCTTGTATCATCCTCTCGCAGTGTCCGGAGCAAGTATGGTGGGTCTGACACACCGGTGTCAATGTGTTCTTTTTTCCATTTCCAGGAGTGTATAAAGTTGATCTTCGGTAAAGCAGATGCCAGACTGAGATTCATTGGAAGAATCCTAAGGAAATGCAATCCGAAAACAAGGGAAGTAGGTTACAGTACACTTGTTCGCCCACTGCTTGAATATTGCTCAGCAGTGTGGGATCTGTACCAGATAGGGTTGATAGAAGAGATAGAGAAGATCCAACGGAAAGCAGCGCGCTTCGTTAACGGATTATTTAGTACTCGCGAAAGCGTTACGGAGATGGTAGATAAACTCCAGTGGAAGACTCTGCAGGAGAGACGCTCAGTAGCTCGGTACGGGCTTTTGTTGAAGTTCCGAGAACATACCTTCACCGAGGATTCAAGCAGTACATTGCTCCCACTTACGTATATCTCGCGAAGAGACGATGAGGACAAAATCAGAGAGATTAGAGTCCACACAGAGGCATACTGACAATCCTTCTTTCCACGAACAATACGAAACTGGAATAGGAAGGAGAACCGATAGAGGTAGTAAAGGTACCCTCCGCCACACACCGTCAGGTGGCTTGCAGAGTATGGATGCAGATGTAGATGTAGATGTAGATGTTTGCCGTATCAGAAATGAAAGTCACATGGAACCAAAATGACACTTGGCACATATATGTGAAACTTGAGATAGTTTGCCTCAAAGTGCCACATCTACCGACCCGGTAAATTATCGCAATAATTTTCTACATCACTGTAGAATGGTGAAGTCCTTTTGGACTCACCCTGTAGCTTGTGCGCTCTGCTCCATTACTTCTATAACCGCGAGGTAACGCCGTCGGTTTACCTGGAACAGAGCAGCTGCTGAGGGACGAGGAATTCCCGAATCGCAAGTATTCCGGAAATTCCGGCAGCCGGTGCGTCGGATGAAATTCCGCGTTCGTTACCGGCTGGGGCGGCGGCGGCGGCGGCAGTCGGACGGGCGGCCACGCAGGTCGCCGCGGCGCGCCGCCTCACGCCCCCGGCACCGCGTGGGCGGCCACCTCCGCCTCCACCACAGCCGCCGCCGTCCCCGCCGCCGCCGCCGCCGCCGCCCCCACCGCCAGCGCGACGATCGATAGGCCGCGCCGCGCCGTCCAGCCGGCGGGGCTGACGCCGGCTTCAGCCGCGCCGCACAAACTGCGTGGCAGCAGACTGCGCGGCAGCACAACAGGAAACTCTGCTACCTTATAATTTCACTGGGCGAAAAGACTGAAACGTTTACATCTCTTGTCGTTCTGGTTGTACTATGTGCGAGTCGACAGGGACTAAGCAATCGTTTGAGCAAGGTGCTTTCCGCACTCGGGAACTCAAAACCCAAACGACCTAACAAGTGATTCTGTGCTCATGGGGAGAACACGGCAAGTGGCATAACCCAATGCTCCAGAAACTAAGTTCACAAGGGGCCGTATGAACTTAGCCCTAATTGATTTGATTCATGCTGACGGGGTGTGTAGGGCACTACTGAGAGTTCGTCAAATGTAAGCAAGGAGACCCAACTCTTATCCGTTTTCGAGAAAGCGAGTTTTAGAGTCTTAGGTATGATTATATACTTCGTGTGGTGGCTGTTGTTCAAAAAGTCCGCAGAAGAGCGAGTAAGCGCTTAGTTTCATAATCGCCAGGTCTCTGGAACGAATATCGCTTATAGGATTTTTTTCGGTTCCTCGTAATTCTAACAAAAGATAAGCGAGGTACACCTACAATTTAATCCAAGTTTATTTTGCAATAGACACTTTGAAAAAACAATGCACAAGTAAAAATTCGATTTTCATTACATGTGCTGAATGTTGCAATAATTATTATTTCCAAAGTTTCTGGGCTAGAACCATCCTGATTCATGGTGTGTTCCATACATTACTGTTTATACTTTTCACAAATGTCGATATATTAATATAAATAAAAGGGCTGTACTGATTTGTCTGAAAGTTATTGTGCATCGGTTTTTAAACCCAGTCTCCCTACGAAAATAAATTTTTTTCTCCTCATTTAAAAAAAAATTAAAAAATGAGAAATGAGTAATTAAATACTTATAATTTGCACAGTCGTAATTAATCTGTTGTTACAATTACATGTGAATAAAAAAACATGAATAGACAGATTCGATCCAGAAAGCTGGCGTTTATGAAACTAAGCGCTTACTCGCTCGGCTGAGGACTGTTTGAGCAACATTGCCCAAAGTACCTCGCCACATTTAAAATTTTCAGTCTCGATTCTCTCGATAACGATTGTGTGTTGCGTCATCCTGTTTGCATATGTTGAAGTCCTATGCGTGCCCTGCACGGATGTGAATTCGAATCAAATTGGTGAGGGGAAGTTCGTACGGTTCCCCGGTCATTGGAAGACGTGTCAAAGTAAGCGAACACTTGTCTCGGCTTATTCGTGGACAGTAATCCGATTCGGAGAAAACAACAGTCAAATTTTCGAGTACTGTATGTGCAGTTTAGCGAAGACGTAGTTAAACAGATGCGGTAGAACAGTGGCTACCGTCGCGGTTTCACACTTAAGCGCCATGTTTTTGAAAACAGATTACTGCTTTCGTTTTTCATTTATCCACCCACGTCTGCAAAATATTACTGTACGAATGTTTTCAATGTATATTAAAATAACGTTGTCCTTATGCATCTACTAACTGTATGTTTCGTGAATGAATTCAAAAACAACAGAAAAAAATGAGAAAAATTATTTGAAACTGCCTTCGTTGATCTCCTTTATTTCATCTTGATACAAAACCGCTTGGAAGCGCCAGTTTTCGGTAAAGTGATGTACTATGCATTGTTTGCCGCGATGTTATTTCCGCTAACGACGTTTCTTTCCCGAATTCATACGAAGACATGTCGCTGTGACAAATTTGCATTCATGTGATGCTCGCAGTGTTCGGAATTTCTATGTTTCGAACGTTTGTACGATCTGTGTCGTCCAAGGAAATCCATCAAATGTTTCTGAAGAATAAACATGACAATAAAATGTAAGGATTAATATAATAATGAAATACAAGAATATGGAAATTTATAAAATTTGTTATACTGAAAATACAATATACACAAATAGGAAGGGAGAAAAAATACCATGGAACAGTAGGCCTCTTCCCAGGTCACAAAAGAACTTCAAAAAATGGAGAAAGGCTTATAGAGGTATGTAGGCATTTCAACTTGAAAATAATGACAACACATTTCAAAAAGCTGAGCCGAAAAACTAAAACATGGAGATCACCAAATCCACTTCTCGGAGAATTCCAAATTGACCATGTGGCTATCTCACTTCATTGTCAAGAAGAAATTCAAAACACTAAAGTGCTGAAAAGCCTTGATGTTGATTCAGACCACTATTTGACTACGATTAAATTCAGACCACTCCCATTTCGAAAAGAGAAGAAAACCTTTTACAAAATTCCAAAATATAACACAGAAACTTTAAAAAATGAAGAAATTAAACAACGGTTTCAAAGAGCATTGCACAAAGATAGCGATGGCATATCCACAATAAATAAGGAAGCGGGATGGGAGGAGATCAAAAACGAAATAGTTGAAATAGCAAAAGAAAATTGTCTCGTGAAAAGAGTAAGAAGACATCCATGGTGGGACAATGAATGTGATGAGAACCTGGAGAAGAGACAGAAATTGTGGCAGAAATGGAACTCCACAAAAGATCCTCAAGATCTTGACAATTTTAAAATCCAGAGAAGAGAAACAGCCAAGCTTTTCCGTAATAAAAAAAGAAGACAATTTCAGGATAACCTAGAACAGATTGAGGAAGACTTTAAAAGAAATAATTCTAGAGATTTCTACAAAACTTTTAGAAAACAGCTAACCAAATACCAATCCCCAAATTTATGTTTTAAAGATGAAGAGAACAAGCTAGGTTTGACAAACAAGACTAATTGTGAAATATTAGCAAAATATTTCGAGAATCTACTAAATTGTGAACCACCCAAAGATAAAATGAGTTTTGAAAACCACCGAAATACTAATACCGAGTCAAAACCTCCAGACGCTGAAGAAATAAAACACATAATACACAGTCTAAAAAACAATAAAGCCCCAGGTGAAGACTCCATAGTACCAGAAATCCTAAAAATAATGGATACCAACCTCCCACAAGTTTTGGAACATATGTTTAAGAAGATCTGGGACGAAGAAAGAATTCCTGAAGACTGGCAGTGTGCCCTGATACACCCACTACACAAAAAGGGGGATAAGATGAATGTTAATAATTATAGAGGGATCTCGCTACTACCAGTAGGATACAAAATTTTGTCAAGGAAATTACTTCAAATCGTGGAGCCAGTTCTGGATAAAAAAATAGGTGAATATCAAGCAGGTTTTAGACAAGGTAGATCCTGTGTTGAACAAATATTTAACCTGAAAACACTAATTCGTTACAGAATCTCAAGAGGCCAGAGATTTGCAATAGTATTTGTAGATTTCAAAAAAGCATACGACTCGGTAGATAGAGAAACATTACTGAAAGTATTGGAAGAATTTGGGGTCGATAAGAAAACAATTCAAATTATCAAACAGACGCTAACAAACAGTAAGGCCAAAGTTAAATTTATGGGTGAAATTTCAAGGAAGTTCGAAATTAAAACAGGTGTTAGACAAGGTGATGGTTTATCCCCAATCCTCTTCAACTGCGTACTGGAAAAGATATTGAGAATATGGAAAGAAGAACTCAAAGGCACCAAGAATGACATCAGAATTGGAACAAAAAAAGAAAAAATAGAAGTGGACTGTTTAGCTTTTGCAGACGATCTGGCAATAGTTACAGAAAACGAAGAAATAGCTCAGAACTACCTGGAGAAACTACAAGAAGTTTCGGCCAGAGCTGGACTGCAGATTTCATTTGAAAAAACCGTGTATATGTCTAATCATAGAAATAACAAGAAAAATCTTATTACTAAATACGGCAATATTAAGAGAGTAGAAAAATTTAAGTATTTAGGTGAAATAATTCAAGTGAATGGTTTAGACAAGAGTGCAAACCAGGCGAGAGCAAGGAAAATGGAATTTGCTTTTCAAAAAACCAAAGACATATATAACAAAAAAAACATTTCGATTCAAGCTAAATTAAGACATTATAAAACTGTCATTAGACCAGAATGCCTGTATGCATCGGAGTGCCTAACTCTTAACAAAAAGGGGGAAATAGAAAACATGGAAAAGAAAGAAAGGAAAATTTTGAGAAAAATATTAGGACCGAGAAAGATTGGAGAAGAGTACAAGCTAAAGAGTAATAAGGAAATATACAAAACTATTGAGAAAGTGAGTGAGGCAATGCGTAAACGCAGACTAACGTTTTATGGTCACCTGTCGAGGATGGATGGAAACAGACTAACAAGAAAAGTGTTTGAACATAGTAACAGGAACGAAAAAACCAACAATAAATGGATACAGATGGTGAAAAAGGATTTGGCCTATTTTAATGTCACCCGTGAGTCAATCAGGGACAGGGAAAAGTTTAGACAAATAGTGAACGAAATTAAGTGTTTTCCAGAAGAAACGAAACTAAAGAATAATAACAGGAAATGGTCGGAAGAGCGGAGGAGGAACCACTCGAAAATGATGAGGAAATATTGGGAAGAGAGAAAAAAAGATCAAAAAGCCGGGCAAGTGAATTGTTGAACGTGGTCCGAAGATGGCCGAAATCGAAAGAAGAAGAATATACACAGATTATATAACAAATGTGTGACACTTAAAGTTAAATCCAGTTGTAGTTTTACAGTTAATACGGCGCCCTCGTATTTCCTAATTTGATAAGGAACGTTCGCATAGTAACCTTCTACGGACATAGGAGATAAATGAAAAAATAATACACAGTAAATTAAAACAATAATCTTGTTACGAACACAAGACGTGAAAGTGTAAGGTCGTGAGGGTAGCCACCGTGCCACCATTACAGCTGAGATCAGGAAGGATTAAAAGGCATCTAAAACATGTCGAAAACTTTGACCGTCGTTCTCCCAGAAACGCTCGACCATATACGTATAAGCCGAGACACGTGTACACTTATTTAGACTTTTCTTCTACTGAGCGAAGCTTCTGGGAAATCAGGCTATGGCACATGCTGTGTTCTCCTTGTCATATAGAAACCTAAACAATTGTAAAAATGTTAAATTGATAATTGTTCACTCTGCTAAGCTGAGGTTTCATTATCCACAAAATACTACTGATTTCAATACATATATAATTAAAATGGTCCCAATTAACTTTCCACATTAAAAGAAAATAATATGTTCCTTCTAATGGCACCTGTAGTACTTTCGAAACAATGTCACAGTGAGACTGCACTTCGGTGAGTTTGAATCCTTCGACTCAGACGATAGAGTTCTGGAACAGTGGAAGGAAAACTTGGGTGTCATTTCAAATCGGTATCCCACTCATTCAATCACTCTTGTCGGTGTTCTTAAAGTATCCTCGATATGTTTCAAAAATACATGTTTCAAGTCGGTGGTGGGAATAAAACGCCTTCCGAAGTCGTACTGAATGCCTTCTGAGAAAATTATTTTGAACAACTAGTTCAGGAGCCCACTCGAAGCGTAAATAGTTGTGAAAACATACTTGACCTCTTAGCAACAAATGAACCTGACCAAATAAGGAACATCACAACAGATAAAGGCACCAGTGACCACAAAGTTGTTGTGGATAGGCTGAATACTACACCAACCAAGCGCACCAAAAATAAACGAAAAATACATTTATTTAAAAGAGCAAATGAAAATTCGCTTTACGCCTCCCGAAAAAGTCTTCTTTTCTTCGAGTCTGTGTAAGCGTACACCAGATATGGATTAAAACAGAGGTGGACAAGATTTCGGCTCATGGACCACGCACAGGCCTGAGAGCTAAAGCACTCAGCATCACTTCACATTCACCCCACCGCCACGCGACGCTACATGAGCGCGAGGAGGGGGGTAAAGGGGAGAACAGCGAACGCACTGCATTTAAATGGCAGTGCACTCGCACTGCATGCGACTTGGTTTTATATTTCACATTTTTCAAAAATCAAATCATATCGGACTTAAGACCTGAGGTCACCCATCCCATAGACTTAGATCTTTTTTTTTTTTCTTTTGGTCATCAGTCTACTGACTGGTTTGATGCGGCCCGCCACGAATTCCTTTCCTGTGCTAACCTCTTCATCTCAGAGTAGCACTTGCAACCTACGTCCTCAATTATTTGCTTGACGTATTCCAATCTCTGTCTTCCTCTACAGTTTTTGCCCTCTACAGCTCCCTCTAGTACAATGAAAGTCATTCCCTCATGTCTTAGCAGATGTCCTATCATCCTATCCCTTCTCCCTATCAGTGTTTTCCACATATTCCTTTCCTCTCCGATTCTGCGTAGAACCTCCTCATTCCTTACCTTATCAGTCCACCTAATTTTCAACATTCGTCTATAGCACCACATCTCAAATGCTTCTATTCTCCTCTGTTCCGGTTTTCCCACAGTCCATGTTTCACTACCATACAATGCTGTACTCCAGACGTACATCCTCAAAAATTTCTTCCTCAAATTAAGGTCGGTATTTGATATTAGTAGACTTCTCTTGGCCAGGTATGCCTTTTTTGCCATAGCGAGTCTGCTTTTGATGTCCTCCTTGCTCCGTCCGTCATTGGTTATTTTACTGCCTAGGTAGCAGAATTCCTTAACTTCATTGACTTCGTGACCATCAATCCTGATGTTAAGTTTCTCGCTGTTCTCATTTCTACTACTTCTCATTACCTTCGTCTTTCTCCGATTTACTCTCAAACCATACTGTGTACTCGTTAGACTGTTCATTCTGTTCAGCAGATCATTTAATTCTTCTTCACTTTCACTCAGGATAGCAATGTCATCAGCGAATCGTATCATTGATATCCTTTCACCTTGTATTTTAATTCCACTCCTGAACCTTTCCTTTATTTCCATCATTGCTTCCTCGATGCACAGATTGAAGAGTAGGGGCGAAAGGCTACAGCTTTGTCTTACACCCTTCTTAATACCACCACTTCGTTCTTTATCGTCCACACTTATTATTCCCTCTTGGTTGTTGTACATATTGTATATGACCCGTCTCTCCCTATAGCTTACCCCTACTTTTTTCAGAATCTCGAACAGCTTGCACCATTTTATATTGTCGAACGCTTTTTCCAGGTCTACAAATCCTATGAAAGTGTCCTGATTTTTCTTTAGCCTTGCTTCCATTATTAGCCGTAACGTCAGAATTGCCTCTCTCGTCCCTTTACTTTTCCTAAAGCCAAACTGATCGTCACCTAGCGCATTCTCAATTTTCTTTTCCATTCTTCTGTATATTATTCTCGTAAGCAGCTTCGATGCATGAGCTGTTAAGCTGATTGTGCGATAATTCTCGCACTTGCCAGCTCTTGTCATCTTCGGAACTGTGTGGATGATGCTTTTCCGAAAGTCAGATGCTATATCGCCAGACTCATATATTCTACACACCAACGTGAATAGTCGTTTTGTTGCCACTTCCCCCAATGATTTTAGAAATTCTGATGGAATGTTATCTATCCCTTCTGCCTTATTTGACCGTAAGTCCTCCAAAGCTCTTTTAAATTCCGATTCTAATATTGGATCCCCTATCTCTTCTAAATCGACTCCTGTTTCTTCTTCTATCACACCAGACAAATCTTCACCCTCATAGAGGCTTTCAATGTATTCTTTCCACCTATCTGCTCTCTCCTCTGCATTTAACAGTGAAATTCCCGTTGCACTCTTAATGTTACCACCGTTGCTTTTATTGTCACCAAAGGTTGTTTTGACTTTCCTGTATTCTGAGTATGTCCTTCCGACAATCATATCTTTTTCGATGTCTTAACATTTTTCCTGCAGCCATTTCGTCTTAGCTTCCCTGCACTTCTTATTTATTTCATTCCTCAACGACTTGTATTTCAGTATTCCTGATTTTCCCGGAACATGTTTGTACTTCCTCCTTTCACCAATCAACTGAAGTATTTCTTCTGTTACCCACGGTTTCTTCGCAGCTATCTTCTTTGTACCTATGTTTTCCTTCCCAACTTCTGTGATGGTCCTTTTCAGAGATGTCCATTTCTTTTCAACTGTACTGCCTACTGCGCTATTCCCTATTGCTGTATCTATAGCGTTAGAGAACTTCAAACGTATCTCGTCATTCCTTAGTACTTCCGTATCCCACTTCTTTGCGTATTGATTCTTCCTGACTAATGTCTTGAACTTCAGCCTACTCTTCATCACTACTATATTGTGATCTGAGTCTATATCTGCTCCTGGGTACGCCTTACAATCCAGTATCTGATTTCGGAATCTCTGTCTGACCATGATGTAATCTAACTGAAATCTTCCCGTATCTCCCGGCCTTTTCCAAGTATACCTCCTCCTCTTGCGATTCTTGAACAGGGTATTCGCTATCACTAGCTGAAACGTGTTACAGAACTCAATTAGTCTTTCTCCTCTTTCATTCCTTGTCCCAAGCCCATATTCTCCTGTAACCTTTTCTTCTACTCCTTCACCTACGACTGCATTGCAGTCGCCCATGACTATTAGATTTTCGTCCCCCTTTACATACTGCATCACCCTTTCAATATCCACATACACTTTCGCTATCTGTTCATCATCAGCTTGCGACGTCGGCATGTATACCTGAACTGTCGTTGTCGGTGTTGGTCTGCTGTCGATTCTGATTAGAACAACCCGGTCACTGAACTGTTCACAGTAACACACCCTCTGCCCTACCTTCCTATTCATAACGAATCCTACACCTGTTATACCATTTTCTGCTGCTGTTGATATTACCCGATACTCATCTGACCAGAAATCCTTGTCTTCCTTCCACTTCACCTCACTGACCCCTACTATATGTTGATTGAGCCTTTGAATTTCCCTTTTCAGATTTTTTAGTTTCCCTATCACGTTCAAGCTTCTGACATTCCACGCCCCGACTCGTAGAACGTTATCCTTACGTTGATTATTCAATCTTTTTCTCATGGTAACCTCCCCCTTGGCAGTCCCCTCCCGGAGATCCGAATGGGGGACTATTCCGGAATCTTTTGCCAATGGAGAGATCATCATGACACTTCTTCAAATACAGGCCACATGTCCTGTGGATACACGTTACTTAAACCTAACTAACCTAAGGAAATCACAAACATCCATGCCCGAGGCAGGACTCGAACCTGCGACCGTAGCAGCAGCGCATTTCCGGACTGAAGATCCTAGAAACCGCTCGGCCACAGCGGCCGGCTCTCATTTCTCAACAACATAGATTACAAACAAATCAAGTTTTCAGCGTTAATTAATTATGTTTGATGCGCTGAAGACATAATATAATTTTTATCTGATATAAACTGTCGGCATACGGACAGACGAAGACAATTCCAGAGGGTCACAGTCAAGCTGGCACGTAATCGTGAATTATTTAGTTCCGTAATCAAAGAAAGATCTTTCACACAGATATATCGATCGAAATACTTTTACTACCTCATTATGGAGACTTGCAAAATCTACTTGAGGAAAAGCAAAGTAGATGTCCTGGACAATTTTAACGTAAAAAGATTTTTCGCTGAAACTAAAATTACATAGAAACTTCCTGGCACATTAAGACCATGTGCCGGACTGAGACACGAACTCCGGTCTTTTGCCTATCGCGGACAAGTGCTCGATCAACTAAGCTACCCAAGCACGATTCAGGATCGTTCTCAAGGCTGTACTTCACGCAGTACCTCGTCTCCTACCTTCCAAACTTCACAGAAGCTCTCCTGCCAAAGTTGCAGAACTAGAACTCCTGGAAAAAAAGATATTAGGGAGACATGGCTTTGTGACAGCTAGGGGATGTTACCAGAATGAAATTTTAACCTTGCAGCAACGTGTAGTTGGTGCAGCACATGCCAGGGAGAGACAAAGGTCCTGAATTCGGGTCTCGGTCCGGCACACAGTTTTAATCTGCCAGGAAGTTTCATATCAGCGCACACTCCGCTGCAGAGTGAAAATTTCATTCTGGAAACATCCCCCAGCCTGTCACAAAGCCATGTCTCCACAATATCCTTTCTTCCAGTAGTGCTACTCCCCCTAGTTTCACAGGAGGGCCTCTGTGAAGTTTCGAAGGTAGGAGACGACGTACTGGCGGAAGTAGGCTGTGAGTAGTGTTCTTGAGCTGTGTTTGTGTTGCTCAGTTGGTGCCGGCACGGTAGCTCAGCGTGTTCGGACAGGATTCTGGTTGGTCCCTGTAATCAAAAAACTGAGTGAAGGGATTAACAACGACCTTCGACGGATGTCATGTGATGTCCGCTACGATCTAATACAACGAACAGTAACGAGAAAAAAAAAGACTGTAGAGTGATTGACTCTCCTGCCAAAGAACTCATTGTGTAATCCGAGTGAAGGCAAAACAGCCGGCACTGTTGCTCAGTGTGTTCGGTCAGAGGATAATTCTGTAACAAAAAACTGAGTAAATGGATCAACAACGAACTTCAATGTGTGTCATGGGACGTCCGCCCTGAACAAATTGAATGAACAAAAAGAGATTTTTTTAAAAAAGAAAGAAAAAAATGTTGGTAGAGCACTTGTCTGCGAAAGACAAACATCCTGAGTTCGAGTCTCGGTCCACCGCACAGTTTTAATCTGCCAGAAAGATTTATATCAATGCACACCCCGCTGCAGAATGAAACTTTCAGTTTGGAATTACATTGCAGGTCAATCAGATACATCTGCATATGCAAAGGGCGCTTTCAACTGAAATGGCAAACGGTCTAAAAGAGATTTAAGACTGACAGTGTCCTCAAAACCTTTATAGAACTATCCTTTTAATTCTTGCAACGCCACAATGAAGTTTTCATTCTTCGCGCTTTCTTTAACGCCAGTGAGCCTAGGGAACTGGACTGTCTGTGGTGTCACCGCCACACACCACACTTGCTAGGTGGTAGCCTTTAAATCGGCCGCGGTCCGTTAGTATACGTCGGACCCGCGTGTCGCCACTTTCAGTGATTGCAGACCGAGCGCCGCCACGCGGCAGGTCTAGAGAGACTTCCTAGCACTCGCCCCAGTCGTACAGCCGACTTTGCTAGCGATGGTTCACTGACAAAATACGCTCTCATTTGCCGAGACGATAGTTAGCATAGCCTTTAGCTACGTCATTTGCTACGACCTAGCAAGGCGCCATTACCAGTTACTATTGATGCTGCAAAACATGTACCGTCAAGAGCGATGTTCACCATTTATGGATTAAAGTTAAGTATTCCAGCAGCTACGTACGTTTTTTGCTAGTCTAATTTCCTTGACCTGTTCCAGACCTCACGTCAGCCTGCGTGAGCTAAAACGCGTGCCTTTCGGCTTCCTTTCATATCTGTGGGCTCTCCTGCCAACCCACAACACTGTCTTTGTCATAATGTGTCCCTACTAAAACGCGATTTTCTTTTTAAATGCATCCCCATCATATCAGAAATAAGTTTTTCTCACCTTGCATTGTCTTACTGTGGGCAGTGTGCAGTCAAGTCTAATTAAAATGGGAAGTCTGCAATCCATTCCAGATGTTCAAATTTTCGTCCCTCCATTTCTTTTTCCTTCATAAATTCTACAATAGCGCGACGTAAATTGAAATATCGTTCCAGGCATGCCCCTTGACTTAACCAACATACTTTGCAGTAATATATGAAGTCGCCAAGCACTTCGTTCATTTTCATTGAAAACTATTGTTACTGTCAACTGAGTAATAGGTGCAACTACAGGAATTTTACTATTTGTTCCAGTGGATTCTTCAGGTTCTCCATGCCTGCAAATTTAGCACAGATAAATGTACACAACACTGAATCCTGTGTATCAGTGGCTATAATTTTTTGTTCTTTCATTGGCATATAAATGTTTAAGTTCTCTCTACAAGGTACTGTAATGTCAAAAAATGGTGCAAATGGCTCTGAGCACTATGGGACTTAACATCTGAGGTCATCAGTCCCCTAGAACTTAGAACTATTGAAACCTACCTAACCTAAGGACATCACACACATCCATGCCCGAGGCAGGATTCGAACCCGCGACCGTAGCGGTCGCACGGTTCCAGACTGAACCGCCTAGAACCGCTCTGCCACAACGGCCGGCCAAGCATTTACAATTTTCGGCTTAAGGCCATATTAAGGAAAATTCAAATAAATTCTTCGGCTGAAAGCCCAATAAAATTTTTTTAACATAATACGAGTAGAAGAGAGGCTTTAAAGGTAAACTTTTACACAGTACAGTAAAAACATCTTAAGGGGGTAGGACGTCGAACGGGCCGACTTGGAGCAGGAGAGGCACCGCAAGACATTTTATTTTCTACTGTCTATACTTTTACAAATCAATTCATAAAACTTTGTCAGCATGACCAGGAAGGATTCAGGAATCACACTCATCGCAGTGGAAGTGCAAATTTTTTTTAAATATGCAATTTCATCATTTTTTCACTTACTGTTGGCTGCATTTGTTGTTATAGCTACATTTTTCTTCACCAGTAAGAGAGATTCTTTGATGAACTTTGCACAGCATACAAACCATACTTACAGGTGTATAAAACTCTACAATTTTACAAATCTATTAAAAACTGGGGTAAAAATTGAGATAATTAACTACAAAATTTGATTTTTTTTCTAAACATAAAGTTTAAAACGTAACAGCTCTTTCATTTTTTCATAAATTAAATAGATTCTAGAGTTTCAGAAACTTGTAAGTATGGTTTGTATGCTGTGCAAAATTCATCGAACAGTCACTCTTACTTATGAAGAAAAGTGTACCTATAGCAACAATTGCAGCCAATAGTAAGTGAAAAAATGATGGAATTTCATATGTAAACAAAATTATTTTTTTATTATGTTTTTGAACTTCCGCTGCTACGAGTGTGAATCCTGAATCCTTCCTGGTCATGCTGACAAACTTTTATGAATTTACTTGTAAAAGCACAGATAGTGGAAATTAAAATGTCCTGTGGTGCCTCTCCTGCTCCAAGTCGGCCCGTTTGACGTCCTACCCCCCCCCCCCCCCCCCTTAAGAAAACTTGAAATACCTTGTCAGCTGAAGGCCCAAACAATTACTCAAGAATAATTAAAGGCCAGATAAACATTTACAGAAAACGGCTGAAGGCCGCTTCAAGAATTCAAGATAATTAAAGTGAAAACTTACAGATAAGTATTTACATATTAAAGCCACAGATTCTGAAACGCACACGGCTGAAGGCCTAAATAGAAAGCAAAAAGAATTTTAAATAAAACACCGCTGAAAGCCTAATTTTAAAACAGGTGTCATGCCATATACTAAACATAAAACAGACAATATTAATACACGGCTGAAGGCCTGGCACAGTACCTGCGACCAAATAAAATTACGATCACAAACAACGAACAGTGGTGCTCGAAAGTGTTCCAAGGGTAGGCCTGGGGAAGTGAGACAGGCAGCCAAGCCTAACACTAAATAATCAGGTGGCGACACGACCTAGGCACGGCTAAGGAACCAACCAACAAGCTAATCAATTCCCTCTATCGCAACCGACCAACTGCTTACTCGAGTCCGCAGACAGCATTCATCTGCTCAGTGGAAATCACAGAAGCTACGCACAATTCCACGTAAACACACTTGCACAAGAACTGGAACAATCGTAAAAGCAATCACTGTGGAACAACAAGTACGAACCAATTAGACACACAGAGAGTTTCCACAAGCGCTCGGCGACCAAATACACGTCGTCCGATGAGGCGACCAACCGAGGTCGTTCCTGCTCCAGTCTCCTTTCGTCAGACAGTACACGTGTGTCGCCAGCGGTCGGCGAGTACTGGCTGTCCGCACCTCATTTGCGCTCTGGCCTCCACTGAACTCCCGTACCCGGCTGACTATCGGTCGTTCCAGAGATGGTACGACAGTGCACTTATCGATAAGCGCTGGTAATGCCACTCACGGCAGGTAAGGCAGGATGTTAGTGACTCCAGTAAATGGAATAAGAAAACGAGGCGGGAGTACCGTAACGGCAAACGGCATGAGCACGAGCAGCACACGGCTCAAAACCATAGCAGAGGCAACGAAAACAGCATGCCAAATTGAAAAGAACGGAAAATCCCAAAGATTGGTGAAGTTTTACAGAAGCTTGAAATTTAGCGCCAACTTCTATGCGAGTTTCCAGAATGAGATTTTCACTCTGCAGCGGAGTGTGCGCTGATATGAGACTTCCTGGCAGATTAAAACTGTGTGCTCGACCGAGACTCGAACTCGTGACCTTTGCCTTTCGCGGGCAAGTGCTCTACCATCTGAGCTACCGAAGCACGACTCACGACCGGTACTCACAGCTGTACTTCTGCCAGTACCTCGTCTCCTACCTTCCAAACTTTACAGAAGCTCTCCTGCGAACCTACGCGAGTTGCCTTTAATAGCTTCCGCAACAAAACTCTGTCTCAAAATGTGGTAGAAAACCCAAGAGATTCTTGTCGTATATGAAGTACACCAGTGGAACGAAGCAATCAATACCTTCATTGCTTGACAAGAATAATGGTGTTATTGATGACAGCGGCACTAAATCAGAGACACTAGACACGGTTTTCCGAAATTCCTTCACAAAAGAAGACGACGTAAATATTCCAGTATTCAAATCAAGAACAACTGTTAACATGAGTAACTGGGAAACAGATATCCTTGGTATACCGAAGCAGCTTAAAATACTTAAGGAACACGAGATTTCCGGTCCAGATTGTAAATCAATCACGTTCCTTTCAGAGTATGCTGTTACAATAACTCCATATTTAGCAATTATGTATAACTGCTCGTTGATAGAGAGATCCATACCCAGAGACAGGAAAGTTGCACAAGAAACGAAATAGAAGTAACCCGCTGAATTACAGATCCATATCACTAACGTCAATTTGCGGTAGGATTTTGGACCATATACCATGCTCGAACATTATGGATCACCTCGAATAAAACGATTTATCGACCAGGTAAAGCTGATTCAGAAAATATTGTTCTTGTGAAATACAGCTATCTCGTTATGCTCACGAAGTAATGAGAGCTATCGATAGGGGACGTCAAACATTTTTATATTCCAGAAGTCTTTTGACACAGTTCCTTGCAAACGATTTCTCAATAAATTGCTTGCCTATGGAATATTATCTAAGTTGTGTGACTGTATTCGTGATTTCCCGTGAGGAAGGTTACAATTCGTAATAAGTGATGGAACGCCATCGAGCAAAACAGAAGTAATATCCGGAGTTCCCCAAGGAAGTGGTATAGGTCGTGTGTTGTTCTTGATCAGCATAAGCGATTTAGGAGACAATCTAAGCAGTCCTCTCAGATTGTTTGGAGATGATGCCGTCATTTAGCGTTATGTAATGTCGTCGGATGGTCAAAACGACTCAGAAATGGTTTAGACAAGATATCTGTAGGACGCAAAAAATGGCAGTTGCACCTAAATCATGAAAAGTGTGTAGTCATCCATACGACCACTGAAAAGAATCCGCTAAATTTCAGTTACACGATAAATCACACAAGTACGAAGGCTGTAGACTCAGCTAAAAACTTATGGACCACAGTTATGAATTACTTAAACTGGAACGATTACATAGATAATGCTGCAGGGACAGCAAACGCAAGACTGCGATTTATTAGCAAAACACTTGGAAAATGTAACAGGGTAACTAAAGAGACTGCTTACACAACGCATGTGCGTCCCCTGCTGGAGTATAGCTGTGTGGTGTGGGATCCGCATCAGGAAGGGTTGACGGAGGACATCGAAAAAGTTAAAAAATGGTTCAAACGGCTCTGAGCACTATGCGACTTAACTTCTGAGGTCATCAGTCGCCTAGAACTTTGAACTAATTAAACCTAACCAACCTAAGGACATCACACACATCCATGCCCGAGGCAGGATTCGAACCTGCGACCGTAGCGGTCGCTCGGTTCCAGACTGCAGCGCCTAGAGCCTCACGGCCACTCCGGCCAGCGAAAAAGATAAAAAAATGGCATCTAGTTTCATATTATCGCGAAATAGGAGAGAGAGTGTGACGGATATGACACGCGAAATGGGGCAGCTGTCATTAAAATAAGGCACTTTTCTCTGCGGCAGGACCTCCTCACGACATTTCAGTCATCAAGTCTCTCCTTAAAGTGTGATAATATTTTATTGGCGGCCATCTACATAGGGAGAAATGATCACCAGACAACAATAAGAGAAATCAGAGTCCGCACGGAAAGATTTAGTTGTTCGTTTTTCTCTCGACCTGTTCAGGAATGGAACTGTAGAGAAGCAGCTTGAAGGTGGTTCGATGACTCGTTTGCCTGGCACTTAACAGTGAATTGCAGACTAATCATGTGGATGTTGATGTAGATGAATTTATTTCTCGTGGAAAGTTTCGCCTCGTCAGAACTTTGTCACAGAAAATGATGGAGTGCGAAAAAGTTGTCTTAGAAATACTAATGTACTTGCTCTTAGTCAGTATTAATTAGACTGAAGTTGGATTGTTTTACAGTGACTTTCATTAAAAAATGTAAAAATTAATATGAGTGATTTTTCTGAATATTCAGACTTATAAACACTTTATCTATGCGTAAGCCACCCGAATACTCTCCGGAAGACTGTAAACTTAAATGCAAATCACTTTCCAAAGACTGGGCAACACATAAAACTTACATATAGTGAAGATTATCGACTTTTTATCCCAATAAGAAACTAACGATGAAAAACAATGACAGGCTGAGAAACAGATCGCAACTTGTGAACTATGCAGTGCAAAGACAATGCAAACGTTAAAAGCGACACTTACTGCAAAGCATCTAAGGGAGCCCAAGCAAGTCACGGAACACCTACGCTCCTATGATGACACACAAACTGCTGCGCCGGCCGGTGTGGCCGAGCGGTTCTAGGCGCTTCAGTCTTGAACCGCGCGACCGCTACGGTCGCAGGTTGGAATCCTGTCTCGGGCATGGATGTGTGTGATGTCCTTAGGTTAGTTAGGTTTAAGTAGTTCTAAGTTCTAGGGGACTTATGACCACAGATGTTAAGTCCCATAGTGCTCAGAGCCATTTAAACAAACTGCTGCAGTGTGCTCATTCCGAAATTAACTACCCACTCCCTGCTCTGACATACTTCTCAAAGTTAGCAGATTGGAAGGCTTGTCACAGTAACAACTGAAAATTTCCCTCTCTCTTACTGCATACAGGGAAAGCTAGCAAAATTTTCTCCGCAAGCACTTGTTGTATTTTCTGTCAATAAACTAAAAGTTATTAGTGCAGTGGTCCTCGCCTTATGATTGGCAGGATGATGTTTTGGCTTGTAAATGCAGCTCACCTCTCACATTGTTTACAGAAACGTAGCGGTGACTGTTCTCTGCTTCTGCTTTTACGACAACCTGTGGGCTTTTGTTGAAATCTCTCACGAGCTCACGTGGTTCGCACTGCTTCCAAAGGCGATTCTGAAGTACACTGGCTTGAAAGATACCCAAAGCGGCTTACTCGCGCGAACACTGCCTGTGGTAATTCCTGGTGGGGAACTTCCCAGATTTCCGCCACTGTCTTCCTACTGCCTAAAACTTGCAGGTCGCACGTCCCACCAAAATCCAACAACTGAGAAAAAATTAAGCTAAAATCCCATAATTCGAAGGTCTTACTCTTCCATTCAGAAAATTACGATAATCTCTATCTATAAAAGGCAATGACAACGACTGACTGACTTACTGAGTGGCTCATCATCGCCCAGCCAAAGTCGCGAAGCATAGGAACTTGAAGTTTGGAGAGGGTGTGGATCTTATACTGTAGGCACCGTTTCAGTGGGGACTGGCCGAAATTCCACTCCAGAGTGTGTGAAATGGGGGATAAAAGGCTTTTTGAAAGTATGTCCCTATTAACGGAATTTTGGAACTAGAACTACGAAAACTACAGTACTGGCTACTGACATTCCTAACCACGAAGATGTGTTACAGACACAAAATTTAACCGACAGGAAGAAGATGCTACGATATGCAAATGATTAGCTTTTCAGAGCTTTCACACAAGGTTGGCGCCGGTGGCGACACCTACAACGTGCTGACATGAGGAAAGTTTCCAACAGAAATCTCATGCACAAACTGCAGTTGACCGGCGTTACCTGGTGAAACATTGTTGTGATGCCTCGTGTAAGGAGGAGAAATGCGTACCACCACGTTTCCGACTTTGATAAAGGTCGGATTGTAGCCTGTCGCGATTGCGTTTTATCGTATCGCGACACTGCTGCTCGTGTTGGTCGAGATCCAATGACTGTTAGCAGAATATGGAATCGGTGGGTTCAGGAGGGTAATACGGAACGCCGTGCTCGATCCCAACGGCCTCGTATCACTAGCAGCCGAGATGACAGGCATCTTATCCGCGTGGTTGTAACGGATCGTGCAGCCGTGTCTCGATCCCTGAGTCAACAGATGGGGACGTTTGCAAGACAACAACCATCTGCACGAACAGTTCGACGACGTTTGCAGCAGCATGGACTATCAGCTCGGAGACCATGACTGCGGTTACCCTTGACGCTGCATCACAGACAGGAGCGCCTGCGATGGTGTACTCAACGACGAACCTGGGTGCACGAATGGCAGAACGTCATTTTTTCGGATGAATCCAGATTCCGTTTACAGCATCATGATGGTCACATCCGTGTTTGGCGACATCGCGGTGAAAGCACATTGGAAGCGTGTATTCGTCATCGCCATACTGGCGTATCATCTGGCGTGACAGTATGGGGTGCCATTGGTTACACGTCTCAGTCACCTCTTGTTCGCATTGATGGCACTTTGAACAGTGGACATTACGTTTCAGATGTGTTACGACCCGTGCCTCTACCCTTCATTCGATGCCTGCGAAACCCTACATTTCAGCAGGATAATGCACGACGGCATGTTGCAGGTCCTGTACGGGCCTTTCTGGATACAGAAAATGTTCGACTGCTGCCCTGGCCAACACATTCTCCAGATCTCTCACCAACTGAAAACGTCTGGTCAATGGTGGCCGAGCAACTGGCTCGTCACAATACGCCAGTCACTACTCTTGATGAACTATGGTATTGTGTTGAAGCTGCATGGACAGCTGTACTTGTACACGCCATCCAAGCTCTGTTTGACCCAATTACCAGGCGTATCAAGGCCGTTATTACGGCCAGAGGTGATTGTTGTGGGTACTGATTTCTCAGGATCTATGCACCCAAATTGCGTGAAAATGTAGGCACATGTCAGTTGTAGTATAATATATTTGTCCAATGAATACCCGTTTATCATCTGCGTTACGTCTTGGTGCAGCAACTTTAATGGCGAGTAGTCTAGTATTTGGGTTCTCAGTCAGGGGACGAAAAATACGTGTTTCAGCATTTTTGGAAATTCAGCCATCAAAAATAAATAATTTGTAGAGAACTACTAAAGGATATTTGAGGTTACGTCAGTGACAACTGGAATTTGAGTTCCTTGTTAGAAATTAAGAAAAGTACGTGTTTGAGTGTTTCTGGAAATTCAACTCCTAAAGGAGTGCAATAGGGCATGAAAACCTGTAACAAAATATTTCTTTGTATTAAAAAATTTTAAAGCTTAAAACTTATGAATTTTGGTATTTCACTTCTCGGTTATGTATAAAGAAATATTTGTTAGGGGATGAAAATTAATATGGAAAAATCTGCACAAGAATGCAAAATGAATACTTAACCAAAACTCTGGACTCCAGCTACCAAAATCGCTTTTATGTCAGAAGTACATTCGGAAAAGTCATTGGTTATATGGCCTTAATTATCATGTAAAACCTACAAGGTGTTACAATTTACGATTAACCTAAAAATTCGATTAAATGAAAAAAATCTGTGCAAGAAATACGGCTACGTGAGTGAAGGAGCGGGCGCTAAGCTGGTAGAACATAAATGATTATATGTATGGTCGGTTTGCACCATGTACAAACCAGTAACGGCACAACATTAGTCGCCCCACATAAAAGATCACAGGCAACTTTGGAGCGCTGTGAATGGTGCAGAAGTGGCACCAGGCGGCCGTGTGACCCTCTACTGATGTAGGAAGTAATGGCAGTGCAATGGTGCGTCTGGACTAGTCGGCTATATGGAATCTGCGCAGTTAAATGGGTCGCCGCGCGGGATTAGCCGAGTGGCCCAAAGCGCTGGTGTCATGGAGTGTGCGGCTGGTCCCGGCGGAGGTTCGAGTCCTCCCTCTGGCATGGGTGTGTGTGTTTGTCCTTAGGATAATTTAGGTTAAGTAGTGTGTAAGCTTAGCGATTGATGACCTTAGCAGTTAAGTCCCAAAAGATTTCACACACATTTTTGTTAAATGGGTCGGCGTGGAGAAGTAGCTGAACAACAGATACCAGATGTGTTAGGACAAGGTCATGATCACTCAGTGAATGGAGTTGTCCGATTTGACGGTGTATCAACATGAACTGTCGAACGTGTCTTCAAGGAATGGTGCACCACCCACAGCCACGTAACTTGGCTTAAGGACAGTGGTCTTAAAAGGTCGTATTGACATGGTTGGGAGACGACAGTCACGTTTTGTCAACTACTGTCAGTTCAAAACCGATGGAAATTGCCGCAGTCAGTGACTGCAGGTCCATCTGTATACTGTAGTGGAACCTCATGCAGTGGACATCTTGGGGACGTGCGGTGTGGTTCGACAGGTTGTCTTCTCAAATGAAATGCGTCGACGACCCAGACAGGCATTTATATCGTAACGTGTGGAGCGTGAGATACCTACAAAGTTCTACAAAGGTTATGCGAAAGAACTTTCTCCCCTTCTAGCAGCAGTTTATCGCAGATCGCTGGAGCAACGAAGGGTACCTATTGACGGGAAAAAAGCGTGGTTCATTCCCGTTTTCAAGGTGGACCGCAGGGCAGATGTACACTGTTACAGAACCGAATCGTTGAAGTCAATCTGTTGTAGCATTATGAAACATGTTTAGCCATGCGTGGCTCATGTTCCCGCCATCATGTATTTTACACCCTGTTTTTAACGTACTTCCACCTCACTACGTTATTTTAAATTACTACTGTCACTGAGCTGCTTCTTCGCCTAACCATGAGCGGCGCTAGCAGCGCGTATCGATATATACCCTCTGGTAGTATCTTTGCTCGAGTGCTTTGACTTCCCGGTCGTTGTCTGTCGTAAGCCAGTTCGGGCTGCGAGTTCGGGTCTGCCAGTCAGTTGGAACGCGGCTAGAGCGCAGTCCGGACCTGCCAGTAGGGGAGTTGCAGTGCGGCACTAGTACAGTCGGGTTGGAGCAGCAGTGAGGTCTGCGTCGATATGGCTCGCCCGACTATTGCCGCCACGCATCACTTGAGCTGGGCCGCAGTCTTGGTGGATCGTCGGTCGGTCGTCTTAATGGACGACACGTTTTGGCTCGCCGATCGTTCATGAGTCGGCTATGTAGGTGTGCATCGGCTCCCGATTTGTCTTCGTGTGTGCTTAGTTACTGTTGTGTATTGCTCAGATCGGCAAGTGTTTGTCAGGTTGTGTGTGTACTGGGCGTTATTTCCAATGACGACGATTTTAGATGTTGTCGACATTCAGCAGGGAGTCGGTCGGTTGTTGCGGAAGAGGGAAGTTATCTCCGCGCGGTGCAGTCGGCTGGGGCCGTTGGCGGTCCCTGCACAGTGTCGGAGCGTTTGTGCAGCTGTCCGATCGCTACGAGCGTCGTGGTTCGCCGACTCAGGACTTCAAAGTTGAGTAGTGGTTTCAACTACCCAAGCCACGTCTATTCATGTTGTGGTGGTTCGTTTCGGTGGTTTGCTGTTGGGGAGGGGTTCTGGTGAGCAACACTGAGTGGTTCTACTGCTGGGATTTAGCCGCCATGCGGTGCAATTAAATATTTTGGTCGACTACCATATGGGTGCACCAGTGGAATTTTCCTGCCTAGTGACCGTTAGTGTTCTGTTTACCTGCCCTGGCTACTAACGTAATTTCAGGCAGCGTCCTTTCCTCACCTGTTATCACTGTCCAACATGGTGTGTAATTTTGACAGGTAATACGTACTTCATTGTGGATTATCACGTTTATAACATTACCGGTTGGGGTTCTCATGTACTGATTGACGGGAAGCAAGCTGTTGTGTCGGTCGGTCCGTGGCTACCCCCTGGTTGGGTTCATATGGATCGGGTATAGATGGGCTCACCACCTGGCTCATCTTACTGAACGAGGGCAGACCGACCTCCCTGGAGGCCTTCTGAGTGCCAACGGTGTTAAATTAACTGTTGTCAGCTATTTTAAATTTTGGGCTAATGGTTTTTGTTTGTTTCTTAAAATTTTGCAAAATTTATTTTTAAATTTACCTTTTAAGCTTAATCACTCCAGCCTTCTGCCTTTAAATATTATGGTAATATATGTTGAAATTTTGATGTTTGATTGTGACCCTCAGCCAATGGTATTGCACCTTGCTTATGTTGTTTCTTTAGATTATTTTATTGTTACCTTAACTGGATTTTTATCCTGTTGATTTTTAAGATTTCTTGTTGTTAAACATGCTGGCCTTCTGCCTTTAAAGGTCTATGGTAATAATTTCTAAAATTTTGGAAACTGATTGAGGCCCTCAGCCATTTGTATTGCTCCTTGCATATGTTGTTTTGAATTATTTTTTTGCTATCTTAATTGTATTTTTATCTTGTTTGATTTATTATTGGAGGCCTTCAGCCATGAAAGAGTTGCTAAATTACAATAAATGGCAATTAAAAGCAGAAACTGATCTCAACCATTGGCCCTTTCCACAATCCTAATACCTGATCTGCCCAGTGGGTTTAGCGTGCGTTTCCCATGTTTTATGCTAAACAATTACCACGTCTTTGCAAAACGAAAATCTCCTCTACAAAAATTAATATGGATTCGACAAACAAGGATCTTGTGATATTCAGCTCGTCCTGTTTCTCCGTTAGATCGATAGCGCCGTAGACAACGGTGCCCAAGTTGATACCGTGTTCCTTGAGTTCAGGAAGGCATTTGACACCAGCACACTCTGTCGTTTAGTGAAAGAAATACAAACTTATCGAGTGACTATCCTTGCAGATAGAACTCAACATGTCACTCTTAACGGAACAAAATCGACGGATGCAAAGGCAGTTTGCAAAGTACCAAAAGGATCTGTGAAACGACCGTCATTGTTTACAATGCATACAGGGTGGTCCATTGATAGTGACCGGGCCAAATATCTTACGAAATAAGCATCAAACGAGAAAACTACAAATAACGAAACTCGTCTCGCTTGAAGGGGGAAACCAGATGGCACTGTGGTTGGCCCGCTAGATGGCAATGCTACAGGTCAAACGGATATCAACTGCGTTTTTTGGAAATAGGAACACCCATTTTTTATTACATATTCGTGTAGTACCTAAAGAAATATGAATATTTTAGTTGATCACTTTTTTCCCTTTGTGATAGATGGCGCTGTAATAGTCACAAACGTATAAGTACGTGGTATCACGTAACATTCCACCAGTGCGGACGGTATTTGCTTCGTGATACATTACCAGTGTTAAAATGGACCGTTTACCAATTGCGGAAAAGGTCGATATCGTGTTGATGTATGGCTATTGTGGTCAAAATGCCCAACGGGCGTGTGCTATGTATGCTGCTCAGTATCCTGGACATCATCCAAATGTCCGGACCGTTCGCCGGATAGTTACGTTACTTAAGGAAACAGGAAGGGTTCAGCCATATGTGAAACATCAACCACGATCTGCAACAAATGATGAAGCCCAAGTAGGTGTTTTTGCTGCTGTCGCGGCTAATCCGCACATCAGTAGCAGACAAATTGCGCGAGAATCGGGAATCTCAAAAACGTCGGTGTTGAGAATGCTACATCAACATCGATTTCTGTGCACCAGTAATTGCATGGCGACGACTTTGAACGTCGTGTACAGTTCTGCCGCTGGGCACAAGAGAAATTACGGGACGATGACAGATTTTTTTACACGCGTTCTATTTAGCGACGAAGCGTCATTCACCAACAGTGGTAACGTAAACCGGCATAATATGCACTATTGGGCAACGGAAAATCCACGATGGCTGCAACAAGTGGAACATCAGCGACCTCGGCGTGTTAATATATGGTGCGGCATTATGGGAGGAAGGATAATTGGCCCACATTTTATCGATGGCAATCTAAATGGTGCAATGTATGCTGATTTCCTACGTAATGTTCTATCAGTGCTACTACAAGATGTTCCACTACATGCCAGAATGGCGATGTACTTCCAACATGATGGATGACCGGCACATAGGTCGCGTGCGGTTGAAGCGATATTGAATAGCATATTTCATGACAGGTGGATTGGTCGTCGAAGCACCATACCATGGCCCGCACATTCACCGGATCTGACGTCCCCGGATTTCTTTCAGTGGGGAAATTTGAAGGATATTTGCTATCGCGATCCTCCGACAACGCCTGGCAACATCCGTCAGCGCATTGTCAATGCATGTGGGAACATTACGGAAGGCGAACTACTCGCTGTTGAAAGGAATGTCGTTACACGTAGTGCCAAAAACATTGAGGTTGACGGACATCATTTTGAGCATTTATTGCATTAATGTCTTATTTACGGGTAATCACGCTGTAACAGCATGGGTTCTCAGAAATGATAAGTTCACAAAGGTACATGTATCACATTGAAACAACCGAAACAAAATGTTCAAACGTACCTACGGTCTGTATTTTAATTTAAAAAGCTAACTGTTACCAACTGTTCGTCTAAAATTGTGAGCCATATGTTTGTGACTATTCCAGCGCCATCTATCACAAAGCGAAAAAGTGTTCCAACTAAAACATTCTTATTTCTGTACGTACTACATGAATATGTAATGAAAATGGGGGTTCCTATTTTTAAAAAATCGCAGTTGATATCCGTTTGACCTATGGCAGCACCATCTAGAGGGCCAACCATATCGCCATCTGGTTTTGCCCTTCACGCTAGACAAGTTTCGTTATTTGTAGTTTTTTCGTTTGACGCTTATTTCATGACATATTTGGCCCAGTCACGATCAATGAACCACCCTGTAGTGTCGGAATGAAACCAAGACCAAATTTCATAGTTACAGCTTGAAATTAAAACTTTATTGGTGCCCCTTGTAACTGACATATAGTTTTTCCCCGCCAGTGACATGTAAGTCAACCTGCGCAGTGTGCCGCGGATACACTGAGGTGACAAAAAGTCGTGGGATAGCGATATGCACATATACAGATGGCGGTAGTATCACGTACGCAAGGTATGAAAGGGCAAAGCAATATCGGAGCTGTTATTTGTACTTAGGCGATTCATGTGAAAAGGAGTCCGACGGGAATATGGCAGCAAAACAGGAGTTTAAAGACTTTGAATACGAAATGGTACTCGGAACTAGGCGCATCAGACATTCCATTTCGGAAATCGTTAGGGGATTCAATATTCCGAGATCCACAGTGTCAAGAGTGCGCCGAAAATGCTATATTTCAGGCGTCACCACCGACCAGGAAGAACGCAATGGGCAACGGCCTTCATTAACGATCGAGAGCAGCGGCGTTCGTGTAGAGTTGTCAGTGCTAACATACAAGCAACACTGCTTGAAATAACAGCAGAAATTAATGTGGGACGTACGAAGAACGTATCCGTTAGCACAGAGCGGCGAAATTTGGCGTTAATGGACTATGGCAGCAGACGAATGAAGCCAGTGCCTTTTCGTGACAGCACAACATCGCCTGCATCACCTCTCCTGGGCTCGTTACCATATCGATTGGACCCTGGAGAACTGGAAAACCGTGGCCTGGTCAAATGAGTCCCGAGTTTACTTGGTAAGAACTGATGGCAGGGCTCGAGCGTGGTACGGACCCCACGAATCCTTGGACCCAGGTTTTCAACAAGGCACTGTATAAGCTGATAGTGTGTTCATAATGGCCGGCCGGAGTGGCCGAGCGGTTCTAGGCGCTTCAGTCTGGAACCGCGGGACTGCTACGGTCGCAGGTTCGAATCCTGCCTCGGGCATGGTTGTGTGTAATGTTCTTAGGTTAGTTAGGTTTAAGTAGTTCTAAGTTATAGGGGACTGATGACCTCAGATGTTGTCCCATAGCGCTCAGAGCCATTTGAACCATTTTGTGTTCACAATGGTGTGAACTGTGCCCTCTGGGCCACGATCATTGAGTGGAAATCGTTATGTTCAGCTATTTGCAACCATTCCAGGACGTAATGTTCCCAAACAACGATCGAGTTTTTATGGATGAGAATGTGTCCTGTCACCCAGCTATAGTTGTTCGCGATTGTTTTAAAAAACATTCTGGACGTTACGAGCGAATGATTTGGCCATCCAGATCGTCGGACAGGAATTCCAAAAATGGTTCAAATGGCTCTGAGCACTATGGGACTTAACAACTGAGGTCATCAGACCCCTGGAACTAATAAAACCGAACTAACCTCAGGAGATCACACACATCCATGCCCGAGGCAGGATTCGAACCTGCGACCGTAGCGGTTGCGCGGTTCCAGACTGAAGCGCCTACAACCGCTCGGCCACACTGGCCGGCTGACAGGAATTCTATCGAACATTTATGGGACGTAATCGAGAGGTCAGTTCGTGCACAATATCCCGCACCGACAACACTTTCGCAATAATGAACGGCTATAGAGGCAGCAAGCTTTCAACGACTCGTTGAGCTCAGGCGACGTCGAGTTGCTGCAGTACGTTAAGCTGTCCGGCTCTATATTAGGAGATATCCCATGACTTGTCACTTCAGTGTGTGCGGTCATGACAAGGGCCCTGGTGCTCGGTCGTGGATCGCGTGCATGCAGAGCGCGGCCGGCGCCCCGTATCTCTGGCGGTCACGCCGTCTTCCAGTCAGCAAATACGCGCGCCGAGGCTTATCGGGTGTCTGCCGGCCGCAGCGTCGCCTGGCAACGCGTGGCGCTCCAGTGCGCCGGCGCTGGCTGGGCGTGATGAATTAATGCGCGCCGCGGCTCTAATGACGCCATCAAATCGCTAAATGTGCGCCCGGACCAGCGCCGCCCGCGCTTAATTACGGTGTCTGAATGACTGGACACTGTTTAACCGACCGCGCGCCGCCTGCGGTGCTTAGCGGGCCAACTTTATGGCTGCGCGCGTTCTCTGCAGCTACGCCGGTCGCCGGCGGGTGGTCGATGCAACTGGGGTGGCGGAGGCCCGCCTGCTACTCTGCCGTTACATCTCGGTTTGCAGGCTGTCGATGATCGCAGCCTTCCAGATGGCATAAAGAAGATCGACATATTAAAAATCTGGACACAGTGTCAGGAAATTGCTACTAAAGCAAAGAGAGCTTCACAACAGTTTCAAGTGAAGATGTAAGCGGGATACTGTTTTTGTGACGGGGTAACTAATCCAGGTAGTAATATTAAACCCTGATTTAGTGAGGCTATGTCCGTTAACCAATTCTGTAACACTATCCGACTTCGAGGATAAAAAAGGGTATTAAACGAGTAGGTCCCAGTTACAATAAATAGCACATCTATTGACTGGAAGGCATGGCGTGGACAACGGAACACCAGACGGTGCGAGAATTAATACTGAGAGCCGATCGTCAAATTAAAAGAGTACAGTAGTCCTCTACTTACGAACAAACACCATGCAATGGGAATCGTTCACCTTTTTTGTAATCCCAATGCTCAAATACGAAAGTTTTCTAGTCATTGGCAGTGCTTCTCCGAGTCATTTAAATGATGATGCAGTTAGGGAGGAGTTAATATATTTTGATTATTACGTCATACTGAATAAATCAATGCAATGCTCTCTGGAAAGTTGGTGGAACACGAATACACACCGTAGAAAATCTACCGCAGTGATTCTTCACTCAGAAGCCCACGACACTCTTACCTAAGCAGCTCAAAAACTGCTTGCAAGGAACGGCTTATTTATTACTCGAAATAAGAGCAAATCATATAGACAAAAGGGAATGCCTTACTGTTAGTGACTACGGAGTGGTGTCAGACAAAGTACACACAAAAATTACTCATAATACGTAATAAACGACGAAAGAAAATGGAAAATAAGAAACAGTAAGTGCAAGTACACTATGTGATCAAAAGTATCCGGACACCACCAAAAACATATGTTTTTCATATTAGGTGCATTGTGTTGCCACATATTGTCAGGTACTCCATATCAGCGACCTCAGAAATCATTAGACATCGTGCGAGAGCAGAATGGGGCGCTCCGCGGAACTCACGGACTTCGAACTTGGTCAGGTGATTGGGTGTCACTTGTGTCATACGTCTGCACGCGAAATTTCCACACTCCTGAACATCCCTAGGTTCACTGTTTCCCATGTGATAGTGAAGTGGAAACGTGAAGGGACACGTACAGAAAAAAAGCGTGCAGACCGACCCCTCCTGTTGACTGAGAGACACCGCCAACAGTTGAAGAGGGTCGTAAAGTGTAATAGGCAGACACCTATCCAGACCATCACACAGGAATTCGAAACTGCATCAGGATTCACTGCAAGTGCTATGACAGTTAGACGGGAGGTGAGAAAAGTTGGATTTAGTGGCCGACCAGTTGCTCGTAAGCCACACATCACGCCAGTAAATGCCAAACGACGCCTCGCTTGGAGTAAGGAGCGTAAACATTAGACGATTGAACAGTGGAAAAACGTTGTGTGGAATGACGAATCACGGTACACAATGTGGCGATCCACTGGCAGGGTGTGCGTATGCCGAATGCCCGGTGAACGTCATCTGCCTGCGTATGTAGTGCCAACTTTACAAGCTCGGAAGCGGTGGTGCTATGGTGTGGTCGTGTCTTACATGGAGGGGCTTGCACCCCTTGTTGTTTTGCGTTGCACTATCACAGCATAGGCCTACACTGATGTTTTATGCACCTTCCTGCTTTCCACTGTTGAAGAGAAATTCGGGGATGGCGACTGCATCTTTCAACACGATCGATCAACTTTTCATAATGCACGGCCGGTGGTGGAGTGGTTACACGATAATAACGTCATTGTAATGGACTGGCCTGTACCAAGTCCTGATCTGAATCCTGTAGAACACCTTTGAGATGTTTTGGAACGCCGACTTCGTGCCAGGTCTCACCGACCGACATCGATACCTCTCCTGAGTGCAGCTCTTCGTGAAGGATGGACTGCCATTCCGCGAGAAATCTTCCAACACCTGATTAAACGTATTCTTGCGAGAGTGGAAGCTGTCATCAAGGCAAAGGGTGGGCCAACACCATACTGAATTCCAGCGTTATTGACGGAGGCCGCCACGAACCTGTAAGTCATTTTGAGCAAGGTGTCCGGATACTTTTGATCACATAGTGTGAGTAATAAATTGAAATCAAACAGGCAAACAGAGGGGACAAGCAGCTTGGCATTCAAGATAGATGTGCATCACACGTCGATAGATCCACTAATCACAGAAATTTAAATATATGTGCACGACTCTAAGAAAAGCATAGAAAGACTTATATCGGGCAGAAGGGTGACGAAATTAAGTGCATAATGTTTCGAACTGAATTGGAAGAACGTGATTATGCAATCAGCTTCAAGTCCAGCGAAAGCACAAAGACTCGTAGGTTTGTAATATAACACCTGAATCTTAGCCACATTCGCAGCTAATCGCTAATTTAACACCCAAAATTAGTGAATATAAGCCTTGCGATATAAACACTTCGCCAACGAATTGACGGCAAAACCTGAACAACCAATTCCAATATATGAAACGTTTCACCATAGCTGCAAATACGCCGCGACCGATCTGATCCGCGTCTGTAAATGGCAGCCTCCCGGAACCAGTATGTTTTCACAGTTACCGGTAAGCATGCCCTCTTAATCGCCATCAGCGTATTTGGCTGAAAGCTCACAGAAGTGAAGAGAGGTGACCATTCTTCCTCCACAACACCTCGCAGACGACAGGGAGAGAACCAGAGAATGCATCCTAAATACAGGATGTTTGGAAATTCCCATTACAAACTTCCGGGACTTGTTGAGGGGAATGAGTAAACAATATTTTGAATTGGAACTCGTGTCCGAAAACGTACCTTTTCCGTGCTACAACCATTTGAAAATATGTTGATAACGGGACGACTTTTACAAGTAAGTGATTAAGCGTGACCCAGTACGTCACTTGTTTTACAATGTAGCTCATTAATAGGCAAAGAAATTGCTCGTGTACTCGTTGACGGGTTCTCTTCAAAGTGGTGCAGTACGGCCTCGTCCAATTCGGTGTTGGAGCACCACAGTCATGCCTGCTGACGGTGAAGATACCTTTTCCCGAAACCGTTATGTAACTGTGGCGAAAAGGATTTGCGCTGGAGATGGATGTTGTGGGGAACGATATTGAAGAAGGCAACGAGCAACTCTTCCATTACCGTGAGGTTCGCCATTCAGAAGGGTCATGCCGGTGTATTCTGCAAACGTGTACTCAACCATGTCACTCTAACACTCACAGGCACTTGAATGAGGCCTGAACCAGTTCGAAGAGACAGGATAGACTCAAATCGCATCAGCCGATCCGACGTAACCTCTCCCCACCCTGTTGCCTACCTACCCAATAAACAACGAAAGGGTACGTTTCTGGGGAAGGGTTCCTATTCAAAATATTATGTACTCACATGTACACTACATGTTCTATAAGTTTGTAACGGGAACTTTACAACACACTGTATATCGATACATATCTTCCAAAGCATTAGGAGACACCTGTACAGGAATTATTGAAAGTAAAACTATTGGAAAACTTAAAAACAACTTTATAAGTGAAAGTGAAATTGGTTAAATGAATATGACAGTAGAATTTTGCAAATCCTTAGAAAGTTCAGTCACATAAAGTCAGTAAGCGGATCGAAATTATCTGATCCCTCGTGACTGATCATACTGACACCGAAACGGAAGATGACAGAGAGAAGGGCGAAATACTGAATCCGGTCTTCCGAATCTGTTTCTTTGTCGAAGATAGTAATAAGGTTCCTCATTTCAACTACCGCAAGAACACGGAAAAGGTAGATACTAAGGTAAGTGATTATGGGAATAGAAAATCACCAAAAAGCGCTCAACAGTGGAAACGCTTATGAACTGGATGAGATACGTGGCAGATTTTACGAAGATGATGCGAAAGAGCTTGCTCACATGCAGCAGTCAGTCGTAGGTAGATGGATCAATGAAGTGTGCCTAAACTGGAAAAAAAACCACAGGTCATCCACATTTTCTAGAGGGTTCTTAGGAGAGGTACATGTAATTATAGGCATATATGATGTCAGTCTCTTGTAGAATTATATAACGTATTTTATTTTCACGTATTATAAAGACTTTGGAGAACCAAAATCTGCTCTGCAAAAATCGACATGCAATCCACAGACCGAGATCTTGCGAGTGTCACACAGCTCAGTTTGTTCATGGGGTCGAGAGGTGCCCAGTATGATGCAGCGTTCATTGACTTTAGGGAGACATGTGAAACCCGCTGTGTCTTCCAGTTAACAAAATATATGAACTTACCTATCTTCGAACCGAATTTGTGGCCTTATTCACAACTTCGCACAACTTCGTTGTAGACATAACACGTCAGTAATAGGACAAGGGTGGCACAAGCACGTTTTTTAAGCGTGTTGCCTACATCGGGGGCAGGTATGCACTCAGGGGCAAACCTACTGATTGACAGGTCATTAACCTATCGTTCTTCTTTGACTGTCAAGTCCTTAACCTATTACTCTGCTAAAAGGTTCCTTCCTTTTGACTGACAAGTCCTTTACCTATTGATCCCCACTTCATGTCCCTCCCCCCACCCCCCATCCTGCCCCTCAGGAAATCTCCAACCCATCCCCTCCCTCTCGCTAGGTACACCTTCAGAACAGAGTTTTTGGAATAGTCACTCTCACTCTTATCATTTTCACTGACTAATTAATTAATTTGATAAATTAATTAAACCCTCCCCTGTGGTGAATCACCCACCTCCAGGAAATTAGCGATAAAAAGACCCAGTTGATCGGTCATTTGGAGGGAATTTGATTGCCGTTTATGGAATATTGTTTAAAAAATTTGGCAAATGTATAGAATACTGCTTAATTATTTATGGCAGTGTATGGAATATAGTTCATTTATCTAGTTAAAGAATTTGTCAGGAAATCGATTGTAGTATATGGAATATTGTTTAAACAATTTAACAATTTGTGTAATATTGTTTATTTAAACAATTTGAGGGATTCAAGGCAGTGTATGGAAAACATAGAAATTGGTGGCTCTGTGATGGAGAAGAAGGATCTCATAACAGAAAATTCAAATGTATATTGTTGATTTATAAAATTCAGTTTGTGGGGGTTGGATTTCTCTTGCTCATCATTCTCTGCTATTTGGAAAGATGTACCTCTTGTAAGAAGTAATTGCATCAATCGCTTTTATTTTTTGTATTCCGAACGTGCAAGGAATACTGCCATGGCACACCTATCACACGTAACTACACTGGTAAATCCTTCGATCGTGTAGCACGCAGCGCCCGCCGTCTCCTGTCCACAGGACTGCAAAGAATTCCACTGCACACACTGCAAGGAATTGGGATGCACCAGCGCCCCTGCGAAGTGCACACACAGCCATCAGCTACCAAACCATGTGTAGGTGTCAGTTTGGGTCCCGTGAGCAACAGGTGGCGGCATTCCTTTCATACTTGACAACTGAAAAATACCTGTCGAAACACATGTCTATCTAGACACCTTTGCTGGTATGATGACACATATCCAGCAGTCCAAAGAGATGTTCACATAGTGAATCACCCTCGGTGAGATGTTTCCATAGCGGCTGACCCTCGCAGGCGCAGCAAAGAGGTTGTATGCGTTACACTGATATCACATGTCTATGTAAATAATCTTTTGCAATGCTCCGCAGAATAACACAGGATGTGTTCTTCCTAGCAATACTAACGGGACAGTCCTTCCATTACATATCAGTCCCTTCCCAGAAATCTTAGTGTCGCAGAAATAGTTAACGGTCGCTTTTGTTGTTGTTGTAGGAGCTTTCGTCATGTCTCAGCTTGTCTGCATGGAAATTCTTGTTCTAACAGGACCTGTTTACGAAAATATCCTAGAAGAAAACCAACTGTATTCTTCCTGATGGTCCTAACGAGGTATCACGTGTTCCCTTCCTGGAAATCGTGTCATCCTGCTTTCAATATACATTTCAGAAACGGTTAAGGCTCTCATCGCTAAAAGCCTTAATCATGTCTATGCACGCTTGCAAAAACACCAATAATCATGAAAGCATTCCTGCTGTTTGGAAAAAGAGCACTGTCTAAGCACAGACGGGGCAAATCTTCTGATTACACACTGTCCTACAGAAGAGAAAAATGGCTGGAATTTTCGGTGTCATACAGATACTGGTCTGGAGATGTCCTAATGCCACAATGGCGAATGAGGGACAGCATCAAGCCGTAGATGGATGGTCTGCTTCATCTTGTCTTTGAACACTTGAACAAAGAATACATCATCTTACACTCAGAACTTTCCATAGATACCTTGCCCCCATCTTCCCATGTATACATTTGCTTCACAGATGTCCTGTTTACAGAATTAGTGGCAGCATGATGTGTTATTTCATATGTAAACGTCGCTGTTATGCGTTTATCTGTTTTCTTCTAAGGGGTATTCTCTGTTACTAATGGTCATTTTATATAGGACTGATGCAGGCATAGTATAATTTCTGACCATGGTCGGATGTGAACAGTGAACGCTATACATTTTTGGAAACCTATATTGCGCTTGTATCACGGAGAACCGGTGTTTTAAGAAAGTAGGTTTTTCATTTTACAATTTGTTACTATAGTTTACCTTAGAGAAACCTGCAAGAAGAATCTAAGTCAGGCACTGGAAATATTCCAGTTTCTTGCATTAGAATATTAACAGCGTTACATTCCATACGACTAATAGGTCGAAACTAAAGAAATCTAACGTTATAGCCTGTTTTAAGTTGCGGAACCGTGTATCCTTAGGAGTACGTGTGTTTATGTTCTCTCTGTAGTGGGACATATGGACTGGTTCGAACAAGATGGAGGCATGGTATCTATGGAAATTTCTGAGTGTATAGATGATGTATTCTTTGTTCAAGTGTTCAAAGACAAATTGAAGCAGACCATCCATCTCTAGCGTGATGCTGTCCCTCATCCGCCACTGTGGCCTTAAACCATCTCCAGGCCAGTAGCTGCAGGACGCCGAAAATACCTAGCATTTTTCTCTACTGAAGGACAGTGCTTCGAATTCTGTTTTCGTAGTAGTTCTGATTTGCCCCATCTGAGCTTAGACAATGATCTCTTTCCAAACAGCAAGAATGCTTTTATGATTAATGGAGCTTTCGCAAGTGTGCACAGACATGGTGAAGGCTTTTAGCGGTGAGAGCCTTAACCATTTCTGAAAAGTATGTTGAAAGCAGGATGACACGATTTCCAGGAAGGGAACATGTGATGCCTCGTTAGGACCATAAAGAAGAATGCAATCAGTGTTACTCTGGTCTATTTTCGTAAGCAGGTCCAGTTAGGACAAGCTGAGACATGATGAAAGCTCATACAACAACATAAGCGACCGTTAACTATTTCTGCCACACTAAGATTCCTGGGAAGGGACTGATATGTAATAGAGGGGCTGTCCCGTTAGTATGGCTAGGAAGAATACATCCTGTGTTATTCTGCAGAGCATTGCAAAAGATTATTTACATAAACATGTGACGTCAGTATAACACTGACAATCTTTTTGCAGCACCTGCGAGGATGAGCCACTATGGAAACATCTCACTGAGGGTGAACCACTATGTGAACATCTCGCTGGACTGCAGGATATGTGTCAGTGTACCAGCAAAGGTGTCTAGGTCGACATGTGTTTCGACACGTATTTCTCAGGTATCCAGTATGAATGGGATGCCGTCACCTCATGTTCGCGGTACCCGAACTGACACCTGTGCATGGTTCAGAAGCTGACAGACGCGTCTGCACTTCGCAGGGGCCGCCGGTGCATCCCGACTCCTGGCAGTATATGTGGTGGGATGCTGTATGGTCCTGTGGACAGGGGACGGCAGGCACTGCGTGCTTTCCTATCGAAAATTAACCAGTATAACTATGTGTGATAGGTGGGTCATGATGGTATTCCTCGCGTGATCAGAATAAAAAAAGGAAAGCAACGATGTAATTACTTCTTGCAAGAGGTACATCTTTCCAAACAGCAGAGAATGATGAGCAAGGGAAATACAGACCCCACAAACTGAATTTCTATAAATAAACATTATACCCTTGAATTTTCTGTTATGAGATACTTCCTCTCCATTAGAGAGCCACCCGTTTCCATATTTTCCATACACTGCCTTGAATCCCATAAATTTTTTAAATAAACAATGTTCCTGAAATTGTCTAAATTGTTTAAACAATATTCCATACACTGCAATCGATTTTCTGACAAATTATTTAACTAGATAAACAAACTATATTCCATACACTACCATAAATAATCAAGGAATATTCTATACATTGTCTGAGTAGTTTAAACAATATTCCATAAACGGCAATCGAATTCCCTCCAAACGATCGATCAACTGAGTCTTTTTACCGTCAATTTCCGGGAGGTGGATGGTTTACCAGAGGGGAGTTTTAATTAGTTGATCAATTTATTTAAGTAGTCAGTCAAAATGATGAGAGGGGCTATTCCAGTAACTCAGATCTGAAGGTGTACCTGTAGCATCAAGGGGGAGGGTGTGAGTTGGAGGTTTCCTGAGGGGTGGGAGGCAGGGGGGGGGGGCGGGAACAATAGGTTAAGGATTTGTCAATCAAAAGGAAGGAACCTTTTAGCAGAACAATAGGTTAAGGACCTGTCAGTCAAATGAGAACAATAGGTTAATGACCTGTCAATGAAAGGAGGACAATAATTTTGCCCCTGAGTGCATACACACCCTTAATGTAGGCAACCTGCACTAAAAACTGTGCTGATGTGACCATTGTCCTACTACTCATATCGCTCTTAACAAGACAAAATCGACAGATGTGAAGGTATTTCTGCAAGTATCTCAGTGATGTGTGATAGACCATTACTGTTTAAAATGCATGTAATTAGTTTTGTTGTCAACATTAGGAGTTCCACAAGGCTGCTTACAAATGATGCAGTTGTTTATATGAAGGTAGCAAGAATTGATGACTGTTCCACAGACAGGCAATTGAACCTGAACCTTTTGTGCATATATAGCGGAAGACATCTACTACTGTCCGATTTCACAACCTGCAAGAAACCTGCAGGAAAAGTAATGGCCTATAGTGAATACCCTGTGAGGTGGGTGCCTCCCCATCACTTTAACAATACTTTTAGTCAGATTAATATTCAAATTTGGTACGTGTGGTTTATGTCTTTTTTACATGCGGAAATTGCAGGCACATTGTTCCTATAACTGCATGTGTAACCTGTAGAGAACATGAACCCGAGGCAATGTTGTGCAGATGACGGAGAACAGAAAGAGAGAGATGGACTGGAGACCATAAATTTTGAGTTCAGCGACCGGGTTGTGTGAGAGACTCTGTGAAGCAGCACATAGCGGATCGTGCCTACAGAGGGACTTCTAGCCATAGCACTCTCCTCTCCACTTGGGGTCGAACAGAAGGGCACCGGTTTGCAAAACTTTTACCTGAACCAAGCAGCAGTCCATCGCAAAGGCGACCAGTTGGCAGAAAGTGGGTAGAGGATGCCATTTAAGAGGACTGCTGTAAGCTGAGCCTCTGTGCAAATGGTGGGAAGGTCATAAAAGTCTGTGAATTCCCATGTTAGAAGCTGGGACGATATGGACAGAATGACTGGTGCATGTTATTAGTGAAGACAAGGCTGTAGCTCCCCTGACGCCACGGAGTTACCAGGTTGTTTTAGGGAGCGGCAAGAAACATATATATTTCACAGGCTCAACTATCTGGGAAGATTAACAGCATTCTTTTAGAAATTGGAAGTGGCCGGTATGGAAAAATTAGGTCTCTCCATAAATGAGGGACTGTGGTCCTGTCTAGCTAGATATGTTTTTGTCCATACATGGCTATGCTTACTGTGAGAAAGACGCTTCCCTAACTAAAATTCCTCTGTTAGACAAGAGAGATTTGGGGTCGCTGATCGGCCTTGATCAGGATATGCAAAGTGGAGGCTTGCTGCCCCAGTGTGGGAACCCCTGTGTTGTATCTGGATTGGCCACAAGGCCAACGAAACGACGAAGACGGGAGATTCAATGAGTAGAGGATAGTTAGATTGGTTTGTGCCATGTTGGGGCGATTTCGTTTATGTTTATTCGGCTCCTGTACCGAGGCTTCTTTGTGATTCTTTGTCTTCTTTGTCTTCTGGTCCTCTGCTCGTGGAGAACCTCAAGTCTTTCCCTAGTGGGTAAGACGTGTGGTCTGTATCTTGTGATGAAATGAGAGCCGCCGTTAGTTTCCAATTGTACCGGCAGTGGAACTGCCTGTCATCTCGGACATATCGTGTGTCATTAATCACAACGCCAGGCCGTGTAGTTTGCAAATTTTCATGGGCGCATCAGACAAATTACAGCTGACACAGCTTCTCGCCCACAGAGCGCCGTTTTCTGCTGCTGACAGAATCAACGTGAAAGAGTAAAATACTGATGCACTGTCGTAGGGTTGTTAAATCATACTCACAACTCCCTGTTCTCCAGTGAAGCTTAGTTTGAAGTATGCATGGTCGCAGGTGATTGCATTTGAAAAGCATTGGGCCTCAGAGAGGATTCATGTAAACAAAGTCAGTTTGCGTTGTAAAATGGAATAATTTAGAGGAGAATTTGTATAGCTTCCACCCCCATTTATGCTTTTCCAATCAAACAACATTCCTTTCCTGACTTCTGTTTCTCATTTTTTGTGTAAGATGTATCAGCTGGTTGTAGTTACTAAATAATCAATAAAAGTCATTATTTTGTAAACTTAAATACGCCACTGTTTTCATACATATTCCCTCACCTGTTCATTGCTTTAATTTTATTTTGGTGGTACGTGGGTGCACCAGCAATTTAAGGTTCAATCTTATTAAATTAAGTAGTTTGATAATTTATTTTCGTTCCGAGAGTGACCGCAGGCATATGCAACAAAAGTAAATTCACTAATTTCATATATAAGAGTTAAGATTATAACTCACGATTTGAAGGTTATTGACAAGATAATATTTTTCTTTTCGTAAAGATAATAACATTTAGCATCACTGAGACAAATATTTATGATTGAAGCAAACGACGACTGGCAACCTCATGAAGCTAGCTGTGGGAAAGAATAATTTTCACCTATGAAGGTTAAATAAGAGGTTGAGAGTAAAAGCACTGTAACAACTCGCTGGCAGGTTTAGTGTCTGCAGTTATGCAATGACGGCACGAATACTTCATGTCAAGCCTGTTTCCCCAAACATGATTTTGTAGAAAAAGTTTCTTGAGTGCTTCAGGCCTCCATAGCAAACACAGTATTCTTATATGCAAAAATTCGTCTTGTATATTATATAGCTATTCGTATAGCTTCGTCCTCAGAAACATTTCTGAAAGATGTGGGCGCACATTTGTGCTAAGTATCACGTGTTTATAAGTAAACTGACAGCATTCCAAATGCTGCAGTGTTGGCTGTACACACCACAGGACGCTGAAACATCGTAAGTATGTTCATTATGGGTGCGCTCGCGGAGTACGCTGAAAAAAATAATAGTTCCACTTTGTGACACCAGGTGAAAATATAATGCTGTAAGCAGTCATAATGTGTTTCGGGTGCAGGAAAAGTGAAGGAACGACCAAACACAAGGTAACGGTGGTTCTGGCACGGTTATCAGGATTTGGTCAGACGTTACATGTACTCAAGTGGTCTGCTGACTAGGCAACATGCTGCATCCGCAAAACAGCGTATTCGACAGTTGCTCGCAGAAAATCCAGTATTATCAGAGCGATACGTCGTCGTAAGCTATCCCTCGTATCAAGAAGCGTACGGAATCATCCATAATAAACACGATCTCTCAGCTATCCGCACAACGAGAAGTCACGTGGATTTTGGTCAGGGAATCTGAAAGGCCAAATATCTTAAAATTGCCTAGAGATGGTGCGATATTTACCAAAGATTCCACGAATCAAATCTTTCACTGGGAAGCGAATGTGGTGTCGCCCCAGTTTGCATGAAAATAGTGGCGTGGACAAAGTTGCAGTCTTACAAAGCTGTAACCACGTGTTGAACAAGCATGTTGTTATAATGTACAGATGTCACTATGTACCTCACAGGCCCGCGAGGTGTCGTCTCCTCGAAGAAAAGAGGATCGGGAATAAAAGAGCTTGTGAAACTACACCAGACGGTCTCCTAAGTTGAGTGCAGTGAACGTTCCCGCATAACATGTGGAGGAGTACAACCCAATTGGCGACAGTTCTGTGCATTCACTGCACTGTCAGAGGAAAATGTGCCTCATCCAGCCCAAGAATATTCCTCTGCCACATGCCATCCACTTCTATGAGTGCCAAAAACCGAAGGGCAAAGTCATGGCATTTAGTTTATCTTGCGGCTTCATTTGGTGCACATTCTGAATGTTGCCAGAATACCAGTGTAAAATACGCCACAAAAGTTTTTAGACTGTTGACCAGGGGAGAGGCAATTCCCGCGACACAGTACTGCCTGCAGAATTTCAGGCATGTGCTGTACGGTCGGCTGTAGCTACAGCAACTGCATCAAAAACTGCCATGGGAATGGGCCAACACTCTCTCCCTGCAAGACCACCTAATTTGTCTATTTCTTCAGATTCCTTGATCATACTATTTAGCCCATATATTGACTTCGGGCCTCGTCAGAGCTGTTTCTATCGATGATATTCCAACGATGCTCTTTCTTCGGTTCTGATAAAACAACTTCACCAGTAGTGCACGGCCTTTCTTCTCAATAGTTATTGTCTTTCATAAGGAAAACTTCAACCTTCTTAAACGCATACACCAACAGTCACTTCACAAGAGGAATCAATATAGTCGCCAATAGACAAACAGCATATTGACCTCGAAACATTTCACTTCCTGACTGATTACAGCGCCATATTTTCACCTGGCGATAGAAAGTGGAACTACTATCTTTTTTAGCATACTCCACGAGCACACCGATTAATGAACATACCTGCGATGTTTCGGCATCATGTCATGTAGTAGCCTACAGTGCAGTACTTGGGACACCGTCAGTTTAATTGTAACCATTCATTATCTGTGGAATGCGTTAGTTTCTACTGCAATAGTAAAACGTAAATTGATGCTCTGCCGCTGCGAAAACCTTACTGCTACATTCTGTAAGTTGTCTTGCTTTTAAACAGACACTGGTGACTTAAAGGAAATCAACGAACTATCACATCCTATCACGTAACCGCTCATAAAGCACAAAATATAGACTGTTTTGCCATTTTTTGTCAAAGTGAACCTTTGGAACGAGCATGCAATTTTCGAAGTTTTCACTGAGAAAAAATTTCATGAGAAGAAAAGGTTCAAATAGTACTATATTTTCATCTTGTATGCATCACAAGTTTAAAAGATGCAAGGAAAGCAGGTGTTGACAGATGTGAAAATTACCGAACAATCAGTTTAATAAGCCATAGCTGCAAAATACTAACGCGAATTCTTTACAGACGAATGGAAAAACTAGTAGAAGCCGACCTTGGGGAAGATCAGTTTGGATTCCGTAGAAATATTGGAACACGTGAGGCAATACTGACCTTACGACTTATCTTAAAAGAAAGATTAAGGAAGGGCAAACCTACGTTTCTAGCATTTGTAGACTTAGAGAAAGCTTTTGACAATGTTGACTGGAATACTCTCTTTCAAATTCTGAAGGTCACAGGGGTAAAATACAGGGAGCGAAAGGCTATTTACAATTTGTACAGAAACCAGATGGCAGTTGTAAAGGTCGAGAGGCATGAAAGGGAAGCAGCGGTTGGGAAGGGAGTGGGACAGGGTTGGTGCCTCTCCCCGATGCTATTCCGTCTGTATATTGAGCAAACAGTAAAGGAAACAAAAGAAAAGTTCGGAGTTGGAATTAAAATCCATGGAGAAGAAATAAAAACTTTGAGGTTCGCCGATGACATTGTAATTCTGTCAGAGACAGCAAAGGTCTTGAAAGAGCAGTTGAACGGAATGGACAGTGTCTTAAAAGGAGGATATAAGATGAACATCAACAAAAGCAAAACGAGGATAATGGACTGTAGTCGAATTAAGTCGGGTGATGCTGAGGGAATCAGATTCGGAAATGAGACACTTAAGGTGGTAAATGAGTTTTGCTATTTGGAGAGCAAAATAACTGATGATGGTCGAAGCAGCGAGGATATAAAATGTAGACTGGCAATGGCAAGAAAAGCGTTTCTGAAGAAGAGAAATTTGTTAACATCGAGTAATGATTTAAGTGTCAGGAAGTCGTTTCTGAAAGTATTTGTATGGAGTGTAGCCATGAATGGAAGTGCAATGTGGACGATAAACAGTTTGGACAAGAAGAGAATAGAAGCTTTTGAAATGTGGTACTACAGAAATATGCTGAAGATTAGATGGGTAGATCACATAACTAATGAGGAGGTATTGAATAGAATTGGGGAGAAGAGGAATTTGTGGCACAACTTGACAAGAAGAAGGGACCGGTTGGTAGGACATGTTCTGAGGCATCAAGGGATCACAAATTTAGCATTGGAAGGCAGCGTGGAGGGTAAAAATCGTAGAGGGAGACCAAGAGATGAATATACTAAGCATATTCTGAAGGATGTAGGGTGCAGTAAGTACTGGGAGATGAAGAAGCTTGCACAGGATAGAGTAGCATGGAGAGCTGCATCAAACCAGTCTCAGGACTGAAGACAACAACAACACATTCTGTAAGTTGTCTTGCTTTTAAAAAGACACTGGTGACTTAAAAGAATTCAATGAACTATCACATCCTATCACTTACATCGTTCAGAAAGCACAAAATATAGAATTTTTGCCATCTTTAGTCAAGGTGAAACTTGGGAACGAACATGTAATTTTCAAAGTTTGCACAGAGAAAAGATTTAATGAGAAAAAAGGTTTAAATAGTGCTATATTTTCATTTTGTATGCATCACATGTTTAAAAGATGTTAACCTGTAAGCGGAAATCGTTGTTTTCATCTGTTATGACAGTGTCTTAGTTTTAGAACGCATTTGTATTATCTAACCTACCTGGCACACACATTTTTATGTGTTTTGTTACGCCACTACCCTTTGGCTTACTATCAACGTAGGAGAAGAATAATTATCCATTTCTAGAATTTTTCAAATGTAAAACAGACTCCCGTATGGACGACCTATCTACATCTACAGCTACATAGATACTCTGCAAGTCACACTTAAGTACCTAGCAGAGGGTTGATCGAACCATATTCACAATATTTCTCTATTATTCCAATCTCATACAACGCGCGGAAGAAAGGAAACCCTTTTTTTTGTGCGAGCTCTAATTTCCCTTAGTTTGTTATTATGATCGTTTCTCCCTACGTAGGTGGGCGTCAACAAGATATTTTCACATTCATAGGAGAAAGTTGATAATTGAAATGTCCTGAGAAGATTTCGCCTTAACGAAAAACGCCTTTGTTTTAATGGTGTCCATCCCAAATCCTATGTCATGTTCTTGACACTCTCTCCCCTGTTTAGCGATAATGCAAAACGTTCTTCTCTTCTTTGAACTTTTTCGGTGTCATCCGTTAACCCTATCTGGTAAGGATGCCAGACCTCGCAGCAGTAGTCCAAAAGAGAACGGACAAGCGTAATGTAGCAGTCTCTTTAATAAGTCTGCTACATTTTCAAAGTGTCCTGCCAATAAAACGCAGTCTTTGGTTCGCCTTCCCCACAATTTTCTGTGTGTTCTTTACAACTTAAATTGTTCGTGAATGTAATTCCTAGGTATTTAGTTGGATTTACTGCCTTTAGATTAGACTGATTTATCGTGTAACCGAAGTTTAACGGATTCCTTTTAGCACTCCTGTGGACGACTTCACACTTTTCGTTACTTAGGGTCAATTGCCAATTTCCTCACCATTCAGACACCTTTTCTAAATCGTTTTGCAGTCAGGTTTCATCTTCTGATGAGTTTACTAGACGATAAACGACAGAATCATCTGCGGTCAACCTAAGACAGCTGCTCAGATTGTCTCCTAAATCGTTTTATAGATAAGGAACAGAAGAGGCCCAACAACACTACCTTGGATAACGCCAGATATCACTTGTGTTTTATTCGATGACTTTCGGTCAGTTGTACGAACCGTGATCTCTCTGACAGGAAGCCACGAATACAGTGACATAACTCAGACGATATTTCATAAACATGCAATTTCACTATAAGCCGCTTGTGAAGTACAGTGTCAAAAGCTTTCCGGAAATCTGGAAATACGGAATCAATTTCAAATCCCTTGTCAATAGCACTCAACAGTTCGTGTGTGTAAAGATCTAGTTAAGTGTCACAAGAACGATGTTTTCTAAATTCGTGTTGACTGAGTGTCGGTAAACAGTGCTTTTCGAGGTAATTCATAATGTTCGAACACAATATATGTTCCAAAATCCTGCTGCACATCGACGTCAATGATATGGACCTGTAATTTAGTGGATTACTATTACTACCTTTCTGTAATATTTATGTGACCTGTGCAACTTTCCAGTCTTTGAGTACGGATCTTTAGTCGAGCGAGCGGTTGTATATGGTTGTTAAGTATGGAGCTATTCCATCAGCATTCTCTGAAAGAATCCTAACGGGTATACCGTCTGGACCAAAAGACTTGCTTTTATTAAGCGATTTAAGTTGTTTCAATACTCCGAAGATATCTACTTCTAAGTAATTCATGTTGGCAGCTGTTCTTCATTCAAATTCTGGAATATTTACTTCGTTTTCTTTGGTGAAGGAATTTCGAAAGCCTTTGTTTAGTATCTTTGCTTTCGCGGCATTGTCGTCTACAGTATCTCTATTGCTGTCGCGCAGAGAAGACATTGAATGTCTTGTTGCTAGCATACTTCAGGTACGACCAGAATCTCTTTGGATTTTCTGACGGTTTTAGAGATAAGGTTTCGTTGTGGAAACTATTATAAGCATCTCGCATTGAGGTCCGCGCTAAATTTCGAGGTTCTAAAAGATCGCCCATCTTGGAGATTTTGAGTTCGTTTGCAATGGGCGTGCGTTTTCGTTGTTTCTGCGACAGTGTTCCAACCTATTCCGTGTGCCAAGTGGGATCAGCTAGGTCGTTTGTTAATTCATTAATAATGGTAATAAGCATCGCTTCAACTGATAAAGTTGAAAACAAATAAATCGCCAGGTCCCGATGGAATCCCAGTTCGGTTTTACAAAGAGAACTCCACAACATTGGCCCCTTACTGGCTTGCGAATTTTTCGCCCAGCTCAAAGACCCAAGCAACGTGGAAAAAGTGCAGCTGACTTCTATGTGTAAGAAGGGTAAAAGAACGGACCCGCAGTATTATAGACAAATATCTTTAACATCGGCTTACTGCAGAATCCTTGAACATATTGTCAGCACGAATACAGGAAATTTCCTTGAGAGTGAAAAGTTCACAAATCAGCATAGTTTTAGAAAGCATCGCTCGTGCGAAACTCAGCTTGCCCTTATCTTGCATGAGACCCTGCGAACCACGGATGAGGCACAATAGGGGGATTCCGTATTACTAGATTTCCATACTGCATCTGACACTATGCCTCACTGACGAGTGTTAACGGAGGTACAAGCATCCGCGATAGGTTCCTAGGTATGTGAGTGGCTCGAAGACTTCTTAAGTAACAAAACCCAGTATGTTGGCCTCGAAGGTACTGTTCTCCACAGACAAGTACATTGTCAGGAGTGCCCCAGGGAAGTGTGACAGAACCGCTCTTATTTTCAGTACACATAAATGATCTGGCGGACAGGATAAACAACAGTCTGCGGCTGTTTGCTGATGATGCTGTGGTGTATCAGAAGGTATCGTCGTTGAGTGACTGTTGGAGAAAACGAGATGACTTAGGCAAAAGTTTTAGTTGTTGTGATGAATGGCAGTTAGCTCTCAATGTACAGGGCTATTACAAATGATTGAAGCGATTTCATAAATTCACTGTAGCTCCATTCATTGACATATGGTCATGACACACTACAGATACGTAGAAAAACTCATAAAGTTTTGTTCGGCTGAAGCCGCACTTCAGTTTTCTGCCGCCAGAGCGCTCGAGAGCGCAGTGAGACAAAATGGCGACAAGAGCCGAGAAAGCGTATGTCGTGCTTGAAATGCACTCACATCAGTCAGTCATAACAGTGCAACGACACTTCAGGACGAAGTTCAACAAAGATCCACCAACTTCTAACTCCATTCGGCGATGGTATGCGCAGTTTAAAGCTTCTGGATGCCTCTGTAAGGGGAAATCAACGGGTCGGCCTGCAGTGAGCGAAGAAATGGTTGAACGCGTGGGGGCAAGTTTCACGCGTAGCCCGCGGAAGTAGACCAATAAAGCAAGCAGGGAGCTAAACGTACCACAGCCGACGGTTTGGAAAATCTTACGGAAAAGGCTAAAGCAGTAGCCTTACGGTTTACAATTGCTACAAGCCCTGACACCCGATGACAAAGTCAAACGCTTTGAATTTTCGGCGCGGTTGCAACAGCTCATGGAAGAGGATGCGTTCAGTGCGAAACTTGTTTTCAGTGATGAAGCAACATTTTTTCTTAATGGTGAAGTGAACAGACACAATGTGCGAATCTGGGTGGTAGAGAATCCTCACGCATTCGTGCAGCAAATTCGCAATTCACCAAAAGTTAACGTGTTTTGTGCAATCTCACGGTTTAAAGTTTACGGCCCCTTTTTCTTCTGCGAAAAAAACGTTACAGGACACGTGTATCTGGACATGCTGGAAAATTGGTTCATGCCACAACTGGAGACCGACAGCGCCGACTTCATCTTTCAACAGGATGGTGCTCCATCGCACTTCCATCATGATGTTCGGCATTTCTTAAACAGGAGATTGGAAAACCGATGGATCGGTCGTGGTGGAGATCATGATCAGCAATTCATGTCATGGCCCCACGCTCTCCCGACTTAACCCCATGTGATTTCTTTCTGTGGGGTTATGTGAAAGATTCAGTGTTTAAACCTCCTCTACCAAGAAACGTGCCAGAACTGCGAGCTCGCATCAACGATGCTTTCGAACTCATTGATGGGGACATGCTGCGCCGAGTGTGGGAGGAACTTGATTATCGGCTTGATGTCTGCCGAATCACTAAAGGGGCACATATCGAACATTTTTGAATGCCTAAAAAAACTTTTTGAGTTTTTGTATATGTGTGCAAAGCATTGTGAAAATATCTCAAATAATAAAGTTATTGTAGAGCTGTGAAATCGTTTCAGTCATTTGTAATAACCCTGTAGAAAGATGTAAGTTGACGCGGACCTGTTGGGAAAACACGTCCTTACTGTTCGAATACAGTATTAGTAGTATGCTGTTTCACACAGTCATGTCGTTTAAATATCTGTGTGTAACGCTGGAAATCTGTACGTAGTAGGAAAGTCAAATAATTGACATCGGCTCATTGGGAGCTTTTTGCGACAGTGTAGTTGATCAGTAAAGGAGACCACACATAGGAAACTAGTGCCACCTATTGTTGAGTACTGTTTGAGGCTTTTGGATCGCTCCAGAATAGGTCAAAGGAAGACACCGAAGCAGTTCAGAGGTGTGTGCTAGAATTTGTTACCAGTAGGATCGAAAAACACACAGGTATTACGGAGATGCTTCGGGAACTCTAATCATAATCACTGGAGGGAAAGCGACATTCTTTACGAGAAGCATTATTGAAAAAAAAATTAGAGAACCGGCATTTGAGGCTGACTGCAGAGCGATTCTACTGATGGCAGTTTGCATAAGGATCACGAACACAGGATACGAGAAATTAGGAGTCGCTCTATTTGCGGGTGGAACAGGAAAGAAATGACTAGTAATCGTACAGAGTAACCTACGCCGCGCACCATACGATGGCTTGCAGAGTATGTATGCAGATGTGGGTGTGGATGAACTTATTAGTGTTACAAGTGTGACTGACGGGAAACGTAACTTAGTTCACTTCCTGTATCTTCTGCTCAGCAACGTCGTGGGTTAAGATGTGGGAAACAAGCCAAATGGCTTTGAGCGCTATGGGACTTAACATCTGAGGTTATCAGTCCAAGCCAAATGTTAGGAATGATCAGTCTTGCAATGTTCACAGGAAGCTGAACTTCCAATATTATCAAACACTACTGCCAGATCTTTTCACTACCGTCACTAATCTGAGTTGTTAAACGTAAGTTCCTTCCTTCCTTCTCTTCTTTTTTACCTGGTGCGAGGCAAATTACACCATGGATACATATCAGTCTCAAACATTTGTTTCTGTGGAAAATTTACCAATTCCAAAAGTAAGGCTCTGACACAATCAGTTTCTTTGAAAAGACATTTACATCATTCACAGTACCTTTCCTACAGCATTTCGACCGGCAAATCTTGAAAGCCTTCTACTTACGTTTCAGATCTAGACTTTAATAATAAAATTTGAAAGTTGTGTTGTTGTTGTTGCGGTCTTCAGTCCTGAGACTGGTTTGATGCAGCTCTCCATGCTACTCTATCCTGTGCAAGCTTCTTCATCTCCCAGTACCTACTGCAGCCTACATCCTTCTCAATCTGTTTAGTGTATTCATCTCTTGGTCTCCCTCTACGATTTTTACCCTCCACGCTGCCTTCCAATACAAAATTGGTGATCCCTCGATGTCTCAGAACATGTCCTACCAACCGATCCCTTCTTCTAGTTAAGTTGTGCCACAAGCTCCTCTTCTCCCCAATTCTATTCAATACCTCCTCATTAGTTATGTGATCTACCCATCTAATCTTCAGCATTCTTCTGTAGCACCACATTTCGAAAGCTTCTATTCTCTTCTTGTCTATTTATTGTCCACGTTTCACTTCCATACATGGCTACACTCCATACAAATACTTTCAGAAACGACTTCCTGAAATTTAAATCTATACTCGATGTTAACAAATTTCTCTTCTTCAGAAACGCTTTCCTTCCCATTGCCAGTCTACATTTTATATCTTCTCTACTTCGACCATCATCAGTTATTTTGCTTCCCAAATAGCAAAACTCCTTTACTACTTTAAATGTCTCATTTCCTAATCTAATTCCCTCAGCAACACCCGATTTAATTCGATTACATTCCATTATCCTCGTTTTGCTTTTGTTGATGTTCATCTTATACCCTTCTATCAAGACACTGTCCATTCCGTTCAACTGCTCTTCCAAGTCCTTTGCTGTCTCTGACAGAATTACAATGTAATCGGCGAACCTCAAAGTTTTTATTTCTTCTCCATGGATTTTAATACCTACTCCGAACTTTTCTTTTGTTTCCTTTACTGTTTGCTCAATATACAGATTGAATAACATCGGGGATAGGCTACAACCCTGTCTCACTCCCTTACCAACTACTGCTTCCCTTTCATACCCCTCGACTCTTATAACTACCATCTGCTTTCTGTATAAATTGTAAATAGCCTTTCGCTCCCTGTATTTTACCCCTGCCACCTTCAGAATTTGAAAGAGAGTATTCCAATCAACATTGTCAAAAGCTTTCTCTAAGTCTACAAATGCTAGAAACGTAGGTTTGCCTTTCCTTAATCTTTCTTCTAAGATAAGTCGTAGGGTCACTTTTGCCTCGCGTGTTCCAACATTTCTACGGAATCCAAACTGATCTTCTCCGAGGTCAGCTTCTATCAGTTTTTCCATTCGTCTGTAATGAATTCGCGTTAGTATTTTGCAGCTGTGGCTTATTAAACTGATTATTCGGTAATTTTCACATCTGTCAACACCTGCTTTCTTTGGGATTGGAATTATTATATTCTTCTTGTCCTCTAGCCATCGCTGCTTAGCCATTTTGCACTTCCTGTCGATCTCATTTTTGAGACGTTTGTATTCCTTCTTGCCTGCTTCATTTACTGCATTTTTATATTTTCTCCTTTCATCAATTAAATTCAATATTTCTTCTGTTACCCAAGGGTTTCTACTAGCCCTCATCTTTTTACCTATTTGATCCTCTGCTGCCTTCACTATTTCATCCCTCAAAGCTACCCATTCTTGTTCTACTGTATTACTTTCCTCCAGTCCTGTCAATTGTTCCCTTATGCTCTCCCTGAAACTCTCTACAACGTCTGGTTCTTTCAGTTTATCCAGGTCCCATCTCCTTAAATTCCCACCTTTTTGCAGTATCTTCAGTTTTAACCTACAGTTCATAACCAATAGATTGTGGTCAGAGTCCACATCTGCCCCTGGAAATGTCTTACAATTTAAAACCTGGTTCCTAAATCTCTGTCTTACCATTATATAATATATAATATATAATTATATGATTTGAAAGTATTGTTAATCGAAACTCAGGGAGAAGTTGTGATCTAAATGAAAATAGATTTATTCATTCTTAACATCAGAAGACAATAAAAATGACTAAAGAAACGTCACACAAATATTTTTATTTTACCAACGCTTTCACTAACATGGGGTCTATGGTGGGCAAAGTGATCAGCTGGGGATCGACACACGACACTAACCGGAACACTAATCGCTTTATCTGACTTCATACACGTGGATCCGGGTTATGGCACAAAAAACTACGCCACCATCAAGCATCTATATTCTACCATTCCAAAAAGAAAAATATGTTTCGAAAGAAAGGGGTGCTGAGAAACATATATTGGAGCCCTACGCCGTAGCAGCGAATACTTTACCCTCCTGCTGGTCAGGGCGGCACACCACGACGCATTCGGCGGCTGAAGTCATGGACGGCCACAATCTGTTATTAATGGCGCGCCCCCAAAAAATGCAAGTACGCGATCTCGCATTCGGTTAATTCGGAATGCAGGTACTTTCCTATGAGCCTCTGAAATTCCGATGGATTCCAGTGTGCAGGTGGACCCGTTTGCTGGTCTGCCAAACCAATTTGACTCCGTGCCACGAGTATGAGTGACGGAATATGTCAAATGTTTAGACGCCCGACTCAAGACAAATAAGTACACCCACGTATCACTCGTTGTGGGCTTGATGCTAGAAACAGAACCTCAGACGGTTCAGAAGGCGACTGGCACAGGCTCTAAGTGGCACACTAGCAAAGGACACAAGTCTCATCGTTGAGGTAGAGAGCTGCAGTTCTTTACTAGCGGTCTTCTATTTCTGTCCGCTTTGTTCCTCAGCTCGGTAGCCAAAGCCTGTCTATATCTTAGATTTGTCCCACTTTAACACAAGCCAATCACGAGCTGGAGCACGGCATTCGAAGCTCGGAGAGCGCCCCTTGCTCTGCATACGCCGATTTGACGAATCAGAGGCTTTAAAGTTAATTGGGAGAAAAGGAAAAAAGATTCAGCTCCACGGCCTCTTTCCCGCGCGTTTGCGCCGTGTCTTTTGTTAACAACATGACCAGGATGGTACCACACCCCTCCATAACAAGCTTGTTATCTCCCCTGTTGTGTCCATTTCAGAGATTCCAAAGAACGACCATAAACTCAATAAAAGCCTCGTGCTTTCACAAATAAGTTTTATAACAGAGTCTGGGCGTCTGGGCGCCATTGACCTCCCCCACAGAAATTCGCAGAACGCACACATATTTCCCGTCAGCTTCCTGCCTAACAAGGCCCCATCTGCTGCTTTATTGCCGGTCTACAATGCGCTGGCCATTGCAGCGGCGACTTCTCGGCGCTGGTCATTCTACCAGGATGCGGATGCTGGCCGACTGGCGCCAACCAACGTGTCTGCACAATGAGACCACCGATTTCGGCCGTCCGGAAATGTTTCCACCCAGGATCCGCAAGAAAAAACGCGCTACTCTCGGCCCACCGTTGCCGTGCGCTTTTACTGCACTCTTTTATATCGGCACCCTATTTCTTTGAACGCAGGTAAAGGTTACCATTATTCCTTCTCTAGAGCACGCAAGCAAGAGCATTAACTACTGGCCACCATTTCATTATGATTATGGAATCAAATCGAAATAAAGATCATATTCCCTATGAACATGAAGCGGCATAACACCGAATCAGAAGTGAGAGTGCCCCGCAATCTGTCAATCTTTTCCCAACTTGCATCGTGAGGGAAAGCATGTAGCACTACTTCACTCCATTTTGTGTTATGATTGTAAACATTGAATCCAACAACAGAACAACCAGAAACTGCTTACACACTCTAAAAATGCTTTTACTTACAAATAGCTCAGTGAAGGAAAGAAATCAAACGAAAACTACAGTACTCACGAAATCACATAGTCTCCAACACACAAATACAGGTGCCAGTTCTTGAATGACATGATGAACACAACAGTAGAAATGTGTTTGCTTCTGAGCACAGCTCTTCCATTCTGTCTACATCTACATCTACATCCATACTCCGCAAGCCACCTGTCGGTGTTGGTGGAGGGTACTTTGAGTAAATCTATCGGTTCTCCCTTCTATTCCAGTCTCGTACTGTTCGTGGAAAGAAGGATTGTCGGTATGCTTCTGTGTGGGCTCTAATCTCTCTGATCTTATGGTCTCTTCGCGAGATATACGTAGGAGGGAGCAATATATTGCTTGATTCTTCGGTGTAGGTATGTTCTCGAAACTTCAACAAAAGCCCGAACCGAGCTACTGGGCGTCTCTCCTGCAGAGTCTTCCACTGGAGTTTATCTGTCATCTCCGTAACGCTTTCGCAGGTACTAAATGATCCTCCAACGAAGCGGGCTGCTCTCCGTTGGATCTTCTCTATCTCTTCTATCGACCCTATCTGGCACGAATCCCACACTGGTGAGCAATATTCAAGCAGTGGGCGAACAAGTGTACTGTAACCTACTTCCTTTGTTTTCGGATTGCATTTCCTTAGGATTCTTCCAATGAATCTCAGTCTGGCATCTGCTTTACAGACGATCAACTTTATATGACCATTCAATTTTAAATCACTCCTAATGCCTACTCCTAGATAATTTTTGGAATTAACTGCTTCCAGTTGCTGACCTGCTATATTGTAGCTAAATGATAAAAGATCTTTCTTTCTATGTATTCGCAGCACATTACACTTGTCTACATTGAGATTCAATTGCCATTCCCTGGACCATGCGTCAATTCATTGCAGATCCTCCTACATTTCAGTACAATTTTCCATCGTTACAGCCTCTCGATATATTACAGAATCATCCACAAAAAGCCTCAGTAAATTTCCGATGTTACCCACAGGGTCATTTATGTATATTATGAATAGCAACGATCCTACGACTCTCCCCTGCGGCACACCTGAAATCACTCTTACTTCGGAAGACTTCTTCTCTCCATTGAGAATGACATGCTGCGTTCTGTTATCTAGGAACTGTTCAATCCAATCACACAACTGGTCTGATAGTCCATATGCTCTTACATTGTTCATTAAACGACTGTGGGAAACTGTATCAAACGCCTTGCGGAAGGCCGGCCGACGTGGCCGTGCGGTTAAAGGCGCTGCTGTCTGGAACCGCAAGACCGCTACGGTCGCAGGTTCGAATCCTGCCTCGGGCATGGATGTTTGTGATGTCCTTAGGTTAGTTAGGTTTAACTAGTTCTAAGTTCTAGGGGACTAATGACCTCAGCAGTTGAGTCCCATAGTGCTCAGAGCCATTTGAACCATTTGAACCAACCTTGCGGAAGTCAAGAAACACGGCATCTACCTGGGAACCCGTGTCTGTGGCGTCTACCATATCAACAATATCACGAATCTTAACTTGTGGGTCTTTCGTTACCATATAGCGAATTTTGTCAATCATTTCATCAGAACAAATCTCAGACAAGCATCCAGAATAAGCCGGCTGGGGTGGCCGAGCGGTTCTAGGCGCTACAATCTGGAACCACGCGACCGCTACGGTCGCATGTTCGAATCCTGCCTCGGGCAAGGATGTGTCTGATGTCCTTAGGTTAGTTAGGTTTAAGTAGTTCTAAGTTCTAGAGGACTGATGACCTCAGAAGTTATGTCCCATATTGCTCAGAGCCATTTGAACCATCCAGAATGCACCGTATCTGCGGTGCTTGAACAACCGCGTTTACATTCACGCATTCAGTAATACATTGAGGTGAAAAATGTCATGGGATAGCCATATGCACAAGTAGAAATGGCAGTAGTATCACGTACACAAGTTATAAAAGGGCAGCGCATTGACGGAGATGACATTTGTACTCAGGTGTCCGACGTGATACTGGTTGAAAATCAGGAGTAAACAAACTTTGACCGGGGAATGGTAGTTTGAGCAAGACGCATGAGACATTCCATTTCGGAAATCGCCAAGGAATTCAATATTCGGAGATCCACTGTGTCAAAAGTGTTCCGAGAGTACCAAATTTTGGGCATTACCTTTCACCACGGAAAGCGCAATGACCGACGGCCTTCACTGATTGACCGAGAGTAACGGCGTTTACGTAGAGTTGTCAGTGCTAACAGACAAGCAACAATGCAAGAAGTAACTGCAGAAACGTATGTGGGACGTACGATGAACGTATCCGTTAGGTTAGTGCGGCGAAATTTGGGGTTAATAGAAACGCGAGTAGTTTGCTAACAGCACGACATCGCCTGCAGCGTCTCTCCTGGCCTCGTGAGCATATCAGTTTAGCAATAGACGAATAGAACACTGTGCCCTGGTCTGATAACGATTTCTGGTGGTAAGAGCTGACGTTACGGTTCGAGATGGCGCAGACCCCACGGAGCCACAGACCCAATTTGTTACCAAGGCACTGTGTAAGCTGGTGGTGGCTATAAAAGTGTGGGCTGTGTTTACATGGAATGGACTGGGTCCTCTGGTCCAGCTGAACCAATCGTTAACTGGATATCGTTATGTTCTGCTGCTTGGAGACCGTTTGCAGCCATGTTCCCGAACGACGACGTCTTGACACTGGGCCACAGTTGTTCGCGATTGGTTTGAAAAACGTTCTAGACAGTTCGAGCGGATGGTTTGGCCACTCAAATCTCCACTCATGAATCCTCTCAAACACTTACGTGACATAATCGAGAGGTCAGTTTGTGCAGAAAATCCTCCACTGGAAACACTTTCGAATTTATGGACGGCTCTAGAGGCAGCATGGCTCAAATACGAGGGCTATTCGGATAGTAAGGAACGAGATGTCACGAAATTGAAACCACAGTGAAAATCAAAACTGTTTTATTTTCAACAGTTGCCTACAACTTCCAGCTACTTAACTCCATAGTCGCCTATCGGATTTAGACGTTTGTCGTAGTGTTGTACCAACTTTCCAATACCCTCGTTATAGAAGGCAGCCGCCAGTACTTTCCGCCAATTCTCTACGCGGGGCTACATCTCGTTGTCTGTGCCAAAATGTTTTTTTCATAGCCAGCGGTAGCGTGAGCAGAGACGAAACTCAGAGGGAGACAATTAAGGGCTGTATAGTGGATAATTAAACATTTCCAATTGAAAACGATGCAGGAGCAGCTTCAGTGCCCCTGCAGAATGCGGCTGAAAATTGTCTTGAAGAAGAAACCGCACGACAGTTAGCTGCATAGCTTGCATGGGGGCTTAATTATTTATATTTGAAAATAATTTTTAATTTTGGTGGCTGTAGCTGTATGTCCGATTACGCTGTCTCGTAAACGGTTGGCCCTGACGTATTATTACGCAATCTGACTGCATAGAACAACATCAAAAAATGAAAGAAAATTTTCGTTAACACAATTAATTAATTAAGTCCCCAGCAACTATAAAACCAACGCAACAACAAGCACAAGAGTAACTGTTCTGTGTGTGGAAGTGTGACTCAACGTACACAACTGGCACGGTTCTTCTTCAACAAGACAAGAAATTTCAAATACCATTTATACTGACGTGATAAAAAAAATAATTAGAAATGCTATAATTGCGCAAGAAACCCAGAATTACACTCTAATACAAGAACACACGCCAGATGCTTTGTTGACTGAACCTGTAATGACGCATTATTCAGGACATTGAAATAATGAGAAAAAAGAAAAGGAGTTTGTTACCTCATTTATATTGATGAAAATCACTCTAATCCTTACAATATATCTCCACACCGACTCTCTACTACCACATCTCAACAAGACTCTTCAGTATCACATCTCAGCAAGCACTGACTCCCACGAGTTCTTCCCAAGCACTGACTACTACGAATCCTCGACAGGCACAGACTACCACGAGTTCTACCCAAGCAGTGCCAGTGGAGGCGGCTGAATAATACTCTTTGGCGCAATCTCTGGCGCTGTGGGTCAGTGTAGCCACCTTTCATATCCCCCACCTCCACGGGCCAGAATTTGATGGTATTTTTGCCAGCATTGGTGGTGAAAATACCACCAAATTCGTCCACAAAAATACAGACAAAAATAAAAGATAATATTAATACCTAAATATCACATAATTAGTTAAAATTTTGGCTTTGCACTGACCTTTCAATAACCTAATATATGAAATACAGTAAGCAATACAAATTCTTTTCATACATGTGACTTTACATAATAGTTCACACAATACACAAAAAATCAGTTTATACAAATGTTCACATAAAATGCTTTCAATGATCAGTTTATACAAAAAAGACCCCAACAGGTGACATCTTTTCAGTAGAAGCAGTCCATCAGTGGCACCCAGCAATGTTGAGTAGGTGCAGACAGCAAGAAGTAACATCATTTCAGTAGAAACAGTTCTAACAGTGGCACCCAGCAATGTTGAGTAGGTGCAGACACCGGCAAGTGACATCATTTCCGTAGAAGTAGCTTCATCTGTGCACCCAGTAATGTTGAGCAGGTGCAGACACCAACAAGTGACTTCATTTCAGTAGAAGCAGTTCCATTAGTGGCACCCAGCAATGTTGAGTAGGTGCAGACAGCAACAAGTGACATTATTTCAGTAGAAGCAGTTCCATCTGTGGCACCCAGCAATGTTGAAGAGGTACACACAGCCACAAGTCACATTAGTTCAGTAGAGGCAATCCATCAGTGGCACCCAGCAATGTTGAGTAGGTGCAGACAGCAAGAAGTAACATCATTTCAGTAGAAACAGTTCTAACAGTGGCACCCAGCAATGTTGAGCAGGTGCAGACACCGGCAAGTGACATCATTTCCATAGAAGTAGCTTCATCTGTGCACCCAGTAATGTTGAGCAGGTGCAGACACCAACAAGTGACTTCACTTCTATAGAAGCAGTTCATTAGTGGCACCCAGCAGTGTTGAGTAGGTGCAGACAGCAACAATTCAGTAGAAACAGTCCATCAGTGGCACCCAGCAATGTTGAGCAGGTGCAGACAGCAACAAGTGACATTATGTCAGTAGAAGCAGTTCCATCTGTGCCACCTAGCAATGTTGAGCCGGTCCAGAGAGCAGTCCATAATATTCACTATCACTGATCACACTGTTCATCAGAGTTTATAAGCAGAAATTAAACATGCCCTAGTGGCACCAATCATGTAGAAAAAGTACAAGTAACAGTCCATAATATTTACTATCACTGATCACACAGTTCATCAGCAGAAATTAAACGTTTCTAAGTGGCACCCATTATGTTGAAGAGGTGCAGGTAACAGTTCATAATATTCACCATCACTAATCAGACAGTTCAGGCATGAACAATAGTTTGAATACATATACAAATGCTTTTACACACTAGACATATAAATTCTAATAAACACACAAACGATATCAGATAATTGTCATATTAACTATTACAAATACACAAATATCAGTAAACCTATAATATTTATGGGTGTCAGTGCAAGCCACTACAAACAAATAAAATAATATTTAGGAAATAGGTGGGTAGGATTAGGAAAGGAAAACACACAAAACACACTCACTCATCTTTCATCCACATTAAGTACTACTGTGTAATTGAATAGTGTTAACTCTGTAAATGCAATTCTGTCAAAATTTGATGTTCATCATGTGTATCAAGTAGTAGTGGCAGCAATGTATAACAGTCAATAATAGTTAAGTCAACGTCATAGTCATCATGTCAAGACCAATGTATGCCAAGCCAAATCAAATGTACTGTTGCTGAACAACTGTCAGTGAGCCAAGATATGCAATTACTTCCTCTCTCCAAAAAAAAGTTATATACTGCTTAGTGATTTAACAAAGTGTGTGTAGACAATCTTCCTTCCACTTTAGTATTCTAGTTTGCTATCTTCACCCTCCTTGTTCCATATAGACCAACAACAAAAAATATGCTCCTCACTTACTTTACCTCTTATACACCAAAACTCCAATAATCATTAGCATCACATAATCTCAATACTTCAATAATACCTCTTACGTCGATACATATAAACCTTATCATTAATAGCATTTACCTTACCTCTTGTCCACCAAAACTCCAATAATCATCAACTTCATATAATCTCAATACCTCAATAATACCTCTTCAATACGTCGACACATATAAACCTTATCGCCAATATCATTTCACTTCCATAACAACTCTTTCCTCTAGTCAGTCTCCTCGAACAAGTACAGATAAAATCCTAATGCAAACCTCATCATCCCATACAATCCGAAGACACATTGTCAACACACAACCTCTGTGTAATCCATCTGACCCAAATCTTCTACTCATTATGAATTATAAACAAAAGAAATGCATACACGACCTCTAACAGACTTAGTTCGAATAATTCTCAGTAATTAAATATGATTACGGAGTGTGAATGATCATAATATTTCACAGTGTGTACACCACTTCAAGAATTATGGCAAATAGAAGCAAACATGTGGAGTATTTCTTGTGTCAAGTGCCAATTCCTATTTCAATTGCTCACGAAAAATGCAGTGTAAAAAGTGTCAATGGTCTAACCCTAGTGTTGGTATGTCATGTCGTTAGCTTCCTTCCTATTAGCATAAATTTCTACAGCTTTCATAAAACCTCCAGCTCATGTGACTTCTATGAAGTTTCTTGTACTAATGTCGTTTATGTCGAATTATAACAGTTCATTTTCTTATCTCAAAAATATAAGGCACTGAGCGTAAGCAAAACATGCAATAGCGAGTAAATATACCAGTAGAGAACAGAATGTCAACAAGTGGATGCAGCACAATTCTTACAACGAGGCTCTGCCAAGCGAACAATCTATAATTAATACAATAGTGTGACCTAAACTCTATGTTTATACACAGTATATCAGCATTTCTATATACTAAATTAAAGAGTAGTTGTGACGACAAACAGAAATGTATAAATATGCAATCCATACGCACAGCAGTAAGCATATATCTTACGTAATAAACAGGCCATTAGCATCATATCAGCATAATCAAATAAATGTTCATATGTAATCTTAATAAGTAAACATACATAAGTTACATACATATCAGCACAACTAATCAGGTGACAATTATAATTTAAATAAATAACCACAGCAGGCACATAATTAAAAAATATGACATCAGTGAAAAAGCAGTGCAGCCAAGCGATGCATAATATACACAAATTACAACCCAGTTCATTAATAATCATTGTCAAAATCAGTTAACGTACGCAAGCACGTCGCTTCACAAGTAAATTCATAGAACATGAAATTAGCACAAAGTATGAATCACGTGATTGCGAGCAGCAAATTACGTCTGAAGTACGTACCTAAGTGGAAATATGTTACCTGAAAAATAAACTCAATTAATAATTACCTTTTTAGTTTATTACTTTCTTCTTCGAAATGACATTTTTCCTGAAATTTTCTCGATAGCAAGTCGTCTTAACGTCGGACACGCACAGAATTTACCTGAAGTTCTTAAATATTTTATAGAACCGTATCCTGAAAAATACTGAATGTTAATAACATAATTCATCAAGTCACTATAGCTTCATACTGAATTTAGTCGGAGAAATTAGACTGTGTATTTGTTTATGGCTGTCAGTGCATTCGCACTGAGCGCTCGATCAGCTGTAGGCGCGTGACGTAGGAAGTAATTGTTTGCGGTCAACGACTGCCTTGTGCGGCGTGCAGACTTGACTGTTGCTTTGAGTATGTGCCGCCGCCAAAACACAGCGCGGTATCCTTGTATTCTCTGCATGTTTACATGTAGCTGGTAGCAATTTTCCGGTAATTTATGAAAACATTTTATGGGACCAAAGTGTGCAAAACTGAAATGCGTATACCAAATCAATTTATTGACCCACTCATCAGGAATACAAACTAACCAAACAAAGTTGTCGACCGACTTTCGTTTAAAAAGAATTTTTCAGACAGTTCGCAAAACCGATGTGTGGCCAAATCGTCCAATCTAACAAAGCGTCTAAGAAAATTACAAACACCAAGGAAACTACGAACATCACGTTTTGTGGTAGGAACAGCATAGTTACGAATAGCGTCTAATTTCTCTGGATCAGGAAGAATACCTTCTGTAGAAATAATGTGACCGAGAAATTTCACCTGAGAACGACCCAATTCAGATTTTTCTAAGTTCACTGTAATGCCAACTCTTGCAAAAATACGTAATAATGAATCCAAAATTTTGTTGTGCTCACTCCAAGAACGTTTAGCAATAAGAGTATCGTCAACATATGAAGTAATATTGTCACGAAGATAAACAGGTAAAATTTCGTTTAAACTAGGAATGAATGCTGATGAAGATACAGTAAGTCCAAACGGTAATTTCCGAAGTCACTTTTGGGTAAATTAGTCATATCAGGTTATTGTTTACTTACTCTCTAGATAGATTGATAGTCGAAGAGTTGTTTTGACAGATGCAAAGAATAGTAAAAGAGTAGGCAGCGGTGCAGAAAACTAAAAGGGAAGTAGCACCACTACAGCTCGGGGCCCTATGCTCGCTACGGCACATATTCACTTAGTGTAGTGAATCCCCTGAGGACTTTAATAGCCGCACATAATTTCAAGTTTGTGATTTAGTGGCAAATTTGGCGGAAGTGCGTACATAAATTGATCTAACCATGCACATGGATGTATGCATTCTTAGAATTGCGAAATATCTTAATCTTCCGAACAGTTAAGAAGTGTTTAAAGTCAAAGTTTTCGCCTCGTGGCGACAAAGACCTACCCCGTCTGTCCCAGTCCGAATGTCGATTATTGTCAAGTTCACGCACCTGGCGCTCTCTTGTTGCTTCTCGTAAATGAAATAAATTATTTTCTTCAAAGCCCTCTGCTATCCGTGATTCTAAATTTCTTCTGCTGTCTTTTCCTACAATTTCGCCTTCGATCTGTTTGACTTGCTTTCGTAATGCCTCAACTTCCCTTTTAACGCGTTCATTAAATTTTCCCTGATTTTCAACATGCTTATTTATGTTCTGGTACTCTTCGGTTTCTGCAAATGGCAGTGGTGCTGTACCATCTGAATCTCTGTCCCCATTTAAACTAAGATCTGTCAATTTGTCTGAAATCTCCTCAACTCTTTCCGATAAATCACCTACTTGTTCTTTCTGTTTATTTACGTCTTCCGTAAGTGTCGCGACTCGGGTTTCAGTATTAACACATTTAGTAGTTAACTGTTCATACTGTTGTGTTAGGTTATTTAATCTGTCATTTGGTACGGATTCCTCGATTCTCTCAAATATTTCTTCCTTATCTTTTGCACGTTGTAAATTTAACTCTGAAAATTTCTGTACTATCACGCGATCTCTTTCTTCCTGTTCTCTATCCTGTTCCTTTTGTTTAATCTCTACTGCTATTAATCTATTATTGTGAGAATTCAAAATCGGTTGCACTTCTTCTCTGATTTCTTTCTTTAATTCATCTTTCATATTTTTGAAACATGTCCCTATTCGTGAGTCTAACCGTGTTTCCAGTGTTCCCATATCAGTTTTTAATTCAGATCCCAAAGTCCCCATCTCGGTTTTAATTGTTCCTATTTGTGATTTTAATTCAGATCTAAACCGTGTTTCCATTGTTCCCATATCAGTTTTTAATTCAGATCGTAACTGTGATCCCATATTTAATATAGCACTCATCAACTGCTCCATAGTAACTGTTTCAAAATTCTTTTCACCCCTAACATTTCCCACAAAACCAGCTTCCTTCGTCATAGCTGTAAGGCTATCTGTGTTCGATACTATTTCAGAATATTCTATCGTTAATCTCGTATTCTGTGAATTTTCTGATTGAGAAAAATTTTGAAATGGTTCCGGACTATTTTCCCGACTTATTAAATTGTTTTCCACTTCATTATTCATCACACTGTTCTCCTGTGTTGGCGAGTTCGCCATGTTAACAATTTCGTCGTTCTCACTATTCATCATTTTTGCCTTTTTCATTGATCGCGTAATCATTTACAAAATATACAGAACTCGTCACTATATGAAAATTGCACACAATGACACTTTATCTCCAACAATACCATTCACACGAAATGTTTCCCTCAAACACGATTAACGAACAATTGAAATAATTGCACTAAAGTGTCAAACGCGTAGACAAGACAACAAATTTAAACTTTGAAAAATACCATTAGAAGAATGCCAATTACCAAATCTACACATGCAAAATAGACTACAATTACTAAACTACAAATTACTACACCAATACTACTGTCTACTATTTTTACAATCAGAAGATTCCAAGGGACGATCCGAAGCAGCGGTCGCCACGTGAATGGGGGCTTAATTATTTATATTTGAAAATAATTTTTAATTTTGGTGGCTGCTGTAGCTGTATGTCCGATTACACTGTCTCGTAAACGGTTGGCCCTGACTAGTATTATTACGCAATCTGACTGCATAGAACAACATCAAAAAATGAAAGAAAATTTTCGTTAACACAATTAATTAATTAAGTCCCCAGCAACTATAAAACCAACGCAACAACAAGCACAAGAGTAACTGTTCTGTGTGTGGAAGTGTGAATCAACGTACACATCTGGCACGGTTCTTCTTCAACAAGACAAGAAATTTCAAATACCATTTATACTGACGTGATAAAAAAAAAATTAGAAATGCTATAATTGCGCAAGAAACCCAGAATTACACTCTAATACAAGAACACACGCCAGATGCTTTGTTGACTGAACCTGTAATGACGCATTATTCAGGACATTGAAATAATGAGAAAAAAGAAAAGGAGTTTGTTACCTCATTTATATTGATGAAAATCACTCTAATCCTTACAATATATCTCCACACCGACTCTCTACTACCACATCTCAACAAGACTCTTCAGTATCACATCTCAGCAAGCACTGACTCCCCCGAGTTCTTCCCAAGCACTGACTACTACGAGTCCTCGACAGGCACAGACTACCACGAGTTCTACCCAAGCAGTGCCAGTGGAGGCGGCTGAATAATACTCTTTGGCGCAATCTCTGGCGCTGTGGGTCAGTGTAGCCACCTTTCAAGCTTCAGGCGAAATTTCTCACGTGGCCTTCGTACTTGGTTGGAGACAGTATTGTTCTAGGTATCTTCATGTGCTCCCTGTGCGCTCAGAACTAAAAAGAACGACGTGACGCGATCGACGGGCATACTAGACACACTGCCCGACACACCTGTGGTTTCCATTTCGCGACCGATCGTTCCCTACTTTCCAAATAATCCTCGTATTTCTGCATGGGACGACAAACGACTTGTTGAGTCCATGTCACATCGATTTGCTGCAATATGCCATGGAAAAAGAGGTCCGACACGATATTAGGCGATACCTCGTGACTTTGTAACCTCAGTGTATTTGATTTATTTCATTGTACAATCACAATCGCGGCAGGAGACGTGGTGCAGGTCTGGGCCTCTGGTTGCTGTGGAGGACCGTCGACGAGATGAATGCTGAATCAGACGACGCGATTTCCCGTGTTGTGCGAAGGATAGCCTTCAGCGTTCACCATACTTCCGCGACGTTCGTACAACACAAGAGAAAATTAAAACACGCGTTGCAATTTTACAGTAAATAACTACTGCCATGAGAAAACAATTATCTTTAATATATAATATACATAATATACGACACTATCAATTCTATCCTAACGGATACGTTCGTCTTACGTCCCACATTGATTTCTGGGATTATTTCTGTTGTGGATTGGCAAGAGAGCGAACCCACTATGAGAGGAAGCCGAAAGGCACGCGTTTTAGCTCACGCAGGCTGGCGTGAGGTCTGGAACAGGTCAAGGAAATTAGACTAGCAAAAAAGGACATAGCTGTGGAATACCTAACTTTAATCCATAAATGGTGAACATCGCTCTTGACGGTACATGTTTTACAGCATCAATAGTAACCGGTAATGGCGCCTTGCTAGGTCGTAGCAAATGACGTAGCTGAAGGCTATGCTAACTATCGTCTCGGCAAATGAGAGCGTATTTTGTCAGTGAACCATCGCTAGCAAAGTCGGCTGTACAACTGGGGCGAGTGCTAGGAAGTCTTTCTAGACCTGCTGTGTGGCGGAGCTCGGTCTGCAATCACTGATAGTGGCGACACGCGGGTCCGACGTATACTAACGGACCGCGGCCGATTTGAAGGCTACCACCTAGCAAGTGTGGTGTCTGGCGGTGACACCACAATTTCACTCATTGTCGCCTGTCTGTTAGAGCTGACAACTCTAAGCAAATGCCGGTGTACTCGGTCGTTAAGTGAAGACCATCCGCCATTGTGTTGTCCATGGCGATGAGAGGCAATGCCTGAAATGTGATATTATTGGCACACTCTTTGGTTTCGGAATATTGAATTTCCTAACTATTTCCAAAATGGAATGTCCCATGCACCTGGCCCCAATTGCTAATCCGCGTACAGAATCTGTTCATTCCCGTCGTGCAGCTATAACCACGTTGAAAACATGAATCACTTGAGTACAAATGACAGACTAACCAATACACTGTCATTTTATGCTTTGTGTCAGTTATACCACTGCCATATGTATGTGTGCAAGTCTCTATTCCATGACTTTTGTCACTTCAGTGTATATGTGTATGAAACCTGATGTAGGTATTCCTTTGCATATGAGCGTATTGGACAAAAAGGTGCTCTCTCCATGGAGACATCATGCTAATACCATCTATCCTTGGTAATGGTCTCAGCTCGGCGATGAAGGGAGTCCGTAAGTTTCTCCAGTATGCCACATTTGCTGATACCATTTATTGGTGATTACTTCCCCTAGGGCTACCAAACTGCGGGGATGAAGATACGTTTCGTGTACCAAAAAAGAAGTACATGAGAAATACTGCTACAGGCGGCCGCCATATACGCACAACCACTCGCCTGGTGTGTCTCATTTCATTCGGCCTCCTCCAGATGGCGCACCCAAATACAGACCTATTCCCGCTTTCGTACCGCTTCATTGAGCGCGTGGTATACGTCTGCCGATAAGTGTGGACAGGAGAAAAAAGGTAACGCTGTCAACTGCGGACTATATTGCCTCTGCATTGTACTGGCTGACACAGAAATCCTTCCACTGAGCCGACCTCTGTGGGCGAGCGGTTCTAGGCGCTTCAATGCGGAACCGCGCTGCTGCTACGGTCGCAGGTTCGAATCCTACCTCGGGCATGGATGTGTGTGATGTCCTTAGCTTAGTCAGGTTTAAGCAGTTATAAGGCTAAGGGACTGATGTCCTCAGATGTTAAGTACCGTAGTGCTTATAGCCATTTGAACCATTTGAACCTTCCGCCGACAGGCACCAAAAGTCTACGCAGCGCCGATAGTCAAACAATTCGGCAACACTAATTAAACATTACAACTGAATGCCTCGAGCTAGCTCAGTACTGTAAACTGAAAACTTGCTTCCGACTTAGCAGTTACTATTTATGGAGAATTGGACCTTCAGAACACTGGCTTCACAATTATATTCAGGTATCGTATATTGGGTATACTACTTTAATCGCAGTGGTTACTTTGACCCTCATACAGCAACAGTTTTGCAGGTCTATGATGGCTCTCAGTTGGGTATTTAGCAAGTACTGTTTGGTAATAAACTTCCATAAATACGCTACATGGCGCCATGTAGTACCGATTTCCTTGTGCAACAGTTGCCGAACCTGTTGCGATTTATGTTTGTACACGAAAAAGTGTGTTAAAATGTGGTTGCGCAAAATCCAGCGATATCTTTCAACTGCAAAGCGATAGGTGTCTTCAGCTTTATCATGTATGTTGCTCGATTAATTCTCAAAACAGACACCCGATTAGTGTTTTGTTCACATTTATATATCGCCACTTTATTACTATTTCTGAAGTCATGTGCATGATTTCTCTGTTTCGGCGCTGCTTTGACCACTGGACATTGTTACCCCAGGATAACAGATACACATTTTATTAAATAGTGTTGAGCCAATGACAACGTGGAAGTATACATTCATCAACCAACAGCACACAGACAAAGGCTCCGTTGTAATTTTTAATGTGTCTAAAACTAAGAAAAACCAGTGTCAGCCATATATTGCTCAAATTGCAAGCTGTTGTAGTTCAGGCAGTGGTTCAGTTATAGTAAATAATGTTAAATATCTGTGGAAACGAATAATGAAGTCTATTGGGCCACAAGTACCAGATAATGCCTCGATAAATGGAGAGCAGACAAGCCTATTTGTAATTGCATTGGATGTTTCGAAACGAGGATTCAGGTCTACGGTGGATGAAATTTTCTCGGCTATATTTGGAGCTATGTACGTGGTACTCCATCCTAGTACCTTCCGTTATATATGTAATTTTGATGATGGAACACACGGTTTGATTTATATACCTTACCAGATTTTCTCTTTTGTGAGGCTTAAAAACCCACTTTAAAAACATTAGATTTTATATAAATACATTTATTATAGATAAATGCATTAATTTCTGGGTGGTCAAAATTTCATTATGTTTCTGACATACTGACCACAAATGGGGTAGTAGCTGATAGTTGTAGTGAAAGTATAGGCCGATCAATGAATTCCCAAATCCACCCTAACTAGGACCACCTACATTTCTTCCATTACTTCCTCTGCATTTTAGAAATTATATTGTACTAATTAGTACGTAATCCTTTCATAAAAGACCCTACTTTACTAACATAAATGACACAGAATTTAAAAAACAGTTATGATAATCATTAGAGACCGGATTATGTACATTTGTATGTTTCATATGCATTTGAATATTTGGCTCTTTACACCGGTTGTTACACATTTTAACTAAAGGCTAGTGATGACGCATATTTTTGTACAATGTTTACAGCATTTTAAAAATTTACATGGACGGTCTCTATCACGATCTAGTTTGATGTCTCACAGATTGACCGCGACCTATAACTGCGTGCAGTCGCTAACAGAATGGCCACTGCCTAGCCAAGAAGAGGATTAAGAACAGGCAGACAGAGTCAAAGCTCCTGCACGTGTCCCCGACCTGAGTGGTCGAGCGGTTCTAGGCGCTACAGTCTGGAGCCGCGCGACCGCTACGGTCGCAGGTTCGAATCCTGCCTCGGGCATGGATGTGTGTGATGTCCTTAGGTTAGTTAGGTTTAAGTAGTTCTAAGTTGTAGGGGACTGATGACCTCACATGTTAAGTTCCATAGTGCTCAGAGCCATTTGAACCATTTTTGATACCCTCCGCTGTCATACCGTATGAGTCACCAACAAATAAACTACGCAAGCTTTTGGTCGCACGTCCATTGTTTCAGTTTAGATTTCTATTTACTTGTACACAGTTGAGCCAATTTACGACGTGTAGTGTGTAAAGTGTTGTGCGCCTTGCCGGAAAAAAGAAACGTCGTTTCGCGGATAGCTGACCATCCCGGAACATTTACATATGACGGAATTGTTTTATATTGTCTAGTTTGCGAGAAAACGTTTCGTGCAAAAAAAGTTTCAGATAGACCAGCATGTCAAGATAAGTCTTCATATAGCAGGAATGCACAAGAAAGGACCACGACAACTTGTAACAACAGGATATTACAGTAGGAGGGATTTCTCAAAAGGTGACCAAAAAAGTCGATTTAACATGGATCTATGTGAAGCTTTCATTGCAAACGTTATTCCTTTTCACAAACTTATAAACCTTACCCTCAAACGCTTCATGCGCAAATGTTGCTTAAATCAAAATATACCGGATGAATCAACATTGCGTAAAAATTACATATCGACAATTTACGTAAATTATCTGGAAGAAATACGCAATGAACTCAAGGACAGCACTATCTGGATTTCAGTTGACGAAAATTCAGGCACTTGTGGCCGTTACATTGCAAATTTAACTGTTGGTGCTTTAAAAGAAGAGCCTTCTTCTTCCTATTTAGCGGGCTGCAAAGAACTTGAGAAAGTAAATCATTCTACGATCGTCAGTAATGTGAATGAGGGTATTAGAAAAAATTTCTAGAATCTTCTGCAGATTAAATGGTGCTTGTGATTATTTCAGATGCCGCGACCTATACTATCAAAGCAGGAAAAGCCCTCCGAGTATTTTACCCCAGTTTGATTCATATGACATGCTTTCCTCATGGAGTACATCGCCTTGCTGAAGAAGTACGTTCCAAGTTTCTGAATGTATATAAACTGATTTCATCCGCAGAGAAAGTGTTTTAGAAAGGCCCCTGCTCGCATCACGACCTACCAAATGTGCCTTTACCTCCCGTACAAGTGGTAACTCGTTGAGGTACATGGGTCAAAGCTGCGTTGTTTTACAATAAACATTTCGAGGCCGTTAGAGGGGTAGTAACTTCCATAGTGCAGAGGCTATGGCAGTTTGCCAGTGCAAGGAAGCTTTTAATGATTCCGGTATTAAAAAAGACATTGCTGTGATTAGCACCCATTTTCCCCATATACCTGCAAGTATTAAAAGGCTTGGTACTCAAGGTTATGGCGTTGAATCAATCTACTCAGTTAATGTATAAAATTATTGTAGTGAACTCATTGCCAGAGGTATTCCCAAGAAAAGTTAAAGAAAAGTTTGAAAACATTTTAAACAATAACACAGTAAACTAGGCTTTTAACCGTTGTGCCAAATTGATAGTTTTATTAATGGGATGGGTGAACTTTTACCAGAAACGTAGTGCCCAAATTTCAGATATTGTCCAGTTTCCTCAGTTGACGTAGGACGGTCCTTTCCTGTTTATAAAAATGTTTTGAGTGATCGAAGACACAATTCTATTACCGAATATTTGGAACAGTACTTGGTCGTTTATGTTTACAATAGTAGAAAAATGTAACATAAATTGTAAATGATGCTTTCATCCAATAGTATTAATTAAAACTTAGTGCTGTTCAAAAAGAATTCATGACTGTACGTTGTTTTTTAAATGAAAAAATACAGACTTTTTGAGCATGCCCCCCCCCCCCCCCCCTGTTTGCAATATATCTTGAAGTTGCTCCTGTACATATCGATTGTTTCGCTGCGACTTGCATCGCATTCGCAAGTTACCGACAACAATAGCAAAGAAGGAACAATTGTTGAAACACGGTATGCTTCCCCATTTTGCAAATTTTTAGAAAATAGTTCCAGAAAGGCCCCTCCCTAACATCTACCAGAAAGTATTCAGAAAATGATATAAGCGTTCTAAATGTAACGATTTTTCGCGTGCCCGGCGCTCTTTCACGTAATTGATATGCACTGGTTCGACTTAGAGAATTAATGCACGCAGTTGCTACCATGACTTTTATTGTTTGATCTTATATGTTTAGACACTTTTCACGCATTTATAAACATTTTTATACATATGTTAAGGGTTTTATCATGCAAATAAGTCGGTCAATCATATTTGACTCTGAAAATCGGTCAAAGTATACCCCGTTTACGGTACATCGAAAAATCGTAGATTGCAAAGAGACAGAAAAGTTATTTGGATTTCATTGTATTAGGTTTAGGGCATGGAGTGCCACGCATCAAACTGTTCCAAAGTCAAGTATCATTTTCTAAAACACTCTATGTTAGCCTAATGTTATTACTTTTTTCTTACAGTGTTGCCACATTTCTGTTTTGGTGTGATATAGCATACAATTCTTAAGTTTCAAGCGTACAGTAGCTACCATTAATGAATTAATGCTGCTGCTACTGTGAATACTTGAGCTGAATTAACAGTAGGAATCAGATACTACATTCACAAAACCACATTTCACCAAATCTTTCAAATAATCAATTTCCGTGAGATTGAGACTGGAGCCAGTCAATGCCGAGAGTGCAGCTGAGTGCTCGTTGAAATAGTAACATAAACACGCGGCTCTGTAAACACTGCTAATGTCTTCTTGCAAAACTGAAGTGTTCGCAGAACACTCATAATGAAGATGCAGAACAGAAGGAAACACCTGGACATTGAAAATGTAGAAAGAAACATCTTGGTTCATATTCATGATCCCTGTCAGTTAGCGTCTTTTTATGACCACTGTTTCCACACCATGTTATCACAGTTGCAAGTGGTGAAGACATATTTGACAGTCTGCACTGATGCACCAGCAAACTGGCTGATTTCATCCTCAGTGTTGCTTTGAGTAGTAGAGCTACAGGGGTGCCCTGCCATTTTGTTAGTGCTGATTGCCTACATCAGGGCAGGTATGCACTCAGGGGCAAACCTATTATTCTGTTAAGTGCTTTTCCATGTCAACCTGTTGTTCTGTTAAGTGCTTTTCCATGTCACTTGTCTTAACCTATTGTTCCCCTCCACCACCACCCACTCCCCTCCCCCTCAGGAAAGGGATGGTGGCGCATTTTGTTAGTGCAAGTTGCCTACATCAGGTGCAGGTATGCACTTGGAGGCAAGCCTATTGTTCTCCTTTGATTGACAAGTACTTAACCTATTGTTCTGCTAAGTGTTTTTCAAGTCACCCCAATTTCCTTTTGATTGACAGGCACTTAACCTATTGTTCTCCCCACCCCCTCCCCTCCCCCAACCCGCTCCTCCCTCACTGCTACATGTACACTTTCAGGTCTGAGTTATTGGAATAGGCCCCTCTCACTCTTATCACTTTTATTGACTACTTAATTAAATTGATCAATTAATTAACCTCTCTGGTGGGGAAAGTGCCACACCCCCTTGCCATGCCCCCTGGTGGGAAGTTCAAATTCCATCAGGACAATGCAACCTCTACTAACCTAAGAGGATGGCGGGAAGTTAGGTCACATTGACTACTTAATTAAATTGATCAATTAATTAACCTCTCTGGTGGGAAAGTGACATGCCCCCTGCCACACCTGCTGGCAGGAAGTTCAAATTCCATCAGGTCATTGCAGCCACTACTAATCTAAGAAAATGGCGGGAAAAAAGAGCACCTTCACTAACCTAAATCTTCTGACTGCCACTTCTTCCTAGGAACTGGCAGGAAAAAGACTCAGGTGATCTGTCATCTTCAGGGTATTCAATTGCTCTGTATGGAATATTGTTTAAACAATTTAGACAATGTATGGAATATATGGAAAGGGTATATTATGTATTTATAAAATATTTAGTTTGTGGGGATTGGATTTCTCTTGCTCATCATTCTCTGCTATTTGGAATCATCTAGGTCTTGCAAGAAGCAGTTACATGGGGCAAACATGTTACATAACCTAATGTTTGGCACTGTACTCTAGGTGTCTTACCCTATGTTTAACGCTTTGTCGGCACTTAACCTACTGTTCTGTTAAATTGTTTTCCATGGTTTTCCATGTCACCCCTGCCAACTGTACTGCGTTTCACATAAAAATTATTCAATGAACCTGCTGTTCTGCTCCATGTCACCCACTCGCACACAGCCTCCCGTTAACTATTGTACCGCTAATACCACGTTGATATAAAAAATTCATGCAAATTAATTAAATCGATATTTTCCACAAATATGGTGTAGTTTTTTTTTTTTAATTTTAGGCATCCTATTGGTCTTAGAGTGTTGTTCGTCTGTTTGGGGGCCATTAATAGTTGGGTCTGACACAAGATATTGAGAAGGTTGAAAGGTCTCTGTTGGTTAATTTCTTAAATCTGTTGTCATTTACGGCATAAATTCCTCTTCTAATTTTACTGTGGTGTTTCTGACTATCAGGGAGGAGACTGAGCAGTGAAACGTGTTACTTTTACACGTAAACAAGAATGATCTGTCACAATAATACACTTTAAAACACAGTTTATATGTAATTCATGTCACACAGTCTCATACGGAACCTACATCCACTTTCTTTTATATACAGTATATGATAAGATACTGTCATCCCCCTTCCCTTCTCTGTGAGAGGATGAATGATCAAATGTATTTCTAGTTGCATGCTTGATGGTAGCAGACGAGCCTGTCTGCTAGAGAACAGTAGGACCAACGTCGGAACAGGTAACTACGCTTTATAAAAGCAGAGAGGTTTCTATTCTTAGTATGGTCCTGTCCATCCCTTGTCATGTTGGTGTAGGAAGCTGCCTCTCTGGTATCTGTTAAGCACTCTCGGTAGGAGCCCAGGTCAGTCTGTCCGCGGCGAGCGTCTGAAGTGATAAGATCTCTGGCTAAGCGCGTGTCTGCTAAGTCCGTAGGCCAATGGATTTCTTAAGTTCAGCCAAACTGAAAATTTAATAACTTTTATTTCAGATTTAGCTCTAAAATATCTAATGTTATCTTAAATTGCAACACAGTGTATTTCTAGTGTGAAGTTCAGAATATCTTCCGCTAGTTGCTTTGTCACTACTTTGTGAGTAAAGTGGAACCACGTATTGATCAGTAACTCTAACTAAGATCATCAATCTTAAATGTGAATGTGGGTGAGATTATAACGTCTCGTCTTGACAATATTTTTCAATATAGCAACTTTTCTTTATGTTCAACCCACGTGGGCTGTACTTTGTGAGACCAGTACCACGTGCTTATACAATTGTTTGACCCATCAGGTTAATAGTAAGACGATAGTAACCAGTTCCAGGTTTTTCTTTTGTAAATTGCTTTTCGATCTAATTTATTTTAATTATCAAAATTATTGTGGAGTTACACTCTTTGTGTGAACCAAGTTGACCACGTGAAGCATGTGGTGTAATCATCAAAGTAGCCCTCAGCTATTCTTTACAGGAAGATTTCACAGAGAGTTAGTATGAACTTAGTATACCAGTGTGTGGTAATTTCATGACGGACAGGATTGTGCTACGAACGTAACTTCTTTGGGTGAAAATTGAATCGGTTGATTGTGGTTAATTTCCTCTTGGATATGTTTCAACGTTCTTCGTGTGTTATTTTATGAATGCAGTGTTGTATGTAGTCTCCCAATCTTAGTTCCCTATTTGATGTGTTCCGTAAGATTACAAACTCACATTTTCACAATCCTAAATAAGGCACCAGTTTAGTTATGAATCAAGTTTGATATGCTGAAATTTTAACGGAACAATGATCAATGTTAAAATAAATGTCCAAATATAAACTGATTTATTTCTTTTTATTTAAATTGTCTTTTTATATACGTACCACCGGTAAATTATGGAGATAGTCAAGCAGTTGAAAAATAACAAAGCACCAGGAGAAGATGGGATCGTTGCTGAGTTCTGGAAACTAAACGATCCTATACTTATGCAGAAATTACACCATATAATATCAGACATATGGATAACGGAGCAGATACGAGAGGACTGGAAATGCGCTCTAATTCACCCGCTACACAAAAAGGGCGACAAGACAGACATGAACAATTACAGAGGAATTTCCCTGCTCCCAGTCGCTTACAAAATCCTTTCCAAAGCGCTTTCAAACAGGATAGAATCCCAAGCAGATACACTAATTGGTGAGTACCAGGTCGGATTCAGAAAAGGACGGTCATGTGCGGAACAGATCTGGTGCTTAAACACAATATTACAAATGAGGAAATGCAGAAGCACAGTAGTTATATTCATCGACTTCAGGAAAGCATATGATTCAGTGGACCGTGGAACCCTGTTTAAAATCATGGAAGAATTTGGGATCGACCGAAAGACACGAAAAATCACATAACAGACACTTACAGGAACAACGGCCAAAGTGAAATTCATGGGCGAAGTATCAGAACCCTTCGAAATCAAATCTGGAGTCCGACAGGGGGACGGACTATCCCCAATCCTTTTCAATATTGTTCTAGAAAAGATAATCAGGGAATGGGAACCTCACGAAAAGGGTATCCAAATTGGTATCAAGAAAGAGAACAGAATTAAAGTCAAGTGCCTTGCTTTCGCTGACGATATTGCAATTATCACCAATAACAGAACAGAAGCGATTCACGCAGTGGAAAAACTACCTGAAATTTCACAAGAAACCCGACTACAGATATCTTACGAAAAAACCCAATACATGGAAAGGCAGCCAGAAAATAAATCCCCTTTAATAACAAAATATGGTAAAATTGCACAAGTCTGCCATTTTAAATACCTCGGTGAAACTATACAGTCCTCAGGATTAAACCGAATTGCCAATGAACAAAGAATCACCAAGCTCCAGAAAGCCTACAAGCTAACATGGACGCATTACAACAAGAAGTGCATTTCGACAGACGCAAAATTAAGGCACTATACAACAATGATTCTTCCAGAAGCAATCTATGCAGCTGAAACAATGGTGATTGATGGTCATTCTAAAATTAAGGAAATAGAAAAGCAGGAAAGAAAAATTCCCAGGAAGATTTACGGTCCAATCAACAAAAATGGCATTTGGATGAAGAGACCACAAAACGAGCTCTATAGAAAGATCAACATAGTAACAGATGAAATCAGAAAGCGCCGAGCCAAATTTTATACACACATCTACAGGATGGAAGACTCCAGAACAGCAAAGAAATTATTCAATATTATAACAAGGAGTAAATGTGGCACGGAATGGCTGAAAGAAGTCCAGATGGATCTACAGCAGATCAACATAAAAAATCTCGAAGATCGCACCGAGTGCCGGCATAAAATCACAATTGTGAAGTTTGGGGAAAGAACATCGCGTCAGCCTGATAAAAAATGGACAGAGGAACGGAAGAAGGAGCATTCTGAGAGGATGAGGAGGTTTTGGGAAGCAAAGAAGAAAAACATCCGAAGATGAAATTATGAATTCAAGTTCAATCGCTCTCCTAAAGGGGAACAATCTGTTGTGGACTGACAAAACAGCCAGTCCACAGTGACGGGTAACCGAAAGGCACGCACTTAAACTCACGCAGGATGGCGTGAGGTCTGAAACAGGATACGTAATGAATGCTATAAAGAAAAGTACGTAGCTTCTGGAATACTTAACTTTAATCCATCATTTGTATACATCGTTCTTGATGAGACATGCTCCATACGATAACTATCAATTGCTATGGCGCCTTGCTAGGTCGTAGCCATTGACTTAGCTGAAGGCTATTCTATCTTCTCTGCAAATAACCGAGGCTTCGTCAGTGTTGCATCGCTAGCTAAGTCGTCCGTACAACTGGGGCGAGTGCTAGTAAGTCTCTCGAGACCTGCCGTGTGGTGGCGCTCGGTCTGCGATCACTGACAGTGGCGACACGCGGGTCCGACATGTACTAATGGACCGCGGCCGATTTAAAGCTACCACCTTGCAAGTGTGGTGTCTGGCGGTGACACCACACAATCGTTATAATAATAATAATAATACCACCGGTTATCGTAAGATGAATACTAAAAGATTATAATTAATGTTAGTCTGGTTGGGAATTTGGTAAGCAAGACTGGATACCTGCTGAAACAGTTGCTCAGTAATGCAAGGTTAACTTCCTCTCATAGCTCACAGTTTTTAATCCACTTTTATGGTCTTGAATATCAGCACCGCTTTCAGAACAAATTAATGCAACAACATTACAAGGTTCAGAGAAGAACGGCTAGATTCATGATTGGTACATTTAACCATCGCGAGAGCATTACAAATCTCATTGAAGTGGGATACACTTGCAGATAGACGACGCACTAAACGGAAGAGGCTGCTCACTAAATTCCCAATCCTATCTTCGCCGAGGATGAAGAGCACATATTATTACCACCAACTTTCATATCGCGAAATGATCACCATTCAGAGATAAAGGAAATTGGAGCTCATACTGTTCAGACAGTCGATTTTCCCTAGCGCGAGTTGCGAGTGGAACAGATGGAGGGAAATATAACTTTGGTGCGAATAGTGCCCTCCACCACACACCGCTTGGTGGCTAGCAAAGTATATATGTAGATGGAATACAGTTTAAACAAAAGACCGCTAATAATAAAAAAACATCCCACCGCCCGACACCTGACGCCGACACCGGAGTCCTGGTGCACTGGCGCTCCCAGTGAAGCTACGACACGACAGTTCGGGCTCTGCAAGGATGAGGCGCTGACATCTGTTTCATACTTTACACTTGAGAAATTCCTATCGAAATACGTGTTCACCTAGGTACCGTTGCTGGTGCGACGACGCATAGCTGCGGTTCACTCCACAGCCTAGAGATTCCGCAATGCTTCCCAGAATAGCACAGGGCACATTCCTAGTGGGACAACTTGTCCGTCAGTGAATTTACCCGTCAAACTACCGGTCTGGGAGCACTATCCGCCATTGTTTTCCGCAGACAAGACTTTCACAGCAAAATTATTTTGCACAGATCGCTACATTGAACTCACAGTTAAAGCGCGCAAAAGTTGTCTACAGATCATCAAATACATACAAGACTCACAAGAATATTTAACAGTCTAACTACTATTAAATATGACGATTACAACTGCAGTCCGACATCGATCGATGTACAGGCAATGTTTCCTCTGGAACGAATCTCGGTATCTATAGTGCACATAATTTTCCATGTAAAAAATCTCTCGCAGTTATCGATATTCTTAATCTTTACGTCCCTCATGATAGGGCACACAGTCATGTTCTCTAGTCATGCCACAACATAAACCACTGTAACTTTACAATACTATACATACGCATTTTGCACAACATAAGCCACAGTAACAGTAACTTTTACGCAAACAGTGCAGTTAGCTTTTATATCTGTACACCACCCGAAAAAATTACGGTATGCCTACACTCACACCTGCTATATGTCTCGATTCCCCTCAGTCCTAGGAAATTATCTGACAAAGTCGTCGAATCAGCGCTGCTGGAAGGTGCTGCATCCTGCCGAGATTCTGTCAAACAAATGTTATGAAGGACAGGCGTCTGGCACTGTTGGAAAGGCGTCACAGACACTGGTTGGTGTACTGATTCAATATCACTACCGACAGAACAACAAGGAAAATGCTAGCGTATGCTTATGGGGTGCCGATGAGGGGATGTATTATTAGAGCCGTGTTACCCACCCTATTTGTACACTATAGCAGGTCCAGTTAAACACTTGCATTGCTATATTGTGCAGCTGTTTACGAAATGAATCTATCACCTTATATGTTCGCATATATTTGTCAGCGCGTTGAAATCACAAATCACCATGTCCAATCCATCATTCCGTTATGACTAGATATACGCAGTCTGTTTTGCTTTTACGTGCATAGTAGTTTCATTACTTCCCACAAACGTATGTCAGAACATAAGCCACGGTACCTTCACGTTCAAGCAGCAGCATAACATTTCTATCAATTATAGGTGTATAAAAAAAATTATGATACGTCCACAGTTCCACCAGCTGGGTGTCGTTTTCCCACTGCAAAAAAGTCTCCCACCATTACGTATTTGTCGATGAATAAAGGATGTAATTTCAGTTTTAAAAAGCCCTAGAGTTTTTTCGGTTTATCGATTTCACCACTTCCACGAAACCTTTTGGTATTTTCGATACTTGTAAATCCAGCCAACACACATTATTATTATACCATTTTCGCGGTACTTCTCGATATGTAGCACACAGCAGTAGCCTAGCGATCGCTCGCGCAACATTATTTCGAATATATAGACTGTAAATTATTTCTGTACAAAGGGTGGGGCGTGCTGTAAACCACTGACTAACTAGACACTTTGGCACGTCTGCGAAGACACATACACGGAAACTCAGAAAAAAAGGGAAAACTGATATTTCCATTCACGAATACCGATGCCGGTCATGTAGCAGATTCCAAATCACCCCTGTAATTTACAAGGTCAACTAAGGTGTTTCTCATTTTTACAGAACCAGTAAACGCGTCTTCCACATGCTAGATGCACACACCACAATCGACTTCCCCTCAACTAAATAAATGCGCGAAATGTGCAGAAGTAGTCAACTGGACAATTTGCATGGGAGGGAATAATTGTCAAGCGCAAACACACCTCCGTATTGAATCTTCTCAAATTTCCACCTGATCACGAAAGCTATCCAACACATACTAAGTATTAGTTCGCTATTCGGCCTTCTAGAGGACAACAGTTATGTCACCTACATTCCTACAGTCCAACAGGCCTCTGCATTCGGACGGCCCCTATCGTTAATGGGAAACGTGAATCATTCCTGCCACAAGTCACCGGCGCTCCACGCCAAGCAAGCATAGACAGAATCGTCCTAGGAAAGAAAAACCGGCCTCATACGTATTTTATCCCTGTACTTATAACTAAATGTTATGATGGCGGTCTCAGTTGAACATCATTCAGCAGTGAGCAAAGTATTGGAAATACACCCTGCTGTCGGCTGTGGCTCTGGAAATAGAGATATCGCTACCTTGACATACTCTTCCCTTTGCTATCACAGTACTCCACGTCAAACCCACACCATCATTACGACTGGACACAGGCATTTCCTTTGCACATGTCGGAACACAAACACATACTTTATAACACTGATGCTGAAGGTGAACCTATCACACACGCCCTACTACTAAGTATAATACTTCATCAGTACCAGATTGCTGGTGATACAACATAATACTGACCTGAAATCAACGCTGGCTGGACATAAATTTTTCTTGTGAGTGCTACCAACGTGTCTTAGAAAGAGAGGCGTAATCGTCTTACAAACCGCCAGATGTTAATAAACCCTATCCCCCACAACTACTGTATGTTACTGTCACAAGCATTCTTGGTTCTACATGTGAACACGAGTTGGCCACGTTAAAAGCTATACCACATTTATAAATCGAGATATGGCATTCCCTATGAAGGAATTAGTTTTCCAGACAAATACCATGACACTGAATATAGACGGTGCACCCTTTTAATAAAATTGCCGAGTTTTGAGAGTGATTCGGTTAAGGGGCGTGGTATTAAACAGGTATTTGCAACCGCCTCACACCGCTGCCACTACATATTTCTCCGGCATTTGTAACGCATTCTGTCTCAATGACATATCATATTTCTGACACTCTCATATCACGAAATGAGTCACCTTTCTTGAACCTGTCTGTTACAATGAAATTGCAAAGTGGTTTTAGTCAGTCCCTACGCATCTTGCGACTGTTGCAATTTCTGCAGCTTTGCGCATGTAATCGTTGCAATTTAAGTCTGAACTGAGCAGAAGACGGAGAAAGCCATATCCACCACCTTCTACAACCCGTATAGAAACAGAATGATTTGAGTTAGTGCTACAGGGCTGTGTTTTGACCATTCGATGGAAATGGGCATATTGTGGTGCATCCCCAAACTACAAGCTGGTATTACAGATACACGCACCTCAGGGTCCATTCGCGTCTATCACCCCAACATTTTATCTTCGGTATTCTATTCCATCTGCCAGAGAAAAATTATGAACTGCAAAAGCTCAACTAACTTCATCCGATAGAGAACAAGATAATATTTTTAGCACATCTCTCTCCTCCCATACATCGAAACCAAATACCGCATGTGTGCAGGCATCGAGCACATGTGACAATCCTATTAAATATACTGGTGTTGATCCGATGCACCGACCAGTTTAAAGTTTCATCACCTGTAGTGTAGGAGGATGACCGCATTCTACAGACCATACTGTAAGTCGCAAGAGACGCTCCCTATGACCCTTAGTCGTTGTTTGAAACATTGTTTTCTAACATGCTCTGTACAGTTCCATACATTTTCTTTTTCTGCTATGACTTTGAGGTCTGTGTCAGGTCCTAAACTGACATTAAGACGCTCTGATCCACGGCCTCTCGCAGAAAACTAGACATCACACATTGTAAATCATTTTGTTACTGTGGCCACCGTAACACGCGACACACGGTGGGTGATTTTAAATAAAAGACAGTTACAACATAAGGAAACTAGAAGAGTTTGGCTGTGTTGTGGAGAGTTTCCAAACTGATGTCTGAAAGTGATTGATGACCTCTACATTTAAACTAATCTCTCACACTGATGGAATAGAAGAAGGCTGTGCATTCCATTTTGACTGATTCCTCATATAGCACTCACGTACGTGATCACTGTTTTGGTGCTAGCAAGCCCTAGAAGGTATCACCCATCCACGAAACTAATTCCCCAACTCAAACAAGCGCTGTCAGTCAACCATTATGTGGTAACCAATACCAACAAGATGCCGCAAATTAAAAAAAAAAGAAAAAAATACGCCATACTTGTGAAGAATATCGATTTAATGAATTTGCATAAGCTTTTTATATCAATGTGGTATTAGCGGTACAATAGTTAAGGAGATGCTGTATGTGAGTGGGTGACATGTAGCAGAATAGCGGGTTAATTGCAGAACACTAAGTTAATTTGAATAATTCTTATGAGAAAACCAGTACAATAGCTTAAGGGGGTGTAGTGACATGGAAAATCACTTAACAGAATGATAGGTTAAGTGCCGACAAATGGTCAAACATAGTACGGTGGCAAACATTAGGTCACGAAGCATGTTTGCCCCACGTAATTGCTTCTTGCAAGACCTAGATGCTTCCAAACAGCAGAGAATGATGAGCAAAAGATCAAACCCTCAAAAACTGAATTTTTTTATAGATAAAGAATATATCCTTTCCATATATTCCATACGTTGTAAAAATTGTTTAAACAATATTCCATACAGAGCAATCGAATACCCTCCAAATGATCGATCACCTTTTTCCTGCCAGTTCCTAGGAAGTTGTGGCAGTCAGATAACTTAGGTTAGTGGAGGTGCTCTTTTTCCCGCCATTTTCTTAGGTTAGTAGAGGTTGCATTGTCCTGATGGAATTTGAACTTACTGCCAGGGGGTGTGACAAGGGGCATGGCACTTTCCCACCAGAGAGGTTAATTAATTGATCAATTTAATTAAGTCATGAATGTGACCAAACTTCCCGCCATTTTCTTACGTTAGTAGAGGTTGCATTGTCCTTTTGGAATTTGAACTTCCCGCCATTTTTCGAAGGGAGGGTGACATGGCACTTTCCCGCCAAAAACCGCCATTTTGGATAACGGTATTTGTGTCATCAGCATACGTCATGGCCGCCATCTTAGATGACGTCATGCACTGTGCACGTTAGTACACGCTAGTGCACATTAGTACAAATTAGGCCGACAACATGAGTTGGTAGGGGGACGTGGCGGTCGGTTGAGGATCGTGGTGATGACTAACTATTTCCTTCCAAGTCCAGGTGGGTGTGGCATCTGCGGAAATCTGACAAAGTCTGGAAATCTCACCTGAGAGGGGGCATGGCATGGGGGGGGCATGGTACTTTTCCACCAGAGAGGTTAAATAATTGATCAATTTAATTTTGTAGTCAATATTACCTATCTCCGTGCCGTTTTCTTAGGTTAGTACAGGTTGCATTGTCCTGATGGAATTTGAACTTCCCGTCATGGGGGTGTGACAGGGGGATGTGGCACTTTCCCACCAGAGAGGTTAATTAATTAATCAATTTAATTAAGTAGTCAACCAAACTGATAAGAGTGAGTGGGGCCTATTCCAATAATGCGGATGTGAAAGTGTACCTGTAGCAGCGAAGGAGGAGGGGATTCGGAATAGGGTGAGGGGGTGGGGGGACCATAGGTTAAGTGCCTCTTAATCAAAAGGAAATCAGGGTGACACAGAAAAGCACTTAACAGAACAATAGGTTAAGTACCTGTCAATCAGAGGAGAACAACAGGATAACCTATGAGTGCATACCTGACCCTGATGTAGGTAACCTACACTAAAAAATGCGCCAGCATCCTCTTCCTAAGGGGGGAAGGGAGTGGGAGGAGGTAGGGAAACAATAGGTAAGTGCAGTGACATGGAAAGCACTGAAAAGAACAACAATTTGACATGGAAAAGCACTTAACAGAACAATAGGTTTGCCTCTGAGTGCATACCTGCCCCTGATGTAGGCAACCCACACTAACAAATGGCCATCGCCCCTGTAGCTCTACAACTGCCATGTGCATGGCCAAAGACAGCAGTTGCCTACATCCATTCTGTTGCATTTCCTCGTCGACTCTATTTACCTCACTGATCATGTTCAAACGAGTGGCACACACACATCGCATTACTACCGTGACCTACGTCGTCGGTGGGTAGTCCTATGACGATCTTCTACCATTTGTACACCATTGGCTTTGTGCTGTCCTTACAGGATGACTAACATTTTGTCAGGTGACCCTGATTGTAAAATAAATTCATTCACATTTGAGGCTTAAAGAAAGTTGTACATAGTTATTACTTCTACTTATTCTTGGGATGTGGTTTGTCTTATGTAGTAAAATGAAAGGCTGTTTTCATTGTGCTGCCCTCTGTTCGCTTCTACACTCACGTTCAGAGAAAAAACAGAACACCTTGAACGACTACAGATACGACATTCATATTCATAGGACACGTACATTAGCATGTTCTACAGATATGATCAGCGTTTGAAGCACGTCGGCCGCCGATTCAAGGTCAACATCGATATCGCAGCGCAACACAACCTACCAGTAAAATGTGCCAGCAGCTCTCGTTATCGCTATAAATCGAAGATAATGGATCACTGTGACTTGTGTAGACGTACGGAATGCCTTGCAGACGTATGTGTAAACGGGACCATCAAAGCAGTGAGTTTGAAAGAGGACGCATTATTGGTATGGGATAAGGTGATGCATTAATCCGTGAAATTACTGCTCGTGTGGGGCGAAATGTTTCGGCAGTGCAAAGTGTATGTGCTGAAAGGTTCATGGAAGACCTTAGAAAACGACAAAATGAGTCAGGTCGCACTACCCCTGAGAAGATCGACATCTCATCCGAATGGATCTAAGTCCTCCTGAGCTCTGATGCAACAGTGGAATAGTGTAACACATCGTGCACTATCAGGGGTGACGGTCGATCGCGGTTTGTTACGACATGAGTTACGTGCGCGTCTTTCATTTCTCCACCTACCTTTGGCGAAGGTGCAGAAACATGCTAGACGGCAATGCTTTATGGATCGACGTCGCTGGGGACAGGAATGGCATCATATCGCCTTTTTGGACGAATTCAGGTTCTGTTTGATTGAAAATGATGGCCGCATTTTGGTTTGCTGCAAACAGAGGGAGCAGCATTACAATGACTGTATTTGACACGACGTACGACGCCAACCCAAGGCCTTATGGTATGGGGTGCTATTGGGTGAAACCACAAATCACAGTTGGTGCGTGTCCAGGGCACTGTGACCAGTGTCACCTACGAGAATGACGTCCTGCGACATGTAGCCATACCTTTTATGCATAAAACCCCACACGCCATTTTTTACCAAGTCAATGCACGACCACATATTGCTGCACAAACACGTGCTTTCTTGGTGTCAGCCTTTTGCCCTGTCCCGCTAAATCACCAGACTTGTCGCCAATCGAAAATATGGTGGGAAATGGTGAATCGATGGGTACAATGCTGTGACCCTGTGCCAACAATCACAGATGAACCTTGGAATCAGGTGATGCCGCATGGATGGCTATACCACAGGACGCCATTCGCAGCTTATACACGTCGATGCCATCACGCATGGAACAAAAATCAGGGCCCATGGAGGACTCCATGTCTAGTAGGCAACAGGATACATGCTGAACTGAGGTAACTGAAATGCTAGTCATTTCTGCAGAACATGCTAATGGATATGTCCTGTGAACATCAACGTCCTGTCTCTAGTCATTCAAGGTGTTCTGTTTTTTCTGAACATGAATGTATAAATTTGTGAAGCATCTTCAGTGGCCTCTAATACAGTTTGTTTGTGCACATTATATTTGCTTCATATAATAATTGAAAACTTGTTACAAGATTACAATTTTTGTTATGCTTTTATTGTTAGACGAAGAACTAGTTTTTATAGCAAATGTTTCGATATATTTAAGTAATATTGGTTTCTATTTACGATTTGTGGTCTTATTAATGCCTGTGTTCAGTCATGGGGTTGTACTTACATGGCTTGTGCAAGTGGGGAGTCCGATTTTCGGCCTTTTACCAACATATTTAATCTGACCACATCACTTCAGTTTCTCACTGTATTGTGGGTCGGTTTGTTTACTGTATGTAATGCTGCCAACTGTCGGTGTTTTTGGTTTGTCTCCTGTTTGCGTATTTCTGTCTGTATGCGATTTAACATTCTTTTGGTGTTACAAAAAGGTACGGACAAATTTTCAGGAAACATTCCTCACACACAAATAAAGAAAAGATGTTATGTGGACATGTGTCCGGAAACGCTTAATTTCCATGTTAGAGCTCATTTTAGTTTCGTCCACCTACGCTCAATGGAGCACGTTATCATGATTTCATATGGGATACTCTACCTGTGCTGCTAGAACATGTGCCTTTACAAGTACGACACAACATGTGGTTCATGCGCGATGGAGCTTCTGCATGTTTCAGTCGATTCTCAACAACAGATTCGGTGACCGATGGATTGGTAGAACCGGACTAATTCCATGGCCTCCACGCTCTCTTGACCTCAACCCTCTTGACTTTTATTTATGGGGGTATTTGAAAGCTCTTGTCTACGCAACCTCGGTACCAAATGTAGGGACTCTTCGTGCTCGTATTGTGGACGGCTGTGATACAACACGCCATTCTCTAGGGCTGCATCAGCACATCAGGGAGTCCATGCGACAGGGGGTGGATGCATGAATCCTCGCTAACGGAGGACATTTTGAACATTTTCTGTAACAAAGTGTTTGAAGTCACGCTGGTACGTTCTGTTGCTGTGTGTTTCCATTCCATGATTAATGTGATTTGAAGAGAAGTAATAAAATGAGCTTTAACATGGAAAGTAAGCGTTTCTAGACACATGTCCACATAACATATTTTCTTTCATTGTGTGTGAGGAATGTTTCCTGAAAGTTTGGCCGTACCTTTTTGTAACACCATATATATATATATATATATATATATATATATATATATATATATATATATATATATATGTGTGTGTGTGTGTGTGTGTGTGTGTGCATGCCATGGTTCTTTTTTTCCTTGTCTGGGTATGTTATACATCTGTGTTTCTTATTTTAGCGGATAATATGATCAATAGTTTAATTACTTATTACAGAAAGAATAATCATTTAGTTCGATGGCAGATCATTCTAGGTGAATGCTGACTAACAGTGCACCTTAAATGCGGAAATATGAAAGATGATTGCATAAACAAAAAAGAACCATACGGTACCTAATTAAAACACTAATGATTAAAGTTTGGAGGGGCAAACACAACAAATAAATATACAGCAGCGATATTATGAAGCTATTTCAAGTAGGGCACTTCTAGTAAACCGTGACGTGCATTCCAGAATCTTCTGCGCCTGAATTCAGAGAGTACTACTTCAGTGATTGAGATCTTTATCAAGAAGGCGTCACAGAAGGCACTGACTGAATTCAGAGACTTGCAGCCACGAACATAACTTGGCCGTTTCGGCCAGGACGCTCATGAAACTTAAATGGAAGGTGTGTCTGCCTCCATCGTAGGTATCGCAAATATCTCACAGGGATTATAAGATAAGAGTGATCAGGAGCATACTTAGGTGTATCGAATTTGGGGTTGTGTTTTGGACACTGGTCATATGCTTCGAACAACTGGAGCTCAGCTCCCTGTCCAACTATCCAGATTTAGGTTCTCTATGTTTTCCCGTAAGTCCTAATGCCCAGGTTCCTGAGAAATGTGCACTACTAATTTTCTTCTTACCATCCACTTCGTGCTCTCTGTACTCCAAACCGTTCATTACACTAAACTTCCTTCTTTCCTGACTCCTAAGCGATTAATAGGTGATAGGAAGTGCCTGTTTTTTGATAGAAAGTTCTCTTTACTATACACTGTACCGCATCTTTATAAATATGTGTTTAGACGTAGACAAAGAGGGAAAAATAACGATTAGGGTTTCACTTACTATAAAATAATGCCAGAAACCATAAAAGTTCTCAAACAACCACTGAAAAGCCTCATCTGGACTTCTAGATGGAAGTTTTGCACCAGCATACCTGAACACAGCAGTGATATGAACAGCTTAACCATTCTTTAGTGACCAGTCCACTTTAAGATATCGTAATACTCTGGTTTCTCGTATTTTTTTCCTGAATTATAGACTACAGTCACCAGCATTTTGAAAAACAAATAAAAATAAATTTAATTTTACTAATATGCATTCCATAAAGAAAAAAAACTTCTTTTCATGTAAATACTAGTCAGCAAAGTTAACGCAATTTTCAGAATATCTGAGCCAGAAAAGATCGACTTCTTTAAGTTACCTTAGAGGTGCAGATGACTTTCAGCCATCTACTTATTCTCACGAAATTTATTATGAATTTTATAGAAGAAACACAACATTTAATAACTTACATTAGTAAGTCCATAACAGCAGTTGGGAATTCATATTTGTTTTAACGAACAGAAAATTGTGAAGTGTTATAACACAAATACTGAAACGAAATGACACAACTCTAACACTTTTTACCAAAATGTTTAACATAAAAAGTCTTCAACAAGTCATTACAAACAGTGTGTGGTTACAAAAATTACCTCAGCCACTCACATTGTTAGTAGTACTTATTCAGATAGTCAGATGTGCACCGCTATTTGTATGTAATTACATGTTAAACATTACAGAAACTTTAGAAAACATTGTTGCATACAGATAGTTTTTATATTAGTTACACCTTGAAAAATTAGAGTTTCATAACTAATCATATTGCAAATTAAACAAGAAAGTTCTTGTTGTAGCTAAATTAGTTATATAGTGTGAAGCAGTTTGTAGATACATTAACAAGAACTAAACAGTAACAGTAATATGAGGTTATCAGTGCAAAAGATAATAAAACTGATTAAGAAAAGTTGCTAATAATACATTAAATGCACTTGCATAAACGTGTAATGTGTGTAGTAGAGGGTATTGGTTAACTCTAGAACTCTTCAAGAGAATGATATACAGTAAAATTCAGTTGAACTATTTTTAAATCAAACTTATAATTATCAAGTGTTCGTTATGAAATAATGAAGAGATCTGGAAGGAGTGAACAACACAGTCCACATCACAATGATTGAAGCTTTCCTGGTAAAATAGTGGTGGTATCCCTGAATCACTAAAGTGAGATCTGAGGTTTGAGATCAGTGAAGTCACAGTGCTCATTTTGCAGTGATGTATTGAAAAAGGATTTGTAAGAGAAAAAAGAAGCAAAAAACCCATTTGACAATACTGATTTCATATATGTTATCTAAATATGAAAGTGAGAAATGGCTAGACATAATGGTAAATTTTAACAATGCTGTGGGCCAAAATGTTCATACTTAATGTGCTTTGTTACACAGGCTTGCTGAGAAGACACAGAAAATTTGAAAATAGAAAGAGTTATGAATTCAGAATCTGGGAAAAGTAACTAAAATGCTCTGCTAATATTTTGAACCAAATATCAGCAGTAAAAATTTCAATTGGAAAATATTATTACCATGTGCATGGTAAAGTTGATGATCTAATCTGAAGTTTTATTAGAATAATCTCTATCCCTTCAGTATGCTTAAGGATCTCATTTGAAAAAAAATTAGATAAATGTGCACAGTCTGTATTAAATGACAGAAGGCAGTAACTATTTCATGCAGTTATCAGGGAGACAAATACTACATTTGGAACAGATTTCGCCCTTATAGAACACGAAAATAATTAAGAAAGAACCACTGTCATATGTAACACGTACGGGAGTTCATGTAGATGCTTTTGATTTGAAATACTTTTAATTAAACTATTCTGGACAATAAGTAATTTCCAGAATATTTTGTTATGAATCTGAAAGCAAATCTCATTATTAACCTTAAAAATAAGTAGTGGAAGTTTAAAATTCCTGGTAATAAATGAAATGTTCCAAATGATGACTCTGTATCAGATGATTAGAACAACATCGATACAATGACAATGTTGAAATGGGTGCCTTTGAGTTCAGCACACCAATTAATAATGCAACTTGACCTAGAAAATTTAAAAAAGAATTTTTTAATTAAGAGAACAATCTGAGGGGTGATGTTTTAAAAAGAAAGCAACGAATATAATCTAAACAGTATACAGGATACATATGCTGAATAGCATACATAATCAATTGTAATATTCTTATAAATTAAATAATGATGGCACACAGTATAAAAAGGTTGTCATTCGCTAGAAATGAATGGCAAGTGGAAATGTCACACAATAATGAATATATTTAGTGATAAATCATATACCTCATCAAAGTTTTCAGTAAGTGTTCATCTACATGGTTATAATATTAAATTAAACTAATAACATCACACGCAACACAAGAGAGAAAATTGGAACGTACTTCTTCAGCAAGGCGATTTACTCCATGAGGAAAGCACATCATGTAAATGAAACTGGGATAAAATACTCATAGGGCTTTTCTTGCTTTGATCTAATAGGGTGTGGCATCTGAAATAAACACAAACACCCTTTAATCTGCAAAAGATGTATGATGAAACGAAAAGGATCTTTAGCCACTTATGTCATAATGATTCAGAGAACAGGGCAAGTGCAACAGGATACCAAGATAAATGATGAAGTCACAAAGTATGAATTCTTCTTCTGAACGGCAATTTCACCTGTACAGTTTTTGTGGGAGTAGGAAGAAAGTAATATAAGGACAGTGGTGGAACTCTGCAGAAGTGGTGTGAAGATTTCATCAATTAACGACATCACACAAACTGCTTGACCTGTCTCCAACTTTCCAAGCTTGCTGAGATCTCCTGCATACACTGCTGAACTGACAATGGGAATACATGGACTACCTCTGTTCGATTTTCTTGATACTAACAGTGAGAACATAGTATGCAGTTGCCATTCTAATATGAAGAAGTTAGTACAAATAAGAAATTGTGACCAGCTGCATCAAAACTGCCAGAAGTCTGATGATAAAAAAAAGGAAACAAAGATATGGAGAGAGAGAGATACTTGAAGGTCAATGTCTGAACATCAGCTTCCTAAAGCGGTATGACACCATTGTCAAAAAAGAACTTGAAGTCGCCTTTGAAGATTTGATGATTATGACCATCGTTAGTAGCACCTGATATGGAAATACAAACAGTTGTATATACATCATTTTCTACATCATGACAACTGCATACATTACAGCAGACACATAAATCTACTTACATTATGTATCTCTATATCACTGACTTGTGTCAGTTATAAATTCGTTGCAATGTTTACTCTATGTGCCTCTAGATAGCAGACAGCTGTGTGGATATCTTGACTTCAATTACAGCCGTGTCTACATTAATATGACAGGAAATGAGATCTGTTCTACCTCACAGTACACAGACACATCTGACATAACAGTCATATAGTTTAAACATGGAATTGATAGGTCAAAGAGTCTCTGTTACATGTCTTTTGTTGTTTCTAAGAGCCATATTTATTACATGCAGGATATGGAGAGATTCCAAGCTGAGCTTATTTAGTTGAAACATTGTTGAAATTTTGTATACACATTTTATTCCATAATTCTGTTTGTTCATTAGCAGACACCAACGTAATGTCTGGGTGTTTCGTCAAATAGTTATATATTTCAGTTTATTTCTATCGTGATTAATAATCTACCTTTCTCTGCCTAATGAAGTCGTGTTTTTATTCATGCTGCAACACCCAGACAACTTACCTAATGAGCAAAGATAGTTACAGAGAAAGATGTACATAAAAATTTCAATAGGCAATGAAAATCTTAATCTTCTCTTATCTATGATTTTGCAGAAAAAGCCTTCTTCTTCTTGTTCAAACTATTGTACTAATAATTGTCATTGATGTTTCGTAACTCAGAGGTTTGTAGAAAACTGTACTAAAATATTGTTATGTTGCCAACTAATATTTGAAAATAGAGTCTATGTGTTATTGAAATGAATCTCCTTTTTTTTTGGAGTTATATTTCATTGTAATTCTCGTCCAATATAAATGTTAAGTTTTCTGCCCAGCTACCAAACAGCGCAGCCATTAGTACTACTGATCTACAGCGCACTTTAGGGGTAAATGGTGAATATTAATGTGTCTTGTAACATTGAGAAATATTTTCAAATGTGATTGCATATAGTGAAGGTGAGGAAATATTTAATATATATTATATATAACAAGTAAAACACAGCCTGAAGCAGAATCGATAACTGATTGTCTTATGTTATCCATCATCAAAGTAAAATATTGCAGTGTCAATTTTAAATTGATTTTCAATACAGACTTAAATGATGTTGGTTATAACTGCAATAATAATTGTGTAATAGTGACCAAAGATCCACTCTGAGATAATAAATTCCTGTTAGACTGTGGATACATTTAACTTCTATGAAAGCAAACAGCATCTTACGTTATATAAATTCTTATCTTGTGATGTATGAAGCCTTGTAATTTCGCAACAACTTTTAGGGAATATTTTGTCACGAAAATACATTACTGATGTGGACGTGTGGTATTGTGTGACAAAACTGTTCATTTTGCTTAAAGGAAAGTGTTGATATCTCGAGATGACAGTAGCGTTAATTTTGATAAACGATGTGCAACTAGCTAAGAGTCTTTTAAATAACAGCGCTGAAATTACTATAAATTATTGATCCTGTTTAGTTCAGATTACTTATCATACATTTAGCTTGGTTGTTGGTTATAGATGATTACGTTTGTGAATTAACTCAAGTGACATTTATACTGCTTGACAGACAACATTGGTACACATTCCCAGGTTGAGCTGGGAAAGACAGTGATTAAATAAAACCTCCTGTTACATTAATAATAAGTAACTAATTTTATTGTAGTGTTGCTGAGCTTGTACAACACATGCACAATTACTCCACATGTCACAATGATTTCATAAATAATAAATGAAATGTAATACAGACATTTAGACCAGTCAACTCCATGTTCAATCTATATGGCAGCTATGTCTGATGTGATCAAGAATTGTCACTGCCTATGATTTTACACCAGTACCACACATGACAACCTTTCTACTGCGAGATAGGATGGATCTCCTATCCTATTGTATTAGTGTAGACATGCCTGTAACTTGAATCTAGGTATTCACATGGTTGTATGCTTTCTAGATGCACATTAAACTGAATTTCATAAGGAATTTATAACTGACACATATGTCATTCACACAGAGATCCACAATACGAGTAGACTTAACTTGTTTTATCCACTATAAGATGCACTTTCTTCTTCGAAAAGTTGTCTGCATAATTCAGGTGCGTCTTAAACTCGAAATCAATACAAATAGTAGTAGTAGTAGTAGTAGTAGTAGCTTTATTCATCTGTAGATCTCTTTTTACAAGGATTTAGAACATGTCAAAGTATTTACAAGTAGGACCAATTTAAAATAAGCTAATTCGTATACACATATGATTACAGACTTCTAGTTAGAGACAATCATTAGATTTACTCCTGGTATACAATACTTTTTTTTACAAATAACTTATTACATAATGTAATGCCACACTGTTCACTCGTATCTCACTATCAGTCACTGCACACACTATATACACATTGTTTCATAGCACTTCACTCACTACACACACAAACACACACACACACACACCACACACATACGTACACACAAGCGCACACACGCACACACACTGTTGATGTCTGGGCCATTTTCTGTACTGCAACTTCCCATTTGCTATCCTCAAAAACTGAGTCAGCATCTCTCCATAATGAGTGAGATGTTGAGCCCAAAAGGAGGAAGAGGTATTGTGCTATGCAGAGAGTGGGGGTAGGTATTTTTAGAAAGGGAAAAAAGAAGGAAAAAAGCATAAAATGTAGGTGTTATTGGAATGTTGGATGTTTTGTAATCATTGTTATTATTTATTTTTTTATCAAACCCCTACTAAGTTTTAAGTAAGTAATCCTTCAATGTTCAGTGTCTGATTTAAAATTCACACCAGCCTTAAAACGATGACGACAAATAGACGATAGGTCTATAGGAGACGACAAACAGGAAGAAGAAGAAGATAATGATGATGATGAAGATGATGGTGATGATGAAGGTGACGAAGAAGAGTTCAGATGACGATTTTCAGGGTTTTTAAAGATCAGTTCGGTTTTATAAACTAGGAATTTTTTAATCTGGCTTTGCACTCTAATAATAAAAATTGTAAAGATGTTATTCCTTAAAAAAATACTTAAAAATTAAGGTGCAGTTATAGTTCGTAGTGTCTTATAGTCCATGAAGTACGATATGTTTCTGCTGTTATGTTTACAATTGTCACGTTGTAGAAATTGCTGTACATTCAGTTGTTTCTTCCTCTGCATGCTAAATTGGATAATTAAAATTTAAGTGCACCTCATGATGTTTAGATAACGTCCTTTAACAAATAACTAACAGCTGCAGAGCACTAGGCATTCAAGATTTTTACATGAAGTTGCTGATTCGAATCTTTGTGGTAGCATGTGTTCTGTATCTTTTTTGGAATTTCGTATTTATTGAGAAATGGAAATTTTTGTTAAAAGTTTCAGCTATCGGTGGTGTTAGACTAGATTAAATTTGATACGGACTTGCAGAATATGTTCTTGTTAAATCAAATCATATAGTAGAAAGAAAAAGGGATTTGGTTTTCTATTTGAAATCTCGTATTTTTGTAGCAATTTCAATTTGCTGTCAATCCTAACATTTTCATGTGAGTTGTAATTAAAAGTAAGATTATGTTATGTTTGTTCAAGTAACACAACTCCACATTTATTAATTAACATTTCCATTTCTTAATATAAATTGAATTCAAAGAAGTAAAAGAAGTTGTTTTAAGAAACATTTTTGGAACAACAATCAAAAAATTTTTAAAAATTTTTTCTTTTTAAAATTCGGTCTTGATCGCACAACGTATGCTACAAGAACATAGGTCAACATAGGTCAACTGGTCAGTTGACATTACAGCAGCTGAGAAGAGTGCTTCACCTTCCATCTTCGAAGGATGTCATGGGTCTGGTGATGGTCATGCGATACGACCGAAACCGGTCACCTATATTTTTGTAGCATACGTGGTGCGATCAAGACTGAATTTTAAAAAAGAATTTTTTTTTAAAAGAAGTTACACTACTAACGATATTCGAACCAGTCACTTCTTGATCAAATCACGGTTACACTCACGGGTACACTATACGCTAGGTTACCCATGAGTTCGTTATTATTCTACAGCTGTGAGATCGGAAATCATCTAATCCTCAAAAGCGATTTTTCCGAGTAGTTTCGAAAACTGCGTCGTACTTGTTTAGCAAACTGATATCCTGGTACTGGCCTTTATATTCTGTAAGTGTGAAGGAAATCAGAGAGGGCCTCTCTGTAATGTCCCATTGTGAGACAGACGCTGTGGGAAAGCGAAGAAAGTGTATTGCTGAGTTGGCTAGTTCTGTTGGTAAGAACACTGCCCGCAGACGATAACGGATCGTGGTTCTGTACGTTAATCTCAGGAAATGTTGAATCATGACTTTTATTCCCCCAATCGACGGAAAGCCACGTGCTGAAGCAGTTTCTAATGGACATGAACTATTTTGTTTCAGACCTCACTATGTTTTTAGGCTGTGTACCATTCTGTAGCATGACGGTCATAGGTATTCGATTGACTAACGGAGTTCAGTTGGCAGCTTGTGTACATAAAGACAGCAGAGGCTATTTACTTCCATCAGAAAATGTCATCAGTATTCTGTCACTGTTTATGAGACGCGAACTCTCGCTGTCCTTTTCACCGTTATAAGCTTCCGTCGTTGAATTGCTCATGTGGCATTCGTCGAGAGCCGCACGGCCAGCAGACTTCCGCTTATTGTACTGCAGTGCCACCTTGAGCTCACGGTCGCGTACCGTCTGCTAATGCTAACACTGCGCCCTCGGCTGACACGTGTTTGCGCCGCTTCTGAAGTCACTTGTTGCTTCCTTCCAAGCAGAAAGAGTATACTGGTTCTCAAGAAGTTGTGTTTCCAGTTGGCGTGCGGTTTTGAAACTGTAATGATACGCGAAATACATTCGATGTATGTGGCAGTTTCGAAAGAAATGTTTCGAACTTACAACTGTCAGTGATATTTTTTTCAGTACAAATATATATAGGGTGGTCCACTGATCGTGATCGGGCCGAATATCTTATGAAATAAGCGTTAAACGAAAAAACTACAAACAACGAAACTTGTCTAGCTTGAAGGGGGAAACCAGATGGCGCTATCGTTGGCCCGCTAGATGGCGCTGCCATGGATCAAACGGATAATAACTGCGTTTTTTTAAACAGGGCCCCCCCATATTTATTACATATTTTTCTAGTACGTATAGAAATATGAATGTTTTAGTTGAACCACTTTTTTCGCTTTGTGATAGATGGCGCTGTAATAGTCACAAACATATGGCTCACAATTCTAGACGAACAGTTTGTAACAGGTAGGTTTCTTAAATTAAAATATGGAACGTAGGTACGTTTGAACATTTTCTTTCGGTTGTTCCAATGTGATACATGTACCTTTGTGAACTTATCATTTCTGAGAACGCATGCTGTTACAGCGTGATTACCTGTAAATACCACATTAATGCAATAAATGTTGAAAATGATGTCCATCAACCTCAGTGCATTTGGCAATACGTGTAACAACATTCCTCTCAACAGCGAGTAGTTCGCCTTCCGTAATGTTCGCACATGCATTGACAACGCGCTGACGCATGTCGTCAGGCATTGTCGGTGGATCACGATAGCAAATATGCATCAACTTTCCCCACAGAAAGAAATCCGGGAACATCAGATCCGATGCTTCGACGACCAATCCACCTGTCATGAAATATGCTACTCAATACTGCTTCAACGGCACGCGAGCTATGTGCCGGACGTCCATCATGTTGGAAGTACATCGCCATTCTGTCATGCAGTGAAATATCTTGTAGTAACATGGGTAGAACGTTACGTAGGAAATCAGCATACATTGCACGATTTAGATTGCCATCGATAAAATGGGGGCCAATTATCCTTCCTCCCATAATGACGCATTATACATTAACCCGCCAATGTCGCTGATGTTCCACTTGTCGCAGCCATAGTGGATTTTCCGTTACCCAGTATTGCATATTATGCCGGTTTACGTTACCGCTGTTGGTGAATGACGTTTCGTCGCTAAATAGAACGCGTGCAAAAATCTGTCATCGTCCAGTAATTTCTCTTGTGCCCGCCCAGTAGCAGAACTGTACACGACGTACAAAGTCGTCGCCATGCAATTCCTGGTGCATAGAAATATGGTACGGGTGGAATCGATGTTGATGTGGCATTCTCATCACCGACGTTTTCGAGATTACCGATCCTCGCGCAATTTGTCAGCTACTGATGTGCGGATTAGCCGCGACAGCATCTAAAACACCTACTTCGTCATCATCATTTGTTGCAGGTTATGGCTGACGTTTCACATGTGGCTGAACACTTCCTGTTTCCTGAAATAACTTAACTATCCGGCGAACGGTCCGGAAAACTTGGATGATGTCATCCAGGATACCGAGCAGCATACATACCACAATGTTTGTGACTATTATAGCGCCATCTGTCACAAAGCGGAAAAAGTGGTCCATATTTCTTTACGTACTACACGAATACGTAATTAAAAATGGGGGTTCCTATTTTAAAAAAAAACGCAGTTTATATCCGTTTGACCTATGGCAGCGCCATCTAGCTGGCCAACCATAGCGCCATCTGGTTTCCCCCTTAAAGCTAGACGAGTTTCGTCTTTTTAGCTTGATGCTTACTTCGTGAAATATTTGGCCCAGTCACTATCAACAGACCACCCTATATATATATATATATATATATATATATATATATATATATATATATGTGTGTGTGTGTGTGTGTGTGTGTGTGTAGGCATGTGATGGGGTTAATGGGAGGTTGGTTCAAATGGCTCTGAACACCATGCGACTTAACTTCTGAGGTCATCAGTCACCGGTTAATGGAAGGTTTCTAGCGTGTGAGTTCTAACGCATAGATACCAGAGAAAATTTTTATTGGTACATGAAAAAACGAGAAGCAGATTGCAGTGATACAGATTTTGTCCCGTACATTGACGGTATGTTGTATATTATATGTGAACGACAATCTTTTTTCATGGTAATAATTATTTAATGTAAAACTGCCACGCGTTTTTTAATTTTCTCTTGTGTTGTACGAACATGACGGAAATACAGTGAGAGCTGACGGCTATCCTCCGCACGTCATGGGAAATCGCGTCATCTGATTCAGTATTCATCTCGTCGACGGACTACCACAGCAACCAGAGGCCCAGACCTGCATCACTTCTCCTGCCGCGATTGTGATTGTACAGTGAAATACAGTGAGGTGACAAGAGTCACGAGATACCACCTAATACAGTGTTGGACCTCTTTTTGTCCCCTGTAGTGCTACAGATCGACCTGGAGTGGACTCAACAAGTCGTTGGAAGTCCCCTGGAGAAATATGTAGTCATGCTGCCCCTATAACCATCCATTATTGCGGAAGTGTACCGGTGCAAGATTTTGTGCACCAACTGGCGGGCCATTCGGTGTGGCCGAATGGTTCTAGGCGCTTCAGTCTCTAACCGCATGACCGCTACGGTCGCAGGTTCGAATCCTGCCTCGGGCATGGTTGTGTGTGATGTCCTTAGGTTAGTTAGGTTTAAGTAGTTCTAAGTTCTAGGGGACTGATGACCTCAGATGTTCAGTCCCATAGTGCTCAGAGCCATTTGAACCAACCAATTGGCCTTTCGATTATCTCCCGTAAATGTTCGATAGGATTCAAGTCGGGCGATCTGGGTGGCCAAATCGTTCGCTCGAATTGTCCGGAATGTTCTTCGAACCATTCGCGAGCAACTGTAGCGCGGTGGCACGGCGCATTGTTGCTAGGGAACATGAAGTCCATGAGAGGTTGCAGATTGTCTCCAAGTATCCGAATGCAACCTTTGCCTGTCAATGAACGGTTCAGTTGGACCAGAGGATCCAATCAATCGCACGTGAACACAGTCCACACCATTATCGAGTCACCACCAGCTACGCAGCACCGTGTTCACAACTTGGGTTCATTGCTTTGTAGGGTCTGCGCTACACTCGAACCCTACCATCGGCTCTCAGCAACAGAGATCAGTACTCATCTGATCTGGCCACTGTTTCCTAGTCGTCTAAGGTCCAACCGATGTGGTCACGAGTGCTGGAGAGGCGCCACAGGCGATTTCATGCTGTTAGCAAAGACACTTGCGTCGGTCGTCTGCCAATTGGTTGGTTCAAATGCCTCTGAGCACTATGGGACTGAACATCTGAGGTCATCAGTCCCCTAGAACTTAGAACTACTTAAACCTAACTAACCTACTAATGCCAAATTACAGCGCACTGTCCTAAAAGATACGTTCTTCGTACGTCCCACATTGATTTTTGCGGTTATTTCACGCAGTGTTGCTTGTCTGTTAACGCTGATAGCTCGGCGCACACGACGCTGGTCTCGGTCGTTAGATAAAAACCGTCGGCCACTGCATTGTCTCTGGTAAGAAGTAATCCCTGAAATATGCTATTTTCAGCACACTCCAGACTCTGTGGATATCAGAATACAGAATTCCCTAAAGATTACCAACATCCAATGTTTCATGCGTCTAGCTCCAACTACCATCCCGCGTTCAAAGTCTGTTAGCTCCCGTTGCATTGCCATAATCTAGTCGAAAACGTTTTTGCAGAAATCACCTGAGTACAAACGACAGCTCCACCAATGTACTTCCCTTTTTTTCTTGTATATGCGATAATACCGCCATCTGTATATGTGCATATCCCTATCCCACGACTTTTGTCAAAAATAGTTCATGTTGTGGACTGGCAAGACAGCCAGTCCACTATGACAGGAAGCCGAAAGGCACGCGTTTCAACTCACGCAGGCTGGCGTGAGGTCTGGAAAATGATAAGGAATTGAGACTAGCAAAAACAGTACGTAGCTTCTGGAATACTTAACTTTAATCCATAAGTGGTGAACATCGGTATGACGGTACATGCATCACAAGATAAATAGCAATTCATAATGGCGCCTTGCTAGGTCGTAGCAAATGACGTAGCTGAAGGCTATGCTAACTATCGTCTCGGCAAATGAGAGCGTAATTTGTCAGTGAACCATCGCTAGCAAAGTCGGCTGTAGAACTGGGGCGAGTGCTAGGACGTCTCTCTAGACCTGCCGTGTGGCGGCGCTCAGTCTGCAATCACTGATAGTGGCGACACGCGGGTCCGACGTATACGAACGGACCGCGGCCGATTTAAAGGCTACCACCTAGCAAGTGTGGTGTCTGGCGGTGACACCACAGTTCAAGTGGCTCTGAGCACTATGGAACTTAACATCTGAGGTCATCAATCCCCTAGAACCTAGAACTACTTAAACCTAACTAACCTAAGGGCATCACACACATCCATGCCTGAGGCAGGATTCGAACCTGCAACCGTAGCGATCACGCGGTTCGAAGCGGCCAGAACCGCTCGGCCACAGCGGCCGGCACGACTTTACTCACCTCAGTGTATGTACGAATGACTGAATGTCGATAATCTCGTTAACAGTTCTCATTCTGGTCACGATGAAGTCAACTTAAATGTATTATCTTACTTTAAGCTTGGTTATTTTTTTTTTTTAACGTGTCGTTGTATAGCAGTTCTGTATTCTTCGATGGCGAATAAACAAAGTTACTGTGAAGGTGACAAATCACTATTGTCCAATATTGAAACAAGTATATTTGCAAGTAAGTCTTCCTTCTTCTTCATCTTCAGCCTCAGTCCACTGCCAGATATAGGCGTCTTCCGTATGTTTCCACTGTGTTTTTGAGCTACCGGCTTCAAGTCTCTTTTGGGGTCTTCCAGTTGCTCTCCTACGGTTATATGATCTCCAGTAAACAATTTGCTGTAATGTCGTCGAACCACGTATCCTACCAACTGCCACTTTAGTCTTGAAATTCTCTCCAGGACGTCTGTTACCTTTGTTTTCCTTATAACGTTCTTTGATCGGATCCCTTCCCTGAGGCTGACTCCTATTATCTTTCGCTTCGTGGCTCGCTGTGTGCGCTATTGTTTACGAGCACTTCCATTAGTCGGAGTCATTGTTTCCCGAATCTAAGCTGTAACTGGTAGTGTGCAGTTTAGCCTTCAGGTAATTTGGGACATCCTTGCCGCTCACGATGATCTGAGTTTCTAGAAAGCAACGCAATTTCAGTTCTGGAAGGAATTTCTGCCTTTTGGTTATTTTTTCAATCATCTGGCCGACGTAGTTGTAGCCTTCAACAACCTCCATAGACCCGTTTCGGGGATGTAAATCATTGATTGTCTATGGTTAGCATTTTTATTTTACTGATTTTCGTCTCCAAGTAATCTTTTGAAATGCAAATTTCAGTTCTTGGATCATACTCTTCAGTTTTTGCAGATTTTTACTTAAGGCCACAGTATCATGGGCAAAGTGCAGATTGTTCAGATTGAGGCACTGATTTTCATTCCTCTGATGTTTCGATGCAGCGATTTGAATACATGTTTTAATGCAAAGCTGAACGCTTCCAGATAGATGGTTCACTTTGCAGAACTCCTTTATGGAAGTTTAATCAATTGATACGATATATTGAAAAAAATATTTAAATGGTGAACAGTGCGAAAACTAAGACATGATTGTGCTGATTTTGTAACATGAAAGTGAGCTATATTTCGATAATTACGTATGATCTTTTTTTAAAAAGGGGCTGTGCGGCTGGTCCCGGTGGAGGTTCGAGTCCTCCCTCGGGCATGGGTGTGTGTGGTTGTCCTTAGGATAATTTAGGTTAAGTAGTGTGTAAGCTTGGAGACGGATGACCTTAGCAGTTAAATCCCATAAGATTTCACACACATTTTTTGAAAAAAAAAAAAAAAAAAAAAACCAAAGTGAGCTATTAAGTGAATATGAACGAAAAATACTTTATACTGGTTAACTGAAAGCAACCCATAGTTTCTTGTTTGCATGATAATCCTAAAATCAGTGACTCACTGATTTTAGCTGAGAGCCAGATTAAATGTTATTGTTGGCTGTCTAAGCAACAAAGAAAATCAACAACAATTGCGATGACATCTAGGGGAGATTAGAGCAAGAAGTATTTTTCCTTCTCGTCCCATTAACCCTGAAAATAGACAGTCTTGGAAACTACTACTGGATTAATGATATTCGAATTAAAAGGAATTAAATACCTGAAGAGTTGGTGGTGTGTACATAGAAATACACGGTTGACCTATACTTCAAGCAGATTAGCATATGTAACGACGTCATATTCGTTACGTGAATAACGTTAGAAGATGAGGGGTAAGTAGAACCCCGTCTGAAAAAGGATGAGCGAGCAAATCTTTCGCAGTGTATTTTCAGAGTCTCATCTCGGCATTGGCCTACGTGCTTTAAAGAAAATGAAAAACCAAAGCCTGTGTGTTGAAGCTTCTCTTTCCAAAGGCGAATCCAGTACGCCACCACTGCCGACAAAGAAATAAAATAATAATTTGCTGAAAACCAAGCGACTGAGAGGAACGTGTCTCTCCCACAGCAGTAAACGCAACTTTTGAGAGAGCATTTATCGACACCAGCCAAAAGATGTGACGTCTATGCTACTCCTGGATATGGAGTTATACCGCAGAGGTTTGGCCTTGATATTTAAATATCTGATGTCCCAGTCAGTGTCCACTACAAGACAACTAACATGTCGTTTGAAAGTAATGCTGCAGTACTCCTGTCTTACATAATGACTGTCCGAAGACGAACTAAAATAAAAAAAATTAAGAGAGGACGAACACAAGTGTTCAGTCATTTTTAATAATCAACAAACATAGTAACAAAATACCATAGTACTGTACTTGTTTCGAATGTCCATTTGTATAGTCTTCCATGAAGTGAATTTATATTACCGTACTTAATAAAATACACTAATATTGTGACGAAATCTCCACTTTCAGATATTACGAACAGTATGAAAGTAATTATTTTTCACACTCTAAATTCGAATAAACAGTATACGGTGTTAGAGGAAAAATGTATATGCAATTAATAGGCAGGATATCACACTTCGTTAACATTGATGTAGAAGAAGTAATTTACAGAATGGGTAGACTGTATATTTCGGAACTGAGTTTGCAGATTAAAAATAACTAATACAAAAGAATGGTGGTTGCCAGATCGAGAACAATAGCGCATCAAACCTCGAGAATCACACTGTCATAGATAACACAGCATTGTGCAACATTGCGAGTTCATGCTTAACTGAATGCAGATGTTAATCATCAACACAGTCTCTCAGTCATTACAGCCCGGTATTCACCTAGAAGGATGTGGAAAACCGCCTAAAATCCACATCCAGGCTGGCCCTCGTCAGTCGCCAGGAGGATTCGATCTGGGGCCAGCGGGCCTATCAGAGTCCAGGAAGCAGCGCATTAGCACAGGCATTGTAATGCAGTATTTGGAATAACCTATGTGGAAAGAAGACATGGAAATACATAATAGAGCGTGAGTCGAAAAGAGCCTTACAACTTTGGAATAAAATAGAAATTTACTGAGATGGTAACTTACAGAATCGGTAGATGCCTTTTGTGGCAAAGAACCTCAGGTCTGTTTCACGTAGTGCATCGGTACCCCATTCCGCCACCAGGAGCGCCAGAGTAGTGCATAGTTAAAATGGTTGCTTTCACTGGTGCGGAGCATGCTCTCGTTTGTTTTGGTTTCATTAAACGAACTCTGCAACAACCGCTCGTCGTAAATTCCGCATCGAATACGCTGAAAAATCTCCAATCAGACATACAATTTTCTCTCGACACACGAACTTTGTTGAAACGGGTTGTTCACTTCGAAATGAGAAGTCACCAGGTCGCCCGCGTGTTGATGATTATGTTGAACAAGTCAGGGAGAGATTTGTCTACAATGCACAAAAATCAACACGACGTGTATCTCGCGAGACTGGCATCCTACAAAAGACTGGGGAGTACTGCGTGGACATTTATACGTGAAACATTACAAATTGACAATGGCACAAAATATTAGTGATGCAGATAAGGTGGGAAATTCTGTGCGGAAATGTTGCATCGAATAGAGGACAGCGAGACATTCCTGAACACAATAATCTTCAGTGCTGGGTCAACATTTCATATCAGTGACATGGTGAACATCTACAACTGCAGAATATCGGACATGCAATCCTAGAACACATTGGAGACAGCCCTGAAGTTAATGTGTTTTGTGCACTTAGCAAATTGGAAGTGTACGCCCTTCCTTCTTCATGGAGAAACCTTGTCACTGGTAGTGTGTATCTGGATATGCTTGAAAACTTTTTAATTCCATAGATCGATGAACATGACCGAGATGGGATGGTTTGCTACAAGCCAAACGGTGCACCACCTTATTTCCTCACGGAAGTTCGAGCTTTCTTCGATACTCGCTTCATAGGTCGGTGGATTGGCCGAGAAGGGCCAATTACACGGCCACCTCACTCCCCGGACTTGACACCACTGGATTTTTTTTCTCTGGGGATTCATTACAGACTGTGAGTATGTTCCTCCCTCACTAAACAGATTAGCCTGCCTGAAAAACAGAATCTATGTTGCCGTTGCCCAATTACGCCCGATTTGCTGCAACGGATGTGGGAAGAAATTGATTACCGATGGCATATTTGCCGCATTACAAACGGTAGTCACATCAAACCGAAATGACACTTAACACTTTTATCTGGAACTCTAGGTTGTTTGCTATCAAATGATTCATCTACCGATTCTCTAAGTTATCTCAATAAATTTCTGTATCATTACAAAGCTGTAAAGTCGTTTTTGACTCACCCTGTATATCTGTCTTCTGTTCAAGAGTTTCTAGAAAAGTTTTAAAAAGATGACGGAAAGGAGAGTAACAGATCTATCAGAGGCTGGGAAAATATATTGTACAACACTATGTACAAAGTCTTAACAACCAATGCAAGGTCCAACCAGTAACAAACGGCAGGCTGCATTAAATGGCAATGAACGATAAAAGTTTGTGTTACAAATATTGACTAGTACACACTACAATGTCCCTTATACTGCAAAGGCCCAACGATTTATGGGTACGAATAATAAGTCTGATTACCTCCCACAGCTTACTGTGGCATTTCAATAACTTCCAAAAATAGAAAAAAAGGTATGCTAAAGGGATGGTGTAAGTTAATTTGTAAACTATGTTATCGATGTTATCCATATAAGAGGACTGCACGAAATCGTAGAATATAAGTTCGAAGTTGCAGCAGAGAGCTCGAAAGAAATGACAAGAAACGAAACAAACATGACCTTTGCTAATATCTAATATGTTAAAAATCATATTCTGTGTGGCAGGAATAGATTAAGGTATACTGGAAATAGAATTGGAATGCAGCCAAAATTATGAAAATTAACTGGCAGCCTGTGTATTTGATGCGGGATATGTCGTCTGTTCGGGTACTTCAGGCAGTCTAACTTCCCATCACAGTTTTTCTTTTGCCGTGTGGCATCGATAAACTGTGTAAATGCAGGCTCCCAAATTATTAGGGATTTGCTATTTTGTCAAAAACTGACATTTTGAGCCTGTAGTTGTGTAAAAAATATAGTTTGACTCTTACACAGAAGATTACACAACCAGCCACTTTCTTCAATGCTATTTATTCGTTTTAACAGCGCGGTTGCCGGTTTCGAACCGATAGATACTTCACTTTTTGCATTAGATTTCGTGATTTGTTCCCCCACTTGACGAAAATTCCTTGTGATGTGATGCCCTACATCGAAAACAAGATGTGAAACAACGTCTTTTTAATTTAACTGCTGAGTGTGTGTGTGATGCATTACATTATGTGCACCCACCCACCCACCCACCCACCCACCCACACACACACACACACACACACACACACACACACACAAAAACTCAAAAAGGTTTTTTAGGCATTCACAAATGTTCGATACGTGACCCTTTAGTGATTCGGCAGACATCAAGCCGATAATAAAGTTCCTCCCACACTCGGCGCAGCATGTCCCTATCAATGACTTCGAAAGCGTCGTTGATGCGAGCTCGCAGTTCTGGCACGTTTCTTGGTAGAGGAGGTGTAAACACTGAATCTTTCGCATAACCCCACAGAAAGAAATCAAATGGGGTTAAGTCGGGAGAGCGTGGAGGCCATGACATGAATTGCTGATCATGATCTCCACCACGACCGATCTATCGGTTTTCCAATCTCCTGTTTAAGAAATGCCGAACATCATGATGGAAGTGCGGTGGAGCACCAACCTGTTGAAAGATGAAGTCGGCGCTGTCGGTCTCCAGTTGTGGCATGAGCCAATTTTCCAGCATGTCCAGATACACGTGTCCTGTAACGTTTTTTTCGCAGAAGAAAAAGGGGCCGTAAACTTTAAACCGTGAGATTGCACAAAACACGTTAACTTTTGGTGAATTGCGAATTTACTGCACAAATGTGTGAGGATTCTCTACCGCCCATATTCGAACATTGTGTCTGTTCACTTCACCATTAAGAAAAAATGTTGCTTCATCACTGAAAACAAGTTTCGCACTGAACGCATCCTCTTCCATGAGCTGTTGCAACCGCGCCGAAAATTCAAAGCGTTTGACTTTGTCATCGGGTGTCAAGGCTTGTAGCAATTGTAAACGGTAAGGCTTCTGCTTTAGCCTTTTCCGTAAGATTTTCCAAACCGTCGGCTGTGGTACGTTTAGCTCCCTGCTTGCTTTATTCGTAGACTTCCGCGGGCTACGCGTGAAACTTGCCCGCACGCGTTTAACCGTTTCTTCGCTCACTGCAGGCCGACCCGTTGATTTCCCCTTACGGAGGCATCCATAAGCTTTAAACTGCGCATACCATCGCCGAATGGAGTTAGCAGTTGGTGGATCTTTGTTGAACTTCGTCCTGAAGTGTCGTTGCACTGTTATAACTGACTGATGTGAGTGCATTTCAAGCACGACATACGCTTTCTCGGCTCCTGTCGCCATTTTGTCTCACTGCGCTCTCGAGCGCTCTGGCGGCAGAAACCTGAAGTGCGGCTTCAGCCGAACAAAACTTTATGAGTTTTTCTACGTATCCGTAGTGTGTCGTGACCATATGTCAATGAATGGAGCTACAGTGAATTTATAAAATCGCTTCAATCATTTGTAATAGCCCTGTATATATATTACTGTGCTTTCAACCTATGCCGTAATATGTCCATAGTTGTAACATTTATTTATGCACATCTGCACCTCATAATTTAGTTTTGTTCCAGTGTATACCATAATATTTACGGAATATCATTGCAGTAACACCCTATAAGTGACTGCTTTATCTTAATTTTAATCAGTTCTCTTTCAATGCTGCTCAGTGTGTGTGTGGTGCATTACATTTTGTGCACCCACACACACACACACACATATATATATATATATATATATATATATATGTGTGTGTGTGTGTGTGTGTGTGCACATAATGTAATGCACCACACACACACAGCAGCGCCATACGTCACACTTCCTGCAGATAATTAGCAGCTATATATATATATATATATATATATATATATATATATATATATATATATATATATGTGTGTGTGTGTGTGTGTGTGTGTGAACATAATGTAATGCACCACACACACTCTGAGCAGTTTCATCACATGGAGGTATGTGTACAAAGATGACTATATTACAACCTTAACAATGCCAAAGACTTCCACTGTCATAGATATTTCATTATGTACATGTATGTGGCGGTAGTAATATACAAATTGCTAATGTTATGTTATTTACTGTCTACATTGAAAGAGAACTGATTAAAATTAAGATAAACAAATAAAGCAGTCACTTATAGGGTTTACTGCAGTGATATTCCGTAAATATTATGGTATACATTGGAACAAAAGTAAATTATAAGGGGCAGACGTGCATAAATAAATGTTACAACTATGGACATATTACGGCTTAGGTTGAAAGCACAGTAAATAGGTCGGGGTGGATGGGTACTTTCGTAATATCTGTAATATTTATATATGTCCATCTATCCAAACCCGTATTTTGTCTGCTAGGTGCAGCATGAGTCGATTTACAAGTGTGCCTTCACTAAACATATTGCGAGAATATCAGACGTTAGCTGTTAGAAGTGCCAAACTGTCATGAAGTTATGAAGAACAAAAAGCGCGTACCAACAAGCTTTTATCAAAAAAGCAGAACTACTTTTTGTCTTTCTTGCAGGTCCTATTCTAACCCTCAAATCAGAAAATAAACGGGATGCATGTTGCCTTTTCACACAATATCAGAAAACCATGAGAGTTCTTTCTGTACAATCAAAAGGAGCATTTACAAAAGCAATAAACCCAAATATTGTTCGGCATTATAACATGAACAGGACTGCTGTAAACCGTATCAGTCAGCTTTAGCTTTACTACTAATTCGCGAGAAAAACAATAAAGTTGTGGAAAAACTTTTCTTCGTGTTTTCCTAACGTCTACTGTGAATAGGTTTATTTTGTACAAGGATGTTACCAAGCAATATATATAAATATCAATGTCCTTTGGGACTCTCTCTAACATATTAGGAAGCTATTTCGCAATGCCGCAATGCCACAGCATAATTAACGAAAATAGAGACTCGACAACATGACAATGAAGAGTATAAAACATTAAAAATATCGTTGGCTATCGTTTCTTTTCCTCTATTACAAAATAGCGCCATCTGAGCATTCACAAATATGGCAAAACGAGTGAAACGTAGTAACACCTTTAGAACTTTAAATCAGGTTCATTCCAGATATAGAATCCAAACGTTTGTCATGCCTATCAACTGGGTGTACGAAATTCACTGTGTTTTTGAACAGGTTGTTTCCGCACTAACGATGTAACAGCATTCAAAATCTGCACTGCACTTATGGACAAGATTTACGTTGTACCATAGTAAAGTGCTTTGGGAAGCATGTATATTGTCAACAAAAATCCAGCAATATAACTTAGCTTGGACTTGGTAGCTGCAGTCGATCATTGGAACCAACACCACCCACCAGCCTAAACAGAAATTTTGGTCGCCAACAACGCTGTGTGTACTGTAAAGTCTGCTCTGACAAAGGAAAGAAAGAGACTGGCAAGAGTATAAGGAAAGAAAGGCGATGATGGTACAAAGACTGTAATGTTGGACTTCATATACTACAATGTTTTCAAGGTCATTATTTGCAACTAATTGATGTATAAATTACATGTAGCCTGATCACTTTTTGTCATCAAATATGAAATAAATATGCAACTTCGAAATTATTTTTTGAATTTATTTCTACTTGAAACTTTTCTGAGCAAATGTAAAACCTTTTTCTGGGGAGTTAATGCTTTTGGATAGATGCTAGATAAGTGACTCTAAGATACTTGACTGTTTTGTAATGATTCTTTACATTTTCTAGAAAATCACCACTTCACCTGTTGAATATGTTAAAGAATCCTTGGAGGAACATGTACCTTCGGACCACATCTTGGTGACATATCAGCGAGAATGTACAAAACAATGAAAAGAAAAGAGTTACAACACGCGTTCTTGTAACAGAAACGACGACCATTGGGTACGAATCTCTTGCGATGAGCGTAGTTTGGTATGCCTGTCACCAGTATCGAACTGGCATTGTTACGTGCCTTTTGTACAGGGTTGTGACTTTATATCACACGTATTTACCATCTTTTTATATATGTATTTATTACTAGAATAGTGCTGAATAAATGTTGCTGCTACCGATACAATGCAAAATATGTCAAAGGACTGGAAGTTACTTTCTCAAAGGTAAGTATGGTGAAGGTCTAATTGTGGATATCACACTAGTAAGTGGCGCTTATTGTGATTAAAAATATATCGAGACACGGTGTAATAAAGCGATAATACTGTCGGGGTAACTTATGTTACTGCTTAGCCACATATTTACGACCCCAGTGTTAAACACATGCAGTAAAATGAGAGTGTGTTGCCAGTCAAACTACTGGACGTATACGCACTTCGAGGGCAGTTCTTCTGCAGAGAAGAATTATATAAGAGAGTCTGAGTAATTTCCTCTGGGTTATACAGAAATGCTTATTTTAAAGTTGTCACACTGATAAATGGTACTACCATATACCTAGATGTAGAAATCATTTATGTGCGATTAGTATATTACTATCCCTAGCCATGAACGAAGATTAAACATATGGCACCGTAAAGTAAAAATGGAAGAATTTCTTCCCCAAAAATATTTCAGATTATACATCGTTTGTTAGCTGCAGATCATACTTCCAAAGCTAAGGTCTTTTGGGACGCCCTCTGACATATTAGGATGCTATTTCGCAATGCCACCACGGCATAATGAATTAAAACAGAGACTCGACAACATGGCAAAGAATATAAAACATTAAAAATATCGTTGGCTATCGTTTCTTTTCCTGTATTAAAAATAGCGCCATCTGAACATTCACAAATGTGGCAAAACGAGTGAAACATAGTTATACGCTTAGAACTTTAAATCAGGGTCATTCCAGATACAGAATCCAAACATTTGACCTGCCTATCAACTAGGTGTAAGAAATTCACTGTTTCCGCACTACCAGTGTAACAGCATTCAAAACCTGCACTGCACTTATAGACAAGATTTACGTTGTACCATAGTAAAGTGGTTTTGGAAGCATGTATGCTGGCTACAAAAATCCCGTTCTCCACGTTGAAATGGTCACTCAATAGACATTTCTACTTTACGTCCACACACTTTATGTCACATTTATATACCAGCAAATGAAGTCAGTTCAGGAAGGTGCTTCTTCACCGATTTAGTACTTACGTACCGCATTTAAATGTGACTACGCCTATTCAGGCTATTTTATTTTTATTTCTAGACCATGCCCTCATAGGCATATTATAGAATCAGGTATATCTTCTGAAGAAGACTCAATTACTTGGTCTGAAACCAAGGTAAGGGTTGGTTTCATTACCGCAATCAAGGCTGATAGTTTCTTATGTATTAATTTAAAATTTAATGATTCAAGGTGTTAAATTCAGTCAGTATTCTTGGCAATATGAATTTTTAAACAGAGAGGGAACCAGATAGTCACTTTCAAGCTACTCTCTCGCAGTCCGATTTTGCAACACGTTTTGGAAGTCGAATTCTTGTGTTCTAAGTTTGAATTCCTGTGTATAAACTTCACATAAGTTTACAGATAGTTTACACAGCGAGCAAGCAAAAGTTTCAATAAAAACAATAATCATATTATTTTTAATAAGATGATTTTTAGACCATTAAATGGCTGTTATTATTATAATTTTGTCGCCAAATCATTACGAGCATTGCTGGATGACGTGCCACTGGCTAGAAGACAGCGCACATCGTTCCAGCAAGACGAGGCGACGGCACATTCGAGTAGTCCTGTGCGTCCATTCTTAAACCGACAGTTTCCAGAAAAGTGGATTGGTAGAGGTGGTCGTGATTTCCCCCTCTGGTTTTTTGTGTTGACAGAGATGCGGAATCTCGCTCACAAAACCCCTGCTGAATCTGAAGAGGATCTGGTTGCTCGGGTAGTGTCAACAGTAGGAGAAATTAAGGACACACCTACAGTCTTTGACTGTATTTAAAAATCAGGTGAGGTATTTTTGAAACTCTACTGTAACTGAAGTGAAGCCTTGATATCCTCGTAGAACAGTGCTTCACAGGAAAACACATTAGGAAAAGTGTTTTCAAGTCCGATGCAACCTGCGAGAGTCTGTAAGATGGCAAGAACTATGCCCCTCACATGAAGTCATTAAAGATCACGTAACTCACGTTGAGCGAACAGTAGGGCTGAACAAAATGACTGACAAGGCACAATGCATCTTGTAAAGGGTATAGTATGGAGGTAGTGGAAGAAATAATGTCGGGTGATGGTTTTAAAGTAATTCACACGACATGAAAACTTTGTGGAAACAAGTCGCTTTACTGGACGCTAGTTTACCCCAGGGAAGTATTTGACCGTGGCCAGCTGGGGGAGTGGCTAAGGGAAGTGACAATAGGTAGCTTAGGGCGGCTCAAGCTCTGAGAAAGCGGTAACGGTGCGCGGCCTCCAGCCACCTTAAGGTAAGTGACAGTGAGTGGGTTGTTGACCCCGACTCCATGCTGGTGTACCGGGAAACAGACGGAGAACTTGTATGCCTGTTGATAAATGTCCGTCATCCCGTTTTCTGTGAAACATGCGACAAAACTGAGCAAGCTATGGTGGAGCGGTCAACAGAGGTCAAAATATGCATGTTCCTGACTATAGCAACTTCACGCTGAATTCACAGTCCGCAGAGCCTGAAGTAAATCAGGTGAAGAGCGACAGCATGAAATACACTGGCCACCGATGGGAATGTAGGACCAAGGAAATTGAAGTACTCTCCTGGGAGTCAGAATTCCGGAAAACTTGGTGTTTGTGCAGACGCTAACCTTGATGGGTGGTCTGGGAGGAGCTATATAGCAGAAGTTGAGAAGAAGGGAAATTTCGTGGGAATTTGTCCACTTCCCAGAGCAGGCATTGGTCAGCACTGGGAAGCGATGCATAATTAACGTGACTTACGCTGCAATTGGTGTAAGTGATTTTGCTGGAGGGGAAACCGAGGCGAAGAGCAGACTGTGAGAAGTCTCCGTAGACTTCTTCCGTTCCCAGCTTGCCTAGAGTGCGGACGTGGCGTTCTTTTCTCAGCTTGCCTGAGAAAGAGTGAGTATCTCTGCAGTTTAGGACTTAGCAACTGGAATGATTGAGCTTGGAGATAGAAAATTTTGGTTCAGCTATGTACTGAGCAAGATAGCTAGGAGTGAATAGACGAGCGCAGCCTTGCAGCACCACGAGGTCGGCCGGCGTCCACACAACGCCGCCACTCCGCCACACTGTATTCGGTGATATTGCGCCTGCTCTGGCCACTGATTAATTTGTTGGATCACGTCGGCAAAGTTTCCACGAGTGTTTCATTGGGCCGTGTATTGTAGAATTCTTCTCGCACTTCGCATTACGCCTGGTCAGCCGATAGGATTTACTTTTGACTTATCGCACTTTACTCCATGCAAACGCAATTATTACCACTGCCTGGTAGGAGAGTCATGTAATGTGATGATTGAGGGTCGTGAGTTAAAATAAATTTGTGATAATTGGCTGCATCTGTTTTCAATCAAGTAGTTGAAATCCCAAGTCACTTTCTTAATTAATTTTATGTTCAACATTTGCATCTGGTGTTCAATAGCTGCATATAACATCAATGTGCAGCCCTTTTTAATTAAAAGTGATTAATTCTGTATCAATTAATGTCAACACTGCCACCGCAGTTCAATCAGGAGTCACAGGGCCTTATTACTTTCTTTGCGTTATCCGATATTGTGGCAGTTTTGCACTCTCTGTTGATCTGTTTGTCAATTAGCTGGGGTGAACACATGCCAAAACCAGATAAGTGACAGGTGGGGTGTTACAAGTATATTAGCTTAATTATTTTTTATCCAGAGAAAACTGCGTCTGTGGTTTAAAAATTCCTCACAGGAAAATGTGATATTAGAAAAAAATATTTGTTTTGGTGTACCATACAGCCTTCCAGAGTTTGACCGCTTAAATAATTTTGACTCTGTATACGTCGCAAATGCCAAACGGAAAGAGCACTGGCGTGTTTTACTTCCCATCCGTGAGTTTAACATTCGCTTAGGGAGGGAGACCAGTAAAGCCCCCATTCCTTAAAATAATCGTGCTCCCATGTAAAAAGCAGCTTCGAACGTCTGGCAAGTTTACAGACGTGTTCATATGTTAAATATTTGACTATAAACGTGCAAGCGAGAGAAAGCTTAGGAAAGGTTTGAGATTAGTTTAAAGTTGTTGGAAGTCACTAAATGCTGTCATTATCAAGTAGTAGATGAGAATACTCTGAGCGCTGTGGGCTCCGTATGAAGGAAAAGGTACTTTTACTCGCAGCTCAGTGTTTATAACATCATATCTCCTTAACCCTACGCCGTACACTGGTATAACGTTCGAGGTAAATTCAATGGTGTACGTGGACACTGTCTACAAAATGTGTTGCAGCTGGAGTAAGTAGAAGAGAAGTAACAATAAATTCACACTAAAATACCGTACAGCCGCGCGGCGTTGCCTTGCCACGGTTTGCGCGGTTCCCCCTGCCGGAGGTTCGAGTCCACCCTCGAGCATGGGTGTGTGTGTGTTGTCCTTAGCGTAAGTTACTTTAAGTTATATTAAGTAGTGTGTAAGGCAAGGGACCGATGACCTCAGCAGTTTGATCCTCTAGGAACTCACCACAAATTTCCATTTTTACCAGTGTTTTTTTTTTTTTTTTTTTTTTTTTTTACATACGTTTAGCTTATTTTATTTCACTGTTGCGATCTCGTCCCCTCTTTTTCTTTACATTTTACTTTATTTAGTGGAACAGTGGACATACTTTAGTTACTGTGTTCTGTCAGTGTGATGTGCTGTGCGGAAGTTTAGCGTCCCTTATTATTATGGCGCTTCTGTATTTTCATTCAGATGATCTTCTATAATTCTATAAAATTTGAAACTAATATTCGTGAGCAGGTGCCTCGTCTGTACATGGCCTAGTATGGCTGCCGCAGATGCCCATGCTCATTTTGTTCAAAGTGCTAGACCTCGACTGAATCGGCGCACGAATTCTTTACAGAGAGACAGCAGGAGCAAAAGTTACATGGTGAATGTTTTTTTCCAGGTAGCAGAAGAGCTCCTGCCTTTGTATGTATAATCAAGGAAAGGGTCTGTTCATACATTCATTGCGATTACTGAAATATGTAAGGTGCCAGTGTGGAAGACTTGCCAGACAAGTTCAAACAAAACTAAAACCTGCGTGTGCAGTGCAAGAAATTCATTTGTGGTCCATTGGTCCATGTGTGGGAAGTTATTTTCTCGTAATTGCCGTAGCAGTTTATGACTGTTTATCTTTGTGTTTCCTAATAAATATATGTTTACAACCTGTTTGGAGCTTTGACTGAGAACAAGTCATATAACTATATGTTTATTTGGATTCGTAATTCCTTCCCCATGAACCATGGACCTTGCCGTTGGTGGGGAGGCTTGCGTGCCTCAGCGATACAGATGGCCGAGATGGCCGTACCGTAGGTGCAACCACAACGGAGGGGTATCTGTTGAGAGGCCAGACAAACTTGTGGTTCCTGAAGAGGGCCAGCAGCCTTTCCAGTAGTTGCAGGGGCAACAGTCTGGATGATTGACTGACCTGGCCTTGCAACATTAACCAAAACGGCCTTGCTGTGCTGGTACTGCGAACGGCTGAAAGCAAGGGGAAACTACGGCCGTAATTTTTCCGGAGGGCATGCAGCTTTACTGTATGGATAAATGATGATGGCGTCCTCTTGGGTAAAATATTCCGGAGGTAAAATAGTCCCCCATTCGGATCTCCGGGCGGGGACTACTCAGGAGGACTTCATTATCAGGGAAAAGAAAACTGGCGTTCTACGGATCGGAGCGTGGAGCGTCAGGTCCGTTAACCGGGCAGGTGGATTAGAAAATTTAAAAGGGAAATGGATAGGTTAAAGTTAGATATAGTGGGAATTACTGAAGTTCGGTGGCAGGAGGAACAAGACTTTTGGTCAGGTGAATACAGAGTTATAAACACAAAATCAAATAGGGGTAAGGCAGGAGTAGGTTTAATAATGAATAAAAAAATAGGAGTGCGGGTAAGCTACTACAAACAGCATAGTGAACGCATTATTGTGGCCAAGATAGACACGAAGCCCACGCCTACTACAGTAGTACAAGTTTATATGCCAACTAGCTCTGCAGATGATAAAGAAATTGAAGAAATGTATGATGAGATGAAAGAAATTATTCAGGTAGTGAAGGGAGACGAAAATTTAATAGTCATGGGTGACTGGAATTCGAGAGTAGGAAAAGGGAGAGAAGGAAACATAGTAGGTGAATATGGATTGGAGCTAAGAAATGAAAGAGGAAGCCGCCTGGTAGAGTTTTGCACAGAGCATAACTTATTCATAGCTAACACTTGGTTCAAGAATCATGAAAGAAGGTTGTATACATGGAAGAATCCTGGAGATACTAGAAGGTATCAGATAGATTATATAAAGGTAAGACAGAGATTTAGGAACCAGGTTTTAAATTGTAAGACATTTCCAGGGGCAGATGTGAACTCTGACCTCAATTTATTGGTTATGAACTGTAGATTAAAACTGAAGAAACTGCAAAAAGGTGGGAATTTAAGGAGATGGGACCTGGATAAACTGAAAGAACCAGAGGTTGTACAGAGTTTCAGGGAGAGCATAAGGAAACAATTGACAGGAATGAGGGAAAGAAATACAGTAGAAGAAGAATGGGTAGCTCTGAGGGATGAAGTAGTGAAGGCAGCAGAGGATCAAATAGGTAAAAAGACCAGGACTAGTAGAACTCCTTGGGTAACAGAAGAAATATTGAACTTAATCGATGAAAGGAGAAAATATAAAAATGCTGTAAATGAAGCAGGCAGAAAGGAATACAGACGTCTCAAAAATGAGATCGACAGGAAGTGCAAAATGGCTAAGCAGGCATGGCTAGAGGACAAATGTAAGGATGTAGAGGCTTATCTCACTAGGGGTAAGATAGATACTGCCTACAGGAAAATTAAAGGGACCTTTGGAGAAAAGAAAACCACTTGTATGAATATCAAGAGCTCAGATGGAAACCCAGTTCTAAGCAAAGAAGGAAAAGCAGAAAGGTGGAAGGAGTATATGGAGGGTCTATACAAGGGCGATGTACTTGAGGACAATATTATGGAAATGGAAGAGGATATAGATGAAGATGAAATGGGTGATACGATATTGCGTGAAGAGTTTGACAGAGAACTGAAAGACCTGATTCGAAACAAGGCCCCGGGAGTAGACAACATTCCATTAGAACTATTGACGGCCTTGGGAGAGCCAGTCCTGACAAAACTCTACCATCTGGTGAGCAAGATGTATGAGACAGGAGAAATGCCCTCAGACTTCAAGAAGAATATAATAATTCCAATGCCAAAGAAAGCAGGCGTTGACAGATGTGAAAATTACCGAACCATCAGTTTAATAAGTCACAGCTACAAAATACTAACGCGAATTCTTTACAGACGAATGGGTAAATTGGTTGAAGCCGACCTCGGGGAAGATCAGTTTGGATTCTGTAGAAATGTTGGAACACGTGAGGCAATACTGACCTTACGACTTTCCGTAGAAGAAAGATTAAGGAAAGGCAAAGCTACGTTTCTAGCATTTGTAGACTTAGAGAAAGCTTTTGACAACGTTGACTGGAATACTCTTTTTCAAATTCTAAAGGTGGCAGGGGTAAAATACATGGAGCGAAAGGCTATTTACAATTTGTACAGAAACCAGATGGCAGTTATAAGAGTCGAGGGGCATGAAAGGGAAGCAGTGGTTGGGAAGGGAGTGAGACGGGGTTGTAGCCTCTCCCCGATGTTATTCAATCTGTATATTGAGCAAGCAGTAAAGGAAACAAAAGAAAAATTCGGAGTAGGTATTAAAATCCATGGAGAAGAGATAAAAAATTTGAGGTTCGCCGATGACATTGTAATCCTATCAGAGACAGCAAAGGACTTGGAAGAGCAGTTGAACGGAATGGACAGTGTCTTGAAGGGAGGGTATAAGATGAACATCATCAAAAGCAAAACGAGGATAATGGAATGTAGTCGAATTAAGTCGGGTGATGCTGAGGGAATTAGATTAGGAAATGAGACAAAGTAGTAAAGGAGTTTTGCTATTTGGGGAGCAAAATAACTGATGATGGTCAAAGTAGAGAGGATATATAATGTAAACTGGCAATGGCAAGGAAAGCGTTTCTGAAGAAGAGAAATTTGTTAACATCGAGTATAGATTTAAGTGTCGGGAAGTCGTTTCTGAAAGTATTTGTATGGAGTGTAGCCATGTATGGAAGTGAAACATGAACAATAAATAGTTTGGACAGGAAGAGAATAGAAGCTCTCGAAATGTGGTGCTACAGAAGAATGCTGAAGGTTAGATGGGTAGATAACATAACTAATGAGGAGGTATTGAATAGAATTGGGGAGAAGAGGAGCTTGTGGCACAACTTGACTAGAAGGAGGGATCGGTTGGTAGGACATGTTCTGAGGCATCAGGGGATCACCAATTTAGTATTGGAGGGCAGCGTGGAGGGTAAAAATCGTAGGGGGAGACCAAGAGATGAATACACTAAGCAGATTCAGAAGGATGTAGGTTGCAGTAGGTACTGGGAGATGAAGAAGCTTGCACAGGATAGGGTAGCATGGAGAGCTGCATCAAACCAGTCTCAGGACTGAAGACCACAACAACAACAATTTCAGTTATATAGTTTTGTTTCTGTGAATATTTTATTCTGTATGCTTTACTCTGATTCTTTTTTCTTTAGTTAATTACAGTTTCTATATAAAAATTTAAGCATAACAAATCTGTAGGGTGAGAAAAATAACTAGCGAAATTTAAAGACACCGTACTGAATTAATTTAACGAATTAAACTGACCGATAGCGGTCCTTCCAGGTAGTTCACTAACGCCGGTACTCCTTTTGTTATAACGTCACACCTCGTCCTGAATGAACAGCTAAATAGTAGTAAGCGATACAGACGTTTCCTTTCATCATTTTCTGAAATATGTCATCGAGAAAAAGTTTCGGAAAGGTTGTTAACTATGTAAAGCAGGCTCAATATTGCTATGTGTAATCATTCCTGAATACTGTATGAATCTAGAATGGGTGTTTTTGTCCGCCGTAAGCTGTGTTGTGTAAAAGACAGTTTCTAACTCTAATACCTGTCTTACTGTGTTAATCCTTTAACTTGCGATTACTCTTCTTATTGAGTAGATCGTAACAGCATTTTAAATTTTTAAATTCGTTTCATAATTATATGAAATTCTGGGAATCAAATTTTCGCTGCCCCTGGAAGCTGTTAGATAGGCAACCTTCAACTGGTTACTGTTATCGTGTCTCGGGTTCGTCATATTTTGCTTCCTAAGAGAAAATTCCGTGTGGCGGATACAAAACAGAAGTGAATCGTGATGGCTTTGTTTGTCAGCACTGGTATATGACTTGGTCGAGCACTATCATCGACAAAATCAACTTTACTGGCAGGTGGCCATAAGCCGATCTCCCAGAAATTTCGCTCAGTGGAAGAGAAGTCAAACTAAGCGAACACATGTCTCGGCACGTAGATATTCGACCGTTTCTGAGAAAACGACGGTCGATGTTTTCGAGTTCCTTTATGTGCGTTTTCACGAGTACATACCTCACCCGAGGCTGGGGCAAAGAGGCTAGCGTCACGGCTTTACGATTTTACGCTCTGTATTCGGAACCCAGTTATTATTCTTATAACAGTTTTTCATTTATCGTGCCACGGCAGTAGCAGATTACTACATGATGTTTTCCAATATATACTGAAATAAAGTTGTCCTATTAACTGTTTGTCTGGAGAATAAATTTTTTAAAAAAAGAGAAAACCAGTAAGTGAGTTAGAAAATGTATTTGAAATCCTTTCTGGTGAAATTCCTATAGTATTATCTTCATTCGTGATTGATTGAAAGCGCCAGTTTTCGGCAAAGTTATCCGTTAAGCGTGGTTTGCCGCGAAAATATTTCTAGCGCGTGCGGTCTTCGGCAGTGTTCACGACGGTTCTTTTCAGAGTGAGTTTCATACGAAGACATGTCACTGTGGCAAACTAGCCTTCGCACGATGCTCTTGGTATCAGAAATTTCTAGTTTCGAACTTTTCTAGGATCAGTATATTCCAACTAACTGCACCAGATATTCCTGAAGAATGAACAACGGAATAAAATATAAGAATACGAGAATTGACAAAATAATGAAATGTAAAAATATGAGAATTTAAAAATATTGTAACCCCTTGAAAGTACCATACACACAATTATTATATAATACGTGTAGGGAGCGAAAGGCTATTTACAAATTGTACAGAAACCAGATGGCAGTTATAAGAGTCGAGGGGCATGAAAGGGAAGCAATGGTTGGGAAAGGAGTGAGACAGGGTTGTAGCGTCTCCAAGATGTTTTCCAATCTGTGTATTGAGCAAGCAGTAAAGGAACCAAAAGAAAAATTCGGAGTAAGTATTAAAATCCACGGAGGAGAAAACTTTGAGGTTCGCCACTGACATTGTAATTTTGACAGAGAGAGCAAAGGGCTTGGAAGAGCAGTTGAACGGAATGGACAGTGTCTTGAAAGGAGGGTATAAGATGAACATCAATAGAAGCAAAACGAGGATAATGAAATGCAGTCGAATTAAATCGGGTGATACTGAGGGAATTAGATTAGGAAATGAGATACTTAAAGTAGTAAAGGAGTTTTGCTATTTGGGGAGCAAAGTAACTGATGATGGTCGAAGTAGAGAGGATATAAAATGTAAACTGGCAATGGTAAGGAAAGCGTTTCTCAAGAAGAGCAATTTGTTAGCGTCGAGAATAGATTTAAGTGTCAGGAAGTCGTTTCTGAAAGTATTTGTATGGAGTACAGCCATGTATGGAAGTGAAACATGGACAATAAATAGTTTGGACAACAAGAGAATAGAAGCTTTCGAAATGTGGTGTTACAGAAAAATGGTGAAGGTTAGATGGGTAGATCACATAACTAATGAGGAGGTATTGAATTGAATTGGGGAGAAGAGGAGCTTGTGGCACAACTTGACTAGAAGGAGGGATCGGTTCGTAGGACATGTTCTGGGGCTTCAAGGAACCAAAAATTTAATATTGGAGGGCAGCGTGGAGGGTAAAAATCGTAGAGGGAGACCATGAATACACTAAACAGATTCAGAAGGATGTAGGTTGCAGTAGGTACTGGGAAATGAAGCTTGCACAGGATAGAGTAGCATGGAGAGCTGCACCAAACCAGTCTCAGGACTGAAGACGACAACAACAACAACATGTATGCCGTTTATTGTGAAACCTAGAAACATTGGTGTTGTAGTGTTCTACGAACATTGGTAGATAAACGAAACAAAATAAAAAAAACAATAATCGGGTTTCAAACATGGTGCGCAAGGTGAGAGGTCGCAAAGCAAGCCACTGTGTCACTATTTCGGCTGAGATTATCGCCCGGTAAGAAGCTATGTGCCCAAATAGCGTTGAAAACTTTGACCGTTGTTTCCTTAGAACCGGTCAAGTATCTACGGATAACCCTAGACACGTGTTCGCTTATTTTGACTCCTCTTTCACTGAAGAAAGTTTCTGGGGAATCGGATTATGGCACTTGTCGTGTTCTGCTGTTGAGCTATCATTTGCCGTACGTTAGACAGAATTTCCAGTAACATTTTTAAAACATAAGGTGAGAAAAACTGGTAGGACTCGAGAATTTGTCCGCATTGGTAACAGCTTCACGACCTCTGATATGGAAACCACGAGGCGCGACCGTCCTACGAATGACCAGCGTTTATGTAAGTGACATCGACCGATTCCCCGCCAGAATAGCGGATGAATGCACTCGCGTAGCGACGCCTAGGCCGGTCGATGGTATCGATTAGTTGCAGCGAAAGTGTTACGACCTTGCTCAGGGGAGGGAGAGAGTGCGCCGAAATGCATTAGCGGCACGAACGGCGGAAACGGGGCACGCGTCGGTCGCGTGACGCAGCTGCGGCTGTTGTCCCTGCGCCTTCTGTCCCGGTGCAGCGGCGGCGGCGGCGGCGGCGGCGGCGGCCGGAAGCGGGCGAGCGCAGCAGGTGCGGCCTGCGGCTGCGGCGCTGCTTGCGTCATCGGCCGCTGCGCGGCGCGCCGTGCATACCCGCCAACGAGAGTGAGAGCGGGCGCGCGGGCGGCCTAGCGCGGCGCGGCGCAGCGCAGGCCTTTATCGGCGGCCGTCTGGCCGCGCCAGCCGGCCGGCCCGGCCGTCTAGACGCTACGTCACACGGCCCCGCCACAGATATTGATTGAACCGCGCCGGCCGACACCGCCGCCTGCCCTAGGTCCGCCCGCACGCCCGCCTAGCTTTCTCCTGCGATGCTAGCGCCGCGCGCGCCTCCCGCCGCAACCACTAGCGCCACAACGAGCTGTATATGCCGCGGCAGCAGCGGTTACCGGTGACTGTTTGCAAAAAGGGGAACCCAGTCTGACAATTCGCTGAGTCTAAATTCTAGATCTGTTCAGTTTCATACTCCTCATTTTGGTACTCTACGACTATTACGTTACGACAACATGAACTAAAATAAATAAACAAGTGTCTAAGGATTTCGATGTGATGCCACTTCGCCGACTTGTGTATTAATTTCGCTGCTTGTTACTTTCGTACTGCTTACTGTGTTGCGGTAATAGCTGCTTTGATAGGAGTCGACTTCGGCCGCTACCCCACAGCCTCGGTGCAGCCGACCTATTCCACCTTGCCCAAGATGACAATATTTCCGGGAGTCGAAGCTGGAACCTACAGGGTGGCGCACGAAATGTGTTACCAATTGTTTCTTTCACAATTTACGACGAACATTATATATCCCGCTGGGATCTCTACAGCAGTACCAGCAGATCTTGTAAAAACAAATGAGTTACGAAATGACGTGTATTTCACGATACTGCCGATAGGAGACTAGTACGTAGCAATGGCTGACAATGGAAGACTGACGACACAGCAACGATCGGCAATTGTGTTACTTTTTCATGAAAAACCTTGTTGTGACTCAGAGGCGTTTTCGACAACAGTTTAACACACGATGGGTCCCTTGCAAGAAGACCATCCACAGGTTGTACGATAAATTTGTACAGGAAGGAGCAGTATTGGAAGTGAAGCGACCTCGGCCTGTTTGTTCGCCGAAAAATATTGAAGTGGTACGAGTTGATGTACAGAGAAGTCCCGGGAAATCGTGTAGAAAGGCAGCAATGCAACCGGGAATATCCTGACGCTCCGTTCAACGCATTCTTAAAAGTGACCTCCATATGTACTCATACAAGATGACCTGTGCACAGAAGCTCACTGAAGAACACAAGCAGCAGTGGGCGGAGGATAGGGAAGAAACTCTCAACAACGTTTGGTTTTCAGACGAGGCGCATTTTCATTTAGACAGTGTGGTTAATAAACAAAATGTACGCTTTTAGGCCATGAAAACCCACAAGTGTTCATGAACGACAACATTGTGCTCCGAGGATTACAGCGTGGGTAGCAATTTCCAGTCACGGACTTATTGAACCCTTTTTCTTTGAAGAAACTGTGAACAGCGAGCGTTATTTGAGCATGCTTCGCATTCCACAACTTCTTGCTACTGCCTTACCCTTCAACACGCAGTGGTTCATGCAAGATGGAGCAAGGCCACATACTACAAACACTGTGTTGGAGTTTTTACACGAGCATTTCGACATGCGAATCACTTCACTCAGGTTTCCAGGTCGCTTCAATGACCGACAAAATTGGCCCCCCAAAAGTCCAGACCTCAATCCATGTGACTTTTTTCTTTGGGGGCACCTAAAGGAAAAAATTTTCCCGAAACGTCCACGTGATTTAATGGAGCTCAGAAGACTTACTCTTCAAGCTTGCAGTGAAATTACGGAAGACATGTGCCGTAGGGTAATCACTAACTTCAGTGTTCGTTTGAAGGAAGTTAGGAAACGAAATGGTGGACATATTGAGCATGTGCTGAGTTAGAACAAATCTCCATAGACGGCTCTTCATTGTAGTATATGTTTCTTTTAGATTGTATTGACAATAAAGTTTATATTCATAAACAAAATGGTGACACATTTCGTGCGCCACCCTGTATTTTATAACTGCTCACTGCTCGGAATGCAATAATGCTCTTTAATTGTTATACATTCGGATACAACGAAATGAATAGTAGGCACCAAATGATATTATGAAAAACACAATCTAACATAAAGACACATTCCTAGTTTCTGTATAACTATAATACACTCAAATCTTAAAAATTAGTAAACAGGACACAACACATGCCTAGGTAACTACACACAGCTTCTAACACTCAGTTGCTCATGCCCCTACACTTATGTGATGAATGAATTTGATTCTGCAGATGTTTGCTTACCTTTAAATTTAAGAAGCCATAGAAATCGGAACTCTCTTTGTTACGAATGGATACCTGTTTTAAAAGTAAGTAAGTTATGTAACGTATGAGATTTTTTTGACTAAATTTGATTTAATTAAAAGCAGATTTACATCAAATTGTTTACGACAACACTGGATTATGAATACGTTACTTACCATTCCTGAAATTCGGGACTGCCTTTGGGCATTGCGGGAATAGTTACAGTCTAAACAAAGTGAACAAATAAACTTTTAGCTGTGCTACACGTCCTGCAGTACTCATACCATCGAAATACATATTATGATTACCGCTGAGCAAGTGCAGCTCAGGAATACCAACTACAGCGCAAGTGTTATTGAAGATTTAGAACTGGACGCATTATCACTTAGGCCGTGTGAACGTATAATATGGGCCGTCATGGTGTGTTGAAGACACGATATTGAAATAAAGTATAGATACTTTTACAATGCAAGAAATATAAACACTTTTATGGTGAAATCGCACAACACTGATAACCTGATTTGATTTCTAATAACGAACGTTTCGGTGTGCCGACAGAACCCGATGGGGAGAGGTTAACTGGCCTCCAAAAATCGGAACTGTGGTGTGGTCACTTTAGCTTAGCCAGCAGACGACGTTGTGTTCAGTACGTCTGCGTAAGGAGCAGCGAGACAATTACCACACCCACGAAGGGCGCAGTCATAGAGGGGTGCAGAAACGGATAAAAAAAGAATATAGAAAGACGACATTCGTGTCCTTTGCTACCCCCATGTTTCTGGCTTCTCCCTACAAGTACCCTTTCACTCGGTCCGCTACTGTGAATACACGGTATTCAGTGTGTCATTTCTTCCAAGCAGCATCATAAAGACACAACTAGTCGATCATTCGTCTGTCACTAACATGGTTTCACTTGGTTTACACCGCTGCCACCTACAGGGCACTTATCATGTTCAACAGAAGAGTTGTTACTGCTACTTCGCTATGCTGTTCTGGAATCTCTCTAAGGTTGGCGAGCTCGTGCTGAAGAAAATGCTCTGCTTGACCGAAAACCTGAATTTTTCCGATTTCTTTCGACAGAAGTCTCGAACGAAAAGCGACAGACGAAGGAGAAAGCTAAAAAGCGGGTAGGGGTATCACTCCAAAATATCGGTTGATACGATGTGGTGGATAAATGTAAATGAATTGAAGAATAAGCTTTCTGTGGTTGATTAATGACGCACTTCTTAGTCGTTGTACTGTAGCTATAATCTATACATCGAAGATACTTTGCCATTAGTCGTCAGCTCCATTGCTCAATTACCTGGTATCATAAGAGCTAGAATTATGCCTTAGTTACGTATTAAGTGTTTACTTGTTATTATGCCACAAATGAAACTTATAAAATTGGTATGTGTAACAATGATTATCTATTTACAAAATTTACAGTAAAGTCTGTAACAGTAAAATATTTTCAACTAAAAAATACACCACACTTTATGTGTCCGATTTGTCTTCTGACGTATTAACTAGTTCGGGTCCGCCATCCAGGCAATAATGCAATTCTTCTCTGCTGATTCTGCTCTGCTCCTTGCAGTGCCCGCCCTCGCATATGGTCTTTTGTTGCCGGTATTCTCTCTCATTTTTGCCACCCTGTATTGTGGTAAGACGAGGGGGTGACTATGGTTTTGTAAGTAGGCTGTTTAGGTTTTTATATTGGTAACGCCACGTAGCGCTCTGTATGAAAATCACTGGCTGTGCTGTGTGCAGTCTGTGGCTAGTTTCCATTGTTGTCTGCAGTTGTAGTGTTGGGCAGCTGGATGTGAACAGCGCGTAGCGTTGCGCAGTTGGAGGTGAGCCGCCAGCAGTCGTGGGTGTGGGGAGAGAAATGGCGGAATTTTGAGAGCGGATGATCTGGACGTGTGTCTATCAGAAACCGTACATTTGTAAGAATGGATGTCATGAACTGCTATATATATTATGACTTTTGAACACTATTAAGGTAAATACATTGTTTGTTCTCTATCAAAATCTTTCATTTGCTAACTATGCCTATCAGTAGTTACTGCCTTCAGTAGTTTGAATCTTTTATTTAGCTGGCAGTTGTGGCGCTCGCTTTATTGCAGTAGTTCGAGTAACGAAGATTTTTGTGAGGTAAGCAGCCGGCCGCGGTGGTCTCGCAGTTCTAGGCGCTCAGTAAGGAACCGCGCGACTGCTACGGTCGCAGGTTCGAATCCTGCCTCGGGCATGGATGTGTGTGATGTCCTTAGGTTAGTTAGGTTTAAGTAGTTCTAAGTTCTAGGGGACTGATGACCACAGATGTTAAGTCCCATAGTGCTCAGAGCCATTTGAACAATTTTTTTTTTTTTTGTAAGGTAAGTGATTTGTGAAACGTATAGGTTAATTTAGTCAGGGCCATTCTTTTGTAGGGATTTTTGAAAGTCATATTGCGTTGCGCTAAAAATATTGTGTGTCAGTTTAGTGTTATCAGAATAAGTAAAGAGAGTAATGTCCGAGTACGTTCAGTTTTGCTCAGCTGTTTGAATATCAAATAATGTAAGAGGTTTATCAGCACAGTAATTCAATAAGTTTTCTAAGGGGACATTTCATATGTCGCCCCTTAGCCGAGGATACCTCACTGGAATCTTCTAATTTTTTCTTGTAGTTTGTGTAATTTGTGTAGATTTTGTTTATTGATAGCGCGTAATTGTAGAGAGAATTTCCTTTGTAGTTGTAGTTTTTCGTTGTTGTACAATAAAACAGTTGTGGCATGCATGTAGATTTGCACCAAGTATTTCGCAGCTGCGCTTGCAATTAACTAGATATTATTTTCAGTGCTATGTTAATGAGTTCTCTTATTTTTGCTCTTCAAATTGTGCTTTTCTGTGCTATAGTGTGAAATATTGTGACAATAATGGCGTGTGAAAAACGTAACACTAGGCTCCAAAGTAAACTGAGAAATAATTGTGACGACGATCGTAGCTTATCAGCACCACTGTGTAATGAATTAACAGACATTCGAAGTAAAAATTTGGTAATTGTGCATAGGGAAATGGAGCGGGCGGCAAATAATGGTTTAGACAGTGAAACAAATAGTGAACAGGGAAGCATTATCGATCGATCGGTCGGCAACAGCTCGCTTCAGGAAACCGAAATGACGGAACACAATATTGCAAATACTGTAGACTCAGGTTTTGGGTCCACACCGTTTTCTCAAATGAGTCAAGACACATTTTCTGCTTGTCAGAATGTGAATGTTGCCGGTGTAAATGCACTGCCAAAAGGCATAGAGAAACAGATTCCAGACACTAATACATTATTATTGCAATTAATGCAACAAATGGAACGAAATCAGAGATAAACACAGCAAAAGCTTCAAAAGTTAGACACAATGGAACAAAATCAGAGACAAACACAGCAAAAGCTTCAAAAGTTAGACACAATTGAACAAAATCATCGGAAGTTAGACACCACGCTTGAACAAACACGTGAAGATTTAACTACTGAGTTACATAACATTGAATCGAAATGTCAAAAAGTATATAATGACGTAAAACACAAATTTGTGAGCATTTTCAACCTATTTTTTCGCGGCATTAAAATGCATTACAGAATCACGAAGCAGCCATAAAAGAACTGCAAACTATTGTTCATGAAAATCATGAGACCTTGCAAGCTAAAATTGACTCAGCTGCATCTACCGATTCAGTTACACAACTTGCAAAAACTCAGGAAAACTTAAAGGACAAAGTAGATACTCTGAAAATTGGTTCAGAAAGACACATGGAGGAAATTAGTTCATTATCAGAGAAAGTAGTTGAACTTTCGGATCAGCTAAATAATTTATCTATGAAGGTAGATGATAATCTGAATGACACAAAACCACTAGTCTTAAATGACACAGAAGAGTGCGAACAAATTAGGAAATTCAAACAAAATCAGAATCAAATTAATATGCAACACCAAAGAGAAATCTGGGAAGTACAAGATCAGCTGACACAGGTAATACAAGAATTACGTATTTTAGAGGACACTCGCGCTCCAATACGGGAAGAGGGACATAGAAATACGGAACAGCCGCAAAATAATAACACAGGGTATTTCGGATAATATGAAAGAAATTGGCAAGGTGCACCGAAATTTGAGAAGGAACCGCCGACACGACGTAACAGTGACCGATATGCGACTCTCCGACACGATGATTTTGACTATAAGCTGTTCATTACTATACATAAATTCAAAACATTTGAGAATTCTTGCAACGACATTCATCCATAAGCACGTCTCCATCAATTCTCTCATTGTTTTCCTCCCAACTGGTAACTAGAGCACAGATTAGAATTTATGTGTGGATATTTAGAGAATGAACCCGCTGTAAGAATGCGATCGGTCATTTACGATTGCCACAGTGAAGGAGAATTTTATCATGCCTTCCTCTCAGCATATTGGTCTCAAGCTACACAAGACTGAGTAAAACATAGCATCATAATGATGAAACATTTCGAACAATCTGAATTCTCCAGTCTTGTGAAATATTTTGAAGACATGTTGCACAAGAATCAGTACCTGTCAAACCCATACAGCCCCTCAGAGCTCATCCGCATTTGCTTAATCAAATTACCTGAACATTTACGACATATTATTTTGCCAGAATGTTGCAAAGACGACATTGAAGCTTTTCAGGGACTCTTACAAGAATTAGAAATTGACACTGACAATCGTGGAACGCGAAAACAGGGTCACAACAATTACAGGTCCCATCCGTCGCAATTCCGCAATGAAAGAAATAATAACTGGACACGACAAGGCTATTCTCACAACACAAATCATGACCAAAACAGACACCACCCATGTGACAACCGTTGGCAGAGTAGTAAGAGTTACAAAGAAAGATCGCACATCTGCAGTAATGACTATCACAGAGACAATCAGAGAAACAGGCAATATAGGAACCAAAATAATTATTATCAAGGGAGACAGAATAACTTAAGACGCAACGGTCCAGCGCGCAGTACGATTCAGGGAGAAATTCTCCACCATATGTCCGACAAGAAAGAAACTATGGAATTTACTGACATGACGACAGACGATATGATCGTAACGACAGACCTGAATTGCATCAGAACTGGAGGGATTCAAACAGGGCAGGGCCCTCTTGACAAGGTGAATTTGTAGAAGTTAGGTCTCCTAATCCTAATAACGAAGCACTCCAACAAAGAGACAGACAATGACTCACAACACAGGCAGCCGCGTGCACCGGCTGGCTCAGAGAAAAATAACATAGACGCTAACCTTGAGAAAAATTTTAGCATTCTTTACCGATGTACCATATACCACACGATAACTCCATTGAAGCTGGAGCTCTGCATAGTAGGAAGAGTAAAGGTTTACATCATATTTCGCGTAAAACCGTTTATTGAAAGATAATCTGCTTTTTAACTTAGCCTTTGCTATAAAATTTTTCACTTCACGTTACTAGTACACTTCGTCAGACTTAGAAACTGTTAACACACAACTATGTTTTAAAGTTAACTATCCAGTCTAGAACCTGGGGAACATATTTAGACAGTAATTACGAATGCATTGTTATAGTGAACAGAAAACACAGTGTCATTGTGCATGTACATTCTTGCTTGTTAGTTGCATGATTATGTAACGACTATAAGGCTTACATACTTAGAACATATAATGCTAATGAGATTTTAATGCAACAGTTTGGTTTACTTGAAAAGACATTCCTTATTTGAAGTAGTTTCTGTGAGATTAAAGATGACTTAGTACTTGGTTTCTTTGATAGATACACGATTATATCATGACGCTACTAATATGTGACACAATTTACATTGTTGCTTTTGCTGTGTATCTGTTTTATATCTGCACAGTTTTTCTGTATTATTCTGGAAAGTAAAACATGTTTTAGCAGTAACTTTTGTGGTATAGCTACAATGAGACAGCCTTTTCCCTAGCACAACAATACGTTACATTATAGTACTTTCTTGATCACAGTAAGGTACATAATAACTAAGATATCTACCCGCAAAGCATTTCACTTTTGTTTATCACGAGGTAAGTACATTGACTTCTGCAGAACTTAGCTTTCGGAGAATGATAACTACGACACTTCCACAGAGATTATCTTACAACAAGACACACAGTTTAGCGGTAGAGTACACGTATTTGAGTGATTAATTTTGTACTTAAACCATTTATTTTTCAAGATTTTTTAATTACAAAGAAAGTTTTCCGTGATACATTTCATTCCATTGCTGTAATCTGTAACACCTGAGGGTATAATTACATTAATCCTCAGGGGGGTACACGCTTACTTTGTGTACCATGTGTTTGGCAAGCACAAGGAGCCTTAGCTAATATGGTATTTGCTTATACAATTTTACACATTGGTACCATGTTTCTCTAACACAGAATTACACAGCTATCTGATTATTTGACAGAGAAACAAACATCTTTTTACTACGTCAGTGACACATGTTTATGCAACTACACAGTTGGATAACTTCACACTTATGAAATTGAATTTGTTCTGTACTTTGTGAACTGTTCATATTTTTTTTTCAGAACCATTGTGATACTATGAGAGCTTTGAATGATGTATTTGGTATGGGATTTGAGGTACATGACACTATTGAAATGAGCAGAGAATTTTCTTTAGGTTTTGATATTATTGGAATAAGCTATGACGATTTTGAGATTTGACTGAGGTGTTATGATGTTATTTTTACGACGGCAATGTGTATTTTGCTGTTGAGGTATGTTTATGATCAATAAGCTGATGCTATATGAGGAATTTGATTATGCTATGTATTTATTATGACGAAATATTGAAGAAGTGTCGACAAACATGTATATGTGTAATAAGGTAAGGAATAATGAGTAGTGGTTAGGGACTCTGACTTGTGAAAAAGGATGTTGGAAACCAAGAATCATACTTTAAGAGTTATGAAATGTGTGTAAATGCGTGAATGTATCACAATGCCGACGAATATTTTTTGGACACTGTTATATTTATAGGATTTTGTTTCTACAGATTTGCAACGCAAATTCTCGACGTGTGAAATTTTTATATGACACTGTCCGTGTAAAGCAAACTGGTGTCGTAAATATTTCGGTAAGAAAGTTGAGTGACCACCTTCACGTAATGCATCATGGGCACCCATCTGCGCGACAATCTCCTGGAAAAAAGCCATTAGTGTGTGCCTTTCAGAGGCACAGGTGGAAAAGAAAGAGGCCATTATCCTTGCTATTGACATTCCTTTGTAGAAAGCATCGCAAATACGACACGGTCAATCTTGAAAACATATTTAATTTATGATGTTTACTAAAATACCTAATGAAATTATGAGAAACATTTTTACATCTATTGTCTTTCTAGTTGAGAGATTGCTCAATTTGTTTAATATCTAGTTTCTAGCTCCACTGCAGCATTGGTTAAAATAAAATTTAATAGATGTACTAATACAAATATTTTCTGTCTACAGATCCAGTAAATAATAATTTTACGATATACTTCCAAAAAAATGAGGGAGCACAAAAAGACATTTCCCTTCACAGGAACTGAATACATAATTTTCTTTTCAAGTACTTGGTAATTTATTTTGTAGAATAAGTTGTGGTGCACCACTTTAATTACATATATATTAAGATGTGAATATACATTTCCCTTATCTGCATTGTTGTCTTTAGTGTAATATTTTTTCTGCTTGAGCTTTGTCATGTTTAGGAATAAGTTATAGCATTTGCTGCTGCTGTTTGCCAGGCATAGTGTTACTGAATTTGACTTTGTATTACTCTGTTAAGCCAGTTTTACTATGGATTTATTCTTCTTGTTTGCTGCACATTGCCTTATATTAGTTGTAATATTGCAATTGCTTTGCTAATTTATATATACTGCTGCTTGCTTTGCCAATTTGAATTTTTTTGTCATTCCTGTTTGTGTTAATTTGTTGTGTGTTGCTGCATTGCCTCGTCCCTTAGGATATATACCTGAGCTCAGTAGATTTAAGTTAGCTTAAGAGGGGGTAGACTATAAAAGAAACTATGGAGAATAGGGAAAGAATGCATTGAGAAGTTATATGAAAAAGATTTGGGCCAAAATGAGTATTGTACAATGAGAAATAATTATTTTGAAAGAAATATGAATAGAATACAGAATGTAGGTATACATAGGACTTTTTGGGAATAATGATGAATGAACGGAGGTCTCCAAGAAGTAAACAAAGTCTTGTTTGCGAAATACTGCAGTAAAACAAACCCTGTCCTTTACTTTTGTATTATTCTGCTATGTGTTTGTGTACCCTTTCCTGTCTTTATGTGTTTATCTGATAAGACTTACGTTGTAGAATTTTTCTAATAGTCAGCTACATTCACTATGACGAGGAATGCTGTTATCCTCAAATGTAATTTGCATTTATAATATGTTAATTACTTTGTAAAGATGTTTAGACATTATTTATTGTGTTTTGTTTTAATGCTCATGTGTGAAGTTGATGTTTCAAAAGTTATTCTGATCTTTTATGTATGTACTTATGTCATAATTCCTGTAACACTGATGTATCTGTTTATTACTATTCTTTTGTAAAGCTTGTACTACTACAAATGTTATCTGTGTTGTTGTGTTCTTTAATGCTGTATTTTGTACCTTTGTAATTGTATTCTTATGTTGTAAATTTATAATTAGACACCAGTTCTTAAAATTCATTTCACTGCACACGTTTTTGTTGGTCATAGTACACGCAGAATATGCGAGAAAAGTGGGGACTGGTAGCATTTGCACGTGTGTTGATAATTCAACAAGGGACTGGTTAACAGCATTGCTGGTTCTAAGGACAACTCCAAAAACTTTGTGCGTGGACAAGTGGTGGTTTATGGACTTGCTATATTCTCTGCAAGACTCTTCGATGGTGATTGTGCACCTGCACAATCACAACGGATGGCTGCTAGCCATCTCTACAAGGACTACAGTGGGTCTACACATTTGATGATTCATCAATACCATTATTTCTACAAGGACTACAGTGGGTCTGTACCTCTGGTGGCCCACCAATATCGTAATCTCTACCAGGACTACAGTTGGTCTGCGCTGTGATGACCTACCTACCAATATTCTTCAAAACTTCGACTGCCTCTGTGGTGGGTTTGCTCTGTTATGGACCATTACCTGTCTGCATGTCAAGAGTCAGCACTGTCTTTCCGTTTGAAGGACGACACTACTTCTTCAAGACTGCATGGAAATCCACTACTTCCGTGTGCATTTTCTTTTACTGCTCAGACTTTGAGAAAAACACTGCAATTTTACTGTGATGAACGATCAGGACCGTCTTTATGGACTGTGAGAAAATTTTAGCTTTTGACCAACACTGTATCGACAAGTGTGTGCAAAAAAATGGTTCAAATGGCTCTGAGCACTATGGGACTTAACATAGGTGGTCATCAGTCCCCTAGAACTTAGAACTACTTAAACCTAACTAACCTAAGGACAGCACAAACATCCATGCCCGAGGCAGGATTCGAACCTGCGACCATAGCAGTCGCGCGGTTCCCGACTACACGCCTAGAACCGCTGGACCACCGCGGCCAGCAAGTGTGTGCATTTGATTTCTTTGTTATTGTAATTGTGAAAAATTTTTTCAAATCTGTATTGGCCACTGCCCAAAACAATTTGTAAAATTTTTTGTGGGGAGCATGGGGGCCATGTAAGTAGGCTGTTTAGGTTTTTATATTGGTAACGCCACGTAGCGCTCTGTATGAAAATCACTGGCTTATGTAAGTAGGCTGTTTAGGTTTTTATATTGGTAACGCCACGTAGCGCTCTGTATGAAAATCACTGGCTGTGCTGTGTGCAGTCTGTGCTAGTTTCCATGGTTGTCTGCCATTTTAGTGTTGGGCAGCTGGATGTGAACAGCGCGTAGCGTTGCGCAGTTGGAGGTGAGCTGCCAGCAGTGGTGGATGTGTGGAGAGAAATGGCGGAATTTTGAGAGCGGATGATCTGGACGTGTGTCTATCAGAAACCGTACATTTGTAAGAATGGATGTCATGAACTGCTATATATATTATAACTTTTGAACACTATTAAGGAAAATACATTGTTTGTTCTCTATCAAAATCTTTCATTTGCTATTTATGCCTATCAGTAGTTAGTGCCTTCAGTAGTTTGAATCTTTTATTTAGCTGGCAGTAGTGGCGCTCGCTGTATTGCAGTAGTTCGAGCAACGAAGATTTTTGTGAGGTAAGTGATTTGTGAAAGGTATTGGTTAATGTAGTCAGGGCCATTCTTTTGTAGGGATTTTTGAAAGTCAGATTGCATTGCACTAAAAATATTGTGTGTCAGTTTAGTGTTGATCAGAATAAGTAAAGAGAGTAATGTCTGAGTACGTTCAGTTTTGCTCAGCTGTTTGAAAATCAAATAATGTTTATCAGCACAGTAATTCATTAATTTTTTTTAGGGGACGTTTCAATTTACGTTTTGTCGACTGGGAATCCATGTGTGACAGGCGGAAAGAAGAAAGGGCCTTATCATCCATTTATCGGTGTTAGTGATGGCTCAGCTCTGTCAGTGTCGATTGAAGAAATATAGCAACCAGCCTTGCTTAAGAAGTAATTTCATTTCATTCAACAAAGGCGAAGTTTTCCGACAACCCGCAACTGTATCAGTAATGACTTAAGTAATAAAATACTGCTTCAGTAAATAGTGCGTTATCCTATTAGTTCAATGATAGAGAAGTAACGTTGAATGCTCTGTCACTACACTGCCTCGAACAACTACAGGGTATATAAGAAAGAATCATCCGTTTTTAAAAAAAAATCGTAACTACTATGTTACTTGAGATATATGAGTGAACAATGTAGTGTTGTAAAGAGCCAACTCTAGAGTTTAACATGGTTGCCGCTAGGTAGCAGCAGTGTGCGACCAATTCAATTCTATTAAAAATGGTCTACAGACAACAGAAAGCGTTTTGAGCTCTACGTTATGTGCTGTGAGGGTCAGTAGTAACTGTTCAACGTGACTTTCGAAGATATGGTGTGGATCTTCCTACAGCATAGAACATTGGACGATGGTACGAACATTTCCGAGAAACAGGTTGTTTGTGTAAAGGCAAATCGCCGGGGCCTCCCCGAGTGCCTGACACAGACGTCGAAATCCGTTCGCCGTGCAGATCGACAGCTCAACATGCCTCCGATGTCCGTCTGGCATGCGTTTCGTCGACGTTTACGTGTGAAACAATACGAAATTCAGCTGCTGCAAGCGCTTCGTGAAGGTGATAAACAACAACGTGTGTTCTGTAATTTTGTTTGTGGTAAGATGAAGGATGAAAGTTTTCTTCCAGGCTTAGTGTTTAGTGAGGAGGCAACATTCCATCTAAATGGGAAGGTAAACCGTCATAATGTGAGAATATGGAGTAAGGGACAACCACATGAAGTTGTACAACACGGGAGGGCTCTCCAAAATTTAATGTGTTTTGTGCAGTTTCACGGGAAAAGGTGTATGGTCCATTTTTCTCTGCCGAGAGGACTGTTAAGGGAAGCACATATCTCGATATGCTTCAGAACTTTCTTTTCTCACAGTTGGAGACTGAATCGAACGAGTTCATTTACCAACAGGATGGGGCACCGCCACACTGTCATCTGGAAGCGCGAGAATTTTTAGATAAAAGGATTACTGAACGATGGATGGGTCGCACGGGACCAAATGATTCAGCCTTACATTACTGGCCTCCAAGGTCACGGACCTGACTCTATTTCTTTTTGGGGCTTATAAAAGACTGTTCATATGCCTTCCTTACCAACAACAATGATTGAACTGGGGCATCACGTAACAGCAGCTCTGTGGGAGCTGTAACTCAAGACATGCTCGCTGCAGTGTGGGAACAATTTGAATACTGCATTGACAAACGCCGTGACTCTCAAGGGGGGCATCTTGGACACCTATGACGAGATATGAAAAGAAAAAAAACTTTTAGAGTTTCCCATTCATCAAAAAACAGAATTTATTATATACGTTTATACGTTTCAGAAATGAGCTAAATCGGATGATTCTTTTTGATACATCCTGTATTATGACAGCCTACTCACGGAAAGAAAGTCTTATACCTTCTGACTACAAGACTATCTATTCTTCAGTACTTGCGAAGAGACAGGAACAGCGACCTTCATGCCATAGCAACAACGATAGTTACCAAAGACAAAGACTTTACAAAAAAGCTATGACATTATCTTTTCATGTCTGGGAAAAGCGTCATCGTCACTTTCGACTATTAAAATCATTTATTTACATTGTCTACAATACTAGTTCACCGTTTAATCATTTTCAAGAGTAACACCGCTAAAATGGCTGAAAAACACTCCACAAATAAATAATTTCAACAGTCGAATACGACAGTAATGTTTTTTACAACTATCTAGCTGAGTATTTGTGCTTGCAGCAGTGACAATCACACCTCACATTCCGCTCAGAAGAAATGAGAACACTTGATTAAAATTTGACGAGCGAGAAGAGTTATGGACAGATATAAAACACGACGTAAATCGTTCTGGGTAGAAATACTCGTACATGAAGAGTGAAATGAAATGATCGTATGGCATTGTTGGCCGGGAGGCACCATGCGGGGAAGTTCGACCGCCGTATTGCAAGTCCTTTTTAGTTGACGCCACTTCGGCGACTTGAGAGTCAGTGATGATGAAGAACACACAACACCCAGTCATCACGAGGCAGAGGAAATACCTGACCCCACCGGGAATCGAACCCGGGACCCCGTGCGCAGGAAGCGAGAACGCTACCGCAAGACCAAGAGCTGCGGACAGACATAAAGAGTAAAGTGATAAAAGGAAGCAAAATCCCGTCCTGATTTAATGGTTCCATTCATGGAATACTGAGGAAACAAAGATTTTGTCAGAATGAAACGAAAATAACAGAGAAAATATCAACCTGTGCATATGGACACATAAAGGTATCTGAAGTCGACTACTTATTTCACTCTCAGTTCTTGGTTCCAGATTTTTCTGAATATGACAGGAATTTCTGGTCGTATGAGGGGATCGAAAACTTACATTCAGTCAGACATGGATCAATAAAAACAGAGGATCGCAAACATGAAGCAAAAATTAGGAATTTAAAACAGAGTTCACGCATCAGGATCCAAATACTGTACCACCGTCTGCTAGCAGCACAGTCTTACAAATGGGTCATATTGAAATAAAACACCTCAGGCGTTGAAAATCAATTGAAAAACGAAAAAGGCGCCATGCCCTTACAGAATTCCCCTTAACATAGACTGCACATTTAGTACGCTGTCTGGTTTATATTCTTTCGGAAACCTTCGCACTGGGAAAAGTCAAGGGGGATTGAAAAAGAGTGGAGATTACTTTTGTTCAAAATGGTTCAAATGGCTCTAAGCACTATGGGACTTAACATCTGAGATCATTAGTCCCCTAGACTTAGAACTACTTAAACCTCACTAACGTAAGGACATCACACACATCCATCCCTGAGGCAGGATTCGAACCTGCGACCGCAGCAGCAGCGCGGTTCCGGACTGAAGCGCCTAGAACGGCTCGTCCACAGCGGCCTACATTACTTTTGTTTATGAGAAGGTAAGAAAGAGTGGGTTTACGAATTAAAGACCAATATCAACAAAGATTATAGAGCACATCCTAAGCTTAAACATTATGACATTCTGGAGCGAAAAAAGGATTATTCAGGGAAAAAATCGTGTAAGACACAGATGAACTAGTGGATTCTGTGTCACTGATTTTCTGAAAGGCATTCCGCATTGTGTAACATTGTCGACTGATTACCGCCGGCCGCGGTGGTCTAACGGTTCTAGGCGCTCAGTCCGGAGCCGCGCGACTGCTACGGTCGCAGGTTCGAATCCTGCTTCGGGCATGGATGTGTGTGATGTCCTTAGGTTAGTTAGGTTTAAGTAGTTCTGAGTTCTAGGGGACTGATGACCATAGATGTTAAGTCCCATAGTGCTCAGAGTCATTTGAACCATTTTTTTCGACTGATTACCACGAAATGAATGCGCAGAGTCTCTTCAGATACTTGTGACTGTCCTACAAAATTTATGAGTGATGGAAAACAGAACGCTGGACTGGACGACTAATGGTCAGCAAAGACGAAGGTACATCGGACATTCCGCAAGAAAGTGTGATAGGATCGATAATCCTCTCACTATACATAAAAAGATTATGACATGGAGTCAGAAGCACTGTCAGATTGTTAGTATACAATGCTGTTGGCTACAGGTAAACATGGGATTGTGATGTAAGAAAATGAAAAGTGACGGCAGGATGGCTGCGAAGGAACGCAAAAGATATAGACAAAACGCGTGGACAAACACTCATCTCCTCCTAAATTTCCTGCAGAGTCATCATTATCCTTCAAACGCATTTCGTACCGGAAAAAATGGTCTGTGGACCTATTGCATAGAACTGCCCAGCGTAGAATACCATGAATGAAGAGAATTTCACTGCATTGTCTGTTCCTGAAGGTATGTCTCAGTTTTTAAAGTGTTGAAATTACACTTACAATTCTCAAAGTTCCCAACCCCATGATCCCAACGTGAACATATCCCCAGAACAGGGTGGTCCTGATATTAAGCGTAGAGTTTGTTCGTTTGAACATTCTCGTATCGAGTGACTTTGAATGTCACCAATGCATCATTAAATGCTTGAGCTCTACACTGACGTACAGAGGCGTATGTTTCACCACTATTCACATTGCGAGTACATAAAAAATTCGTCTCTCATCCATACTATTTCAGAAACGCAAATGGAGGTACATTAAATGCACTCGAAGTTGCGAACACGAACAACCATCAGCCGCACAAGGGAATGACGGCAACGAAAAACTGTGTCGGACCGGGACTTCAGCCAGGATTTACGGCTTTACGCGAGCTGCCACCTACCAGACCCAAACTTCCATATTTTGTCGTTCCTGCTTCTGAACTTGTATACACATTATGTAATTCTCGTACAGGGAAACATATTTTAATTGAAAATCGCTGCGTGGTGTCGGTGTATGTATACGATATTGATATGCAAGGAACATTGCACCGTTCATATTAACAACACAGGCACTGCAGTTTCGTAAATGAGGTGTTTTGTCAACATATTTCAACGCTTTGGTTTGCAGTTAACCCAACCTTTGTTTGTTCGTCGGTAACATTCGTTCCAATGTTGTCAGAAAACATACGTTTAACTTCACCACCTCGCTGCTAATCAACTTCTTATGGATAACCACCTGATTAATAGCGAGGCGGCGAAGTTACATTTTGAGCACCCTACCCGTTTCTGTTTCTTTCTTGTTTTCGGGGTCATTAGCCTGCTGACCAGTTGGATGCGGTCCACCACACCTCTGCCAATGTCTTCATCTTACAGTGACAACTACATTCACTCTCCTCCACTGTTTGTTGTCTAGCTCTGTCTTCCTTTATAATTTTTCTCTCTCTAGCTCCATCTGCTATCACAGAAGCTGTTCACTGATGCGATAACACATGTCCTGTCATCCTGCCCTTTTTTCTAGTTCCGTTTTCCATACATTTATTTCCTCTACGGAGAGCCCCCTGATTTCGTACATTATTTTTCTTTTTTTGTTTCTTTTTTTACTTTCTCAGATGGAGAAGAGCAGGCTGTTCGAGAGCTTCCTAAGTCTCTTTTCAGCTATGGGTGATACATTTCTTTTGTTTTATTACAATATCAGTATCAAATTACATTTATTTTCTAAGTTCACACTCTTAATTCTTTTCTTTTGATTCTGTCAGTTAGCTTAAATACTAATTTCTTATCTTACATACCAATTTAAAGATATGACACTGTTTTGCTGTACTTGTTTGGTTTATGCTATTTTCGTTATCAATATTTACTTCATAACTATTATATAAAGTATAAGCTGGTAACACGATTTTTACTATTGTTAAGGTAATTTTGTTTGCAGTTATCATAGTTTAAATTCTAGGTTCAAATGGCTCTGAGCACTATGGGACTTAACATCTGAGGTCATCAGTCCCCTAGAACTTAGAACTACTTAAACCTAACTAACCTAAGGACATCACACACATCCATGCCCGAGGCAGGATTCGAACCTGTGACCGTAGCGGTCACGTGTTCCAGACTGAAGCGCCTAGAACCGCTCGGCCACACAGGCCGGCTAAATTCTAGGTATGTTGTAGCTGTGGCTTTTCTGTTACATTATTTCATCAAGGTCCCGGAGTATAAGCATGTACAGGGCCAGATCTGGAATGATTTTTGTGGTATTTCGGGTGACTGTTCAGGCTATTTTTGACGTCGTTGCTAGTATGGGGCAAGTCGTGATCATGTCCTCCATATTCGGATTACTTCGGCGGTTGTGGTCACCATATATCTCGGCGTTGACTTATCTCCGTCCGACCAGACCTCGGAAGGCCCAACGGTATCAACCGACAACCGTGTCATCCTTAGCCCATAGGTGTGTGTGTGAAATCTTATGGGACTTAACTACTAAGGTCATCAGTCCCTAAGCTTACACACTACTTAGCCTAAATTATCCTAAGGACAAACACTTGCATTTACATTTTTACACCCATGCCCGAGGGAGGACTCGAACGTCCACCGGGACCAGCCGCACAGTCCATCACTGCAGCGCCTTAGGCCGCTCGGCTCCCCCCTAGGTGTCGCTGGATGCGGATGTGAAGGGGCATGTGGTCAGCACACCACTCTTCCGGGCGTTGTTAGTTTCATGACCGGAGCCACTACTTCTCATTCAAGTAGCTCTGCAGTTGGTCTCACGAGCGCTTACCAAACTCCGCTTGCCAACAGCGCTCGGCAGCCCCGACGGTTACCCATGCAAGTGCTAGCCAACCGCGACAGCGCTTAATATCGGCAATGCGATGGTAACTGGTGTTACCACTGCGACAAGGCCGTTGGCTCTTGTCTTAATAATGCTTCAGGAGCTGTATTTACATCTTTGCTAGTCGCTTGGTCAATTTTTGTTTGGCACATAATAATTTTCTACTATGTCATCTTATTACATAGATTACAAAATTGCTTCTGATGCCTTCGCTGGATTAGTTAAACTTAAGACTGTAAGTTGATGCCTGAAGTGGTTTACTTGGTTTCATCGTAGCTCAGTGATACTGGTAGTGATTACTCGTATAAACTGAGGAATCACGCATTTTCTGCCATTATCAGTGTGCAATGTAGGATGTGATTAGTACAATACTGCTTCGGATTCAGTGACTACAGGGTACTCTCAACCCTTGTAGGTCATATGGTCCTCTACTACCTGACTGACCTCCACGCCCCATCTCGCAGTGACTTCTGAGCCGCGTATCACATTGAAAGCCAGCTTAGAGCTGGTGGCACCTCTCTGGACTCTTCACGGCACATGATGTCACAACATGAACAGTACAAAGATTTTTCAATCTCATCAACAGATATTATGCGCATGAGTATTCACGCCAGTATGTAGAATGTATGAGACTGCAGAAAAACGGACGTCAATTACGCAGTCCCGAAGATAACACATGCAGAAAACTCTGAGACCTAGCACACAATCAGCTGAACAGATCAGAATACAAGTTTCTTACAACAGTAATAAACAGAGGAATAGAAAATGAAACTACGTATGTGTTATATGACGACTAGTCTGGTTATAGAAAAGGTAAAGGCACCAGAAGCAGTTTTGACGTTGCAATTGGTAATGTTGCAAGACGTTAGAAAAATGAGGGCGGTTTCTTATAATATGACGACGAGGAATAGGCGTTCGATAATGCAAAATGGTACGAAACTTCTGAAATTTTCAAACAGATAGCTATAAGCTGCAGGAAAAAATGGGTATATACACTTTATGATCAGAAGAATCCGAACACCGCTTGACCCCAGTATTACCAATTCATTTTTCATAAAGCGTGTTACGGTGAGGACGGGGGTACGTTGTGCCCACCCTGAAAAAAATAAAAAAGTATTCGCTAATTGTTGTTTAATTATATTAGCAATATACATTTTAATAAGGTAATGATGAGTAATCAGAGTCCAGAACTGGAAAATACCTTTTAACACACTCTTTGTAATAACAACACGCTTTCAATAACGTCTGTTACCTACTTTATAGCCACAACAAAAAAAATTCAAAAAACTGTCTTTTATCCTCAACATACTTCTTAAATAAATATTGATGTTAACTCATGCCCTGATCCTGGAAGTAGTAAATACGACATTCACTGGGGGAAGTGGTATCTACCACTGAGATTTAAAATTTTGGGGTAAGATTAACTGAAAAATTTGAAACATATATGGAATCTGGGAGAAAAATTCATTAAAAACAATAAATATTATTTTCAAAATTTTAAAATAAAAAGAAATGACTAGATTACAATATTTTTAAAAGGAAGTCATAAAATAACTTCCCCTTGGTATTGCGAGGGTTAATAGACATTAACATGTGTGTCCACCCTTCGCTATTATGACGACTTGAACTCTGCTGAGGACACCTCCAGTGAAGTGAAACTGTCTGAGAGTCTATGGAGGAATGGCAGTCCATTCTTCCCGAAGAGCCGAAATCAGAGAAGATAGTGATGTTGGACTCTGTGGTCTGCTAAAAGTTATCTGCCGAGCTCTCTAAGGCAAAAAATAAGGAAAGTAAAATGAAACTAAAAAATTATTTGAATGGGAAGGCATTCAGTAGATCTGATGCAAATGTACAGACAAACCAATTATAATAGTTTCACAAAACCTGGATGATTTATTCAAGAAAATTGAACAATTGGATAACCCGTTAGTCTATGCCTGGACTTTCTGCAAGCAGTTATTCGATTTGGCATTGATTCATAGAGTTGTTAAATGTCCTGCTGAGTGATATCGTGCCAAATTCTGTTAAACTGGCGCGTTAGATAGTCAGAATCCCAAGATGGTTGGAGGGCTCTGCCCATAATGATCCAAAAGCTCTCAATCTGAGAGAGATACGGCGCCCTCGCCAGCCAAGATATCGCTTGGCAAAAGCGAAGGCAAGCGGTACAAACTGTCCCCTTGCGCGGGCGGTCATTGTCTTGCTGAAATGTAATCCAAGAATGACTCGTCCTGTAAGGGTGCTATGAATGACAACCAAAGGGGTCCTGCTATGAAAAGAAGTGGCACCCCAGTCCAGCACTCCTGGTTGTCAGGCCGTATGGCGGTGACAGAATATTTGGTATCCCCTCCCCCCCCCCCCCCCACAACCCCCACCCCCAATCATCTCCAACATGTCTTCGGCCCGGAAACTTTGTGAATGGAGTAGAATTGTCTTCAGTGATGAGTCCCACTTCGAACACAGCTCTGATAACCAGTGGGAACCGGTCTGGAGGCACAATGCACAAAGGTGGGATTAATACAGCCATACAGCCCGCCAAACAGGAAAGAGGTAGAAATAAAGCCTTGTTGGAACCAGGTAAACGGGGATAGACTCCGTTTTAACAAGGCTTCGTATACTGCACCTGGCATTCTGTGTGAGCAGCATGAACCACAGGCTAACATTTACTCTCCCCCACGATTAGGACTACGGTCTAGGTATATCAGTAGTTATAATGATGCTGAAAGACATTCCACTGAACCAGCTCATTATTAAAACATACACTACTGGCCATTGAAATTGATACACCAAGAAGAAATGCAAATGACAAACGGGTATTCATTGGACAAATGTATTATACTAGAACTGACATGTGATTACATTTTCACACAGTTTGGGCGTATAGGTCCTGAGAAATCAGTACCCAGAACTACCACCTATGGCCGTAATAACGGCCTTGATACGCCTGGGCATTGCGTCAAACTTGGATGGCGTGTACAGGTACAGCTGCCCATGTAGCAGCGCGGTACCACACTTCACCAAGAGAAGTGACTGGCGTATTGTGACGAACCAGTTGCTCTGCCACCAATGACCAGACGTTTCCAATTAGTGAGAGATCTGGAGAATGTGCTGGCCAGGGCAACAGTCGAACATTTTCTGTATACAGAAAGGCCCGTACAGGACTTGAAACATGCGGTCGTGCATTATGCTGCTGAAATGTAGGGTTTCGCAAGGATCGAACAAAGGGTAGAGCCACGGGTCGTAACACATCTGAAATGTAACGTCCACTGTTCAAAGTACCGTCAATGTGAACAAGAGGTGACCGAGACCAATGGCACTCCATACCATCACGCCGGGTGATACGCCAGTATGGTGATGACGAATACACGCTTCCAATGTGCGTTCACCGCGATGTCGCCAAACACGGATGCGACCATCATGATGCTGTAAACAGAACCTGGATTCATCCGAAAAAATGACGTTTTGCTATTCGTGCACCCAAGTTCGTCGTTGAGTACACCATCGCAGGCGCTCCTGTCTGCGATGCAGCGTCAAGGATAAACGCAGCCACGCTCTCCGAGCTGATAGCCCATGCTGCTGCAAACGTCGTCGAACTGTTCGTGCATATGTTTGTTGTCTCGCAAACGTCGCCATCTGTTGACTCAGGGATCGAGACGTGCTGCACGATCCGTTACAGCCATGCAGATAAGATGCCTGTCATCTCGACTGCTAGTGATACGAGGCCGTTGGGATCCAGCACTACGTTCCGTATTACTCTCCCGAACCCACCGATTCCATATTATGCAGACAGTCATTGGATCTCGACCAACGCGAGCAGGGCAATGTCGTGATACGATAAACCGCAGTCGCGTTAGGCTACAATCCGACCTTTATCAAAGTCGAAAACGTGATGGTACGCATTTCTCCTCCTTACACGAGGCATCACAACAACGTTTCAGCAGGCAACGCCGGACAACTGCTGTTTGTGTATGTCAGCAAGTTGTAGGTGTCGCCACCGGCGCCAGTCTTGTGTGAATGCTCTGAAAAGCTAATCATTTGCATATCACAACATCTTCTTCCTGTCTGTTAAATTTCGCGTCTGTAGCACGTCATCTTCGTGGTGTAGCAATTGTAGTGGCCATTAGCGTAATTCAATCCCTTTACTGGAACCGCCTAATCTATTATTTGTGTTAGAAAGCCTTACCTTCCATCCTCCAGTATATTACCGCTGTATTGTCATAAGTCCGCAGCTCGTGGTCGTGCAGTAGCGTTCTCGCTTCCCACGCCCGGGTTCGCGGGTTCGATTCGCGGCGGGGTCAGGGATTTTCTCTGCCTCGTGATGACTGGGTGTTGTGTGATGTCCTTAGGTTAGTTAGGTTTAAGTAGTTCTAAGTTCTAGGGGATTGATGACCATAGATGTTAAGTACCATAGCGGTCAGAGCCATTTTCTTTTGTATTGTCGTAAGGTTTCTGTTTATCAGTCCATCTGAATTCTATATTAAACCCTGTTCTTGAGAGAGAATCCGGGGCTATTTGTTCACATTGTCAATTCTCAGAGTGATCTAGGATGTGGTCATTAAACTGGGCGATAATCACCGCGACAATTGTCTTGGCTGATTTTCCCTGTTGCAGTTGGCAACATTGTCTTGAACGAGTGGTTTTATGCTTACTGGTATCATTATTTCGTACCGCTGTACAAATGGTAACATTAAAGATATGGGCTACAGAAGAATTGCTAAGATTAAGCCGTCTCAGAAAGGAAAAGTGCGCCGGCCGCAGTGGCCGAGTGGTTCTAGGCGCTACGGTTTGGAACCGCACGACCGCTACGGTCGCAAGTTCGAATCCTGCCTCGGGCCTGGATCTGTGTGATGCCCTTAGGTTAGTTAGGTTTAAGTAGTTCTAAGTTCTAGGGGACTGATGACCTCAGCAGCTAAGTCCCATAGTGCTCAGAGCCATTTGAACCATTTGAACCAAAGGAAAAGAGCATTTCACAGAAAGGAATACGTAAATACCTATCTAAAACGTTAAAAAGCGGAAAGAACGAATTTCCTGGAACTTATCCTTAAGCATTGTTTTCTTTTGATGTAACAGGAGGTAGCAGCAGGGGAAGGAAGGAAGACAGCTAATGAGAAATTAAGTACAGTTTCATTTTAGCAATAATTCTGGAAGAGACTGACCATCTTGAAGTAACAATTTCTCCTTGTTCTGAAGGATCTAGCTAGCTGTTTTTCCCTATTTGTCACTGTAACCACACTTGAACTGCTATCAAATCATAGCTTGGGAGCCACATTCCTAGATCCAAAAAAGACGACGTTCCAAATGGTCTGCCCTCCTGTGGAACGTTAAGTGCTGTGCTATGTGCTGATACTTGTTTTCACCCATTCCTATCCTTTCATAGCCACGCCAAGGTAGATATTACACAGTATAAGTATTAAGTTGTGTTCGTTATACATTAACATCTATGTCTATTCAGGTTGTGATAGCTCACTTCAAGATGATCCAAGTAACATTACGAAAATCTATTGCGAATTTTTTGCCCTAAGGTAGAGTCATCTGCAATGCAGCAAGACGTACTTGGATTATCTGTTCAGAAACGATAATTTTAGGAGAAAATTCCTTTTCTGGATCACACAAACAGCTAGCCACAGTCTTTCCTGCAAATGAAATCTATTTTACAGGGCTACTATATGTCATCACCTTTAATGTCCTCTTGGCCAAATTTCAGTAATCAGAATTCAATTCAGCACCATATTTCCCAGCTAGATTCGTCTAGCACAAGATTTTTAGTTCTCTATTGATACCAGTAATAATAGTCAACAATCTGCGCTATCCTCCATTTATACGACTAATCATAATTTTCAACATTGAATTGAGAGATGAAACTTCGTGCCCAGTTAGAAAACGAGTATATTACGTAGAATAAGATAGTGCACTTGGTTGCCATAGATGACCTCTGACAATTCGAATTTGAAGAGATTTATAGTGATTGTTGACCTATTGTTGGAGACCTAACTCATTTGATCACGGCTTCGATACTTGAACAGGTTTAGTCCACAAAGATTGCTTAAGTTCACTGCACGGATCATTGAAAATTTATGTGACCGTTGCACAAGAGACGTAAGGCATAAGGGGCTCTGAAGGACATTAGTCTACCGCTAGACTTTCTATCAACAGGCAGTAGCGACATCATCTACCGACGCAAACTATTCTTTCCTCAGCAGACGTGACCACTAGATACTTGTACTTCCGATGTGCATTCTAATTAGTGTCAGCACATAAATATTGCAGATTAAGACTGGTTTGCGACGAAACATTCGGTAATTAAGTAGTGTCTGTTTGCTTACGATAGTTCAGTATGCTATAAGCTTAATGTCACTCTGAGCAATAAGAGGGTAAAAAACTGTACGTTCACACAAAGAGAGGCCTTATCACAGGCACTCTTCAATTTAGCGCTAGAGAAGTCTGGTAGGACATTAATCAATAGATAATTAACGGTAATACAAGTATGCATTGATATGCTTTATAAAGAGAAGTTTTTCCTCATACGTGAAATTAAAGTTAACAGAACTGCAAAAGCTAGTGACAACAGAAAAGCAGCAGTAAAAACCGCCTTATATGTCAATGAGGGGAAAACATAACACGTGGTAATCATTGTCGTTCATAGTGCGATGACACATCCAGTAGTCAACAAGATGAAATCAGACGGAACAGACAACACTAAATACCTGGGAGACTTCTGTATTGATTTCAGTTACCCCATATGACCATCTAATGCTTTATTCCTGTAAAAGCCGACAATTTCTAAATGTACCTCTTATACATTTAATAACGATGAGAATATTATTCATTACTCTGAGGTGGCTAAGTCACGGGACACCGATATGCATATATTCATATGACGGTATTATCACGTACACAAGGTATAAAAGGGCAGTGCGCTGGCGGAGCATTCAAATGTTCAATGTGTGTGGAATCTTATGAGACTTAACTGCTAAGGTCATCAGTCCCTAAGCTTACACACTACGTAACCTAAATTATCCTAAGGACAAACACACACACCCATGCCCGAGGGAGGACTCGAACCTCCGCCGGGACCGGCCGCAGAGTCCATGACTGCAGCGCCCTAGACCGCTCGGCTAATCCCGCGCGGCGGCGGAGCATTCATTTATACTCAGATGATTCATGTGAAAAGGTTTCCGATGTGATTATGGGCGCACGACTGAACTACCAGACTTTGAACGCGGGATGGTAGTTGGACCTACACACGTGGGACGTTCCATTTCGGAAATCGTTACGGAATAGAATATTCCGAGTGCCACAGAGTCAAGAGTGTGTCGAGACGAACAAATTTCAGGCCTTACCTCTCGCCATGGACAACGCAGAAGTCAATGACCTTCACTTAACGACCAAGAGCAGCGGCGTTTACTAGAGTCGTCTGCGCTAACATACAAGCAAAACTGCCACAAATAACCGCAGAAATCAATGTGGGGCATACGACGAAAGTATCCGTTAGGACAGTGTGATGAAATCTGGCGTTAACGGACTATGGCAACTGACGACCCACGCGAGTGGCTTTGCTAAGAGCACAATGTCACCAGCAGCGTCTATCCAGGATTCGTGACTATCTCGGTTGCACCCTAAATGACTAGAGACTGTTGCCTAGTTAGATAAGTCCCAATTTCAGCTGGTATGAGCTCATCGCAGAGTTCGAATGTGCCGCAGACCCCACCAAGCCATGGACCCACCTCGTCAACAAGGCTCCATAATGGTGTGAGCTGTGGCTGCATGGAATGGTCCGGGTTGTGTGGTCCAACTGAAGCGATCATTGGGAGGATATTGTTATGTTCGTCCACCTGGAGACAATTTGCACCCATGCATGGACTTCATGTTCCCAAACGACGATGGAATTCTTATGGACGACAGTGCGCCGTGTCACCAGGTCAGAGATGTTCGCGATTGGTTCGAAGAACATTCTGGACAATTGGAGCAAATGTTTTGGTCACCCATCGAACGATTATGGGACATAATCGAGAGTTCAGTTCGTGCACAAAATCTTGCACCAGCAAAAGTATCGCAATTATGGACGGCCGTAGAGGCAGCGTGGCTCATTATTTCTCCAGAAGACTCCCAGCGACTTGTTGATTCCACGCCAGGTCGAGTTACTGCACTACGCCTGGTAAAAGGAGGTCCGATACGTTAGTAGGAGTTATCCCATGACTGTTATAACTTTGAAGTACAACATCTGTTCTGTTATTGGTGCTAACAGACATCTCACGTTGACTACCCACACATGGTGTCTTCGGGGTTTGGGTGTTTATACTGCCCAAAGGTATTAAAATTCATGGAGAAGAAGTAAAAACTTTGAGGTTCGCCGATGACATTGTAATTCTGTCAGAGACAGCAAAGGACTTGGAAGAGCAGTTGAACGGAATGGACAGTGTCTTGAAAGGAGGATATAAGATGAACATCAACAAAAGCAAAACGAGTATAATGGAATGTAGTCAAATTAAGTCGGGTGATGCTGAAGGAATTAGATTAGGAAATGAGACACTTAAAGTAGTAAAGGAGTTTTGCTATTTAGGGAGTAAAATAACCGATGATGGTCGAAGTAGAGAGGATATAAAAAGTAGACTGGCAATGGCAAGGAATGCGTTTCTGAAGAAGAGAAATTTGTTAACATCGAGTATAGATTTAAGTGTCAGGAAGTCGTTTCTGAAAGTATTTGTATGGAGTGTAGCCATGTATGGAAGTGAAACATGGACGATAACTAGTTTGGACAAGAAGAGAATAGAAGCTTTCGAAATGTGGTGCTACAGAAGAATGCTGAAGATAAGGCGGGTAGATCACGTAACTAATGAGGAGGTATTGAATAGGATTGGGGAGAAGAGAAGTTTGTGGCACAACTTGACTAGAAGAAGGGATCGGTTGGCAGGACATGTTTTGAGGCATCAAGGGATCACAAATTTAGCATTGGAGGGCAGTGTGGAGGGTAAAAATCGTAGAGGGAGACCAAGAGATGAATACACTAAGCAGATTCAGAAGGATGTAGGTTGCAGTAGGAACTGGGAGATGAAGAAGCTTGCACAGGATAGAGTAGCATGGAGAGCTGCATCAAACCAGTCTCAGGACTGAAGACCACAACAACAACAACTGCCCAAAGCAGATTTTCTCAGAAAAAAAAATTAATTGGCACATGGACTGACCTGTTGCCAATGTCTAACATTTACAACTTATAACTGTAAGAAATTATAACAAACTTTTGAAGCATACCTTAAACTAAGCAAATAACTAAACTAACCAAATAATTCAAAAAAGTAAGGAGCAGAAGCTGGAGTTACATGATAGCAATATTGTAATGCCGATTTGGAACCTACTGTAGACTACTAGGTTCATATGCAAGGTACCTCTGCCAAACATACTTATGTCTAGAAGAGGTACCTTGCAAATGAAGGTCTTATTTCAATAGTGGTATAAGTCGCAATTTTTATTCATTCTGATATACAGAGTCCTAAAGTTAAATGAGCGCTGAAAAATCTGCTAACTTTAGGACTCTGTATCACAGAATGAACAAAAATGGACTTATACCACTATTGAAATAAGACCTTCATATGAACCTGGTAGTTTACAGTAGGTTCCAAATTGGCATCACAATATCACTATCATGTAACTCCTGCTTCCGCTCCTTACTTTTGCTATCTGTTGCCTGGCTCCTTCCTTTCAGGAACCACATTTCCGCATAAAGAGTTGGTTTGAACAGTGGTAGAGGAGGCCCTATTAGCCTGATGAACATCAGCTTGACAACAGTCCTCAGGTGCAGTAACGCCTTTAAAAGGGTTAAAACAAGATTCGTTCGTGAGAATTTCCTCTCACATTCACTGGTGGATATTGGTATGAGGCCGGCCGGAGTGGCCGAGCGGTTCTAGGCGCTACTGTCTGGATCCGCGCGACCGCTACGCTCGCAGGTTCGAATCCTGCCTCGGGCATGGATGTGTGTGATGTCCTTGGGTTAGTTAGGTTTAAGTAGTTCTAAGTCCTAGGGGACTGATGACCTCAGATGTTAAGTCCCATAGTGCTCAGAGCCATTTGAACCAGTGGTATGGATTTTACCAGAGGCTGTAGAGAAGTTGGACATTTATTTTCTTCGAACAACTCTCGAAAATTTCTTATTTCTTTTCTTTCAGGAAATCTTTCTTTGACATTATTTTTTTAAACTTTTTTTTTCTTCAGAAAAAGTTACAGCTGGACTGTCAGGCCAGTAAGATGAACCCGCCCGGCCAGCCGCGCGGTCGAACGCTCTGCTTCCCGAGTGGGAAGGCGTGCCGGTCTTCCACAGCCTGTGGATGGTTTTTAAGGCGGTTTTCCATCTACCTCGGTGAATGCGGGTTGGTTCCCCTTACTCCGCCTCAGTTACACTATGTCCTCGATTGCTGCACAAACAACCACGGAAACATTTGGGGTTACACTCGTCTGATATGAGACGATCCTAAGAGGGGGGGGGGGGCGATTGGGGGCCAAACCACACATTACCCTGTGTTCGGTGTGAAGTGGCGGTGGGGTAGGTGGACTACTGTGGCCTGTTGTAGGGTTGTGATCTACGGTGGGCTACGGCAGGACGAAGCCTCTCTCGTCTTTTCTCGGTCCCCACTTCAATACACAATGCACATACAGAAGATGAATCCTGTACGTTTTGTAAGTTCTCATATGTTTTCTGCAACTGCAAGTAATTCATCTTTACCGCACTGGGACAAAGGCGAATAAGTGCACTGCAAGAGTAGTGAGTAAGATCCTTGAATTTTTGTTTACTTTTGTCTGTGGCTGACTTGCTTGTCAGTCATTTGTGCAGTGCTGGGGCATTTCTTACATGAGGCGTAGTAGCGAGCTGTTGAATTTTTCGGAGAATGAGATCTGTGGTCGGTGAATCTGGGAGATTCTATCTGTACTACTTTATAATATTTCCTCATCCTTTATATTGATGGAGAAGATCTTGGAGGAATTTTAAAGGTAATGAAGGTGTGGTGTTACCGCCAGACACCACACTTGCTAGGTGGTAGCTTTTAAATCGGCCGCGGTCCATTAGTATACGTCGGACCCGCGTGTCGCCACTATCAGTGATTGCTGACCGAGCGCCGCCACACGGCAGATCTAGAGAGACTTCCTAGGACTCGCCCCAGTTGTACAGCCAACGTTGATAGCCATGGTTCACTGAGAATTACGCTCTCATTTGCCGAGACGATAGTTAGCATAGCCTTCAGCTACGTCAATTGCTACGACCTAGCAAGGCGCCATTTATCTTTTGCTGGTTCTCTTATAAAGCCTGTACCGTCAGACCTATGTTCTCCAATTATGGAATAAAGTTAAATAATCTACCAGTTACCTCCTGTTTGCTAGTCTTATTTCTCTGACCTGTTCCAGACCTCACGACCGTTTGCGTGAGCTTTAACAGCGTGCATTTCGGCCTCCTCAAGAAACACGGTGTTGGCACTTATGTCAACACCTCAGAAGGCATGTGCAATAATGAAATATTTACCAGAAATATTAACTGAGGGAAATCTTTGCCTGTCAGACAATTCATAATTTTTATATATGACTTGGTTGAAATGTTTGTAGTTTATTTGTAATATGAGAATTTTGTAATTGTTAGAGACTTCTTAGGTCGTGCAATCTTTTTGTCAATAATGAAAGTTTGATTCCTCAAAAACGATTTTATTTAAACCCACCTCCATGATGCATATTAAAATTGTGAAGATTTTGTCGTGTGTGCATTGCATCTTACCCTAATTCCCCAGAACTATTTTATTCAGAGTACAGCTCACGTCCATGATTCATAGTAAAGTTGTGAAGATTTTGTCGTGTGTGCGTTGCCCCTTACCCGACACGAAGTCACAGATAGTTTCTGAAAAAAAAAATTGAGTAGATTATTTATCTTTAGCTTCAGCATATGCTGATTTGTATTTTCTTTTGAGGACATGAGTACTCCAGACTTAAAAAACCGCATGCTCAGCAATACGTAAGTCACTCTTATTTCAGGACATCTCACCTTGCATTCTTCAGCAAACAGTGTGTAGTTCGGGACTGTCAGGTGTAGTACTAGCAATCAGATTAATTTTCAGTGAAAAATATTAGTAATTTCAATAAGTTATTTTCTGCCAAGTAGGGTAGTAACTTATTTTTGTAGGTATTATAAGTGAAACATTGCGCTCCACATTTCGCAACGTTCATAATGTACGTCGGTACTGATTGATGGTTACATAGCTTTCAGTAAACACACAATTATTTTCCTTTGTCATTTCATTAGATTCATTTTCTTTGTTTCAAGTTTTGCTTTTCATGAAGTTTAAAGTTTTATTTCATGACACTGTTCACACGCGCAGCTGAGGACCAACCAACAGTCAGTTGTGCTCAGATATTGAACACGATGCCTAAAGTACACGTTACATGAGTACAAAGTTCTTGAAAACAATAATTTCAGTTTTCTCACATACAGACAATTTTCCTTATAGAAAGTTTACACATGTCGACCCTTTTCGCTTAGGATGATCCCCTGGTTTTTCTGTGACAGCGTAGTTAGACTGTAACACAGGTTCTCGACAGCAAATCAGAGCAACACGTATATGTACTAACATTCATATTTTCGCTTTCAGCTTCTGTAATTTTGTTGCTTTTTGGATGAGGGACTTTGTTTTTGTCTTTCTTTCTTTTTTTTTTACAAAAAAATATTGAATGTGAAGATCGTTGTTGCGTAGGCAGGCAATAGTGCAAACTGTGTAAAATATTTCTGTGTTACGTTTCGCAGTTATTTCTGTTGCATAAATGAATTTATTTCTTTTGGTTATTAAACTACAAATATAAATTTTGTTTGGTAATTTTGTTTTTACATTTCAACATTATGACTAACAAAATAGCATTTCGTTGCGCTACTAGATCGCTACCCACGTCACAGAGAAATGATTCAATTATTAATGAAAGAGAACAAGCGCAACAGTCAATGCACATAAAAGATTTTGAGATTTCAGAGCATGCAAATAACTTTCCAACACAGTTGACTGTTTTATTATGAAATGCAATAGAACAGATATCCAACAGTGAACAAGAAATTTCAGAAAACAAATTGGTAGGCGAAAAGGCGCCTCAGCTATGTGTAATTTTGCAACAATCCCCTATCGACAGAGTCGATTCGGCTTTTGCTTCTGTTTCTTTTAATAAAACAGTAAGCGAGCCAACTTCAGTTACTGACAATTCGCACTCAGTCGTTGCAAATGCAGTAAATATGAATCCGGAAACCAATAAACTAACTTTGTTAGAGTTACTACTGAACATGAACAAAACACTAGGACAAAATGCAAGACGATTTCATAAAACAGGCGAAACACTAGAACAATACACAAAGTCACTTACGAGGCTTAAGGCCAGGACATGCAGCCATGAAACTGCACAAAATAATTTAAAAGCTATTCAACAGATACGCGGAGTAAATACTGGCACAAATTAGCGCATACGAGTTTAAACAGCGAAACAAATTCGTGCCATGACAAAGCAGAAGGCCTGTGTAAAGAAAACAATGTAATATCCTGTACCATTGCAATTCACGGGGATCAACGAACCGAATATCTTATTATCCCTAACCGCAAAGTACAAAGAAACAGCCACCATTTCGAGTAACATAAACAGAAACTCAGATAACATTTTGCTAGTTTTTTTTCACATACAAAGAAACGTAAAGGTTTTAAACACCATACAGAGGATCGTGTATGAATAAGGGAACAACAGCTTACGCGGAGAGAAAGAAAATGTAAGTGCGATGATTTTGGTCATTCTTATTTACATTTTGGCACTCGGTATTGTGTATATTCATAGCATTTAGGTGAATTTCACGAGGATACAGTATCTCTCGCAGTCGAAACAGTAAACAGCCTTCGTGGCATTCCAAAAAAATGGCTCTGAGCACTATGGGACTTAACATCTGTGGTCATCAGTCCCCTAGAACTTAGAACTACTTAAACCTAACTAACCTAAGGACATCACACACATCCATGCCCGAAGCAGGATTCGAACCTGCGACCGTAGCGGTCACGCGGTTCCACACTGAAGCGCCTAGAACCACACGGTCACACCAGCCGGCCTCGTGGCATTCCAAAGAAGTTTTTTGGGTAAAGGATGCTTACAGTTCATACGACAAGCATTTCCATAACAGTCAAATTCGGCGATTATTTTCTTGTACAAAAAGGGACTTACGCACAAGACAATGAACAGTACGTGAGCTATAATACCGAGCATTTGAGCAAAAGAACTACAAACAGAAGTGACAATCTGAAATCTGAGTTCCAGGCATTTTTCTAAGTTCAGATGTAGGTAGGGAAACCATTATACTTTTTTGGATACATCGATTGACGGACAATGCATCCTCGAGCTGGCTTTTAACTATTTTTCGGTTTCTTGGTGCGTTCTTCTTCTTCTGCTATCCTTTCTATTCGATAATTACAAGAAATTTTCTTCTAGCATCCTAACGTAGGTATGTTGAAACTAATTTTAGTGATTTGTGAGCTATGATTAAGAATGTGTCATATTGGCTACAAAGTACATTCCGATAGTGACTTATTGAAAATTTCGATTACACGCATTTTGTGACAGCAACAAAATATGAATCGATCAAAAAAAAAATGTTAAAATGAAGAACTACGTTTTCGAACATTTGATAACGTTAGAAAAACATATAAAGAAAAACTAGTGGTATTTCACGGAAATTCGACCTCGGCACGTACGTTACAATGCGTGACAGGAATGAACTACTGAGCAGTGACTTGCAATTCCAGCAGTAAACGATGACATATCACAGAGAGTATACCGCTGCTACAACACTAAACTTCGTTCACTTAAAGAAATATGTGGGACATTTTACTCATCGTACTAAGCACGATGTTAAACTGTCCACTTCCCACAAAAAGTAGGAATTATAGTTTCAGTAATCTTTTTTCTCAGTACGAAATTTTAGAAATGAAACATATGTTGACACAACATATAACTTTGAACACCATCATTTTTATGCACAGCAGTAGCAGTCATTAGTTATAAAAGGAAAGCTATAGTACCAGTTATGTTGAGATATACGGATTACTGAGACTATAGTGTGTTGTCCAATTGGAAAATCAGTTTTGCAAAATAATAACAGTGGTATTTATGAATTAAATTGAAACGTACCCTTAGAAAAATTAATGAATTATTGTGCTGATAAACCTCTTACATTATTTGATTTTCAAACTGCTGAGCAGAACTGAACGTACTCAGACATTTCGCTCTTTACCTATTCTGATCAATACTAAACTGACACACAATATTTTTAGCGCAACACAATCTGACTTTCAATAATCCCTACAAACGAATGGCCCTGACTAACATTAACCTATAACTTTCACAAATCACTTACCTCACAATAATCTTCGTTACTCGAACTACTGCAATACAGCGAGCGCCACTACTGCCAGCTAAATAAAAGATTGTAACTACTGATAGGCATAGTTAGCAAATGAAAGATTTTGATAGAGAACAAAGAATGTATTTACATTAATAGTGTTCAAAAGTCATTATATATATATCAGTTCATGACATCCAGTCTTACAAATTTACTGCCTCTGTCCAGATCATCCGCTCTCAAAACTCCACCATCTCACTCCCCACATCCACCACTGCTGGCGGCTCACCTCCAACTGCGCAACGCTACGCACTGACAATAGCGAATATTACAACAATGTTAACCAGCCACAGACTGCGCACAGCACAACCAGTGATTTTCATAAAGAGCGCTACGTTGCGTTACCAATATAAAAACCTAAACAGCCTACTTACGTAGCCCCCATGCTACCCACAAAAAATTTTAAAAACTGTTTTGGGCACTGGTCATACATATTTGCTAAAATTTTTATATTAACGCTAGCAAATATATCAAATGCACACACTTATCGATACAATGTTGGTCAAAAGTTAAATTTTCTCACAGTCCATGAAGACAGACCTGATCATTCATCATAGTATTAATTACAATTTTATGCACAAATTCTGATCAGTAAAAGAAAATGCACATGGAAGTAGTGGATTTCCATGCAGTCTTGAAAAAGTAGTCTTGTTCTTCCAACGGAAAGACAGTGCTGACTCTTGACATGCAGACAGGTAATGGGTCACAACAGAGCAAACCCACAGCAGAGTCAGTCGAAGTATCGAAGAGTATTGGTAGGTAGGTCATCACAGAGAAGACCCACTGTAGTCCCGGTAGAAATTACAATATTGGTGGGCCACCAGAGGTGCAGACCCACTGCAGTCCTTGTAGAGATAATGGTATTGGTGGGCCATCAAAGATGCAGACCCACTGCAGTCCTTGTAGAGACGGCCAGCAGCCATATGTTGCGACTGTGCAGGTGCACAATCACCATCGAAGAGTCTTGCGGATAATATAGAAAGTCCATAAACCACCACTTGTGCACTCACAAGGTTTTTGGAATTGTCCTTAGAACCAGCAATGCTGTTAACCACTCCCTTGCTGAATTATCAACACACTTGCAAACACTAACAGTCCCAACTTCTCATCTGTTGTGCATATACTATGACCAACAGAAACGTGTGCAGTGAAATGTACCTTAATTTGAAGAACTGGTATCTATACAATTATAAATTTACAACATAAGAATACAGTTACAAAGGTACAAAACATATAATTAAAGAACATTACAATACAGATAATATTTGTAGTAATAGGGGCTTTACAAAAGAATAGAAATAAACATATACATCAGTGTTACAGGAATTATGACATAAGTAAATACATAAAAGGTCTGAATAACTTTCGATACATCAACTTCACAAGTGAGCATTAAAACAAAAAAGAATAAATAATATCTAAACATCTTTACAAAGTAAATAACATATTATAAATGCAAATTATGTTTGAGGATAACAGTATTCCTCATCATAGTGAATGTAGCTGAGTATTAGAAAAATTCTACAACATAAGTCTTATCAGATAAACACATAAAGACAGGAAGAATAAAAATACACAAGGTAGTGGAATAACACAAAGGACAGGACAGGGTTTGTTTGCAGTGTGACATCTGGTACTGCAGTCCAACCCAAAACTTCATTTCATATATGTTTCCTCTTATTTCACCTTTTTTTATAGCTTGTCAATGCATTTCTTCCAATTCCTCACAACTCACTCTCTTATATAGTCTACCTCCTCTTAAGCTAACTTAAATCTACTGTGCTCAGATGCTAAACTAAGGGACGAGGCAATGCTACAGTACAGGACAATTTACAAAAACAGCAATGACAAAAAAATGAAAATTGGCAAAGCAAGCAGCAGTATATTGTGACATGCATGTAGATTTGCACCAAGTATTTTGCAGCTGCGCTTGCAATTAACTAGATATTATTTTCAGTGCTATTTTAATGTGTTTTCTTATTTTACTCTTCCAATTGTGCTTTTCTGGTTTATCGTGTGACACATTGTGACGATTATGGCATGTTGAAAACGTAATACTAGGCTCCAAAGTAAACTGACAAATGACAGTGAAGACGATAGCAGTGTATCAGCACCACTGTGTAATGAATTAACTAATGAAACAATTAGTGAACAGGGAAGCATTATCGATCGATCGGTCGGCAACAGCTCGCCTCAGGAATCCGAAATGACAGGACACAATCTTGCAAATACTGTAGACTCAGGTTTTGTTCCTCACCGTTTTCTCAGATAAGTCAAGACACATTTTCTGCTCGTCGAAATGTGAATGTTGCCGGTGCAAATGAACTGCCGAAAAGCATAGAGGAACAGATTCCAGACACTAATACATTATTATTGCAATTAATGCAACAAATGAAACAAAATCAGAGACAAACACAGCAACAGTTAGGCACAATGAAACAACACCAGAGACAAACACAGCAACAGTTAGACGCAATGGAACAAAATCAAGAACAGTTACAGCAACAGCTTCAAAAGTTAGACACCACGCTTGAACAAACACGTGAAAGTTTATGTGCTGAGTTACTTAAAATCGAATCGGAATGTTAAAAAGTCTGTAATGTCGTAAAAACACAAATTTGTGAGTATTTCCAACCTACTTTTTCGCGTCATGAAAATGCATTACAGAATCACGAAGCAGCCATAAAAGAACTGCAAACTACTGTTCATGAAAATTACGACACCTTGCAATCTAAAATTGACTCAGTTGCATCTACCGATTCGGTTACGCAACTTGCAAAAACTCAGGAAAACTTAAAGGACACAGTAGATACGATTTCAACACAAATGGACACTCTGAAACTTGGTTCAGAAAAACACACTGAGGAAATAAGTTCTCTATCGGAGAGAGTAGCCGAACTTTCGGATCAGTTCACCAACTTATCCATAAAGGTAGATGATCATATGAATGGCACAAGACCCGCAGCCTTCACTGACGCAGAAGATATGAACAAATTAGAAAATTCAAACAAAATCAAAATCAAATCAATACACATTACAAAAGAGAAATCCGGGAAGTACAAGATCAGTTGACACAGGTAATACAAGAATTACATATTTCAGAGAAGACTCGCGCTCCAACACGGGAAGAGGGAATTAGAAATACGGAAAAGTCACAAAATAATAACACAGGGCATTTCGGAAATTATGAAAGAAATTGGCAAGGAGCACTGAATTTTGAGATTGAACCGCCGAAACGAAGTAACAGTGACCAATATGCGACTCGCCGACATGATGATTTTGACTGTAAGTTGTTCATCACTACACGTAAATTCAAAACATTTAAGAATTCTGGCAACGACATTCATCCACAAGCATGGCTTCGTCAATTCTCTCATTGTTTTCCTCCCAACTGCTCACTGGAGCACAGATTAGAATTTATGTGTGACTATTTAGAGAATGAACCAGCTGTAAGAATGCGATCGGCCATTCATGATTGTCACAGTGAAGGAGAATTTTATCATGCCTTCCTCTCAGCATATTGGTCTCAAGCTACACAAGACCGAGTAAAACATAGCATCATAATGATGAAACATTTCGAACAATCGGAATTTTCTAGTCTTGTCAAATATTTCGAAGACATGTTACATAAGAATCAGTATCTTTCAAAACCATACAGCCCCTCAGAACTCATCTGCATTTGCTTCATCAAATTGCCTGAACATTTACGACATATTATTTTGGCAGGACGTGGCAAAGACGACATTGAAGCTTTTCAGGGACTCTTACAAGAATTGGCAATTTACACTGACAATCGCAGAACGCGAAAACAGGAACACAACAATTACAGGTCACATCTGTCACAATTCTGCGATGAAAGAAATAATAACTGGACACAACAAGGCTATTCTTACAACGCAAATCGTGACCAAATAGACATCACCTGTATGACAGCTGTTGGCAGAATAATAGTTACAGAGAAAGATCGTATTTACGCAGTAATGAATATGACAGAGATAACCATAGAAACAGACAATATGGGAACCAAAACAATTATTGTCAAGGGAGACAGAATAACTTCAGACGCAACAGTTCAGGGCGCAGTTACGACTCACGGAGAAATTCTCCACCACGTGACCCACAAGAAAAAAATTACAGAAATTACCGACATGACGACAGACGATATAATCGTAACGACAGATCTGAATTGCATCAAAACTGGCGAGATTCAAACAGGGCAAGGCCTTCTCGTCAAGGTGAATTTGTAGAAGTTAGGTCTCCTAATCCCAATAACGACGCGCGCCAATAAAGAGACAGACAATAACTCGCACCGTAGGCAGCCACGTGCGCCGGCTGGCTCAGAGAAAAATAACATGGACGCTAACGTTGAGAAAAATTTTAGCATTCCTTACTGACGTATACAACATGATAATTACTTGGAAGTTGAAACTCTGCGCACTAGAAAGGGAAAATGATTGCACCACATTTCACATGTAAAACCGTTTATTGAAAGATAATCTGCTTTTTAACTTAGTCTTTGCCATAAAATTTTTCACTTCATGCTACTAGTACAATTTGCCACACTGAGAAACTGTTAACATGCAACAATGTTTTGAAGTTAACTATCCAGTCTAGAACGTAGGGAACATATTTAGACAGTATTTACGAGTGCATTGTTATAGTGAACAGACGACACAGTGTTATTGTGTGTGTACATTCTTGCTTGTTAGTTGCACGGGTACGTAACAACTATAAGGCTCATATACTTAGAACATATACCAGTACTGCTAACGAGATTTTAATGCCACATTTTGGTTTACTTGAGAATATATTCGGGATTTAAAGTACTTTCTGTGAGATTAAATATGACTTAGCATTTGGTTTCTTTGACAGCTATACGATTATATCACGACGCTACTAATGTGTGACACAATTTACATTGCTGCTTTTGCGGTGTATCTGTTTTATATCTGCACAGTAATTCACAAATGTTTCTAAGGGGACGTTTCAAAATGTATGTGAAGGATTTCCTAGCAGTTCAAGGAATAATTGCAGGCTGTTAAAGGTAATATTGTGTTGTCTGAAGGAAAGGATCAGTCTCCAAGGTAATATGTATTTTTGTGGAGATTTTCTTTGCATCATAAGTTGTGCAGTAACAAAGGTTTATTTACTTAGTAGTGTTGTTTATGAAGTGTGACTGTTCACTGTTTTTCGTGTAAGGGTTGATTAATGAAATAAGCGTTTTTTATTATGATGATACAGTAGAGATAAATATGTGGAAAGTATTTGTGATTAGTGATGATGATGATTATGAGGATAATTATGATAACATGATTGGAAGATGTAATGATTAGGAATTATGATGTATTACGAGGAATGTGTAGGTAATGGTTAGAGCAGATGTCAAGAACCCTGTTTCTGTTTTAGTTGATTTTTCTGTGGATGTAGATATTCCATTGGCTTTCATTTAGTACAAGGAAGATGATGAACGGTTATTACACGGTTACTAGCACAACAGAGATCAGAAATGGTGGGTAACACCAATATGGTGAAAGGCCACACAATTATTTTTCTTATGTGAAGTTTTTTGGATCATCTGGTAGAACTGGCATGGCAAAAAGTTTTGACATATTATGTTCTTTAGGTTGTTTTGTGATTTTTTTAATTATACTGCATGTGATGTACGAGTGCACTATCCTGTTGAAGTATTTGCCCTTTTTTTTGTAACTAACTACACATCTTTTTGTCTTCATATCAGATTATATATTAAAACGACTTTTCCTACTACGCATATTTCCCAGATTTATGAGACATTGTTACACATTGGATGCACCATTGAATGACATGTGTTTGTGATGACACTAGGCAAAGATGGAAACCATGAACGATAAGACCATTAACAAAATGTAGATGTATTTTGTGGTAAAATAAGTGTTTAAATGAACAATTTGCTACTAATACATAACTTTTTTTACTTTTTTGCATTTTAGCACTTATTGGTTAATTTTGTTGCCTTGGCATAGGTTAGTATTATGAAATGTACATAATCTTGTTGCATAATTTGACTATTGGTTATTGTAGCTTTTCCTCCTTGTGAACTTGTCTATTACACAATTATTGCTGCACCAACAAAATTCTTACACTGATATCTTATTGGCCACTTGTGATGACACTGGTACCTAGCCTTTTTTGGTGATGTCATACTTAGCTTTAGTTACTGCTTTGCTCTTATGATGCACCTTTTGAGTTGACTTGTCATAAGAAAGTGTTCTTTATTATATTTACTGATTTACCATAGTGATTTTTTGTTGCATATGCATGGGATATGATATTTTGCTGTATTGGCCTTATTAAGAAATATTAGTAATGTTTATTTGGGTGCATTGCTTTTCTGATGAACTACTTTTGGGAACATATTTATATTGCGGTACCTGTACTTTCAAGAGAGCCCATTTGGGGTAAGCATTTACTGTTACAGACTATAAATGAGGTATATATCATGATATTACAAAATTATGGAAAATTTATATAGGAAGAGAGTAAGTTGAAAATGTAGCAGCTGCAATTAGAAATGATAAAGAAACGTATATTAAAAAAAATAGATGTAGTAAAATGTGTGCACAGGCAAGTCGAATTATATTGCATATATGCTATGGCTGAAGAAAGATGTTGGTTGTAACGCAGAAATATTAATGTATATAGGCTGGTTGAATAATTATTACATTATGTAGTCATGATAATATGATAATGAAATATTTGAAGGAAATTTGATTACTGATATAATGCTTTGGCGTTTGAATACTGACATAATGCTTTGGCAGGTAAATTGACATGCAGCGTCTTATTATGTGAATACGGTTATTTTGGCAAGTAAACTGAGATGTGTGATATTATGAAAAAAATATGAGGTTTCATTGAACGTGTAGTATGCACACAGTACAGAAGTTAGAAAGCTGATCAGCTCATTGGAGTGGTACATGGCACTAGGATAAAATATCATACAGACAGACAAAGACTTTGAAATGCGTTTAAATCACTTTCCTTCTCCTTTACTTGAACCATGGTAAATTTGTTCGTTTTTCCTTTATTTCTGAGCTATATACCTTCTTCGTCTAATGTTGTGCAAGTTTTTCATGAATCTATTTTTATTACCACTGTTCCTACGTTTCACTTGTTAACTGTAAGTTCTAAAAAACTAAAAAATTTCCTATCACATAAGATCTATTATAATGTGTACTCTAGATATTCTTGTACATTTTCATGGGCATTTTTAACCACTAGAAGACAATGATGTTTTGTCAGTTGATTCTCTTGTTAACTTTGTTTGGTCTGGCACAAAAAACTGAATAATTCTTTCTGTATGTACTCGTTTCCTGATCACACTGATTATTGTAATCTACAATGATCTATGTTTTATACATCAGATCATCTTACATTTTCATACAATGCTCTTGTGTTATTTAAAGTATTTGCTAGGAATAAGATCATTTCTTAGACAGGAAACACTTCATGAGCACTTCACATATTTGTACTGTATTTGTACAATCACAAATTCAGAGAAGTTGCCAGTGATTTAACTAAGAGTGGTTCGGTGTGGGGTGGCGGAGCGGTGAAGTGGATGACTGCGGTAGTCGCCGTTGGATTGTGGATCACTGCGGCTGCGGCAGGGACAGAGCCTCTCCGTCGTTTCTTGGTGCCCAGTTAACATACAATACAATACAAGGCGAGGCTGGCCAGTAATCTCTACAGTGCAGATGTACACTATGCTCGATCTCTTACGGGAATCTGACTTTCGCCACGATTAATAAGAATAAGAGGCAGGGGAACTACTTCATTAGTGTGTGGATAAGTTGAGAATTTGGTTCTGACGGGAGTTGCACTAGGGTAATCCGTGCAGTTGCAATGACTACTGTATCCTGAAAGCTTAGTGATGAAAGCATCTGCTTAATAAGCAGAAGGCCTGGGTTCAAATTCCGAACGGGCACAAATTTTCAACTTTCCCCATTGGTGTACGTTAATGCCATGCATGTTGTAATTCCTTTGTGCCTTACTTTGAGCTGTTGTCATTTTTCGGTAGCAGTGTGAAGAGTGATATCACCAGCCTGCATTCCTAGACTAATGGCAAACAACTGTAGCGACGCACGTTAAACTCAGATCCAAAGTAAAGTCACTACCGGCGGACTTCTTTAGAATACCCTCATTAATTTTCCTGTGTGTGTTGTCTCTGGGCATACATCTACGTCTACATGGTTACTCTACAATTCACACTTAAGTACCTGGCAGACGGTTCATCGAACCAGTTTCAGACTACTTCTCTACCATTCCACTCTCTAATGGCGCGTGGGGAAAACAAACGCCTAAATCTTTCCGTTCGAGCTCTCATTTCTCTTATTTTATTATGATGATCATTTCTCCCTACGTAGGTGAGTGTCAACAAAATATTTAAGTAGTCGGAAGAGAAAGCTGGTGATTGAAATTTCGTAAACATATCTCGCCTTTGTTTCAGTGACTGCCAGCCTAACTCGCGTATCATATCAGTGACACTCTCACCTCTATTGGCGATAACACGAAATGAGATGCCCTTCTTTGCACTTTTTCAATGTCCTCCGTCAATCCTACCTGCTAAGGATCCCATACCGCACAGCAATATTCCAGTAGAAGACAGAGAAGTGTGAAGTAGGCTGTCTCTTTAGTGGGTTTGTCGCATCTTCTAAGTGTTCTGCCAACAAAGCGCATTCTTTGTTTCGCCTTCCCCACGATATTATCTATGTGGTCTTTCCAATTTAAGTTGCTCATAATTGTAATTCCTAGGTATTTAGTCGAATTGGCACCCCTTCGATTTGTGCGATTTATTGTATACCCAAAATTTATCGGATTTCTTTTAGTACCCATGTGCTAATTGCCACTTTTCGCACCATACAGAAATTCTCCCTAGATCATTTTGAAATGGGAAATCGTGGTCTGATGATTTTACTAGACGGTAAGTTACAGCGTCATCTGCAAACAATCTAAGGGGGCTGCTCAGATTATCACTTAGATCATTTATATAAATCAAGAACAGCAGAGGGCCTGTGACACTACAGCGCGGAATGCCAATATCACTTCTATTCTATTCCATGATTTACCGTCTATTACTACGAACTGTGACCTCTCTGAGATGAAATCACGAATCCAGTCACACAACTGAGACGATACTCCATATGCACGCAATTTGATTAATAGTCGCTTGTGAGGAACGGTATCAAAAGGCTTCTGGAAATCTAGGAATATGGAATATATCTGAGATCCCTTGTCGACAGCACTCACTACTTCATGGGAATAAAGAGCTAGCTGTGTTGCACAAGAGCGATATTTTCTGAATTCGTGTTGATTATGCGTCACTAAGTCATTTTCTTCAAGGTGATTCATAATGTTCGAGTACAGTATATGCTCGAAAATCCTACTGCAAATTGACGTCAGTGATATGGGTCTGTAATTCAATGGGCTACTCTTATTCCCTTCTTGAATATTGGTGTGACCTGTGCTACTTTCCAGTCAGCACATATCACTCTTAGCCCTGGTAATATGTGAAGCTAGTGCTTAATAATTTCTCCAAGCTCTGAAACACCTCTAAAGCTAGAGGCAACCCACCGAGTATCCAAGACTCCGCCAATTTTAAGAATTTTGGGTTTCATGCTCTTTCACATGTCTTCTCAGTTTTCTAGATGTTTATGGTGAATTACGGCAGAGGGTGTACATCTTATCTAAGGAAGATTTAAAATGACTGTTTTTCTCGAATTACCAGGTGTAGAAGTATGAAACCGGATATTGGTTGCAATGATTACACGTCTGTATTTTGAAACTGATAAACAATATTTTACTCAAAGTAATCTCCATTGCTATTTATACATTTCTCTCACCTCTCCTGCAAGCTATGAATGCCACGGCAAAAACCAGTTCTTCTTTTGAAGCGAACTTGTCAGCAAGCTATTTTCATATATTTTCATATGAATTGAAGCGCTGTTTAGTGAAAGCGTGTTCCAGTGATGCAAATACACTATGTGATCAAAAGTATCCGGACACCTGGCTGAAAACGACTAGTAAAATGACTAGTATTACCATACATCGGTAATACTAGAATTCAATATGTTGTTGACCCACCCTTAATCTTGATGACAGTTTCCACTCTTGCAGGCATACAATCAGTTAGATGCTGGAAGGTTTCTTGGGGAATGGCAGCCCATTCTTCACGGAGTGCTGCACTGAGGAGAGGTATCGATGTCAGTCAGTGAGGCCTGGCACGAAGTCGGCGTTAAAACATCCCAGAGGAGTTCTATCGGATTAAGTTCGGGACTCTGTGCAGGCCAGTCCATTTCAGGAACGTTGTTGTCGTGTAACCACTCCTTCACATGCCTTCCATGAAAAACACGACCACACCAGAACACCACCGTCTCCGAATATTATTGTTGGCACTACACACGCTGGAAGATGACGTTCACCGGGCATTCGTCATACTCACACCATGCCATCGGATCGGCACATTGTGTACCGTGATTCGTCACTCCACACAACGTTTTTCCACTGTTCAATCGCCCAATGTTTACGCTCCTTCCACTAAGCGAGGCGTCGTTTGACTTTTAGCGGCGTGATGTGTGGCTTATGAGCAGCCGCACGATCATGAAATCCAAGTTTTCTCACCTCCCGCCTAACTGTCATAGTACTTGCAGTGAATCCTGATGCAGTTTGGAATTCCTGTGTGATGGTCAGGATAGATGTCTGCCTACTGCACATTACGACTCTCTTCAACTGTCGGCGGTCTCTGACAGTCAACAGACGAGGTGGGACTGTATGCTTTTGTGCTGTACGTGTCCATTCATATTTCCACTTCACTATCACATCGGAAACAGCGGGCCTATGGATGTTTAGGAGTGTGGAAGTCTCGCCTACAGACTATGACACAAGTGAGACCCAGCCACCTGACCATGTTCGTGAGTTCTGTGGAGCATCCCATTCCGCTTTCTTACGATGTGTAATGACTACTAAGGTAGTTGATATGGAGTACCTGGCATTAGGTGGCAGCACAATGCACCTAATATAAAAAACGTATGTTTTGGGGGGTGTATGCATACTTTTGACCACATAGTGTAGATGATAATCGGACGGAGCCAAGTCTGGAGAACAAGCTGCGTGCCCCAGTACTTCCCAACTGAACGCCTCGATCATTTCCTTGACCCGTTTTGCTGTGTGTGATGGGGTGTTATCATTGAGCAATATGACACTGTTGCCTTTTTCCATATTCCGGTCGCTTACCACGTGATGCTCGATTTAAATCGATCATTTGCTGTTGGTAGCGATCAGTGTTAACGGTTTCACCAGGTTATAGCAGTTCATACTAGATGATACCCGTCTGATAGCACCAAATACAGAGCATTATCTTCTTTCCAAAGCGATTCTGCCTTGCAGTGGTTGTCGATAGTTTGCCTGGATTCACCCGTGATTTACGACGCTTTGGATTCTCAGAATATATCCATTTTTCATCACCTGTCACTATTCGATGGAGAAACGAGTTTGTGTTGTATCTGTCGCGTAGCATTTAACAAGTGGTCTTTTTGCTTGCTGTCTTTCACTCAGTTCATGTGGAGCCCATTTTCCCACTTTCTGCACCTTTCCTTAGTTTTCAATCGAAGAGAAACGGGTTTCTGCGTCACATTTAATCGTTCCGCGAGTTCATGTTAAGTTTCAGTATCATCTTCATCCAATAAGGCCTGCAATTGTCTTCGAACGTTTTCTGTGGTTTCCCTCGGTCGTCGTTTCTCACGTCGAAGCCAGCACTTCTGAATTTTTTGAATCACTCGAAACATTGTGTTTTCCCAAGAGCATGTTCGCGGAAAGCTTCGACAACCATTCGATGCTATTCCTCTGCAGTTTTCTTCAAATGATTACAGAAAACAAATGTTGTCCGAAAATCGTAGATAGTAGGCACACAAGTCGACATGTTTCGGGTTTGAAGCACATACTGATGTATGGAACTTGGGATACTGTGCATTGACATTCGTCGTCAGCTGTTACAGGAAGTAGATGGCGCTGCAGACGTGACCTCACGGTCTCTACACTGACGGCTAGCATCATCCGCAGGGAAATTCCGGTTTCATACATCTACACCGCGTAAAACATTTTCTTACAGCATCACCAACAGATAACTTGAGCAATGACAGGTACAGTGTCAACTAGAATTTTTTTCAGTGATACAACTGTACCTTTATTTTCCTCCAACATTATTGCCGTTCCATCAGTGTCAACATAAATTTTCATTCAAAAATTATTGGTGAAGACCTGCATGTTTTAAATTATTTATTACAGAATTGAAGATACTTTCAGCTATCGTGCATTCTGTCTCTATCAAATCTAGGAAATTATTAACTGGCTTCATCATATCAGGAAATAATCAATGAGGACAACTGACTTACTGTTGAACTTTCATAAAATGTCAAGAAAATTTTGTTATTTGATTCAATTAAATTTTGATGACTCTGGCATTCATTTCTACGGCAATACGACTGAATACTCGTATGTTGATACACGTAGACCTGGAATGACGAATCAACCCATGTCCACTCCATTCAATTTCTGAACATCAGTTTCCGACTCAAAATCATTTAACGGTTGATTCCTTTTGGCAGCTTTGGAGGAAGTTGCTGTCGCTAACTAGCTGTTACTACAGCGCTTTATCACCAACAGATACCAAAGATTTATCACTTTCTGCAGATAATATTTTCAAAGCAGCTTTATGGCTGAACTTTCCGTACGTTTAAAGATTTTCTTTCGGAAGGATAGCATCTACTCTGTTCTGCTTTCCCCAAAACATTGCCTTGGAAGTGATGACCATTGTTGCGAAATGTTCGTTCCTTGTTTACTTTTTTCAGATCGAGTGTATCAGATTACTTACAACTTTATCACCCCAATTTCGTGTTTTTAACTATCAAAAAATGGCTCTGAGTACTATGGGACGTAACATCTGAGGTCATCAGTCTCCTAGAACTTACAACGACTTAAACCTAACTGACCTAAGGACTTCGCACACATCCATGCCCGAGGCAGGATTCGAACCTGCGACGTAGCGGCCACACAGTTCCAGACTGAAGCGCCTAGAACGGCTCGGCCACTACGGCCGGCTTTTCACTATCAGCCATTCAGTCTTCTTAAGGAAATCTTTCTGTTCAAGTAAGCAAAAGTCAGAAGATCCCAGTCGAAACGACTTACAGAAGTAGCGAAAGGCACATTGCTGGACACGCAATATAATTTCCTCGCTTTCATTAACTGTGCCACTATACCCCCGGAACAACTTAATCTTTTTATTCGCTAGGGACGAGAAATACTGCCTAATCTTACGATCCATTTAGAGTCTGAATCTCCCACAGAATTCCACACTTTGTCTTAACATCTTAAACAGTGAATATGGAAGTGAAGAAACGATATGACGTCATGGCATAATAATGAATGCAGTGCCTCCTCGAAATGTATTTTGAAATGTGATGGCATAAGACCATTTTTCATTTCCGTGGCCTTTAACTTCCACACGTGTAACAATCAATAATATTTGTACAGATCAATATTTTAGTCACGTTTTGAAAAGACTGTGAGAATGGCTGCCTAAAAGGAATACCAATATGCTATTTATAAATGCGTCAGACATGGATGAAATCTTATATTGTCATCTACTTCTGCTAATAGTGTCACTGATGTATGATTTTTCTGCCGTTTAATATGTATAAAATGTATTTGTATTTAGCTTTTGAGAATTCACAAAGCTAAAGGAGACGCATCCCATAGCGTACTCCCAGAAACTCTGCACTGCGTCGCGCATTAGACGTCACGAACTACTGAATGTTGGAAAGGGATGTTGTCTTCATGGACTCTGCCACTGGCAGGTATGGAAATAGGGATCCACCCAGACATCATTCTGCTTGCGTGAATATGCCTTACAGACTGAAATACTGCTGGCGCTCACCAGTCCCCAGCTTAGGAAAGCTGGTTATGCAAAACCTGTACCCAACTAGCGAGGGCTAAGTTCGCAGAGGTATTTGCCATTTAGATTCCCCTGAGGTACGTGCACCATGTAAAACACATCAGAAGTCAGGCGTAAAGAGAACAATAAAGACAGACAGGAAAGAATTGTTGCAGTACGAGGTGCATTCAAGTTCTAAGGTCTCCTTTTTTTTTTTCTAATTAACTACTCACACGAAATCGAAGAAACTGGCGTTACTTCTCGACGTAATCGCCCTGCAGACGTACACATTTTTCACAACGCTGACGCCATGATTCCATGGCAGCGGCGAAGGCTTCTTTAGGAGTCTGTTTTGACCACCGGAAAATCGCTGAGGCAATAGCAGCACGGCTGGTGAATGTGCGGCCACGGAGAGTGTCTTTCATTGTTGGAAAAAGCCAAAAGTCACTAGGAGCCAGGTCAGGTGAGTAGGGAGCATGAGGAATCACTTCAAAATTGTTATCACGCAGAGACTGTTGCGTAACGTTAGCTCGATGTGCGGGTGCGTTGTCTTGGTGAAACAGCACATGCGCAGCCCTTCCCGGACGTTTTTGTTGCAGTGCAGGAAGAAATTTGTTCTTCAAAACATTTTCGTAGGATGCACCTGTTACTGTAGTGCCATTTGGAACGCAATGGGTAAGGATTACGCCCTCGCTGTCCCAGAACATGGACACCATCATTTTTTCAGCACTGGCGGTTACCCGAAATTTTTTTTGTGGCGGTGAATCTGTGTGCTTCCATTGAGCTGACTGGCGCTTTGTTTCTGGATTGAAAAACGGCATCCACGTCTCATCCATTGTCACAACCGACGAAAAGAAAGTCCCATTCATGCTGTCGTTGCGCGTCAACATTGCTTGGCAACATGCCACACAGGCAGCCATGTGGTCGTCCGTCAGCATTCGTGGCACCCACCTGGATGACACTTTTGGCATTTTCAGGTGGTCATGCAGGATCGTGTGCATAGAACCCACAGAAATGCTAACTCTGGAGGTGATCTGTTCAACAGTCATTCGGCGATGCGCCAAAACAATTCTCTCCACTTTCTCGATCATGTCGTCAGACCGGCTTGTGCGAGCCCGAGGTTGTTTCGGTTTGTTGTCACATGATGTTCTGCCTTCATTATACTGTTGCACCCACGAACGCACTTTTGACACATCCATAATTCCATCACCACGTGTCTCCTTCAACTGTCGATGAATTTCAATTGGTTTCACACCACGCAAATTCAGAAAACGAATGATTGCACGCTGTTCAAGTAAGGAAATCGTCGCCATTTTAAGTATTTAAAACAGTTCTCATTCTCGCCGCTGGCAATAAAATTCCATCTGCCGTACGTTGCTGCCATCTCTGGGACGTATGGACAATGAACGCGGCCTCATTTTAAAACAATGCGCATGTTTCTATCTCTTTTCAGTCCGGAGAAAAAAGTCGGAGGCCTTAGAACTTGAATGCACCTTGTAGTTCTTACGCACAGGTGCCAAGAAACAGGAGGGCGTTACACTTATTCAGTAGAACAATAAATGTCAGCAAGAAACGAACAAGCACCAAGGAAGTGAAGAGAAACATCAATAAAGAGATTAGAGAGATGGAATGAAGAATGACGAATAGCTTAGGATAATTGAAGAATGGAAAACAAGGATCAGAAGTATAGAGCACCATGTCGAGGTCTGGTGAGCCGGCCACTCTGTGCATGGCTTTTAGGCGGTTTTCCATCTGCCTTGGCAAATGCGGGCTGATTCCCCTTATTCCGCCTCAGCTACACTATGTCGGCGATTGCTGCGCAAACAAGTTCTCCACGTACGCGTACACCGCCATTACTCTAGCACCCAAACATAGGCGTTACACTCATCTGGTGAGAGACGTTCCCTGGGGGTCCACTGGGGGCCGAACCGCACAGTAACCCTGGGTTCGGTGTGTGGCGGTGGAGGGCTGAAGTAGCCTGTGGTAGTCGTCGTGGGGCTGGGGACCACTGCGCTGCGGCGGGGACGGAGGCTCTCCATAGTTTCTAGGTCTCCGGTTAACATAACATAAGATAACATAGAGCACCATAAACTGTTACCTGAGGAATATGCTAGGGCGTAGACAGCTATCTGAAGGAGTGCCTTACGCAGTATTCGTTATGGTCGAAGAAGCTTTATTTTGCCCATCATCCACTCTCACGAACCTCTGGAACAACCATTTGTCGGTGCACCGAACTTACATGTGATATCAATGTGCGACGTGCTGGTCGGTTTTGGAATGAATAAACGTCTTCCACAGCTCTTGAAGTGTTTAGTTTGAGGTGTGTAATATTCAGCAAGGTTGCGTTTCTAACAGCTGGTTCCAGGTTTCGCCACGATGTTGGGGTGTAGTGAGAGAAACGAAGGAGTTTGACTTGTTGAGGAGTCTTCTATTTACACGCGTACCAGAGACTTTTTACGAAGATATCAAACAAGTATTAGTCAGAGATATACCTATACACAGGGTAGACGACAGGAACAGTATTGCAGTGGGGAGGGGGGGGGGGGGGGGGTGCTGAGAAATAATAGTTAAGAAAAAATTTCTATACGTTTCGTCGTTTCAGAGTTATTTAGCATTAAAATTAGCCAACCAGGCCGTTGCGAGCTCAAATTCGAGCTCTTGTACGCGCTAAAATGCGGTAATACACGGACAGATATAGGTCTGTAAGTTAGCACTTGTTTGTATGCTTATCACCAATTAAATGTGACTTTTTCGGCAGTGATAAATATAATCTAGGTGAGAAAAAGCTATTTTTGTTCGGTCTGAGGAAAGCAAACGAAGGACACCATTGGCGACGCTGTCTCTGGCAGGTTACTTCAATTTGCGTGCGCAACGACCACATCGGCTAACTTCAACGCTAAATAAGTCTAAAGTGGCGCAACTTATCGAATTTTTTCTTAATAATTACCTCTCAGCACAATATTTCCTGCAACACCTTTACAAGCTTTCCAAACTGTTTCTAACCACGCAATATACAAGCCACAGACGGTTGGTCATTCCTTCACGTCCGTAACGCTCCTGCTCTTAATAAACGACCCTTTGGCGAAACGAGCCCGCCCTTCGTCTGACTTCTCTATCCCTTCCAACCTGGTAAGCTTCCAGACTGATGAACAGTAGTCAACAATCGGATGAACATGGGTTTTGTAAGCCACTTCTGTCTAGGATGAATTACGTTCCGTAAGATACATACAGGATTCCGCGAGCAGTGATCATAGTGACGTCAGCTTGTTCGTTCTCAGGGTCAGATGACTGTAGATAGTGGGGCCAGGTTAATTGCGTGTGCTGCGATTTCTGTAAAGCATTCGATGCACAAAACACGTTACAGTTTTAATACTTTTATAACATTTGAAGGAAATATTATGTTAAACAAAGAAATATACAGGAAGATAAATAAAACATAAATTCTTATCTGAGTGCGATAAATTAAAAAGAGCGACATCGTCGTCTTCATTGTCATTATCCATTTTTGTCTCGATCACTTGCAGGGATGCTCACATCATATCCAAAAAATTTGAAAATCTTACGGTGTATATTCAATAGATTTCCCCAATTTCTCCAATTTTTTCTTTTTTTTTGTAACAGTGTCAGAAATGACATAGAGAAATTGCAGTCCTAATGTTTTGAAGCTGCTGTGGATTTTCGAGCCTGTATGGATAATAAATACACTCCACATTAAAAGACACGTTTATACGTACAAGCCGCTCGTGGATCACACTTAAATTTCAGGTATCAACAATGTGAGAATGTCATATTTTTTCGGCTAGCATCGGTCTTACCCACTGATTCTGCAGCTAAAAGACAATTCTTCTAATAACAGTCTCGTGCACTAGTCATTCCACAAAATATCAATGCTCAACATATACATGCAATCGTCGTTTCAAATGCTACAAATGATTGTGACTTCATACACCTCTGGAACATTTATATGGTCATATTTCTTTACTCTTTTTTATCGTGTCAAACTCCAGATAATCGGATTCTAACATGAAAATAATATATTATCTGGTTAAAGCGTTTCAAGTCAATGCGACTGTAATTGAGCATACCTCGTTAAAGTGTCAATTAACTTCCAGAGACGAAACTTGACGTCTGAGTGCTGTAGAAATTTAACGTTGTATGTTATTTGAGTTTTCTAACTACCTAACTTATTGGTTGAAGCAGAGTAAATAGCCTTGTCCTTCAAAACTGATTTAGGTTTCCCATGATTTCCGTAAATCATTGGAAATGTGTGTCTCAAGTGATGCCTGAATCAATACCCAGGTCAGTTTACTTGTCCATCATACAGCAGTCTCGGAGTTCATTGTTTCCAATAATCTCCGAACGTAAAATTCAAATCTTCCTTCCATGTTGAGATGAAGCTGCTGAATATGCTGCCTTTTCGTGACAATGTTTCGAAGTTTAATATTCATAACCATGTGTAAAAGTCAAGAACCATTTGCAAACATTTCAAGTAAAGTGGGCACTATATCAGATTAGAATGAGCGGTATTTTTCGCTGTGTATGGCTTCCTGTCACTTCCAGTAAATCCAGTTTTCCGACGACAAACAGGAGACAAACTTAGTTTCTTTCGTGTGCACCGAAAGTTCGTTGTGCGTGAATTTTTGCCGCCACAAATCACATGGCTGCATTTGATACAGCACACACGCGAAGCAAGATGTAGTATTTGCAGAAAGGCTTCGAATGCTATGTACTCGGAGCTAGAGACGGGGCCTTAGTGCAAACAGTATCCTCAATATAGTCAGAGAACGGGACAAACCATATTTACCCGCACGTGAAGCCTGTGTCGGCGCCTGGCAAACTTAATTTGCAGCGCGTTGTTTCATTGAAAAGCCTTCGGTTTTAGCGCAGAGGCTAAAGCAAAATCGGATGTTTAGCTTGAAATTCGACAGCTTCGACAGAATCTCCATTTCGATTTGATGTACGAAACGGCATTTTTTCAGTTGTTGCAGATACAGTTGCCGCCTGATATCAAGGTAATAACATTTGTGAATCTTACAAGTGTTGCCCTGTTCCTTAGGAGTTTCGTTCCTTTCCGAATTTATGGTTCATAGCTTTACTGCTACAACTATTTCCATCACGTACTAAATGAGCTGGGAACTTTTGTTTACGTCCCTTTATAATACAGCATTTGCTAGAGTACAGCGAATGCAGTCAAATCTCGATTGAACAATATTCATGGGACCATGAAAATGATATTCTTATAGCATCTTGAGTGCAGAAGAATGCACCTAATTTCCTTTGTTTTATTTTCCTTAGCGAGTCTCTTGCAAATACTGTCTTTATCTAAACTAACGCAATCAGTTGTTCCGCTGAAACTTTGGAGACTGAAGATGCCACTCGCTGATTAATTTCCAACTGACCTATTAGCTTCATGAAAGGAGGAGGATTCGTAGTTGTCACATCACTGTTATCACCTGAATCTTCAACAGGCGTATTACTCTTGAACTCTTCCAACACGTCATCATCCACAGATACGTATTAACTACTGATAAATCAGTGGTTTGACCAATTACTGATGAATACATCTTAAGATCACTTTGAACAACACCCTACATTTTCATCAGTGTATTCAGTTTTGGAAATCCTCACTTTTTCCAGCTGTTCGCAAAAAACATTCGGTTCGAAACTGTTCCAGAAAGTAGCAATCATGTCACAAGTCTACTTCATATTGAAATTGTAGGGACTGTGCACCTTTCTTTCAAAGTGTGCGATCACGTGTTGAACTAGACGTGAACGGTAGTTTGTCTTGATGTTATTAACTATCACCATGTCTAATGGCTGAAGGATCAAAGTAAGGTTCTGGCGGGGGGGAGGGGGGGGGGGGGGGGGGGTGGAAGTGACGGACGGACGTATCATGACTCTACAGTCTTCTTACATTTTTTAAGCATGAGGGGTTTGTTAGTCGACCGACCACGAATGGTGTCAACTTATCTGTCCCTGACGCGTTGCTGCAGAGAAGAATCGTTAGGCGTACTTTTTAGATTAATGCCCTCCTTTCTCTTTTTTCCTCTAAACGCCATCGTCTTTTCTGACATCATCTGGTAAAACAGTCCTGTCTCATCTCCATCGTATATGTTTTCAGGACTGTATTTTCCACCAGTGGTGTTTTTCCGCTAACATTCTGCACATCTAAACGAGGTGATTTTTCTTCGCTTGAAATCACTTTTATATAAATGATTCATGTCTCGCCTCAAATCTCTGCAGCCATCTCTTACTTGTCTTAAAATTAGAATCTCCAAGCAACATATCGAAATCAAAGGTTCTTTTGACATATCAAATGGGCCATTAACTGGTACGTTCTGCTCACGTATCTCATTAAATCACCGCAATTAGCACTGTTCGCATCGTCATCAGCAGCCGTCTTCATTCTTTATCTTGAAGTGTTGAACTGGCCACCTAGAAAACTTTCTTCAATTTCCTTTCGTTTTTTAACTGTTTCAGACATGAATTTTTTTTCTAGAGGAATGAAAATTGTTTCTTTAAGCGGTAATGCTCTTAGGTGTTTTCTTAATGATTTTAGGTGCAAAGTTTATACAAAAATATGTACCCGATTCCAATACATACTTTGTACATTTGACTTCATTTTATGGGCTAAAATAACTAATTACGGAATATGCTTTGCTGTAATAAATAACAAAGGGATCAGTCAACAATTTCCAGGCATAATAAGAATAACAATTTTCACTTATACAGTGGAATATATCGAACCAACCCCATCCGTTTATTCTGGTGGTCACGAGCTACTGCGTAGTGATACTCTGACTTGCTGATAGTTTCATAGTGATGCCCAAATCTGGCAGCACCTGCGGATGATGAAAATGCTGGACATTCAAAATGATTGCTTCAGATTTCCAGTGCGAGAAAGTATTTCTGTTGCAGCTAAGACACAGGAAACGTTAATGTACACATACACAATTGTTGCCAGATGGTCTGAAGGAGCTGAGGAATGTAGCTAATGTTGTTGTGCAAGTCCATACTTCCTCGCCATGTCTACCTATTTCATTTCGTTCTTGACTCTTCTCTAACCTTATCTGTTTCCCAGTTCCAACCATTGTCCATAGCTTATTAGCCAAGTCCAAAGCGTATTTACATCAACTCAAAAACATTCACAGATTCCAAAGATCACTGAAATAAACTGCGTATGAGACTAGCATAACACTTCTGACTCGAATTCAAGCTCAACAACGTATAGATTAGAACAGTTATGACTCGTTCAAACATAGGAGCCCTATGACTCTATTTCCCACTCATTAGAGTTCGCTGCGGCTATACACTACTGCTACCTGCTAGCCGTCGGCACAATATGTAGCGAAGCTTTCGAAAATACAGCGCTGAAGGTCGAGAGGTTTAACGAACAATACGTGCCATTGTGGTCAGATTCTTAGAAGCAGAAAACAGTAATATCTCCGAAACTTTGTCTTCGTTATAACAGACTGTTGCTAAAATTACTTCATCCTTCTAATGAGAGGTAATTAACATAGTACATATAGGAAATGAGCGGGGACCAAATAATACTATGGCTGTACCCGGGTTTATCGTTATATCGCTAATCCTTGTACGGAGGTTACAGCACAGCAAGTGGTGGTGCAGCATCTCCGCTCGATATTGCTGCCGATAATGTGGACTGGTTGCAAAAGCCAGACATTCCCGGCGGGCATTGCGATTGGTCATGCTCACTTCACACGCATGTCGCGAATGTTCTATCCGCTAACGTTCCGTCATCGATAGCTGTGACCCTCACGCGGAAGACATCACACGGTCGTTCTTCCATTTACAACAATCACAACGACTCTCATTAGGTTCGCAGGACGTATTTTTGAGGCCTGAGAATATATTTTTACTAAGTAAGATCACTTTACACACTGTATCATACACACTATGAAAATCATGAGACAGAATTGACTCGGAATAAAACACTCTCTCGACACCATGCACATTCACCCTCAGGCTGACGCCACCTCTTCCTGTCAAGTCATTTTGAATGCTAGCCAATCGGAGGCCAGTAATGGCAATGCTTCATTATAACTCCGTCCTCTGGACAGCCAGTGAGAGCGAGAAAATATATTCTTCAGTCGTTTCACGTTATCGACAACGCATCCAGCGTCTGATCACAACACAATATGTATTGCCCATTTGGGTTTATACCATATTGCACGACATTACAGTTTACATATACTGCATTTTTTTGTAAACTCTCGTCACCACCTTTGTAAAGGCCGCGTCGCTACTGCTGTGGAGGCCGAGCATGTGAGTTCGTGAAACGGCTTCTGGCGCAGTACACCGCTAAGACAATTTATCCCTGCCACTATTACACAGCTATGTCCAATCGCCAGGTAACAGGATCGGAGAACGAAGATACTACAACACTCCAACAAGTTACTAACAAAATCACACAAATGAGTTAAAAAGGTTTACTTATCTTTGTGACTTGTAGAATGATTAAGTCTCCAACATTGCATGTGATATAACACAAAAAGGCCCTCAATGGATAAGTGCAAATACTTGCAGGCAAACTTCACGGTACATAGTAAATGCAGTTTGCAACAACTGTCTAATCACTTCTAAGAGTTCACTAAAGGACGTTTCCTGTCTAAGTCAGCCCTGGACGATGATCTATAACTAAGTGGGCGTCAGCTGCTCTTTTGTTATCCGAGTAGCCTTCACAAATTGTCTTCTGGTCATTGGTGGATTGCACTCGACCGGCAATTGGCCAAGGCGAAGTCGATTATCTTCATCCTTGTGCAGTAATAACATTATAAGACAGCGAAAGCGCCACGATGCGATATGGATATAGTCTGAAGACGGCCATAGAGCTGAAATGGACCTATTGCAATTGTGTAATCTACTGCAATAAAACAGCATCAATTATAGCAGAGTTCTGCTCTAGCATTGAAAATTTTAGATTTATAGATGTGACGCCAGTTATTATTCTGAACTTTATACGGCTGTGTGTTATTGACTTTTCCAGCTCTGCGGATTTTAAGTATAGGTCTATTTCCACATAATTTATTGTCGGACGCTCATGTTGCCATGTGAACTAATTTTAACTGATGACTACCCGCATTGCATTTTAACCGTTAAATTTATGACACTGGTTAGTCGTGTTCCTTATAGTGCTCTCTGCTGGCCTTAGTTATCTGTATAAATACGCGACGGATCTTGCCCATCGCGCATCACCGGCACTTACTACGTATCCACATGTATGGATTTTGACGTTTATACCTACATTAGAATATTTTATGGTACGTATAGCTGGTATGTACGGATGTTAATCATATAATTATTTTATTTTTCTTATGCATCAACAGCCGTGTTGCTTCAATTAGTTGACCTTCGTTGGTTACACCACGGTTTTTTTATTTGTAACAGATCTGAAGATCGCAGTAGCCGAATCCGGTAATAGTGGGTTGTGAAAAACAAAAACAAAAAGAGTGGGATCAAGGCGGACCTGTACAAAAATTTCGATGCCATTAGAAGACATCTAACGATCAACGGGCCCTAGAAAAATAATAAAAACTGCAAATGATCCAAGTATTGCAGCCAAACGAACATCCTCTACGGTGTTCCATGCTGGCCTCCATAGATGCTAGGCATAAGTACTTGAGAAAGTCCCTACTTTCAGATGAAGCAACGTTCCACGTTTCTCAGTATTCAAATGTCACAACATTAGGATCTGATGCTCCGTAAATGCACACAAAACTCGTATACACATCCACATATGCTTCATAGCCCAAAGCAGCGTGGTGTAATGTATAACAGAGTTCAAAAATGGCTCTGACCACTATGGGAATTAACATCTGAGGTCATCAGTCCCCTAGAACTTAGAACTGCTTAAGCCTAACTAACCTAAGGACATCACACACATCCATGCCCGAGGCAGGATTCGAACCTCCGACCGTAGCGGTCACGCGGTTGCAGAATGTAGCGCCTAGAACCGCTCGGCCACTCCGGCCGGCGGTGTTACTTAGCCGATGATTTTGATGGCATTATAAATGAAAACGAACAATTAATGATGTCTCTTGATGATGATGATGATGATGAAGACAACTGTTTTGGCGCCGATTCCGATGACAGTGGAGAACTGGATGGAATTGCGCTATTGACATCGTAAATTGGTGAGTGTAAATGTATACGGATTTTTTTTTTCTCTGCAATCGGGTAGGGTATGCAAGTTTTTCTTTATTTCTTTCTATGAGTGTGGATAGGGTGTTATTTGGTATGCTTAGATAACATTATTATATGACGTTTTAAATGCAGCTATTACTGTAACAATTTGGAACGATTTTTCGTAGTTATTGTCATTAACTTCGGGTGTTTCTATTTCCCGGTTTAATATACTATCAAACGCTTAGCCTCCGGCATCGTTGTCTCCCTTGTTAGAAAAACGTACTTTGTTCCACTTACGTATAAACTTTGATTGTAGCTTACATTTACAAAACGTACTTCAGAGTTGTGTGCGTGTGCGGTGGCAGCTATTGCAACCTCGTAATCGCAGTGTAGCCGACCACACGCGAACTGTCAAGTGACACGTATCACCGGCCCGGGTATACGTACGGTCCAAGTTTCATCGAATTATGTTATTTGGCTGTGACACGTCATGCGGGAGTTACTTTCGTCCTTAAGTTTTTCACACGAGTGAATTTGCAGAACGAGAGGGTGCGGCACGGTAAGGATGGCTTTCAGCATACAACCGCACCGCTGCTTTGTGGTGACATTCGCCATAAGCGAAAATCATATCCACGTTTTCGACTGCCGTACTCATTGTGAAAGCGTAAGTAGCTGCACGACAAATTACCTATCGCTACGACAGCAGAGCTCATACTGATGAGCTCCAAGCGTGCAGGTAAATGCATGAAGCGCGTCTAAGTTACGTGTTTGTTAACATTTGCATAATAGGACAAATGTTGGTGATACCTCTTCTCGCGATGTCAGGATAGTGGTTTGCACCGATGCTATCTTGTGACTATTTGATGACGTACCAAATGTGTTATATCGTTGGAGACCTCTCAGAAAGCTCTTTCCAATGTATACTTCCACTGAAAAGAGAAAACAAAGTAACTGTTATAATTCGTGAGCTATAAATGAGAAAATTATTTGTGTTGTTAGGAAATTCACCTCACTGAGCTGTATAAAGCGAAAACTACACCCCGATATTTGTACCATTTCTGGATATACAAACTAAGACAAAAACCAGCGAATGAATCTACGTGCCACGAAGGAATTATCCGAATCGGACGGATATCGGTATATGTGATTTACATGTACAGGCAAACAAATGATCGAAATTTCAGAAAAAAAGGACGATTTATTCAAGAGAAAGAGCTTCACAAATTTAGCAAGTCAATGACATACTGGTTCACCTGTGGCCCTTATGCAAGCAGTTATTTTTCTTCGTATTGAAGAAAACGGTACAAATGGCTCTGAGCACTATGGGACTTAACACCTGAGGTCATGAGTCACATAGAACTTAGAACTACTGAAACCTAACTAACCTAAGGACATCACATACATCCTTGCCCGAGGCAGGATTCGAACCTGCGACTGTAGCGGTCGTGCAGTTCCAGCCTAGAACCGCTCGGCCACAACTGTCGGCGCTTCGTATTGATTGATGGAGTTGTTGGATGTCCTCCTGAACGATAGCGTGCCAGATTCTGTCCAAATGGCGCGTTAGATCGTCAAAACCCGAAGTGGTTGGAGGACCCTGTCCATAATACTGAAACTGGGGAGACGTCCGGCAACCATGCTGGCCAAGGTAGGGTTTGACAAGCACGAAGACACTAGTTGAAACTCTCGTCGTATGCGGGCGGGCATAAGCTTACTGAAATTTAAGCCGAGGATGGCTTACCATGAAGGACAAGAAAACGGGGCAGGGAATACCGTCAACGTACCGCTGTGCTGTAAGGGTGCCGCGGATGACAATAAAAGGGTTCCTGCTCCTGGTTGTCGCGCCGTATGGCGGGCGACAGTCAGGTTGGTATGCTACTGCTGTTCGGGGTGTTACAGACACGTGTTAGGGCTGTAATCTCATTGACTGGAGCAGGTCTTCAGTGATCAGTCCCACTTAGGAACTCCGATGATCAGCGACGCTCTATCTGGAGACGCCCTGAACAGAGATGGGATACCAATCTGCCTGTCACCCGCCATACAGCCCGAAAACCAGGAGTAATGGGTCTGGGGTGCCATTTCATTTGATAGGAGGACCTCTTTGGTTGTCATCCGCGCCTCCTTTACAGTACAGTGTTACGTCGACGACATTCTACGCCCAGGTTAGCTGCCCTTCACGGCAAGCCGCCATCGGCTTACATTTCAGCATGATTCTGCCCACCCTCAAACTGCGAAAGTTTCTACTGCTTCTTTTCGTGCTTGCCAAACCGTAGATTGGCGAGCATGGTTACCGAACCTCTCACCAATTGAAGACAGAGCATTATGGACAGGTCTCTCTAACCAGCTCGGGTTTTGACGACCTTGTTGTAGCCGCGACCAGAACGGTCGCTGGGTTGCCGACAGAGAAAGCACTGCGGGACCAATCGGGAGCGGCCCGCGAACAAACCAAACGAACGGGGAAGGACGAACACGATCAACGACGGACGACCGAGCAAGGCATAAAGAACAACAACACGCAAATAGCAATGGCGTCACAAGCGAAACCTCACGAATCCACGATGTCCACTCGTACACGGAAACCAAGTAAACACGCCGTCTGTAAGCGAGACGTCGATCGACTAAGGTAAATATCAGACTGCCTGCTGAGCGAGAGGCAGGCGATTAAATACCTGATAGAGTACGTCGCTATTGGCCGCTGGGACCACGTGCTCCACCGTGGCGCCCTCCCATTATACGCGGGCCAGGAGCGCTCGTGCAGCCACGGCTTGCGGCGCGACGGCTGGAGACACCTCTTGTCGTAATCGAGGTCCATGCCGTCTGGCGCGGATTCGAAACCCGCGGAGCTCGGTACCAGAGATCGCACGGGCTAGTTGGACAGAATTAGGCACGTTATCCCTCAGTACGAGATTCAGTAACTCTAACAACGCGTTCCTGTCTTGCTCACTTTGTGAAGCTCTTTCACTGCAATAAATCATCCATTTGTTCTGAAATAAGCATTTGTTTATCGTATATCTAAATAACATCTGCCGATTTCGGTGCGCCTTCGTTTCTTTTGTAATCTTTCTTAGCTGCCTTACACCTTATGTGCAGATTAAAATGAAAGAATGATTAAGGTCTGATCTCTATTAAGCGTTTAATCATGTTTGTCAACATATGGAGAACGTAAAAGTGGCTCACACCAATGTTTCCCAACATTAGGCAACAACAGTGATAAAATTGTGTCAGTGAATAAAAATAATCAAATTAGATATGTTAAAGGAATGCGTAGCTAAATTAGATGTGTTTTTACATTTGAACCAACGCTAGTATTTTTTCTCCAGCTCTTTCCGGAGGGGAAATGGAACAATTTACTGTTTTGAAGTTCCATTCACGAGAATAACGGATAATATTCTTGTATTTTTGTCATCAATGGACAAGGGCATCTCAATGGCATCGTACATTTAGCGGTTCATTCACAAGCGTCTAAACTGCACAATGTGACCGCTGTACTAATAAGTTAGTGTCCTGGGGAAAAACGTTAGTGACAGTGTAACCGGTCACCGAGCAGGCCGGGTTAGTTCACTTCCGGCAGCCGCCTATAGGAATACATCGGCAGCACCGCTAGGCTACCTCCTTCTCATCCGCCACTGCTGTTTGGCTCCGAGTACGACATCGCCCACCTCACCTGCGCTCGGCCGATTTCATCTCGACCTGCTGCAGGACCGTGGGACTCTCTGAGCAGAGCCTGACTGTACGAGATAGATTCGGAAAAATTTCCTCTATGTCATAGAATGAAGGCTTTCACGACTGGATGTTTCGGCTGCCGAGAATTCTTCCCGGTTGTATGGCCGTGGTCCTGTAGTCGGCAAGACTCAACACACCCAGGAGCAACTCCGAAGATGTCCAACGTAGCCTTGGACGAAACGTCAGGGTTAGAAGAGTTCCATGGACCATTTCCTCTGTATAGCTGCTCTACCATAATCTGCACTCCTGGAAATGGAAAAAAGAACACATTGACAGCGGTGTGTCAGACCCACCATACTTGCTCCGGACACTGCGAGAGGGCTGTACAAGCAATGATCACACCCACGGCACAGCGGACACACCAGGAACCGCGGTGTTGGCCGTCGAATGGCGCTAGCTGCGCAGCATTTGTGCACCGCCGCCGTCAGTGTCAGCCAGTTTGCCGTGGCATACGGAGCTCCATCGCAGTCTTTAACACTGGTAGCATGCCGCGACAGCGTGGACGTGAACCGTATGTGCAGTTGACGGACTTTGAGCGAGGGCGTATAGTGGGGATGCGGGAGGCCGGGTGGACGTACCGCCGAATTGCTCAACACGTGGGGCGTGAGGTCTCCACAGTACATTGATGTTGTCGCCAGTGGTCGGCGGAAGGTGCACGTGCCCGTCGACCTGGGACCGGACCGTAGCGACGCACGGATGCACGCCAAGACCGTAGGATCCTACGCAGTGCCGTAGGGGACCGCACCGCCACTTCCCAGCAAATTAGGGACACTGTTGCTCCTGGGGTATCGGCGAGGACCATTCGCAACCGTCTCCATGAAGCTGGGCTACGGTCCCGCACACCGTTAGCCCGTCTTCCGCTCACGCCCCAACATCGTGCAGCCCGCCTCCAGTGGTGTCGCGACAGGCGTGAATGGAGGGAGGAATGGAGACGTGTCGTCTTCAGCGATGAGAGTCGCTTCTGCCTTGGTGCCAATGATGGTCGTATGCGTGTCTGGCGCCGTGCAGGTGAGCGCCACAATCAAGACTGCATACGACCGAGGCACACAGGGCCAACACCCGGCATCATGGTGTGGGGAGCGATCTCCTACACTGGCCGTACACCACTGGTGATCGTCGAGGGGACACTGAATAGTGCACGGTACATCCAAACCGTCATCGAACCCATCGTTCTACCATTCCTAGACCGGCAAGGGAACTTGCTGTTCCAACAGGACAATGCACGTCCGCATGTATCCCGTGCCACCCAACGTGCTCTAGAAGGTGTAAGTCAACTACCCTGGCCAGCAAGATCTCCGGATCTGTCCCCCATTGAGCATGTTTGGGACTGGATGAAGCGTCGTCTCACGCGGTCTGCACGTCCAGCACGAACGCTGGTCCAACTGAGGCGCCAGGTGGAAATGGCATGGCAAGCCGTTCCACAGGACTACATCCAGCATCTCTACGATCGTCTCCATGGGAGAATAGCTGCCTGCATTGCTGCGAAAGGTGGATATACACTGTACTAGTGCCGACATTGTGCATGCTCTGTTGCCTGTGTCTATGTGCCTGTGGTTCTGTCAGTGTGATCATGTGATGTATCTGACCCCAGGAATGTGTCAATAAAGTTTCCCCTTCCTGGGACAATGAATTCACGGTGTTCTTATTTCAATTTCCAGGAGTGTATATCGTGTGGTACACCGTGAACTTTCTCATGTAAACCTTATCCATTACGGATATTTAAGAACCCGAGACTGTTTATTCAGTATCAAGTGAAACCACTTTTTTGAAATAGTTATTTATTCATTCCATGAACCTTTTCAGTCTCATATTCAGAGGGTGTACAGGAAGTTAGCTGTTCCAAGCACAATGCTGGGTGCTGGCTCTGTGACAGAAAGATGGAACACGTTTTAATGCATCGCCGTGAGTATTATTTATCTGTGGGTTTGGATCCAAAATTTAATTTTGTTCTTACTGCGACAGTATGGGCGACTTTCGTTGTTAATATCTATCTGTTTGTTTCCATTGTGATGACCAGTTCTTATCACATCACTCACTTTTACAGAATGTCTATGCATATACGCTGTGACAACGAAACTTTGCCAGCATCCATCATGTGCTACACAACTGTTACTCGTACCTAAGATCTTCACACAAAGATATGACATATTCCTACTCTGCTCAGAGATGTTATTTATTTTTGTTTGCATGTGTTAAAGTCGATGTATGGGCATTTACTTTAATCCAACCTGGCGTTAACATGAAAGCCCAAAATAAAACAAATAAATAAATTATACAAGAACAAACTTGAAATGATCTGGTGTCTTATTTCCATTCTTATATTAACATATAATAGAGTCCGTTTATGAGCAAATACAGTACTTAAATGAAGATTGGCATTAACTTGAAAGCCCAGGCACAAAATGATACAGAGTTACAGTATTTGCAATGAACTGCAGCTATTTGTATGACCAAGAACTTTATATTTAACTTTAAAAAGAAGAAAAAAACTTCAAATGAACTGCTGGAAAGGTTCGGAAACAGGTTCACGGAATGAATAAATAACTGTTCCAAAAAAGTGACTGGTTGAAGTTTTTACATTTCTCGTGTTATCACCAAGTGTCACTAACTACGTCCTGTGTTAAATGCGGCACATTCGAAAATCCATATTTAATTAGTTTCACATGACTTACTTTCTTGCGAAATTTAATTTTTTTCCCAGATGCAAGGATATTGTGACTGATGTTGCAGTAATGTAGATGGACAGTAATCACAGTAACTACAGAAGTATTTATTTATCGCTACATGTTGTAGTAGTTGAAATACGTATACTCTATTGCTAAAAGAATCTACTGTGGTATCAGTTTCACTCTACAAATTGTGCTTTGACGATGGATCTGATTATCACATATAAGTGTTGTGAGCGGTCAGCATCTGCCTCCGTTAAAAGGCTAAGTGTCCTGTAGTAGGAACACCTATACTGGACCCTGCTATAAAAGGAACTTTCAGGGAAAAGAAATCTGAAGAAACCACACTGAAGTTTAATAGATATGTACTCTATAGCCTAGGACAGTTATACAAGAAATACGTAATGTGAAGAGGAACTACACAAGAGTTTCTAGCTCTACGGTAGTTTCAGTTGCTACTAGTGCTAACTGCGAAGAGGCGAGGCTCGATAAAGGCAAATTTCTACTCGATGATCGAACGTCACTGGTTTGGCGTCTGTCTGACTGAAACTGAGAGACCCTCTGTTGTAGAAAACTTGGGGTTTCATAGGCTAGGATCTCTGATCTCCACATTCCCTTCTGATGAGGGCAGTCGGCCAATCCCACGTCAAAGAATTCCGAAAATATCGAACAACTAGCTGAATTGTGCTCGTCTCTGTTCGTCTGTCGTCACGAGCATGGGGTCCCTTGTCTTGTTTAGTATTAGTAGTAATATTTGTCGCCTGAATAGTGTCCGTTGGGGTGTGTTGCTACTTTATATTTCTGGAGTGAGGTGCCCCTTTGCCACAAGTTTTCATTTAGCAATGTCACGCATAGTACTCATGCTGAGTTACGAATTTCCACAAGGGCGAATTAGTGACCACTTCCTTGCAGCAAGCCTAACACAACTGTTTTACCGTACACCCACTGTGACTATCAAATGTCCGTCGGGTAGGGTAATGACTGTCTTCAGAAGCTCTGTCCTGGGCGGCGAACACGCTCAATTCCAAGCGACAAATTGTGCCAGGTGGAACCCAGAGGAGTTGCATCTGAGTTTAGACTGTATGTACACTGCGTCAGCTAGCACTTTCATGTAGCCTTCAGTTCCTCTTACACTAACAATGGCAGCTGTTGTCGTAGATCTTGTCAGATAATTATCAGGTTACTCAAAGATTACTTTGCCATATGCATATACACAATGTGACCAAAAGTATCCGTACACGGCCAAAAATACGTTTTTCATATTAGGTGCATTTTGCTGCCACCTACGGCCAGATACTCCATATCAGCGACCTCAGTAGTCATTAGACATCGTAAGAGAACAGAATGGGGCGCTCCGCGGAACTCACGGACTTCGAATGTGGTCAGGTGATTAGGAGTCACCTGTGTCACACGTGTGTACGCGAAATTTCCACGCTTCTAAACACCTCTAGGTCACTATTTACGATGTCATAGTGAAGTGGAAACGTGAAGGGACACGTACAGCACCAAAGTGTACAGGCCGACCTCGTCTGTTGAGTGACAGAGACCGCCGACAGTTGAAGACGGTCGTAATGTGTAATAGGCAGGCATCTCCAGACGTTCACATAGGAATTCCTGACTGCATCAGGATCCACTGCAAGTACTATGACAGTAAGGCGGGAGGTGAGAAATGTTCGATTTCATGGTCGATCGGCTGCTCATAAGCCACACATCACGCCGGTGAATGCCAAACGACGCCTCGTTTGGTGTAAGGAGCGTTAAAAATGGACGATTGAATAGTGGAAAACGTTGTATGGCGTTACGAATCACGGTACACAATGTAGCGATCTGATGGCAAGTTGTGAGTGTGTCGAATTCCCGGTGATCGTCGTCTGCCATCGTGTGCCAACAATAAAATTCGGAAGCGGTGGTGTTATGGTATGCTCGCCTTTTTCATGAAGGTGACTTGCACCCCTTGTTGTTTTGCGTGGCACTATCACAGCACAGGTCTACACTGATGTTTTAAGCACCTTCTTGCTTCCCACTGTGGAAAAGCAGCCGGACGGGGTGGCCGAGCGGTTCTAGGCACTTCAGTCCGGAACCGCGCGACTGCTACGGTCGCAGCTTAGAATCCTGCCTAGGGAATGGATGTGTGTGATGTCCCTAGGTTGGTTAGGTTTAAGTAGTTCTAAGTTCTAGGGGACTGATGACTCAGATGTTAAGTCCCATGGTGTTCAGAACCAACCATTTGTTGAAGAGCAATTTGTGGATGTCGATTGCGTCTTTCAACATGATCGAGCACCTGTTCATAATGCTCGGCCTGTGGCAGACTAGTTACACGACAATAATATCCCTATAATAAACTGGCCAGCACAGAGTCCTGACCTTATCCTATAGAACACCTTTGGGATGTTTTGGAACGCCGATTTCATCCCAGGCCTCACTGACTGACATCGATACCTCTCCTCAGTGCAGCACTCCGTGAAGAATGGGCTGCCATTCCGTAAGAAACATTCCAGCTCCTGACTGAACGTATGCGTTTAAGAGTGAAAGCTGTCATCAAGGCTAAGGACGGACCAACACCATATTGTATTCCAGCATTACCGATGGAGAGCGCCACAAACTTTTAAGTTATTTTCAGCCAGGTGTCCAGTTAATTTTGATCACATAGTGTATTATTTGTTATGATTTTGAAGACGTCCGTACTGACCCAAGTTTAAGAGCTTGTAAAGACAAAACAACTTCTCTACCAATTTTTGAATTGCGGGCCTTGAAAAATATTGCATGTATAGCGTGTGAGGGTAGGAAACCACTTCGACAACCCCTAGACTTTACATGCTCTCACAAACAAGAACTGGAGTAGCAGTGGATTGACATTAAGCTCAACAGGTGTTGGAGTTGGCATGCCACTCTCTCACTTTAACTACACTGTCAGTCAGGTTAATATTCATATTTTAGTTAATGTTCTTGATGTTCTCCAGTACTGCATTTGGTACGTTTAGCTTACGACTTTTTGTACATGAGGAAATTGTGTGCAGAATGTTCTTATAAGTGCATGTGTAATCTGTCGAGAACTTCTACCTGAGAGGCCGTAATATAGGGTACAGAGAACAGGAAGAGAGATAGATTTGGTGCTATAAATACTTAATGCAGCGACCAGGCTGTGTAAGTGATTTTGGGTAGGAGCACTCAGAGGATCATACCTGCAGAGGGACTTCTGGCCCTAGCACTCTCCTCCTTCCGCTGATGGTCGGCTGGGAGAGCGGCGGTTCGCAACACATCTTACCTGCACCAGGCGGCAGTCCGTCTCAAAGGCGGCCACTTGTTTTTCTTTTTTCTTTTTCTTCTTTTTTTCAAAGAGAGACTATGGCGCACTGAGAACATTTAGACTCGGATTTGGCACTGTGCGTTGTATCTCAGCAGTTTGTAGTATGTTGCAGTCACTTTATTTTAGTGTATGTACTGCTTGTGTCATTTATTACTTTTTGTTTGTTTCTCATTGTGTCTTGTCTGTGAGCTCTGTGTCACTTCTTGTGTGATGTTGCGTCGTTGCTAACAGCGTTGTGCAAGCTTTCGTCCAACAAATTTGCAGTAGGTTTTGTTTCATGGGCTTGACATAAATGTGTGCATTATTTGAAAGAAGATCTGAGTGTAGTGATGTATTAGAATCGGAAACTTGTGGAAGTAGCAGTCGATTTGAATGCTTACGAGAAGCAAAGCTCGTGTTGTGAAGTGAGAAAGGCACTGATGTCGTCCAAAATGGAACATGAGTCAGCCACTGATGCAGAACAAGTCAGATCAGCGGAAGAAGTTAATTTAAATGAGTCTGAAAATAGACACAAGTGTCAAATGCAGATTACTCCGATGATGGGGGTTCAGTTCACTCAGGAAATGAAGGTGGAAAGGATGACGACGTGACAGGTAAATACAGGAAGAGGTACGGACAGGGAAAGTAACAATCCTATTTCACGGACAAGGCATCATAGAGCAACTGGCTTGCGTGCGACTAGTCCTGGGTACGTTACTTGAAGTGCGCAATCAGAATTTATCATTCAATTTATGCAACAGGCACAGAAGAGGCGACAGGGAGGGGAGAGACGATAGGAGGAGGAAAAACAGAGGAAGGAATGAGAACAAGAGAGATAGGAGGAAGAAGATCAAAGACAGGAGATACTCATTAGTGAATCTATGGAAATTCAGAAGCGACAAGACAAGGAGAAAAAGAAACAGGACTTAGTCATGAAAGAAATTAAGGGAATTCAAAGGAGGGCTGTGAGTTTGTCGAAAACATAAATCAGGTCAAGAATGAAGGGTGTAAAGGCAGAGACTGAAGACATTAAGAAAACATCAAATGAGACGCGAGAAGTAGCAGTGTAGTCAAAACGTGAGGCTAGGAGAGCCAGATTAGTAGCACGAAGTACCCAAAAAATGCCCAGATTGCGCGAGATCACGTAGCGCTGGCATAGGTGGAAGTGAGTGCAATCAAGAAGGCGATATCTGCTCTCAAAAAGCAGGGGCAAAGAGTGACTGAAAAGACACAGGAAGAAATGTTAGAAATCAGAAACGAGCAAAGACGTCTGACTACCCAGCAGAATGAGCTGGTGGCTGAGATAAGACAAAGATGCGAACGCATCGCTCTTGTACAAATTCAGCCAGAAGCAACTGCACGTTGCCTTCAGTTCGTTGGTCACCAGGAATGTCAAAGACAAAATTTTGCCATCCAACCTGAAGCCACATCTCTGGCTCAGGCCGACGTACTGTAGGAGCGCTCGCTTAAAGGGCTACGGCGCTCTGCAGAGTGCGTGCAGCCATTGGCGAGTAGTTTACAAAGTACGAAGCCTGACCACAACTGCGCGCTACTCAGACGTACGGAAACATTACTACATGACTCTGATGACGCGAGACGAGGGTACAACAGTATTCAGGAATCGGTCGGACATGAAATCTTGGGCGCATGTGCGCCAGAATTTAGAGAAAGTCCAGGGGCTCAAAATTATGATATTTCGATCTGAAACATTTTCTCTCAATTCAAAATTTTCAGGTTTACAAAGAGAACCACAATTCATTATACCCCAGATCATGGATTGTTGAATGTGATAGGGTACTACCCGAGTCATGGCCACTAGTGTACAAACTGGAATTTGTCCGTGGATACCTGGAAGGTTCAATAGCGAAGCGCATGCGCAGCGTTGCAGTTACGGCGAATACACAGAGGCTTTCCTAAATATCTACCAGTCACAGGACAAAGAAGAAGGTTTTAAACAGGCGATTATGTTAGGGAAGGATTACGAAAAATCGTGGTGCCGCAGTCCGGTAAAGTTTCCCGAGACGCTTGCCAACAAGAACCGTTACCTGGACCAACTAGCCGGCCGCGCTGGCCGTGCGGTTCTAGGCGCTACTGTCCGGAACCGCACGACTGCTACGGTCGCAGGTTCGAATCCTACCTCGGGCATGGATGTGTGTGATGTCCTTAGGTTAGTTAGGTTTAAGTAGTTTTAAGTTCTAGGGGACTGATGACCTAAGATGTTAAGTCCCATAGTGCTCAGAGCCATTTCAACCAATTTTTTTTTTGACCAACTGTATAGTGATTAGGGGATAATGTGACACTGATACTTGAAACTGTCATTTAGGTTCCAGAAACTGCTCACTGGCAAATGTAATGACACAATAGAGTCATTCAAAAGCGCCCTACAAGAATTTGTCAAGGAAGCACAAAACGCGAGGGACTGAGTGAGGCATAACAGATTAAATTCACAAGGTGCATCAGGTGGATATAATGGCGGTCAGATCACAAATGGAAACAGTGCGGCAAGAAACCATTATCCAGGCCAAAGATTTAGCAACGAGCGTCAGTGGAATGATACTCGTAGAAGCAGTCGGGGCACGTATGGTGGTAATTTTCAAGAAAAGAGGAGGAAAATGAGAAATTCTAACCAGTTCACGCAACCGGTCTGGAACTCAGGGCCAACAAGGAATACTGGACGGACTGCTAGGCGAAGTCCGCAATGTCATCACCAGAATGACGTAGGGGAAATCAGACAACCTAATCCCTCAAACAGAAAACGCAGTAGAGGTCCGAGTACGAATAGGCAGTCGGCCACTGCGGTCACGCCCTTCGTAGAATGAGACTTATATGTTACATCATAAGTTAGTGTTAAGAAACATTTGTATCCTGCTCGTTTATGTAGTCATTTAGCGTATCGTTCTATATTTGTTATCATTTACACTTTCTGGATGATTTATTATTATAGTTAAAGAACTAGATCTTCTCCTGCCGCATCTGATCAATACGTTTGGCATTTGTAGTTCTCTGCACAGTCCGAATAATTTACCGCAAATTTGAGACGTACTGGTATACCCTCATGTTTCACAGATAGAAACTTAATTCATGGATAGGAATGTGCCAATTTTTCGGAGGAAACCTCTTGTATTCATGATAGAACTGGTTGGCTCAACACTTCAATATTGCTGTATTAGTAGCGTGTCACGCCAAGCAAAGTTATGTATTGGAACAGCGCGAAAATTGCATTTTTTGTTCAGAAATAATTGCACAAGTCTTGGAGACACAATTTTTCTCAGAATTTTTCTTGTAATGAAGTAATGGTTTGGTTTCTTCCGCTGACAATGTGTGCATTGCCGGTGGGGTAGCTATAAGCACGATCTATTTGACCATTCGCAGTTAGGAGGCGATAGTGGTGCCACAGAAGTTGATTTGTGATCCGATGGCGGATGCGGACATGATTTTAACCACGTCACAGATACTAATTGGTTATCTTGCGAGATGGCCCTTTTGGTGCGATTCCATTAGCATTATCGCCAGCGGAGCGACGTGTGCTCGTTGGTGGCTTTCGAGCGTGGTTACAGTTATGGTAATCGCCTAAGATGCGGTATTTTTCGTTGGCGGTGCATTTTTGTCTGTGGTTACCGCTTATGGATTACCGCCAGTATTACGATGATGTTTGCCTTGTTTCGATTATGGATCGCTAGCGCCCGAGGCGCTTCGTCAGCAAAGTTGCGTACTACGCGGCGTGAGCACATGGAGTGGGAGTCACGGTAGTATGTATTTAGATGAATAGGAACAAAATGGCGAACGGGACCAGACAAAAAAAGTGAAGATAATCACAAATCCTTATGCACTACAAATTATAAAAAAAACTGGCGTTTTATGTCTTTGCAGCACCTCTTAATTGATGATTTCTATACGTCGATTTTTGAGAGTTATTGGTCAGTTTCAGAGGGAAAAGTGCCGATGTCTGATCTATCCTAAGAGCAAATGAGTGTACAGATGGAGGTGAGTAGTAATCGACCCAGATACTGCGCCAAATATCCACATCAGCGTCACTAACCAATAAGGTGACATCAGGAGACCGAGCGAGGTGGCGCAGTGGTTAGACACTGGACTCGCATTCGGGAGGACGACGGTTCAATCCCGCGTCCGGCCATCCTGATTTAGGTTTTCCGTGATTTCCCTAAATCGCTTCAGGCAAATGCCGGGATGGTTCCTTTCAAAGGGCACGGCCGACTTCCTTCCCCGTCCTTCCCTAATCCGATGAGACCGATGACCTCGCTGTCTGGTCTCCTTCCCCAAACCAACCAACCAACCAACCAGCATCAGGAGAAGTATCCGGGTTAGCGTGAAGTAGAAATGGTTAGAGGTAGCTAGATTTGGTATTGGGTAGAATATAATTAGAAGTAAGTGTTGCATGGTGTGAGAGTGCCTGAAGTATGAACGTGCAGGCTTTGCCAGCTTAAACCATTTTAGTGCATGAGTGGTGTTCGGAAACTAACAAAGCAGTGACACACACAACAGCAACTCGGCTTCACTACTAGCAAATGATTAGTTTATTTCTTTTAGATAAGCGAGTAATAAGAAACGATAGTGCGATTTTTTAATAAAGCATCCTTACTAGTGACATTGAAAGACAGTAGTAAGACACTCTTTTGCAGTAGTCATATTGTAAAGTTTCAACTACAAACAGTTTATATTTTTCTTGTGATTTTCTATGTAAGCGTTTTTGCAAACATTCAGTGTAAAAACACGCAACTAAAATATGCTGTAAGGATTGTGCAGAAAACTGCGGTGTACCAAACGGCAAGCGAGAAGCGGGCCGCGGTTGGAGGTGGCTGGCACCGCATTCCACAATGCGGCTGGTGGGGCTGGATTGTGAAGTGGCGCGGCGTGCCACTGCCGGTGTGATGTCATAAGAGGGCGACCACCCCAAGAAAGTGATCAGCTGACACGACATGGCCACATGGCCACATCGGCAGCTGTCAGCTACAGATGACCGATCAGCCCCCTCCCCAAGGTGACAGGGCAGGCAGTTGGCTGACGTGATGACACTGGGGCCGGTCAAGGGCGACATAGGCGTGAACAGAGCCCCATTCAGCCCTTTCATTCATGCCAATGGAGAGTGAAAGCAACAGCAGGGGTACCACACCTGCAGCCAGCAGGTAAAGGAAGCTCGCCACTGACGTCATGCGACCACCTGGAGCCACCTCTGTTTCATACAAGAGTTTCGAGGACCAGACCTGAGTACAAACCATTGCTGACAAAGAAGGAGGGATTAGAGAGCGCCAGACCAAGCGATTGACTTCTCCTGACACTTGCTACAATCACTGACAACTGATGCTGGAGCCGGCCGGAGTGGCCTTGCGGTTCTAGGCGCTACAGTCTGGAACCGCGCGACCGCTACGGTCGCAGGTTCGAATCCTGCACCGGGCATGGATGTGTGTGATGTCCTTAGGTTAGTTAGGTCAGAAGTTAAGTCCCACAGTGCTCAGAGCCATTTGAACCATTTGAACTGCTGCTGGAGGACTAACAAGAGCGACAGTTTGTCAACTGCTGCCCCATCTCTGGTCTGTAAATAGGCCAGGTGCCTACTTGTTGCTGCCATAGACTGGAGACAGGTCCTGCCACAGACACCGTTGCTGTTTAGTAAAGGGGTAACCCTTCTCTTAGCACCAAAACACCCCCTACACCTACCACATCCAACCTGTTGCACACCTCATGAGTGTAGTGCTGCGTTCGGTCGTGTGACTAATGTAAAGTTACTTTTTTGGGCTCCCTAAAAAACCTTCACAAGGGCGCAGTAGGATGCTTAAAATATGTTCGTATTTTTTTAAGTTCTTTTTTGTGTGCCTTGCTGTATTTATTTTATTAGGTTAGATGTAATTTTTTCACCTTTTACATATATACTGCGGTACAACGTCACTCTCATCTAAAATCTAAGATTGACAAAATATCACACACACGCCAGATAACCAGATACAGGAATATTCAAACCAGTTCTTGAAAGTGCTCGCCTTCCTACTCTTTCTTTGTCATTTGCGTAAAGTCTCACTATGTCTCACATGTCATTTAAATGTTGTTCATTTTGCGTAAGCACAATTTAATCTGTTGTACTAAAAGAAATAGATTTGCTGAATGCTTCGATAGAATTTCTCATCTTATAGTCTCGATGGAAGACTGAATCACTGTGAATGCTTGGGCAGGGGTCACAAAATCTCAGGCAGAGAATGCTCAATGCTCAACGATACTGTATTGTGGTTAGGGAAAGAAATCATATCTGATTTCAGCTTCAGTGCGAATGGGTTTGTTAAATGTGTGCATCACCTTTTAACTGTTAAATCATTGTATTTATGCTTAGGGGCGCATGTCGAAGACCCAAGGTTCCACGGGTACAATTGTGCCAACCAGCAAATCACAAAACTTTTAAAGGCATGCAGCAGTGAGTATGACACCTGGTTGAATGAGGTCAAGGCAGGGTGTGGTTTTTTTGGTTTTTGGTTGGCAAAGCTATCGGGGTCTGAACATGTCATTCTCAAAGACCCAGATAAAGTCTCATAATTTCTTCTGCTCCATGTCACACTAATCTCCCTATTGAAGTGGGACACTCATCAAGCATAAATTATTGGATAATGGTTAGGTAGTAAGAGCCCGCATCTCGTGGTCGTGCGGTAGCGTTCTCGCTTCCCACGCCCGGGATCCCGGGTTCGATTCCCGGCGGGGTCAGGGATTTTCTCTGCCTCGTGATGGCTGGGTGTTGTGTGCTGTCCTTAGGTTAGTTAGGTTTAAGTAGTTCTAAGTTCTAGGGGACTGATGACCATAGATGTTAAGTCCCATAGTGCTCAGAGCCATTAGGTAGTAAGAAGTGGTACGCCACACTCTCCCTTTAACAGAATTGTTACATTCACATTTTAGGCCGTGATCTCCACGTTCGCAAGTACTACATTTGGTATCTGTGGTTTATTACTTGTTTACATGAGGAAAATGTTGGCAGAATGCTCTTATAACTGCATGTCTAATTTGTAGAGAACTTGTACCCAAGTGCCCATAGCGGTCGTGACGGAGAACAGGGAGAGAGATGTACTTGGGGCTATAAATACTGAGTACAGCGGTCAATGATTCTGAGAAACAGCACTCAGTGGATCATACCTGCAGAGGGACTTCTGGCCGTAACACTCCCCTCGTTTCGCTTATGGTCGGACAGGGGGCCGCTGGTTCGCAAAACATTTTACCTGGGCCAGGCGACAGTCGATAGCAAAAGCGGCCAGTTGACAGAAAGTGCGTGGAGGAAGCTACTTAATACTGCTGGAAAGTGAGCCTTAGTGCAAACAGTGGGAGGTCATACAACTCCATGCATTCTCATGTCACAAGCTGGGACGATGTGGACAGAGCAGATGGTGCATATGTTTAGAGGAGGCAAGACTGTAACTACGCTAACGCCAGGAAGTCGCCAGGTTCTTTTAGTGACCAGCAAAAAAACGCGTATATTTCACGGGCATGCGTGTCTGGGAAGCTTAACAGCCTTCTTTCAGAAACTGGAAATGGTCGGCTTGGAAAGGTTAGATCTGTCACTAAATGAGGAACATTGGTCCCGTCTAAGTCGATTTCCTTTTTTCTCTTGCCCAAACATGGCCATATTTAACGTGAGAACGACGCCTACATAGCTAAAAATCTTCTTTTTTCAGACAAGAGAGATTTGGAGTCGATGATTGCCTCTTATCAGGATATGCAAAGTGGAAGCTTGCTCTTCCAACGTGGGAACCTCGGCGCCATGTCTGGATTGGCTACCGGGCCAATACAACATTCAAGAGGGGAGATTCAGTGAGTAAATGATAATTCGATTGGTTTGTACAACGTGGGGGTGGTTTCGTTTCCTCTAGTTTGGCTCTCGTACCGAGTATTGGTGGAAAGTGGTGGTGATTCTTTGCGTTTTTCGTCTTGTGGTCCTCCCCTGGTAGAAAACCATAGATCTTTCCATTGTGGGTGAGACTTGTGGTGTATATCTTGTGGTGCACTAAGAGCCAGTGGCAAACTGTACATATCGTGTGTCACGGTAGTGAACTTACTCGTCATGCGTCGGCCGTACGACATTTGACAATTCCAGCACGCACAGTCGTGCCTTTGAGTCAGATTGGTTTGGCCAGACAAGCGAACGGGTGCACCTCACACTGAAATATGCCGGGATTTCAGGGCTCTGATAGGGAAGTTCCCGCGTTCTGACAAACACGTCAGACCGCGTAGTTAAAAAATGGTTCAAATGGCTCTGAGCACTATGGGACTTAACTGCTGTGGTCATCAGTCCCCTAGAACTTAGAACTACTTAAACCTAACTAACCTAAGGACATCACACACATCCATGCCCGAGGCAGGATTCGAACCTGCGGCCGTAGCGGTCGCGCGGTTCCAGACTGTAGCGCCTTTAACCGCTCGGCCACTCCGGCCGGCTAGACCGCGTAGTTTGCAAATTTTCGTTGGTGCCGCTCCGCGCTCACAGTGCGCCGTTTTCTGCTGCAGCCTGAATCAAGGTGAGAGGGTAAGATATTGCTGCACTGGTGTAGGGTTGTTAAGTGATATTCACAGCTCCCTGTACTCAGGTGAACCTCATTTTGTAGCATACTTAATCGTGGTTAATTCCATTTGAATAGAGTTGGACCTCGCAGTAGATTCATTATTGGTTAAAAACAGCGTTGGTTGCAATTTTTGTTTTTTGTTTTTCAAGTATGCGTTTCGCCTTATTTAGGCATCTTCAGGTTATCTTAATTTGGTATTTCTTAGAAGGATCCTTTAGACAGTGTAGCCAAAGGGCATCGTCGAATATATCATGCCAACCTCGCCTTCGTTAAACTCAGTAAAAGCTTTTCTAGCAGCCCTTTGGCTACACTCTGTAATGGATCCTTCTAAGAAATACCAAATTAAGATAACCTGAAGATGCCTAAATAAGGCGAAACGCGTAGTTGAAAAATAAAAAACCAAAATTGCAACCAAGACTGTTTTTAACCAATACTATTAAGCACTGGTTGCTGTATGCCACATACGGATATGGATTGGAAGAATTTCTCCAGTGGATTCATATAAACGAAGTCAGATTGCCTCGTAAAAGGGATTAATTCAGGGAAGAATTTGTATAGCTTCCACTCCCGATGTATGCTTTGCCAATCAAACACTATCCCTTTTCTGAATCGTGTTTGTCATTTTTTGTGTAAGATTTATCAGCTCGTTGTGTTTAAAAAGGATTAATAAAAATTTTACTTTGTAATTTTAAATACGTCAGTGTTTTCATTCATACTCCCTCAACTATTCACTTTTTGTATTTTATTGTGGTGGTACATGGGTACACCAGCAATTTAAGCTTCACTCTTATTAAATCAATTAATTTGATTTTTGAGTTCTGATAGAGACCACATTCATAGGCACAAAAGCGCCATGAGTACATTCACTAATTCACATATAAAAATTGAGTGTGTACCTCAAGATTTGGTCGTTATTTAGAAGATAATACTTTTTGATGACTAACTGAACCCCTCAGCTGCAGATAGGTGTTGTTGATATACCTCGATGTGGACAGCTGAAAATGTGTGCCCCGACCGGTACTCGAACCCGGGATCTCCTACTTACATGGCAGACGCTCTATCCATCTGAGCCACCGAGGACACAGATGAATATATAATACTTTTTCCTGTAAAGGTAATAAGATTTAACATCACTCAGAGCTACAGTTACGATTAAATCAAGCGACGGCTTGCAAAGTCTCTTAGACGAAAATTTTCAGTCACTCTACACTCCAAAGGGGTCACATCACGTTAATGGGGTAGCAGCCCCATGATGTCCTTACAGAAGGCCTGAATTGTCCGGAGGTTCTCATCATTGTCGAAAAAGTCGCCCTGTTGCTTATCACGCTGCGAACATTCGTTTTAGCTCGCTCAGTGTGTGGGAATGGACACCAGAAGGGAAGGGTGGCTTAATCAACATCGATTTTGCCACCTTCTGAGGTCTTTTAATATCGGCTCCGAGCGGCAGTTAATTTGAAATGGTTTTCTAGGCCACATACAAGAAAACCGCGTGATTACCACGCTTGGCATCGCGGTCCTGACCTCCATCGCTGAGGCGTCACAGTAAGGAGTGAAATGTGAGTAAGAAGGGGTCTGGCACGTCCACGATGTCGTTGGGAAGAATTACGATGAAATTTGGTGCTAAAGCGACATCATTAACCCACCTTACACCCCACATGACCTTCTGAGCTCTTGCTGTTTTTCGTATTTGTCGACATCTTGCTGTTTGAGGTATCGCCAAGCCTGAGGGTGAACTCGCAGCGCGCCAAGCTTTTATACAATTACAGAGGATGGTTGTAGGCACCCCTGAGCCAAATTCAAACTGCGGCGTCGCAGTGGGAGACAATTAAAGGAATTTTAAAAAAAAGTGACCCTCTTTGTGATGTGCAGCGTATTTATCAACTCCACAGTGCTCACCGTTACATGTTGTCACATCAACTTTCAATCTCAATATCTCTGTGGTACGTAAAGCATCCATTGAATTAAATGTCATTTTAACGCCACAGCCGTTATAAACGCCGGACTACTGGAAATAGTGTGTCGTTATTTCCATCATGCATGATAGTCCCCTCGTCCTGAAACTGATGGTGGAACCCATCATTTAACATGACAGACTTCCGCAATCCTCTAGTTCACCCATTTTTGTAACGACGAAACGACAATATTGTGTGCCGGTATCAGTTAATCGTGACATCGTTATATCGTGTCAAGCGTTGAACGTGAGGCAGTTATAAAAATATATGTTATTTATTTTCATTGTCAGCGTTCCTTCTAACGTTACCGCCGGCTAAACTGTACCCAACGGCGTCAGTGAAGGTCAAACTAAGTTTATTTCTTCTGTAAATAACCCGTTTAACGCTGAGACTGGTGACACAATTTTGATGCTTCCTGGTTTCCGTCTGTCCACGTCCAACTGTACATTAAAAGTGCCGAGGGGCCTGCAGCATCAGTTTATTTGGTCGAGATGGTGAAAAATATTCCTCACGGGCAACGTAGGTTGTATCAACATTAAGTTCCATTACAGCTCTCATAAACGGACTTCTCTCGGAGAATGGAGTATTATTTTTACTAGAGAGAATTCCACTGTGAAACGAGTATGATATTCTTTCTGTTACTGTAGTTCCTTACGGTTGGTAACTATTTTGGTGTCAGTCTTTTGTTTGGCTTGACGGGGATCATAGTATCTTTCTACGTTGTACCCATACTTTCCCGCCTACTTATCTACTACACTACACATCCTCTATAGATTGTTCCACGTAATTCCACTCTCTGGCTGCTCCTACAATTCTGCCCCCCTCCCCCTCCTTTTACTTAATTTGCAACCAAGTGAGCAATTCCTAAACACCATAGCATATGAATCAATAATGGACCTTTCTCTCACATAATTCTATCAGATATGAAGACAGTGACGTACCTGACAGTGAACTGTTCAAAACTGACCAAAAGATGATTGTCCAGAACTGAAGAGTGAATTGTAAAACAAATTTGTTGTCCCTATTAACAGCATGTTGTCAATGACTAGATAGCCTATATAGTAACCACTGTTCGTAGGTGATTTTTTTGTTAATTTCTCCTCTCGAACGTCGCATTTGTAGACGGCCATAAAGCCATTTGATAAGTGACTTAAGCCCATTTAAAAACCATCTACAATACTCACAAAGGCCACAGATCTGACTGTTCAAACTATCAGCCTCGTCTTTCATAGTAACGTCACTTAGGTACTATATCTGAGGGATGTGAGAGAACTTAATATCTAAATGTCATAATTCTTGGGTAGCTGATACAATACCTCTTTTCAAATTACGTACACGCTTCACGCGATCTCAGATTGGCTATTGATGATAGGTGTACGGATGAGCGTAGAATATAATCAAGGCTACCTACAATGAGGGGATCCAATCAGCCAGTGGAACCTACATAATCAATCTAATTGGCAGTCTCTGTATTGATGCGGTGCGTCATGATGCAATGACGATTCCTCTTGGTGAGTATTGTTTACAGGTTTTTGTCTAATGCAAGGTCATGTACATTTATTCCGGTCAACCACCGATTTATGGTTACATTTATCACCATACTCGCAGGAGCATGAAATGTATTGGGAAAGAAAGGCGCTGTCGCTCTTGGTGTCTACTTAATTCCATCAGTCACATATCTCCGCAGTCATTTACGACCTTGGATAACAAAGAAGCAGTGTCTGATTCTGCAATTGTTACAGTACAAAAGGGGTTATACCTCAGAATGTATATCAGAATTTGCGAATCAAAGACATTACGCAAGCAGCGTAAGTCTGTTCTGTTGTTGTTTGATTTGCTGGGTCTAGATTGGGGTCCAGGCAGATGAAATGGCTGCTTTTGTTAGCTGCGTGTCTGCACTGTTGTGGTTTGTTTTGCTGGCTCTACATTGGGTCTCTAGTTGATGTAGTGGTTATGTTTGTTAGCAGCGCGAGAGTATAATGTTGTGGTTTTCTTTGCTGCCCATACATAGAGCCACAGTTGATGTAGTGGTTACTTTTGTTAGTAGCGTTAGTAGATACTGTAGTGGTTTGCTTTGCTGGCTCTACATTGGTCCCCTAGCGATGTTGTGGCTACATTTGTTAGTCCCACACTGTGCGCCAAGTATGGACTGACTCTTCTTGTCCTATTAGCCATTTAAATAAGTGCTCAGAGCCAGAGAGCTGAAGGTAAAGCAATGACAATCAGATTGTTGGCGAACAAGTTGCGTGAAGCAAAGTCGGCTAATAGGGAACTTCGTATATAAAACTAACAAATGTATTAATTGGCTAAGATGTATCCAAATATAAAACTAGGTGATAAAGGATTACAGAGATCAGTGATCATCTAAATGAGACAAATCCTTGCTTGATGTGTATGTAGCCTTTTTTAATTGTTCATCCTTCCCTCTCCGTTCTGTCCGTGACAAGTCTCCACTACGTTGTGCCGTTAATCCGAAGTAATATGTTATCCTTTCCCCCTCCAATAGTGGGAAGTGCTGCTACTCGTTCAAACTTCTTACCTCCTGTCAGTTTATGAGCGATTCTCGCCCCCTCTGCCCTCCCCCTCTCCACATTTCCTTATACATAAAAGAAAAACTGTTGCTAGGTTCCATCGACTTCCGGACATCACATATCTTCTCACATAGTGATTGTAGCCATGTTCAGTGTCGTTTTAGGCAATATAATACAGCATGAGCTATATAGCAGACGAAAAAGTGAGCTTCGCGTTAACTGCACCCAGCAGCATGTGGATTCCTGACATCAGTTCACACATAATGCAGCAGCGAGAGGTGAGGAATACAGCGGATGTTCGCTATTATCATAGGCTCGAGGAAGTCATGGGAGTGGGCACATGTCTAGGGATGAACGTTGGTGCCTGGTCACTTTATGGCTGCCTTGCCGAAGGATTTATGGGGAAAAGTGTGTGGGTAATGACTAAAAAGGGGCCTCATACAACAAGGCAGACATCATAGTACAAACTATGCTGAAAGAGATAAGCACAGCCAAATATATGGGTGCTCTGTGGTTTGTCCAAGTCATGTCCTCATGATCCACCTACTCAAAGAATTCGGCATGATTACCACATAGTTACATTTGCTGTGAGGCGATTGTGGAAGATTCGACATATTCGAGCTACGAACTTCCTCGTTAGTTCCCGAGTGCCCCAAAAGCCATCCAGTGCATGCGTCCAGCATGAAAGCTGTCCAGCCCATTCACGACTTCCTCACTAGCCTACAACATCTATTTAGGGAAGCACTAGCTACTGGGTGCCATACATATGGGTATCCAGAACGATAAATTGGTTTCTTCAGCAGCTGAGGAGGCCTATAAAGCTGGAACAATCTTAGCACTATTGTCTCCTTCCATACTAAAGATTTGGCCTTCTTCAGAATCCCTGTTTTTCAGTATGACAGTAAGTTTGTAGTGTGACTGAAGTTAGTTATATCGTTATTTCAACGTATAACGTAATTATACACTCCTGGAAATTGAAATAAGAACACCGTGAATTCATTGTCCCAGGAAGGGGAAACTTTATTGACACATTCCTGGGGTCAGATACATCACATGTTCACACTGACAGAACCACAGGCACATAGACACAGGCAACAGAGCATGCACAATGTCGGCACTAGTACAGTGTATATCCACCTTTCGCAGCAATGCAGGCTGCTATTCTCCCATGGAGACGATCGTAGAGATGCTGGATGTAGTCCTGTGGAACGGCTTGCCATGCCATTTCCACCTGGCGCCTCAGTTGGACCAGCGTTCGTGCTGGACGTGCAGACCGCGTGAGACGACGCTTCATCCAGTCCCAAACATGCTCAATGGGGGACAGATCCGGAGATCTTGCTGGCCAGGGTAGTTGACTTACACCTTCTAGAGCACGTTGGGTGGCACGGGATACATGCGGACGTGCATTGTCCTGTTGGAACAGCAAGTTCCCTTGCCGGTCTAGGAATGGTAGAACGATGGGTTCGATGACGGTTTGGATGTACCGTGCACTATTCAGTGTCCCCTCGACGATCACCAGTGGTGTACGGCCAGTGTAGGAGATCGCTCCCCACACCATGATGCCGGGTGTTGGCCCTGAGTGCCTCGGTCGTATGCAGTCCTGATTGTGGCGCTCACCTGCACGGCGCCAAACACGCATACGACCATCATTGGCACCAAGGCAGAAGCGACTCTCATCGCTGAAGACGACACGTCTCCATTCGTCCCTCCATTCACGCCTGTCGCGACACCACTGGAGGCGGGCTGCACGATGTTGGGGCGTGAGCGGAAGACGGCCTAACGGTGTGCGGGACCGTAGCCCAGCTTCATGGAGACGGTTGCGAATGGTCCTCGCCGATACCCCAGGAGCAACAGTGTCCCTAATTTGCTGGGAAGTGGCGGTGCGGTCCCCTACGGCACTGCGTAGGATCCTACGGTCTTGGCGTGCATCCGTGCGTCGCTGCGGTCCGGTCCCAGGTCGACGGGCACGTGCACCTTCCGCCGACCACTGGCGACAACATCGATGTACTGTGGAGACCTCACGCCCCACGTGTTGAGCAATTCGGCGGTACGTCCACCCGGCCTCCCGCATGCCCACTATACGCCCTCGCTCAAAGTCCGTCAACTGCACATACGGTTCACGTCCACGCTGTCGCGGCATGCTACCAGTGTTAAAGACTGCGATGGAGCTCCGTATGCCACGGCAAACTGGCTGACACTGACGGCGGCGGTGCACAAATGCTGCGCAGCTAGCGCCATTCGACGGCCAACACCGCGGTTCTTGGTGTGTCCGCTGTGCCGTGCGTGTGATCATTGCTTGTACAGCGCTCTCGCAGTGTCCGGAGCAAGTATGGTGGGTCTGACACACCGGTGTCAATGTGTTCTTTTTTCCATTTCCAGGAGTGTAGCTTCAGGAACGTGCACGGTATTGCTTAAAAATTACTCTGTGTGGTATCACGTATCGATACCACCCCACGGGCGCCATAGCGATGGAATTTCGAGTTTGCGTGAGACGTAGACAGCAATCGTGTGGGATCAGTCAGCCCAAATGGAGCACATCCCTGCTACGGTCGCAGGTTCGAATCCTGCCTCGGGTATGGATGTGTGTGATGTCCTTAGGTTAGTTAGGTTTAACTAGTTCTAAGTTGTGGGGGACTAATGACCTCAGCAGTTGAGTCCCATAGTGCTCAGAGCCATTTGAACCATTTTTTTGAACCATTTGAACCATATCCGTAGGTTAGTCAGGTTTAAGTAGTTCTACGCCTAGGCGACTGATGACCTCAGATTTTAAGTCTCATGGTGCTTAGAGTCATTTGAACCATTTGATTTGCAGCACCTCCTCTGAGTCACGCCTCTAGCGGCTCACTTGTCAGTACCTCGAGCGCCCTGTGTAGCGGCAACATAGGAGGGCCGGCGGCAGCAACTCACAATGGGAGGCCACAACGTCTGGGATCGCAGATTTACTTCAGACTTTGTACACCTTCAGTAGGCCATTAAAACAACATAAAGTGCAAGCAGTAAGGTGCACTATGAGCTTGAGCATTGTCCTGCAAAATGATAGTCAGGTCCTGCAGAAACTGTCATCACTTCTGTCTCTAAGCTGGTCGTAGGTTGTGTTCCAAAACTGAACACCATATAGACAGAAGTGATGACACTTTCTGCAGGACCTGACCGTCATTTTGCAGGACAGTACTCAAGCACGTACAATGCAAGCTGTTACTGATTTGTTTCAGTGATAGGGCTACTAAGTGCTATACCACCTACTGCACTCGCCTGACTTAAGCCCTCGTTAAGTTCAACTACATTTCTAAACTGAAGGAAACACCACGCCATTCGCTTAAGAACTGCTACAAATTCATCGGGCAATAGACCGCGCCGCTCGAACAGTCAACACAACTGGCACTGCTAAGAGTATTCTACGACTTCCACATCGCTGGTGACTAGTTTGAAGGTCAGTAAAACTTAGAAACACTTATCTGTTTTGTATGAGCTGTAAATAAATACTCTACTGGCCATTAAAATTGCTATACTAAGAAGAAAAGCAGATGATAAACGGGTATTCATTCGACAAATATATTATACTAGAACTGACATGTGATTACGTTTTCGCGCAATTTGGGTGCATAGATCCTGAGAAAGCACCACCTCTGGCCATAATAACGGCGTTGATACGCCTGGGCAAGGAGTCAGTGCCTGGATGGCGTGTACAGGTACACCTGCCAATGCAGCTTCAACACGATACCACAGTTCATCAAGAGTAGTGACTGGCGCTTCGTGACGAGCCAGTTGCTCGGCCACCATTGAACAGACGTTTTAAATTGGTGAGAGATTTGGAGAATGTGCTGGCCAGGGCAGCAGTCGAACACTTTCGTATCCAGAAAGGCCCGTACAGGACCTGCAACATGCGGTCGTGCATTATCCTGCTGAAATGTAGGGTTTCGCAGGGATCAAATGAAGGGTAGAGCCACGGGTCGTAACACATCTGAAATGTAACGTCCACTGTTCAATGCGAACAAGAGGTGGCCGAGACGTGTAACCAATGGCACCCAATACCATCACCCCGGGTGATACGCCAGTATGGCGATGACGAATACACGATTCCAATGTGCATTCACATCGATGTCGCCAAACACGGATGCGACCATCATGATGCTGTAAACAGAACCTGGATTCATCCGAAAAAATGACGTTTTGCCATTCGTGCACTCAGGTTTGTCGTTGAGTACACCATCGCAGGCGCTCCTGCCTGTGATGCAGCGTCAAGGATAACCGCAGCCATTGTCTCCGAGCTGATAGTCCATGCTGCTGCAAACGTCGTCGAACTGTTCGTGCAGATGGTTGTTGTCTTGCAGGCGTCCCCATCTGTTGACTCAGGGATCGAGAGGTGGGTGCACGCTCCGTTACAGCCATGCAGATAAGATGCCTGTCATCTCGACTGCTAGTGATAAGAGGCCGTTGGGATCCAGCACGGCGTTCCGTATTACCCTCCTGAGCCCACCGATTCCATATTCTGCTAACACTCATTGGATTTCGACCAACGCTAGGAGCAATGTCGCGATACGAGAAACCGCAATCGCGATAGGCTGCAATCCGAACTTTATCAAAGTCGGAAACGTGATGGTACGCTTTTCTCCTCCTTACACGAGGCATCACAACAACGTTTCACCAGGCAACGCTGGTCAACTGCTGTTTGTGTATGAGAAATCAGTTGGAAACTTTCCTCATGTCAGCACGTTGTAGGTGTCGCCACCGGCTCCAACCTTGTGTGAATGCTCTGAAAAGCTAATCATTTGCATATCACAGAATCTTCTTCCTCTCGGTTAAATTTCGCGTCTGTAGCACGTCATCTTCGTGGTGTAGCAATTTTAATGGCCAGTAGTGTAGTTCCCACTATTAAAGTTTTAACCCTCGTAAATTAAATAATATGACTAGTGATGCAAGAAATATGGATTAAAAATTAAGTATGATATGGAGTCGAAACGTTGTCTGACATGTTCGCCTGTCAAAGCTAGAGAGCCTTTCTTTTTCTTACCTCATTTTGTTCATTACTGGTATTTCTTCGAGGCGGACGTCCCATGACGCTTCTTCAACTTCATTGTTGATCCATTCACCCAACTTTTTTTTATTACAGAAGACAGCTATCCCTCTGACCGAACACGAACACGCTGAGCTACCGTGTCGGCGACCTTGACTACCATGAACTCTTAAATTCAGCGCCTGCGCATAGATACGAGGGCTGTTCGGAAAGTAAGATCCTATCGGGCGCTAAATGGAAATCACAGCGAAAGTCAAAAATGTTTTATTTGCTAGAGTCAGCTACACCTTCCAACTACTTTTCTCTAGTGTCGCCGTTATGACTGAGACATTTGTCGTAGCTTTGTACCAACTTCCCAATAACCTCGTCGCAGAAGGCAGCTACCTGTGCTTGATACCAATTCTCTAGTTGATCTGCAGGTTGTGGTCTGTACCAAAATGTTGTCTTCATATCCGGCGGTTCGCGTGAACAGAGAGGGAACTCTGAGGGAGTCAAGTTCGGGCTGTATGGTGGGTGACGAAACACTTGCCATAGAAAAAGCTGCAGGAGCCACCTCGTTGCCCCTTCCGTGTGCGGCCGAGGTTTGGCATGAAGAAGGAAATGCATGACAGTTATGTTGGATGGGCTGCATGAAATCAGACGAAATCTCTCACCGGTAGTCATACTTGGCAGGACACACCGTCTTCCAGACTTCTTAACGCGCTCACTGTGCAATCAGAATTGGAAAGAGCGACATGACGCTATCGATGGTAATACGAGAGACAAGTGTCAAACATATCTATGAGAAATTTCTTCGGATTTTCATTGTGGTTTCCATTTCGCAATCGGTCGGAACGTACTTTCTGAATAGCCCTCGCACACCTGTTACATAAGAGACGCGTAAAACTTCTCTTGTGTTTTCCTCGGTATTGTCAGAGTAGTGCACCTTACTACTTGCACATCATGATTTTTTAATGGCGTACTACAGGTGCACAAAGTTTGAAGTAAATCTCTGGTGCCAACATGGTGACCTCCCTTTGTCGGTCCATTCGCGCTCGGAGCCACACAGCTACAGGTAGCTACGCAGATGCCGCCTGGCCGCGGATCCGTCACGAGTTCGGAGAAATAAAAGCTAAGTAAACATTCAGTTTGCTGTGTTACCTTGTTCGGTAATCATTTCTGCTCCTGTACAGCTTTCCTATGACGACAGTTGCCGCACCACTCTGGAGCCCAGCTCTCCTTACTGTTGAGCACAAAGTCGTACAAAACACTCTGAGCTTTATTCAATCCAGTCTTTATTGACAGCCCAGAAACTCACTGCATCTCAAACTTTGATAATTAACTGCTCAATGCATTTTTTGAGGTAGATTCCTTTGATTCCTAAAATGCAGACATATACAGGGTGGTCCAGTGATCGTGACCGGGCCAAATTGGATTGGATTGGGTAGTTTGGGAGATGAGAACAAACAGCGAGGCCATCGGTCTCATCGGAATAGGGAAGGACGGGGAGGACGTCGGCCGTGCCGTTTCAAAGGAACCATCCCGGCATTTTCCTAGAGCGATTTAGGGAAATCACGGTAAACCTAAATGATGATGGCCGGACGCGGCATTGAACCGTCGTCCTCCCGAATGCGAGTCCAGTTTGCTAACCACTGCGCCACCTCGCTCGGTACGGACCGGGCCAAATATCTCACGAAATAAGCGTCATACGAAAAAACTACAAAGAATGAAACTTGTCTAGCTTGAAGAGGGAAACCAGATGGCGCTATGGTTGGCCCGCTAGATGACGCTGCCATAGATCAAACGGATATCAACTGTGTTTCTTTTTTTAAATACGAACCCCCATTTTTTTATTACATATTCCTGTAGTATGTAAAGAAATATGAATTGTAAGTAGGCTGTATAGGTTTTTATATTGATAACGCCACCTAGCGCTCTATATGAAAATCACTGGCTGTGCTGTGTGCAGTCTGTGGCTGGGTGGCATTGTTGTAGTATTCGCTATTGCAGTGTTGGGCTGTTGGCTGTTAACAGCGCGTAGCGTTGCGCAGTTGGAGATGAGCCGCCAGCAGTGGTGGATGTGGGGAGAGAAATGGCGGAGTTTTGAGAGTGGATGATCTGGACGTGTGTCCATCAGAGACAGTACATTAATGAGTAGTGGTTAGGGACTCTGGTTTGTGAAAAAGGATGTTGAAAACCAAGAATCGTACTTTAAGAGTTATGAAATGTGTGTACATGCGTGAATGTATCACAATGCCGCCGAAAATTTTTTGGGCACTGTTATATTCATAGGATTTTCTTTCTACAGATTTGTAACGCAAATATTTCGACCTGTGAAATTTTATTTGTATCAAACTGTCACTGTAACGGAGACTGAAGTCGTAAATATTTCGGTAAGGAAGGTCACCTTGACGAAATGCACTGTAAGCACCCAGCTGCGCGCCAGTCGCCTGGAAAAAAGCCATTAGTGTGTGCCTTTCAAAGGTACAGGTGGAGAAAAAAGGAGACCATTAACCTCGCTATTGACTTTCCTTTGTAGAAAGCATTATAAATACTACACGCTCATTACTTGGAAACATATCGTACTTCATGCTACTTACTGAAATGCTTATGAATTGGTGGGAAATATTCTTACATCTGCACACCTGATTATGACAAGTGTCTTTCTATGAGAATTGAGAGAATTTCTACTGATTTATGAAATGCCACATGACTACTGAATGATATTTTTATGCTTCGCTTTAGATAGTTGCTTATTTCATTTGATATCTGGTTTCCTGCTGTGTTGCAGAATTGGTTTTATAAAATAAAATTAAATGCATTTGTTAATGTGAAAACTTTCTGTCAACAGATCTGTTAAATAATAATTTTATGATCCACATTCTTCGAAAAATGAGCACTTGGAAAGGAAAGAACAATAGGAAGGGACTAATAACAGTAATTGCATACATAATTTTCTTTTCAACTACGTGGTAAGTTTTTGGGTAGAATAACTTGTTGTGGTGCATCACTTTAATTACATAGACATTAAGATGTGAATAGACATTTCCCTTATCTGCATTGTTGTCTTAGTGTAATATTTTTTCTGCTTGAGCTTTGTCATGTTTAGGTAAAAGTTATAGCATTTGCTGCTGCTGTTTGCCAGGCATAGTGCTACTGAATTTCACTTTGTATTACTCTGTTAAGCCAGTTTTACTACAGCAAGGGACTGGTTAACAGCATTGCTGGTTCTGAGGACAATTCCAAAACCTTTGTGGGTCCACAAGTGGTGGCTTATGGATTTGCTATATTGTCCACAAGACTCTTCGATGGTGATTGTGCACCTGCACAGTCGCAACAGATGACTGCTGGCCGTCTCTACAAGGACTACAGTGGGTCTGAATCTTTGATGGCTCACCAATACAATTATTTCTACAAGGACTACAGTGGGTCTGCACCTCTGGTGGCCCACCAATACCATAAACTCTAACAGGACTACAGTGGTCTGCTCTGTGATGACCTACCTACCAATATTCTTAAACTTCGACTGACTCTGCTGTGGGTTTGCTCTGTTGTGGCTCATTACCTGTCTGCATGTCAAGAGTCAGCACTGTCTTTCCGTTGGAAGGACAACACTACTTCTTCAAGACTGCATGGAACTCCACTACTTCCGTGAGCATTTTCTTTTACTGCTCATACTTTGAGAAAAACACTGCAATTTTACTGTGATGAATGATCAGGACTGTCTTTATGGACTGTGAGAAAATTTTAGCTTTTGACCAACACTGTATCAATAAGTGTGGCATTTGATTTCTTTGTTATTGTAATTACGAAATTTTTTTTCAAATCTGTATTGGCCACTACCCAAAACAATTTGTAAAATTTTTTGTTGGGAGCATGGGGGCTATGTAAGTAGGCTGTTTAGGTTTTTATATTGGTAACGCCACGTAGCGCTCTGTATGGAAATCACTGGCTGTGCTGTGTGCAGTCTGTGACTCGGTGAGCCGCCAGCAGTGGTGGATGTGGAGAGAGAAATGGCGGCGTTTGGAGAGCGGATGATCTGTACGTGTGTCCATCAGAGACAGTACATTTGTAAGACTGGATGTCATGAACTGCTATATATATATATATATATATATATATATATATATATATATATATATATATATATATAATGACTTTTGAACACTATTAAGGTAAATACATTGTTTGTTCTCTATCAAAATCTTCCATTTGCTAACTATGCCTATCAGTAGTTAGTGCCTTCAGTAGTTTGAATCTTTTATTTAGCTGGCAGTTGTGGCGCTCGCTGTATTGCAGTAGTTCGCGTAACGAAGATTTTTGTGAGGTAAGTGATTTGTTAAAGGTATGGGTTAATGTTAGTCAGGGCCATTCTTTTGCAGGGATTATTGAAAGTCAGATTGCGTTGCGCTAAAAATATTGTGTGTCAGTTTAGTGTTGATCAGAATAGGTAAAGAGCGAAATGTCTGCGTACGTTCAGTTCAGCTCAGTTGTTTGAAAATCAATTAATGTAAGAGGTTTATCAGCACAGTAATTCATTAATTTTTCTAAGTCGACGTTTCAGAATGTTTTCGTTGGACCACGTTTTTCGCTTTGTGATAGATGGCGCTGTAATAGTCACAAACATGTGGCTCACAATTTTAGTCGAACAGTCAGTAACAGGTAGGTTTTTCAAATTAAAATACAGAACGTAGGTACTTTTGAACATTTTATTTCGGTTGTTCCAATGTGATACATGCACCTTTGTGAACTTATCATTTCTGAGAACACATGCTGTTACCTCGTGATTACCTGTAAATACCACATTAATGCAATAAATGCTCAAAATGATGTCCGTCAACCTCAATGCATTTGCCAATACGTGTAACGACAGTCCTCTCAACAGCGAGTAGTTCGCCTTCCGTAATGTTCGCACATGCATTGACAATGCGCTGACGCACGTTGTCAGGCGTTGTCGGTGGATCACGATAGCAAATATCCTCCAAATTTCCCCACATAAAGAAATCCGGGGACGTCAGATCCGGTGAACGTGCTTCGACGACCAATCCACCTGTCATGAAATACGCTATTCAATACCGCTTCAACCGCACGCGAGCTATGTGCTGGACATCCATCATGTTGGAAGTACATCGCCATTGTGTCATGCAGTGAAACATCTTGTAGTAACATCGGTAGAATGTTACGTAGGAAATCAGCGTACATTGCACCATTTCGATTGCCATCGATAAAATGGGGGCCAATTATCCTTCCTCCCATAATGCCGCATTATACATTAACCCGCCAAGGTCGCTGATGTTCCGCTTGTCGCAGCCATCATGGATTTTCCGTTGCCCAATAGTGCATATTATGCCGGTTTACGTTACCGCTGTTGGTGAATGACGCTTCGTCGCTAAATAGAACGCGTGTAAAGATTCTGTCATCGTCCCGTAGTTTCTCTTGTGCCGAGTGGCAGAACTGTACAAGACGTTGAAATCTCGCCATGCAATTCCTGGTGCATAGAAATATGGTACGGGTGCAATCGATGTTGATGTAGCATTCTCAACACCGACGTTTTTGAGATTCCCGATTCTCGCGCAATTTGTCTGCTACTGATGTGCGGATTAGCCACGACAGCAGCTAAAACACCTACTTGGGCACCACCATTTTTTGCAAGTCGTGGCTGACGTTTCACAAGTAGCTGAACACTTCCTCTTTCCTTAAATAATGTAACTATCCGGCGAACGGTCCAGACACTTGGATGATGTCGTCCAGGATACCGAGCAGCATACATAGCATACGCCCGTTGTGCATTTTGATCACAATAGCCATACAGCAACACGATATCGACCTTTTCCGCAATTGGTAAAACACGGATAATGTATCACAAAGCAAATACCGTCCGCACTGCCGAATGTTACGTGATACCACGTACTTATACATTTGTAACTGTTACAGCGCCATCTATCACAAAGCGAAAAAAGTGATCCAACTAAAATATTCATATTTTTTTCGTACTACACCAGTACGTAATAAAAATGGGGGTTCCTATTCAAAAAAACGCAGGTGATATCTGTTTGACCTATGGCAGCGCCATGTAGCTGGCCAACCATAGCGCCATCTTGTTTCCCCCTTCAAGCTAGACGAGTTTAGTTCTTTGTAGTTTTTTCGTTTGATGCTTATTTCGTGAGATATTTGACCCGGTCACTATCAATGGACCACCCTGTCTATGAAGTACATCATTTGACGTAATTAATTTTTCATTTAACGTTCCATGAATACATCATCATACGAGTGAATGATACGTATCAATAGAGTTAGGAAATAAAGTGAGAAAATGTCCACAAATCCTTTTTTTATTCATATACCAGTAATATTTGGTCGACACTGAAAATTATCACTGTGTGATGCAAGATAAGGTCAGGTCCATTGAAAAAATCCTGTTGAGTGTCTGTAAAAATAACGACAAAATATGCCTGTGATTAATACGGCTCAAAGGGAAAAAACAGGAACTAAAAATTGATTACTGTACTTCAGTGCTATCTGTAACACGCTTTTACTATTAAAATGTGTAATGTTAATGGATTTACTTCATTATTTTCAAGTCTTCTATTTTTTAAGGTTGACTTGTACAATAAAAGCCAAACAAAACGTGTATGTTCGTTTTGGTAAAGTGTTACCTAGGGAAGATTAATGTTAGAAACCCTCCTCCCAAACGTACCGTCAGATAGGTATGCGTATATATGCAGCTATTTTAAGTTTTTCACAGTGTTCGAACGTTCCTTTCCAGCAGCGCAATAAGGGATAAACGAAGAAGAATCAACAGAGGCAAGTTTGGAGTTCCTGTGTCACCAATGTTCTGTAAAGGTTCACATCCGCCATGACTGTGAAACATCCGTAAACCAGCTGCTGTGTCAAGCCTAACAGACTAATAAAAACCCAATTTATGTAGTGCTAGCTAAAGTCAAACCGTTTCTCGTTGTGCTCATAAATGCTCAGTTTATTACTGGGAGCTTTACAATCATTTTTGGCAGTATGTGAAAATTCTGTAATGAAAAGTCTGTGCCCTAGACTCTAGGATTGCTCAAGTTCCCCCTCTTTCTCTACCCTTTTAACCCCTTGCCTTCTTCTTGAGGATGATTTGCGTTATTGATACGAAATTCAACTTTTTTGTGCTTTGTATTATCATATTCGTTCGAGGCTTTTGAGCCACAGTTATACAAGTTCTTTGTGGGGAACTCGCCACGCTGATTTGTGAATGAAATGATGGGTACGGCAGAGGAACCTGTAACAGTTGATACGGTGAGTATGTGAGCAAACTAGAAGGTTTTCCAAATATTCGAAGTGACTCTAAGAGTGTAAAAACAAACAAGGTCGTAAAAGAACATCTGTTGTTGTACCCAGCATTGATTTTGTAACGTTCAGAGTATGCTGATACAATAGCTCCATACTTACCATATAGAACCGTACGCTCGACTTTAGATCCGTACCCCAAGACGTACACCTGCATTTAAGAAAGGTAGTAGTAGCAATCGACTAAATTACAGGCCCATATCAGTAACGTCGATATTCAACAGGATTTTGGAAAATATATTGTGATCGAAAATTATGAATTACCTCGAAGAAAACGGTCTATTGACAGTCAACACCGCTTAGAAAACATCGTTCTTGTGAAACACAACAAGCTCTTTACTCGCTCGCAGAAATGAGTGCTGTTAACAAGGAATTTCAAACTGAATCCTTATTTCTGGATCTCTGGAAGGCTTTTGACACTGTACCACACAAGCGGCTTGTAGTGAAATTGCTTGCTTATGGAATATCGTCTCAGTTATGTGACTGGATTCGTGATTTTCTGTCAGAGAAGTCAAAGTTCGTAGTAATAGAGGAAAGTCATCGAGTAAAACAGAAGTGATTTCTGGTGTTCCTAAAGGTAGTGTTATAGATACTTTGGTGTTCCTTATCTATACAAACGATTTGGGAGACAATCTGTGCAGACGTCTTAGGTTGTTTGCAGATGACGCTGTCGTTTATCGACTAGTAAAGTCATCAGACAATCAAAACAAATTGCAAAACGGTTTGGAAAAGATTACTGTACGGTGCGAAATTTGGAAATTGACTTTAAATAATGAAAAATGTGAGGTCATTCACTCGAGTGCTAAAAGGAATTCGGTAAATTTCGGTTACATGATAAATCAGTCGAATCTAAAGGCCGTAAATTCAACTGAATACCTAGGAATTACAATTATGAACAACATAAATTGGAAAGAACACATAGAAAATGTCGTGGCGAAAGCTAACCAAAGATTGCGTTTTATTGCCAAGACACTCCGAAAATATAACAGATCTACTAAGGAGACGGCCTACACTAAGCTTGTCCGTTCTCTTTTAGAATACTGCTGGGCTATATGGGATCCTTACCAGGTAGGATTGACGGAGTATATAGAAAAAGTTCAAAGAAGGGCAGCACGTTTTGTATTATTGCGAAATAGGGGCAAGAGTGTTATTGAAACGTTACAGGATTGAGGGGTGGACATCGTAAAAACAAAGGCATTTTTCGTTGCGGCGGTAACCTTTCACGGAATTTCAATCACAAACTTTCACCTCCGAATGCGGTAATATTTTCTTGACACCGAACTGCATAGAGGGAAACGATCACCATAATATAGTGAGGGAAATTAGAGCTCACACGGAAGGATATAGGTGTCCCTTTCTTTCGCGTGCTATACGAGATTGGAACGAAAGAGAATTCTGAAGGCGGTTCGATAAACCCTCTGCCATGCACTTAAATGTGATTTGTAGAGTGTCCATGTAGATGAAGATGTTTCCTTTAGAAGCTGGGTTGTATCGATTGACATTTCGTTAAGGAGTTAATTTGCTGAAAAGTTTCAAGTAGTAAAGAAACTTCTTTCAAGTAGAAGTTTTCCCCGGCTGATTGTGGAGGCGGTACTTCAATTCCACCCTGAGGTAATTCGTATGAAATATTGTTGGGCGAGAAGAACAGCTTAGGCTGAGATCACTTTAGATAAGATGTGGAGTGAAATGAATAATCGTTTACGGATTTTAATTATTATTATTGTTATTTACCTAAATACGCACGAAAAATTATATTTTAAAAGATGTTTTTAGAGTTTTCCGTAGCACTATGGCACTCTTCTTTACGTCGAATTTGTTATCAGTTTGTGATTCTAAGTGTTTAACGCTAGAAATTTCTTATCAGCATGTCGTCGTATCTTTTCCTTACAGGTTATTAACACCATACAGTCGATCTTCTCGAAGTATGATTATAATGAATACGCTACAAACCTTTTACTAGTGTTTATGGAAGTGCCTTTAGCAACCATTTTTAATTTAAGCTTGGTTTAACATTTGTCACAACAGTCGGAAACAAAACAAACTTAGTATCTGTGGCCCTAAGGGAGATTCTCGCGGGACACAACGTATAATAAATTCCATGTTGGATAATGACTGGTAGTTACATTTACGAGTTTTCACACTGAAGCTCATTGTTTCGTGCAAGAAATATCTGAATTGAACCATAGTGGAAATGTTTCCTGTGAGGCTGTAACATTCTAATTTACTTTAGAGGATACCACGATACGTGCTGTTTCTGACTGCTACAGCTAACACACTTTTGTTTGTGGATTTTAAATACAAATTCTCTATCGACACGTGCCGGAGCGGACACAAAGCAGAAACAGTAGCACTGTTTGATACATTGAAAGAATAGATTGCATGTTATTGTTACAATAGAGGAAATAAAGAAGCAGTATATCTACCTGCAATACAGAGTCGTGAAAAAAGTACGGACTGAATCTGTTTCAAGCTGGTGTATTGTTCGGAAATGTATAACGGGAACTCCCATTCTGCCATACATAAATGTTTCGTCGCTGTTTTATTTGGGTTGCTATTGTCTTTTATACCGGATATTTGTAAATCATAAACCGTTCTCTCAACAAAGTTCTATGTGACTACACTTCTTTTCTAATAAACATGAACAACAAAAATAAAATATTCTCGGGTTTTAAGCCGCGTCAAGTTGTTTGCTGCCCACGAGCTTTCTGCAGAGATCTCCTCTGCGATTGTCAACTGTTTGACTTGTTGTGTGAATGCCCGCTGCCGAGCATGCCTTCATATATGAACACCAAAGTCTGCCTTTGTAAGCTGTGAGTTTAAAATAACGAGACGATCGGATGCGACTTTCATCGCATATATTGAGGATCACACCAGCCGTCATTTTGCGGTTTTTTTTTTAAATAAAAGTAATGGGTGGCTCACCTGGTGGAATTCATTTCTGTGGCTTCCTCTTCGTAGACTGCACTTCAGTATCACTGTTTATTAGTTTCAGAAGGTTCTATTCTCGATAAATCTGAGGAGGGCGCCGAGATAGAACCCGAAACCCGCTTCTCTGTAACCAGTTATACCAATAACTACACTGTCGAAGTAGTTAAATATTTGCCAACATAAACATTAATTTGGGGATGAAATCTTCATTAAAAATTGACATCGCAAACAAGTTTTGCTGAATGTTTATTGATCATCTGCCATCAAATCATGGTGAGAGAGAAGCGTACTCCATAGAGAAAAAAATAAACTGAATACCATCTTCCCTCGGTAGTCACAAATTGCTACAGCATCCAGTAACATTTGCTTTATTGCTTGAAATAGCGGTGGCTTAACTAAACAAGTTTTAGATATAGTATATTTAAGTCATCTGATTAGGATGAATGCTGTACCGGAAGGGCTCATAAATAGATTTCAGCGAATTGATACTAATAACAAAAATGATTTAAAGGCTTACAATTTTCTTATTGACAGTCGCCGCAGGTCGTACTTTTGACCTTTTGGTCTCTTTTATACCGTACTAAACGTCTCTCGTCGGAGGAAGGCAATGGCAAACCACGTCCACTACGACCTTGCCCAGTACAGCGGTGCGGGTTTGCCGCATCGTTCCCCTACGCTCTGTAAAGAAGCATGGGACTTCATTTCCATTTTTTTTCAAACGTCTCTCAAGTTAGCAGAACGATACAGACAATGCAGACAACACTCACAACATTCCTACACACACAGCTGCTCAAGTGAGTAAACAGTAGACTACTATGAGGCTGGCATTGTTTGTCAGGGTTTCGTCGAGTTCCTTGGTAATTAGCTGCGTCGCACTAATAGCAGACAGTTTGTTTACAAATTTCTGTATTTCTATTAGAAGTTGGTAAAATGTTCTAAAATACTTCACTGACGGAAATAATGCAACACCAGGAAGGAGTTGATTGACATAAATGAAAATCTGTCGGCGCTTTTCTACATCTTGAAGATAATGTCTAATCAAAATTTGGTACCAGTCGCAGAAGAGTGGCGCTGGTAGCGTCACTGAGGATGCAAACCAGGTTTGCTTTAAGGGGGGGTTTACTATCTTTGCACCGAAAAAAACATATTCTTTGAAAATTTTTTCTCGGTGTGTTTTATAGATATCAATGTCAAATTTGGTCAAAACGTTTATTGATATTTCCTCTACAAACTGGAATTTTTCGACCGGAAATGTCGAAGAGAAAAGGCGGAAGTGCCGTCGTAACGAGACAAAATTTCGATGTAGACCTCCACGCACGATGTGTCACAGGTCAGTCTGAAATCAAAATTGAGTTGACATTAGGGAAGTAGATAAGATTTTTTTAGGAGTTTTACCTCGCTTAAGTTATTTGGACCGTAGGAAACAAAATGGCGGCCATTTGAAAAAAATAGGGTTTTTCATTGATTTTTCGGCATCGTAGGCCAAGTAAAAATATTTATAGTTGATGCATCGGAATAAAAGTGGTACAACTCCTCGACAATATAATTAGCTTCGTCTGAAACAAAGAATCATGCCAATCTGTTCAGTAGATTTGAAGTTACCATACCGCGCGATAAATAAGTCATTTCGAGAAAAACTCGCTTGAAGTTTGGACTACACATAAATGCAATATTATGCATCTTACATTCAATATTTTATTCCGGGTCCATAAACTAGTCCTTCCTCTTCCTCATAGACTGCGTTCTGCTCGATCTGGGCCACCCTGCTCTGCTCCAGAGCCGCTCGTACGGCCTGCGACAAGCGGCTTTCGGCCGCTTGAATCCGGTGGTCGTCCGAATGCTTGGCGAACTGTGTCTAATAGAGTCCCTGGATGACGTCCATCGTTGTCATGGTCTTCAGAATTGCTGAATACCCTACGTTGAAGCTGCTCACTGCCAGGAACGTCGCAATCTCCACAGTCTTCGCACCAGAATGCAAATGCTTGGGTGCTAACTTCCAAACACACGCGTTCAAACTTTCATTTGAATTTTGGGTGTTTCCTACCAAACACCGGTACAATAACTCGCCCTCCGAAAGAAAAAAACTGATGCGTGAAATAGGCCGATTTCAGGCAGGTGTATTTTTTTGTTCAAGTGTGAATAACAAACATTTCCGTTCCGCATTCGGAAAAATCGTTTCAGGGTGGATTCTAAACACTTTTATGCATCCAAAATTGCAATTTTAAAAAAATCGATTTTTTTTAACCAAAAGATAGTAAACCACCCCTTAAATAGACGCTGTAGCGGTCGTGAGCCTTAGTTACCTTTGAGACTGGACGTCGTGAGTTGATGTTGTTAAGAATGCCTTTAAGGCGACAAAGGGCCCATTATCAACACCTCTCCGAGTTTAAGCGATGTATTATAATACGGTGACGAGAAGCTGAATATTCCTTCTGCGATACTACAGAAAGACTTGACAGGAATGTCGTCACTGTACGTGACTGCTGGCAGTGGTGGTCACAAGAATGTACGATAGCTAGAAGACCGGGCTCCGGACTGCTCCGTGGAATTACCGAGAGATAAAAGCATCGTGTTCAGCGTATGGGGTATCGTACTGCATCTGTAGCAGCGATTTTAGCAGCAGCTGGCACCACAGTGACACAACGAACTGTTACAAATCGGTTAAGGAAAGCACCGACCCAGACGCTCTCTAGCGTGTGTTCCACTGACCACAAGCCATCGCCATTTGTGAATTCAGTGGTGTCAACGAGAGCTCACTGGAAGGCACGGTGGAGGTCTGTTGTGTTTCCTGATGAAAGCTGGTTCCGAATTGTAGCCAATGATGGCCGTTAGGAAGAGGCTAGTTGTGGTCCTGGAACCAACCTGTCTGCATGCTAGACGCACTGTACCCACACCTGGAATTGTGATCTGGGGTGTGATTTCTTATGACAGCAGGAGCACTTTCGTAGTTATCTCACACACCTGACTGCAAATTTATACGTCAGTATGGTGATTCGATATGTTCTGCTGGCATTCATGAATAGCATTCCAGTGATTGTTTTCCAAGAGGATAACGATCGACCACAAACCGCTGTTGTAACCCAAGATGCCGTACCGAGTGTCAATATGTCGCCTTGGCCTGCCCGTGGTCCACAAACAGCATTAACTGACCCAGTACTGACCGACCAAGTGCAAGAGGCATACCGCAAACTGACATTCGTGACTAGTACAGCACAATGCATGCACGTTAGCTTGTTTGCATTCAATGTTCTGGCGATTACACCGGTTATTGATGCATCAGAATTTCACGTCTGCAATGGCTTATCCCTCGTTTACATTATTCTGTGATCTTACAGTGTTAATCACTTAAATGTGTTCCCAAGACAAACGCATTCCCGAAATGTCGTTACTCTCGATTAATTATTTTCTGGTGTAGGTACAGCAGCGAAACACAATTAGTGTCAAAGATGATTTCCAAATGTCTGCGTTATCAGCTAAGTTAATGTTGTCATTTCCCTGACACCTGGAAACAATCAGTTTCGGCGGAAAAGCCAGAACATCACAATGGCAAGGATGTCTCGCGAAGAATGTTTCAGGAGAAGAGGTAGTGAATTTGAAACATTTTTCATTCACTAAGGAGAGAGACAAACTGAAAAATACACATAAAAATACAGGAACAAACGAGTTGTTTTAATACAGCGAGGGTTACATAACTTCTTTTTGAATAAGCAGTGAGCGGGTTGATATTATCACGGTACAAAATGAGAATGGCATTAGATAATATCGGTAACATGAATTGCAACAGAAATAAAATATCGATAACATGAATTGCAACAGAAATACGGCGCATCACACAGCTTTGAGGTTAACTAAGCCGTAATTTGCAACGGAGAAATCGAATGGCAGAAGAGACGAATTTTTATACTCAGACACCTTTAAATACCACTTAATAGTTGAGCCGATGGGACATTAAACCCTAAAACTTTATTCAAAGGTACTAGCAAAGAATTTACTATAGATTTTAAAATGCCATGGAAAAACAAAAATGACAAAACCATGCGAGAAATTCAGAACATCTTGTGGAAGGTATTTTCACAGGCTACTCGTTGAAATCATAAGGAGAAATAATATATGACCGTGTGTGAGGGTGGTGAGCTGAAATATCTTTGCAAAATCATCAATTATTAATCTAAACTTTGTATCGCAAGCTGAATGGAAGCTACAGAACTCCTACAGCGTATGCTGAATTGTATGTCATCTCAGTACTTCCAGTTATTCTAGGAGTCGGGAGAGTAATTTCTTACCCAGCTCTTCGATTACAATCCCTCGTGTAGAGGGTCTCCTCCGATACGAGTTCAGCGATAGCGGATAATCTGTCGGGAACTTGTAAGTTCTCTCAAAGCTAACAGAATTTTCTTGGGAGAGCCGTTTCGCGGAACGCGGAAAGGTCGATGCGACCGCAGAAGGAAAAAGAACCTCATATGAACGACTGTGGTGTGCTTCACTGGTTTAATTTTCTATGTTATGGTTGGACTCACGCTTCTTAGATATATCCACGTTAACATGCATCTGTATTTTGTTGCAGATGCATAAGGCGAAGGAGTATTTTTTTACGTATACAGAAAAAGATTAGGTCTTGCGAGGATAGTCATAAAATTTTAAATATCCTCTTGAAAAAATAAAATGAAACATGCAAAATGGGAACACAGACGTCTAAAAAGTGAGATTGACGACAGGTGCAAAAAGGGTAAGGAGGAATGACTAGAGGACTAATGCAAGGCAATAGAAACATACATGAATATGGGAAAGGCAGATGCCGCCTGTAGCAGTAGGGGAAATATCATTCGAGAAAAGAGAAGCGGCTGTCTGAATATAAAGAGCTCAGATGGCAAACTATAACAAAACAAACGCGGGACAAAATAGGGTTCAAATGGCTCTGAGTACTATGGGACTTAACTTCTGAGGTCATCAGTCCCCTAGAACTTAGAACTAGTTAAACCTAACTAACCTAAGGACATCACACACATCCATGCCCGAGGCAGGATTCGTACCTGCGACCGTAACGGTCGCGCAGTTCCAGACTGCAGCGCCTAGAACCGCTCGGCCACTCCGACCGGCGCGGAAGGGACATAGGTGGCATATACGAGGCAACGAGGCATTTGTAGCTAGTGAAAACTTTCGACAATGTTGACTAGAATATACTCTTTGTAATTACTAAGACAATATGCGTAAAATATGAGGAGCGAAAAGTTGGCTATGACGTGTACGGAAAGCAAACAGCAGTTGAGAAGAGAGTGAAGCAGGTTTGGGATTATTACCAATTAATTCAACGTGTATCTGAGCAAGCAGTAAAAGGAACGAAGGAGAAATCTGATAGGGAACTGAAGTTCCGATAGAAAAAGTTATACTTCTCTCAGAGAGGGCAACGAACTCGGAGGAGCAGTTGAACGGAATGTGTAGTAGCTTGCAAAGAGGTTGTAAGTCGAAAATTATAAAAAGGAAAACGAGGGAAATGGAATGGGGTCCAATAAATTAGGGTAATATCGAGAGAATTACATTAGCAAATGAGACACTCAAAGAGATAGATGAATTTTGCTATTTGGGCATCAAAATAAATGTCGGTGTCCGAAGTAGAGAAGTTCTAAAATACTGCTTCCTAGCCATCTGAGAATACTATAAAAAAATGTACACTTCATAGCTCAAAAATGTGGCCACGGCTGAAAATCGAATCACCCTCCACGTTATGCAGGAGCCAATCACATTACAAGATGTACACAACTGTTCATAAAAGTAAAAAATACTTTTAATTGTGACTGTCGTAGAAGGATTAACACTGTTTTGATACTTAGCATAAGGAGGCACCGTTTAAAAGCACACTAGAAAACTGTGCCGCATCGTTCGTAGCGTTGCAGACCTAGCAAAGGCACTTAATTTCGTGATGTAGAGTCCAGCACGGTCGGAGGTATCTAAATTCGGGGGCTGTAGCATAAGGAAGGCATAGTAGATGGTCTCTCAGGAAACAAGCTACTGGCTTCGTTTGGTTCGTATGATGCCTAGCGCATTTTTTACGTTACTCCGTAAATATGTTTAATCTGTACAGGTCACAGAATTAATAGAACGAACAGCTTGCGGTTTTTTATTAAAATATTTTCGGCTATCAAAAGGGCAGAGCATAAGACTTCTTTACCACTCAACATCCCGCACAATCATTCGACTCCAGAGGCTTTTCGCAATCTGCAGGGAAGAGTCTATAAAGTAGGTGATATATTTCTCTGTTTCTGCCACCTACTTCCAGGCAGCTAGGGTAGAGTTCCAAGGGCCATCAGGGGTTCTTCGCGCTAGGTCAGACCAACTTTGTCGCATGGCCTGATTCATAGAATTTAGGCCACGTGCGGAAGGAGACCAGTCAAGAGGAGAAATCTGTTTCGAAAACCTCTCCTGCACCATCGCTGACAAGTGTATGGCAGGTTGGTCCTTCTGGAAATAGATTACTGCCTCAGAACATAATTGTAGCACTGATGGGACTATAATTTTAAACTTAACATGCGTCTACGGCCGTTGCGCGATGACTCGTCGATACATTTGGGGTCGAAATGACACTTTGCGGCATGTGTACTTGTGCTGGACCATTCTGATTCTTGAGAAATTATCGATTCCCGGCAGACAAACGACGACATTATCCTCGACAAATGCTGGTCAGTAGACGCATCATCAAGGAGAGCAAGGAAAGGTATTGACAAGCGTTGCTGGAATCTACAAGTCGCTCCACTTTGTCTACTGAAATATGAATATCCATCAGGAGGATTTCTAATAAAAGTAGTCGGTTTCCTACAGCAGCGATGCTGGTGCATATGTTTCTCCAAGCAATGTCCAGAGATATCACCCAATGACAGAGCATCTTGCGATGAATACTGTCACTGCTAGGCAGGCTCCAGCGTTACACCGCTACCACACAGCCACTGTGAGCTGTGAGTTGGACTTCAGATACAACAATTCTGTGTCATACTATTGCCGCTTCTCCGTGTAGGAACTGGATTCAGTACTGTCTAAGGCTCGTGATACTGCGACCAATCACGACTAATTCCACTACATCGTACTGTGAGACTTGCAGACGGCGTCGAAAACCATAGTTTTAACACAATATGACAGACAGGACAAGTTCCATATTCGTGGATGGAGACTACTCTGACACCTCTTACCAAACTACGCAAGGGGTGATCGTGTCACAGAAGCTAACGGAGCGTCACCTTAACGGTCTTTGTAGGAAAAGCCCTCGAGCGAATGGTTAATCGTCGTCTGATCTGGATATCAGAGACCACACGTCTCTTTAGTCGCTCTGTGTGGCTTCAGGTGATGTCGAGCCACTGTCGACAACATGACCCCACTAGAGGCTGCAGTCCATCGGGCTTTCCGACTTAGACAGCGTTGTACACGTATATTCTTCGACATCAGTTAAGTGTGGGACTTTACTTGGATACATTATTCTAGGGCAGTTCCACCAATGGGTCTTTCGTTGCCACCCTCCGTATCAATCGGTCCTTCTTAAGTAAATGCGTTGTTTAAGTACTGAGTTGGTGACGTGTTGTCAAATATTTTTTACCAAGACAATAATGTTCCCTAGGGAAGTGTTTTAACTGTTAAATTCTTTGACATAGCCGTAAACAGTATAACATGAACGGTAAGGAGTCCTGTAAAATGTTTTAGTGGTTCTCGTCGTATTTTTAGTTTACGTGTTTTGCATATGGGGTACATTATTCTACAATTTAAAGATTTGGTGACATTTCTGGGCCTTAACCATCGGTCTTGCTTAGCACACAGGGAGCGTCTGCTTGAGTTTTGTAGGATTTTTGAGAGACTGGGCTAGACCATGGATGCACAGTATACGGTTGCTGACACCTTGTGACACGAAAATCAATGACGCTTTCCACCATGAGGTGTTCAGGCTGCTCAAGGGTGTTTACATGATCAGTTCCATATTAACAATACACCACTAACCAACCGGCGGCAGTCTCTCATCGCGCATCAAGCGTTAGATCCACACTGCTTCCAGTTTACCAATGTCGCATACTTTTGCTCGTCCAGCTATTTGATGACTTTTCTCCAATCGTCCACGAGCAAGAAGAACGTTTATGATCCGCGTGAAGCATATACAGCAGTCACCAGTGCAGACTCAAATGCAGGGTATTCCCTAACTGCCACCTTGGTTACTGCACAGTCCCAGAGTAATTTTAGATTTAGTGCTGTACAGGAGAAGTTGCACTCCTGCATATGGTTTTCAAGCACTATTTTACGACATTTTAAATGTGTAGCATTCACGGATGGATGTAAACAGGAGTACGCTGTTTGCTCTGTTGTTTTCCCCTGATCGTTTCCATAGAATCTGCTTACCTCAAGAATTCACTGTGTTCAATGCTGAATTAATGGCGATCTTGACGGAACTGGTGCATATGAGATGTGTTGTGACTGCTGAATTTCTCGCCTGTTACGACCCTCTGAGTGCCCTTTACTTACTGCAGTACTTGTACCCAGCAGATAAAGCAGTGCAGGATATCCAGACCGTCCATCTCCACTACAAGGCCTGGGGAACAAGATGTCTTTCTGCTGTGTGCCAGGGTGCGTGGGTATTAAGGGAACCGAAATAGCGGATGTAATACCCAAAGACGCGTGTCACGATAGTTCAGTGTGCCAGTCCCCTACATGCTATTACCTCAATGTCGTACGTTGATGGGATGAAGAGTAGCTGGGAGTTACAGACAAGAAACTGCGTCTTGTGAAGTCAATAAATCGGCCATGGTGTACCGCTCTCAATGTAAGTAGGCGAGATGAAGTCCTTCTCACTCCTCTTCGCATAGAATGCAGCCCTCTGACATACGGCTTCATGCTCCGGAAGAGGACGTTAGGGTGTTTCTGGCATACAGATCACGGTGCACCACATTTTAGTTAATTGTACTATATTTTCAGATCCCAGAGCAGTAGCTCATTTGCTGTCATTTCACTCTATCTTGACTGACAATCAAACGAATGTGGTACGACTTTCACAGTTTTGTGAAACGTCCGTCTTGTTCCCTACACTTTTGGAGTGAGTTTTTTATTAACGTGTGTCAGGGTAGGTGGCTCATCAATACCTTTTTTTTTTTAGATGGTCAGCCTGTCATATTTACCTGTGCCATACATTTCCTATCGTACTGCTTGTGTTTTCAGTCTCTAGTTTTAGAACATTTCACCGATTTTTTGAGGGGCGTTCGCTAAGGAATGCACCACATTTATTTCTCGTCCAATTTCGGTTGAAAAGAATACGGAATTTCTTGTGGAAAATCGTGGATATTCCAGCTTCAGCTTGTAGTGTTTATATATATATATGTTGAAGATAAAATCATGTTTTTTGTGTAACTTGGCGACAGAATCAGAGATTGATTGAATTATCTAATGTTAACAAGTCACTAAATACCTGACATTCTATGGATATGGAGCAGCAGATTAATTTATTTGAGACTGGTAGGAAGCAACATTGTCATTTCCGAGCGTTTTCATGATCACGATGCAGCCATACCCGGATCGACACTGAGGGACCAAAAGATTTACTCACTTTAAAAGAAATCAACACTACATAATTGAACATGATTGTTTCAGAAACGATACGAAAACGATAATGCTCCTCCTGCTGCATCCGGTCCATCAGCGTGATTATAAGTTCTGTAGATAAACTGATACAAAATGATTAACATTCAAGTAATGAGAAGATGGAGATAATTAAGGATAATTTGTCTAAATAAGCACACTTCATAAATAACACACGTTTTTTAATGCTACTTACTTTTTTATATCACAGTTACAGTAGCTGGTGCGTTTTAGCAAATGCTTTGCACATCACAGGCAATACTTGAGATTAATGTCCTCTTGATGGTGCCTGCTCGTAATTAATTACATAAAACTATATGTTTTCTGATTGAGAACACAATTAGCAAATATGCAGACTATTTTGCACATATTATAAAATATAGATTGCGGAACGCAGCAAGTCCGCGTCCGCTTTTCATGGAATAGAAACAGTAAAAGGTGAAACGCTCAAGGCCTCATTTGTCTTGAAACAACAGAATTCTTTTTACATGATTAATCGATACGTGTACATAGAGATTTACAGCCGCCGCGCAGAAGTGGCAAAGATAAAGAATAATAGATTCTGTCGCTGCTATTCGGCGGTTCATTTCTTTTACGTTACAATTGTTTGATAACTTCCCGCCATCAGGCGTTTACTGTTGAGCATATACTAGTATTTGCGAGGTGAAAATTACCAAAATTACAAGCTCCTATAGTTTCATGAAGTTCCGATAGGTGGCTGCGCTACCAGTAGTAATCAAAATGGCGTCTCTAACCTAAGTGCGTTCCAGGCAGAGAGCTGTCATTGACTTCCTTCCGGCGGGGAACAAGAGCATCGTAGATATTGACAGGCGCTTGCAGAGTGTCTAGGGAGACCTGGCAGCCACACTACCTCTGCTACTAACAAAGAGGTCAAAGCGGCACCCTCAGCCGGCAAGGTCTTGGCAACGGTCTCTTGGAAGGGGTTATTCGGTTTGATGTTTTTCCTCACGATGCAATGGTCAACTGTGAAGTGCTTTGTGCTACCCTCAGGAAATTGAAGAAACGACTTCAGTGTGTTCATCGCCACAAAAACGCAAACGCACTTCTCCTTCTCCATGACACCATAAGGCCTCACTCAAGTCTGCACAACCAACAGAAGCTCATACAACTTCACCAGACTGTCCTGCCTCATCCATCCTACAGCCCGGATTTCACACTACCCAAGTTCCATCCGTTTGGTCCAATAAAGGATGCACTTCGTGCAAAGTAGTACTTTGATTAAGGAGAGTTTATTGATGCAGCAAAGACGTTCGTTCCGACGTCGACCAGTAGAGTGGTACCACGCTAGCATAAATTCCCTTACAGGTAGGTGGCGTATGGTTGTAGCATTAGACGAACATCTTGTTGAAAAATAGGGTTTTGCAGCCAAATGGATGGGGAAAATCATTGTATTTTGGAATCCTGAATAAAACCAACCTGCTTTCAGAAAAACAATGAACGCCCCTCATACGTTGTCATATGGGTTGGGAGTAAAAAAGAAGGAAGGGTTTAAGGGAAATGGATCACGCCCTTTCAAAGGAACCATAGCGGCATATGCTTGCAGAGGTTTAGGCAAACCTAAATCAGAATGGTCGGAATCGGGCTTGAACCGTAGTCCATCTGAATGCGAGCCCAGTGGACTTTTTTAGCCGGTTCCAACAATCCGTCCCTACTAATTTTTGTATGTGCGCTGATAACCTCGTTTTTGAACACCCGTAAACATCAAACACACGCACACACACGCACACACACACACACACACACACACACACACACACACACACACACACAACACGCTCGAGCGTGTGAGCGCTAATCGGTAGAGTCAATGATCATCACAAAGCCTCTCCTTGCACTTTCGCTAAGTAGTCCGGCCTCCCGAAGCCGGCACGGAACCGTATCTTAAGACCCCGGAAAAACAGTAGTAAAAATGTGTGTGAAATCTTATCGGACTTAACTGCTAAGGTCATCAGTCCTTAAGCTTACACACTACTTAAGAAAAATTATCCTAAGGACAAACACACATACCCATACCCGAGGGAGGATCCGAACCTCCGCCGGGACCAACCGCACAGTCCATGACTGCAGCGCCCTAGACCGCTCGGCTAATCCCGCGCGGCAACAGTAGTAACTTCCAACTGCACTATTTTCTGTGCTGCTGTCGTTACATCAAATTCGAGTAGGAACAGACCTACAGTATTCTCCGGTATCGCGTAACATTTTGTCCACGGAACGCCGCAATGTGCTTCATCCTCCGACACTGTCAAACTCCCTTCCTCCACAAGAGTAATGACGCATAGCCTCTTGAAAATGAATCACGGCTCATGAATAACGTGACACGACTGAAAGCGGTGTGGTGCAGGTATTCCACCATGCTCGTGCACTGTTATCGGCTACTATAGAACGTGTGGTGCACTTGAAATCTAAACTCGACGCGACGGACTGTCGGTCTGTTACCGTCTAGTATCAATGAAACTGTGTAAAAAAATCTCGCGATTTGTGTCAAATAGAGGTAGCAGATTTGAGTTACTGACTTCAAGGAGGTCATTTGCCACGAGAAGCGACTCTTTATGTCCAAAATTCCGTCACGTTTTCTATGAGAAATCAGCTGCACATAATCGATATTTGTTTCGTGTAATAGAACAGAGAGATTCACACACAAGAAATTGTTGAAACAGAAGAATGTGTTCCTTATTGTGAAAAGAGGATCATATGAATTCGAAGACGAGTGACTTCACATATAAAGCCATCAGCTTTTTCATTCATCGGCAGTGACCATTTAGAACCTTGTATCTATTCGCATAACATGAACTATATAAAAAATACTAGCGCATTTTATTTGCAGAAAATATTTTATGCCTCCTTGGAGCATATCTGGAATACTGACAAGACCAGTTTCCTGTAATATTTCAAGTATTATTTCTTGTCTGCAAGTTCCCAAGATAAACAGAAATACATGGGATGTTGCATAAAAGTCAGTGTTGAAAGAATACATTGCATTAGATTTGCTAATGACATCCTAATAGTTCCAGACTCCGGAAAATAAATGAACAGAATGTTGGAAGTCCTGTAAGACAGTTTGAAATAAAGGAAATTAAAAGTAAAAAAACCGAAAACAAAAGTAATGGTAATCTAGCATGAAAAAAACCATGGGAGAAATTAAAATCAGTATACCTAAAACAATTCGCGCAACTGAAGAGAGGAACGTACGGAAAACACTGACAACAAGAAGGGACAGGACGGTAGGACATGTTTTAAGATGTCAGGTAATAATCTCCAAGGTGCTGCACGGTACTAGAAGGAGCTGTAGACGGAAAAAATTGTCGGGAAAGACAGAGACGGGAAAACATGCAGAAATTAGCTCAGAGACGAAGGGATGGGCGCAGGAGTGGAATTCGTGGCGGGCCCCATCAGACTAGTCAGAAGGCTGATACCTCAAAAAAGATGACATCAGAATTTTGTTACCTCAGTAGCGTAATTGAGAGGACAGCAGATGCTTGACGGATGTGAAGGATAGCGTTGGCAAAGCAGAGATTTATGACTAATAAAGACATTTTAACCAGCAAACATGTGAATATAGACGCCAGAAAATTCTTTGCCGAATCATTTTTATGGAGTGCACTCTTCCGTGGAAGTGAAAGTTGTTCTCTATGTGCACTGGAAAGGAATCTAAGCTGCTGAAACTTGGATATGGCTGAAATCATAAGAACAAACTAGACTGGAAGAAAAACCAACGTGGAAGTCTTGACGGAGGTCAACGAAGAAAGAAGATTATTAAAGGAAATGTGAAACAGCAAAGTAAAATTTATTGGACGTGTCATCAGACACAAGACATTCCTCTTTAACATTCTTGAAGGGAAAGTGCTGTGAAAGAAAGGGAAACGACTACCTATGGTGGAGTATTTGGAAGACATCGAGAGGACAGGATGGAACTGAAACGAACAGCCAGTTGGTCTTGTACAGGACTTTATCTCCGGCTGCGATTTCCGTAGGGCAATCTTTTTGCTGTCATGTGTACAATAACATATACCAAAATAGAATCTGTTCCCTCCACTCTGATAAATATCTTCATACTCATGTCTACATATTTCACGACACCTATGTTTGCCGGCCGCGGTGGTCTCGCGGTTCTAGGCGCTCAGTCCGGAACCGCGCGACTGCTACGGTCGCAGGTTCGAATCCTGCCTCCGGCATGGATCTGTGTGATGTCCTTAGGTTAGTTAGGTTTAAGTAGTTCTAAGTTCTAGGGGACTGATGACCACAGATGTTAAGTCCCATAGTGCTCAGAGCCATTTGAACCATTTTGAACACCTATGTTCTCCTCCAAAATGAAAGTTTCCTCAAAGCCCACCATTCGATACACATGTCTCTCTACACCATACACTGTACTCACAACTCACTCTTGTTGGTCATCGCTGAGTCGCTACCACCAATAAGTAAAATATTATCTCCATCACACTACTGAATGATCCCATCGAAGAGGTCCAGTTGAGCAGCGACGTCTTTGGTTGTGATCTGAGAGTGTTCACACGTTCCAACATTGCCATGTACCTGCCAACACTCACATTAGCTCTTCCCACGATCTATATCCGCCACAAACATTCAGTCCCATGTGGCTTCCTTGCTATTGAAACCAAACCTTTGACAAGAAATGTAGTCGCTTCCCATCTCAAACTGAACCGCCCCTCACCCCCCTTTCCCCCCCTCCCCCAGCTGCAGTGATACAGCAATACAGCAATGATGTCCGTTTATGCACAAGATGAAGTTTTCGACTCTGCCCATATCTGTCCCGACACCAGTGCCGTTCATTATGCTATTATTGCTTCGCAAGAACTGTTACACCGATCGCCGTAGAAATTGTTTGTTGAGAAAAATATGACCTAAAAGCTTGGAAGTTTTTGGATTACATTAAGAATGCCTAGCATGTGAAAAAGATTCGGTTTATCACGTGCGTTCAATGGTTGAAAGCTTGTTTTCCAGTCTTCAGGTGTTTTTCTTCTGCGTTAATTTCGGTCATAGGCCAGCCCGAAGATGGGTCACAATACAAGACTACGATTTTTTTTCTTTTTTCTTTTATTTATTGTGGTCTTCGTCCGCCGTGTTACTACTAGAATGAAATTTTCACTCTACGGGGGAGTGTGCGCTGATATGAAACCTCCTGGCAAATTAAAACCATGTGCCGGGCCGAGACTCGAACTCGGGACCGTTGCCTTTCGCGGGCAAGTGTTCTACCAACTGAGCTACCCAAGCACGACTCACGCCTCGTCCTCACAGCTTTTAATTCCGCCAGTACCTCGTCTCCTACCTTCCAGACTTCACAGAAGCTTTTCTGCGAAACTTGCAGAACTAGCACTCCTGGAAGAAAGGATATTGCTGAGACATGGCTTAGCCACAGCCTGGGGAATGTTTCCAGAATGAGAGCGCTTGCCTGCGAAAGGCAAAGGTCCCGAGTTCGAGTCTCGGTCCGGCACACACTTGTAATCTGCCAGGAAGTTTCATATCAGCGCACACTCCGCTGCAGAGTGAAAATCTCATTCTGGAAACATCCCCCAGGCTGTGGCTAAGCCATGTCTCCGCAATATCCTTTCTTTCAGGAGTGCTAGTTCTGCAAGGTTCGCAGGAGAGCTTCTGTGGAGTTTGGAAGGTAGGAGACGAGGTACTGGCGGAATTGAAAGCTGTGAGGACGGGGCGTGAGTCGTGGTTGGTAGCTCAGTTGGTAGAGCACTTGCCCGCGAGAGGCAAAGGTCCAGAGTTCGAGTCTCGGCCTGGCACACGGTTTTAATCTGCCAGGAAGTATGTACCCCAGCTGTTTGCATCTTGTGTAAACCATGGAATAGTGTGAACGTTTTCAAATGTCTGCGAGTCGTGTAACTGATGCGGAACGTGGGGACCAGCCTGGTATCACCTAGCGAGTTGTGGAAAACCGCCTAAAAACCACATCCAGGCTGGCTGGCATACCGATCCTCGTTAATCCACTTTCGATCCGGACCCGGCGCGCCTACCCGAGTCTAGGAAGCAGCGCATTAGCGCCCTCAGCTACACTGGCGGGTTACAAGACTACCATTTATTGCACCATGAAAATGATCGGACTTTAATATATACGCTGTGTTGATAAATGTATATCGAACACATGAAAGAAATAAGAACATCGAACTAAAGTTAGTCGTTGCTAGCAGACGCCAGAACCTTCTACCTACCTCTCTCGCCTTGATAACATCTTGGATTCGGTGAGGAAGGGAGTTTCGTTTCGTTCAGTATGCTACGAGGGGTGTTCAACAAGTAATGGAACACATTTTTCTCCCTGGCCAATTTCTGCTGAAAAATGTCAGCCCCGATAGCTGCATGGTCAGTGCGACGGACTGTCGTCCTATGGGGCCCGGGTTCGATTCCCGGGGATTTTCTACGATCAGGGACTGGATGTTGTGTTGTCTTCATCATCCTTTCGTCCCCATCCGGCACGCAGGTCGCCCAACGTGGCGTCGAATATAATAAGGCCTGTACCAAGGCGGCAGGACCTGCCCCGTAAGGGGACTCCCGCTCATTGACGCCAGACGCTCATTTCCATTTTTTGTTGAAAAATGAGGAATTCGTTGTGAGACATCGTGGAATATTCCCATGTCAGTGCTATAGTTTCATCAAGGTTAGATAGGTGGCGGTGCTATACGTAGCCTTCAAAATACCGTCGGTAACAGAGGTGTGTTCCAAGCAGAGAGCTGTCGCTGATGTTATTTTAGCGGGAAACAAGAGCATTGGCGATATTCGTAGGTGCTGGCAGTGAACACGTCTGTCATCATCGAAACAAGATCGCCCAAACCTGTGACGGCCGGCTGCACACAGCTGTAACTCCTGCAATGTTAGAACGTGTGGACACTCTCGTTTGAGGTGATCGACGGATCGCAACCAAAGACGTCGCTGCTCAACTGGACGTCCCTATTGGTAGTGCTGACACGCTTGTACACCAGTTGTGGTACTGAAAGGTGTGAGCTCGCTGCGTTCGTCGACGGCTGACAGAAGACAGAGCAACGAAGGACCACTGCGCGGAATCGCTTGTGCGTTTCGAGGCTGATCGTGACAGTTGTTTGTCTAACACCGTTACGGGATACGAACTTAGGGTTCATCACTTCGAACCGGAAAGAAAACGGCAGTCCATGGACTGGCGCCACACCTCCTCTCGTCCGAAGAAAAAGTTCAAAACCGCACCCTCACTCGGTAAAGTTATGGCAACGGTCTTCTGGAAACCTGTTTGATGTCCTTCCACATTGTGCAACGACCAACTGTGAAGTGTATTGCGCTACTCTCAGGAAATTGAAGAAGCGACTTCAGCGTGTTCGTCGCCGCAAAAATTCAAACGCGCTTTGCCTCACTCAAATCTGTACACCAGAAAAGAGATCACAAAACTTCATTGGACAGTTGTTCCTCATCCACGAGACAGCACGGATCTCGCATCTTCCGACTTCCATGTGTTTCGCCCAATGAAGGATGCACTCCATGCGAAGTAGTTCTTAGGTGATGGGGAGGTTACTGATACAGCAAGAAGTTGGCTTGGAAGTCGACCAGTAGAGTGGTATCATTCGGGCATACATTCCTTCCCAGTAAGGTGGCGTAAGGCTGTCACACTGAACAGACATCATGTTGAAAAACAGGGTTTTGTAGCCAAATGGAAGGGGAAAAATATGGTACATTGGAATCCCTGAACAAAACCAACCTGCCGGCCGCTGTGACGGAGCGGTTCTAGGTGCTTCAGTCTGGAACCGCGCGACCGCCACGTCGCATGTTTGAATCCTGCCTCGGGCGTGGATGTGTGTGATGTTATTAGGTTAGCTGGGTTTAAGTAATTCTAAGTTCTAGGGGACTGATGACCTCAGATGTTAAGTCCGATAGTGCTCAGAGCCATTTTTGAAAACCATCCTGCTTTCAGAAAGAAAAGTGTTGCGTAATTATTTGGAAGCCCTTCGTATTGATGATTATATCACGTAGCGCTATCAAATTGCGTTGATATTATGGCTACCTTTCACCCGCCATACTTGATAGTCGCAGATATTTTCTATGAGTTAAGATTAGGTGATTTAGCAGGGCAGTCCAAGTGTGGTACGGGGTCTGAGAGTTCGTCAAACCACGATCATACGTCTGATACCCCGTACAGCGCACTAAACGAAGATGTTGTTATCTTGAAAGACGGGTGTGGCCATACTATAATCATAGCAACACTTGCTCACAAAGAGTGATAAAATAAACATCCCGGTTCCTGTCCACCGTAACCTGAACGAATGTGTCCAAGTCACCGTACGAAAAACGCCCCAAAACACACACTTCCTGTCAATCCCCCAACTGGACCGTCGGCACACTCTACGCCTTGCATTATTTCAAATAAGGGATGATCGTTACTCATCGGGCTACATTACACGGTCCGAGTCAGTTTTATTAAAATTTCTGTATTGTTTGGACCAGTGATGAATTGCAGCTTAATGTGCCGTCTTAACCAATGGCTTTTTGCGAGGTACCTGATTCCAGATGTACATCGCATGCAATTTTCTTTGCAATGTTCGCACGCAATTTGGTTGAAATTGACCTTCGCACATTGGCAGCAGCTATTCCTCTGGGGTTGGACACCGATTGTCATTCGTCTCCAGTCCCTGACGGTTAGGTTGTTCTTACGACCAGTGTTGTTACTCAATGTTACGTGACTTTGACTGTTATGCCATTCCTTGCAGACCTTCGGGAGTCTGCATTGATAGACCGACAAATTGCACATCTTTCACGCTATAGTCATGGGCACATCGAAACGCGTTTGCTTCTTTCTATTATTTGTCGACTGGGACGTACACACTACTTCACTATTACGGCTTGCGTCAGCAGTGGAGAACCACAACACCGGCTGATGCCAGTTCAACACCCTTTATGGTGCTAAAAGGCAACACTGTGCCTTATTAATGTGGTAACCAATATTTTGTAGGGTGAGTTTACATACCGAAAGACATGTACATTTATTACATAAACGCCCAGTTAATACACTCTCAGGAAAAAAAAAAAAAAAAAAAACGCACCGTGAAGGAATTATCCGAATGGAATATCGGTAGATGTAATGTACATTTATAGACAATTTATTACAATTTTAGAGATATTGGATGATTTATTCGATCCGGCAACATAGCTGACCAAGGTAGGGTTGAAATGGAAATGCTGTGTGACTAGGGCCTCCCGTCGGGTAGACCATTCGCCTGGTGCAAAATCTTTCCAGTTGACGCCACTTCGGCGACTTGCTCGTTGATGAGGATGAAATAATGATGATAAGGACAACACAAGACCCAGTCCCCGAGCGGAGAAATTCTCCGACCCAGCCAGGAATCGATCCAGGGCCGTTAGGTATGACATTCCGTCGCGCTGACAAGCAGTAGAAACTCTCGCCGAGTGCGGGCGGGTATTATCTTGCTGAAATATCATCCCAGGGTAGCTTGTCAAGAGAGGCAACAAACCGGGGCATAGAATGTTGTCGACCTACCGCTGTGCAGTAAAGGTGCCGCATATGGCAACCACAGGGGTCCTCCTATGAAAAGAAATGACGCCCCAGATCGTTACTCCTAGCTGTCGGGCCGTATGGTGGGTGACAGGTTCGTATACCACCACTTTCTGGGCCGCCTCGAGACGCGTCTCCGGACTGGAATAGAATTGTGTTCTGTGATCAGTCTCGCTTTGAACTTAGGCTCCAATAGCCAGCGAAGACGTGGTGGAAATGCTCTGGACATCAGTTGGATACCAACGTGTCTGTAGCCCTCTATACTGTCCGATTACCAGTAGCTGAGTTATTTATTTATTTATTTATTTTTTGGCAGAATTCATTTGGTTATCATCCGCCTCACCATTCAAGTACAGCTGCACGTCGCATTATTCTACGCCCCTTTTCATTGCCCTTTATAGCAAGCCACCCTGGGCTTACATTTCAGCAAGATAATGCCCGATCGCACTCGGCACTTTTCATGCATTCCAAGCCACAGCTTGACTAGCAAGGTGGCTAGATTTCTCACCAAATGAGACAAGGCCGCCCCAACTACATCGGGATTTTGACTGACTAACGCACCGATTGCACAGAATTTGGCACGATATCCCTTAGGAGGACATACACCAACTCTGTCGCTGAATGCTAAGCTGAGTAACTGCTTGCCTAAGGGCCAGAGGCGGACCACCGCTTTATTCAATTGCTCAATTTGTGATACTCGTTTTCTTGAATAAATCATCCAATTCCTCTGAAGCTGTAATCTTTCTTTTGTCTGTATATACACATCGTGTCTACCGATTTCCGTCCCATTCAGGTTATTCCCTCGTGGTGTGTGTATTAATAAAGAATACTACATTGCTCTGCATCTAAGGCAGTATTTAATGACAAACCTTAGCAGTTTCTCTACATGTCAGTAGTTGCCTGTACGGAAAGACAGCTTGATAAAGTGGTCGGACAAAACTACGGAAACACCGCGAGAAATGCACGCTTGAATATAAATACAGATGATAGCCAAGTCTGCAGGTTGCGCTGTTGTATTTGATCGCGAACGGTGTTTGTGTAACTTCCTCAATACGTTGCAAGTGTCAGTCTTGTTCAGAATTGTGTTTTGTGTAGTTGTGGGTGCACTATGTCGGACCCAAGTGAAAAATAACATGGACGAATAGTTGGTGCCCTTACGGTGGGTGCTTCCGTAACCAAGGTAACTTAAGCATTTGGTGTTTCAAGAGACACCGTATCGAAGATGTGTCCCTCATACAAGGAATGTGAAAAGTGTCAGACGGCCATTGAAAAGGGTTGTTACGAAAATAACAGAACGACAGCTGCAAAATTCACTGTAGAACTGAACGTCGCGCTCGCCAGCTAACCCTGTCAGCACAAAAACAACACGATGGTAGCTGCATAGCCAGGAATTGCAGGGGGGGGGGGGGGGGGCCGAATTCCAAGATCACTCATCAGTAATACAAACGCCCGTTACAGGAAAACGTCATGCCTTAGCCGTAAAATCAGGATTATTGAACAGTGAATGAAATTCATTTGGTCGTATGAGTCCTGTTTCACACTGTTTCAAACTTCTGGCCGAGTTTACAACCCAAGATGGTTCAAATGGTTCAAATAGCTCTGAGCACTATGGGACTCAACTTCTGAGGTCATCAGTCCCCTAGAACTTAGAACTACTTAAACCTAACTAACCTAAGGACATCACACACGTCCATGCCCGCGGCAGGATTCGAACCTGCGACCGTAGCGGCCGCTCGGTTCCAGACTGTAGCGCCCAGAACCGCAAGGCCACTCCGGCCGGCACAACCCAAGAATGGAATATGGTTGGATTCGGTGATGATCTGGGTAGCAGTATCGTGGTATTCTGTGTCCTCCATGGTTATTCTACAAGGATGCATCACTGCCAACGATTATGTGACTATTTTGGCTGGTCAGGTCCAGCCCAAGTACAACGCTTGTTACCCAGTGGTGACGCTGCGTTCCAAGATTAGAGGGCCCCTGTTCACACAGCTCGCATCGTCCTGAACTGATTTTTCTGAGCATGAGGACCAGTTGTCGCATCTCTCCTGGCCACCACAGCCTTCAGATCTCTATATTATTCAATCTTTGTTGCCTAGTTTAAGGAGAATGGGGCGTGATTGCTATCCACATCCATTTTCGTTATCTGTACTTGTCACTATTTTACAGGGGCGACGGTATAAGATTCCTTTGCTGGCCGGAGTGGCCGAGCGGTTCTAGGCGCTACAGTCTGGAACCGCGTGACCGCTACGGTCGCAGGTTGGAATCCTGCCTCGGGCATGGATGTGTGTGATGTCCTTAGGTTAGTTAGGTTTAAGTAGTTTTAAGTTCTAGGGGACTGATGACCATCGAAGTTAAGTCCCATAGTGCTCAGAGCCATTTGAACCATTTTAAGATTCCTTTGAAAACCATGAAGGACCCGTATTTACCCATTCCGAGATGGATGGAAGCCGATCTGAACCCCAACGTCCATAGGCATAGTGTCCGCCTCTATAGCTGAGTGGTCAGGCAGAATGTCATGCAAAGGGGCTCGGGTTCGATTCCCAGCTGGTCGAAGGTTTTCTGCGCTCAGGGGCTGGGTGTTGTGTTGTCTCCATCATCGTTTCGTCCTCATCGACACGCAAGTCGCCAAAGAGGCGTCAACTAAAAAGACTTGCACCAGGCGACCGGTCTACCCGACGGGAGGCTCTAGCCATACGACATGTCATATCGCAGGCATAGTAATATGTTGTGTCCCTGATCTATCCATGCCTTATCAGATTTGCCCAGAAAGTAATGCACTGCATTTTTTTTCAGCCGAAAACAATGATACTAATGCGAAACCTTACGTATTTATTATTTGAAGTCTCCTGAGTGAGCGCCCCAAGTTTCCCTCACTTCCTATAGATAGTGTAGCTGCAGGACAGTTTCAAAATGGCGTATATAGGTGATATGCGTTACAAGCAAAGTGCCGTCATTGAATTTCTCACTGTAGAGAAGGAAACTGTGGGGAATATTCATTAACGCTTGTGCCAAGTCTATGGAGTATCTGCTGCCGACAGAAGTACAGTTTGTCTCTGGACTCGGCGGGTGAGGAGGTCATCAGAAGGCGTTTCGGCGGAGCTCCACGATTTGCTGCGGTCGGGGAGACAGTCCACGGCTGTGACACGTGACATGTTGCAGCGAGCTGATGTCATTCGTGAGGACAGATGCATTACGACTCGGCAGTTGAAAGACATTTCGAGGAAGATGAGAAGGTGACTTAGACAATGAAGCGCTGGCTCCGCCATTAGGACAAGTATTGGTACCGACAGGGCATACACACCCTTGTTTCGGGCTGGAGGAAGGCCGTAGAACGGGATGGAGATAACGTGGAAAAATTGAGTGTGTAGATAAAACACCATTCTTTTATGTGTGTAATTCTCATTATGTAAATAAAGAATTGTTGAAGAAAAAAATGCGTTGCATTATTTTCTGGGAAACTCTCATAATTCGTTGGATGGTATTTGGTGTTGGAACGAGAAAGTATATCTGCACTTTACGCGCTACGGTCGCAGATTCGAATCATGCCTCGGGCATGGATGTGTGTGATGTCCTTAGGTTAGGTAGGTTTAAGTAGTTCTAAGTTCTAGGAGACTGATGACCTCAAAAGTTAAGTCCCATAGTGCTCAGAGCCATTTGAACCATTTTTTTGCATTTTACGGAAGAGACCAATAGACTGATGCCAGGATCACACAAATCTCATTCCTTTGCCCCGAAACCTACATGCTCTGCTTCAGCAAATACGTAAGTTTGTGGAGGGTGAAACCATAATTTCATAGCTATGACTCCACAAAATATTACTTCCCAATCAACAGTTGGTGCAAGTGTTGATGAGTAGATTTAAACCTCTTGTAAGTATTACTGTTCGATTCGTGTTACATTGGATACTGAAACTCCAATGGCCATCGGAACTTCGAATCAGTGAGTCTGCTGTTCGTTCGGATTTAGACAGAAGGTTAATTTTTGGCGAGAAAATTAATAGAAAAGTGGCGAATTTCTTTGCAGCGTTATGAGACATTTAAGAAGTTTAAACTGTCTTCTTCGGTAGAATCTGATTGTTGATCTGAAGCGCGGGCAGTGCTGCACTTTTCGAGGAACAGGACAATCCACAGCTTTTGGAAACTCTGTATTGACAGAAGACGTTTCTCCTGGTCCAGCATAACAATCGGGGGCTCGATGAACAACTGAAAGAGTCCTGCAGTGTCCTCTCTTGTGCTGTAATGGTGTCATAAGTTTCAAACCCTTCTCGGCTAGCGTGACCGCTACTTCTGCAGTTGTCTGCTGAGCGGAGCGGGTAGTTCCTCGCCGCATAAAAAGTCTCGGCCGGTAGGGAGCCCGGGAGCTGCAGTCGCAGTTCCTAGAAACGCAGCCACTTGCAGCTCCGCCGCCTCGGAACACAATTACAGGCCGGCTTGTCCTTTCTTTTTCTCTCATCCCTTTCGCTTTTACAGTGGCTGGGAAGCCCTGGTGAGAGCCAGCAAGCATTGTGTCGCGCAGTGCCGCAGCACTAACCTACCGCACTGGCGCGGGAAATACCAAGGCCCCAGTCCCCGCCAGCACTGTCTGCAGCCTTGGCGGCCGCTGCACGCGGAGCCTGCGTTGCGAAACGACACACCAGAGAAATCCACCTGCCGCTCCCTCTCCTATTACGTCCTCTGCTCGCAGCAGTTCTAATTTCCCTTCTAGTTTCTAACTTCACAAGTTCTTACAGTTTGGTGCAATCCCTTAAAAAAAAGCTATTGCGGGGTGACTCATAAATCCTATTTTTACTTCTTTCTCAGGCTTATGGTGACCGAAATTAAGTTTCGAGGAAACTCTTGTTCCACAATGAACTATCAAGGACCCACCTTCTTTCTAATAAAAGGACTTCCTTATTCTTTTTTCTTTTCTTCATCTTTCGTTACAGAGCAGTTAAGAATCACCTTTAACCTTCTCCCACACTTCATCTGTTTAATCTTTTATTCTCTCTTTCTGTCCATTTTCTATCCTGTCTTATTTGAACTATTTTGTCGTGGAAACCTCGCCACCGCTCAAGTTTTTTATGTTTTATTGTCTTCTTCCCAATTTAAGACATCTTCTTCTAAGTCAACTTGCACGTTAATCAGGTGGAACTGCCTCTTATTTATTCGAAATAAGAACATCGAAAGCGGGTTGCCCGGAGGGAGACCTCAACTACTCGCGTTCGGCTTCGTCAGCTGACAACTACACTGAAGAGCCAAAGAAACTGGTACATCAGCCTAATATCGTGTAGGGCCCCCGCGAGCCCGCAGAGCCGGCCTAGGTGGCCGAGTGGTTCTACGCACTTCAGTCCGGAACCGCGCGACTGCTACGGTCGCATGTTCGAATCCTGCCTCGGGCATGGATGTGTGTGATGTCCTTAGGTTAGTTACGTTTAAGTAGTTCTAAGTTCTAGGGGACTGATGAAGTCAGATGTTAAGTCCCATAGTGCTCAGAGCCATTTTTGAGCCGGCAGAACTGTCACAAGACGACGTGGTATGGACTCGACTAATGTCTGAAGTAGTGGTGGAGGGAATTGAAACCATGAATCCTGCTGTGTGTGTTGCAAGGCATCCCAGATATGCTCAATAATCTTTATGTCTGGGAAGTTCGGTAGGCAGCGGAAGTGTTTAAATTCAGAAGAGTGTTCCTGGAGCCACTGTATAGAACTTCTGGACGTTTTCGGTGTCGCATTGTCCTGCTGGAATTGCCCGTCAGAATGCACAATGGACATGAATGGATGCAGGTGACCAGACAGGATTGCTTACGTTCGTGCCACCTATCAGAGTCGTATCTAGACGTGTCAGGGGTCCCATATCACTCCAACTGCACACGCCCCACACCATTACAGAGCCTCCAACGGCTTGAACAGTCTCCTGCAGGAGGTTGTCTCCATACCCGCACACGTCCGTGCCCTCGATGCAATGTGAAACGAGACTCGTCCGACCAGATAACGTTTCTCCAGTCATCAACAGTCCAATGTCGGGGGGAGGGGGAGGGGGGGGCGGCGAGGCGTAAAGCTTTGTGTCGTGCAGTCATCAAGGGTACATGAGTTGGCCTTCGGATGCGAAAGCCCATATCGATGATGTTTCGTTGAATGGTTCGCACGCTGACACTTGTTGATGGCCCAGCAGTGAAATCTGAAGCAATTTGTGGAAGAGTTGCACTACTGTAACGCTGAACGATTATCTTCAGTCGCCGTTGGTCCCGTTCTTAAAGGATATTTTTTCCGGCCATAGCGATATCGGAGATATGATGTTTTACGGATTCCTGATATTCAAGGTACACTCGTGAACTGGTCTTACGGGGAAATCCCCACTTCATCGTTACCTCGGAAATTCTGTGTCCCATCGCTCCTAGTATAAGACCACGTTCAAACTCACTTTAATCTTGATAGCCTACCATTGTAGCAGCAGTTATGGATCTAACAACTGCACCAGACACTTGTTGTCTTGTTGTCTTATACAGGCATTGCCGACCGCAGCACCGTATTCTGCCTGTTTGCATATCTCTGTATTTGAATGCGCATGCCGATACCAATTTCTTTGGCGCTTCAGTGTATCTTCGCTAAGATGCCCTGAAACACGTAGGAAAGAACTGCACGAACCTCATGCGTAAAACCAATTATCTGCAAACACGGACCAAATAAAAATTCAGAAAAGCAAGGGTAAATTGAACAGCAATGACTACTGCAACTGAAATCATATCCCGGTGCTCCGCTACTAGAATCAAAATCGAACTACGAGGAAGGCAACTCTAATGCTCCCCAATAACGTCCGCCAGGAGAGAAGATAACCTGCTATTGATTGCCTTCGCAGTGGTTTTACAATCAAAATTAAGCAATGTAAGAGGGCGGAAAGAACCCACATTGGCACGGGCACTTTGTTTCGGTATTAAAGGCTGCGGGCACAGTTCTCCCCTGCATGACGTCATTTAACATGGCCGTAAACGTCGCATCCAAGAGGGGCCAAAAGCGGGTATAAGATTCCTTAGGGGGACCATCCTGACTAGATGATTTACAGGAGGCTGAAGCAATAGTAAGAGTAAGCATCTCATAAGTCTGAAAGGCAGCCGAAAATTCAACGATCTGTGCAGATGTGGTTCCTCCACTCAGGGCTTCACGAGCATCATCGGGAAAGGGTCTCACATTGCTATCCATTGTATGTAGTTCCGCGTAATGTCGGTGGAGAACGCGAACAATATCATTTTGTTCAGCCAGTTGGAGACCTGTAGCAAGTGTGATAAACTTAATGAAGGAGCGAGGACGTCGCGACTGATGTCGAAGCAGAAGACACAATGACGTAAATTCCCCTTCTGCCAGCAACCGAGATTTCTGTTTGTATGTTAGGGACTACCTCACGAACCACTGTAAATATTTTGATCAGATATTAACTAATAGACAGACTGATTCACGAGGAATATCTTGCATATTAATTTAGAAATATATCGTGAAAATTAGCTGAAACGATGAATTCGAGGGCACTGTGAAAATGATGACATTGCCAACTAGTAGTACAGCCACCACAACACCAGAGGGCAGCGTAGCTTGACTGGTGTTACAGCGGTATGGTGCGTCTCTGAAAATCGGAATCGAATCCCGATAGGACCAAGAAATTGTCACTCTGTATTTTAATCTATCATTAACCTCTCAATGATGTGGATATTCACCAGAAGCGAAGCTTTGTTCGTATTTCATGTTGAACTACAGGTCTCCTTTGCTTGGTTTACGGAAGATCCATTCTTATAATAAAATGTTGACTTACTCTGCTGGTGGGTCTCTGAAAACCGAAAGGTCGCGTAATCGAATCCCGATAGGACCAAGAAATTTTTACTCTGTATTTTAATCTATCATTAACCTCTCAGTGATGTGGATATTCCCTAGAAGCGAAGCTTTGTTTGTATTTCATGTTGAACTGCAGGGCCATTTTACGTCTTTTGCGAAGAACGTCGAGAACGGGCCCAAGATTATAATACAACTGCTGACGTCACTGTGCCTAAACAGACGTCTTAAAGTGTCAAGTGGCTGAAGAAGTGTAGGGTATTTTGCACTAACTGTAAAAGGCCGCATCACAAGTCGATGTGCGTCGAAGGCGCAACGAATAAGACCCCAGCAGCACAGACCAACGTCAATTGTATAAAGTAAAATAGACGCAACTATGCGAATCTTCGCATTCTTGCAAACAGGTACATATCGTAGGATCAACAGGGCTAAGTAAACATACCCGATGTGTTCTACACAGCGGAAGCCAAACACCCTACACAGCAAAGTCATTAATACGAGGGGCGTTCAATAAGTAATGCAACACATTTTTTCTCCGCTAATTTCCGTTGAAAAAATGTTGAATTTGCTGTGGGACATCGAGAAATATTCCTGTGTCAGAACGTGTAATTCCCTCAAGTTCCGGTACGTACAGACGCTATTCATTGCCTTCAGAATAGCCTCTATAACAGAGGTGCGATCCAAGCAGAGGGCTGTCACTGAGTTCCCTTTTACGGAAAACCAGAGTCCCGCAGGTATTCATAGGCGCTTGCTGAACGTCTAAGCAGTCGTGGCATTGAACAAAAGCAGGGTGAGTCGCTGAGTGAGGCGTCTGTCATCATCGCACAAACTTGTCCGATCTCTGACACAACTGTGACTCCTGCAATGTTGGAACGCGTGAACACTCTCAATCGAGGTTATTGACGGATTAAAATCGAACATCTCGCTGCAAAGCTCGACGTCTATATTGATAGTGCTGACACACTCGTCTACCAATTCGGTTACTCAATGGTGTGTACCCGCTGCGTTCCTCGCCGCCTAACAGAAGACCGTAAAGAGCAACGAAGAATTGCTTGCGCGTTACGAAGCTGAACATGATAATTTTTTTTGTTGAAAATCGTCACAGGCGATAAAACATGGGTTCATCACTTCGAACCGGAAACAAAACGGCAATCCATTAAGTTGAGCCACAGCACCTCTCATCCGAAAAATAGGTCCAAAAGGAAATTATCACAGATTGTAGCTAAATTTTCCGACCCAGTAGGACTATTCTCTCCTATGTCAGTCATGGCAAAACTATTATCCTAAGGAACGTGGTGTGGGGAACCGACTGGAATGGATTGTTACCAAACGATCTGGCACACAACGGAATTCCTGGGTATCCACTGTACCTTTATTGTCGCGATGGACATCTCTATATATAAAAAGGGAATATCCTGACTGACTGACTGATTCATCGTCCAGCCCAAACAGCTAAGGAGAGAAACTTGAAATCTGGAGAACTTACACAGTAGGTGCCATTTAAGAAGGGATTTTCCGAAATTCCAACCCTGTTGTCGTGGTCTTCAGTCCTGAGACTGGTGTGATGCAACTCTCCACGATACTCTATCTTGTCCAAGCCTCTTCATCTCAGAGTAACTACTGCAACATACATCCTACTGAATCTGCTTAGCGTATTCATCTCTTCGTCTCCCTCTACGATTTTTACCCTCCACGCTTTCCTCCAATACTAAATTGGTGATTCCTTGATGCCTCAGAACGCGTCCTATCATCTGATCCCTTCTTCTAGTCAAATTATGGCACAAATTCCTCTTCTCCCCAATTCTCCTCATTAGTAACGTGATCTATCCATCTAATATTCAGCATTCTTCTGTAGAACGACATTTCAAAAGTTTCTATCCTCTTCTTGTCTAATCCATTTATCATCAATTTTTCACTTCCATACATGGCTACACTCCATACAAATACTTTCAGAAAAGATTTTCTAACACTTAAATCTATACTCGATGTTAACAAATTTCTTCAGAGACACTTTCCTTGCCATAGTCACTCTACAACAACAAGCAAAAATTAAACAGGGTGTGAGACAGGGATGTGCACTCTCCCCTCTCCTCTTTAATATGTACATACAGAAAGCAATGGACGAGGTCAGAGAAAAGTTAGGACAAGCTAATGGAATTAGGATCCAGGGCAAAATAGTTGATATGCTGCGTGGTCAAGAAGAGGAGAGATATATGGATGGGACACATTCTGAGACATGAAAGTCTTCTCCACACTATAACGGAAGGCCTTGTGGAGGGCAAAAGGGCAAGAGGCAGACCTAGAAGAAAGTACATAAGCCAGATAATGCAGGACCTAGGATGCGGAAGTTTCACGGAATTGAAGAGGCTGGCCGACAATCGCACTGAATGGAGAGCTGCTGCAAATCAATCTTAGGATTGGCAACTTAAGAAGAAGAAGTCACTCTACATTTTAAACCTCTCTTCTTCGATCATCGTCAGTTATTTTGCTTCCCAAATAGCAAAACTCATCTACTACTTCAAGGGTCTCATTTCCTAAAGTAATTCCCTCAGCACCACTTGATTAATTCGACTACATCCCATTATCCTCGTTTTGCTTTAGATGACGTTCACCTTATATCCTTCTTTCAATACACTGTCCATTACATTCAAGAGTTCTTCCAGGTCCTTTGCTGTCTCTGACAGAATTACAATGTCGACGGCAAACCTCACAGTTTTTATTTCTTCTCCATGGATTTAAATTCCTACTCAAAATTTTTCTTTTGTTTCCTTTACTGCGTGCTGAATATACAGACTGAACAACATGGGTGATAGGCTACAACCCTGTCTCACTCCCTTCTCAACTATTGCTTTCTTTTCTTGCCAATTGACTCTTATAACTGCCATCTGGTTTCTGCACAAACTGTTAATAGCCTTTCGCTCCCTGTATTTTACCCCTGCCGCCTTCAGAACTTGAAAGCCAGTCAACATTGTCGAAAGCTTTCTCTAAGTCTGCAAACGCTAGAAACGTAGGTTTGCCTTTTCTTAATCTAGCTTCTAAGATAAGTCTTAAGGTCATTACTGCCTCACGTGTTCCAACATTCCTACGCAATCTTCCCCGAGATCGGGTTCTACCAGTTTTTCCATTGGTTTCTAAAGAATTCGTACTAGTATTTTGCAATCGGGTCTTACTAAACTGATAGTTCTGTAATTTTCACGTCTGTCAAACCTGATTTCTTTGGGATTGGAATTTATACATACATATTTTTTGAATTATGAGGATATTTCGCCTGTCTCATACATCTTGCTCACCAGATGGAAGTGTTTTGTCATGACTGGCTCTCCCAAGGCTGTCAGCAGTTCTAATGGAATGTTGTCTACTCCCGGGGCCTTGTTTTGACTCAGGTCTTTCAGTGCTCTGTCAAATACTTCACGCATGATCATATCTCCCATTTCATCTATATCTACGTCATCTTCCATTTCCACAATGTTGCCCTCAAGTACATCGCCCTCGTACAGACCCTTTATATACTCCTTCCACTTTTCTGCTTTCTCTTCATTGCTTCGGACTGTTTTTCCATCTGAGCTCTTGATACTCATACAGGTGGTTCTCTTCTCTCCAAAGGTCTCTTTAAATCTCCTGTGGGCAGTATCTATCTTACCCCCAGTGATATATACTTCTACATCCTTACATTTGTCCTCTACCCATCCCCTGCGAGCCAAAATGGAAATTTGGGGAAAGTTCTTGTGGGACCAAATTGCTAAGGTCATCAGTCCCTAAGCTCACACACTACTTAATCTAACTTAAACTAACTTACGCTAAGGACAACACACACACACCCATGCACGAGAGAGGACTCGAGCTTCCGTCGGGAGGAGATGCGCTGACCGTGTCAAGGTGCCTTAGGCCGCGCGGCTACCCCTCGCGGCCTTTGCACTTCCTGGCGATCTCATTTTTGAGTCGTATGTACTCCTTTTCTCCTGCGTCATTTACTACATTTTTATATTTCCTCCCTTCATCATATAAATTCAGCATCTCTTTTGTTACCGAAGGATTTCTATTAGACCTCGTCTTTCTACTTATTTGCTGCCTTCACTACTTTATCTCTCGAAGGTATCTATTCATCTCCTACTCTATTCCTTTCCCCTGTTCTGGTCAACTGTTGCCTAATGCTTCCTCTGAAACTCTCAGCAACCTCCTAAACCTCTGTCCAACCATTATATAATCAATCTTGAACCTTCTGGTGTCTCCAGTTCTCTTCCACATATACAGTCTTCTGTTATAATTCTTTAACCAAGTGTAGGCGATGATTTAATTATGATTTGTGCAAAGTCCTACCAACGGCTTCCTCTTTCATTCCTTTCCCCCCTAGTCCATATTCAACTACTATTTTTCGATCTCTTCCTCTTACTACCATCAGATTCCAGTCCCCCATCACAGTTAAATTTTTGTCTCCTTTAACTATCTGAGTAATGTCTTTTATCTGATCATTCATTTCTTAATTCTCTTCATAATCTGTGGAGCCAGTTTGCGTAGAAACTTGTACTACTGTGGTAGGCATGGGCTTCGTGTCTATCTTGGCTACAGCAATACGTTCACTAGGTTGGTAGTAGTAGCTTATCCGCATTCCTATTTTTTATTCGTTATTAAACCAACTCCTGTATTGCCATTATTTGATTTTGTATTTATAACCCTATATTAACCTAATTATAAATCTTGTTCCTCCTGCTACCAAATTTCACTAATTCCCACTATATCTAACTTTAACCTATCCATTCCCCTTTATAAATTTTCTAACCTACCTGTCCGATTAAGGGACTGTTGCCCCTGTAACTACTGAAAAGGCTGCTGCCCCCTTCAGGTAGCACACGTTTGTCTGGTATCTCAACAGAACCCCTCCGCTGTGGTTGCACCTACTGTAGGGCTATCTGTATCGCGGAGGAGCGCAAAGCCTCCCCACCAACGGCAAGGTCCATGGTTCATGGAGGGATTCCAACGCTAATGGGGTGAAATAGGAGATGAAGGGTTTTTTAGAAATATGTCACTCTTAAGGCAATTTTGAAGCTAGACATACGAAAATTGCTATTTGGTTTCTCTGTCAGAAATAAAGAAATGGTTGCTTCAGCATTGTTGGAAATTTAACCCTATGGAGGTGAAATAGTGAATTAAAGTTTTTTTTGAAAACATATAATTATTTAAGAACTACTAAAGTATTTTTAAAGCTACATCTATGAACATTGATATTTGACTTCTCGGTTACAAATAAAAAAAGTACGTGTTTCAGTGTTTTTGGAAATTGAACCCCCAAGGGGGTGAAATGGGGGTTGAGGTTTTTTTGATGAAAATGTTTTATTATGAAAGAATTTTTAAAGCTAAATCTACGAAAATTTAAATTCGCTTCACAGTTAGAAGTAAAACAATAGGTGTTTCTCTGTTTTTGGGAATTCAACCCCTGTGAGAGTGAAACAGGGGATGAAATTTTTACGGAAATATTTCACTGTGCAAGCATTTTTGAAGCTAAGTCTATGAAAATCTGTATTTGGCTTCTCTGTTACAAATAAAAAATACACATGTGTGGAAATTCAACCCATGAAGGATGAATTAGTGGGTGAAACGTTTTATGAACATATTTTATTGCGAAGACATTTTTAAAGCTAAATCTTTGAAAACTGGTGTTTGGCTTCTCAGTTATAAATGAAAAAATATGTGTTTCACTGTTTTTGGAAATCCGTCCTCTAGGGGGGAGAAATTGGGTCGAACTGATTCACCGATTCATCATCGTTCAGTCCAAACAGCTAAGGATAGTAACTTGAAGTTGTGGATCTTATACTGTAGGCATCGTGTGAGAAGAGATTGTCCGAATTTCCTCTCCTAAGGGATGGGCATGAAAGGATATTTGAAAGTATGTCGCTATTAAGGGAATTTTGTAGATCGAACTAAGAAAACTGCTATTTGGTTTCTCAATCGGAAAATAAAAAGTACGTGCTTCAGAATTTTTGGAAATTGTCACTAAAGGGGTAAAATGTGAGTGACAGCTTTTTTGAACATAAATAATTATTGAAGAACTACTAAAGAATTTTTAAAGCTACATCTGTGACAACTGGTTTTTCGGTCAGAAGTTTCAATGTTTCAGTGTTTCTGGAAATTCAACCCCTAAGGGGGTGCAAAAGGGACGAAAATTTTTAAGAAAATATTTCATTACATTAAAAACATTTTAAAGTAAATTTGTGAAAATTGGTATTTCACTTCTCCGTTAGATATAAAGAAATATTTGTTAGGGGGTTGGAAGTTGCGATGGAGATATCTCCGCAAGAGCGCAAAAGGGCGTGAGTAACAAAAACTTTGGACACCAGCTACCAGAATCGCCTTTTGGTCAGAAGTACATTCGGAAAAGACCATACTTATATGGCCTTAATAAAATTAGAGCGAAAAGCTTAGAAAGTGTTACAGTTTGTGAACAACATATAAATTTGATTAAATAAAAACAAAAAAATCTCTGCAGGCCATACAGTCTACGTGAGCGAAGCAGCGGGCGCTAAGCTAGGCAGCTACTAAAAGTCAGGATGTTCAGAGTCACTTATTTTGTTGTGCTGCGGAACGAACGTGTGAAGCAGCTCTGTACGTACGCAGTGTTTTGCAAGGCAACTCAATGATTCGTTTAGCCTGCAGGAAGAATAGACTTCGACCTGTCAAAAAAATAACAAACCACGTGTCGAACGTCTAGGTGCACTTGTGGAAGCACGATCACTAAGTTATTTCTGCGCAGTTGCAGGGTACGATAGTACCCACACAGTGCTTTGAACGGACGCTAGAGTAAACTGAAGCTGGACAAGCAGTGATGCTAATCGAAGGAAGAGTTTCATTTCTAACAGCGTGACAGAAATTCGTGCACATATGTCGCCTAGTGAGTTGAGAAATTGTCCTGGACATGATAACATAGCCGATCACCTTACCTTCTAGGCGATCATATCCAATCTGTACGTGTTTGGTGGAAAGTACCGCCGTGGCTTGCACACGCGGAATAATATTGGCCATCTGGTACTCGAAAGTGCGTCATGACCTACCAGAAGAGCGAAAGAATGTAAAAGATGTTACGGCAGTTGCTAGACCTCCAGACCTCATGGACATTTCCAAATTCTGTTCCTTCTGGAGACTAATTCATACAACAGGCAGAATCCTTCGCTTCACGCACAAGATTCGTCACAAAAATAAACTTGCTGGAGAGTTGACAGCAGTCCAGCTCGCAAACACACGCACTTAATGGATCGAAATAGTTCAACGCCAGTGTTTTACTCAGGAAATTCACACACTTCAGAACGGTAAACCGGTGGCGCAAGAGTCTAAAATTTGACGTCTTTATCCATTCATTGATGACAGACTTCTCCCTGTGGGAGCTATATTACAGTTTTCAGTCCTTACCAATGCACAACGAGACGCAATACTACTTGATAGATCACATTGTTTGACGAGACTCCTCATCTTTAAAGAACACAATGATCTTTACCATATTGGTGCCAAAATTGTGTTATCCAAACTTCGAAAAGAATTTGGGATACTTAATGGTCGTCAAACCATGGAAAAGGTCCTGAATACATGCGTACCATGGAAGGTCAGAAGAGTCAAAAAGGACGACAAAATGAAGCCCCCCTATCTACAGATCGAATGAGACCATTCAACATTGTTACTGTCACTGGCACAGAATTTGTAGGTATTCTCTACGTCAAAATAGAAATAGGCATGAGGATGGACAAGACCTATATAACACTTTTCTCTTGTGTAATAACGCCAGCAATACATTTAGAACTCTGATACACTATGAATAACGACACATTTTTGATGATTTCACAGATTTGCTTGTAGATTGGATTGCCTCACACCATCTACATCGACAACACGAATACCTTCCACATCATCAACGCACAACAGCCGGAACTATGGAATCTCAGAGTGCTATCGCTTTCTCGCCAAAAGGGAAATCACTTGGAAGTTCACTGCACGATGATCTTCACAGTGGGCAAGATGGTGAGAGAGAGTGGAGGGATGCTTACGGAAAGTGTGGGACGGTCAAGACTAATCGTAGAACAACAATACACCATCTTGCTCAGCCTCGAAGCAGCAGTAAGCTCACGGCCTATTTCTCCGAGAGATGACGTAGAACCGCTGATACTGGAACACTTTCAGGTCGGTGAAGGACTATTATCTGTACCCGCTGGACCATAACCTTCCGCCACACACAATCTGACCAAAGAATTTAAACTATGGTATAAAATAACGCACGATTCGTGGATCAGGAATGCACCATGGATCCCAGTGGCCTTCATGAAGTTAAAGGCACATCTGAAAGATGTTTTGACTTCCGACCTGGTGACCCAGCTTTGATTCAGGATGACGGACGCCCACGAAATGTCTGGAGAAAAAGCGAAATAGAAGGATCTATACAGGGAAGAGATGAAATAAGGATGTTGATACCGCGTGCGTCAGAGAACAGCAGATAGCATGTCCGGTTCAGCTGGTCACACCCCTCCACGTTGACCAGGGTGCGGATGTTGTTGGAAACTGAAATAGGCAAAGATGTTAACATCTCTATTTCTAACATGGCTTGCTGTAAACAACGCCGGAAAAAAGTCGCAACTCCAAAAATAATTAATGTGGAGTAATGAAATTTGGGACTACATTTTATAAGGTAACAAATTTAAGTGACTGACAATGCAAGATTTTAGATTAATGTGTGTGCGAGATAAGCCAATGCAAATTTGAAATGCTGGTACATCAATAACTGGTGAAACTGCCAGAATGTTGAATGCAGGCATGCAAAAGTGCATCTGCTGTATTGTAAAGGTGGCGGATGTGAGTATGTCGGATGGAGTTTCACGCATGTTACACCTTGTCGGTCATTATAGGAACGGTTAATACTGGTTGTGGATGACGCTGGAGTTGTCGTCAATGAAGTGTCAACTGGCGATAGTTTTGGCTTTCGAGCAGACCAAAGAAACATGTCCACACTCTGTAGAGCATGTTGGATTACAACAGCGATACCACTGTTATCCTGTTGCAAAACACCCTCTGGAGAGCTGTACATAAATGGCCACCGTACCTTGCCGTGATTACCGCTGGCAGGAATCATATACAGCGGTTACGTTCCTGCCAAGTCTCTCTGGAACATCGTGGATGGAACATTTAGCTTCTCGTAGGCTATTACATGACCCCGTTCAAATTTAGTGAACTGTTAATAATAGATTCTTCACAGCACTAGAGCATTCTTGACAAACATCAACTCTCTACGTTCAACCTCGAAAGTAGCTAACGCTTACGACTGTTACAGTGCGTACTTGAAACAAACCTGGTCTGTTTTCTCATAGGTGCGTTACTAGCGCCACTGTTACACGACTGGCGCAATATCTGAATAGACGTCATCTTTCAGATGTAGAAACACTCCAACCAATTTCCGTTTATTTCGCGCAGCCCCGTTTTAGTGGCGTGATTTTTTTTCCGTTGATGTATGTTCTGTGACTGGTAAATAAGGTGCTGTGTTAAACTAAAATCGCCGCCTACTAATGCATTCACGACAACTGCTCAACTGACAGCATCCTCTGTTGACATAATGAGCAAAGACCATTGCACACGAGAGGCTGTCGTTCACGGGAGGGGTACGGAGGTCACTGAGTGTGCAATGGTGTGCATAACACACACTTATGATAAAGATTCGGTCAAACATTCTCTAGAGAGTGATGTGAATTTTCACACAGCGAGTGAAGACATCCACAGAATTACTATGTTTTCATGGTTGCAATGCTCCCAAATATCACCAACAGGGTCTCTATGAAAGGCACCCACTACATTCTTAATTTGCGGCATAAAGAGGTACAACTACGTCAACAAGAAAAAAAGAGCGCGCACAATACATCTACTACATCTACATCTACATCTGCATGGATACTCTGCAAGTCACATTTAAGTGCCTGGCAGAGGGTTCATCGAACCACCTTCACAATTCTCTATTATTCCAATCTCGCAGAAAGAACGAACACCTGTGTCTTTCCGTACGAGATCTTATTTCCCTTAGTTTATCGTTTCTCCCTATGTAGGTCGGTGTCAACAAAATATTTTCGCATTCGGAGGGGAAAGTTGGCGATTGGAATTTCGTGAGAAGATTCCGTTGCAACGAAAACCGCCTTTCTTTTAATGATTTCCAGCCCAAACCCTGTATCATTTCTGTGACTCTCTCCCATATTTCGCGATGATACAAAACGTGCTGCCATCCTGTTAATTCAGAAGTGGCTGAATTCTAACATGTAAAGAAAACAATTTTTAATTAACTTATGGAATGTACTTTGACATTGAAATGATGAATTAGACTTCCAAAGGGGTGACGTGTGAACAGGAATGAGCAGAAAGATGAGGTCTCGCGTCTTGCAACGGCCATATAGGTCGCACGGTGATATAAGTTAGTGGCCGTAATGTTGCTGTGTGTCGACTGCTAAAACTACTCGTATTTCAAAGGCGGTAAATACAAAAATTCTTGCGAATTAATACTCAATGCAATATCATATACTACTTCGAACAACTAATCGAAGAACCAACAAACAAGAGACATGCAACTGATCTTCTGGATAACTTTGGGAGAGTATCACGAAGAGGCATTGCTCAACATCAGTGATGCTATTACAGCTACTATGGCACCAAGTTAATAAGCTTAGGAAGAGACCTACCAAAAATAGCTATGACTGATAGATGATACTGAGACAGTTGTAGAAGGAGCTTGAAATCATCATAAATCAAGATCTCCGTAAATACGTACCAAGTAAGTTAGTATAAGAAGAAAGACACTCACCTTGGATTACGGATCATTTCGTAGAAGGCATAAGACCTGATATTGCTATCGAAAGAATGTAGGGCAACTTGTAGAGAAAACTGTTAAGTCCTGTACACGTAAGAAGTGTTATGAGTGGTGTGTGTGATGATCTCCTAAGAAACTTTATAGTCAATTATGTATCAAAAACTGGTAGAAATGTGTGGTGTTATACAAAATTTTCAAAATTTTCATCCAGTGTCTCCCCCAGTCTGATGCCAAAATACAAAATTTTGTATGCAAAAATGCATTCCTGCATGATCATTCTACTACCTGACCATCTCACAAACTCACAAAAACGTGATATTGGTACAAACGTTAAACGCACTGGAAAACAATTAAGGCAACTCTACTCATACCGGAACCTCGCCCTGACGGAATTCCTATGTGTCTTTACATTAAACTCCCGAATTAACCCATTCCTTGGGTCATGTTTAGTCGAAAACTTCTCGCACAACGAACAGTCCTACATTACGGCGGCCACTCACGTTTGCAAGACGGAGAACCAAATACACACGCTGGACTGCACATCAATATCTGCAACATCCGAGAGCTTGTGAGTTTGAGTAACGAGACTTTTATGAAGGAATTACGTTTATCTCAAGTAATTGGCTACCTTTCAGGAAATATAGCTCATTCTTTCCAACTATAGCATCTTGGAAATGGCAGATAAAAATTCTGTCTTCCCAGGTTATTCGAAAGGTGATCTACACTGTTCCACTGTCCACTGAAAGGAATTGCTTGTACGGAACTTTTTCACAAAGATATGGTTAGAGATGGTATAAGCCACAGAAACCAGTAGGCGATGCTTGATGACTAACGTTCAACAAAAGAAAAAGTAACATCGAATGTACTCCGAACAACCATAGGAGAACCGCTGATGACCTCGATACACACAAACAATTGATCAGATGGAGTGAACAACACTCTCGGACTGCTCGCAGGTGATGCTGTTATCAACAGGAAAGTATTGTTGCAGAAGTGTTACAAGGAAGTGAAGAACGTCCTACACTCTCTTTCCCCTCGATATACAGATGTGGAAATCAGTATCAAATCGTGGATATTTGCAGGAAAATTGACATTGTCGGTTGGAATAGTTGAACACAGTGTATGTGGAATAGTATGAGATCCAGTATAGTGCCAAATGCAGTGAAATGGTATCGCATCTAATGTAACTAGTAGAGTATATAACAAAACATCATCGATTCAAGTGGTAGAGGGTAGAACACGGTATAAAGGCAGTCGGTTCTGTGCGCTGTTAGCGTGTGAGTACGTGCCTTTAGTGCAGATAAGAAACAGTCACCATTAGTGACAGTCCGAATTGTGGACGTAAACCACGATTGTAAAATGGCCACGTGGAAAAGCATAATGCGGCGAAAAAGTAAAAATCCTTGCGCAGAAGGGAATATGGCTCGCTAATCGTCAAATCGCCAACAAATCGAACCGTTCAAGTAAAGTGATTTATAATTACCTCAGATTGGCATATGATATGGAGAGAACGGAAAATACAGGAAAAGTTGAAAATTATCTGAGGCAACGAAACGGTTACTTTTTGCGCAAAGCAAGAGCCACAGACAGTTATTCTTCTCAACCTGTCGCTGATCTCCAGATGCCAGTAAGTGCCGGACGTGAACGACAAATTTTGTCAAATGAAAGCAGCTCGCATTCAAGAAAAGACTGCAGAAACTTACTTGAATACCCAAAAGTAGGCAAGAGCGAAATTTGCTGAAAAATATATACCATGGACTTGAGAATGGGATAAAATGATTTTCAGTGATGAGAAGAAGTTTAACTCAGTTGGACCGGGCAGATTTCAATATGATTGGCACGATCTGAGAACAGAGCAGCAAGTAAGAATGAGAAGAAATTTTGGTGGTGGAAGTCTTATGATTTGGACAGCGTTCTGTACTAAAGGTAAATCATGCTCTGCTTGGGTGAACACTAGAATGAACTCTAATACGTACCGTGAGATGCTAGACACAGAATGAATTCGAATGTTTGAGGACCTAGGGGATGAATGTTCCAACAATGTAATACGTCTGTGTAGGTTTCTGCACGATAAAAAAAGTGGTTTTAAATAAAGATGTTAATGTCTTGTTCCGGCCTGCAGGTATCGGATTAGAACCCTGTAGGGAACCTTTGGGGAATACATGCAAGGTGTGTTTATCGCAACTGAAGGCAATTTCAGGCTGAAAAGGGCGATGCGAGAATTTTTGAGTTAATTGATAAGAACAGAAGTTGGTTTGTGAACTTATCATTTCTGAGAACGCATGCTGTTACACCATGCAATAACACAACAGGACAGTGAGTGCCTTATACCAAGAAATTCAAGCGCTTTTTTTTTTCTTTTTTTAATCCGTGATCTGAAACAAACTATGTAAGTCGGATTTACGTCTCATATATATCTACTACTTTCATAATAAATTCGATATTGAATGTTTCAGACATTATACAGTGTGGTCCATTGATCGTGTGATCGTGACCAGGGCAAATATCTCACGAAATAAGCATCAAATGAAAAAACCACGAAGAACGAAACTTATCTAGCTTGAAGGGGGAAACCAGATGGCGCAAGAGTTGGCCCGCTAGATAGCGCTGCCACAGATCAAACGGATATCAACTGCTTTTTTTAAAATATAGGAACCCCCATTTTTATTACATATTCGTGTAGTACGTAAAGAAATATGAATGTTTTAGTTGGACCACTTTTTTCGCTTTCTTCATAAGAAAACTATTGTCCCTTGACGTATTTGTGACACATACATTTACAAACATTTTTAAGTGTAACGCATTGCGTCAGACTTAATCTAACACAGAGAAATATAATATGAGATTCAGTAAAAGTAAACTGTGCCCCAGAAAGTGTAATTCGATCCGCTCCTGTGAGCACGTACTTTGTATTCTCAGTAAATAAATAAGAAAGGAGATTCGGAGAGTTATAACTACTCCTTGTGCTCTGGGGTAAAGTAAATTGCGGTACAAATTCTTACTGGCGCTTGTTTCCAAGTTGCAGTGCGGAAAGTTTAATGCGCCAGCAGACATTTCACTGCCGCGAATGGTGCCAGGACAGAATAGTTTAATACCTGCGCACACTGATGGCGTGAAAGTGAAGCACAGGTGCCGTAAGATACTGGAAGGGTAAAGGTGTTATTTAAATGTTGTGTGGTGAATGAAAATTTTCGTTGACATGGAAGTGTAGGTTACTAATGTCGGAACATATATCTTTAGGAATGTTTCCAGGCAACAGCAAGAGACAGACGGAATTTGAATCAATAGAACTTAGATAAAGCGCCAGACGAGAAATTTCTTCCACGGTAGGTTGGTATAAACTCCGCAACACAATCAGATATTCTTAGTCTCTGAGGTTTCCAACCTTCATTTTAGTAATGGCAAGCCACCGTTAGCTGAGACTTGGACGGCGACATACAGTGGTGTGGTGGCTTATCATCAACTTATGCTGGGATCGCGAAATGACACGTTCTACGATAACCAAGTGCTACCTTCGAGCTTAAAGTTATTGTGGAGGTATTACGAACTTGGTTACAAGTACAGATACCGCGAAACTCAGTCGCAATGTCCTTTAAGTATGCGCAGTACTAGTACGTAAATATCTTACAACAAATGTAGATAAACAAAGATTCTAATAGTCTGCTACCTTCACGTTTCTCATAAGCAGTCAGGTTTATCATTACTGACATTTTTTTAAAGAAAAGATCTGTAAAGAATTTGACAGGTGATCTTCCTATGTATGGGTACTTAAAACTGTTCCTTCTTAGAGCTCTAAACGTATGAAAATTTTATACTTGTGGTGCATCGACAATGTATCAGGTTTCCTCTTCTCCGAAGCTTCTTCTGTCACACAACTGACGCGACGTGAGCTCTCTGTCGTCTGAGCCAGTTTTGGTTACATCTTCCACAGTGCCTGAGCCGTTTTGGCCAGTTAGTTATTGCAGTTCAACTGTTGCCACTTTGGGATGTATGTTGCCAAATAACTAACTAAATGAATAAACAAATTTGCTCTGTGGTAGAAGAAGTAGCGTAGTCATAAAAGACATCAGGTATTTGATCGGTTAATAAATCGTAGCCTGGGCGGTGCAGAAGCATTTATTTATTTAAAAAGTATTTCAGCTAGCAAGAGAAGAGTCTTCATTTCCTCTGTCACATCTAACCAGACTTCCTGAGTATCATTTAAATATATGTTGTATATGAGCAGTATATCATAATGATTATGGTAATAATAATAATAATAACCATTACCCTCGACCTCAGGGGCCGTAAAGCGCCAAAATGGCTGAGAGATCTGGTTTCGGAGAGAGGGGTGAATGATATCGGGACGTGAAGAGACACACTGACAAGTTGAGTTCAGACTCCATTCCGCGGATGAATAAACAGTGTCTCTGCTGATCCAGACGCCTGCGGCACGACGTGTGTATGTGTGTCAGCGCAAACGCCAGCGCCAGAACATGCTGCTACGGCACCTGGCCATCCCCGTGACGTAACGGCTCCAGTCCTTCGTAATGACAGCATGGCTGGGAACATGTGCATCCAAGCCGGAATCCCCATGCTTGCCCTCTGGAGTGCGGCTGGCTGTTCAGTCAAGTGCTACTCGTGGGCACAATGCAGAGATCCAAGAGCTAACAGCCAGTCGTTGTAATAGCAGCTCCTGTCGCCCAACTGCGAGATCTCGGTTGGTGACAGAGGACGGCTCTGAAACCAACAGACTGCGAGGTAGCGTCCCATTGCAGATGGCGGCTTGCAGTCCATCAGAAGAAGTCAGCCAGGGAGTGTAGGCTGGCCGCCTCCCTTCTCCCGACGCACGTGAAGCACCAAGTTTCGGAACCACCTCACCACGGCCGTGGCGTGTCCCTACCGCGGAGCCTGGCCGTTGATTCACTGAGACAGTTGGCCATAGAAATCCATCACCAGATGGTCGTTATGGTTGGCCTGAAATTTAAACAATCGCCATTTGCTGTAGTTCCAGAGAGTGACAGAAAGGCGATATGCCTGCTTGCCTTGAAACTTTGGTTTTCCTTATTTATACTACTTTTACTACACCTCAGTCGCAAACCCTCTGGAAGGGACGTATGGAGTTTTCCTTAATAATTATAACGCCAGCTTTTTCTAGCCCATTTCGGCCCCCATATGCAGGTTTCTTCCAGATGGTGTTTCCAGCTGCAACGTACGGGTTTTTCATAGCAAGTCAGTGGCCACTGTTGCGCCTGATTGCTCCACACCTGTCTTCTCACTCGTTTATAGTGCCTGCCAGGCCAGGCTTCCACACCCCCGAGTGGCGTCGCAAACCTGCCGCGCAGAACCATTGGCTTAAAAGCATTACCAGCGCCCACTAACCGATGTATCCACTGGTCCCTTACCTTTCACCTTCTTGTCACAGCCGCGTAAAATTTTCATGAATTCCCCACATCCATGCCTATACTTACTGGTGGCGTAGTAGTACATACGCAGTACATTGCAAAAATAAGCCGGCCGGGGTGGCCGAGCGGTTCTAGACTCTACAGTCTGGAACCGCGCGACCGCTACGGTCGCAGGTTCGAATCCTGCCTCGGACATGGATGTGTGTGATGTCCTTAGGTTAGTTAGGTTTAAGTAGTTCTAAGTTCTAGGGGACTGATGACCTCAGAAGTTAAGTCCCATAGTGCTCAGAGGCATTTGAACCATTTTTGTAAAATAACAATAATAATAATAACAATATGCCTGCCTCAAGCCAAGGGTCTCATCATTCAAATAATGAGGAATGAGGAGGGCGTGGAGTAACAATCTCACCTGTCCTGGGTGACAGCACTCTGTGAGAGCTTTATGAAAGAAACTGCATATAAAGAAATTGCATATAATAGCTCTGAGAACTGCAGAATACTTGCGTGCTACTTCAAAGAACTACATAGCTGCGATCCGCGAAAAGAAGAATTTCATTCTGAAAACATAACCCAAATACAACCAGATTCAAAGCCATTAACAATAGGGGAAATAAGAGAAATCACAAAACAACGTACAAATAACAAATCATCAGAGAAAGATAACCTTTAAGATGAATTGTGGAAACACTCTAGTGACAACATTATTCTATGTCTAACTGAAATCATAAATGAAATGTGGACAACAAACAGCTTACGATTAGAATGGACATCGACATTAATACATCTATCAGATAAAAAAGGAAAGAAAACTGATCCTAACAATTACACAGGAATATCCCTCTTGCTAGTGACGTATAAAATCCTTTCTATGAAACTTCTGAAGAGAGCTAAAGGATACAATACATAATAGAAATGAAGAAAACGACAAACTTGAAAAATGTGGTAACTTTTGTAGATTTTAAAAAGTATGTGAATCAATTGAGAGAAATGCACTAATCAACATCATAAAGGAATTGGGATTCTATAACAAAACAACACAATTAACTAAAGGAACTGTTAAAAATACTACATCAAAAGTAAAATTTATAGGCGAATTACCAAAACGTATCGAAATAAAATCAAGATTAAGACAGGGAGATGGTTTATGACCTCTACTTTTCAACTGGGAATTAGAGAATATAGTGAGAAAATGGAGGAAATCATCAATACTAAGGCTGTTCAACTAGCAAGAAATACAAATAAAATCACTACAAATTGTCTAGCCTTTACAGATAACATGACATTAATTACTGATTCACTTGATAGTGTCAAAGAAGAAATCACATTGTTACAGAGATGAGCAGATAAAATATGGCTAAAAATGCCATCCGAAGAAATAAACTTCATGGCAAATATCAATCATATCCCCGCAATTTTTGTTTACTGTTAACTAACTTGATGATTGGGATTTACTAATTACAAATCAAGAGCTTGATATAGGTAAATCAGTATTTATTACAGTTCTCAGCATGCACAGATTTATAAGGAACATTCCAGGATTTCCTATGAACCATGCAGTAAAAGCATAAAATAAGACACCAAACTAGTTTGTTATAAGGCATGGTGCGGTTAGAAAAGATAAGTCGATGGACAAACAGAGTTCGTACAAATCAACTTCCTGTTCTGTTAATATCCTGCAACATAACCGTGAAATGAACCCAGTGATTATATAGTTCTGGCAGACATAGAACGTGAGATTACATGCTGCTTGCCTGTCCACCTAGTCATGAAAAGCTCGCATGAATTTACAGTAATGATAGCAAATATTATCTCTGTTCCACCCTAAACAGCCAATGCCAGTAGTTTTTCTCACCATTTTGTGCATGTGAGTGTTCGAATTGACTGTTGCACGTGGATGTCGTACCCAAGTCTGATCTGCAAGTGAACTCCAAGAGCCATTTGCTACCAGAGTGAGGTCCGCCACTGAAGGGAACGAATTCTGCTGTCAGAATGATGCTACAAGACTGAAGACTGCAGCTAGAATGAAAAGAACCCACATGTCCTGTATGCTTTGGTCGGAGTCTACCAGGAAAAAACATCGCCAATCAATGACCACAAAATTCAGTTGTTGCTGGCAATCGCGTAGTTTTTATGTCTGTTAAATTCTCCCACTATGGACATTCTAAAAGCCGTCCTCCAGTCGTCCATTTTTCTACTCGCACCGTTCCGAGAATCATGGGAAGCAGACTAAGACAGAGCTTCATGGGTTTAATTACCAATCTTCGTTCTCCTCTCAAAAATTTTGGGTAACTGTCAATTACCTCTGTTTCTCAACTGTCTTTTACAGAAGATTCAAGCCATAGCTTTCTTGACCCGGGGATGGAAGAGAGTTTTCTCCACCTGCCTTCTACCAGTTCGCCAGCTAATGCACAATCCCCTGTGCAGAAATCGAGACTGCCAGAAGGGACACATCGTAAAACGACCATTATGCAGGAGGCAAGTCGGCACAGGTTTTGTTTTTAGTATATTCACCACCTGCAGTACTTCGCATTCTAAATTTCTTGGAAAGAGCCTTCTGATTCCGCCTTGTCGATACCACGAGTATAGTCCACACAGAATATCATGGCCTGTAGATGGACGGCAGGGAATGCGTGGGATGAGTGGTAGTTGTGAAGGCTGTGGGCAGGCGCTGTAGGGAATATGCCGAGTACCGGAGGTGCCGTTGGGAGGCTGGAGCTCACACTCACATTTTTGTTACTATTGAGCGGGGCCGCTCCACGCCTACATTTGCATGGTAACGATTCAAAAAGCTCTGTCAACTCTGATTCGGTTAATATCCAAAAAGAATGCCGCTAAAAATGCAGCAATTTGTTTTCGCCTGGCTTGTTAACCATTTGTAACTTTCAGAGAAGTGTCACAAATGGTGAATTTTGAGTAAAACGTACACATTTCTCTTGCTGTCGTGTTAGAATTTGCTTCTTTTGGCAAAACACAGCGGAGTTTACATAGTCTCGCCTCACTAACATGTGGAGACGCAATTGCGAGAGAATTCTGAAACAGTGATTTATTAAGTGTATTAAGTGAGGAACTGAGGAAAAGTAAAGTCAGTATCTTATGAGAAAGCAGATACTCAGTACAAAATAAATGTGTAATGTCTTTACTTACATTGTTCCAAAACCTTTAGCATTTCTCGTTTCACCAGCTATCGATGGCTCTTAACAATAACATTCTTTCATCCAATAACGCAGCAGGTACCGAAGTGTCGCATAGAAACATACGGCAAAATACCCTCGTCTTTGTGTGTTATCATTCGTTGACACTCAGTGATTCAAATATGACCTTCGATTTACAGCTTTTGCAGTTTCCCATGCGACTTGCATTTGCTACGACTTTCAGCAAGGCAGAGGGCTGATGACACCGTGTGGCGTGTTTTTCACATGGCCAGTTATACGCGTTATGCTCAAGAGGCAGCCCGCAGGAAAGCTTGTTCGTTTACACTCTAGACGGACAAACCAAGAACATTGTGTACCATCACGCTTTTTGTTAAGAGTTTTATTTACAGTTAAATTGGAGCTTGGCAAAATTACACCTTTGCTGACTGTAAATATACTTTCATTATGTTTTCGTGGAAGAAAAGTTTCGCATCTTGCAATGGAGAAACTGGTAAATCGGTATGTATTTGTAAGTACAAGGGTCACTCCATTTTCTTAAATCCATCTTTTATTCTACATGTTTGAAAGTCTTACAGTGTGTAGATACATCCTTTAGGAACAATATTTTCATTTCTCCACATAATTTCCATCCCTCTCAACTGCCTTACGCCATCTTGGAGCCAGCGCCTGTATACCCGCACGGTAAAATTCTGGACCAACCTGTTGGAGCCACTGTTTGGCAGTGTGCATAAGGGAGTCATCACCTTCAAAACTTGTTCCACGAAGAAAGTCTTTCATTTTCTCAAAGGGATGATAGTCAAATGGAGCCAGGTCAGGAGTTTTGTGATCGCTCCACGGTTTTTTGACTGACATGTGGCCGTGAATTGTCGTGCAACAGCAAAACATCCAGCTTTTGCCGATGTGTTCGAACACGACTCAGTCGTCACATATCCATCAGAATTTATGGTGGTTCCACTTGGCATCATGTCCACAAGCAAGAGCCTCTTCGAATCGAAAAACACCGTAGCCATAACTTTTCCAGCAGAAGATGTGATTTTGAATTTTTTTTCTTGGGTGAATTTGCATGATGCCCCTCCATTGATTGCCTCTTCGTCTCTGGTGAAAAATGTTGGAGCCATGTTTCGTCTCCTGTCACAATTCTTCCAAGAAATTCATCCCCACCGTTCTCGTACTGTTCCAAAACTTCGCTACATACCGTTTTTCTTGTTTCTTTGTGAGCCACTGTCAACATCCTGGGAACCCACCTGGCAAAACCTTTTCTAACGCCAACACTTTCAATGTTCTGGAAACACTTCCTTCCCGTATCCCAACGTAGCGTGACAATTCGTTCACTGTGATGCGTCTGTCAGCAGTCACCAATTCGTTAACTTTCTGCACATTGTCTGGAGTGTGTGCAGTACAAGGCCTGCCGCTGCAAGGACAATCCTCAATAATGCCGTGCCCGCTTTCAGCACGTAACCTGCTTGCCCACCGACTAACTGTACTGCGATCGACAGCAGCATCTCCATACATCTTTTTCAACCCTCTTGTGGATGTTTTCCACTGTCCCGTTTTCACAGCACAGGAATTCTATGACAGCATGTTGCTTCTGGTTCAAATGGCTCTGAGGTCATCAGTCGCCTAGAACTTAGAACTAATTAAACCTAACTAACCTAAGGACATCACACACATCCATGCCCGAGGCAGGATTCGAACCTGCGACCGTAGCAGTCGCTCGGCTCCAGACTGTAGCGCCCAGAACCGCATGGTCACTAAGGCCGGCTGTTGCTTCTGACGAACGTCAAGTGTAGCAGACATCTTGAAGACATGCTGTGACGGCGCCACTCACGGGAACAGGTTGAACTAAGTTTGAAAACAAGCGGGAAGGATGTATCTACACACTGTAAAACAGTCACACATGCAGAATGAAAACTGAATTTTTACAAAAAATAGTGTGCATTTCTTTTGGAGTGACTCTCGTAATAACGGGTTTTTTCACCCCTATTGGGAGTGAATATGTATTCAGATTCTACAAAGTATTAATAAATATATGAAATATTTCTTCGTTAAGCATATGTACGTAATTTTAGAGTCAAAGCATTCCTTGCAGGAAATGAAGTGTATTGAAGTGATAAAAGTAAATATGCTAAAATTAGATTTTAGGTACACTGTTCACTGTAGATGTATTACGTTAGTTTGTAATTTAAAAAGGAATCACAGCATAATCTATGATATAATTGTTCTTGCTAAACTTTTGGTTTGAAATGGGCATATATTTGCAGAAGTAAGAACCGGAAGCCTAGAACATGATTTTTATGAACGCCGTAGGTGAATAGGTATTCATGCATCGCATTCCGTTCACATCCAGTGATTCAAATACATCTCTCGAATTACAGCGGCTGCAGTTTCCCCATGCGGCTTGCATTCGCTGTATCAACGAGGTACACGGCAAATCACTTTGTGTTGCACGTATTAAACGTAACAGGCAATGCCGGGCACTGCAGGTAGCATGAGCATAAAAGTTGAATTATTTACCTTCAGGAAGTTCGTCTTTCATTTTGAGCAATAGTTTTAGCTCCACCACCATCCCCCCCCCCTTCCCCCACACACACACTTCCTCCCCCACGTACGTAATCAGTTGGTAGAACGGCGGCCGATCGCGGCTGCGCCGCTGGTTTGAAACTCACGGCGCATGTCAGGTACGAAATTATCGGCAATCGAAGGTTATACAGCTGCATTAACTATTTCGTACCGATAACTACGGTGCCTGGGAACACGAGCGGAAAAATGCTGAAACGCAGTGCTTCCGCCGCCTAATGAGGTGACTGTTGAATTCGTGCTCTGCAACGACATTGCGGGAGAGCAGGAGGGCTCATTCCTAGCCGGTAACCTTCCCCGTATTTCTGCGATTTATGTCAGCGTCAGGCGGGAGTCGGCAAGGCCTCGCTCGCTTCAAAGGAAACTGCCGGCGCTCCTAGCGAGCGGCGAGCGGAAATGCAGCGTCGCTAATGGCCTTTATGCCGGCAGAGTATTAAGCGCCGTCCCATTAGTCGCACCTGTTCAGCCACTGGAATAAAATAATGCCTCCCTACGTGATAATTTATTCAGTGCGTGTTCGTTTTATTTCCTTCAGCGGGCGCAATTATGTCGTCTTTACTATTCGCTTCACATCACACCGCAACCCTGTCCTTGCCGCTCGCAGTCTAGAGGCAACATTCGCTTCCAGTACATATCGTTCAAGTATACTGGAGAAATAAATTTCTATTTGTGGGACATCCGCAACTGTTCTGCAACGGGTTCAAGGTAAACAAATCCGCCACCATTGTTAAATACATCACTGACGAAGTCTTGCACGACAGAAGTCGCTATACGCTACCACGGTTCCGGGATCTTAGGCCTATCATCAGATGTATCTGAAATCTGAAGTGAAACAACAGTTGTAACCTATTCCATTAAGCAATTAAGAATTTTTCAGTAATTAAAGACTGACATGTGAAACCGAAAGATAAAATGATTCAACAATAGCCTGCCTAGCAGTAGTAGGACATTCTGTCCATGCCCTAACAACTGACCGAGCGAGGTGGCGCAGTGGTTAGCACACTGGACTCGCATTCGGGAGGACGACGGTTCAATCCCGTCTCCGGCCATCTTGATTTAGGTTTTCCGTGATTTCCCTAAATCGCTTCAGGCAAAAGCCGGGATGGTTCCTTTGAAAGGGCACGGCCGATTTCCTTCCCCATCCTTCCCTCACCCGCGCTTGCGCTCCGTCTCTAATGACCTCGTTGTCGACGGGACGTTAAACACTAATATCCTCCTCCTCCCTAACAACTAATTGGCAAACATCTGCCGTAGGTGGACCGGCAGATAACAAGTTGTGGCTGCGAAGAACGCCAACGTTCAGTCCCGGCCTGGGAAAATTCCTCTTGTTCCAAATTGCCACTGGCAATGCGCACAGTCTATACCAATAAAGCCACCGTAGACCATTAGGTGGAAGTCACGCGCTAAGCCAAAGTTAAACTGAATAAGGAGCCTGCTGTAATACCGCAAGAAACCCTAAAACCCAAATAAGAATGGCATGATAATTTAAATTGGGGAACAGTGTTATCCTGACAGGTACGACAACTTTGACAATAATATAACACCTTAAAGTTTTGATGAACACCAATTTCAATAATTACTGAGTATGTCAAGATATAAGGCTAGAAAGAAAGAAAAGTGATCTATAATTAGCTATCGTAGAGTCAGTATTGCCTCACGTGTTCCTAAATTTCTGCGGAAAGCAAGCTGATCTTCACAGAGCTCGGCTTCTACCGGTTTTATAAATTTATAAATTTTAGATCGCAGCAATCAGTCGTCCTTTGTTTTGCAGGTTTTATTACGCAAATCCAGGTTTCGGCTAGTGCCTAGCCGTTATCGATGCACTATTTTCTAATCTCGATGCATGTCAGTTCCCTGTTATTCGGGAGTCAGTCACTGTTCCTTAAATACTCAACTCTACCGGTTTTTCCAGTCTTCTGTAAAGAGCTCATTTAAGTATTTTGCAACCATGTCTTATCAAACTAATAGTTTGGAAATATTCACACCTGTCAGCACCTGCTTTCTTTGAATTTCTAATTATTATATTCTTCTTTAAGTCTGAGAGTATTTCGCCTGTCTCCTACAGCTTGCAAACCGAATGGAATAGTTTTGTTGTGGCTGGCTCTCCCAAGGCTACCGGTAGTTATGATGGAATGTCGTTTTCTCTAGGGGTCTTGTTTCTCCACTCTGCTTAATTCTTCTCGCAGCATTATGTCTCCCATCTCGTTATGTCTACGTACTCCTCCATTTCCATAATACTGCTTTCAGTTTCATCTCGCTTGTACAGATCTTCTATATATTCCTTCCACCTTCCAGTTTTCTCTTCTTTGCATAGGAATTGTTTTCCATATAAGATTTTGATGTTCATATAGCTTCTGCTCTTTTCCCCAGAGGCTTCCTTAATTTTACTGTAGGCAGTATCTGTCTTTGCACTAGTTTTATATGCTTCTAAATTCTTACATCTTTCTTACGAAAAGCTTAACGTATGGAAAAGCCGAGAGGAAACTTCTGATGCGGATGGTATACTCATACTGCACCACAAAACACCTGTCTATGACAAACTATTGCTGAACTATTCAGCTCACTCATCATTGTCCTTCCAGTGGATTATTCAGGAAACATAGCTTCCAAAAGCAGATATTTTTAATCTCATGAGCTCAAACACGAAAAAATTTCCAGGGAAACATTCGCGTGATATTCATTTTAATCATATCCTAGCTCCGGCCAAAACTGTTTTCTAAGATCTACTTCCACTAAAGTACATGACGTTTGGCGCAGAGTTTTTGGCTTCTTGCGTTTAATAATAGAAGTCAGTATATTTAAATTGGTGACGTAAACTTTACTGAAACACAAAAAATTCGGCAAAACAAAAATCGGAATATATAATTTTGTTTTATACTGACAAACACGCGGTAGATGACTGACATGCTATCTAATTTTTAGAAAATACTTTTGTATGCTCTGTCACATCAGGTTTTAAAGACATCGATAAAATTAATTTTCTCATGGAAGTCCGTTGATCAGAAATTCTTTCATCATTATTAGTTGTTTTTAATGCAACGCCAGAAGTTTCTCTGGCGTCTTCGCTGCAACTGCAATGAAATTGTCCTTTACGTTCAATTTGCTTTCTGTAGAAAATGTATGAATTATACTTTGATTCGTAGGTGAGTTGTGTAAACCGTGGACACCCCGGTTTACATTTGCGATCAACTTGCACTGTTGGATAATTACGGCAGTATTAACATCACAATAGCCGATTCCATCACCTTGCCTTACAGTTTTAGGACATTTCTTAGATATTTCAAGAAAAGTTCTAAGCCAACTATTCTTTCGTGTATTGCTTTGAGTATCTGGAAGTATGTCTAGGAAAAAGGCCTTGCGCAAATGTTCCTTTATACATACGGTTTTGACCCAAGAAATGATTTATAACACAATGTAGCCCAATGTAGTTAGTGCTTACTTTGCGCAATGGAAAGGATTATGGGCGTAAATTACTTGAGTTAATTTATTGGTCACAGTTACTTCTAGCAGTTTCATAATCTGGTTCTTAAAACGTATACTTCAGCCACCTTATAGGAGAATCGTGTCCAATCAGCATGAGTGGCTCCCTCTAATATCCTAACATATCACTGTGCAAGACTTAAAATATAAAGATCCAAAGAAATCACCTCGAACACAATGCGATAAACAGCAAGCAGTCACAGAATATTCACACCATCACTGACCTTATACCCTCAAAAAACACGCAAAGAATAACAAACGGTTACTGATGACTGCAGATAATCATAGTCAGCTGCAGAATGTGTACAGAGACCTGGGAGTGAGAAAAAGAGGTGTGAGTCGTTGGGCGAGATAAACTATGTGAGCGAAAGTATCCGGACACCCCCAAAAACATACGTTTTTCATATTAGGCGCATTGTGCTGCCACCTACTGCCAAGTACTAGATATCAGTGACCTCAGTAGTCATAAGGCATCGTGAGAGACCAGAATGGGGCGCTCCACGAAACTCACGGACGTCGAACGTGGTCAGGTGTTTGGGTGTCACTTGTCTGTCCGAAAGGTCTCCACACTCCTAAACATCTGTAGGACCACTGTTTACTATGATATAGTGAAATAGAAACGTAAAGGGACACGTACAGTACAAAAGCGTACAGGCTGACCAGGTCTGTTGACTGGCAGAGACCGCCGACAGTTGAAGAGGGTCGTACTGTTTAATAGGCAGACATGTATCCAGACCATCACACAAGAATTCCAAACAGCATCAGGAGCCACTGAAAACACTATGACAATTAGGCGAGAGGTGAGAAAACTTGGATTTCATGGTCGAGCGGCTGCTCATAATCCAGATATCACGCCAGTAAATGCCAAACGACGCCTCGCTTGGTGTAAGGAGCGTAAACATTGGACTGTTGAACAGTGGAAACATGTGTGGAGTGAAGAATCACGGTACACAATGTGGCGATCCGATGTCAGGGTGTGGGCATGGCGAATGCCCGGTAAACGTCATCTGCCAGCGTGTGTAGTGCCGACAGTAAAATTCGGAGACGGTGGTATTATGGTGTGGTCGTGTTTTTCATGGAGTGGTTTGCACCCCTTGTTGTTTTGCGTGGCACTATCACAGCACAGGCCTACACTGATGTTGTAAGCACCTTCTTCCTTCCCACTTTCAACACGATCGAGCACCTGTTCATAATGCACCGCCTGTGGCGGAGTGGTTACACGACTATAACATCCCTGTAATGGACTGGTCAGCGCAGAGTCCTGACCTGAATCCTATAAATCACTTTTGGGATGCTCTGGAACGTCAACTTCGTGCCAGGCCTCACCGACTGACATTGTTACCTCTCCTCAGTAGAGCAATCCGTGAAGAATGGGCTGCTATTCCCGAAGAAACCTTCCAGCACCTGACTGAACGTATGCCTGCGAGAGTGGAAGCTGTCATCAAGGCTAAGGATGGACCAACGCCATACGGAATTCTAGCATTACCGATGGAGGGCGCCACGAACGTGCATCTCATTTTCAATCAGGTGTCCGGATACTATTGATCACATAGTGTATCTGTCATCATCGCAACAACGTCACGCAAACCTATCTGATCTCACAGCAGTGACTCCTGCAGCGCTAGAATGTGTGGACATCGTCATTCGAGGTGGTCGACAGATCACAATCAAACAGATTTCTGCACATCTGGACGTGTGTGTAGGCAGTACTGACACAGCCGTCCACCAGTTGGAGCTGTTGGGGTACTCAAAGGTGGTGCTCACTGGGTTCCTCGCCGCCTAACAGAAGACCATAAGGAACAACGAAGGTCCATCTGTGGTGAATGTCTTTCACGTTGTGAGGCTGATCGTAACAATTTTTGTCGGACATCGTTGTAGATAATGAGACAGGGACTTATCATTTCTAACCGGAAACAAAACGACAATCCATTTTGTAGCGCCACACCACCTCTGCCGGCCTGGGTGGCCGAGAGGTTCTAGGCGCTACAGTCTGGAACCGCGCGACCGCTACGGTCGCAGGTTCGAATCCTGCCTCGGGCATGGATGTGTGTGATGTCCTTACGTTAGTTAGGTTTAAGAAGTTCTAAGTTCTAGGGGACTGATGACCTCAGAAGTTAAGTCCCATAGTGCTCAGAGCCATTTGAACCAACACCACCTCTGCTCTGAAGAAACTGTTCAAAGCCGCAACCTCAGCCAGTTAAACTCATAGCTTCGGTCTTCTGGGACTCTGAAAGGATTATTCGTTTCGATTCCCTCCCTCATGGTGCAACGATCAACTCTGAAGTTTAGTGTCCTACCCTCAGGAGAATGAAGAAACAAATTCAGTGTGTTCATTGCCACAAAAATGAAATGATGGTTCATTATGGGCTAATAAGCGAACGTGAGTTGCCTCAACTGATACCACAGGTATGTTTTTAAAATGATTTTTCCCAGTAACGTATGTGCTCATTAAAGCTGCAATATGTTGTTTAATTTCTTCTTCTTCTCCTCCTCCACCTCCTCCTTCTTATCCTCCTTCTATTGCAGTGTGTTGGAAGTGTGTGGACTCAGCGTTGCACATGCAACGACTACTCCATGACATGACGAATACCCTCGCACACTTCATCGACAACGTATTCGCTGCGCCTGGAAACACTACCACAACCTGGTCTGTCACCATCACTGTGGTATGGGCCGATGACACTAGCTCGTTTGCCAGCATAGACGTACCCTGGACCACCTCGGAATCATCGTGGAGCTCTGTTTCTTAGCGCAATCAACGATAATACTGTGATGGACTGGCTGCGAATGATAGTACAACACATCCCTGCGAAGAATAAAGTTATAAGGGACCCCTACATTTGTGTGTTTCTTTAATTTCGCATTATATTTATCAGTTACTTATCCTTCTTTCCACATGAGACGGAGGTCGTATTCACCTTGCCTGCAAACACTACTGCAGCTAGGTCCATCACACGACATGGGCTGATGACACCGTCTTGTCTGCCAACACAACTGCACCCTGGACCCTCTCGCTATATTTATGGACCTGCGTGGCGCCGGCCATCACTTTGACGTCACTCTCGGCCTAGCAGTAGGACCCCTGCCACTTTTGTTATGAAACACTAAGTAAATCCTGTGGCTGCATTGGACTACACTGTGAGTGCTGGCACTTTTGGGGACAGGATCTCACTAGCTCATGTTGACAAAATGAGTAGGGACCACCTGTAGCTCCACTTTTTCTCCGTCCGCAGCTCGTGGTCTCACGGTCGCGTTCTCGCTTCCCGAGCACGGGGTCCCGGGTTCGATTCCCGGTGGGGTCTGGGATTTCTCACTTCCTTTAGATGACTGGGTGTCATCATTTCATCATCATTAATGCACGTGGCGAGACTGGACTGAGAAAAGGTTAGGCATTTTTACGGGGGCTGGTAACCGCGCAGTTGAGCGCCGCACAAACCAAACATCATCATCATCATCATCCACCTTTTCTCGATGCCCTCTAAGACGCTTTGGAAAAGAGTTCCCTGAGATCGTCAGCGACCTGCGGTATCCTGCCATTAAGTGTTACACAGCTGTATATGGTGAGATTACTCTTCTTGTGAAAGAGAGTAATGATGTTGGCGAGGAAATGATCGTCGTCCAAATTTGGATGAGATCTGGTGTGATATCGTGGGACGATTCAGTCACAGAATGATATGGAACTTTCTTTGACGGTGGTATAATAGGCAGTTTTTCCAAAATGCCTTAAAGAGGGTTGAGTACAGCACTCAGATGTGTATTCCACCTTGATGTATACTGGTATGTCTATAACACACTTTACGTTGGGGGGCGGGAAGATTCAATTTCATCCCTCTTCCAGAAAATATTGGCACTGAACGTACTTAAATTAATGTCCACAATCGAGATGTAATAGATAAATCTTATATTGCATGGTCAGTTCTGACTAGCAAAAGGGATTACCCTAAATAAAGCTATTATGCAAGTAAATAAAAAACATATGTCCGTAACCAATACAGTTTCAAAGGCACCTTGCGAGCTAACATCCCAAAGATTTTCGGGCTCACATGTGGTTTCTCTTCATCGAAATGTCTTGGCTCAAACTCGTCTAGGGGTAGAACCGCACCTGTGGCATTGCACGCCCTAAATTAGACACTTGTGACCCTTTGGTGAAATTGTCTGGGGGATGACAAGTTTGCGACATTGTATGAAACATACAACGTTAATGTACCATATAACAACAGCAATAACAACATCGGGAGCTAAATTAACGACCCATAAATTATGTAGGCCACACAGTTGCGATTTGATTAGAATGTTTATTCAGAAGGAAAACTAATAGCGAACGTGGTCGTATTTAGAATTACTATTACACTCGAGTGCATACCATTTGACACATTTCGATCATTTACAATCTCGTCGCGAATTACAAGTCCAATACTCCACCTCGTTAACTACACGAAAAGTTAGAGTTCACAACAGGCGAACGGCTGCTCACCGCTCAGAGACTAAGTCCCGCTATACCACACAACGCGAAATTTTCTAAGTCGTTTCACTTCCTAGCTACCTAAAGACCGACCGTCCGTTTTCGCGTCTCCACCAGCACTGTCTCTCTGCCCATCTCCGGCCACGTTTCCCCCGCGCCGAATATCCTCGCTCAACTGACTAATGCAGTTCCTTTCCCTGAAGCCGTCCATCTGATTGGCTACCGTTTATTCTACATTGTTTTACATTTTAACATATTTCAATAATCGAAGTTTCACTACATTCACGTTCTAAACAATGTAACATTAATAAACATTACATAATAAATGTTAAATTCTTTTACATAAAACCGATACAATTTCCTTCTGAACTTTGAATGTCACGACCAGTAGCGTTGCACCATTGTGCTTTCTGATAAGTAAAAAAAGAGCAAAAGTAACTATTATGCACTAAACTTTACAACAAACATTCTATTGCCTAATGGTGGAATAAGGTGTCATGCTGTCATCTCTCAGTGTGTTTTGTGTGGAGGAAATGATGATCTGATGCTTAATTGAAAATACTGATAGTTTATATTTATCTTTTAAACAAATATTTACAACATTTATCATTTTAATGATGTACTTCTATATGAAATGTCGCTCGTTAAGATCGACCAAAGCGTTTAGATTTTAGAATTCAGGTCTTTGTTACAAAACTTGTTAATTTCACTATAACAGTAAATCCTAAACTATTATAGATATGATCAATATTCAAGTTTTATTGTGATCGTCATGAAAATTTCCGAAGGATGGAAGATTAAAATTAGTGTGGCTTCGTTCCCTGAATTACTACAAAATCAAATAGTTTTCATAAATGTTACCATTTAGTGGCCGATCTTAGGTCCGCCATATTTAACACTGCTACGTCTCCCTGGCCACAAACAGCTTCTACAAGGTTTCCCTATGACGTAGGTTCTCCTCTTGTCTCACTCGCACACAACAGCGCTTAGGCTCCATTCGGCACAATAGACGCCTATGAGTTTCCTTCACAACAGGGTTCGTTTCACAGTTCCTGAAGGCTGTCTCTTTCGGCCACATATTTAAATGAGAGCGAAACGCTCGCCAACTCACAACCCCAATCCCCATAACACTCGAGGACCTACCAAAAACCGAGGGGCAAAACCCTGATTATTCAGTTCACATATCCATCCTGGTTGTTGATTACAGCAAGCCAGAAGATGATGAAATGGTGAAAATGAGATCAACGTGCAGAACGAAGAAGTTAAACATAAAGTAGGACACCTCAATTTTTCAAAATTAGCAAAACTATATGTGTATCAAAAGGAAGTTCCATCTATTTTGCAACCAACTGAGGAAATAAGAACATAAATGGTATTTTTCTTATAGATACCTCAACTCTTTTACAAAGAGTATCTTAAATCCTAGAGTGGGGACATCATTTTTATGAGATGACTGGGAGCACGGCACACTTTGCTCATGTGTAAAGAATAGCTGTCACTATGTTATCAAGGTAAACATGTAGGAACAAAATTGCAGTTTAATCTCAGTTTAATTCAACAGTGGTAATATAAACTTACATTATATGAGTTAAAGCACTGTTTAACTAAACCATAATAAAATTAACTTTCATGATATATATATGGGTAATGTAGGAGTGTGTTTAATAATGACTAAGAAAATAGGAATGCGGGTAAGCTACTATAAACAGCTTAGTGAACGCATTATCGTAGCCAAGATAGACAAGAAGCTCACACCTACCACAGTAGTACAAACTTACATGCCAACTAGCTTTGCAGATGATGGAGAGATTCAAGAAATGTATGATGAGGCAAAAGAAATTATTCATATAGTTAAAGGAAACGAAAATTTGTTTGTGATGGGGGTCTGGAATTCGATTGCAAGAAAAGGAAGGGAAGGAAAAATAGTAGATGAATATCAACTGGGGGAAAGGAATGAAAGAGGAAGCCGTCTGGTAGAGTTTTGCACAGAGCTTAATTTAATCGTCGCTAATACTTTGTTTAAGAATCATAAAAGAAGTCTGTATACCTGGAATACACCAACAGATATCAGAAGGTTTCGGATGGATTATATAATAGGTATACATAGGTGTAGCACTCAGATGTTATATTGTAAGACATTCCCAGTGGCAGATGTGGAGTCTGACCACAATTTACTGGTTATGAACAGTGAATTAAACTGAAGAAACTGGAAAAAGGTACTAAGTTAAGAAGGGTGTTCTGGATAAGTTGAAAGAACCAGAGGTTGTTGAGAGCTTCAGAGAGAGCACCAGGCAACCGTTGACTAGAACAGGGAAAAGGTATACAGGAGAAGATGAGTTGTTGGCTCTAAGAGATGAAATACTGAAGGGGGGGGGATCAATTAGATTAGAAGACCAGGCCTAGCGAGAGTCCGTGAATAACACAAGCGATTTTGAATTTAATTGATGAAACGAGAAAATTTAAAAATGCATCAAATGAAACAGGCGAAATTAAATATAAATGTCTAAAAAATGAGATTGACAGGAAGTGCAGAATTGCTAAGTAGTAATAGTTAGAGGACAAAGGAATTAGAAGCATAATTCACTAGGGGATTGGCAGATATTACCTACAGGAAAATTATAGAGACCTTTGGGGAAAAGGGAAGCAGTTGTATGAATAACAAGAGCTCATATATTAATCCTGTCACAAGCAAATAAGGGAAAGCTGAAAGATGGAAGGGGTATATAGAGGGTCTATTCAAGGTAGGTGCATATAGAAGGAGATTAGATGGGAGAATGATTCTGTGAGAAGTAGAAACAAGGCCCCAGGGGTAGACAACATTCCGTCAGAACTACTGATAGTCTTGGGAGAGCCAGCCGTGACAAAACTCTGCCATCTAATGTGCAAGATGTATGAGACAGACGAAATACCGTCAGACTTTAAGAAGAATGTGGTATTTCCAATTCCAAAGAAAGCAGTTTCTGACAAGTGTGAAAGCTGGTGGAGGTAATAAGTTCCTACGGGACCAAACTGCTTACGTCATCGGTCCAGGCTTACACACTACTTAGTCTAACTTAAACTAACTTACGCTAAGAACAACACACACACCCATGCCTGAGGGAGGACTCGAACCCTCGGGGAGAGGACCCGGGCGAACTGTAGCAAGGCGCAAAGAGAAAGTTGCTAACTATCACTTTAATGTCATTATTGCAAGATACTAACGCGAATTCTTTACAGAAAAACGGAAGATCTAGTAGAAGCAGACCTCGCGGAAGATCAGTTTGGATTCTGGAGAAATGTTGGAACAATCGAGGCAAAACTGACCCTACGACTTATCTAAGAAGATAGGTTAAGGAAAGGTAAGCCTACATTTATAGCAATTGTAGACTTAGGGAAAGCTTTTAACAATTATGGCTATAAGACCCTCTTTGAAAATCTGAAGATAGCAGGGCTAAAATACAGGGAGCGAAAGACTATTTACAATTTGTACAGAAACCAGACGGCAGTAATAAGAGTAGAGTGGCATGAAAAGGAAGCAATGATTGACAAAGGAGTGAGACACGGTTGTAGCCTGTCCCCTGTTATTCAATCTGTACACTGAACAAGCAGTTAAGGAAGTCAAAGAAAAGTTTGGAGTAGGAATTAAAGCTCAGGGAGAAGAAATAAAAACTTTGACGTTTGCTCATGACATTGTCATTCTATTCAGAGACAGCAAAGAACTTGGAAGACAGTCGTACGGAATGGACAGTGTTTTGAAAGGAGGATATAAGATGAAAATCAACAATAGCAAAATAAGCATAATGTAATGTAGTCGAATTAAATCAAGCAATGCTAAGCAAATTAGGTTAGGAAACGAGACACTTAAAGTAGTAGATAAGTTTAGCTATTTTTGCAGCAAATTAACTGATTATGACCGAAGTAGAGAGGATATAAAATATTGACTGGCAATGACTGGAAAAGCATTTCTGAAGAAGAGAAATCTGGTAACATCGAATATAGATTTATGTGTTAGGAAGACTTTTTTGAGATTATTTGTCTGGAGTGTAGCCAGGTGTGGAAGTGAAAAATGGCCGGTAAACAGTTTAGACAAGAAGAGAACAGATGATTTCGAAATGTGGTGCCAGGGAAGAACGCTGAAGATTACATGGGTCGGTCACGTAACTAATGAGGAAGTACTGAATACGACTGGGGAAACAAGAGATTTGTGGCACAACTTGACCAAAAAAAGAGATCGGTTGATAGGACCTCAACGGATCGCCAGTTTAGTATTTGAAGGTTTCAGGGAAGTAGGGTGGTGGCCGGGGGGTGGGAGTGGGGGTGGGGAGGGTGCTAAGAATCGTAGAGGAAGATCAGAAAGTGAATACAGTAAGCAGACTGAAAAGGATGTAGGTAGCAGTAGTCATTTGGCGATGAAGAAGCTCGCATAGAATAGAGTACCGTGAAGACCTGCATCAAGCCAGTCTTTGGACTGAAGACTACAACAACATCAACACTATATCACTTTGTCGCCATGTGCGAGTGTTACCCCGCAGTAATTATCCATTTGACACGTTAAACAGTGTATTACATCACGTCGGAGACAACCACCTATTCGACTGCTAATTATCTCTTAGACTACTTCCTCATTGGGGGATTGTACTGCTAGTTCAGAATCTGGGTCTTTTCTTGTACGGATTGTAAATTTCTTCTCACCTAGCTCACTTACTCATTTGATGCACGACAGTACAAGTTAGCACTGTGTTAGCAAAAGCAATAACGAAGGAGCAGCTATAGGCTGGCAATTGTAAAACAATAGGGGAACGGAACAAGACAATGTTATTTGTGGATGGTGCACTTTATACATAGGTGCACCCACTCGCGGGATAAATGCCACTCATTCACTGCTCAAGCCAAGAACTGGTAGTGTAGAAATGCCGACCCTAGATAAAAATTTGTTAGGGTTAAGGAATGCAGAACACCAGGAGCGATGTCTGTTCGTTGTAATCGCCGACTCTGAGTGCCTCCTAGCTACTGTAGCGCATTGCGAAGGTAACCCCTCCGTCTCCCTTACTACATTCACAGAACCTTGTTTACTGTATGCAGAATTGTATAAAGTTGTATGCTCGTATGAGTCCATTGCAACAATTTCGAATCATACAATGGGGATAATACTGCAAGATGGTTGCTCACTGGTCTCGAAAAACATGGTAAGTTGATTGGATTTATCACAAAAAAGTTCCTGTCACCACCTCTCATGAAAACAATGCCTATAACGAGCAGACAGTTGTCATATTTGAGGACTGCCTCTGGGTAGGGGAAGTGAACTCTCCACGTGGAGATCATTGTCATCTAATGGGAATGTTCAGTGATGCATCCCACAATGCATGTGATATGCACCACTTTCACTCCACTTCCTGGATTTTCTATGTTTCATTAAACGCTTCTTCATAACCTTGCTGAGACAAAGCGTCTAGAGGATATGCTTATCACCAGAGCCATATTGCCTGATGATGTAAATTTTCAGCTTGTGATAAGAAGTAGGTCTTTCCATAAAAATGCCTGGATTTCATGGAATGACTCCAATGAACCGCATTGCCCAGCATAACCTCATTGTCATCTAATGGGAATATTGCGTGGTGCAGCCCACAATGCGTGTGACATGCACCACTTCCACTGTCTGGCTTCTCAAATAAACTAACAGACACTGCCATAATGGGTGTGGAGTATGGCATGTGGTGAATGTTTGGCGGAAGTTCAGTATCATATGTTTAGGGTAATATCGAAGATTATACATGAATACTGATATACACCTGTTCACGGAGAAATCTGAGTGTACTTGGGCACATACACTCTTGATCCTGCCTACTACTTCACCACACCACGGCTTTTGTCTGTCGTAATCTTAAGAAGAACATGTACCAATACTGAACTGTTGACCAATGTTGACATGCTGCTCTTCTTCAGGTATGGTATTAGTGGGGGACTTTGACAGTGAATGTACTGGTACGCCCATGAGAATACACAATGAATAAGTGAGGAGGAGCACAAGGCATCTGACAATCTAAGTTACGTCCTCTACCTGGATGTAAACAACCTCTGTGGGTATGTCATGCAACATAGTCTACCATTTTAATGGTTCTGATGGATGTCGATATTGTTTGATTGAAGACTGACATCGACAGTGTTGCGGATGTTGGTGAGGTATATGCTGTGGGAGCAGAACTGGCGTATCCCATCGATTTTCATGACATGCACAGTGGGTTGCTGCTGTGTCCAGAGTGCATAGTCTTTCGAAGTAGCTCCATCCTGAAGCTGATGACAACACTGGGGAATAAGCAGCAATGTATAGCGCACTGCAGGAACCTCCAGCCATGTCTTTGGTTGGCGAAGGAACTTGTTAGAATCATCTACAGTACCTCCTTGGTGCTTGAAGGAGTACATTGATGTAAACACTAAATAGAATGTTCTCGAGACATGTTGCTTAGAAAATTACTTTTACAAATTAATGATAAATTCTATTTTCGAAAAAAAAAACAATGGAAAAGTTACAGAATACCGCAAAAGTTACTGCAGAGGGGCTCATTACGGTACAAGCGATTACATCGCCAGGCCAAATTTCAGGGAGGCCTCCATCTTCAATGAAGGACTGGTCACTCTGGAGACGACCTAGGTATCAGTGCAGTTAATGGAGCCAGTCTATATTGGTATGTCTGCTCTGGATCTCTCCTAACTCCACATATACCTTTTCCACTACGAGTTTGTGTCATCAAACTTCGCTGACCCCAAGTTACTTTATATAGAAGCTGACTGTTTCATCTATTGGATGTAAGGTTGCAATCTAAGTGAAGTAATTAGGTAAAATCAAGAAGAATTCAACAAATCAGGATATACAGCCGATAATCCTTTTGAAATAATACCACGAAACAAGAAGGTTATTGGTTAGATGAAAGGCAATGCTAATCGTTCGCAGATGGCTGAGTTTGTAAGGCTCAGATCGAAAATGTACGGCTACAGCATAGATACAGGTTCGACCCAGAGGTTGTCAAATTGTGTATAACATGCCGCCTTAAAGGCTATCTCGATAGGTCATTACAAGAGTTGTCTGCTCGGGGGCATGAAACAAGTGTATGTAGAGGGAAAGTGAGAAATTTTTTAAAGAAATTTAGCATTCTTCGCTCCAATAGCCTTAGTGTAAATAAATGTACTTGATACAAAACACCAGAAAAAATAACGTTGTAAATCAAACCAGTGTTTATAAGTGAGAAGAAATGTCTGTTTAAATACATCAACAACGAATTTTGTATACAAAAAAAGAAAAAAGTAGCTTTGTCGAAGTACGACTGTGTGTTTGTCATTAAATACAAATAGCTAGGAAAAGAAAAGAGAAGAACTGCCGACAAACAACAGAAAGAACTATCGTAAAAAGTTGAATGGCAATAAGAGAAACTGTTAATTTGTTATATCACTGTTATTACTTCCAAGCTCTTTCAGTACAGAATTATAGTTCATTCGTTTATAAGAAACTCGAGCCTCTCCCCATGATGCACGGACTTCAAGTGAAGGAGCCTACTCAGTCTAACTAGTTATTAAGATTGTAAAAGGAGGGTGGGAGGAGCCTACTCGTCTGTGGGGGAGGGAGGGGGTTACCTTCCATTTTTATGTGCTCCCATTGGTCCAGTTGCTTCCCACAACTTTTATATCACGTGATTTTATATCAGATGACCTGTATCGAGTTACTTCATGACCTTGAATGTAACTCAAACAATTGCCTAAGACGAATTGGGCCTCAAGATAAGATCGCTATCTGAGCCACTGACAACCTACTGCTTATTAGTTAAAGGTTCATCACGTTACTGAAAGTGTGGGTTGCCTACCATCCTAGTCCCAAATCTTGAACCAGCTCTGCTTTCTTGCTGGGGTTCACATGAAAAATCTATTCTGGGGAGTGAAACATAGTGCTTGTGCAGGGCTACCGTGGTATTAGTTCCACACTATCTTCTGTGAGATGAACATAAAAATTTCAACTAAGGCCGTTAGTCTCCACCGCTGCTAATCACAATGCGAACCACAGGAGCTGCTTTTGGCTCTAAAGCGGACATACTGTGTGATGAACGTGTGTCAGTGATCAGACAGAAGGATCTGAACGAACAAAGGCAGAGCAGGTGTTGTTCCCCGACGAGTTTTATAATGTACGACAATATCATTTGCGTCGGAAAAACGTAGATCATAAAGACATTTTGTACATTTCAAAAATATGTAGCCTGAAAATGCTAAACCGTTCCACAACTACGAGTTCATTCACTATTTACGTGAGACTGTTGAAAAATGTATTCGTGTAGTGCAGTTTAAGCGCTATTGTTGCATCCCGTATGGAATACCAAACACAATAGCATAGGAGAGGAACATTAAATTCAATAGTTCCGTACTCGGAACACAGTTAATCATTTCTTCTAGCGAAATGTAGATGTGTTGCATCATCGCAGCCGAATACGTACTATTTTAAAAATGTTATACTCAGCTCATTGTACATTTTTACTTCACTGAGTTTCCCTCTTTCCATCAGGTGCCATTTGGACATCATTTTTCAGAGACACATATCAATGCTACGTGAATAAAGTGCAAACAGGATCCATAATAACATACGAAACGAAGACAGATTCTGAAGTAGCGAAGACAACGTAAATATTAGTGTTTTGAACCTCAGACTAAATGTACCAGAATTTTTCTGCAACACATAAATATAGGCACACGCGATGAGATTACAAAGCAAGAAGGCGCAGTTCTTAAAGTACAAGACTCGAATTTTGCGTAGTTAGAACATCAGGGTTCAAACTGTCAACTCTTTATCTTGGTTTAGGTTTAGCTTCCCTGAGTCACTTCACGTAACAGCAGTAAATGTTTCTTTTATATGTGTAAAACTGGTTGCTCCTTTCATTCTTTTTCAGTCAAGACTGAGCTCTCTCGCTTAAGTCTCTGTAGACGAGATTCTAAACTTAGACCTAATAAACAGTCTTCTGAATGTATTTGTAAATTTTTAATTGAGTAAACAGGCCCAACAGAGTAATCTACACGCGAGAAAAGCAGAAGATAAAAGAACGACTGGTAGCCGAAGATGCGAAAATAAGAGGCTTACAAGAAACGAGAATGTTGTGCCACAGGGAAAGACAGTCCACCATCGTCACAGGAGATTTTTACAGGGTACGACATGCAAAAACGAAGAAGTGAATCTGATTCGATACCAACGAATGTGACACTACAACACGATTTATTTTACTGAAAGTGGGCGAGTTGGTGGGGGCTTCAGAGGGGGGGTTTAAGAACGTGTAAGGTATCCAATTAGACGTGTGAATCCTATTAAACTGAAGATCTATCGTTTTATTTCCTAGGAAGACGTTTCTTCGCTCTCAAGACGAAGACACAACGTCATAAATTCCAGAACTATGACACGATTTTCTTAAGAACGATCACATCTAGGTGATTAACTAGAATAATTCAGAATAAATGGAACAAAAACTGTGGATGTACTAGGTGGTAATAAACTCCGTGCCAGAAGAGGATAATATTCACGAAGGAAAGGAAGAGTTAAAAAATGGCTCTGAGGACTATGGGACTAACTTCTGAGGTCATCAGTCCCCTAGAACTTAGAACTACTTAAACCTAACTAACCTAAGGACATCACACACATCTATGCCCCAGACAGGATTCGAACCTGCGACCGCAACGGTCGCGTGGTTCCAGACGAAGTGTTAAAAGGTACCAAAATGTTTTCATGTTACTTATGTACGTAGAGAATGCTACTGATGTAATGGAAAGGTCAGCTTAAGCGACTGGTAAAAGTACAAAGATAAACGGATGATGTGACTGATATGCTAAACCGAGGTGCCAATAATCTCAGTGCATCTCACTGAAGAAGGCCTACGTTAATTCCTGTTATAGTCATTGCCAGTGTGATGATGTTTAGTTCGTGGCGCGCTCAACTACGCTGTCGTCAGCACCCGTACAAAGTCCCAATTTTTACAGGGTACAAGTTATACACAATCCACTCTACCCACTGTCACGAATGTTGATGATGATGAAATGATGAGGACAACACAAACACCCTGTCCCCGGGCAGAGAAAATCCATTGCTAGTGTACTCCTGCATCAGTAGTACTATAGAAGACGTAGACGAAATTTTGGTAAAAGTACAAATGATATAGAAAACGACCGAAAAGTTTATAAGTCAGTGCTTTTTCTCAAAGTTTGAAGGATTTCCTACTGCTGAACAGAAAATAGCTCTAGTTAGCGTACCATGCAGGATAAATAATAAAGAAAAAAAGGAGAAGTAGTGAACAATTGCTGAGATGACAATAACAATTTACTTAACATAAACAAAAATATAAGACGTGATAGAATAAGAAGATATTTGTGTAAATGGTGTTGAGCAACAAATAAAATCAGCAAAATAAAACTAAAGCGTCCGATGAGGTTCCTGTCAGATTCTTTTCATAATCTGGAGCTAAGGTAGCTCCAAAGAGAAACGAGAAAGCAGACGTTTCTCTAACAACAACCTGTGCCAAGTGATTTAAGAAAAGCTCGGGTCACACCTCTCGAAAAGAAGGATAACAGGAATAGTCCACAAAGCTACCGTCCAATATCAATGACGTCAAGAAGTTTTAGAATCTCAGAACATATACTGATCTCAAACATCACGAAGCGCCTCATTATTTCGTAATTTTTCTGTCTCTGATGCCTTGGAAATTTGAGTTCATACTAAAGGAATTGCAGATATTTCAATAGAAGATAAATTAATGAATGTGCAGCTCGAATTTAACTGTTTTTAAAGAAATGGCGTGACCATGTGTGTAGCAGTCAGATGGTGACCGTGGACGACGCAGTCCACTACAGACTGCCAACACCTAGAGCAGGACCAGCGGCTGTACTCCACACAAAATAGTCGTTACGAGTGTGATTTTAAATGTTTCAAACCAATTATGTATTGTTGAAACCATGCTTTTAGAAAGATTTCAGAACCGCTTTTATGAATTTTAGGATTTTTAAAACACATTTACTAATTTTATAAAGTTTTTAAAACCACTACTGTGAATTTTGGAAAGGTTATAGAATTAATAAAATAACTTAATGAGTACGGTGAAAAAATTTATATCTGCTCTCATACTGTCTGGAACTGATGTACGAATTATGTAAAACGTAAGTACTAATGTTATTGTCAAATACGAAGTATTTAATAAGGCACTACTGGAAATTAGCGAATGCATACTGGTGTCATACTATGATGACAGCGTGCAAGAATACATAATTAAATGTACATGGTGCCTGAAGAACACTACAACCACCTACTGCTAACACATGACTCAGTGTAGTTGTTCATATTAAGGATACTTAACATTCGAAGCTGAACAACTGAGAATTGCTCATAATGTTATTTCAGTAATCTTTTCAGAACAACTCATATATTTTATAACCATTGTAACGATCTATTGTGATATGAAGATACAGACTGCCAGAAGCCGATATATGTAGTTTAATATTTGTATTTTACGTTTTGGCTAATGATAGACATTTAACGTAGGTAACGGTTCGGTAATGAACGCATATGTTCGAAACTAATCAATGCTAACTCAAATAAACCATTAAACCGAATTATCAGTGCAAATAAGAAAAAAATAAAGAAATAACAAGATCATGGCTATTGATGTTTCTGCCAACGTAATAATGCAGGAGTCCCACAAATAATGTTGTTGTTGTGGTCTTCAGTCCTGAGACTGGTTTGATGCAGCTCCCCATGCTACTCTATCCTGTGCAAGCTTCTTCATCTCCCAGTACCTACTGCAACCTACATCCTTCTGAATCTGCTTAGTGTATTGATCTCTTGGTCTCCCTCTACGATTTTTACCCTCCACGCTGCCCTCCAATGCTAAATTTGTGATCCCTTGATGCCTCAAAACATGTCCTACCAACCGATCCCTTCTTCTAGTCAACTTGTGCCACAAACTTCTCCTATTCAATACCTCCTCATTAGTTACGTGATCTACCCACCTTATCTTCAGCATTCTTCTGTAGCACCACATTTCGAAAGCTTCTATTCTCTTCTTGTCCAAACTGGTTATCGTCCATGTTTCACTTCCATACATGGCTACACTCCATACAAATACTTTCAGAAACGACTTCCTGACCCTTAAATCTATACTCGATGTTAACAAATTTCTCTTCTTCAGAAACGATTTCCTTGCCATTGCCAGTCTACATTTTATATCCTCTCTACTTCGACCATCATCAGTTATTTTACTCCCTAAATAGCAAAACTCCTTTACTACTTTAAGTGTCTCATTTCCTAATCTAATCCTCTCACCATCACCCGATTTAATTTGACTACATTCCATTATCCCCGTTTTGCTTTTGTTGATGTTCATCTTATATCCTCCTTTCAAGACACTGTCCATTCCATTCAACTGCTCTTCCAAGTCCTTTGCTGTCTCTGACAGAATTACAATGTCATCGGCGAACCTCAAAGTTTTTATTTCTTCTCCATGGATTTTAATACCTACTCCGAATTTTTCTTTTGTTTCCTTTACTGCTTGCTCAATATACAGATTGAATAACATCGGAGAGAGGCTACAACCCTGTCTCACTCCTTTCCCAACCACTGCTTCCCTTTCATGCCCCTCGACTCTTATAACTGCCATCTGGTTTCTGTACAAATTGTAAATAGCCTTTCGCTCCCTGTATTTTACCCCTGCCACCTTCAGAATTTGAAAGAGAGTATTCCAGTTAACGTTCTCAAAAGCTTTCTCTAAGTCTACAAATGCTAGAAACGTAGGTTTGCCTTTTCTTAATCTTTCTTCTAAGATAAGTCGTAAGGTTAGTATTGCCTCACGTGTTCCAACATTTCTACGGAATCCAAACTGATCTTCCCCGCGGTCCGCTTGTACCAGTTTTTCCATTCGTCTGTAAAGAATTCGCGTTAGTATTTTGCAGCTGTGACTTATTAAACTGATAGTTCGGTAATTTTCACATCTGTCAACACCTACTTTCTTTGTGATTGGAATTATTACATTCTTCTTGAAGTCTGTGGGTATTTCGCCTGTCTCATACATCTTGCTCACCAGATGGTAGAGTTTTGTCATGACTGGCTCTCCCAAGGCCATCAGTAGTTCTAATGGAATGTTGTCTACACCCGGGGCCTTGTTTCGTCTCAGGTCTTTCAGTGCTCTGTCAAACTCTTCACGCAGTATCTTATCTCCCATTTCATCTTCATATACATCCTCTTCCATTTCCATAATATTGTCCTCAAGTACATCGCCCTTGTATAAACCCTCAATATACTCCTTCCACCTTTCTGCCTTCCCTTCTTTGCTTAGAACTGGGTTGCCATCTGAGCTCTTCATATTCATACAAGTGGTTCTCTTCTCTCCAAAGGTCTCTTTAATTTTCCTGTAGGCAGTATCTATCTTACCCCTAGTGAGGCAAGCCTCTACATCCTTACATTTGTCCTCTAGCCATCCCTGCTTAGCCATTTTGCACTTCCTGTCGATCTGATTTTTGAGACGTTTGTATTCCTTTTTGCCTGCTTCATTTACTATATTTTTATATTTTCTCCTTTCATCAATTAAATTCAATATTTACAATAAAAAACTAGTTTATACCTTTGTAGATTTTAGAAAGGCTTATGACTCAGTGGATCGTGAATCTCTTTTTCAAATTGTGAAAGAACAAGGCCTGGATCCTAAAACCACGGCAATTATCAGAGACACGCTAACTGGTACAAAATCAAAAGTAAAGTTCAGAGGAGAAATTTCAGAATCCTTTGAAATAAAAACAGGCGTGAGGCAAGGTGATGGACTCTCTCCGTTGCTATTTAACTGCGTTCTAGAAAAAGTAATACAAGAGTGGCGCGAACGAAAATTGGAGTTCAAAATTGACCAACCAGTGAAATTAGGACGAACAAATATTCGAATAGACTGTTTGGCCTTTGCAGACGACTTGGTTATTCTAACGCAGGACATCCAAATTGCTCAGAAACAAATAGAAATTCTTAAAGAAACAGCAGAAAGAGTAGGTCTCCAAATCTCATTTGAAAAAACACAGTATATGACTAGCAACAAACTGGCACCCAAACTTTTGGAAACTAAGTATGGAAAAATCAAAAGAATTTCGCAATTCAAATATTTAGGTGAAACAATCTTAGAGACTGGTCTAGAAAAAATTGGAAATGAAATTCGTTGTCAAAAGATGGAGACAGCTTTTAGACTTACAAAAGACATCTACAACAAAAAATGTCTCTCGAGGTACTCTAAATTGAGACATTACAACACGGTCATAAAACCAGAGTGCCTTTATGGGGCTGAAACGCTAATTTTAAACAGAAAAAAGGACATTCAAGAAATCCAAAAAAGAGAAAGAAAAGTAATCAGAAAAATTCTAGGTCCAAAATATACTGAAGAAGGAACATACAGGCTAAGAGCAAATAGTGAAATTCAACAATACACCAGCATATATTCGGATATGAAAAAACGCAGATTAAAATTTTATGGGCATATTAAAAGAATGGATGCTACCAGACTAACTAAACAAGTAGTGGAATTCTACGAAAATCGAAGTAAAGCTAAATTTGAGACAATAAAATGGATTGCTGCTATAAAAGAGGACATGAAAGAGGCAGATATAAAACGAGATGAAATTCAAGACAGAAAATTATTTAGGCAAAAAATTCATGACTGGATAGTTGGTCAAGCTGAAAAACCAAAGAAAACTGGAACCACATGGTCTGATGAAAGGAAAAGAGCTCATTCCGAGAGAATGAAAACAATTTGGGCAGAGAGAAAGTCTAAAAGAAAATAACTGAATGCCCCGTGATTGTACTTCGCGTGGTCCAGTAGGGCCCAAACGTGAATAATAATAGCAATATTTCTTCTGTTACTCAAGGATTTCTATTAGCCCTCGTCTTTTTACCTACTTGATCCTCTGCTGCCTTCACTACTTCATCCCTCAGAGCTACCCATTCTTTTTCTACTGTATTTCTTTCCCCCATTCCTGTCAATTGTTCCCTTATGCTCTCCCTGAAACTCTGTACCACCTCTGGTTCTTTCAGTTTATCCAGGTCCCATCGCCTTAAATTCCCGCCATTTTGCAGTTTCTTCAGTTTCAATCTGCAGTTCATAACCAATAGATTGTGGTCAGATTCCACATCTGCCTCTGGAAATATCTTACAATTTAAAACCTGGTTCCTAAATCTCTGTCTTACCATTATGTAATCTATCTGATACCTTTTAGTATCTCCAGGATTCTTCCAGGTATACAACCTTCTTTCATGATTCTTGAACCAAGTGTTAGCTATGATTAAGTTATGCTCTGTGCAAAATTCTACAAGGCGGCTTCCTCTTTCATTTCTTCCCCCCAATCCATATTCACCTACTATGTTTCCTTCTCTCCCTTTTCCTACTGACGAATTCCAGTCACCCATGACTATTAAATTTTCGTCTCCCTTCACTACCTGAATAATTTCTTTTATCTCGTCATACATTTCATCTATTTCTTCATCATCTGCAGAGCTAGTTGGCATATAAACTTGTACTACTGTAGTAGGCATGGGCTTTGTGTCTATCTTGGCCACAATAATGCTTTCACTATGCTGTTTGTAGTAGCTAACCCGCACTCCTATTTTTTTATTCATTATTAAACCTACTCCTGCATTACCCCTATTTGATTTTGTATTTATAACCCTGTAATCACCTGACCAAAAGTCTTGCTCCTCCTGCCACCGAACTTCACTAATTCCCACTATATCTAACTTTAACCTATCCATTTCCCTTTTTAAATTTTCTAACCTACCTGCCCGATTAAGGGATCTGACATTCCACGCTCCGATCCGTAGAATGCCAGTTTGCTTTCTCCTGATAACGACATACTCTTGAGTAGTCCCCGCCCGGAGATCCGAATGGGGGACTATTTTACCTCCGGAATATTTTACCCAAGAGGACGCCATCATCATTTAATCATACAGTAAAGCTGCATGTAAAGCTGCATATCCTCGGGAAAAATTACGGCTGTAGTTTCCCCTTGCTTTCAGCCGTAAAAAGTAATGAAGTATTTAGAACTAAATGGCATCTTCCATGCGTGCTAATATTGACTCTGAATTTATCGATCGTGCGAAAACCGACTAGCGTTTTCTCACTTGAGAGCCTGAAAGACATAAATTAAAGAAATCAGGTATATGCATTATTTATTGACTTCTGAAAAGGTTTTGACTCGGTATGACGTCAACAGACATTACTAAATGTACAATTATAGGGCCTACCAAACAAAATTTGTGACTTGATTGAAGATTTGCCGGCCGATGTGGCCGAGCGGTTCTAGGGTCTACAGTCTGGAACCGCGCGACCGTTACGGTCGCAGGTTCGAATCCTGCCTCGGGCATGGATGTGTGTGATGTCCTTAGGTTAGTTAGGTTTAAGTAGTTCTAAGTTCTAGGGGATTGATGACCTCAGAAGTTAAGTTCCATAGTGCTGAGAGTCATTTGAACCAATTTTTGAAGATTTATTCGTTGGCAGGACGCAGCAATTATATAGCAACGATAGTTCAGGTATTCATGCCGACATCGTAAGCTAAAGATGAAGAGATAGAGAAAGTGTATGAAGATATTGAAAAGGTAATACAGTACACAAATGGAGATGAATCTAATAATCATAAGGGACCGGAATGCAGTTGTAGGGGAAAGACCAGAAAAAATGGTTACAGGAGATTATGGGCTTGAGACAAGGAATGAGGGACGAGAAAGACTACTCGAGTTTTGTAATAAATTTCAGCTAATAATAGGGAATAATCTGTTCAAGAACCACAAGATTAGGAGGTACACTTGTTGGAAAAGGTCACGTGATACGGGAATATTCATGGTCAGGCAGAGATTCCGAAATCAGACACTGGATTGTAAGACATACCCAAGAGCAGGTATAGACTCAGATCACAATGCAGTTGTGACGACCAGTAGGCTGAAGTTTAAGAGATTAGTCAGGAAGAATCAATACGCAAAGAAGTGGGACGCAGAAGTATTAATGAATGTCGAGATTCGCTTGAAATTATGTAAGGCTATAGATACAGCTATAGGGAATAGTTCAGTAGACAGTACTGTTGAAGAGGAATGGACGTGTCTAAAAAGGGCAATCACAGAAGTTGGAAAGGAAAACATAGGTACAAAGAAGGTAACTGCGAAGATACCATGGGTAACAGAAGAAATAATTCAGTTGATCAATGAAAGAAGGAAGTACATAAATGTTCAGGGAAATTCGGGAATAAAGAAATACAAGGCACTGAGGAATGAAATAAATAGAAAGTGCAGGAAAGCTAAGACGAAATGGCTGCATGAAAAACGTGAAGAAATCGAAAAATAAATGATCGTTGGAAGAACGACTCAGCATATAGGAAAGTCAACCTTCAGTGAAATGAAAAGCAAGGACGGTAACATTAAGAGTGCAAAGGCAATTCCACTGTTGAATGCAGAGGAGAGAGCGGATGGTGTGAAAGAGTACACTGAAGGCCTCTATGAGAGGGAAGATTTGTCTGATGTGATAGAAAAAATAACAGGAGTCGATTATAAGAGATAGGGGATCCAGTATTAGATGGTTCAAATGGCACTGAGCACTATGGGACTTAACATCTTAGGTCATCAGTCCCCTAGAACTTAGAACTACTTAAGCCTAACTAATCTAAGGACATCACACACATCCATGCCCGAGGCAGGATTCGACCCTGCGACCGTAGCAGTCGCGCAGTTCCGGACTGCAGCGCCTAGAACCGCACGGCCACCGCGGCCGGCGATCCAGTATTAGAATAAGAATTTAAAAGAGCTTTGGAGGACTTAAGGAATAATAAGGCAGAAGACACAGATAACATTCCACAAGAATTTCTAAAATCATTACGGAAGTGGCAACAAATCGACCATTCACGTTGGTGTGTAGAATGTATGAGTTTGGCGACTTTGCATCTGACTTCGGGAAAAATATCATCCACACAATTCCAAAAACAGTAAGTGCTGACAAGTGCCAGAATAATCAGTCATCTGAACAGCTCATGCATCCAAGTTGCTGACGAGAATAATAAACAGAAGACTGGAAAAGAAAATTGAGGATTGGTTATATGACTATCATTTGACTTTAGGAAAAGTAAAGGCACCAGAGAAGCAATTCTGCCGATGCGGTTGATAATGGAAGCAAAAGTAAAGAAAAATCAAGCTACGTTCATAGGATTTGTCGACATGGTAAAAACGTTCGACAGTGTAAAATGGTGCAAGATGTTCGAAATTCTGAGAAAAACAGGGGTAAGATATAGGAAGAGACGGATAATATAGAATATGTACAATGGCCAAAAGGGAGTATTAAGAGTCGGTGGTCGGTTTAAAAAGGGTGTAAGACAGGGATATAGTCCTTCGACCCCACTGTTCAATCTGTAAATCGAAGAAGCAATTGTGGAAATAAAAGAAAAATTCAGGAGTGGAATCAAAATTCAAGGTGAAAAGACATCAAAAATACAATTCGCTGATGACACTGCTGTCCTGATTGCAAGTGAAATTACAGGATCTGTTGAACTGAATTAACAGTCTAATGAGTATAGAATATAGACTGTGAGTAAATCGACGAAAGACGAAAGTAATGACAATAAGAGAAATAATGATAGCGAAAAAACATAAGGATTGATGGTCACGAAGTAGAAGAAGTTACGAAATTCTACTACCTAGGCAGCAAAATAACCTACGACGGGCAGAGCAAGGACGACATCAAAAGTAGACTAGCACTGGCAAAAAGGACATTCGTGGCCAAGAGAAGTTTACTAGTATCAAACATAGGCCTAAATTTGAGGAAAATATTTCTGAGAATGTACGACTGAAGTATACCACTGAATGGTAGTGAAACAAGGATTGTGGGAAAATTGGAACAGAAGAGAATCTAAGTATTTGGGATTCGGTGCTTCAGAAGAATGTTGAAAATTAGGTGGACTGATCAGGTAAAGAATGATGTTCTGCGCAGAATCGGAGAGGAAAGGAATATGTGGAAAACGCCGAAAAGAAGAAGGGACAGGACGATAGTACATCTGTTAAGACATCAGGGACTGACTTCCACGGTATTAGAGAGAGCTGTAGAGGGCAAAAGCTGTAGAGAAAGACAGAGGTTGGAATACATCCAACAAATAATTGCGGACGTAGGTTGCAAGTGCTATTCTGAGATGAGGAGATTCGCCTAGCAGAGTAATTAGTGGCGGGCTCCATCAAACCGGTCATTAGACTGATGACAAAAAAAAAAAGAATATGTTCGCTGTGTACAGTGAGATTACAAAAGTCGTGGGATACCTCCTGTTATCGTGTTGGACCTCCCTATTCTCGGCGTTGAGCAGCATAGTGCAGCAGCTCGATGTGGCATGGACTCAACAAGTCGTTGGAAGTTCCCTCAGAAATATTGAGCCTTGCTGCCTCTATAAACGTCCATTATTGCGAAAGTGTTGCCGTTGAAGGATTTTGTTGACAACCTGGCCTCTGGATCATGTCCCATAATTGTTCGATGGGATTCATATCGAGCGATCCTTGTGCCCAAGCCTTTCGCTCGAGTTCTCCAGAATATTCTCCAAACCAATCGCGAACAATTGTGGCCCGGTGACGTGGTACATTGTCAACCATACAAATTCCATTGTTGTTTGGAAACATGAAATGGCCGCAAATGGTCTCCAAGTGGCCGAACTCAATCATTTCCAATCAATGACCCGTCCAGTTGGACCAGAGGACCCAGTCCATTCCATGTAAACACAGACCACACCATTATGCAGCCACCACCAGCGTGCTGTGTCCTGTTGACAACTTGGGGCCACAGCCTCGTGAGCTCTGAGCCACACTCGAACATTACTACCAGCTCTTACCGTCTGCAATCGGGACTCATCTGTCCAGGTTACCATTTTCCAGTCGTCTAGGGCCCAACTAATAAGATCACGAGTTCAAGAGAGGAGCTGTAGGAGATGTCTCGCTGTTAGCAAAGGCACTCGTGTCAATTGTCTGCGGCCGCAGTCCTTTGTCGCCATGTTTCATCACAGTGTCCTAACGGGTACGTTCTTCGTTCGCTCGTCATTGTTTTATGCCGCTATTTCACGCAACGTTGCTTGTCTGTTAGCAGCGACAACTCTATCCAAAGGCCTCTGCTCTCGGTTGTTAATTAAAGGCCATCGGCCACTGCGTTGTCCGTGGTGAGAGTAATCCCTGAAATTTGATATTCTCTGCACACTCTTGACAATGTAGATCTCGCAATATCAAATTACCTAACGATTTCCGAAATGAAATGTCCCATGCGTCTAGCTCTAACTACTACTCCATGTTCAAAGTCTCTTAATTCCCGTCGTGAGGTCACAATCACGTCGGAAACCTTTTCACATGAATCACCTGAGTACAGATGAAAGCTCCGCAATAAACTTTCCTGTTATACCTTGTGTACGTCATACTACCGCCATCTGCATGTGTGCATATTGCTATCCTGTGACTTTTGCCATCTTAGCATATATACTAAAGAGCCAAAGAAACTGGTACACCTACCTAAACTCGTGCAGGGTCCTCGCGAGCACGCAGAGGTGCCGCAGCACGACGTGTCATGGACTCGACTAATGTCTGAAGTAGTGCTGGAGGGAACTGACACCACGAAACCAACAGGGCTGTCCATAAATCCGTAAGAGTACGAGTGGGTGGAGATCTCTTCTTAACAGCACATTGCAAGACATCCCAGAGGTACTCAATAATGTTAATGTCTGGGAAGTGTTTAAATTCAGAAGAGTGTTCCGGGAGCCACTCTGTAGCAGTTCTGGACGTGTGCGGTGTCGCATTGTCTCGGAGGAATTGCCAATGTCCGTCGGAATGCACAATGGACATGAATGGATACAGGTGATTAGACAGGATGCTTACATTAATGTCACCTGTCAGTCGTATCTAGACTCATCAGGGTCTCACATAACTCCAACTGCACGCGCCTCAAACCATTACAGCTTGAACAGTCGTCTGCTGACATGCAGATTCCACGGATTCATGGGGTTTTCTTCATAAGCGCACACGTCAATTCGCTCGATACAATTTGAAACGACACTCGTCCGACCAGGTAACATGTTTCCAGTCATCAACAGTCCAGAGCCTTCGGCTCCAAAAGCCCACATTGTCGATGTTTCGTTGAATGGTTCTCACGTTGATACTTGCTGATGGCCCAGCATTGAAATCTGCAGCAATTTGCGGAAGGATTGCACTTCTGTCACGATGAACGATTCTCTTCAGTCGTCGTTGGTCCCACTCTTGCAGGATGTTTTTCCGGCCGCAGCGATGTCGGAGGTTTGATGTTTTACCGGATATTCACGGTACACTCATGAAATGATCGTACGGGATAATCCCTACTTCATCGCTACCTCGGAGATGCTATGTCCCGTCCCTCGTGCGCTGTCTATGACACCACGTTCAAACTTTCTTAAATCTTCATAACTTGCAATTGTAGCAGCAGCAACTGATCCAGCAACTGCGCCAGACACTTGTTCTCATATATAGGCGTTGCCGACCTCATTGCCGTATTCTGTCTGTTTACGTATCTCTGTACTTGAATACGAATGCCTATAAAAGTTTGTTTGGCGCTTCAGTGTATAAATGACCTTTGAAAAAGAAGACGTAATGCGTATAAATAGATGGTAAGGCTGGTTATTGTATGATTTCACGTTGGAAAGCCGTCACATGCACTTAATGTATAGGATCGTGCGAGTGGAGCGACTTCAAGTGGAACGATCACGTAGAGATTAGGAAAGACAGATGCCAGGCTGAGATTTATTGGAAAAATGTTGATGAAGGGCAGTGAACCTACAAAGACGGTAGCAAACAATAACACTCGTTCTGCCGATACTGGGAGTATTGCTTGTCAGTCTAATACCGTTAGTACGTAGGATAGAGAGGATATAGAAAATATGCAGAGAAGAACACCGCTTTGAGTCACAAATCTGTTTATTATTGGCGAAGGTATCGCGGAACTACAGCGGCAGACGCGACGAGAGAGAAACTGTACATCACTGAGTAGTTTACTGTTAAAATTTCGAGAGCATACGTTTCTAGACGAGTCAACCTACAAATTAATTCCCTATACGAACATCTCATAAAAAATATCATGAAGACAAAATCAGATTTATTCATATATTTAGCGTATAGCAGTACACATTGACTACAGTAAAAATATAAGAAAAAGAGCAGATATAAAACATGACGTACGCATAAATACAAATGATACATTAAACCGAAAAATAGTTTCTATACGCTAACGTTCCCATCCAGTCAAGCCATGAGAAGATTTTATGGATCACCCAGGTAGGCTATCAGTTTACGCCTCTCGATAATGTAATGTATGATCTAGTTCAGTGGTACATAATCATACCTGGGGCTGGACAGATAATTACATTTGTGCAGGTTTTATGCGCACACTTCGTTTGCTGCATGGGTGAGATTTTTTTGTTACTATTTTTGTTGTGGTCTTCAGTCTGAAGACTGGTTTGATGCATCTCTACATGATACTCCATCTTGTGTAAACTCTTCACCTCCGAATAACTACTGCAACATACATTCATCTGAATCTGCTTCCTATAATCCTCTCCCTACCCCCATGAACCATGGACCTTGCCGTTGGTGGGGAGGCTTGCGTGCCTCAGCGATACAGTTGGCCGTACCGTAGGTGCAACCACAACGGAGGGGTATCTGTTGAGAGGCCAGACAAACGTGTGGTTCCTGAAGAGGGGCAGCAGCCTTTTCAGTAGTTGCAGGGGCAACGGTCTGGATGACTGACTGATCTGGCCTTGCAAAACTAACCAAAACGGCCTTGCTGTGCTGGTACTGCGAACGGCTGAAAGCAAGGGGAAACTACAGCCGTAATTTTTCCCGAGGGCATGCAGCTTTACTGTATGGTTAAATGATGATGGCGTCCTCTTGGGTAAAATATTCCGGAGGTAAAATAGTCCCCCGTTCGGATCTCCGGGCGGGGACTACTCAAGAGGACGTCGTTATCAGGAGAAAGAAAACTGGCGTTCTACGGATCGGAACGTGGAATGTCAGATCCCTTAATCGGGCAGGTAGGTTAGAAAATTTAAAAAGGGAAATGGATAGGTTGAAGTTAGATATAGTGGGAATTAGTGAAGTTCGGTGACAGGAGGAACAAGACTATTGGTCATGTGAATACAGGGCTATAAATACAAAATCAAATAGGGGTAACGCAGGAGTAGGTTTAATAATGAATAAAAAAAATAGGAGTGCGGGTAAGCTACTACCAACAGTATAGTGAACGCATTATTGTGGCCAAGATAGACACGAAGCCCATGCCTACTACAGTAATACAAGTTTATATGCCAACTAGCTCTGCAGATGATGAAGAAATTGATGAGATGTATGATGAGATAAAAGAAATTATTCAGGTAGAGAAGGGAGACGAAAATTTAATAGTCATGGGTGACTGGAATTCGAGAGTAGGAAAAGGGAGAGAAGGAAACATGGTGGGAGAATATGGATTGGGGGAGAGAAATGAAAGAGGAACCCGTCTGGTAGAATTTTGCACAGAGCATAACTTAATCATAGCTAACACTTGGTTCAAGAATCATAAAAGAAGGTTGTATACATGCAAGAATCCTGGAGATACTAGAAGGTATCGGATAGATTATATAATGGTAAGACAGAGATTTAGGAACCAGGTTTTAAATTGTAAGACATTTCCAGAGGCAGATGTGGAATCTGATCACAATCTATTGGTTATGAACTGTAGATTAAAACTGAAGAAACTGCAAAAAGGTGGGAATTTAAGGAGATGGGACCTGGATGAACTGACTAAACCAGAGGTTGTACAGAGTTTCAGGGAGAGCATAAGGGAACAATTGACAGGAATGGGGGAAAGAAATACAGTAGAAGAAGAATGGGTAGCTCTGAGGGATGAAGTAGTGAAGGCAGCAGAGGATCAAGTAGGTAAAAAGACGAGGGCTAGTAGAAATCCTTGGGTAACAGAAGAAATATTGAATTTAATTGATGAAAGGAGAAAATATAAAAACGCAGTAAATGAAGCAGGCAAAAGGGAATACAAACGTCTCAAAAATAAGATCGACAGGAAGTGCAAAATGGCTAAGCAGGGATGGCTAGAGGACAAATGTAAGGATGTAGAGGCTTATCTCACTAGGGGCAAGATAGATACTGCCTACAGGAAAATTAAAGAGACCTTTGGAGAAAAGAGAGCCATTTGTATGAATATCAAGACCTCAGATGAAAACCCAGTTGTAAACAGAGAAGGGAAAGCAGAAAGGTGGAAGGAGTATGTATAGGGTCTATACAAAGGCGATGTACTTGAGGACAATATTATGGAAATGGAAGAGGATGTAGATGAAGATGAAATGGGTGATACGATAGTGCGTGAAGAGTTTGACAGAGCACTGAAAGACCTGAGTCGAAACAAGGCCTCGGGAGTAGACAACATTCCCTTGGAACTACTAACGGCCTTTGGAGAGCCAGTCCAGACAAAACTCTACCATCTGGTGAGCAAGATGTATGAGACAGGCGAAATTCCCTCAGACTTCAAGAAGAATATAATAATTCCAATCCTAAAGAAAGCAGGTGTTGACAGATGTGAATATTACCGAACTATCAGTTTAATAAGTCACAGCTGCAAAATACTAACACGATTTTTTTACAGACGAATGGAAAAACTGGTAGAAGCCAACCTCGGCGAAGATCAGTTTGGATTCCGCAGAAATGTCAGAACACGTGAGGCAATACTGACCCTACGACTTACCTTAGAAAATAGATTAAGGAAAGGCAAACCTACATTTCTAGCATTTGTAGACTTAGAGAAAGCTTTTGACAATGTTGACTGGAATACTCTCTTTCAAATTGTAAAGATGGTAGGGGTAAAATACAGGGAGAGAAAGGCTATTTACAATTTGTACAGAAACCAGATGGCATTTATAACAGTCGAGTGGCATGAAGGGGGAGCAGCGGTTGGGAAGGGGGTGAGACAGGGTTGTAACCTGTCCCTGATGTTATTCAATCTCTATATTGGGCAAGCAATAAAGGAGACAAAAGAAAAATTCAGCGTAGGTATCAAAGTCCATGGAGAAGAAGTAAAAACTTTGAGGTTCGCCGATGACATTGTAATTCTGTCAGAGACAGCAAAGGACTTGGAAGAGCAGTTGAACGGAATGGACAGTGTCTTGAAAGGAGAATATAAGAAGAACAAAAGCAAAACAAGGATAATGGAATGTAGTCGAATTAAGTCGGGTGATGCTGCGGGAATTAGATTAGGAAATGAGACACTTAAAGTAGTAAAGGAGTTTTGCTATTTGGGAAGCAAAATAACTGATGATGGTCGAAGTAGAGAGGATATATAATGTAGACTGGCAATGGCAAGGAAAGCGTTTCTGAAGAAGAGAAATTCGTTAACATCGAGTATGGATTTAAATGTCAGGAAGTCGTTTCTGGAAGTATTTGTATGGAATGTAGCCATGTATGGAAGTGAAACATGGACGATAAATAGTTTGGACAATAAGAGAATAGAAGCTTTCGAAATGTGGTGCTACAGAAGAATGCTGAAGATTAGATGGGTAGATCATATAACTAATGAGGAGGTATTGAATAGAATTGGGGAGAATAGGAGTTTGTGGCACAGCTTGACAAGAAGAAGGGACCAGTTGGTAGTACATGTTCTTACACATCAAGGGATTACAAATTTAGCATTGGAGGGCAGCGTGGAGGGTACAATTCGTAGAGGGAGACCAAGAGATGAATACACTATGCAGATTCAGAAGGATGTAGATTGCAGTAAGTACTGGGAGATGAAGACGCTTGCACAGGATAGAGTAGCATGGAGAGCTGCATCAAACCAGTCTCAGGACTGAAGACAACAACAACAACATATTCCTCTCTCGGTCTACCTCTACGACTTTTACCTTCAACCCCCCCCCCCCCCCCCACCACCACCACAAACTTCACTCCAGAATATTAAACTGGCGATCTCTTGATGTCTCAGAATGTGTCCTACCAACCGATCTCTTTTTCTGACCAGGTTGTACCACAAATTTCTTTTTTCGCCCATTCTACTCAGTAACTCCTCATTAGTTACGTAATCAACCCATCAAATCTTCAGCATTCTTCTGCAGCAACATATTTCGAAATATTCTATTCGCTTCCTGCCTAAGCGTTTTGTGGTGTCACCGCCAGACACCACACTTGCTAGGTGGTAGCTTTAAATCGGCCGCGGTCCATTAGTACATGTCGGACCCGCGTGTCGCCACTGTCAGTGATCGCAGACCGAGCGCCACCACACGGCAGGTCTCGAGAGACTTACTAGCACTCGCCCCAGTTGTACGGACGACTTAGCTAGCGATGCAGCACTGACGAAGCCTCGCTTATTTGCAGAGAAGATAGTTAGAATAGCCTTCAGCTATGTTAATGGCTACGACCTAGCAAGGCGCCATAGCAATATAACACTTTTCATCGTGCATGTTTCACTTCCATAAAAATACTTTAAGGAACGACTTCGTGACACTTAAACCTATATTCGATGTTAACACATTTCTCTTCTACAGAAACGCTTCTCTTACCATTGCCATCCTACATTTTATAACCTCTCTACTTCAACCATCGTGAGTTATTTTGCCACCGAAATGGTAAAATTCATCTACTACTTGAACTTCCGCGTTTCCTTATTTAATTCCCCTCAGCATCACCTGACTTAGTTTGGCTGTTTCGCATTATCCATATTTGCCTCTTGTTGATGTTAATCTAATGTCCTCGTTTCAAGGCACTATCCATTCTGTTCCACTGCTCTTCCAAGTTCTTCGCTGTCTCTGACAGAATTACAATGTCATTCGAAAACCTCGAAGTTTTTAATTCTTCTCCCTGGACTTAAACTGATACACTAAATTTTTCTGTGGTTTCCTTTACTGCTTGCTCGATGTACAGATAACATCGGGGATAGACTACAATCTCGTCTCACTCCCTTGTCAACCACTGCTTCCCTTCAATGCCCCCTCGACTGCCGTCTGATTTCTGTAAAAGTTGTAAACAGTAGTACAAGTTTATATGCCAACTAGCTCCGCATATGACGAAAGATTGATGAAATGTACGATGAGATAAAAGAAATTATTCAGATAGTGAAGGGAGACGAAAATTTAATAGTCATGGGTGACTGGGATTCGACAGTAGGAAAAGGAAGAGAAGGAAAAGTAGTACGTGAATATGGAATGGGGGTAAGGAATGAAAGAGGAAGCCGCCTGGTAGAATTTTGCACAAACCATAACTTAATCATAGCTAACACTTTGTTCAAGAATCATGAAAGAAAGTTGTATACATGGAGGAGGCCTGGAGATACTGTAAGGTTTCAGATAGATCATATAATGGTAAGACAGAAATTTAGGAACCAGGCTTTAAATTGCAAGAAATTTCCAGGGGCAGATGCGGATTCTGACCACAATCTATTGGTTACGAACCGTAGATTAAAACTGAAGAAACTGCAAAAAGGTGGGAATTTAAAGATGAGACCCGGATAAACTGAAAGAGAGTTTCAGGGAGAGCATTAGGGAACGATTGACAAGGACGGCGGAATGAAATACAGTAGACGAAGAATGGGTAGCTTTGAGAGATGAAATAATGAATGCAGCTGAGGATCAAGTAGGTAAAAAAACGAGGTCTAGTAGAAATCCCAGGGTAACAGTAGAAATACAAAATTTAATTGGTAAAAGGAGGAAGTATAAAAATGCAGTAAATGAAGTAGGCAAAAAGGAATACAAACGCCTAAAAATGAGCTCGACAGGAAGTGCAGAGTCACTAAGCAGGGATGGCTAAAGGACAAATGTAAGGCTGTAGAGGCATATATCACCAGGGGTAAGGTGGATACTGCCTACAGGAAAATTAAAGAGACCTTTGGAGGAAAGAGAACCACCTGTATGAATACCAAGAGCTCAGATGGAAAACCAGTTCTAAGCAAAGAAGGGAAAACAGAAAGGTGGAAAGAGTATATAGAGGGGCTATACAGGGACAATGTACTTGAGGACAATATTATGAATTATGGAAATGGAAGAGGACGTAGATGAAGATGAAATGGGAGATATGATACTGCGTGAAGAGTTTGACAGAGCACTGAAAGAGCTAAGTCGAAACAAGGCTCCGGGAGTAGAGAACATTCCATTAGAACTACTGATAGCCTTGGGAGTGCCAGCCCTGAAAAAACTCTACCTTCTGGCGAGCAAGAGGCATGAGACAGATGAAATACTCTTAGACTTCAAGAAGAATATAATAATTCCAATCCTGAAGAAAACAGGCGTTGACAGGTGTGAAAATTACGGAACTATCAGTTTAATGAGTCACGGCTGCAAAATACTAACACGAATTCTTTACAGACGAATCGAAAAACTGGTAGAAGCCGACCTCGAGGAAGATCAGTTTGGATACCGTAGAAATGTTGGAACACGTGAGGCAATACTGAGCCTACGACTTAGCTTAGATTAAGGAAAGGCAAACCTACGTTCCTAGCATTTGTAGACTTAGAGAAAGATTTGACAATGTTGACTGGAATACTCTCTTTCAAATACAGGGAGCGAAAGGCTATTTACAATTTGTACAGTCGAGGGGCATGAAAGGGAAGCAGTCGTTGGGAAGGGAGTGTGACAGGGTTGTAGCCTATCCCCGATGTTATTCAATGTGTACATTGAGCAAGCAGTAAAGGAAACAAAAGAAAAAGTCGGAGTAGGAATTAAGAAGAAATAAAACTTTGAGGTTTGCTGATGATATTGTAACTCTGCCAGAGACAGCAGAGGACCGGGAAGAGCAGCTGAACAGAATGGACAGTGTCTTGAAAGGAGGATATAACATGAACATCAACAAAAGCAAAACGGGGATAATGGAATGTTGTCGAATTAAATCGGGTGATGCTGAGGGAATTAGATTAGGAAAAGAGACACCTAAAGTAGTAAATGAGTTTGCTATTTGGGAAGCAGAGTAACTGATGATGGTCGAAGTAGAGAGGATATAAAATGTAGACTGGCAATGGCAAGGAAAGCGTTTCTGAAGAAGAGAAATTTGTTAACATCGAGTATAGATTTAAGTATCAGGAAGTCGTTTGTGAACGTATTTGTTTGAAGCGTGAAACATGGCCGATAAACAGTGTAGGCAAGAAGAGAATAGATGCTTTCGAAATGTTGTGCTACAGAAGAATGCTGAAAATTAGATGGGTAGATCACATAACTAATAAGGAGGCATTGAATAGAACTGGGGAGAAGAGGAGTTTGTGGCACAACTTGACTAGAAGAAGGGGTCGATTGTTAGGACATGTTCTGAGGCATCGAGGAATCACCAATTTAGGATCGGAGGGCAGCTTGTAGGTTAAAAATCTTAGAGGGAGACCCAGAGATGAATACACTAAGCAAATTCAGAAGGATGTAGGTTGCAGTAGGTACTGGGAGATGAAAAAGCTTGCGCAGGATAGAGTAACATAGAGAGCTGCATCAAACCAGCCTCTGGACTGAAGACCACAACAACAACAACCTGCAGAATTTCGGAGAAAGTATTCCAGTTAACAATGTCAGAAGCTTTCTCTAAGTCTAGAATTGCTATAATATAATATTAAATTTGACTTTTATTAACCTTTCTTTCAAGAGAAGTCATAGGGTCAATATTGCCAGCGAGTTCCTATATTTCTCTGAAATCCAAACTAATCTTCCCCGATGTCGGCTTTTATCTGTTTTTTCATTCCTCTGGAAAGAATTCTTGTCAGTATTTTGTAACGTTGACTTATTAAACCGATAGTTCGGAAATATGCACACCTGTCGGCATCTGATTTCTTAGTAATTGGAACTACCACATTCTTCTTGAAGTCTGACAGTCAGCTGTCTCATATATCTCGCACACCAGATGTCATGGTTGTCTCTCCCAAGGCTATCAGTAGTTCTGACAGAATGTCGTATACTGCTGGAGCTTTTTCTTCGACTTTGATCTTTCAGAGCTTTGTCAAATTCTTCTCACAGAATCATTCTCCCATGCCATATTCATTTACGTCCATTTCCTCTCCCTTGGGTAGACTCTCTATATATTATTTCTAAATTTGTACCAAGGTCGGGATTCGAAACAGGGTCTCCCGCTCACAAGGCATATTGGCTAACGACTAGGCTATCCTGACAGAATGTCTTAGCACATCTGCACCGACTACCGTAGCACGCTCTCCTCCTCGGTTCAATTGCCCATACACTCCTTAGCCCCTCTAGACTCCAACAACATTGCAGAGGCTTTCCAACTCTATTGGAACAGCACGTCAACATCGAATGAAGCGGGGAGTCCTGCCTGAAACCCAGGCACATGTACTTTTATCAAATGAAACTGCATGGTTCCATAGTCTCAAACATCTATGATGTGCATATGCAAACTGAAGCGACGATTGAAAATTTGTGCCAAGGCTAAGATTCGAATCCAGATTTCTTGTTCACAAGGCATAGTTTCATTAGGTTAAAGCACCTATGCTTAGCTTTCAGGCAAGATCCACCACTTCGTTCGATGCTCAGGTGCTATTCCAGTACAGCGGGAAAGCTCTGCAGTGCTATTCGAGTTTAGGGTGAATATGTGTGGGCTGAGGCCGGAATAGGAACTTGGATTGAAGAGGGAGATCTACCAGACTATCATCCATCATGTTGTATCTAAACACGCCACTGATTGGTAGTAAGTGAATACTATGTTTTCATTCCACTTAGCGCGCATAACGCAGTTTGAATACGACCTGTAAGGAAACGTGCTATCACTCACCAAATGCTTAGACTTCAGAAGAATTGCTGCCATCAATGTTCCTAAAATATTCCAATGGGGCAGGAAGGGGACCTCTATCTTAGAACAGACAACAACTACTCCCTGTAATTGTATTTACTAGAATCACTTTTGCACATGTTAGGTCATTACAATGCACAAGAGCACTCTCAGGTATTCCCTGTTCGGAAAAGGGGATCCTGGAATTAAATGTCTCAAATAACATAAAACATAAAATATCAATAATATCACAAAATTCAGGATCGTTAATTATCCTAACTGAGAGAAAAACTCTCTGGTGGAAGACTATCCTAACGCCAAGCTGAACAATGTTACCAATTCTAACAAATTTTATTCTTTCCCCTCAAATGTTAAACAAACGTAGCCATAGAACGCACGAAGGAAATCAGTTAATTTCCGTAAATAGTAAAAGAGGAAAGATATTCCTACTTTGAGCTTCGTACCACTGGAGTAAAACCTGGCTTGCGACACGACGTTTACATTTAATGCCTGTTGCGTTCTTTCCCTTGTGTTGCACAGCGTCGTCGGCTTAGCTGTCGCCTAGTATCGTCGGATCTGTATCAAATCCTATACGAGCCTCGCTGATTCGATACCAGCAAACTGGCCCTACGTTCTCGTGAAGCGAAAAACGTTAATTTCACCCTGGTCTGCTTTTAATGGCTAAGCACACGTGCAAGGCTGGCGCGCGGTGTGTTACTCCGCCTTCGCCGTTCTCGCAAGAATTTAACTATACAGGGTGAGTCACATAACGTTACCGCAGGATATATTACGTAAACCACTTCAAATACTGACGAATCGATTCCACAGACCGAGCGTGAGGAGAGGGACTAGTGTAACTGGTTAATACAAACCATACAAAAATGCACGGAAGTATGTTTTTCAACACAAACTTACGTTTTTTTAAATGGAACCCCGTTAGTTTTGTTAGCACATCTGAACATATAAACAAATACGTAATCAGTGCCGTTTGTTGCATTGTAAAATGTTAATTACATCCGGAGATATTGTAACCTAAAGTTGACGCTTGAGAACCACTCCTCCGCTGTTCGATCGTGTGTATCGGAGAGCACCGAATTACGTAGGGATCCAAAGGGAACGGTGATGGAACTTAGGTACAGAAGAGACTGGAACAGCACATTACGTCCACATGCTAACACCTTTTTATTGGTCTTTTTCACTGACTCGCATGTACATTACGATGAGGGGTGAGGTACACGTACACACGTGGTTTCCGTTTTCAATTACGGAGTGGAATAGAGTGTGTCCCGACATGTCAGGCGAATAGATGTTCAATGTGGTGGCAATCATTTGCTGCACACAATTGCAATCTCTGGCGTAATGAATGTCGTACACGCCGCAGTACATATGGTGTAATGTCGCCGCAGGCTGCCACAATACGTTGTTTCATATCCTCTGAGGTTGTAGGCACATCACGGTACACATTCTCCTTTAACGTACCCCACAGAAAGATGTCCAGAGGTGTAAGATCAGAAGAACGGGCTGGCCAATTTATGCGTCCTCCACGTCCTATGTTACGCCCGTCGAACGTGTACCTCACCCCTCATGGTAATGTACATGTGCGTCAGTGAAAAAGACCAATAAAAAGGTGTTAGCATGTGGACGTAATGTGCTGTTCCAGTTTCTTCTGTACCTAAGGTCCATCACCGTTCCCTTTGGATCCCTACGTAATTCGGTGCTCTCCGATACACACGATCGAACAGCGGAGGAGTGGTACTCCAGCGTCAACTTTAGGATACAATATCTCCGGATGTAATTAACATTTTACAATGCAACAAACGGCACTGATTACGTATTTGTTTATATGTTCCGATGTGCTAACAAAACTAACAGGGGTTCCATTTTAAAAAAGCGTAGGTTTGTGTTGAAAAACATACTTCCGTGCATTTTTGTATGGTTTATATTAACCAATTACACTAGCCCCTCTCCTCACGTTCGGTCTGTGGAATCGATTCGTCAGTATTTGATGCGGTTTACGAAATATATCCAGCGGTAATATTAGGTGACTCACCCTGTATTGGCTCTCTTCGTTCTCCGCTCAGGAGCTTGCTCTTGCTTGAATTTTGGAGCCGTGTGAACAAAGTGTTCACACCATTACGTCTCCTTTGCCTATCGTCAGGTCAGAGAGGGATGCTCGCCGACCACACTCTACGACGTCTCAAGGAAAAATACCAATTGCGGTGGGCAATTGCGCGTCTCCTCAGCCCAGCTTCCCTTCCCTCTACAGTGGGATTGGACACTGGATGGAACAGCCAATGGCAGTCGCTCTTTCATTTCTAGTAGCCATGACTGCCCAATCAACAAGTGCTTAATACGTGCAGTGTCGTATAAATGGCTGGCTTTCAAGTGAACAGCCATGTTTGTTATCCCTCTTATTAACACTCTCTTCACGCGCCGCTTACGTGATATACTGTTCTTCCTCCAGATCTCTGCCGTGCCCGTCACCCGCGCTTGACCTTGACTAGGCTGCAGTTCTGCAGCCCATTGTGTCACAGCGTGACTAAGAACTGGCTTCCCCTCGAATGATGCTTCCACCCTGTTTCTACCCAACTTATAAATGCAAATTTACGGAATAAGAATTATTCTCGACACTCTCGATGCGACGTGTATTAAATCTCAATCAAGAGAAATACACACACAAAAACCCATCCCACGTTGCATAACCAGTGTCTTGAAACACTACAATCGTCACGTAAAACTGAGGCACCCGACAAAACCCCAACGCTTTGCATGTACTCTACAACATACAGTACTGGCCACTTACGCACGCCGACGACTGGAAACCATGGAAAGTAAGATGCTTTGATGAAAAGGTGGCATCACTCGACTGGATCAAGTTCCGCACGACACTATCAGGAAACGTTTTGGAGTCGCACTGGTCTACAAGAAAATGCGAAAATGCCGTCTGTGATAGTTTGGACATGTGGTGTGCGCAGAGGATGATACCACTGGTAAGACAGCAGACATAGTGGAAGTCACAGGAAACAGACCCGAAGGACGACCTAAACAGCGATTGGTCGACACTTTGCACAGCGACGTGAAGGGAGTCCTTCTTCATCGAGACATAGCCCATAATCGAATAAAATGGAGAGAGCGAAACTACTCGGTGGACTCCGCCACAAGACGGGAAGAATGCTAAGGAAAATGAAAAAAGAAGACGTGAAACTTCCTGGCAGATTAAAACCTTGTGCCGGACCGAGACTCGAACTCGGGACCTTTTCCTTTCGCGGGAAAGTGCTCTACCAAGCTTCTGTGAAGTTTGGAAGGTAGGAGACGAGATAATGGCGGAATTAAAGCTGTGAGGACGGTGCGTGAGTCGTGCTTGGGTAGATCAGTTGGTAGAGCACTTGCCCGCAAAAGGCAAAGGTCCGGAGTTCGAGTCTCGGTCCGGCACACAGTTTTAATCTGCCAGGAAGTTTCATATCAGCGCACACTCCACTGTAGAGTGAAAATTTCATTCTAGAAAGAAGACGTGGTAAGGCAGTCCGTACAGTGGTGCAAAACCACTGTGTCAGGGTGCCAGTGTAGCGCAGTGGTTAGCGGAACTGCATAGTGAGCATGAGACATGGGTCTTGACAAAATTGGCGTCGTTTCAGTCTGCTTATATAAATCATAGATGTCTGGCACCGGAAAAGGCCTCTGGAATCGTACATGTTCATTTGACAGATGTAAATGCTGTAGTAGTACACTGAAGTTCAAGGGTGGTGCCTGCATGTGGGTACCCATGAGATCCACAGCGTGACGACACAGCGCTCGTGCTCGTGTCTGGGATTAACGTCTTCCACTTGTTCAGTCACAAAAGAGTCTAACAAGTCTCACAGCTGTAGAGCTCCGAAAGAGGAACGCTGGTAGAATGCGGAGTCTGAAAGCAAAGTGAGTAATACGGTTCGTGCAGTAGTAATCACGTACACGAGCGAGATACCGGGCTGTGGAGCTCCCGACTGCACCCTCGCTGCGCTCACAGAAGCTTAAGGCACTAGCCGAACGCGGATCGCCGGCCTGAGAAATGTGCGGGTCCACTCTGCGCTGATTGCGGCGGTGCGGGGGCGGCGACCCGCCAGCCGGCCCCCTTCCGCCCCACAAAGCGCGCGCCCGGCCGGGGAGGGCCGGGATTTCCCCCGAGGGGGCGGAGCAGCCGGCAAAAAAGGGGGACACGGCAGCGGCCAGCGGCCAGCAGGCACTGACCAGCGCAACCGCCGCCGCTCGCCCAGGTCAAGGAAGTCGGCGCCGCGCGGAGGGGCGACGCGGAAGCGGCGCTGCGGCTAGCTGCCCGAGCGGAGCCGGCGCCTCTACTCGCCTCTCTCTTTTCTTCTGCCCCTGCCGCTGTCCACTGTCTGCAGCTGAATGGAGACGCTCAGCGCCTACTCTTTCCACGTCTCCCAGGCGGCAGGCGGCAACAACGGCAATCCGACCGCAGATGTCACCAAGCGGCCCGTCTGCCCCTGCAAAGGGCCACTGCAACACAGTAGTTCGACAGAGGTTTGCGATGAACTAGGTGCTTCCACCTGCAACGGCAGGGGACGGAGATTTCTTTCTGCTGGGTCCCTGGTGTAATGGTACTTGAATTACGTAACCATTATGGTAGCTCACCTGAACCTCTCGATACCAGTAATATTCTACTGTGTTTCTGCAAAGTAGTTGACATATTTCTGAGACAACATCCAGATTTGATTTCATTTGTGATAATCGATATTTATATTGCAATGATATTATTCTTATGTGTATTCTTTCTTTTGTCACTATGATCTTTGACGTACTTGTAACTTTGATTTTTGGGCGCGTAAGCGATAGTTAGTTAGTTGTTAAGTTGTTAGAGAGTCGGACCTTGAGAAAGTCAAGTTGTGGACGTCATGTTGGAAAGACGAATATTGTCGTCAGCTTATAAAATGTGAACTTTAACAGTGACTGTGAGGACGATGTTTTCAAGTATGTTTTGTATTGTGAAGTGATGTTTAGTGTGTCGCGTGATATTGCAATAAAAGCAATTAAAAGGAAGTGTAACTTAAATTCGGAGTGTTGATTATTTTTTTACATCACCATTGTGCTAACTTTGAAAGGTTTAATCTCCAAGAATGGTTTGAGAAGCGCATCTACAAAACTTTTGAATATAGCAGAATAAAACCTAGACCTCTTTGCATCCGGGCTTGGAATCATAACCACCTAGATTTTAAACGATTGCGCCATGATAATACGAGACCAGCGTGGGAAACACAAAAAGATGAGTGCCTAGCTTTTTTATTGTTACATGAAATGACTATTAACTGTGCTCTACTGACACCTGCCACATAATATGACTGTTGTTGCCCGAAAATGCAGTATTTAGCACCGTGAGCAACACCACAATGTTATTAAAGTTTGACCTTTGTTGTGGTAGGGTTGTTAGACGGGGCACGTGGATATTAGGGGAAACGAACTGGCAGATGTGGCTGCCAAAAATACATGTCCCTCCCTCACGTTGTTGAATGTGCCGTCCCCCTCCATGCTGTTACCTCCCTTTTGCGTTTTCGTGTTATGTGTCAATGGGAAGAGGAGTGGCTGGCAGTCGGTGAAAATAAGCTGCGTCTGGTCAAGGCCACCACGCGGCCATGGCATACGTCCTACCAGTCATACAGGCGGGATGAGGTTCTCCTCACTCGCCTTCGCATCGGGCACAGTCCCTTAACGCATGGTTTTTTACTCCGACGGGAGGACCCCCCAATCTGCAGTGCTTGTGGCGTCCAGATTACTGTCCGCCACATTTTACTTGACTGTCCTTTATTCTCTGACCAGAGGGCGGTGGTTTCCTTGCCACCGGATTTGCCCTCTATTTTGCAAGACGACGCAACGACTGTGGTTAAGGTCTTACCGTTTTGTGTCCTGTCCAATTTGTTGTCTCGGATTTTAGGGAGAGGATTTTAATGTGCTGCTGGGTGACTGGTTCACCCAGGTTTTAGGTAAGAGGTCCGCCAGTCACGATTACCTACTTGTTTCACTTCGATTTCTGTTCTCTTTTCCTAGTGTTTCCTTACCTTTTTTAGTGCGTTTCTTCTCCTCTTGTTTTTCCTCTGTGTGTGAGGATTTGGAACTGCGGCAGGTCTGTGTCTTTTAGCCGTTCTCCTTGTTCGCTGTCCGTCTTCGTCCCTTCGCCGCATGTGTTCCTGTTTCTATGCGTTTGGGCGCTGATGACCATGCTGCTTAGCGCCCGAAAACCTCAAAGCACACACACACACACACACACACACACACACACTGAAACACGTATGTAACATAGCAGCGATGGCGAGGCATTGTAGCATCTGTGACCAGAGAGTTTGCGCTTGACCGCGCGAGTGTTGCGAGCGGTTCTCAGTCTGTCAGTCAGTCGTTGCGAGTCTGTCAGTGAGTCGTTGCGAGTCTGTAGCTCAGTTTAGTTGCAGAGCAGTACTCTGTCAGTAGTCGTCGCGTGCTGTACGCTAATAGTCGTCATGCAGAGCGGTCGGTCAGTAGTAGCAGCCCAGTGCGGTTGTGTGATGTAGGCGGTCGGCAACACTGGTCAAGATGGTGAATAAGGTATACCATTAATTAATATAATCATTAGATAATGTAAAAATTTATTTATTGTAATTATTCTCCAACAAGTCCCCCAATAATAATTTTTATTTCAAAAGCATTTTTTCAAAAATTTAATTTTTTATTGAAGTAAAGATTTCGTTGCACTTCCCATTTCATTCCACTTCTTTTGAAGAAAAATTTCACTAAAATCACAAAAAAAGAGAATATTATTATTTGCAATGCAGTTCCTCCAAGCGGTGCGCAACAACAAGAGCAGAAATGTGACATCCATTTATTCTGAGGTAAGACTTTAATTCTGATTGTTTTACACAGGGCCAAATACCGATATTTCGGTTTAATTAAATTTTCTTATCACTGAATGGACTTTAATTTTTCATGAGGAATTTATATTTGAGTCAGATTGCGAATTTCACATTTTTTGTTGCCATTGTCAGTACATTTCATTGTGGGCAGGTTACGCTTAGCGCAATGTCCATTAGTATTCTTAAATAATATTGTCATTCATTTAAATTTTTGTAGGGAGGTTACACTTGGCGACACCCAGTCCAGGATCGAATTTCGTTGAGAGTCTTTTGAGCAACAGTCAGATATCTGCTCTTATTTGCTTAGATATAATTAGGATTTGGCGCTACGCTTTTAATAATATTGTGACTTTCTCTCTACAGGTCAACGGCAATTTGTTGCTTTGTTGTATTTGTGTGTTGTTTTTGCATTTGTGCTTATTTGTTTTTGAATAATTGTGACTACTGTAAAAATGCCGCGAAATACTGTGAATAGTGTATCGCGAGGTATTACGAACGAAACTACCGATTTAAACATCTTTACCGATAGGACATGTGACACGCAGTGTAATGATGACAATCCTGCGTTCACTAACAATCAGTGCATTACAACCACTAATGATGACTTTTACCTTGATAATGAACAAACGAACTCAATTGTCTCGTCTGTTAATTTGACGACAATTGGTGACGCAGAACGCTCTATAGTAATGAGCGCTGCCGAACTTAACACACCCGATTTAGAAAATCCAAGTAATGTACAGACAAATTTTTCCAATGAAAATGGTCAGTGTAGTGAAAGTACGACGGATTTATTTAATTCCGAAATAATGTCTGACAGTGTATGTCTAACTGGCAAACCTTTTTCTAAAATACAGAATAACCAAATGGTTACAGTAAACGAGAGAGTTCCAGATCCACCACTAAACAGCACAGAGAGTATAAACGCTAACTTTGGCTTTGAACAAATTATGGCAAGATTGCTCAAACAACAATTTTGTGAACAGGATAAAAAATTTAATAAAATTAATGAAAAACTTGACAATAATGATGAAAATTTTAGACAACTTAGGGAAGATAACAAACAACAGAATGAAAACCTCAAGCAACTTAGTGAACAGGTCAGACAACAAAATGAAAAATTTGACGACAATTCGAGACAGCTTAGTGAACAAATTAGAGCCGTTGCCGCGCGGTGTCATGACACTAAGGAACAGTTGCGCACGGAAATTGAGGCGTGTTCACAAAAAAATAGCGTAGAAATTAAATCTGTTGCGCAAGAATTAAGAGAAATGCAAACAGTCGCAACAGAAACCTCAGAGACGAAATTAGCGGAGTCGCTAAACAATGCTCTGAAAAAGCTGCACAATTACGGGACGAGTTTAGAGCAATGACGGTAGAACTTTCGCGCACTATGGACGCAAAGATAGACACGAAATTCGAACAGCAGAACACTCAGATTAACGAGCGCTTTAATCAGCACATACAGAACAGTGATACGCGTTTCCGCAGATTTATTCAGGATCAAAACAAAGTAAAACGACAAGTCATGGAAACAATCACTGCACAAAGACAAGAGGACAAACGTAAAATATTCGCGAAAGCGAAGACGTATGTAGACAATAATATTACTACAGTGTCCGACAAAATTAACACCATAGAACAGTTGAACGCGGAATTACGGGATGAAATTTCTGATCTTAAATTAAAAACAGATACACACACAGTAAATATTCAAACAGTGACAGATAGATTCGAACAATTAGATCTAACACAGGATTGTGATGTTATCAAAGCTGATGTTAAAAAACTGAGCGAAACTACGCGCAAGTTGCAAAAACAGAATAATGCGTCTGATTCTAAAACCGATGATCAGGTTAAAATACTGACTGAAAAATATGATGAATTGGCCAGTCGTATTGATGTTATCGAAAATACTAATGACAATAAATCAGACGATACTGCACCGGTTTCATTTATCCAAACACCTGAATTTCAAAATTTACAGCAGACAATTAATGAGATCGATTCATCTAACAACACGTTACGTAGGAAGTTATCAAATTTACAACAAGAAGTAACAGAGATGAAAAACATTTCAGTTAATAACATGCCACAACAGACGCCACTTTATGAACATGTGTCAGACTCGCGCAGCGCGTATAATTTGGGTAATCTACAGAGAGTACGGGACTTAGATTCCGATCAACCACAGTTCAATAGATTCTCTTACGATCCTGAACCTGTTCCATCACACAGAGATGATAATTTCGACTACAAACATTTTCTGTCAGTGAGAAAGTTTAAAGTTTTTAAAAACGATAGAACGCAGATTCACCCACTGGATTGGATTCAACAATTTAGCTTTGCTCTTCCACCGAATTGGCCTGTAACACACAAACTTGAATTTATTTGCAGTTTTTTGGAAGGCGAACCGGCAACCCGTATGAGACCGATCGCGAGGCAATGCTACTCAGTAGAGGAATTTCAGAATGCTTTTCTGTCAGCGTACTGGTCGAAGACGACACAGCGCGGAATTAAAGACCAACTAATTAGTTTGCCGAATTACGAGCACTCAAATTTTCCCAGTGTGACGCAATTTTTTGAGCACATGGTACAACAAAACCAATACCTGAGTGAACCGTACAGTGAATCCGCACTTATACAATTATGCATTTCCAAATTACCACGGTCATTACGAGTGTCACTTCTAACGGGTCAGCAAAAAGAAAACATTTCAGCATTCAGAGATCTTTTACAGCTCTTGGAAGTACAGCAATCTGATTATTCTTTTGTAAACAAAAACTTTTTGAGTAACAACCAAGGTCAACAACAGTACTGCAATTATGATCAGGGACGTAATTCCAATCGGAAAGATAACAGACGTTTTAGGAACGACAACTACCAAAACTTTAATAACAGGCAAAATTCTAATTATCAATACCGTCAAAATTTTCAGCAACAGGAACAACACTTTAGTAACAATAGAGGTGTTTCACAACAACAACATCAACACCAGCCGGTTAACATACCTAACCAACAATGGAATACACAAGGTCAACCAGGCTTTAATGTTTCGCCGCGTGGACGTATAGCGCCTGGTCCAACAAATAGTAACGCACGGGAGCAGAGAAACAACTATGTACAAAGAAGACAGTATTTCAATTCCCATCGCAATACACCGTATAGGAATGACTATTACGACAGACGTAAAAACGATGAGCACAATTACCAGCGTACATATAATAACAGTCGGTCTCACCAACAGCAAAATCATACGCAAGAACATATTGTCATGAATGAACCCGACAGTAGGTACCATCCAGAGCGTAACACGTCTGGAAGAAGTAATAGAACAGTTCAAATAGTCGAAATGCCACAGAATCCTCCTAATAATAATAATACGTCAGATAGAATCTGACTAAATACTGCACAGAACGCATCTTCCAATAATACAAGCACTACCTTAGACACGCAAAATGTTGTTCACGAAAATGTAATTACTTTTGACGACATCAGAGACACTCTTTTACAGGAAAGACCAGTTATTCAGAAAACCATTTCACATCCTGTTATCGAAATTAAAATTGGTTCATCGAAATTCTCAGCAGTAATTGATTCCGGCTCACCTATATCAGTAATAAATGAGGAGACTTTTAATGAGTGCAACAAAGAGAATACGTATCCGACACTACCTTTAGGCAAAACAAAAGTGAAAGGAGCAGTATCGAGTAAAGGTGTAGACGTTAAATTACAGACGCATTTATCATTTTGTATTGGAGGCCATACTTTCCACTCTAATTTTTGGATTGTTCCTTTATTGACAACAGACGTTATTTTAGGTACGAATTTTCTGGTACAACACGACGCAGTCATTGATTTTCAGAATTCTTATTTAATGTTAAAGGATGAAAACGTACAACTTGCTTTAGAATTTCAGCACTCATTATCTGCGGAAGAACAAACAATCAACCGCACAGAGGTCATTTCCGCAACACGTGACATAGACTGTAATCCCACATTGTTAACGGATACGTACGTACACAACTATAATACTCCAGACGAAATGGACTACGACGTAATACAAATGATTTCCGATAAAGTTAGACAAAGCAGTGCAACTACAGACGACGAACGAACGCAGTTACACAAGATTCTTTTACAGCAAGCTCCAGTTTTTGACAACATTCCTGGTACTATGTCCGGATTTATGTATGAATTTCAAGTGAAACAGCACGACACATTTAAAGCAAAGCATTATCCCATTCCATATATTCACAGAGAACAAGTTAAAAAAGAATTGCAGGATATGCTTGATCAAGGAATTATTGAACCAGCAGTTAGTCCGTACATAAACCCGCTGCATATTGTTAAGAAAAAAGATGGCTCACTTCGCCTTGTACTTGATTCACGTCACATTAATGACATTATTATTAATGAAACAGATCGGCCACAGACATTAGAGGAACTTTTACAGAAATTTCACGGTACAGCTATTTATTCTACACTAGATTTGAAATCGGGATTTTGGCAAATTCAACTTCATCCAAATTGCAGAAAATATACAGCTTTTCTCTGTTTCGGCGACTGTTATCAATTTTGCAAATTACCGTTCGGCTTAACTATTTCTTCTGCAGCTTTTATTCGCGGTTTGAACACAATACTTCCGACAGAACTTAGAGACAGAATCACGACGTATGTAGACGACATTCTTATCGCAGAAGCTAACTGGTCTGAACACAATCTGATTCTTGAACAACTGTTACAAACTTTTCATGCACAAGGACTTACAGTTAACCTCAGTAAATCGCATTTTGGCAAAACTTCCATAAAATTTCTTGGACACGTAATTTCAGCAGAAGGCATTGCACCTGATCCAGAAAAACTTCAAGCTCTACGTGATATTACTGTTCCTACGACAAAGAAGCAATTACGCAGTTTTTTGGGCTTAATTAACTTTTTTCGTAAATTTATTTATCACTCTGCTTTAGACACACCCAGATTATGCCAATTAACAGGTAAAAACAGTATTTGGTCTTGGGATAAGCAAGCACATTTTGAATTCATGAACCTGAAACATGCTCTGTTGAATGCACCACTATTATCGCACCCAGATCTCACCAGAAATTTTTCCATTGCCACTGACAGTTCCAACACCGCTTTAGGCGTACATATTTTCCAGGAAATCGAAGAAGACGGTTCAATAGTAATTAAAAACATCGCATTTGCAAGTCGCATTTTGTCACCCGCTGAACGAAATTATTCTGTTACAGAATTGGAAACATTATGTGTTGTATGGGCTTTTACGAGATTTCGGCACTTTCTTTATGGTAGACATACCACCGTCTACACAGACCACAGAGCAATACAATTTTTGCTTTCAGCTAAATTTACTCACGACAGATTAAGCAGATGGAAACTTTATTTGCAAGAATTTAATTTTACGATTGTTCACATTCCCGGCACACAAAATGTTATAGCAGACGCACTATCGCGTTCTCTCGGCAACAATCAGCAAGACGTAGCAACCAACTTCTGCAAAGCAAATTTCAGTGTCATGTACATTCAACAAGTAGCATTTGAAAATTTTATTTCGTCGTCATTACAGGACATAGCAAAGGAGCAAAATAAAGACATTGTGTGGAAAGAAATTAAACACCTTTGGCAAGATAGAAAAAATGTTACGATTAGGAACCACTACACTGTACGCAATGACATTCTGTTTCGCCGCTCTCATCCTGACAGCAACAATTGGTTATTATGCATTCCTGACGAACTGGTTAACAAATTAATTTGGTACACTCATTTAAGCTACGCACATTACGGAGCACGAAAATGTTTTCTTATACTGAGACAGAACTGTTATTTTACCAACATGGAGAAACGTATACGACGAGTTTTAGCGTCTTGTAAAATTTGCCAGAAAGCTAAATCAGACACCACTTCACATATTCCTCCATTATATCCCATTATACCTGTTAAATTAAGACATATGGCCGCTGTAGATATTTTTGGTCCGATTCCCAGAACTAACAGAGGTTTTTGCTACATATTTGTCGCTGTTGAGCTTACTTCAAAATTTGTTACTTTCACTCCATTACGCAAAGCTACTGCTAAAACTGTTTCGAAAGCATTTGTAAAACATTTTCTATCTCATGTAGGGCATGTAATGAAAGTAATTTCTGACAATGGATCTCAATTTCGTAGTAGCGTATGGACACGCATGTTACGAGCCAGAAACATTTCTCCGATCTATATATCCAAGTACCACGCTTCTTCGAACCCTTGTGAAAGATTAATGAAAGAAATTGGTAAACTGTGCCGAATATACTGCCACAAAAGACATATTGATTGGGACACACACATATTCTCATTCCAAGATGTAATTAATTCCATACCAAATGAATCCACTATGCTATCTCCGTCTGTTATACTGAAAAATGCTGAACCACCTAACAAAATTAAAGAATTAATAACATTTCCTACATCTCGTCGTTTACGACACCACGAAATAATTGACATTGCGCTGAACAACATCAAACGTGCCGCAGAGCGCCGGAGAAGACAGCAAAAACAGGTTTGTACACGCCGCGACTTTCACGTTGGACAGAAGATATTAGTACGTACACACTATTTATCCAGTAAATTAAAAGGTAAGTGCAGTAAATTTGAACTTCTATACGCAGGTCCATATCGGATTCGCAGCATCCCTCACCCCAATGTTGTACACGTCGAAACTTTGAGAACTAGAAAATCGAAAGGCAATCACCATGTCTCAAACATTAAACCGTTTATTGAGTGAAACCACTGTATGATTCAACACACTATGATGCCATTTACTAATGCAATTATATTCACATGACTAATTATTGATGATTATCGTATTTTTCTTGGCAAGTGCCCGGCAAGGTAAGGTTAGCAGGTCGCTTTTCTTGTCGTTACACATCAGACCGTGCACATTTTCCACTTTTTTGTGTGTATGATTGTACTCCAGTTTTGTTTGTATGCACTATGAAATAGTTAAGATATAACACACACCAGTCGACTTTGACATTTTTTTTGCCTTATGACATCTCAACATCGTGACTGTTTCACTTTTTTTTTTTTGCTGCTGCATTGTATTATTCTGTGTATATTTTTGCATTTGAACACTGTCAATGTTTTTGACATATTACGTTTTCTGTCATGTTATGCTGTATGCTTAAGTATGTTACCATAAACCAGTCATTATTTAGTGGGTATATGATTTAAATGCAGGACATTAATCTCTGTCATCAATTTCAGAAAGAAATGATGCATGTAAGAAATAAATTCAACAGAAATGGGAATTTCACCTACGGAATAAACGAAAGAAGATGCAATAGCTTTATGGGGAAGAGTAAATGGATCAGGATTAACAAGAATATACTATACTCATCACAGAATAGCAGTCTTAACTAATTTTTTCTTTCAGATTACAAGGTGATTGATGCAGGCTGTCAGACTGAACTACACATCTTAGTTTTAGTGATGAAATATGCTAGAGATAAGGAATAGTTATGTAATGAGTAATGAAGTGATTTTTTGCAGATGATAATGAATACTGATGAATAATGATGAAGGATATGGTATTATGAATAATGAAGTTTTTCTTTACAGGTGATGATAATGGTGAAGTTATGATGATATGGATAATGAAGTTTTTTTTCTTTACAGATGAGGATAATGTTGAAGTTATGTATTTATGCTACGTAGTTATTTAAGTATTTGTTGCAGTTTGCTTTGACAGCAGGTGTTACATTGCATAGTAGGATGACTGAAAGTTTTGGAAAGGACAGCTATGGAACACATTTTTATACACACTTCACTGCCTGTTAATTCGAAGTTCACTACTTTTCAGCATAGTGTGCGTTTCTTCTTTCAGGTCAATAATCCATTTTGTATTTTTTCCAGGAGAAGTTTTTCATGATACTTACTAAACCTGTTACTTATTATACCTGTTCTAGTACTTGCATTTTATATTTTTACCCATTTGTGTCTATCGTTTATAAATGTGATCACATGTACTGCCTTGTTACATAATCTTGCTACAGCTGACTCATGACGAATGACGTTACCTATCCTCATTTGCTGCAATAGGTCAAAAGCAAATAGTGTTATGTTTCAGCAATTAATTATCGATCCCAACGCAATGCACTGCTACCAAAAAAAAAAAAAAATGTATTACCAGTCCCACATAAGGTCACTAGTTTATGATAATTCTGAATAATACTGATCAACTCTGAATAGCATGTCACTTGAGTAATGACCTCTTAATGAGACTATATTCAAAATAATGCTTTGTCACTAGCTAATAACTGCCACTGTTTATTGTAATGATACTACTTATAATGCCTGTGATTACTAATGATTTGACTGTAATTAACTGATTTTAATAATGACTTTGTAATGATCTGAAGAATGATGATTCTATTCAATACTTGCTGGCCACTGAGTGCCAATAATTAATGTCACTTGAAGAATTGTTATTAATTATGCCATTAATTAGCCCTTTTTTTCCCATGTTGAGTTTTCATGTTTTGGTTAATGGCCAATGAGTGCCAATAATTTGTATCACTCAATGTATTATGTTAATGCTAGGCCAATAATTGACTCTCCTTTTCAACTAAGACTTCTGATGAACATTATTCTGTCGTACTAAATATACTTTGTAACTGGCCAAGGACCGCCACTGTTTATTGTAATACGATCACCCATGATGCCAGCTAGTGATTCTTAATAGATTGGAATGACACATAATTAATTAACTATGGTACTGTTTAATAATGCTTTGTAATTAATTAAGGCTAATAATTCTTACTATATTGAAATGACAAATGATTAATTAACTGTAATTAGACAAATGATTAATTAACGACAAATGATTAATTAACTGTAATTAGGAAAAGGCTAATGATTATTGGAATGACAAATGATTAATTAACTGTAATTAGGAGAAGGTTAATGATTCTTAATTATACTCTGTAACTGAAAAGAATGCGATTATTTCATAATGCTTTGTAACCAGGAAAAGAAGGCTACTGATTCTATGTACAACAATTAATGAACATTTTTCTGTAATACTACATACTTGGTACAGAAATGTTCAATAACTGGGCTATGAATGCCACAAACTACTAATTAAGTCTGTAATTGTCAATATTATGTGACTTGATGTCCTTCACCTCATAAGCTGACTACCCTGAATTACTGCAATGTCCATTTGTCCTGTTTATCCCAGTGATCATGGAGCACTATATTTGGTTTTGCACTAATTCTACGTTGGTGTGCCTTGTAAGAGTGTGGTGTTGACACGACATGCTGTCCACCACCATGAGCGATGAAGACATTATTATGGTCCCACTGTTTGGTGTACGTAATGTACTGCCAAAATGAAAACATGGAACATTACTACGACAGTTCAGTGTCTTGGCTACACTGATAAATTCTGATGGGAAAAGAACTTCAAGTTGTGTCACTTGGTGTTGTACTTCTGTGGAAAGATATGGACTTTCAGAGCAGCTGTGTGCAAACTAAAGTGCTACAACCATGATGCAATCCTTCCCTTTCCTATCCTGATTCTTGTCACATAAAGAAAAAATTTTTTGGTAACATCATTTATGTTCATAGGTTATACATTTTTCGATTCGCTGAACTCCAGTGCGAGTACACTTATGTCACTGGTCGACATGATGTTTGCCATTATGTTTATTTGTTGTGAAAATGCTAAAGACATTTTTCAGTGCATGTGCACTTTGGACATGATTTTTTTTTGCCATTATGTTTATTTGTTGTGAAAATGCTATAGACATTTTTCAGTGCATATGCACTTTGGACATGATTTTTTTTGCCATTATGTTTATTTATTGCGAAAATGCTAAAGACATTTTTTGATTTGTTCTGAAGTACAGTATATGTGCACTTTTGTCTTTTATATTGTATATACATTTTTTATTTTCTGAACTACAGTGCATGAGCACTTCTGTTAGGTGTTAATATGTTTTTTACTGAACTTCAGTGCCTGTGCATTTTTCTCATTTTTCAATATGATTTGTATAACTTTTATGATTTCCTGATATGTTCATTAAGTACACTCATGTCACTTGTCAACATAATATTTTTTGCCAGTCTGTTTATTTGTTCTGAATATGCTAAAGAATTTTTTCAGTGCCTGTGCACTTTGTTATCTGTCAAATACTTTGTATATACATTTTTCTGATTTGCTACTATGTTTTGTACTCACATTTTGTCTTTGTCTGATATATTTTGTACTTAGTGCGTGTGCACAACATTTAAATATTCTGTAAGTTGTAGGATTTTGTTAATTAAAGAAAAATTTTGCCGCGCTTGGCAAGTCCAAATGACTCACCATCGCTGCCAAATTTTTGCCCCCCCAGTGGAGGGTTATGAAACACGTATGTAACATAGCAGCGATGGTGAGGCATTGTAGCATCTGTGACCAGAGAGTTTGCGCTTGACCGCGCGAGTGTTGCGAGCGGTTCTCAGTCTGTCAGTCAGTCGTTGCGAGTCTGTCAGTGAGTCGTTGCGAGTCTGTAGCTCAGTTTAGTTGCAGAGCAGTACTCTGTCAGTAGTCGTCGCGTGCTGTACGCTAATAGTCGTCATGCAGAGCGGTCGGTCAGTAGTAGCAGCCCAGTGCGGTTGTGTGATGTAGGCGGTCGGCAACACTGGTCAAGATGGTGAATAAGGTATACCATTAATTAATATAATCATTAGATAATGTAAAAATTTATTTATTGTAATTATTCTCCAACAAGTCCCCCAATAATAATTTTTATTTCAAAAGCATTTTTTCAAAAATTTAATTTTTTATTGAAGTAAAGATTTCGTTGCACTTCCCATTTCATTCCACTTCTTTTGAAGAAAAATTTCACTAAAATCACAAAAAAAGAGAATATTATTATTTGCAATGCAGTTCCTCCAAGCGGTGCGCAACAACAAGAGCAGAAATGTGACATCCATTTATTCTGAGGTAAGACTTTAATTCTGATTGTTTTACACAGGGCCAAATACCGATATTTCGGTTTAATTAAATTTTCTTATCACTGAATGGACTTTAATTTTTCATGAGGAATTTATATTTGAGTCAGATTGCGAATTTCACATTTTTTGTTGCCATTGTCAGTACATTTCATTGTGGGCAGGTTACGCTTAGCGCAATGTCCATTAGTATTCTTAAATAATATTGTCATTCATTTAAAATTTTGTGGGGAGGTTACAACACACACACACAACTAGGTGCTCCTCAGCACAGGATTTTGTGTCGAACGGCCGCAGCCGTCTGGTACAATACGCTGGTGTGAAAAACCTAAGGACGAAAGTATCTTTCGGATGATGTGCCACTGCCAAGTAACATACCTCGAAACTTGGACCATACAGAGACAGAAGAATTGCTACAGTGTACTACAGAAGGCACCAGAAAGGAATACTAATTGACGCGAACGGAAACGACACCTTTATTCAGAGACAAAATTGACACTGAAGTCACCGCGATTCATGATGGTCCTCTGGTCATTACAAAAGGTTTCTAATAGTGTGTGTGACCATTCCGAGGGACAATACATGCTCTGAATTGTGGTCAAATGCTGGGCTCTAGGTTGGTAAAGAGTTCTTGTGGTAGGGCCCTACATTCCTCTACCATCACAACTGATGTTCTGCAATACCTCTGCCGGCCGCTGTGGCCGAGCGGTTCTAGGCCCTTCAGTCTGGAACCGCGCGACCGCTGTGATCGCAGGTTCGAATCCTGCCTCGGGTATGGATGTGTGTGATGTCCTTAGGTTTAAGTAGTTCTAAGTTCTGTGGGACTGATGACCTCAGATGTTAAGTCCCAAAGTCTCATAGTGCTCAGAGCCATTTGAACATTTTTTTTTTTTTTTTTGCAGTACCTCTCCTAAACACAGTGGACCATTGCTGAATTGGTTTTCGTAGATTGTCATCAATAAAAGTGAAGTCAGGGCTGAATTAGTCCCCGAACAGATGCAAAAATTGGAAGGAGTACAGTGTCACAATAACTTTGCCAGGTGAGTGCACCGTGTAAAGTGATTAGGGGTTCATTATGCCCATGCAGCATTATGCCTCCCTACACTATAACACGTAGACCACCCAAAATGATCATATTCAACGAAGTTCCTCGGTACATCACGTGTTTCCACCCTTTGGCACATAAGGTTACATCCAACATGATCGTTGTGGTGGTCCATTTTGTTGTGTACGATTTCGTACAGAACAGTAAGAAGAGCAGTGCGGCAACTGTCGTCGCAGGAAATCTGGACAGGAGCAGAAATTATTAGCGAGCAAGTCAACACAACAGAAGATGTACTTAACTTGTATTTCTCCAAGTGTACGGAGGCTCACTACAAACAGTGCAGCAAGAACCAGTGTCCAGCTCATCAAGGTCAACAAGAAAAAGTCTCGCTCTACTAAGCATTAACTATAGTGCTGTAACCGCGACCAGACGGCGTCTGCGTAGCGTCACTTTTCGAAGTGGCTTTTGTGTGTGTATGTGTGTGTGTGTGTGTGTGTGTGTGTGTGTGTGTGTGTGTGTGTATGTGTCTGTTATTTTTGGTGATGCCTATCTTCTGTGGAGGGTGAGATGTGTCTAAGCTGTTATGCGTGACTGCTTCCTCGTGTTATGACAGATCGCCTATGGGGGGGGGGGGGGGGGGGGGGTTGAAAAGTTAATTGTCGAACTACGTCCCTAAGGGCATCGATTTTGTCAAAAACTCGTAGAGGCTTGTCATGGACCTCTTCTTTTGTAGTGGTCTCGTGGAGTGCGGTGCGGATGTCGACGTTTCTTGTCCACCATGGAGCTCCTGTGATCCATCGGTAGCAAATGTTTTGCAGCGCTTGGAGTTTGTTGTAGTTGGGGACGCACGTAGTTCACTACGAGGTGCAGCCATATAACATTGTGGGTTCCACCGTTGCGTTTTACAATCGGAGTTTAGTCTTAGGATTGAGATCCTTACTCTTCAGGAACGGGATCAATGACCTGGCCATCTTCTAGGCTGCCATCTTCTTGTCGTCAATTTGCTGCGTAAAGAGCAATTTTTTGTCAAGGTAGACACCGAGGTACTTCACTTCCGGCGACCATGGGATAAATTGATCAGCTATTTGGAGTTTGTCGTTCAGAACTGGTTTCCTCCGTCTAAACAGAAGGGTTGATCGTTATCTTATTTTGCAACGCCCAGCGTTCCATTACATCAAGTTGCCGTTGCATCCTGGCGATTAGCCGGTCCAATTGTCGTCCAATAGTCAGAAAGGCCGTATCGTATGCATTAAAACTTGCCGTAGCAAGGGGTATTGTTGGGATGTCGTATATATAAAAGTTGAAAAGCAGAGGCGAAAGGACAGAGCCCTGCCGAATTTCAGCGGAGATCAGTTTCATTTCGGAGTTTTTGTAGTTGACGCGGACATACAGTTTCCTGTCCTGCAGAAAGTTGTAACAATCCGCAATATGGGTAGTGCAATGTAGTTTGACGATAAGGTTGGGCCGCCACACCTTGTCGTATGCTTTTTCGATGTCAAGAAATACACCAATTGTGAATTGCTGCTTATTGTATCCTTCTTGTATCCGTTCGGTGATCCGTAGAAGTTGAAGTTCGGCAGATAATGTGTCCTCGAAACCGAACTGTTCGGGTCGTCGAAGTGACTCCGAGCGCAAGTGGATTGAGTCCTACATCGTGGTGGCAGACGGCGCTCGTAGTCCAGAGCCACTGGAGGCGTGGCTCAGCAGGCATGCATCATTGGGTCCGCCAGGTCCCAAGTGACCGCTGTCAGTGTGAGATGGCTACTCATCATTCCGTTACCAATTTCGCTGGTGAGATAGTATCGATACATGATACCACAGATATGTTACGGTGTGGGGAGGCATAAAGATGAAAGGATGTATTGACCTTCAGATCTCTGAACTCAGAACACTCAGCAGCCAACATTATTGTGAACTGTTCTCCTTCCTCATATGCATCTCTTCGGTGATTTATTGGACCGTGGATTCATTTATATGGATCACAACGTGCGATCGCATCAGACTGCACAGTTAGAGGAGCTCTAGCAGCGAGAGAATATTTGGTGCATGGACTGGCTTGCTCCATTCCCCGACTTAAAAATCCCATTGAGCACGTATGGAATGCATTGTGGAGACCTATTGCAGCACTTGCATATGCACCAACGACCATCCAGCATTCGTCAACCGCAATGGTGGTGGAATGGAGCGCCCTGCGCAAGAACTCCATAACAACCTCGTCACCAGTATTGGAGAACGTTCCGTCAATGGTGACCACACATACTATTAAGAACAATTTCCAGCTATCTGTAATGTATAGGGGACCATTATGAACTACAGTGATTTCTGTGTAATTATTGTTTAATTATTATCTTTGAATAAAAAGGTCATTCCTGCTCTTCTTACTGCGTATTTTTTTCGGTTACTGTACGATACTATAGTGTAATTGTTCTTTCTGTGCAAGGTCAGTGTTTCATCTGGTGATGTTACTTGACACATCGTGCGAAAGTTACTTTCGTCCGTAACTTTTGCACAGCGGTGTAGGGAACAAATATCCGTGATACTCAGCTCTTTAATTGTCTTTTGTTATAATTATCGGTTTCGGTTTACACCGGAATATCGTACAGGAGGCACAAAATCTAATCAGTTGCACATAGCTGGTAAAAATTAATACCTCCAAAATATTAACTATTAATCATGTGCCACAACATATATATATATATATATATATATATATATATATATATATATATCCGATGGAAATATGTAGATGTGCTGTCTATGGGCACACAAGCAAATAATTACAGTTTCAGGAAAATTGGATGACTCTTTTCAGAGAAAGAGCTACACGAATTGAGTAAGATAATAATGTGTTGGTCCACCTCTGGCCCTTGTGCTGGGAGTTATTTGACTTGGCACTAACTGACAGAGTTGTTTGATGTTCTCTTGAGGGTAATCGTGCCAAAGTCTGTCCAACTGGCGCTATAGATCGTCGAAATCCCTTGCTGGTTGGATGGCTTTGCCCATAATGCTCAAACGTTTTGAGGCGATTGCCGCGCTTCTTCTGGCAGATGCTGGGCTGTTCCTCAATTTCCGCCCCAGAAAATACGGTACAAAAACAGTTAAAATACGATAACAGACATAACAAAGGTTACACTATTCACAGGAAGACGGCGCACACTACTTCCCTCCCGTAGATTAGCTGCGGTGGCAACAAGGGCTTTCAGAAGCGAAGTTAAATAAAAAATAATTTGCAAAATCGTGAGTACATCGGATCCCGTACAAGACGGATTAACGCTGAGTATAGGAAGACGTAAGAGCCAGACTGCCTGAAATCAAACCTTTTCTGTATGGGCATGTTCATGCTTCTTTCCACAAAGCAAGTTCCACGCAGACGTAACTCTAAAAAACTTCAGGTGAAGGAGGATGTAACAACATGTCATGAAGACTGAATTAGCTTCTGACTTTAACTGTATCAGAATAGACTGGAAAGTATTAGTCGAAGCAAAACGTTGTCATATTGGCACCAAGAGGTGCTACATACTATTGCTCATTGTTATCTCTGTGACTTCTTTGTGATAGCAACGGATCCTGGGAGAACTTAAACAGCTAAGTCACTTGCTAAAGCAACCGATATAGCGTTTCTCTATGTGTAAGTATGCGAATGTGCATTCATTCTGTAAGTTCGAAATTTTCGATGTGTACTGCGTGCACACGTCATCTCATTGTCTCAAACGACACATCTATGAGGTCTAACTTTGTTATCCATAGCATGATTAGTCGGCATACCAAGATAAGTGCAATGGTAGGAATGTTAAACAGAAGTCTGATATGAATTTGGGAAGGAACTTGCAGTTGATGATAAAATACAGGGTGCTATAGAACAATAGCGACAAATTTCAGAGCATGTAGAAGACAGCGTGAGAAACAAATTGACAACAGGAGCCCATGTCTGGAATCGCAGCCCGGCGACTCCACAGGGCGACTGACTTCCACGGTGGCCATACGCCTGCCGCTAGGCTACCCTTTCAACAGCAAACGTGAGAATGTGCGATTATGGACCGCGAGCGGAACTTCGCGGAATGGGTCTGACAGCATTCTAAGACATTTGAAAGTGGCGAACCCGTCCACGACTGTCACAGCGAAACTTGTGATATGCGGCTAATTGCAGTGCATCGGTGTACATACTTTCGTGTACAATGAGGACCTTGCCCAAAATTGGGGCACCTTTCGCAACTCATTTTTCTGTCTTTCTCTAGAATCTGATGCAATTTCCATAATCCACAGACGTATACTTAAACTAGAAAGAACAGGACAACCTGTGAATATGGTGTCATTGCGGAACTGCTAAAGGATCTCGGACTATCTGTGACTTAATAAATAATAAAGCAAAGAGAAAAACCTTCCTAACAACTGGAAATACACATTTATCCATCGGTTGTCTAGGCAAGAAGCTAAGACGATTGTGAAAAGCTGTAGAGATATCTCCCTGCTAAAAGTCGGTTACAAAATTCTCCCAGAATTTTTACTCCAGTGAACACATGAACTATAAGAACGCAGAATTGGTGAATACCAGGCATAATTCGCCTTTAATCGATAGTCTAGAATAAATCTTTAGCTTTAATACATTTCTAAAGTACAATGTCATCAGGAATACTCCAATCATTCGCACCTTCATAGACTTTAAGAAGGCATACAAATTCATTGACCTACAATCCTTTTCAACATCTTAGAACAGGGACTCGACTCAAAAGCACTGCCACTAATCAAACATGAACTTTCTGCCAGAAAACTGAAAGTTAAATTCGTTGGTGAAAGCCATTCGTGCCTCAAGGCGACGGTTTATCCTCACTGTTACTCAATTAATTGCTGGAAAAAATAATGAGAGAATGCGAAAAGCAACAGCAACCAAACAAGCAGAAATATTAAATGAATGTGCAGAAAAAAGTTACTTTTAAACCTATTTTCAGTAACATGAATTCTTCTCCTCAGCCGGCCGTTGTGGCAGAGCGGTTCTAGGCGCTTCGGACTGGAATTGCGCGACCGCTACGGTCGCAGGTTCGAATCCTGCCGCGGGCATGGATGTGTGTGATGTCCTTAGATTAGTTAGGTTTAAGTAGTTCTGAGTTCTAGGGGACTGATGACCTCAGATGTTAAGTCCCATAGTGCTCAGAGCCATTTGAACCATTTTTTTCTTCTCCTCAAAATTAAACACACAAAATTAGACACAATAAACGGCAAGGTAAAAAGAGCGCACATATGAAATACGTAGGTGAAATCCTCGGATCTACTGGAGGAGAGGAGATTTCACGAAAGATTCGACTACAAAAAATGCGCAATTGTTTCTTTGTCGTGAAGGCTACAAAGTCAGGTATAACAAACTACAGGACATATTGTATAATAAGAAATACGTGTCTGTTTACACAAAGGTAGACACTATAAGTAAGTAATCAAGCCTGAAATACTGTATGCTAAAGAGATCAAACACACCATACTAAAAGCAACACAAGAAACTTACTGAAGGAAGAATACAAAATAATGAGCAAAAATCTCTACGGAAACCACAGAGAACATGTTAAACCGAAAAGCAGACGTCAAAGAAGGTTATGTTCTATGGGCACATCAGCAGACTGCGACCAACAAGACTCGCCAGCAGAATTATTACATCGAAGGTGTCCAGTCAACAACGCCATGAATCACGCGAGTCAAACCTGAACTAGAAAAAATACAAATCGATCTAACAGAAAATAAAGACAGAACATATACAGATACTAGATACGCAGGTGGAATGTAATGTCAGACAACGAAGTCCCAAAGAAACGAGGAACAAAGTGGAATAAAGGCGAAAAGAGACTCCAAGGAGAAAAAGTGAAAGCATAGGGGAATATGACAAAGAAAGCTTAAATGAGGTTCTGTGTGGTCTTACAGGGTCTAAACATAAATAATAATAATAATGATAATGTAGCTCTCGCAAATCAGCAGTTGAGGTAATCTGCTGCCTGATTAGAACAGTCCACTACATGTACAAACATGTGTTTCAGAAGTCGCAACAGCAACGTGATTAAAAGCAACTATACAAATAGCGTACTGAGATGTTGGAGTTGGTAGCCGTGCGTGTATGAGATGTGCTTGCTTCTGTGTGTGTGAATGATATGTATGTCTCTCTTTTATTGAAGAAGGCTGTTGCCGAAAGCTGTATGGAAGTGTCTTTTAATTGTGCCTGTCTGCAGCTTGACGTGTCTTCTTTAGCGTGAGTAGCAATCTGTCTTTTCCTATAGTGTTGAAATTAAAACGGTTCAAATGGCTATAAGCACTATGGGACTTAACATCTGAGGTCATCAGTCCCAAAGACTTACAACTACTTAAACCTAACTAACCTAAGGACATCACACATATCCATGCCCGAGGCAGGATTCGAAACTACGAACGTATCATCCACGTGGTTCCGGACTGAAGCGCCTAGAACCGCTCTATCACAACGGCCGGCTTGAAATTCCTGCCTGGAGTTTCCATTGTTCAATACTGAGTAAAGTTAGAGAACTGTACGTTATACCTGACTTTGTAACCTTCACGACAAAGAAACAATTGCGCATTGGTTATGATCAGCTAGTTTTTGTGTGCTGTTCCACAAAGTGCCTAGCAAATATATGTTAGATGGGCGAAATTTCATGCGAAATCACAGCACAGGAAATCACAGGTGCCCGTTGTTCTTAAAACAAGACTCTGAGTTTCTTGCGGCATTCATGCCAACATTGTCCTGTTGATGTACCGGGTGCGGCGTTGCCTCAATCAGGGGCATCACGTCGGACTCCGAGGAATCCATGTTAGCAGATTTTGCTCCGATGGCACACAATAATGGCTCACTTGTCGAATGTAATGGCGCACCAAATCATATGAAATTGTGTTTGCACGATGTGCTACTCAACGAGGCATTCTGTCAAATTTCGGTTACAAAGGTAGTATCTAATACAGTATGTAGAACCGATTGAAGCCTACGTCTGGATTACGTCACCGTCAAGTCGGGTCTATGGAAGAAGCTATAAAGGCAGTTAGGACAGTATCCACCAGTTCTACAAGAACATAACCTGTACGATCCTCGAGAATGACAAGCAAATCTCCTAACAGGACCGACTGCTGTGTCGTGTCGAATCCACTCACAGGCCAAAATTTCGGTCATTGATATCGGCGGACTGGGCTGATACTTGTTCCCACGTCTGCCCTCCAGTTGCAGTGAATAATCTATCCGGCTACATAACAGAAGAAGCTGCTCACTCAAGTAGGAGCCATGAATCTGTATCATTAATTTCGATTGTTCGACAAATCTGTTGTCTATACCTTTATGAAATGGTGTTAATCAAAGTGCAATAGTGGTTCTAAGAACATGATTGATGATAATCTCAAATACACTAAGCGAATGAGAAATTAGCCAATAGTGGTAAAAATAAATGCTATTTTCAGAAAACGTGCTTATTTGCGGCAATAATAACCCCTACAATACACATCTGTTTATGTATCTTTTTTGTTTATTCGCATGTCATCTTGGTGTGGTATATGTTCCGTCTTTTACATATTTCACTAACTGAAAATCAAAGACATTATTTCATTAGAACTTTCAAGTTGTAGCCTCTGTTTCGATATTCCTTGATGCCAAATCATGTACTTTGTAAACACATCTCTTGATATTATGTTATAATAGGTTCCTGCCATTAGAGTTATTTAAGAGAACACTTACTTTCGTCTTCCACTAAAAAGGGGACGGCGCCTATTCGTCATCGCCGATTTCTTCCAGACTTATAGCATATGCAGGGGTTGCGCAGAAATAAATGTGACAGAACTGGGAGCCCCAGATGACCAAGCATTTGGAAGAAAATGGTATTTTCTGCGACCAGAAAATTTTTTTATTTCTAATTTTTATTTTAGTCAGACTGCAAATAAACCAAGATAATGCATTTATTTATATTTTCATAACTGGAAGAAAATTTAGGATTGTAAACAAATTTCCAGGGAAAAATGGTTAGCTGAAGACGAGAACTTGATATGTAAAATTAAATACTTTTATTATTTTACAGTTGATAGCTTACACATTCTGAGACGATATTCACTGTAAAAACAGGAGAAGTAGTAATTTTCTCGACATCTTGCTTATGTTATAATCGCTCCATTTCTACAATTACGCTGTTGTTTTAAAGATTGTGTACAAAAACAAACTTGGTTAACATTCATAGGAGGTTTTCTCTCATCGCACAGTTTGATAGCAAACTATGCGCAAGGCGCCATTTCGCCAAATACTGTCGAGTGCTGTAGAATGGACTGTATTTTGATTTCTTTTTCTCTTGCGGCGGGATGAGAAAGTTTTAAAGCTTTTTGATCAAATTCCTCAGCTGACGCTAAAATTGGACATCGCAGGATTACAATAGCATTTGTTGGGGGAGAGAAGGGGGTAATCAGTTTAATACTGCGTGATGGCAATCGCATTTTATTTTGAAAACCTCGTCTTATAATTCTGGATTTGTCCTCCCCGCAGGTCAATTAACAGAAGAAGTTTGTTCACATGCACTTAGGTTTTCATCACATAAAATACAGTACATTGAGCATAATCTCGGTTTATTTGCGGTATAAGTAGCGTAAAAATTGAAATAAAAAAAATCTACACACGGACTCAATTGCTCGATTACCGTTGTGTTCTTTTTCCGGTGTGTCAACCGCTGCATGGAAACTACGCCATCTGTAGTTCCCACTTCCGTCATATGCATTTCTGAGCAAGCCATGGACATACCATATATCATAAATTTGGACGATATCGATGATGACGAAAAGATGCGGTATCCTAGCGAGAATGGCGCGGTTTTGGTATTAATGAGTAAAACTCTCATAGAGCATTAAACCGAAATATGGGTCATTAGCGATTAAAGGGGCAGCTGTTACATTCTGTCTGGTTGTGATTGACAGCACTTTCGGGCTGAAAACATGACATCAATTATAATATACCAGTGCTTTATCGTAGAACTCGAAATGCTGGGATGCAGAATATTTGCAGCGTAACTCACAGATGTCAGGCGGGCTGCATACATTAGCAACAGACAGGCGTTACCCACTGGCGAGCTTAGTGGCTCACGTAAGAGTTCGCGAAAGCCGATAAGCAAGTTCATTTCTTCTGGAAAATAATCGAATTTCTTGAAATATATTATTTCCTGAGGAAAATGGTAAACAGGTTTTGACAATGAGAAGTATTTACGACTCCCAGCAACGTCAGGGTCAAAATCATATCGTTTGAGGGAAAAACCAAGGAAGATCGATAACCCGAAACGTCTGGGCCATAATGCAACTGTCACAGAAGCATAAAGAGAAATAATAAATCTGCGAACTAAAATTATTGACGTAATAAATCCAATGTTCATGGACAGCACTAACTGGCGTATTGCAGAACATAGTGATACTCAAGCCGTTCCTTTGTGTCTGTTCTTTCTTTTTCTTCCCATGATCTTTCATGTTCTCACCATGTCTCTTTTCTTCTTTCTTCAAACCACTTCTCATCTGCTGTTAACTTGGAAACCTTTCAAATGTAAACTTTCCTTCTGTGCATATCTCTTTCTGCTGCTTCTGTTGCTTTTATGTTGTATATATCGAAACATATTTTAACTTCTCTTGTCCAACTTGTTAATTTTTTCCCAGATCTACGTGAAGGTCTGTTTTGTCAGCCTGTTGCCATTTAAACTGTAGAAATGCTTCAAAAATATCCGTCTTCTTTTATTTATTATTTCTCCTTCATCTATATTTTGATACAATTGTTCATTACTTTCCAATTTCCAGGACTCTCATCTTCTCACTGGATCTAAAATTTTCCTCGCGATTTTTCTCTCTAATATTTCTAGTTTGTCTAATCAACAATTCACTGCTAGGGCTGTCCGCTGTGGCCTAGTGGTTCTAGGCGCTTCAATCCGGAATTGCGCTGCTGCTACTGTCGCAGGGTCGAATCCTACCTCGGGCATGGATGTGTGTGATGTCCTTAGGTTAGTTAGGTTTAAGTAGTTCTAAGTCTAGGGGACTGATGACCTAAGATGTTAAGTCCCATGGTGCTTAGGGCCGTTTGAACCATCACTGCTAGGCATTCATAGGTTTTGAGATGGGGAGTGATACATTGTATACAGTTAAGTTTCATCTTTAATTAACACTACAATGAATTTGTTAAAAATATTACATAATTTCTATATCTTAATTATACGATTAAAAGATGTCAATAATCGAATTGTTCAGTACTATATACAGAATTCGTACCTTTTGCTGTCTAGCTTAAGATTAGGATAAATATGTAACATGCCAAAACTGACTAATCAATGAGTAGGATATATAAAACTTAAATGTAAAGAGCTATGACGCCCTACAAAAAGGACTGAATGTGTGTTACTGTTTAATATATGTATAAAAATTATACCTCAATTCATTATAGTCCTGTGAAAGTACGCAAAATGTGTCTACACAAACGTCAAACTGCATTGTATGATCAAGGAGGGGGAAGGGGCTACGGAAAAGGGGGGTTAGTTTGTGTTAGTTTGTGTTATCTACAAGAAGCGTTTTTTCGCGAAAATTAATATCCTCTGCATATCAGGAAATATGAAAACAATGCATTACAACACGGTACTGAAACAAGACCCATTCAGCAAAGTAGTCCGATGTCAATAAAAAACTATGGTTTCAAAAAAAATGTAGTTCGTTTCCGATTAATTCTACAACTTATCACATTCGTAAATCTATTCAACCATTGAAGGAGTAGAGATGTCTTACCAGTATAATAAAATTTTCCAGATAACAAGTCATTTATGCACCAATTTGGCTGAAACAGCAGAGAGTTATGCTTATACGTAACAACGTTCCCTTCCATATCCCAGCCAAAGGACAGCTACGGTGCCCTATACTAAATGGTAATTATGTCCTGTTACTAAGTGATATGTGTGCTAAGTTGGGTTGTTGTTGCTCAATCTAATCCAGTCATAAACACACACACACACACATCTAGTTGTGTGTGTGTGTGTGTGTGTGTGTGTGTGTGTGTGTGTGTGTGTGAAGCTAGAAACAAACAATTAAAAGAGTCACAGTCTCATGTTATACACTCCATGTGAACAGGCTCAGAAGACCAAGCAATACTGACCAACCGCCGTGTCATCCTCATCCGACAGACGTCACTGGATCCGGATCTGGAGGGCCATGTGGTCAGTACAACACTCTTTCGGTCGTTGTTAGTTCTCGTGACCAGAGACGCTCCTTTTTAATCAAGTAGCTCCTCAATTGGCATCACAAGGGCTGAGTGCACGCCGCTTGCCGACACTAGGCCATCCGGACACAGACCCATCCAAGTATCAGCCAAGCCCGACAGCCCTCAACTTCGGTGATCTGACGGGAACTGGTGTTACCACTGCGGTAAGGCCGTTCACGTATTATATACAGTGTGACGGAAGTAAATAACTAGTATTGGAAAAAAGAGCACCGGCATAGAACTGTTTTCAGAGCGTCTGCTTGGATCTGGAAGACCCGGGTTCTACCTCAGACAGCGTAAATGATTTTCTCTATAGTAATTTCTTCTAAGAATCTTCCTCTAATGCTACCCTGGGAGGTTAAATAGTGATGATGCCGAGGTCCTCGATATCATTTTATGCTATAGGTTCTACTGTGTCTTAAAAACAGGCAATGGCAATGTTTTATCAAAGTTATTATTGTGGTCTTCTAAGTTTTTCCAGCAGATATAGTATTCCATCAATTTTCGAGTGTATCTTGAGGACAGCAACAATTCCTCTTGCAATATTTCTTTTGTAAATGTACAGGCCTATGAAGGCGAATCGGTGATTCGCTGCACGTGTCCACACGTCTCAACTTCTACGTTAACATGTTGAAAGCACTTCTTGATAATTACCGTATACATACAAGTATTCTGTGTTTAGATGTCGTTTTTGCAACGTTTTCAACTTAGACACATAAGTTTCGTCAACAACTGACAAAGTTGTTTCGATTGTGTGAATTATGACCCATTCGCATTTTGTTTCCTAGAACAACTTTGAATCACGCAGTTTTAGCATCTCACGGTAAAAATTGTCGCATATGGCCTCCTTGAACATGGCAGTACGAATTACTGCTGAAATATCGCAGGGGAAAGTGTTTTTCCCAGATACAAGCCCAGATAATGAAGGAATAAAGTTATTACTGTACACATTGTTATAAATGTTGAGAGGGGTCTGTTATTTTTGCACTCATTCCTTAATTTTACCTTTCCCTGTCTGATTTCTGCTATTCAATATTTCTGTAAGTTACATTTTGATCTATCACATGCCGTTGTTTGTAGGAGGATTTTCTGTTGGACATTTTTTTTAAATTATGCTATGCAGATCAGCAGCCTCGGTCCTTTTCATATATCAAGTCTGAATGAAGTCACCTAAATGAAATGAGAACATGATGACATAACTTTAAGAGTAGAGGAAGTTACTTTTTTTATTCTTCTCTGGCGGGAACAAGTCTCAACGACTGAAGCCAGTCTCACCACTGTTTTTAAAATCGAGTCCTTTTATTGATCATGTAGAAACCCGCGCAGATCCTTCCACAACTTTCTGGAACATTTCTCAGTCTAAATAAAGTCTAGGGTTAACGGCTACCCGTTCTTTTCCGGCCCCCTGGTTAGCATAGCAGCTCATGTTCTTAAAAGGCGCGGGAATAGGTCAGTTGCGCCCATACATAATAAATACTGACTTTAGACATTTTGTGCGGGGGAATGTTGTAAAATGTTTTCACGAGCGACGTCGGACACTGGCAGCTGGTGAATACATACATTTGTGATGGAATGTTGTGTTCGATATTAACACGAGTTGAAATTTTATAAGGTAAGTCGCATTCAGAACTGATGGTATCGGCATCCTCAGATGTACGTATTCATTTTCGTGCGAAACTTATAAATTCGAGTGATTGTGTGGCTTCGTAATAAGTTGCGTGGTCTCTATGAAACCGGTGGTTAATTTTTCAGTAGGTCTCTTTCGCGATCCTCCGCTGCAGCTGGGTAGCCATCGTACCAATTACGTTCGCTCTTAAATGAATGCTGAGCGAACTTTATGATTTTTCTCTTGGCGCGGTGACGGACGTCACGTGGTCACCAACTTCGACTGTAATCTCCTTAGCTGGAAGGATCTCAGACCCACGAGTCTAATGAACCCCAGTAGTCACGGTGTCAAATGAATAATCTGCGACTTTTGGCCTTTAACGTAGTTTGGGGCGACAGGCTGTCCTCTCTTGTTAATTTCTATCTCTCTGGTATCCCCAAGTGAGGGCATGACCGTAGATTCATTCAAACGTAGATCATTCTGTCGGATACCCCCGCAAACGTACCGCGATCCATCCCTACTTTGCGCTTTGCGTGTGCGCAAGCGACTAAAGCAGAGTAACCTTGTCTATGTATTTGCCTATGTGCAGTCCGCTACTAAGCTTTGTGTAAGTCACCAGTTTTTTTAACACAAACACCTTATCGTCCAAGACTGTTTCGTTTCCTTTCCCTCAGAGAGGTTTAGCGATTATCCTCTAACTTATCAGAGATCAAGTTCAGTGAATGCGAGTAAATAACTCACCACTCCATGGCGAATCCGTTGCATTTGTGTTACGTTTTTTGTTCCTTTCTGGTAGGTCAAATGCATTATATGAGTTACTAAATGTAATGCCTAGATGAGTTGCTTTAATAAATCGGGATCCTGTAGGGCCGTTGAACATGCCACTCGGCGAGACATGGCCAATGAAACCTTACCCAGTGTACCAACTAAAATACATTTCCCCCTTTCCCGTACGGAGTCTGTTTGGGTTTGTAAATGGAAATGAAGAGCAGCTCTCGACGGCAAATTAGTACCAATTAGTATAATGTTCCTTCGCGAAACTATAGAAAGAGTTCCAACGAACGCGAAGATGTTATTATCCATAATGAGAAGAAGGGACAGATTTCTTGAGAAGCTCAGCTGCACTTGTCGAGAAGTCAGACGGCCGCTTCGGCTGTGCGAAAGGGATTCCATGTCGGTCTGCTTGCACTCACTCGTCGCCGGAGATGCGGTGCCAAGGCTAGGCTCTGCAAACATAGCGTGGCTGCACATAGCGCCCCTCCAAGACAAACAAATCCGCCACACCAACTCGCTGCAACTGAAGCAGGATTGGCTAGAGCAACGTCACACCGCGGAACTATCCGCAATCTCTGACGCGCGGAAAATCTTGCTGTGGTACTTGAGTATTTTCGATCATACACTGAGTTGGCAAAAATCGTGGGATATTTCTTAACATAGTGTCGGACCTCCATTTGCACGACGTCACAAACACGACATGGCATGGATTCAATGTGTCGTTGGAAGTCCCCTGCAGAAATATATAATAATTGCGGAAGTGTTGCCACGGTAGGATCTTGTGCACGAACTCACCTCTCGATTATGTCGCACAAATGCCCGATAGGTGGTTTGGAAACCAAGCGCTAACAGTTGCGGCTTGGTGACGTGACGCATTCTCAGCCATCAAAATTCCTTTTTTGTTGAGGCACATGAAGTCCATGAATCGGTGCAAGTTAGGTTCGGTTGGACCAGAGGACCCAGTCCGTTCCATGTAAACATGACCCACACCGTCATGGAGCCACCACCAGTTTTCACAGTGCCTTGTTGACACCTTGGGTCTATGGCGTTTTAGCGTCTGCGCCACACTCGAAACCCATCATCAGCGCTTACCAAATGAAATATGGACTCAACTGACCAGGGCATGATTTTCCAGTCGTTGAGGGTCCAACCGATGTGGTCACGAGCCTAGGAGAGACACTGCAGGCGATGGCGCGCTATTACCAGAGGCACTCTCGTCGGTTGTCTGCTGCCTTAGTCCATTAACAACAAATTTCACCGCACAATCGTAACGAACATTCTTGCCATACATCCCAAAGTGATTTATGCGGTTATATCACGCTTTGTTGGCGTTGACAACTCTACGCAAACACCATTGCCCTCGGTCATTAAGTGAAGGCCGTCGGCCAATGCGTTGTTCGTGGTTAGAGGTTTTGCCTGAAATTTTGTGTATTCCGTACACACTTGACACAGTGGATCTCCAGAGTACTGAATTCCCTAATAACTGCCGAAATGGAATGTCCCACGCATCTAGCTCCAACTACTACTCCAGGTTCAGTCTGTTATTTCCCACCGTGCGGCCATAATCACGTCGGAAACTTCTTCACATGAATTACCTGAGTGCAAATGACAGCACCGAAAGTGCACTGCCCTTTTATATCTTGAGTACGCAATACTGTCGCCATTTGTAAATGTATATATCGCTATCCCATGACTTTTATCATCTCAGTGTACGAATTAATTCGAAGAAAACGGTCTATTGACACACAGTCATCACAGATTCAGAAAATACCGCTCGCGTACAACAGAACTAGGTCTTTATTTTCACGATGTAATGTGTTCTATCGACAGAAGATCTCAGACTGATTCCATATTTCTAGATTTCCAGAATTCACATAATATCGTTCCTAAAAAGCGGCTTATGATCAAATTGAGTGCCTATGGAGATCGTATCAGGTGTGCAACGCGATTCGCGGTTTTCCTGTCAGAAAGGCCTATTGAACTACTGGAAATCATCGAGTAAAACAGAAGTGATATGTGGCGTTCCCTAAGGAACTTTTATAGGCCCTCTGCAGCGCCTAATCTATATAAACGCTTTACGAAACAATCTGAGTAGCCTTCTTGGACTGTTTGCTGAAGATGCTGCCATTTACCGTCTAGGAAAGTCATCAGAAGATCAAATCCAGATGCAACATGATTTGGACAAGACCTCTGTGTGTTGCGAAAAGTAGCAACTGACCCTAAATAATGAAAGGTTTGGGGCCTCCAAATGAGTTCTAAAACAAATCCGTTAAAACTCTACTGCACGACAAATCGCACACATCTAAGGACTGCCAGTTCTACTAAATACCAAGGGATTACAGTAACGATCACACATTTAATGTCAAGGGGAAGACGAACCACGCACTATGTATGTTACTGGCAAAGCACTTAGAAGATGCAAACCTCCACTAAAGAGACAGCGTACACTACCGTTGTCCTTCCTCTATTACAGTACTGCAATGTGGTATGCGATCCTTGACGAAAGACATCGAAAAAGTTTAAAGAAGAGCAGTTTCTTTTGTATTATAGTGAATAGGGGAGAGAATGTCGTGGATATGACACGCGAGTTGGAGCGGCAGTCAATGAAATTTCAGTCACCAACTTTCTCCTTCGAATGCGAAAATATTTTCTTGACGCCCATCTACATAGGGAGAAATGATAATCTCCATAAAATAAGAGAAATCAGAACCCTGACGGAAAAATTAAAATTTTCGTTCTTAGCCCGTGCTGTTCGAGAGTGGAACGGTAGACTAATACGTAATGTGTAAATGGTCAGCCGGCCGAAGTGGCCGCGCGGTTCTGGCGCTGCAGTCTGGAACCGCGAGACCGCTACGGTCGCAGGTTCGAATCCTGCCTCGGGCATGGATGTGTGTGATGTCCTTAGGTTAGTTAGATTTAAGTAGTTCTAAGTTCTAGTCGACTAATGACCTCAGCAGTTGAGTCCCATAGTGCTCAGAGCCATTTGTAAATGGTCCGATGAATTCTCTGCCAGGTACTTAAGTTTGAATTGCAGTGTAGTCATATAGATGAAGAAGGTATTGGGTAACCTCAGGTGATAATATGTTACCATCACCAATGAGTAAGAGATTGTTTCAGAAAATACCCGATTTTTTTTTAAATAGTGCCTACTTTGTCCGTCCAGGTAGTGCTGAAACGGATTTCATTCCTGGGGTATAAGCGATGTAGGCACAGTGGTTATGGTAGCACCTGGAACTAAACTCTGTAAGCAATACCCATAAAAGTACTACTACTACTAGTAGTAGTAGTTTTATTCACCCGTAAATCAATTTTACAGGGCTATAGGACATGTCTTGATATTACAATTTAAGAACAGTAAACATAAGATAACTCTTATATACAGGCATTTACGTGCATTTAAGAAGTCAGTTGTGACCAGGCAGTGTTAAGTAGTGGACGTGTGGCGTGTGTCAACGTTGTTGCGTCACAAACCGCAATGCAGCAATATCTCCAAGGCAACTGTTCAAGACATTCTGCAGAGTGTTTTGAAGAAGAGCAAAGTCTGTGCAAAGTTTTTCAGACACGCTTTGATTCCCGAACGAAACGGCGACGATTGTACTCCTGCCGCGACTAGACTGAAATGCAAAACGCGGACGTTCCTTATCTCGAAAAATTTATCGCGGGTAACGAGATTTGGCGTTGTCAATACAAACCTACCACAGAACGACACAGTGTTGAAATTCACATGGAAGATCGACGCTTTGACGACATAACGTACATTCAAGTCAATGTTAGCGCGAGATGGCCGGCCGGTGTGGCCGTGCGGTTCTAGGCGCTTCAGTTTGGAACCGCGTGACCGCTACTGTCGCAGGTTCGAATCCTGCCCCGGGCATGGATGTGTGTGATGTCCTTAGATTAGTTAGGTTTAAGTAGTTCTAAGTTCTAGGGGACTGATGACCTCAGATGTTAAGTCCCATAGTGCTTAGAGCCATTTGAACCATTTTTAGCGCGAGATGAACTTGTACGATAGACTTGTACGATAGTTTCACATGATTGTAGGAAAGTTTTGTGCGATATACTCAAGTCGGGAGAGAATATGTAGAACAACTGAGGCATTAAGAACACCATCTCACCTTTTCTCTATTTTTTTATTATTCCAGTCTCGAAAGCTTTTTGACTGCCGGTATACTTTCGGTTTGCAGATTTTTATCTTTACTTCCTACTATTACCCTTTTCTAATCTTGCTTTAAAAATGCAGAAATACAAAGTTGTGCGCTGTATTAAACTAAGCAAAACGTGGTATGCCGTGACTACAGTATTAATAAGTCACAACTGAAAACAGTCAACTCATACCTCTACCTTATTTTAGCCATTTATGGGGGTATGAAATGGAACGATCACGTAGGTAAAGCAGATGCCTGTTTTGAACGACTGGTAAGATACTGGGATATTGTAATTGGTCTACAAAAGAAGATTGCTTAAAAACATTTGCGTGACCCATCCTAGAATATTGCTGGAGCATTTCGGATGTCTAATCTATCTATACTGGAATGGATCCCTATTCCCAGTGACGATGTCGAACCTCCCTGCGGACTAATTAAAGCTTTATTTCTCGTCTCGTTGATGTAGGATTCCTTGAAGCAAGAAGTATCCGGACGACACAAATTGCCAAGACTCAAAAACTACAAAAAACGTTTAGGAATTTGATTCATATTGCTCGTTATATACGATAAAATCTTTGTATGCATATCACATGGTTTATTAGGAATTGGTCCACAACCTGCGCAGAGCGTAAACACACTGCGTAGCGGGAGAACAGCTAATTAGTTCTGACCCCCACCTCGATATGGAGGAAAGAAATAAAAATACATTGTTCCAAATCTCTTCATTAGTCCCTGAGCAAATTAAGTCAGATTTTTTTCAAATGTCTCTGGAAAAATATTGTTATTGCAGTTGAAGACCGTTCTACGTATGTGTTTAACCGATATAATGTAAGTGATTTATAACAGCAAACAGTCGACTGGGGACGTTACAGAATCATAGGAATAAAGACGAAGACCGGACACTGAAACTATATAAAGTAAGGAAGCCCGAATGGTTTATCTGACCAATGGGAGAGTATCAGGGAAGTGCTGAAAAACGTGAATTGGCAGACCCAGAAAATGTTAAAGTACTGCTCTTTTTGACATACGCTCTCCTTGCTTTTGCCAGTCAATGTTAAAGTACTGCTCTTTTCCACATACGCTCTCCTTGCTGTTGCCAGTCTGCATTTTACATCCCCTTTACTAGTGACATAACCACTTAGTTCGCTCCCAAATAGAAAAAAAAAGGTCTACTACGTTCAGTGTCTCCTGATGTAATTTCCTCAGTATTACTTGAGTTTATTCGCTCAGGTTTCTTTTGCTTTACCTATGTTGATGTTCATCTTAAAATCGCTTTGTAAGACGCTATCCATTGCGTTAAGCTGAGTATTTTGCCGCCACGGACAGGTTTACAATGTCATCGCCATCTTAAGTTTTTTTAATTTTTCTTTTTATTTCCTCTCTCTCTACATAACAACATGATAAATGGTATAACATGTTCTAAACTGTAAAATACTACAAGGGGTAAGTTGTTTACCCCGCATGTGAGTACATTATTTTTTAAGTTATTCGTGCGAAACGAAACGTGTGTGGTCAGGTGTTGTATTCCTGTATGTTAGAGTGAAAAAACCTAAGTCCTATTTTAATTAATCGTCAATGGGATCGCGGCCAATCAGCAGGAGTAAACAAACGTTACGTCAGAAGATTGCTTTGCTTATTTGAATACATCTTTGATGACAGAATGTGTAAATAGTAAAATGAAGCAAAAATAAACTGTGTCACGTGTGCATTCAAAGTTTAACAAGCATTACTATGTTGAACAAACACACAGATTAAACACTTCTTTTCCATATTTAATGAAGCAAATTATTTTAGAACAATTACTTCAGCAAATTGTTATATTTACGTAATGGTTCTACAGTACATGTGTTCAAAGAATGCATACCCCTTAGTCCACAGAACTGCCTGTGTTTTTGTAGCAAGCAGTATGTTAGTGATAAAACTTCCATCGTCAGCAATAAACTCATCTACGACGAGTAGCATAAAAACTGTACTAGTAGAAACTGTTGAAAAGTCCGAAAAGCTTACAGATTTCGACGTTTATGTAAATGTGGTTCGTAATTTAGCAATTATCCAAGGATAGTATTACCTGCAGTGATGTGCACGTACTTTTCTTGTAGCATGGATGGAACTTCTTTTTTTCTTTTTTACTTTAAGCGCCTGGGCATTGGATCAGGCTAGAGCCAAATCCCTTCATATGACCAAAGAAATATTATTAATTCTCCTACGATTTATTTCATACTTCATGTACAGCCATGTGTTGCTAATGAAACTGAACTGTAAAATGTCGTACCGTTATCTATGGTACTTGCTGGTTTGCTGCGTTTAATCAGAGCTCAGTTATGACATTTCATAAGCCATGTTTCACAACTTTAAGTAACTGTGTTGATAAATGTAGACAGTTGTTTTCCTTATGTGAATTTTTTTTAGTTCTGATGCAATTATGTCATAGCAGTATTTTCCATGGGTGGATAGTAAGGGATTATAAATTATGAGTTCTTAGCACATCGCTTTATTAGGGTCCTTTTTCTAAAATTATTGTAGTTGTGGAGGACTATCCGTTTAATTGGTTAAAATTATATGTGTGGTCTTAATTTGTGATATCCTTGTGATTGGATGTCAGTTTCTATTGTGAATATTGTTGAGTTGTGCAAGGAAGTGTTTCATGAGATAAAATTGAAATTTAAGCTGTTACAATAACATATTTTAAGAGGTACAGGACACGGATTTAGCGAAGCGGAATGTATTGGAGGTTTACTGAATGTCAGAGGAAAATTTTAAAATTATTTGTTTTACATCAGTAGCTCAAAAAGGGATCAAACAATGCTGCACAGTTATACCGTGTTCTGTTGTAGTACTCAGTTCTTAGCAACATGATAAATTCTCGTAATATTGTCTACACTAGTAAATTCCCTTTTCGTTTGTATGTAGGACACCAGCTAATAAAAATTACAACTTCATAAAATAAGAACTTCATTTACTGTTAACTTTCTTACTAGACTTTTGCAAATCGTACTGAACTTCGAAATACGCTCTAAATACACTAGTTTTATAATAAGGCAAAAACTTTATTAACCTTTCTTGTCATTAGCAAGCGTATATAACCATTCACTTCGCCTGCTTAGCTGAATGGTAACGTGCTTGCTTACCCTGCAGCGGGCCCGAGTTCCATTCTCGAACGGGTTGGAGATTTTCTCCGCTCCTAGAATGGGTGTTGTGTTGTCCTCATCATCATTTGATCCTCATCACCGACACGCGAGTTGCCCAATGTGTCATCGACTGAAATAACACTCGCCCTCGGCGCCGAACTTCCCCGGATGGGGCCTCAAATGGTTCAAATGGCTCTAAGCACTATGGGACCTCAACATCTGAGGTCCTCGGTCCCCTAGACTTAGAAATATTTAAACCCAACTAACCTAAGGACATCACACACATCCATGCAGGATTCGAACCTGCAAACGTAGCAGCAGCGTGGTTCCGGACTGAAGCGCCTAGAACCGCTCGACCACAGCGGCTGGCGGATGGGACCTCCTGGCCAGCAGTGCCATACGATCATTTCCTTTTTTGATGATAATTTAAAATGCATATAAAATATACAATCACTATTTAACTTAAACCTGATCGTTAAAAGCAATTTATTTCTTAAGCACTGCCCAACTCTTTCACAGGTCTTTTTCTCAAAACTTCAGACGACGTTACTTTTTATTTCAGGGAGACAGCAAAATTAAACAAAGTTTAATAAATTACCAGACTCCCACTTCCTTGACAGTCCTTTCCTACCTGTACTGAACAGAACTGTAACACGCTTTATGTTCGCGAGCACAACAACACGGTACAAACATCCCTTCACTGGTTATTAAGTCTGCTGATTCCTCAGATTCATGTGCCTTTTGTCTTAGCACCTAGTGGGACCTCGGCTGCACGTTCCCCTGTCCTCGCTGATGCCTTGCCAATCCACGCATGGTGATATAGGACAGTGGATCAGTAAATAGCTGATACAGCTTCTGTGCCTACCCTGTTCGTCTCATCATCAGATGCAGAGTCCATCGCTCTACCTGCTGCGTGTGTCGGTGCCCAGCTGTACCGTACTGCTCCGCTCGTCGCGCCCTCTCTTGGTGACCACAGTTCGTACTCGGAGGCAGCCACACCACGCTCGTGCTCGCAGCTCTGTTCGCAACTCCGCTCTCCAACTGAACTTCCTCTGGTCTCCCTCTAAAAAACTCAGATATCAATTAGCTGTTTACCTTCTGTCTCTGAAAAAGAACCGAAAAGATACGACTCGACCACTGTCCAGCGAGGTCGATACTCCGATACGGCTCAGTATTTATTTGTAATCTCATATCAAGCTATGATTAAAATATCAGTTTATAGGAATTGTTTGTCTAACAGTTTTCTATCTCACCATTTATGGCCGTCCTATCACCCTCACGCCCACCCTTAAGTACCTTGGCGTCACCATTGACCGTCGCCTCTCCTGGACCCCCCATCTCCGGACAATCCAAGCCAAGGCACGCTCCCGACTCCATCTCCTCAAGCTCCTTTCTGGCCGTGCATGGGGTCTGGACCCGTCCACCATCCTCCACACCTATAAATCCCTTATCCGCCCTATCTTCTGGTACGCTTATCCCACCTGGATCTCCGCCCCTCCTACCTTCTACAAATCCCTTCAAATCCTAGAATGCCATGCACTCCGCCTTGCGGATCCTCTATGACCTTATTCCGTTCCTTCACCTCCTTATTTTCCTCGAATGGATACAGATCCTCTACACCTCCTGCAAACTTGATCCCCTTCACCCACTTGTCTCCCCCATCCTCTCCCACCCCCATCCACTGCTGCGCCTGCATTCCCACATCCCACCTGCTCTCCCACATCCCACCTGCTCTCCATCTCTCCACTCTCCATACCCTCGCCCAAGGTGGCATCCACCAAGTCCCCCTCCCTGACGATGGCCTCATCCCCTCCATCTACCCCTCCTAACAACTTTGATCCTCCTGTGTTTTCTCCCGAGGGCACCCTCTCTCCCTTCTCTCCCTCCTCTCTCCCTCCCTCCCTCCTCCCCCCAGGCTTCCCCTACCCCCTACCCTCCTTCCTCCCACTCCCATCTCCTCTGCCACTGGCATCTACACACTCGCCTCTCCCTTCTCCCCCCTTGTTTCCCCTTTTGGCAGGTCCCCGGACTCGCACACATATAGTGAACTTTTACGCGCCTGAGATCATCGCCTAGTGTTTGCGTGTGTCGTCGTGTTCATGTTCAAGTGATCCAGTGTTACTCGTTTGTGCTTGAACGTTCTAGTGTGCCATCTGTCATCTCTGTGCCTGTCCATGTGTCTGAACATTTTTATTTCTGACTCTGCGCCCGTGAACGGGCGAATGTCTTCTTTTGTATCATTAGTTTTATCTGTAGCCGAAGAGCGGCGTAATATGCTGCTGCTGGCCTACCTGTATCAGGTGTGAAATTAAGAATAAGGAAAAAAAATCTAACAGTTTTTAGTTTTGACTACGATTTATTATCGACATGAAGGTAATTATTTCAAAATTATTATTTAATTAAATTATGTTGTGAGAGTGTTCTGGAAAGAGTGAGAGATAATATAGAGAGGTCATATGTGAAGCGTGAATGTTTATTTTATTAAAAACTGAGTCGACGTATGCGTGGGAAAATTTCCTGCAGTTGTGAATCATCCGTTACGTATGTCGATTGTGAATGCTTTAGTATGAAAATAGATACTTAGACGACTAAAAGTCATGGGATAGCAATATGAACCTATACAGATGCACAAGGTATATGAAACGGAAGAGCATTGGCAGTGCTGTAATTTGTACTCAGGTGATTCGTGTTAAAAGATTCCCGACGTGATTATGGCCACAAGGTGGGAATTAACATACTTTGAGCGCCAAATGGTAGCTGGAGCTAGATGCATGGGACATATCATTTCGGAAATCGTTAGGGAATTCAATTTTCTGTCATCTTTTTTTTCCTTTATTGTCATTTTAATATCTTGTACAAAACGCAGGCAGGCAGTGGCCTATCTAAGCCGCTCTTCGGCTACAGAAAACCATACAACAGATAACATGTAAACAGATATACAGAAAATATGAATATGAAAAAACGGGTGACACACATAATGATAATAACGAAGACGTTCGAACTCAAGAGACTGAACTTCATAAGCAAGTGCAACTGTACACAAACGCACAATGAGTACTCTGTCGAACGGTAGAGTACACTGAAGAGACACAATTGCACTGGAACGGAGAAACACTGCACAGAAAACATTGACGATGATCTTCCATGCACTGCACACACTATTGCACAAAAAGGGGGGGGGGCTACCACAGGAAATATGGGAGGTAGGAGGTAGGTGGGGAGGACGCCAGTGGCAGAGAGGAAGTGGGGGGGGGAGGAGAGGGTAGGGTTGGGTGTGGAAGCCCGGGGCGAGAGGAGAGGGAGAGAGGAGGGGCAAGGAAGTTAGGAGGGAGAGATGGGAAAGAGGGAGCCCTGGAGGAAAGGCTCAGGAGGGGGGAAGGTGAGGATCAAATCTAGTAGGAGGGGTAGACGGAGGGGACGAGGGCTTCATCTGGGAGAGGGAGTTAGCGGAAGCCACCTTAGGTAAGTGTATGGAGGGTAATAATATGGAGGGAATGAGATGCAGGAGTACAGGCATGGCAGTGAATTGGGATGGGAAAGGACGGGAGAGACAGGTGGGTGAGGTGGATCAAGTTTATGAGAGGTTTAACGGATCTGTATCCATTCAAGGAAGAGGAGGAGGTGTGGGAAAGGAATTAAGTCATAGAGGGGCCATGTGTGGGATGGGAGAAAGATGCGATAGGCGAGGTGGAGCACATGGTGTTCCAGGATTTGAAGGGACTTGTAGTAGGTAGGAGGGGTGGAGATCCAGGTGGGATGGGCATAAAAGAGGATGGGGCGGATGAGGGACTTATAAGTGTGGAGGACAGTAGAGGGGTCCAAACCCCATGTGCGTCCAGAGAGGAGTTTGAGGAGTTGGAGGAGTTGGAGTTGGGAGCGTGCCTTGGCTAGGATTGTACGGAGATGGAGGGGAGGGGGGTCCAGAAAAGTCGGCGGTCAAGGAGGGTGACGCTAAGGTACGGCCATAGACAGTGATATAAAACTCAAGGAGACGGAAGGAAGGGGTGATTTTGCCTACAGTGATTGCTTGGGATTTGGAAGGATTGACCTTGAGCAGCCACTGGCTGCATCAGATGGTGAACCGGTCAAGATGGGATTGGAGAGGGTGCTGGGAGCGAGGGCAAGGAAGGCGATGTCATCGGCGTATTATAGAAGGTGTATGAGGGGTGAAGGCGGCGGCATGTCCGCCGTATAAAGGAGGTAGAGAAGAGGAGAGAGGACGGAACCTTCGGGTACACCAGCGGAGGGGTAGAAGGTGTAGGGATCTGTGTTATGGTTGGTGACATACGAAGGATGTTGAGAAAGAAAGGAGGCGATCAGACGGACGTAGTTAATAGGGAGGGCAAAGGTTTGCAGCTTGAAGAGGAGACCAGAATGCCATACACGGTCGTAGGCACGTTCAAGGTAGAGAGAGAGGAAGATGGCGGAGTACGGGAATTTAGTTGTTCGGAGAGGAGGTGAGTGAGGTGAAGGTGAAGATCTTCAGCAGAGAAGGATGGCCGAAAGCCACATTGGGTAGAGGGGAAGAGGCAGTGCATGTGTATGCTGACATCCACAGTGTCAGGCATTACCTCTCACTACGGACAACGCCGTAACCGACGGCCATCACTCAACAACTGAAAGCAGCGGCGTTTGCGTAGAGTTGTCAGTGCTATCACACAAGTAACACTGCCTGAAATAACAGCATAAATCAATGTGGGACGTCCGACGAACGTATCCCTTAGCACAATGAGGCGAATATGGGGTTCATGGGCTATGGCAGCAGACGACCGACGCGAGCTCCTTTGCTAACAGCACGACATCGCCTGCAGCGCCTCTCCTGGGTTCGTGGCCGTATCGGCTGGACCCTAGACGAAATCTGTGGCCTGGTCAGATGAGTCCCGATTTTAATTGGTAAGATCGGATGGTAGTGTTCCAATGCGGTACAGACACCTTTAAGCCGTGGACCCAAATTGTCAACAAGGCACTGTGCAAGCTGGTGGTGCCTCCACAATGCTGCGGGCTGTGTTTAGATGCAAAGGACAGTGTATTCTGGTCCATATGATACGATAATTGACTGGAAATGGTAATGTTCAGCTACTTGGAAAACATTTGCAGCCATTCATGGACATCATGTTCTCAAATAACGATGGAATTTTTATTGAAGACAATGCGCCATGTCAGAACACTCCGGACATTTCGAAAGAATGATTTGGCCACCTAGAACACCCAACTTGAATCCCTTCGAACATTTATAGGTCATAATCGACAGGTCACTTCGTCTATAAACCCCTGCACTGGCAAGGACGGCTGTAGAGGCAGCATGGCTCAGTATTTCTGCAGGGGACTTCCAACAACTTGTTGAGTCCATGCCACGTCGAGCTGATACACTACGCTGGGCAAAAGGAGCTCCGACACGATATTAGGAACTACCCCATTGTTTTTGTTACCTCGATGTAAGTTCCAGCAGCCAAGTGATCGGTAATTCTGATTTTAATTTGCGTTTTTTTGTAAATTTTGTGTTGCAAATTTATAATTTGTTTCGTTTTTCCCGCGATTAGTGTTTGGATTTGTGCTTCTGGTTAGTGGGTTATGGTGTCGCACGGTAGCAGTCTTACTGGCTAAAACATGTGTAGCCACCCTACATAAATTTCGTCTAATCCATTCATCCGCTTCATTTACCATAAAACTGAAGGGACTACAGTTTGATATCATTTGGTGAAAGATTGCAATTTTTAAGTGGAATACTTTCGAAGGTATTCGTGTGTGATATTTCCGGTCGATTACAACTCCGAATGAAGTGTTTCGTAAATTTACGGAACATTATGGCTAGCAGTTCTTTTTACGAAAACCACTGAACGACGGATGTAGTATCTCGCGAGTAGCTGTGGGTCAGCAACTGTTTGGATCGCTGCGTGTGCACTATGTGATCAAAAGTATCCTGACATCCCAAAAATATAAGATTTTCATATTAGGTGCATTGCGCTGACACCTACTGCCAAGTAGTCCATATCGGCGACCTCAGTGGTCATTAGACACCGTGAGAGAGCAGAATGGGACTCTCCGCGGACCTCAGGGACTTCGAAAGCAGTCAGGTGACTGGGTGTCACTTGTCTCATACGTCTGTACACGAGATTTCCACAGTCCTAAACATTCCTAGGTCCACTGTTTCCGATGTGACTCTGAAGTGGAAACGTGATGGGAGACTTACAGCGCAAAAGCGTACAGGCCGACCTATTTTGTTGACTGACAGACACCGCCTACAGTTGAAAAGGATCATAATGTGTAATAGGCAGACATCTACCCATACCATCATACAGGAATTCCATACCGCACCAGGATCCACTGCAAGTACTATGACAATTAGGCGGGAAGTGAGATAACTTGAATTTTGTGGTCGAGCGGCTACTCGTAAGCCACACACCACGCCGGTAAATGCAAAACGACGCCCGCTTGGTGTAAGGAGCGTAAACATTGGACGATTGAACGGTGGAAAAACATTGTATGGAGTGACGAATCACGGTACACGATGTGGCTATCCAATGGCAGGGTGTGGGTATGGCGAATGCCCGGTGTACGTCATCTGCCAGCGTGTCTAGTGCCAACAGTAAAATTCGTAGGCGTTGGTATAATGGTGTGGCCGTGTTTTTCATCGAGGGGGCTTGCACCGTTGTTTTGCGTGGCGCTATCACAGCACAAGCCTACACTAATGTTTTAAGCATCTTTTTTTCCCCTCTGTTGAAGAGTAATTCGGGGATGGCGATTGCGTCTTCCAGCAAGATCGAGCACCTGTTCATAATGCACGGCCTGTTGTGGAAAGGTTACACGACAATAACACCCCTGTAATGTACTGACCTGGACAGACTCCTGGCCTGAATCCTATAGAACACCTTTGAGATGTTTTGGAACGCCGATTTCGTACCAGGCCTCACAGACCGACATCGATACCTCTCCTCAGTGTAACATTCCGTGAAGAATTGGCTGCCATTCCGCAAGAAACCTTCCAGCACCTGATGGAACGCGTGGAACGCGTTCCTGCGAGAGTAGAAGCTGTCGTCAAGGCTAAAGGTGGGCCAACACCATACTAAATTCGAGTATTACCGATGGGGTGACGCCACGAACTTGTAAGTCAATTTCAGCCACGTTGTAACGTCCCCTTAGAAAAATTAATGAATTACTGTGTCGATAAACTGACACACAATATTTTAGCGCAACGCAATCTGACTTTCAAAAATCCCTACAAAAGAATGGCCCTGACTAACATTAACCTATACCTTTCACAAATAACTTACTTCACAAAAATCTCCGTTACTCGAACTACTGCAATACAGCGAGCGCCAATACTGCAAGCTAAATAAAAGATTCTAACTACTGAAGGCACTAACTACTGATAGGCATAGTTAGAAAATGAAAGATTTTGATAGAGAACAAACAATGTATTTACCTTAATAGTGTTCAAAAGTCATAATATATATACATCAGTTCATGACATCCAGTCTTGCAAATTTACTGTCTCTGTCCAGATCATCCGCTCTCACCACTGCTGGCGGCTCACCTCCAACTGCGCAACGCTACGCGCTGTTAACAGCCAACTGCCCAACACTACAATAGCAAACAACAATGCAAACCAGTCACAGACTGCACACAGCACAGCCAGTGATTTTCATACAGAGCGCTACGTGGCGTTACCAATAAAATAATGAACTTTTAGCCGGCCGAAGTGGCCGTGCGGTTAAAGGCGCTGCAGTCTGGAACCGCAAGACCGCTACGGTCGCAGGTTCGAATCCTGCCTCGGGCATGGATGTTTGTGATGTCCTTAGGTTAGTTAGGTTTAAGTAGTTCTAAGTTCTAGGGGACTAATGACCTCAGCAGTTGAGTCCCATAGTGCTCAGAGCCATTTGACCCATTTTTTTAAAATGAACTTTGTACCTATTCACAACTTGCAGAACTGTCACGTAGCAGGAGCTATGCGGGTTGTTTGGTAGGTATTGGTCAGTATTTCTTCAACGCTGCTTTTCATGGAGTGGAGTAATGTCTATTCATACAGAGCGGAAGCGACGGACTTCAAGAAACCTATCCAGTGAGGTGGACTGAATATTCTGCACTGAAACTGAAACATTGACTTCTTGGCGTAACTGTTATTTAAATTAGGTGTAGAAGATAGAAGAAAAGAACCCGCCTGACCTCAAGTTTATCTGTGGGTTCTGATATCAGTGTTAGGCCAAAGTGAAGATTAGCAGCGAGAGGTCTACTTTATCACCAGCAAAGAAGAAAATCAGTACACAGCTGTAACACTCTTGTAGAATAAGCTTCAACCGTAGTATATCTGGAAGACGACTGTGACAGCGGCTCCTCAGTTGTAAAGTCTGAAGATAACTTGTCATGAGTAACAAAGTTGAAAGCGTGGGATATGTCTAGGAAGACGGTCCGAAGACTTGATCGAGCTCTGCAGGTAACACTTTCTTCTAAGTTCCATCCAGCTGCGTTCAGTGAAAGTAAACCAAGTAACGCCAGCTGCAGGCCCTTCCACTTCATCCGTCCTGATGCGTTTGTCTACTTGTCACTGTTGACACTTCACTACACTGTGTCCTTTGTACCGGGTGGTTGTAGTTAAATTACAGCTAATCGCGGAGGTCCAGTGTGGGCTGTAATAATCGTATGGCAGAGAAACTTGGTAGGTATGCTAATACAGTAACGTGGAACACGGCGTGAACCTGAGCACCGTTGTCCACTACGATGTGGATCTCATGGAGGAACGGAGCGAGCCGAGATTCCTAGGGTCTCTGTTTTCGAAATCCGTGTTGATTTTTATAGAGGAGATGTTCATTTTCCAAAGACGTCATAATTCTCGAACATAAGACATGTTCTATATTTCTACAACAGGTTGACGTCAACGATATCGGTTTATAATTGTGTGGATCTGTCTTACGGCCTTTCTTAAAAACGGTAATGATTTACGCTTTTTCCAGTCGTTAGGAACCATTCGTTGCTCAAGCGATGTGCGATAAATTACTGCTAGAAGCACGGGGTGTCCCAGAAATGTTGTGACAACCTTTTAGGAGCTGTAGATGGTGTCATGCATCGTGGCGGAGGTTAAGCATTTAACACAGTGTCATACTGTCAATATATATAAATGACCTAGTAGATAGTGTCGGAAGTTCCATGCGGCTTTTCGCGGATGATGCTGTAGTATACAGAGAAGTTGCAGCATTAGAAAATTGTAGCGAAATGCAGGAAGATCTGCAGCGGATAGGCACTTGGTGCAGGGAGTGGCAACTGACCCTTAACATAGACAAATGTAATGTATTGCGAATACATAGAAAGAAGGATCCTTTATTGTATGATTATATGATAGCGGTACAAACACTGGTAGCAGTTACTTCTGTAAAATGTCTGGGAGTATGCGTGCGGAACGATTTGAAGTGGAATGATCATATAAAATTAATTGTTGGTAAGGCGGGTACCAGGTTGAGATTCATTGGGAGAGTGCTTAGAAAATGTAGTCCATCAACAAAGGAGGTGGCTTACAAAACACTCGTTCGACCTATACTTGAGTATTGCTCATCGGTGTGGGATCCGTACCAGATCGGTCTGACGGAGGAGATAGAGAAGATCCAAAGAAGAGCGGCGCGTTTCGTCACAGGGTTATTTGGTAACCGTGATAGCGTTACGGAGATGTTTAATATACTCAAGTGGCAGACTCTGCAAGAGAGGCGCTCTGCATCGCGGTGTAGCTTGCTCGCCAGGTTTCGAGAGGGTGCGTTTCTGGATGAGGTATCGAATATATTGCTTCCCCCTACTTATACCTCCCGAGGAGATAACGAATGTAAAATTAGAGAGATTAGAGCGCGCACGGAGGCTTTCAGACAGTCGTTCTTCCCGCGAACCATACGCGACTTGAACAGGAAAGGGAGGTAATGACAGTGGCACGTGAAGTGCCCTCCGCCACACACCGTTGGGTGGCTTGCGGAGTATAAATGTAGATGTAGATGTAGAAAAGGAAATGACTAGTAGTGGCACAGGCTACCACTACAAGTCATTTCCTTTCCTGTTCAACTCGCGAACAGAGCCGCCCTACGAGTCCTAATCTCTCTAATCGTACCTTAATGGTCCTTAGGCAAAATGTATGTTGTCAGTAGAATCGCTCTGAAGTCAGCCTCGAATGCCGGTCCTCTAAATTTTCTCAACAGTATTCCGCGAAACGAACGTCGTGTTTCCTCTAGTGATTCCATCTTGCATGATATGAGATCCCAAACTATCTCCATAACACTTGCTTGGTGCTCCAGCCCATTGCTAACAAATCTAGCAGCCTGTCTCTGAATTGCTTCCAACCTGGTGCAGATCGCAAACACTCGAAGAGTAGTCAAAATTGGGTTGCGCGTCTGTGCTACAATATGTGATCAAAAGTATCCGGACACCTGGCGGAAAATGGCTCACTTTTCGTGGCGCTCCCCCCCCCCCCCCCCCCCCTCCACCATATCGGGAATGCTGGAATACAGTATGGTGTTGGCCCACCCTTAGCCTTGATGACGGCTTCCACTCTATCGGGTATACAGGTATACGTTCAATCAGGTGCTGGAAGGTTTCTTAGGGAATTTCAGCCCGTTCTTCACAGAGTGCTGCACTGAGGAGAGGTATCGATGACTGTGAGGCCTGGCACGAAGTCGGCGTTGCAAATCATCAGAAAGCTGTTCCATAGGATTCAGGTCAGGACTCTATGCAGGCCAGTCCATTACAAGGATATTATTGTCGTGTAACTACTCCGCCGCAGGCCGTGCATTATGAACAGGTGCTCGATCGTGGTGAAAAATGCAATCGCCATCCTTGAATGGCTCTTCAACAGGGGGAAGCAAGAAGGTGATTAAAACATCAATGTAAGCCTGTGCTGTGATAGTGCTACGGAAAACAACAAAGGATGCAACTCCCCTCCATGAAAAACAAGACGACACCATGACACCACAGCCTCCGAATTTTACTGTTGGCACTAAACACGCTGGCAGATCACGTTCACAGAGCATTCGTCACACCCATACCCTGATATCGGATAGCCACATTATTTACCGTGATTCGTCACTCCACACAACGTTTTTCCTCTGTTCAATCGTCCAATGTTTACGCTTCTTACACCAAGCGAGGCGTCGTTTCCCAATTACTGGCGTGATGTGTGGCTTCTGAGCAGCCGCTCGACCATGAAATCCAAGATTTCTCACCTCCCGCCTAACTGTCATAGTGATTATAGTAGATCCTGGTGCGGTTACAAATTCCTGTGTGATGGTCTGGACAGATGTCTGCCTATCACACATTACGACCCTCTTCATCTGTCGGCGGTCTCAGTCAACAGACGAGGTCGGCTTGTGCGCTTTTGTGCTGTACGTATTCTATCACGTTTCCACTTCACTATCACATCGGAAACAGTGTAGCTAGGGATGTTTAGGAGTGTGAAAATCTCGCGTACAGGCGTATAACACAAGTGACACCCAATCACCTGACCACGTTCGAAGTCCGTGGGTTCCGCGGAGCGCCCCATTCTGCTCTCTCACTATGTCCAATGACTACTGAAGTCGCTGATATGGAGTACCTGGCAGTATGTGGCAGCACAATGCACCCAATATGAAAAACTTATGTTTTCGGAGGTGTCCGGATACTTTTGATGACATAGTGTATATGCGAGCTCCTTTACATGTGTATCACATTTTCCTACAATTCTACTAATAAATCAATACCGAACATTCACATTCCCTAATAAAGTTGTCCTTATGTGCTCGTTCTGTTTCATATCGCTTTGCAACGTTACGCCTAAATATTTACTTGACGTGGCTGTGTCAAACAGAACACTAATAATGCTGCTTTCGAACATTAGAGGATCGTTTTCCCTGCCAATCTGCATTAACTTCCGTTATTCTACATTAGGAGCTAGGTGCCATAAATTACACCAAATAGAATTTTTGTCTAAATCATCTTGTATCCTCCTACAGTCACGCAACGACGACACTTTTCCGTACCCCACCGCGGCATCAGCAAACAGCCGCAGAATGCTGCTTACTCTCCCTGCCAGGTCATTTATGAATACAAAAATGACAGACATCCTGTCACACTACCCTGCGGCACTCCTGACAACACCCTTGTCTCTGATGAACGCTCGCAGTCGAGGACAATATACTCGGTTCTTTTACTTAAGAAATTTCTGTTAGAAGTATTTTATCTTGTTGCGAAATTGAAGTAGGTAGTTCCTGTGAGTTAGTATGGACAGAGGTCATTGTCGGCAACCGGAATAAAATAATAATTTGATCCTTCTACCGACCTCCCAATTCAGATGATATAATTGCTGAAAAGTTCAAAGAAAACTTGAGTTTGATTTCAAACGCTTACCCGATTCCCACAGTTATAGTTGGTGGTGACTTTAATTTGCCCTTTATGTGTTGGCGAAAATACATGATTAATTCCGGAGGTACGCATGAAACATCATTCGATATTGTGCTAAACGCATCCTCTTAAAATTATTTCGAGCAGTTTGTTCATGAGCCCATGCGAATAGTAAACGCTTGTGAAAACACACTTGACCTCTTAGGAACAAGTCATTCTGAGTTAATAAAGAGCATCAAAACGAATACAGGAATTAGTAACCTACGTATCCTCCAAAAAATAAACGAAAAAAGCAGATAAAAATTCACTTGACGCCTCCTGAGAGCCAATCTCAACTCCTTCCAAATTAACAATGTAAGCGTAGACTAGGTGTGCCTTCAATTCAAAGAAATAGTATCGGCCGCAATTGACATATTTATACCAAATAAAATAACAAACAACGGAGGTGATCCCCCATGGAACGGAAAACAGGTCAAAAAACTGTTGCAGAAACAACGAAAAAACATGACAAATTTAAACAGACGCAAAATCTCTAAGATTGGCGATCTTTTAGAGAAGTTCGAAATTTAATGCGGACTTCAGTGCGAGATGCTTATAATAGTTTCCACAACGAAACTTTGTCTCGAATCCTGGCAGAAAATCCAAAGAGATCCTGGTCGTATGCCAAGTATGCTAGCGGCAGGACAGAATCACTGCTTTCTCTGTGCAACAGGAATGGAGATACAATAGAAGACAGCGCTGCCAAAGTGGAGTTACCAAACACAGCCTTCCGAAATTCCTTCACCAAAGAAGAAGAAGTAAATATTCCAAAAGTCGAATCAAGAACAACTGCCAACATGAATAACATAGAAGTAGGTATCCGCGGAGTAGTGAAGCAACTTAAATCACTTAATAAAAGCAAGTCTTCTGGTCCCGACTGTATACCAATTAGGTTCCTTTCAGAGAACGCTGATGCAATAGCTCCATACTTAAAAATCATATACAACCATTCATTCGACGAAAGATCCGTACCCAGAGACAGCAAAGTTGCACAGGTCACACTAGTAATCAAGAAAGGTAGTAAGAGTAATCCACTAAACTACAGGCCCGTATCATTAACGTCGATATGCAGCAGGATTTTGGAACGAATATTGTGTTCCAAAATTATGAATTGTCTCGAACAGAACGGTCTATTGACACACAGTCAACATGGATTCAGGAAACATCTTTCTTGTGAAACACAACTAGCTCTTTACGCGCACGAAGTGTTGAGTGCTGGTGACAAGGGATATCAAATGGATTCCGTGTTTCAGGATTTCCGGAAGGCTTTTGACACTGTACCACAGAAGCGGCTGATAGTGAAATTGGGGGCTTGTAGAATATCGTCTCAATTATGTGACTGGATTCATGATTTCCTATCAGAGAGGTCACAGTTCGTAGCAATTCATGGAATTTCATTGAGTAAAACAGAAGTGATTTCTGGCGTTCCCCAAGGCATTGTTATAGGCCCGTTGCTGTCCCTTATTTATATAAACGATTAGGGAGACAATTTGAGCAGCTGTCTTAGGCTGTTTGCAGATGGCGCTGTCGTTTATCGACTAGTAAAGTCATCAGAAGAACAAAACAAAATTGCAAAACGATTTATAAAAGATATCTGTATGGTGTGAAAATTGGCAACTGTCCCCAAATAATGGAAAGTGTGAGGTCATCCACATTAGTGCTAAAAGGAATTCGTTGAACGTCCAATAAATCAGTGAAATCTAAACGCCGTAAATTCGACTAAATATCTAGGAATTATAATTACGGGCAGTTTAAATTGGAAGAAAGATGTAGAAAATAGTGTGGGGGAGGCAAACCAAAGAATACGTTTTATTGCCAGGACACTAAGAAAACGTAACAGACCAAAAAAAAGTGACTGCCTACACTACGCTTGTCCGTCCTCTTTTAGAATACTGCTGCCGGGTGTGGGATCCTTACCAGACAGGATTGACGGAGAACATGAAAAAGTTCAAAGAAGGGCAGAACGTGTTTTATTATCGCGAAATAGGGGAGAGAGTGTCACTGAAATGATACAGGATTTGGTACGGACACCATTAAAGCGAAGGCGTCTCTGGTTGCGGAGTAATCTTCTCACGTAGTTCCAATCGCCAACTTTCTTCTCTGAATGTGAAAATATTTTGTTGACGCCGACCTACATTGGGAGAAACGATCACCATGATAAAATAAGGGCAAACAGAGCTCGCACGGAAAGATGGAGGTGCTTGTTCTTTCCACACTCTATACGAGACTGGAGTAAAAGAGAATTGTGGAGGTGGTTCGATGAACCCTCTGCCAGGCACTTAAATGCTATTTGTAGAGTATCCATGTAGATGTAAAAGCCTTCGAGCCACTCACGTACCTGGGAACATGTTACATATACTTGTACCTTCGTTAATAGTCGACAGTGTGGCACTGTGTTAATTAAGCAGCTAACTCAATTTTACCTGCAGATGATCGCGGCAATCAATCGCGTTCAGTGAGTAACAAACAGCACATTGCGAGATGTTCCACTTTCGGTCAATCTGCGTACAAACTCACATTTGCTGTCCAAGGGTGGTATAATGGTAGGCACCAGTTCCTATAACTTCGATTCCTAGTAGGGTCGTTCGACGACGTTTCCGGACACGAGTTCTTATCTTCCATTTGCTCCTCAAGACACCCTTTACGATCGCTTGAATTTCGTTGGAACGTATTTAGAACACCCTGTGTATGCATGAGCAGAAAGCTGTTCAGTGGCACATTCGGTCTTGTTGACTTCTTTATTTCACGCTGCTTGTGAAGAAATCTTGACAAACATTCTGCGTTTTCCTCTTTTTCTATTACTACCGCAGGATTTAATCATGCTGTATGCGGAGCTGTCCACGGACACAACTCGGAATGCTACAGGGATAGCAAGTGAAACACGCGAATTGGTTCTCCTCGTGTAAACTAGACAGAACATGACCGGAGAACTGGAAAGGGGGAAAGATCGATGGGGGTGAGTCGCGACGCGAGGGGCGCGGCAGCTGAATAGCAGTGTCGTGCGGGGGAGGGCGGAGGGGAAGGGTGGCAGACGTGTGGGACAGAGACAGATGGGCCAGCCAGCCAGTCCCAGGGAGGCTGTCGCCAGACCGCACCAGCCCAGACGGGGCTCACACGGTCCGTGTTCCTCCGGGGACGGACGCGCGCCTGGCAACCCTCCAGGTACCACTGTACTCGCAAATAAAGCGGCTAATTCCTCCAACACGTAGAGCAGATCCTGCCACTGAACTGGCTCGCTCACCGTTCCTCTTACGGGAAACACGCGCCAAACCCGTATTGCAAAGTGATCTAGCAGTTCAGCGCTGTTGCCTAATGAACGAAACAGGAGCGAACGAATTATCAGGCCAGGTTTGTGACTGGATTGGTCCTTGGCAAATAAAGTGCAGAACGTGATTGTTAACCGTGAGAGATGCCCTGATGTCTAAGTAACTTCAAGCGAATCCAAGGAAGAGTTATACACTGAAGTGCCAAAGAAACCGGTATATGCATGCGTATTCGAATACAGAGATACACAGGCAGAATGCGGCTGGGCGGTCGGCAACGCCTATACAAGACAACAAGTGTCTCGCGCAGTTGTTAGATCGGTTACTGCTGCTACAATGGCAGGTTATCAAGATTTAAGTGAGTTTGAAGGTGGTGTTGTAGTCACGCACGAGCAATGAGACACAGCGTTTCCGAGGTAGCGATGTAGTGAGGATTTTAACGTACGACTATTTCACGAGTGTACTCTGACTATCAGGAATCAGGTAAAACATCAAATATCCGACTTCGCTGCTGCTGGAAAGAGATCCTGCAAGAACAGGACCAGCGACGACTAAAGAGAAACGTTCAACGTGACAGAAGTGCAACCCTTCCGAAAATTGCTGCAGATTCCAGTGCTGGGCCATTAACAAGTGTCAGCGTGCGAACCATTTTACGAAACATCATCGATATGGGCTTTCGGAGTCGAGAGCCCACTCGTGTACCCTTGACTGCGCGACACAAAGCTTTACGCCTCGCCTGGGCTCATCAACACCGACATTGGACTGTTGATGTTTCGAAACATGTTGCCTGGTCGAACGAGTCTCGTTTCAGATTGTATCGAGGGGATGGACATGTACGGGTATGGAGACAGACATGAATCCATGGACTCTGCACGTCAGCAGGGGATTGTTCAAGCTGGTGGATGTAATGGTGTGGGGCATATGCAGCTGGAGTGATATGGGACACCTGATACCTCTAGACACGACTATGACAGGTGACGCGTACGTAAGCCTCCTATCTGATCACCTGCATCCATTCACGTCCATTGTGCATTCCATCGAACATGGACAATTCCAGCAGCACAATGTGGCACCCCAAGCTTCCAGAATTGCTATAGAGTGGCTCCAGGAACACTCTTCTGAGTTTAAACACTTCCGCCAACCGCCGAACTCCCCAGACATGAACATTATTGAGCACATCTAGGTTGCCTTGCAACGTGCTGTTCAGAAGAGATTTCCACACCATCGTACACTTAAGATTTTATGAACAGCCTCGCAGGATTCATGGTGTCAGTTCCCTCCAGCACTACTTCAGGCAATAGTCGAGCCCATGCCACGTCGTGCTGCAGCACTTCTGCGTGCTCGAGGGGGCCACACACGATATTAGTCAGGTGTACCAGTTTCTTTGGCTCTTCAGTGTATGACCATTACGATTCACTATATACAGCAAGATGGAGTAAAGTAGCCATTCTAAAGGAAATTGAATTTTTATCGATAGAAGCTTGCCACTTACATATTTTCGATCTACATTACAAGGTACCGTACGCGGGATACACTTTGACAGACGTGGTTACTTTGTCCACCAATACATCAAAAGTTTTATAACTCTCTGCTGTCTCTCAGTTAGGTATTTAGTATATATTGCTTGTTGGTATAGTTTCAACAATATACGCTAGATGGCGCCAGGTACCGCCGATTTTCTTGTACATTAGTCGGCGAACCTGTTGGGACTTATAACTGTATGCGAAAAAGTGTGTTACAATCAACTTGTGCAAAATCCACCGATATCATTTAACTGCAAAGCCATCGGTGTTTTCAACTCTATCGTCTTATCAAAACAGACCACTGATTAGTTTTTAGTTCACATGTATGTATCTGCCAGTATATTACGATTTCTGAGGTCATCTGTATGATTTCCCCCTCTCAGGGTTACTGTGACAACTGCTCATTGTTATCCGAGGATTACAGGTACACAATTTATTAGACATTGTTGATGCCACTGGCAGTGAGGAAGTAAGGAACGCAAAATAAACCATCGGTATATAGACGAAGGCTCATTTATAATTGTTAATATGCCTACAACTAAGAAAAACAAACGTCAGTCATATATTGCTCAAATTGCAAGCTGTTGTGGTTCAGACCGCGATTCAGATGCAGCATATAATGTCAAATACCTCCAAAAACTGGGGATGAAATTATTTTTTGGTCGCAACTGACTCGACAAATGATCAGCAGGTAACCTTAGTTCTAACTGAACCACATGTTTAGAAATGGGGATTTAGGTTTAAGATGGATGAAAGTTGAAGCTATGTGTGTGGTACCCCATCTTGACACCTTTAATTTTTACTTATAATTTTGATGTGGGATCGCAGTGCTTGATTTATGTACCGTACCAAGTTTTTCGCCTGTGATGCTAAAGAAAGCAGTTACGGAAACTTTAGATCAATGTATTTATTTCTGGGTGGTAAAGTCTCACTGTGGTTTTGAACTATTGAACACAAAATGAATGGTTGATGTATCCCCAAGTCCATGCTGATTTTGACTATCTACAATTTTTCCCATAACTTCCTCTGAATTTTAGAAAATGTATTGTTCTAATTAGTATGAAATCCTTTCATACAAGCCCCTATGGTCACTAACATAAATATCACGTGATTAGAAAACAACCTTGGTAATCACATCTGAATTGGAAAATCAAAGTACGCGCGGTTTACGGAATTACAATGAAAATTTTCAATTAAAAATATGTATAATGGATATGATCCAGACGCATTTTCTGAAGCCTTACATAGTTTTTTACTAACCTAATGGCGTAATGTGCCCCATGTGGGCAGAGACCTTAGCACTCCGAAAGTGGACAGCAACCCACTTTCGACTGAAGTAGCATCACCGGCTTAGCGCCCTTCTTCAATTGCAAACAGTTCGCTGCTCTTTGTATCGTTAACGGTTTCATCCACGATACAAATATTATGAGCAGAATGAAACTATTTTTCATGCTCTGTTCTAAAAATATCAAAAAAACTGGTCTTCTTTGACCTTGTTAAAAGTTTGTCCACTTGCCATTCAGGTAGCCTTCTTCCGGTTACTATTAGGGTGTAGTCTTTGCCTGCCATCTTCGACTATTTGTTCAAACACTGCGATATTTTGTTCCACTCTGTCAACTAGAATAAAAATCTAGATAGAACGTTGACGGTAAATCCATAAAATCAATTTTACATTTACGAAAATAGAAGATTTCTTGCTCTTGTTTTTCTTCGAACACAGTTCAAAAATTTCTCATAATCCTTTTACCAAGTAGTGCATCTCTGTTTCTTTTGTTGCATCTTTTAGCATATTACGTGGAACATGACACTGCTTAGCTGCCGTAGAGGAAGGTATTTCAGCATTCTTTACCGCCTCAATCGTACTTTGCACTGCAAGAGACCCCTACGTTTGTTACTCTGATTTCTGGACACGCACTCAAAAACAAAAACAAAAACAAAAAGACGCACCACGAAGAAATTACCCAAACCAGACGAAAATCTGTAGATGTGGTGTACTTGCACAGACAGAAAATGATTACAATTTCAGACGAGGAAAAGAGCTTCACGAATAGAGCTAGTCACTAACGCATTGGTCCACTTCTGGCTTTTATGCTAGCATTTATTATGCTTGGCATTGATTTGTGGAGATGCTGGATGCCCCCCTACGAATATCGTGCCAAATTATGTCCAATCTGCACGTTACATCGTCAGAATGCCAAGGTGGTATAATGCTCGAAACGTTCTCAACTGGGGAGAGATCCTGTGATGCTGCTGGCTAAAGTTGCGTTTGGCAAGCACGAAGACAAGCAGTAGGAGTTCTCATGTTTTGTCGGCGGCCATTACCTTGCTGAAATGTAAGACCAGGATGGCTTGCCATTAATGGCTACAAAACGGGGCGTAGAATATGGTCGACGTGTGATGTAAGAGTGCCGCGGATGATAACCACAGGGAATGAATTTTATCCATAGTGGATGCTGTTGAACTCCGTGACTGTTCCTTTATAGGGTGTAGAACAATGTCCGCTACCAGTCACACGACCGGTTTCGGGCTTGCACCCATCTTCAGGTGTTTATATATTCAAGTACATGCTGGACAATACAAATGTATTCATGAAATGTATTCATGAACATGCTGGAGATCACTGTATTAATACAAATGTATTTATACAGTGATCTCCAGCATGTACGTGAATGTATAAACACCTGAAGATGGGCGCAAGCCCGAAACCGATCGTGTGACAAATAAATAACCTTTTATTGTGACTGGTAGCGTAAATTTTTTCTACACAACCACAGGGGTTCTGCTATACAATGAAAAGGCACTCCAGACCACCACTCCTGGTTGTAGATGGCATTGAGGTTGATATTCCACCATTGTCCGAGGGGTCTCCAGATACGCATGCAATCTCATGGACTGGAATATGATTATCTTTAGTGATGAGCCCCGCTTCGAACTAAGCTCCGACGACTTGCGACGATGTGGCTGGAGACGCCCAAGACAGCGGTGGGATACCCAGCTGATTGTCACTCGCCATACCGGCCGACATCCTGTTGTGATGGTCTGGAGTCCCGTTTCATTTCATATCATGAGCCCTCTGGTTGTCGTCAGCGGAACCATTACAGCACAGCGGCACGTTGACGATATTCTGCGCTCTGTTTTGTTGCCCTTCATCGCAGTCTACCCTTGGCTTACATGTCAGAAAGATAATGCCCACCGAACACGGCGAGAGTTTCTACTACTTGTCCGCCTGCTTGCCGGATCCTACCTTGGCCAGAAGGTCGCCGCACCTCCCCCCAGTTCACTACTTTTGGACCATTACAGACAAGTCCCTTCCAACCAGGCCGAGATTTTGACGATACAACGTGCCAGTTGGACAGAATTTGCCATGATACCCCTCAGGAGACACCTAAAAATTCATCAATCAGTGCCAAGTGGAATAGCTGCATGCATAAGGGCCAGAGGCGAACCAACGCGTTTTTGACTTGCTCATTTTAATGACTTGCTCATTTTGTGAAGCTCTTTTTCTTGAATAAATCATCAAACTTTTTTGTTTGTTTGTTTGCACTTGTATATCACATCTACCACATTTCGTCCCATTCGGGTAATCCGTGATAAGTAAATTTTTTTGTCTTAGAGTGTATTTTCTAGGTATCTTGACGTCCTATTATCTGAAAGAATGCCAATCGGCAGCAACAGACCGTTCTGAATCGGATTCTTGTCTTAGGAAAGCATAAAAAAGAGAGATGGTTGCAGACAGCGCTAGTGACGTAATTCAGAATCATCACTAAGGCAGAGAATGATGAATGATAGCTTTGTGTATAAAATAATTGAGAAGTCAGACTATAGTATTATGTTTTATATACGGAACTAACTACCTCTTATTGAGATAAATAGTCTAAAAGTGAAATGGGAAAAGTGGCCACCTGTACTGCTTTTCCCGACGAGTAAAGTGGCCATTTTTTTCTATAGGACGCCATGTCACCTTTAATGATTCACAGGTGAAACTATCAACCCGAAGGTACCAAGAAGGAACTATATTTGTAACACATTAATGTTGTTTCGATATTGATACTGTAAAACAGTAATACTCTAGAATGAGATTTTCACTCAGCAGCGGAGTGTGCGCTGATATGAAACTTCCTGGCAGATTAAAACTGTGTGCCGAACCGAGACTCGAACTCGGGACCTTTGCCTTTCGCGGGCAAGTGCTCTACCATCTGAGCTACCGAAGCACGACTCACGCCCGGTACTCACAGCTTTACTTCTGCCTTTTTAGTAATACTCTACGTTTAACTGAGGTAAAATGAAAAATAGAGATGATCCGGCCGCGGTGGCCGTGCGGTTCTAGGCGCTCCAGTCCGGAGCCGCGCTGTTGCTACGGTCGCAGGTTCGAATCCTGCCTCGGGCATGGGCGTATGTGATGTCCTTAGGTTAGTTAGGTTTAAGTAGTTCTATGGGACTGATGACCACAGCAGTTGAGTCCCATAGTGCTCAGAGCCATTTGACCATTTTGAAAAATAGAGATGGCTTGTCTGATGTAAGGTGAAAATCAGAAAAGGTCTTATCAAAAGTTAACGGAACAAGTTTGTTTCATCAAACCTACTGACAACAATGGTAAGGCGTATTTGAAATAGTTTCACCATTTCTCGGCGGACAGCAGCAGCCCTATTGTAAGGCTGTAGGCTGTTTAGGTTTTTATGCTGGTAACGCCACGTAGCACTCTGTATGAAAATCACTGGCTGTGCTGTGTGCAGTCTGTGTCTGGTTGGCACTGTAGGAATATTCGCTATTGTAGTGTTTGGCAGATGGATGTGAACAGCGCGTAGCGTTGCGCAGTTGAAGGTGAGCCGCCAGCAGTGGTGGATGTGGGGAGAGAGATGGCAGAATTTTGAGAGTGGACGATCTGGACGTGTGTTCATCAGAAAGAGTAAATTTGTAAGACTGGATGTCATGAACTGATATATATATATGACTTTTGAACATTATTAAGGTAAATACATTGTTTGTTCTCTATCAAAATCTTTCATTTGCTAAATATACCTATCAGTAGTTAGTGCCTTCAGTAGTTAGAATCTTTTATTTAGCTGGCAGTATTGGCGCTCGCTGTATTGCAGTAGTTCGAGTAAAGAAGATTTTTGTGAGGTAAGTGATTCATGAAAGGTATAGGTTATTCAATTTTGGTAAACATTTTTGGAAAGCAGTGATCAATTAATTGTTACATTTTGACAAAAGTTCAGTCTTGATGAACAATTAGATTTTCCCGAAAAATATTATTACGACCTTTTTGACGAAATTTTATAATAAAAGCATCTACTCTTTTGTTTTTTAAAAATAAAAGACTAGTTATACCCATGGCAAAAGCAATGTATGTAAAATATGCTGCACAACATAAAAAAAATTGTTAAATTGACATTGATTATTATAAAAACTATTAGATCGATGATTTTTTTAAATAAAAAAAAAATTTAATCAGTAGTCTCATCAGTTATTCAGATATACGAGGGGCGTTCAGAAAGTAAGCTCCGATCGGTCGCGAAATGGAAACGACTATGAAAATCCGATAAAGCTTTGCACAGATGTGTTGGGTAGTGTCTCTAGTATAACCCCAGTTAGCATCACGTCGCTCTTCTCATTTCTGAGCTCGCAGTGAGTGCGTAAAGATGTCTAGAAAATAGAGTCTGCCGCCAAGTACGAGGGCCTGGTGAGAAATTTCGCCTGAAGCTATGCAGCTAACATTACATAACTGTCGTGCTGTTTCTTCTTCAAGACAATTCTCAGCCGCATTCTGCAGGGGCAATGAAGATGCTTCTGCATCGTTTTCAAATGGAAATGTGAGATTACCCACAATACAGTCCGCAATTGTCTCCCCCTGAGTTTCATCTCTGGTCACATGAACCGCTGTCTTTGAAGACAACATTTTGACACAGACAACGAGGTGTAGGCCAGCGTGGAGAATTGGCGGAAAGCACTGGCGGCTGCCTTCTATGATGAGGCTATTGAAAAGTTGGTACAACGCTATGACAAAAGTCTAAGTCAGAACGGCGACTACGTAGAGAAGTAGCTGAAAGGTGTAGCTAATTGTTACAAGTAAAACATTTCTGATGTTCACTGTGGTTTCAATTTGGCAATCAATCGGAGCTTACTTTCTGAACAGGCCTCGTACATAATGTGGAACGTACTCTTGGCAGCTACCCTACTGCTATAAAGAATATTGCTATAAAAACTACAGTTAAAATAAGACGATTCTGCAGCATCCAACAAAGATGCAATTGTGATGTAGGCGACTCGGTATAATCGATATATACCACAACGCCAAGGACTTTCACATCTTTGATGTAACAGGCACTGTAATACTATTAAGGTTGCCCATAGAGGGCACAACTGTTACACATCGTAGTTCACTGTTTTTATCCAAAATATAAATAAGCTGTAGACATACTAACTATCTGTTAATCAGACATTTAAATGAATCAATTTTATGTTATTAGTGTATTTCCTACTTTTATACTTTTACGATGGCGTCATATTATGAACGCTGATTGGCAGTTGTGAAGTAGTGGACAGGAAGTAGGCGGAGCCTCTGCATATTTAAGCTCGTGCTCAGCACTCATAACCATCAGTTGACTGCGTAGCAGCGAGGAGAGCTCCGCCTACCATCCTAAGGGAGCCATGGGTATAATTAATTTTATTTTATCTTGTTAAATTTTGACATCATTAGACACTTTCATCTTATTTAGAGATTGGTATCTAGTATTTTTTTAAATTTATCCACAGGTCTGATGATGGTTTTGTAGAAAGAACCGAAACCGGTTACCTGTATCATCAAAACATACATGACGTGATCAAGACTGAACTTTAGTCAAAGTATAGGTTATTGTTAGTCAGGGCCATTCTTTTGTAGGGATTATTGAAAATCAGATTGCGTTGCTCTAAAAATATTGTGTGTCAGTTTAGTGTTGATCAGAATAAGTAAAGAGCGAAATGTCTGAGTAGGTTGAGTTCTGCTCAGCTGTTTGAAAATCAAATAACGTAAAGGTTTTATCAGCAGTCATTCATAAACTTTTCTAAGGGGATGTTTCACTGTTTACGACCAAAAAACATGCAGTGTGCACTTTTCCTGTTCTGTCCACTTTATCCCGGCTTCCTCTATACATCGTCCGTCTAAAACGAAGTATTTTATTCCTGGCGTAGAAGCGACGTAGCAGCTTGAACTAACGACTGTAAACCATACATCTGCTATCGACCAGTCAGTTTTGAACAGACAGTGTTAAGTAATGGACCTGCGGCCCTAGTGTGCGAACGTTATTGTGTCACAAGTCGTAATGGAGAGACATCCCTACATCATGCGTTCAACACATCGTCCACGCTGTTCTGCGGAAGAGAAGAGTGTATGCAAGCCTTGTTCCGCGCATCCTGACTCGCGGACAATAACGAGCGACACGTGGATGCCTGCCGCGACCTCACTGAAATGCACAAAGCGAGCAGTTCTTTTCTGGATAAACCATAACAGGCAACGAGACTTGGCGTTAACAGTACGAACCTACGACGAAACGGCAAAGTGCAGAAATATATATAAAAGATCAAAGTTTTAACGATGTGACCGACATTCAAACAACTTCCCAAAGAAGAACCTTTCTGACAGTTTCATATTTCTTTATGAGCTTTTTGCGCGGTGTCACAAGTTCGTGGAGATTATGCAGAACACGTGAAACACTAAAACCACCATCTTAACTTTTCTATATTTTTTATTAATCCACTCTCGAAACTTTTTGTACTCAGGGAGGATAAATGATCTAGTGAATAAGGTCGGAAATCGACACTGCATTTAGAGAAGTTGAATTTCTTGAACACTGTAGTGAACATCAAGATCTCCAGATGATCGACACTTGTTACAAGGATTGACAATTTACCCCCCCCCCCCCCCCCCCCCCGCGAATATTAACGAATGTAACATTTTGTGTGTAAACACGCCGAAACACTCATTACTGTATAATTACACGATTTCCGAAGAGTACAGCTGCGCGGGGTAGCCGCGTGGTCTATGGGAACCCTACCATGGTTCGCGCGGCTTGCCCCGTCAGAGGTTCGAGTCCTCCCTCGGGCATGGGTGTGTGTGTTGTCCTTAGCGTATGTTAGTTTAAGTTACATTCAGTAGTGTGTAAGCCTAGGGAGCGATGACCTCAGCAATTTGGTCCCATGGAAACTTCACAAATTTCCGAATAAGTGACATTCAGAAGACCACATAAAACAAACACTAGGAAAGGTAGGTGCCAGACTGAAATTCACTGTAAGTGTCGTGGGAAAATGTAGTCCATCCACGATGGAGATAGCTTACAAAAATGTCTTTCGAGCGCTGTTTGACTATTGCTCTTCAGTCTGAGACTGGTACCAGATAGGATTGTTGGAGAAAATAGAGGAGATCCAAAGAAGAGCAGCGCGTTTCGTGACAGTTTCGTTTGGCAATCAGCAAGTGTGAATCTGTGACGGATATGCTCTTCCAGCTCCAATGGGAGATACGTCACGTTCTGCATCACGGTGTAAATTACATTTAAGATTTCCCGAGTCAACGAATATATTGCCTCCTCGGCTTGTGCAAAAACAGTGAAACTGAAATACATTCCAACTCACGCGATACTTACCAACAATAGTTCTCCCTACGCAACATTTGCGACTGTATGAGAAAGGAGAGGGGGAGCGTCAGTGTGGTACACAAAGTACACTCTGCCGAAAAGCATCAGCTGTTTGCGGAGTATCACAGTTGATATAGCGGTAGAACAGTTACCGTTATTTCTTTCAATCAAATTTCTCATATATACGTTTGTAAATTTAAAGTGGTATCCTCGCAGAGAAAAACATTTTAGTGGAAATGGTAAAACCTTTCTAGTAATAACAAAAGATACTAGTAAAGTTTCAAATACTATCTCGAATAAAGTCATGAAACATCGTGACTGTGTTAGCCTGACTCTCCATATTCATCGCTCATAGCAACACATTTTTCCCAACGATGTGTGACTTGGCTGAGATCTTGGTCACGGAAGTCTGGGTTTTGCTTGTTCAGGAAACGTTCAACCTCGAAAACCACGTCGCCGTCACTCCGGCAAAGCCTTCTACGCAGTGGTGTCTTCACCAGAGGGCAGAAGAAGATGTCACTTAGTAGTATGTCAGAAGAATAGCGAGTGTGACGCAAAATCTGATACCGAAGAAGCGGTTTGCCTGTCCCACTCAGAACGTTGTCGCAGAGATCTATCTCACTGGACAGCTTCCCGCAAAGCTTCTTCTTTACAGCCTCCGGTAATCTCGTCAGAATATTTCGTCAGTATGTTCCTACAACGATTTTCCCCTTAAAAGTATAATCTACATTTTTTATGAATTCTTCAGTTACTTCTTGGTAGAACAATTCCACGTTTAAGATTGAATAACAAGTACACTGTTTTTGTTCTACTGAATTTTGTTTATTTCAAACTAGTTTTCAATTTATTGGGCCGCCATCAGGGAACAACTGACATCTTCATCTGCGTCAATACACCGCTAGCTACCAGACGGTGTGTGGCAGATGGTAGTTTCTGGACCACTGATGCCCCCTTCCAAGTTCCACTTATGAATGGCACGTGGGAAGAATGATGCTCGGTAAGCTTGTGTATTAGCTCTAATTTATCGAATTTTCTCTCGTGATCATTATGTGAGGTTATGTTTCTAATCCCAGCATTCTGGTATTCGGTAAAATAATAATTCAGGCAATATTAATAATTTCTATGGGTTACCTGATTTATTTGACGATTTTTACAGCTTGTCTCACACTGATCTGTGAGAGGAGCTTGGCGCCAGGAATTTTCTTCATTTATGGGTGAGGGCAGCAGTCTTCCTAGCAGCCATGATGGCTTCCCGTTTCCCATCCTTTTTCCGATCGCCAGGGTAGCACGTGGTGTCGTTTGAACGTTCAGTAGTGGCCAAAGTTTCTCTTGTTCTCAGTTCCCCAACCTGCCTTACCAACCTTGTAACTGCTATTTCTGCTCGATTTTAACGTTGCGAGGTCGCCTCCCTGTGAAATTCCGGCCCTATGATTGGCCAGTTCATGTGCGCACCCGTTTTTCGCGGGTGGGCGCCAACCGCCCTCCGCCGGTGGATAGTGGACAAAGGGGCAGTTCTAGTGTGACCATGACTGAGACCGGAGGTGCTGCTTCCAGGAGATGAAGTTCGGTAAGCATGAGGGCGTCGTGCACTGTAGATTCGCGCCCTGCGGCCTAGAGGGAACCTTATAGGTCATTGTGAATAGTTTCGCGTCTTGCGGGTTTTATTTAGTATGGGAGGCTACCCAGCGATTCACGAACAGTAGCATCTTTCTTAGTCTGATTAATGGTGGTGGTGGTAGTTGCATGCCTGCAACCCCTTCCTTTAGTAAATTGGACCCCATTTGATAATACGGCGATCGTTACTAAAATTTCTTTTCTCCTGCTATCGTGGCTTGTTATGAACGTACGTTGGGGCAGGCTGCTGAACTCTAATCTTTTTTCCCTCACCCCCATTTGGTTGTATTATTGTTCGATTTTCAACTGTTTAATAAATGAGTCCAATCTTACATTCTCCCTTTCATTGCGTGAAATCACCCCTAGTGTTAGAAAATAACGCAGAACTATAACGGTTGCTATAAGATCGTGCAGGTCTCGCGTCATTAGCGATAGTATAAAGATTCAATATCGCGCGCCTGGCAAGACCATGGCATGCATGGCACCGATAATAGTAACGATCATTTTCAATTATTCCCCACTGATGTTGGGAAGCGTTCACGGCTCAGTGTGAGTACGTGAGCACTAAATCCACTTGATGTGGTGGAAGTACTGGCCTCTGTTTTACCTTGCTGGTTTGGACAAAATATAAAAAATCACAGCCCCTACAGCAAGGAATAGTAACCTGAAAATAACGAGCCACTGCTTTTACAACTCTCTTGTAGCATCTCCCATTGCTGGTTGTAGAGCATCTCCATTACGTCCTTGTCTTTTGAGAAGCCCCCACACCCCCCTCGCCCTAAGGGTCTTAACTTTGCCGTGTGCTGTCGAGAGCTTACACGCATTTAAACGAGCAGTCTAGAATTATTAAACTCGTCTAAAGTAGCTACTCGCTCCCCGACGGAGGCGGCTGCTGGCACTCGTAACACCTGCAGTGTCACGTGGTGTGACGTACCCACCACGGTGTGTCGTTCTCGTAGGCCACGCTTGAAGCCGACGTCCCCCATGATATTAACCCCAAATATTAACTTCTGGTAGACGTATTTTTAAAAAAAGTGCCAGCTTACACCATTTACAGGTATACTAGTCGTTCTGATTATCGTCTAAAGTGTAAAGGAATCACATTTAATTCGTAAGTGGGCTCCTTCAAGCGATGTTTTCTTCTATGTACTCGAATTTCAATTCCGCTGTTTTCTTTAACTGCAGAGGTTTTCACCAATTTAGACAACATTGTCTGTAGAGCGCAGCGATCTGGTGCTGTACTTCGGTTAAATCGACAGTAGAGATCGCATTATGACCGTTTTCGGTTTATGTTAAAGTCATTCTCAGATTTATCTTTTTTTGGGCTTCCTATGGCTGGTGCTGGTGGCTCCTCGGCTTTTCTCGTGTTGCTGTACGTACAGTATAGGATCGTGGTATAACTTGAAACGCCGAGAAGCCGCCAGCGCGAGCCATTGGGGGCCCAGAAAAAAATCTGAGGGGGGCTTTAACATAAGTCGAAACCGGTCATAATAAACAACTATTGTTTGGATTTATCGACCGTTGTTTTAAACAAATGTAGTCGTTTCATTTCTGTGATTTAACTTTGGATTTCCTGTCACATCACTCGAAGAGTGCTCTGGTTGCACTCTGCCGGAAGAAGATAATTGCAAAACGTCCAGCCATAGCAAAACATGTTCTATATTGCAAAACGTCCAGCCATAGCAAAACATGCTCTCTGTGTTTTCGGGAAGAGGTAACAGATGGAACATCACTTTCGTCTTTCCGTATTAAGGAAAATGCTAGCAGCCTTTTCACATCGCATGCCTCGTTTGTTGGTTATTCCAAATGTATAAAAAAGAGAAAGTAACATTAATGAGGGAAAATATGTCGTACTACTGGTAGAGATATGCGTTTACGACTAGGAAAACTCCTGAAAATATTTCTCTGCCACTTTATCATTCACGAAATGACCTTAATAATTACTGTTAATTCTCCACGGCAGGTCTGCCGCTTGATTCTTACTTGTTCGTCATTCAGACTTGTATGACAAACTGGAAGCGTCTGCGGTATGTGAACGCTGTGTCTAATAATGGTACACTGTTGCCTTACGCTTCTACCAATTCAGTACCGGTTACGTGTATACGCAGACTGCAGTGACAAATCAAAATTTGTGCCAAGGTTAGGATTCGAAGCTGGGCCTCCTGCTAACTATGCCAAAGCGCTAATAGCTACGCTACCATGGCACAGTGATTGTGCACAACTGCACGGGGTACCTTAGCACGTCCCTCTCCTCAATCAAAAGTGGTTCAAATGGCTCTGAGCACTATGCGACTTAACTTCTAAGGTCATCCGTCCCATAGAGCTTAGAACCACTTAAACCTAACTACCCTAGGGACAGCGCACACATCCATGCCCGAGGCAGTATTTGAACGTGCGACCGTAGCGGTCGCGCGGATCCAGACTGTAGCACCTAGAACCTCTCGGCCACTCCGGCCGGCCCTCCCTCGTCAATGCAAATTCTCATTAACGCGCCAGCAGGAGACCCGGTTCGAATCCTGGACTTGGTACAAATTTTCATTCGTCGCTTCGGTTTGCATATATTCATCATGGATGTTTGCGATTTGAATGGTTTCTGGGACCTTATAGTTTCATTTGATTAAAGTACTTATGCCTGAATTTCGTTTGATGCTCAGGTGCTATTCCAATAGAACTGGAGAGCCTCTGCAATGCTGTTTGAGGTTAGGGGGAATACCAAATGCGCTGAGGCCTGGATAGGAATTTCAGCTGAGGAGGGAAGCGTGCTATGGTAGTCTGTGTAGTTATGCAAAGCCATTGTACCAGGGTGCTGTAGTGCGTAGCACACCTGCTGACGAGCAGTAGACCCGAGTTCGAATCCTGGCGTTGGTACAAATTTTTATTTGTTCCTTGAGTCTGCATATACACATCTTACAAGCCTGAGACTTGAAAAGGTTTCTCCAACCATCTGGTTTATTGAGTATGGATTGCTGTAGAGTTGTTCCTCTATAAAGGCAGAATACGAATTATTGCACGATGTAAATACGGTCAGACGTCATCTCTTGCCTCCTCCGAACCTGCAAACAAGAGGACAATTGATAATGTAACTTAATTTTTTCGATGTGGTAGTTAAAATTTTAAGACTGGCCCTCGTATTTAGTGACTATCTTTCATTACACGATACATCTGGCCAGGTTGAAGAAACTTACGATGAATATGGCGAATTTACCTTCTTGAGGTCTTTTTCTGATGGTCTCGGGTGCAGGGAACAGCAGGTGACAACTATATTGTATAGCTTCTCTTCCAGGACCGTTCCTAGGAATGGCGAGGGTACACTGTGCCTCCAAAATAGTGTCTTTCGTTTCTTCTAATTACTGTACGATGGTCACGGAAAATAATTTATTTCTGGGGCTGCAGATGATCACACGCATCAGTGGTAGACTTTGAAAATGCAATTAAAGTTCAGAAATACAGTAGAGAAATGAAAGTGAATGTGACAAACGGCAGGATGGCTAAAGAAGGCAAAAGGGGAGAAGTTACGGGGGAGTCGGTGAAAGGAGACTCCCGATTCCCGTCTCCGCTATCCACCGTCCCAGGCCTTGCGCCGGCCGGTGTGGCCGAGCGATTCTAGGCGCTTCAGTCTGGAATCGCGCGACCGCTACGGTTGCAGGTTCGAATCCTGCCTTGGGCATGGATGTGTGTGATGTCCTTAGGTTAGCTAGGTTTAAGTAGTTCTAAGTTCTAGGGGACTGATGACCTCAGGTGTTAAGTCCCATAGTGCTCAGAGCCATTTGAACCATTTTGAACCAGGCCTTCCACCAACGGATCTGGCGAGCTCAGAAAACAATATGTAATCTGTGGCAGCTGCAGACCTCGGTACTAGCGCGTTATGGGCTAGAAAATGTCTTTGCATATCGCACATACCTAATTTCTCGACAGCAAGGAATAGCTCTGAATTACATGTGTATGTATGTTTTCTCAAGCTGCGTCTGCATTTCTTACGTTTTCTGTTTTATGGTGAAACTCAAGAAACATGCGAACCTGCGTGGTAGCAACTAAATAGGAGTAATTCCTTTTTTCCAAACCACATATCGTGAACTCTCATTTCGGTAACCTCTGTACCAATACTTGATAGCTCACATCCTACTGTGATGGTAACCGCTAGGCTACAGGGTACGGCGCGGGAACTTCCTTATTTAAAAAAGTCAAAAAGTATTACAGACATCAATGTAATTCTTTTATCTTTACAAACAGTAACATCTAAAGCTTTCTTCCATTAAAATTTCAAAATGATATTTTGAAGATGGCATCCGTTCTGCTCAATGCATTTGGAGAGTCGAAATCGGACGTTTCGGTCCACCTTTTCCATTTCTCTGTCGATGTTAGCAAAGCAACACAAATATTGTTCCGTAGTTCAGCCAGGGTCTGCAGACGATCGGTATGCACAACAAATTAGGGATATCCCCATAAGAAAAAGTCGCAAGGTGGTAAATCTGGCGAGCGTGCTGGCCACTGGAGATCGACCCTCAAAGAGATGAGACGATCGGGGAAATGTTCACGCAACATGGTCATCGATGTTCGTGCCGTGTGAGCTGTGGTGCCATCTTGTTGGAACCAGACATCACCCACATCCATTTCTTCAAGTTCTGGAAGGAAAAATTGTTCAATCATCTGAACATAACGCTAACAAGTGGCCGTCACTGCCTTATCGTTCTCCTCGACTAACCACTGGCCAATAATGCCAACTTTAGATAGTGCACACCAAACAGTCACACTTTCTGTATGCAGCGGCTTCTCATGAAGTTCTCGGGGTTTCGTGCCACTCCAATACAGCATATTTTAAATATTTACTACCAAAAGCAGTCTTGATCACAATTTATTTATTATGGTGACCGGTTTCGACCACTACTGTGATCATCTTGAGACCAATGAGTAACAACCTCCTTCTGCTGGAGAATCACTACTAGTAATGATTCTCCAGCAGAAGGAGGTTCTTACTCATTGGTCTGAAGATGATCACAGTAGCGATTCTCCAGCAAAAGGACGTTCTTACTCATTGGTCTGAAGATGATCACAGTAGTGGTCGAAACCGGTCACCGTAATAAATAAATTGTGATCAAGACTGTATTTGATAGTAAATATTTGTAACACATTGATCACTGTTCGCTGCCATAATGTATTCGAAAGTAACCACATATTTTGTTTATTCAGGCAGCCAGACAAATTAAAATGTGCCTCGTCGCTAAAGAACACTAGGGTGTGATAAGGCAGCTAATCGATCAAGGTTTCACAAGCATTTTTTCGTGAAACAAAATTACGTGGATGAAGTGTGTGGACCAGTGACAGTTTATACGGATGAAATTTCAACTCTTCATGAAGAATTCGTATCACTTTGCGTTCATAAACTGCAAGGCCAGCTGCATGTTTGCGTGTAGATCGCTTGGGGGAATTGAAAGTCGACATCCTTACCCACTCGATGTGTTCAGGCGTTCTGGTGTTTACTGAAGGTTCCACGCCGCACCCTGCACTATACATGAAATGCCAAAGCACTGTGAAATAACTTGTATTTTATGAAATATGCGCTGATGAGCTAAAACATTATGAGCATCTTCTCAACAGCGGGTTGGTCCAGCTTTGGAACGCAATGAACCAACGACTCTGCGCGGCATGGCTTCGAGAAGTCCTTGGTGATTTTACTTGAGTATGTGGCATCAGACTTCTACGCTCTGTTCAAGGAATTCTCGTGCATTACGGCACGATGTTGAGCGCGCAGCTGGCGCCCGACAGCATCACAAATTTGTTCCACCCGTCTCAGATACAGCGCATCTGATGGGTAAGACAATAACGTCAGTTTGCTATCACGATCCTCAAACCACATAGCACGGTTCTAGTCTTATGAAACATACTGTTATAATGCAGAAAGATGCCATCGCCAACGGGGAAGACATCAACCCTGAAGCGATACAGGTGGTCGGCGGTAATGTTCACGTAGTTCACAGCTGCCACGATGCCTTCGATTATTTGAGCAATTTCCATAGAGGTCCAGTTTAATGTCCTTGTAAGAGTGACCCGAGCCGATCGCATGGACAACAACGTATCCAGTCTACCTGGTGTAACAAGAAATGTGATTCATCCCACTAGACGGCACGTTTCCATTGGTCCTGTCTAATCTTGATTATCCCGTGCCTACAGAAACGGCAGCTGACGATGTCGTTGGGGAATCGTAGGGTTCATCTGACGCGAAGCCTTATGTCCAAAAATGTACAGTGAACGATGTGGTGGGAAACATTTGTCTCTGAATCAGCATTTTACTCTGTCTTCAGATCTGCAGCAGATCGGCGGCTATCCTGCTTTGAAAACCGGGGAAGCCACCCACTTCAGAGTTCTGCAGTGAGTCATGGACGTCAAACACCTTGTCGCCTACTTACGGTTTCACCATCCTTCAACTACTCTCCTTCTATGGTGACGACAGCAGCACGACGCATCGATGCTTGTTTCCAGGCGATGATAATCTGGCCTCTCCCTTATGTCAGGAGATTTCCCCAGTCGAGGCTCGTACTGTCACTAGAATGATTTCCCAGTCGTCTCTGTTCCGCTTATACACACTTACTTCATCACGTGTCTCCTCTCCATTAGGTGGTATTCAGTCCTGCAGTGGTCACCTTTCGGCTTATCAGTGCATCACAAGGGACACAACAACCTCGAGGTTCATAAGATGGATCATTTTAAAACGTTTATTGTTTCATTGGGGTCACATAGAAGGCTCCGAGTAGATCGGGCGGCTTCTAGCGCTAAGTCGATCAGTGGCCTGTATGAAGCCTAATATTAGGGAGGGTAGTGGGTGTACACTGGAAGTACATACGTGTGACGTATTATAATGCAAGTGTCATCTACGGCGATTTAGTATGCACTATAGCAAAGCCTAAGTGGCGACACCTCCTTGTGGCTACCTGTGGGCAGAGTGGGCAGTGGTCATCATCCAAACTGATGGTCAGTGCAGTGATGGCAGATTTTTCGTAGGTATCACTATATGGACTTTTCGGTACTATATGAATGATACTGATGTTCAGTATAAGTCAGTAGTCAAAAGTAGTGGATCAAAGCCGTTTTTGGCGTATTTGGTTGGTGCGGATTGCCTACATCAGGGGCAGGTATGCACTCAGGGGCAAACCTATTGTACTCCTTACAGGTACACTTTTGTGTCTGAGTTATAGGAGTAGCCCCTCTCACTCTTATCAATTTGATTGACTACTTAATTAAATTGATCAATTAATTAACCTCTCCCCCACTGGTAAAGCCCCTCTCTTCCCACCCTCCCTCCTGGAAATTTGTGGAAAAAAGGTTCAGTTGATAGGTAATTTGGTTGGAATTCGATTGTACTGTATGGAATATTATTTAAACAATTTAGACAATGTATAGAATATTCTTTAGTTATTTATGGCAGTGTATGGAATATAGTTTACTTATTTAGTTAAAGAATTTTTCCGGAATTCGATTTCTGTGTAAGGAATATTGTTTAAACAATCTAGGCAATGTGCGGAATATTGTTTATTTAAACAATTTAGGGGATTCAAGGCAGTGTAAGGAATATAGGTTTATTTATTTATTTAAAGAATTTATCAGGAAATCGGTCACCATTTCCGCCACCATCGCCCCCTCCCCTCTTCCCACTCCCCTCCTCAACCTGGAAACTGGCAACTCTGGAGTGGAGAGGAAGGATCTCACGAAGGGAAATTCGAGGGTATATTGTTTTTTCCACAAAAAAATCAATTTACGTGGCTTTGATTTTACTTGCTCATCATTCTCTGCTGTTTGGAAAGATTCAGGTCTTGTGAGAAGTAGCTACATCGATCACATTTCTTTTTTTATTGTGATTGTGCAAGGAATACCGTCATGAAACGCACATCACACGTAATTACACACAATTAAAAATTTTTCGATCGCGAAGCACATACAGCCCGCCATAGCATGTCCTCATGACTGCACAGGACTCTAATGCATCAGTGGCACCTGCAAAGTGACGACGTGGCCATCAGCTGCCGAACCGCATGTGGGTCTCAGTTCAGGTCCCGCAAGGATGAGGCGGCAGCATCCCTTTGATACATGACACCTGATAAATACCTGTCGAAATACGTGTTCACCTAGGCACCGTTGCTGGCTTGAGGATGGAGAGCTGCGGGTCCAGCGCTATAGAAATCTGCTCCAATGCTTCCCAGAATAGTTCAGGGTGCATTGTTCCTAGTGATCCTAACGGGACATGCAAGCTGCGTCTAGCCATGCACGCGTGTTTACCAGCCCAGCATGGCTGACGCATCGCCACAAAATGTAAGTGTAGTGACTGACCATCCCAGGCACATCTAAAAGTTTCTTAGTGTTATACTGACGTCACATGACTATGTAAATAAGAGCCAAGTCAAGTTTTTGGAAATTGTACACTGTAACAGAAATAGTTAAAGGTCATTTTTGTAGGTGTTTTCGTGATGTCTCAGCTTGGCCGTATGGAAAATCTTTTCCTAACAGAACTTGTTTATGGAAATATCCCAGAATAACACCGAATGCACTCTTCCTGGTGATCCTAATGGGACAGCCCATCTCTTACTAAACTTACCCATCAAACTGCTGCTGCTGCCTGTATGGGAGCACTGTCTGCATTTTTTTCTGCAGACAAGACTTTCAGAGGCCAAAAACTATTTTGTACAGATCGCCATATTGCACCGACAATTAAAACCTGCAAAATTCGTCTACAGATCGTCAAATATATCCCACGTACTCGCCTTACTGCAGTGCAGCGCCAACCGAAGGAACCGTCGCCGTAAAAACGGCCCATGACCACAGCAACAGCGCGTGTCAGCCAGAGAGAGTCAAGCTGACCATGGACTAGCGCCTACTCCAGAATCAACCTAAGTGGTAGGATTTCGATTGCTCTCAATACTCCCAGTGGAAATACTCATTTTATTGAATCTTCTCAAATTTTTGCGGAGTCTACACACGACACACACGGTACAAATTGTTTTGCGCCAGCCGGGAGGTACACAAGTACTTCCTCAATTTACCCGCGTTTCGGTGTATATTCCCGCATTTTATACAATTTTCCACAATTCTATCGAATTTTTTATGTCAGTTCTACCCATGCAATCATGACATAACCTCTCGTTCTGTGTTCTAAAATTGCTTGTAAATGTAGTACAGCTGCAACACCTAGTGTAAATGCACTGATCAGGAGGCATAGTATAGCACTGTATTCGATTGTATCCACTCGCCTCCATCCCACATATTCCACATTTGCAGAGTGTATGCTCTGTTTTCTGTATGTCTGTGTATGTGCATGTGTCACGGATGGCTCCCAGTACCTAAGGTAGAGGAAGTACTTGCATGTCTTCTGTTTGGTGCAGAACAATTTGTACATGGGAGCAAGTATGCGACAGCAAGAGGACTCCGAGAAAACACCGACATGGAAGCAAAGGGAACCAGAGAAACAGTCACTCTTTCTTCCTTCGAGGCGGCATCCTACTTTTGAGGTAACATTGATACACGTGAGTTGACTACTGTAATTGATGCTTTTCGGGAATACAGAGAACCATCTGCCTCTAAACTTACTTGCAACTGCGTTAAAGGATGGCATAGAGTGGATGGAGTGGTTGGTTGAGATGGAGTTGTAATGAGTTATGATAATGGTAGACTGATGGTGCACTCTAGAGAGAGTGAGGCAGAAGTTGCTGCAGGTCATTTGACCATTTTTCCTGATGTTCTATCAAGATTCATCAGTTGTGTGAGATAGCCGGCGTTTGAGTCATATACAACTGCGTGTTCTGTGTGGGTCTTAGAGCAGTGTCTACTTGCGATCGTTTATAGTAAACCTCTTGGTCATCAGAGGACTTCCATCTCATGTGTGATGAAATGTATCACATCCCTCTAAACGAACAAAGATTTATGCGATGTACTCCATTCCCCTGTCACGTCTTGTGTGTAAAATCGAGACTTCAGTTTCATAACTAAGTTAGCGATAGGTGTTTGTGGGGCACTTTAATGTCCGTGTATACATCTGCTTGACAGATGAACTGTTTACAGAGTTATTGGCGGCATGACTTATAATTTCACATCTTGGACGCTGCTGCTAAGTGTCTATCTGTTTCCTTGTAAAGGGTGTTCTCTGTTACTAACCATCATTTTATGTAGAACTGATGTGGGCATAGTACGAGGGCTGGAACTTAAATAGTGGCAACTATTGTTCACAACCGATACAAAAGAGTTACATGTTTTCAACTGTAACTGTTCTTCAAAGTAGTCACTGGCATTGTGTAGAACCCATTGCCAGCAATGTGGAAGGCGTAGTATATCGCTAGCAGAACCTGTTCTGTTGATGGTGAGAATGGAGGGTCTATTGCCTGTCGAATCTCTGGAACAGTTCTGAAGTGAATGCCACGAAGTGGTTCCTTCATCTTCAGAATCATATCAAGGCCATAAGGACTTCAGTCCAAGAATTACGATGGATGATACAATACTTCCCAGACCCATCGACCGAACAGAGAAGCCAGAGCCTGCACTTTATGTGCCCGTGCATTGTCATGGAAAATGATGGGTGGGTTGCACAGAAAGAGTCGCCGCACCTTTTGCGAAGCTGGTCGCAAGTGATGCTTCAAAACCGAACATCTGGTACATTTTTTGTTATCACATAACGACTGACTGACATCGCTTGATGAGTTGGAGAAAGAGTGTTTGGGAGGAGCAACACCTTCTGGGTATGGCTACCACCTAAACAGTGATCTCATATATGACTGCAATATGAGGAATCCGTCGAAATGGAATGCAGAGCCATCAGCTATTCTGTTACTGTGACAGATGATTTTAAATGTAGAGGTCGTCAATCATCTTCAGACAGCAGTTTGGAAACTCTCCACAACGCCGCCAAACTCTTCCAGTCTCCTTATGTTGTGACTGTCTTTTATGTAAAATCATCCAGTGTGTGTGGTGCATTATGGTAGCGGCTGTAACAGCATGACTTATACCATGCAACGTCTAGTCTTCTGTGAGATGAATGGATCAGAACGTGTTAATGTCAGTTTAGAACCTGGCACAGACCTCAAAGTCAAGGTGGAAAAAACAAAATGTATGGCAGTGTACAAAGCATGTTACAGCAAAAAAAAATGTTTCAAACAAGGAAACAGGGTCACAGGGAGTGCCTCTTGTGACTTATAGTATAGTCTGTCGGATACGGTCATCCTCCTACAGTACAGGTGATGAAACTTGAAACTAATCTGTGCAGTGGATCAATGGCTATATATTTAATAGGATCGTCACATGTGGTCAGTGCTGCTCAACATGTGGTATTTGTTTTCGATTTATGGGAGGCGAGATATGTGGTAAAAATCTTATCAAGTTCTCTATTGGATGAAGCTAGTGGGGCTTTTGTAGTTCGTAATTTTTCTCTGTTGGATGGTACAGAATAACGATGATAGCATGTTGGAGTGATAGAGATGAATGGGCCATGAGGGATGCGAATCTGGTTCAGACTGCACTATCTGTATGTAGTTTGAGAAGCTTCACAATGCAGTAGCAAAATCCTCGTCCTTCTCCCAGTTCCCGTACTGTCTTTTATACTGCTTCATGTTGCAGTAGTGGGCTTCGTTTGGCGCTGACCTTACACATCATGTGCAGTTGGCGAAGCTGCGACGTGTCCCCGTTTCCAAAAAATGGTCAAAACACAGTCCTGTCGCACTAACTCAGCTTACCCTGTTTCTACATGGGTTGCAGAAGGTGGTAGATACAGCTTTCTCTAACTTCTACTCAGTTCCGACTTAAATGGAACGATCACATGCGCAAAGCTGCAGGGGATAGTAACGCAGAGTCTGAGGGGCAGTTGCAAGATGCATAGGGACTACCTAAAACCACGCTGGAATTTTACTGTAGCAGATAGGTTCGAGAAAGTGGACTCGTTTCTAGATATGCGAATGCCAAAAATAGGATTCACTAGTGGCTGTAATCATTAAACGACTTCTCAAAAAATGGTAAAATGGCTCTGAGCACTATAGGACTTAACAGCTGGGGCCATCAGTCCCCTAGAACTTACAACTACATAAACCTAACTAACTTAAGGACATCACACAAATCTATGCCCGAGGCAGGACACGAACCTGCGACCGTAGTGGTCGCGCGGTTCCAGACTGAAGTGCCTATAACCGCTTGGCCACACTGGCCGGCAAGTACTTCTCCATAGGAACCAATGAAGGTATGTAGTTGAATGAAAAGACTTGATGGTGGCGGGGATGGTGATCGATTTCCTGATAAATTCTTTAAATAAATAAATAAACTATATTCCTTACACTGTCTTGAATCCCCTAAATTGTTTAAATAAACAATATTCCACACATTGTTTAAACAATATTCCTTACACAGAAACCGATTTCCGGAAAAATTCTTTCACGAAATAAGTAAACTATATTCCATACACTGCCATAAATAACTAAACAATATTCTATACATTGTCTAAATTGTTTAAACAATATTCCATACACTACAATCGAATTCCCTCCAAATGACCTATCAACTGAGTCTTTTTTCCACCAATTTCCAGGAGGGAGGGTGGGAAAGGAAGGGGTTTACCAGTGGGGGAGAGGTTAATTAATTGATAAATTTAAGTAAGTAGTCAATCAAACTGATAAGAGTGAGAGGTGCTATTCCAATAACTCAGACCTGAAAGTGTACCTGTAGCAATGAGTGGTGATGTTTCCTTAGGGTTGGTGGGGAGTTAAAGACCTGTAAATCAAAGGGAAGGATCCTTTTAGGGAACAATAGGTTAATGACCTGTCAATCAAAGGAGAACAATGTGATTACCCCTGAGTGCTAACCTGCTCCTGATTTAGGCAACCTGCACTTACAAAATGCGCCATAGCGGCTTTGGTCCACTACTGTCAAAATCTCGTGATTAAATATCCGCTACAGTAGTATAGAAATTTATGGAATGAACTCTTTACACTACTAAGTTTTATGGACCAAGCCGCATGTTCAGGTTCGTAAATTATAGTAAAAGAGTGTTTCTAAACTGCAAGACCAAAACACGGTGACAGTACTATAGAAATAAGAACCATAGGAAAAAGATTACTGGTATCACATAAATCCATTGCATAGAACATACTATAAATAGGAGAACCCGGCGCCTCGTCCAAGTTCACTTCCAAGGCAATGTGTCTGCCATATGTAGCTCATCGCATGCCAGCGCAAAAAGCAGCTTTCAGCTGTAATTGATGTAAGTCACCCTTATGCTGAAGGTACAGGCGACTGGACACGTAGTCTAAATAAACCAAATAAACAGAAGTAAAGCATAGATATTTTCGATACCTGAACATAAAAGCTCCTAAGTCAAATGGATATGGGGATATGTAGACCCCATTAATTCCAATCATCGGCGATAATTTGAAGAACTAACAGAGAAATACAAAACACCAAAGGAAAAAATACTGACCCAGTAAGAAAAGACTGGGACACAAAAATACAAAATTATCATTCACTGCATTGTAAACACATTTAAGTCTGAATAAATTGTTTTTACATCTTGCTAACTTAATGTGAGCTCTCTTATGATGGAGATGCACAAACTGTGATACAGTGACTTCCAAAACAGCCAAAAACGATTTATAACACATTTTTACTTTTAAACTATTCATCAGATTGCACTGATGTGAAATTATATATTCGTTAGCTCCACACAAAATATCGTTGCAGTATACGAAATAGTTACATAGACACACAAAAACCATTGATTTTCTCTGAAGTAAGGATGGTAGACTTCCACTGTTCTGCATGTAGTGGGTTATTGTTTAATTTGTATGAAGCACATTTACATTTTCATTCCTTTAAAATAAATTGGTCTATTTACACCAAACCTGTACCAATAAAGATATCCTACATACAATAGTTCTTCTTAATGGAGTATTTAGCAAGAAGCAACATGAAAATTTTGCTATTATTTGACTTATTATATTAGGTATATGTTGACCCAAAGGAATGGTATTCAGTTGTATTGGGAGCAGGTGACTTGTGTTGTTGACAGGTGACTGTTTACGCGAGTATAAACTTTTAGCACATTGCGCTTTCTGCTTCAGCAAGCGAATACCAGTTCAAACAGAGATATCCTTACATTAATTGTTACTGATGCACCTGAAGCAGGAATGTCTTTGGGCCTACGCTTCTTCGCTGAGAACGGTCAGGGAAAGTGACTCCAACTTCTGATGACACAGACTCAAGCAAAAGTTTGCCTGAAAAACAACGCCTGGCTATTGACTGGTGTAGTGAGAAAACCTGTTCCGGGTGCTGCGAGCCGTGGAGCTGGTAACAAAAAAAATGTTCACTGTTCAATACGTATGTTGCGAATGGCCTTCAGCCAGTCTCTCCTTTAACATGAACTTGTAAATATCGCATTATCATGCGAGACGAGCTTTCAGTCATTAAAGTCTCATTCTAGTCATTTCGCGGCAAGCACGTGGGGTACATTGTGGGTTCTGTATCTTTTGTAAGTTTTTATTAATTGTCAATTAGAACTAATGAACTGTCTGTTTTATGGTTTCGGAAGTGCAATTAGTTGACGTTCGCGAGTCGTGTACTTAAATCACAACTGGTTTAATTACAAGCCGACGTTTGCTTTAATCATAAATATATCTTCGAGTGATGCTGAATGTTACTGTCCTTACATAAAGAAAAGTATTACTTTCTCAGTAATCTTCAAATCGTGAGCTAAATTTTCAATTTTTTATTTATGAAATTGGTGAATTTACTCGTGGAACTTTTGTGCCAATGTCTTCGGTCACTTTCAGAACTCCCACTAGGGGATGGCCTGAAGTTCTCCACCAGGGGTGGACCAGAAGACGAAGGAGACAAAGAATCACACTTACTTTCTACCAAACCTCGGTACAGGAGCCGAATTAGTGAAAAAATTCCTCCTTCCACAATGTACAAGCCAATTGAATTATCCTCTACTCATTGAATCTCCCCTCTTGAGTGTTCTGTCGGCCTGGTTGCCAATCCAGACAAATCAGACTCCCATGTTGGGGAAGCAACCCTCTGCTTTGCATATCCTGAGAGGAGCCAATCAATGAATCAAAATCTGTCTTGTTTGAAAAAAGAAGATTTTAGACCAGGGATGGCCATGTTTCAGCAAAAACATCTACTTAGACAGAACCACAGTCCCTCATTTACAGAGAGATCTAATCTTTCCCGGCTGACCATTCTCAATTTTTGAAAAAAAGCCGTTAACCTTCCGAGACACTCGTTCCCCTGGAATGCATGATTTTGGCGCTCGCTAAAAGAACCTGGCGACTACCTGCCATCAGAAGTGTCAAAGTCTTGCCTCCATTAAACACATGCACCAGCTGCTCTGTCTGTATCGTTCAAGCTTCTATTAGAATGCTTGAAGTTTTATGACCATCCCACCGTTTGCACAAAATCTCAGATTACAGCAGTCTCTCTTAAAGGTTTCCTTCACCCACGCCAACCGGAGTGGCCCAGCGCTTCTAGGAACCGCGGAACCTCTACGGTCACAGGTTCGAATCCTGCCTCGGGCATGGATGTGTGTGACGTCCTTAGGTTAGTTACGTTTAAGTAGTCTTAAGTTCTAGGGTACTGATAACCCCAGAAGTTAAGTCCCATAGTGCTCAGAGCCATTTGAACCATTTGAACATTCACCCACTTTTCTCCGATTGACCGCCTCCGCGATGGTTTGTCGCCTGGCCCAGGTAAAATGTTTTGCGAACTGGCGCCCTTCTGGTCTGACCCTAAGTGAGGAGAGGGGAGTACCACAGCCGGACTCCCTCTTCAGGTACAATTCACAGAGAGCTGGTTCCCATAATCACTCGCACAGCCATGTCCCAGGACACAGCATTTATGGCCCGCAATCCATCTTTCTCGCTGTTCTCCGTCACCTCCAATACGGCCCCTGAGGTACAAGTTCTCTAGAGGCTACAGATACAAAGAACATTCTGGCCTCAATTTCCTCATGCAAAAAGTCATAAACCATACCAAACCACACCAAATGCAGTATAGGGGAACACCGAGATCATGACCAAAACTATGAATAGTAATATGAATGACAGTGTTGTTAAATGCCTGGCTAGTCAATCAAAGCGTGTCCAGGTCCCAATGGACATCGTTGCTTATCGCGACCTTTCTTTACAGCCTCTTGCACTCTCTCTCTCAATGTGTCTTACCAATGATTTTGTAACTACAGTTGACGTGTAAGTGTAATTCCATGCAGTACGTGTACATGTAAAACGTTAAAAGGGCCACAAAAAAAAAAAGAAAAAACAGGTATGTGTTTTCACGGCTATTGTGTTCTCGGTGCTCGCTATATGTCCAGGTGCCAAACCATGGAGTGAAAATATGCGTTAGGAGATGACACATGAAGTTTGTGCCAAACTGTGCTTTCGTGTAGAGTTCCAAAATTTGAAGGATTTGAGAAGTAGCTTTTGTTGACTACATTCTTGCTGGTTAACAATTTTGTGCTATATTTCTGCAGTTGTATTATCACAGATAAAACGTAGTACCTCGTTACTACTGGCAATTGTAATAAAAACTTTCTTCCTGCTGTTTTGTAAAAACTGACATTTTTCAGTACTTGGTCGTGTACAAAATAACTGTTGATTCTTGCAGAGAGGGAGACAGGGAGTAAACACTGTTATAACGCTATTTATTTACACAAACAGTGATGTTATTGGTTTCTAACCAACGGGTTCATCTTCAGAAAGCTGTTCATATTTGTATTACATTTTTGGTTGTTTACATTAGCCGTTGGCTGAAATCAGTCAACACGTCATATAAACAACAATAGATGTAGTGTAAACGTGAACAACCTCCTGAAGATGAATCCGTCTTTACGGCGCTACTTGTGTTAGTATATGACATTATCAACAGTGGTTGCTTTCTATTTTCCTCTTTGCAAGAATAAACTTGTAAAAATTTCCTTATTGGCACCTTCAACCAGACATTTTCCGTGTATGACCCTTAGATTATCCTTAATAAAGTGTTACTTTTCTAACTCGTCTCATTTTTTGCAGTGATGCGGTGAGCAGCATAATCCTGTAATATCAGAATATCTTCTCAGTTCTATAGATCAGTTATGTACAAAGAGTTATCCAATGATTTTTTTTTTCATTCTGACAAACGTGAGACTTGGCACCTAGAACCTTTTCACTTTCATTTGTGTCGACTTTAACTGGACCCTCGCTGTTGTTTCTAATTATCTTACAATGCAGTGGTTTATATAAGATACTGAGTGCACTATCCGAAAATTACCTCGAGCAATTAAACAGAGAACCGACTCGTGGAGATAACATCTTGGACCTACTGATAACAAACAAACCCGAACTTTTCGACTCTTTAAGTGCAGAACAGGGAATCAGTGATCATAAGGCCGTTGCAGCATCCCTGAATATGGAAGTTAATAGGAATATAAAAAAAAGGAGGAAGGTTTATCTGTTTAGCAAGAGTAATAGAAGGCAGATTTCAGACTACCTAACAGATCAAAACGAAAATTTCTGTTCCGACACTGACAATGTCGGTAATCGTAAGGTAATCGTAAAATGCGTTTTAGACAGGTACGTGCCGAGTAAAACTGTGAGGGACGGGAAAAACCCACCGTGGTAAAACAACAAAGTTAGGAAACTACTGCGAAAGCAAAGAGAGCTTCACTCCAAGTTTAAACGCAGCCAAAACCTCTCAGCCAAACAGAAGCTAAACGATGTCAAAGTTAGCGTAAGGAGGGCTATGCGTGAAGCGTTCAGTGAATTCGAAAGTAAAATTCTATGTACCGACTTGACAGAAAATCCTAGGAAGTTCTGGTCTTACGTTAAATCAGTAAGTGGCTCGAAACAGCATATCCAGACACTCCGGGATGATGATGGCATTGAAACAGAGGATGACACGCGTAAAGCTGAAATACTAAACACCTTTTTCCAAAGCTGTTTCACAGAGGAAGACCGCACTGCAGTTCCTTCTCTAAATCCTCGCACAAACGAAAAAATGGCTGACATCGAAATAAGTGTCCAAGAAATAGAAAAGCAACTGGAATCACTCAATAGAGGAAAGTCCACTGGACCTGACGGGTTACCAATTCGATTCTACACAGAGTACGCGAAAGAACTTGCCCCCCTTCTAACAGCCGTGTACCGCAAGTCTCTAGAGGAACGGAGGGTTCCAAATGATTGGAAAAGAGCACAGGTAGTCCCAGTCTTCAAGAAGGGTCGTCGAGCAGATGCGCAAAACTATAGACATATATCTCTGACGTCGATCTGTTGTAGAATTTTAGAACATGTTTTCTGCTCGAGTATCATGTCGTTTTTGGAAACCCAGAATCTACTATGTAGGAATCAACATGGATTCCGGAAACAGCGATCGTGTGAGACCCAACTCGCTTTATTTGTTCATGAGACCCAGAAAATATTAGATACAGGCTCCCAGGTAGATGCTATTTTTCTTGACTTCCGGAAGGCGTTCGATACAGTTCCGCACTGTCGCCTGATAAACAAAGTAAGAGCCTACGGAATATCAGACCAGCTGTGTGGCTGGATTGAAGAGTTTTTAGCAAACAGAACACAGCATGTTGTTATCAATGGAGAGACGTCTACAGACGTTAAAGTAACCTCTGACGTGCCACAGGGGAGTGTTACGGGACCATTGCTTTTCACAATATACACTCCTGGAAATTGAAATAAGAACACCGTGAATTCATTGTCTCAGGAAGGGGAAACTTTATTGACACATTCCTGGGGTCAGATACATCACATGATCACACTGACGGAACCACAGGCACATAGACACAGGCAACAGAGCATGCACAATGTCGGCAATAGTACAGTGTATATCCACCTTTCGCAGCAATGCAGGCTGCTGTTCTCCCATGGAGACGATCGTAGAGATGCTGGATGTAGTCCTGTGGAACGGCTTGCCATGCCATTTCCACCTGGCGCCTCAGTTGGACCAGCGTTCGTGCTGGACGTGCAGACCGCGTGAGACGACGCTTCATCCAGTCCCAAACATGCTCAATGGGGGACAGATCCGGAGATCTTGCTGGCCAGGGTAGTTGACTTATACCTTGTAGAGCACGTTGGGTGGCACGGGATACATGCGGACGTGCATTGTCCTGTTGGAACAGCAAGTTCCCTTGCCTGTCTAGGAATGGTAGAACGATGGGTTCGATGACGGTTTGGATGTACCGTGCACTATTCAGTGTCCCCTCGACGATCACCAGTGGTGTACGGCCAGTGTAGGAGATCGCTCCCCACACCATGATGCCGGGTGTTGGCCCTGTGTGCCTCGGTCGTATGCAGTCCTGATTGTGGCGCTCACCTGCACGGCGCCAAACACGCATACGACCATCATTGGCACCAAATGAGAAGCGACTCTCATCGCTGAAGACGACACGTCTCCATCCGTCCCTCCATTCACGCCAGTCGCGACACCACTGGAGGCGGGCTGCACGATGTTGGGGCGTGAGCGGAAGACGGCCTAACGGTGTGCGGGACCGTAGCCCAGCTTCATGGAGACGGTTGCGAATGGTCCTCGCCGATACCCCAGGAGCAACAGTGTCCCTAATTTGCTGGGAAGTGGCGGTGCGGTCCCCTACGGCACTGCGTAGGATCCTACGGTCTTGGCGTGCATCCGTGCGTCGCTGCGGTCCGGTCCCAGGTCGACGGGCACGTGCACCTTCCGCCGACCACTGGCGACAACATCGATGTACTGTGGAGACCTCACGCCCCACGTGTTGAGCAATTCGGCGGTACGTCCACCCGGCCTCCCGCATGCCCACTATACGCCCTCGCTCAAAGTCCGTCAACTGCACATACGGTTCACGTCCACGCTGTCGCGGCATGCTACCAGTGTTAAAGACTGCGATGGAGCTCCGTATGCCACGGCAAACTGGCTGACACTGACGGCGGCGGTGCACAAATGCTGCGCAGCTAGCGCCATTCGACGGCCAACACCGCGGTTCCTGGTGTGTCCGCTGTGCCGTGCGTGTGATCATTGCTTGTAAAGCCCTCTCGCAGTGTCCGGAGCAAGTATGGTGGGTCTGACACACCGGCGTCAATGTGTTCTTTTTCCCATTTCCAGGAGTGTATATAAATGACCTAGTAGATAGTGTCGGAAGTTCCATGCGGCTTTTCGCGGATGATGCTGTAGTATACAGAGAAGTTGCAGCATTAGAAAATTGTAGCGAAACGCAGGAAGATCTGCAGCGGATAGGCACTTGGTGCAGGGAGTGGCAACTGTCCCTTAACATAGACAAATGTAATGTATTGCGAATACATAGAAAGAAGGATCCTTTATTGTATGATTATATGATAGCGGAACAAACACTGGTAGCAGTTACTTCTGTAAAATATCTGGGAGTATGCGTGCGGAACGATTTGAAGTGGAATGATCATATAAAATTAATTGTTGGTAAGGCGGGTACCAGGTTGAGATTCATTGGGAGAGTGCTTAGAAAATGTAGTCCATCAACAAAGGAGGTGGCTTACAAAACACTCGTTCGACCTATACTTGAGTATTGCTCATTAGTGTGGGATCCGTACCAGATCGGTTTGACGGAGGAGATAGAGAAGATCCAAAGAAGAGCGGCGCGTTTCGTCACAGGGTCATTTGATAACCGTGATAACGTTACGGAAATGCTTAATAAACTCAAGTGGCAGACTCTGCAAGAGAGGCGCTCTGCGTCGCGGTGTAGATTGCTCGCCAGGTTTCGAGAGGGTGCGTTTCTGGATGAGGTATCGAATATATTGCTTCCCCCTACTTATACCTCCCGAGGAGATCACGAATGTAAAATTAAAGAGATTTGAGCGCGCACGGAGGCTTTCAGACAGTCGTTCTTCCCGCGAACCATACGCGACTGGAACAGGAAAGGGAGGTAATGACAGTGGCACGTAAAGTGCCCTCCGCCACACACCGTTGGGTGGCTTGCAGAGTATAAATGTAGATGTAGATGTAGATGTTTAGTGGTTGCTTCAACTGAAGCCAATAATTTCCCTCATCGTTTCTCCCATGGTTACTCAAAATTAAACGTGTTTACGACAGCAAGCCGTGAGCGGAAATGTTAATGTACTCTCTTTGAACGTACCAGGGAGGTACGTCACTGTTTGAGTCCATGAGATGAAGAAGAGATGGAGCACAAATTATCCGACAAGACGGATCATCAGTTTCAGGGCATAATTCTGTCATCAAATTTGTATTACAGTAAACTTAAATCGTTTCATGAAGAAAAGCGCTCAGTGCGACTGATAGAAGGCTCTTTCTGTGTAAGTGTTATTAATTTTTAAACATCTCCCGACTCAGATATCCGGTTTCTTCCTTTTTTTCTGAATTTCAGCTTGAAGGCTACTCTCTTTTAATTCACAGCAGAGTACACACTTACAGATGCAACGAGTATGTATTTGGACATCGTGTGCAATATGGCTGAAGTTGTGCTAGCACAGTCTCTGTTAGTGACGTCTGCTTCCTCCTGGACACTGATATTATTGTTCCAATTAATTTACAATAGGTTTATAACACGTGTATTGCAGCATTATTAAATATGTTAAAGTTGTGCCAATACGTTTCTAATACTTGCATCAAGGAGGTAGCCAGGTTTTTGTCAAAGGGGGTGGGGGGGGGGGGGGGGGGTGGGGGCGGGTTCCAATTTGTTAATGACAGATAACTTATAAAGTTACACGGACTTAAATCTCATTTGCAAATAGCTATCTTCCTGCTGTAGCTCATTTAAATTCATGACTTATCTGAAACCAATTCAGGAGATCTTCAGCACAGCAAAGCATCCTTATATCCTTAGTACAGTCTCAAATTTTATTAAGGTATCTTTCATTTCATCAAAATTTTTTAATTTCGTCAGGTCATCAATAATTTTTTTAAATTATTTTTTCAACAGTGAACTTGAAACAACAGCAACCAAATTCATTTATAAAACAAAACTGAAGTAACTGTTTTGAAATCTTAACAGTGATTCACGAATTAATTTCAACAAGACTTCTACATTATGCGATCTCGTAAACAAGTCTGGATTTATCCATAATAATATGGTTATACCATCTTTGAGGCTAATAGTTTCCTCTGCGATGTACAACAAGCGTTGTCGTTAATATGATGTCTATTTACAAATATGTTACAATTGTGACGGTTGGCCTCACTGTTCGAAGGATATTACAGATAAGGTACTTCATAGCAGAACATCGTTCTTGCGATGAAACTTGAAGACACGTCATATCACCGACCCAATAGCTGAATGGTCATCGTGACGGACTGCCGTTCTAAGGGGCTCGGGCTAGATTCCCGGCTGGGTCGGGGATTCTTCACTCAGGGACTGGGTGTTGTGTTGTCATCATTATTTCATCTCCATCCGACGCGCAGGTACCCAATGTGGCGTCGACTGTAATAAGACCTGCACCAAGGCGGCCGGACCTGCCCCGTAAGGGACCTCCCGGCCAATGACGCCAAACGCTCGATTGCATTTACCGTTCCACAACTGAGCCATATTTACGCACAGATACAAAGTACCAAACGCCGATTGCTAGCCGCCTTCAGCTGTAAATGTACCTTTTAGTGTTGGAAGTCTCCGGATAAATGTTCCGTCCGCCTTCGAAGCAAATCTTTTCATTTAAGTGGTGAGGCTGTGTCATTAAGCGAACTGCCATGTGCCTGGAAAGAAAGGAATTCTGAAGGAACTAACTGTGGCCAGTCCCGGAAGTTGCCTAAACTGAGAATGAGAAACCAGAGGAAACCGTTTTCACGTTTGCAGCGGATGAATTCGAACCAATTCGAATCTCAGATCCAGGGACAGCTAGCTCAAGGCGTAGAGCTACACCGCTGGATGGGGAATTTCTAAAAACTGTTTGTTCTACATTGTTTTCAAATAAAAGAAAATGCGCCAGAACAAAAGACGAAATTCTCATATTCAGCGTTTTTTCTTTTAATTATGCATGTTTCAACATCTCACAGTGCTTGAATCACGCATATTTTAAGATTTAACTGTGCAGTGAATTCGTGACATCAGTTATGATAGTATTACAGGAGCGCAAATAGATTTTGGGCGGCAGGGGAAGCGGGGGTTGCGGGGCGCACTCGGGTCCGACGAATTCCAGCAGCACGCTGCTATAATCTTTTATAAACAAACGAACTGTGGAATGTGCTGTCATCACACAACTTTCCGCTCTCCACAGACCCTCCCAAACGTTCCGTATCAGAAGCGGTTTTCTTAACTGAGCAGAGCCTGGGTGACCACACTGGGCGATATTTTGCATTTTTGGCTAATAATGATAGAATGGAGAGCAGTATTTTTAAGGAATGCAACGATCGCCGTGTGGGTGATTTTTTGTTGATCAACATGAAGTGTATTTTAATGCTTTGATTTTAATTTAATGATATTTGGTACGTCTACAGTAATGACGTTTACTGCGCATCTGCCTTGTGAAATAATGAAATACTGAAACCCAGATGTTCTACCAGTCTCCACATAACAAGTCCAGTGCTAATATTAAACTGCCATAGGGAGGTAATTAGGCAATTATACTAGTTCTTACATATTTTTAACTTATGGTAACACCAGTGGACGAATCAAAATCTAATTTGCTCTTCTCTCTTGGTAGAAACTTATCCATAATGTGATTCTATCAGCACAGCGCACAGCACGAAAGCAATAAACGCCTGCATTTACATTCAATACAACAGCAACTCATAACTGAACTGATTTACAGAACAACAATTGAATTCAAGTAAGGTTCTTGGATGAAATAGTGATGGAGGATATGCGATAGTGCTATCGATGTACCGATAGTAAAAATCTATCGATTGACTTTTTGACTGTCGACAGTGCGTATCTCTTCTTTCGTGTATGACTGAAGATCGTAATATAAGAAGCGATTAAGAAGTTTCCGTTCGAAGGCCGTGCGGTCAGGAATCGCTACACCGCTCAGACAAAATCCCCGTGGTCACTGAGGCTATCATCTCCATCAACTCACCGGGTTGGAGATATCTCTTTGGTCAAATACCGTGTGTTACTGCGTGAAGACACCCATAACCGCGAGCTGCACGCCGCCGTCGAACAGGAACCGTCGACCCTTCAAGACCCAAAAGGACGGGTGCTGAAGTGTCTCCAGCTTGACTTGGTGTAACTTCTGCGTTACTACATTTGCGATATGAGGACGTGTGTTATCACGTAGCAGGCGCCCCCCTTGTCGCAGTTTCCGTTCCGTAACGGTGGTCTTCGACAGTCATGTTGTCCCATACACACTATTCGTACTACAATGGAAGTCTGCAAGTGTTTCTCCTTCCGAAGCCAAGAAACGAATGACGTTGGTCCTGTATGGACGCATTTGGTAATAACGCCATTATAATTTTCTGGCAAGAATACAAAACTATTCTTCCCCCCCCCCCCCCCCCCCCCGCCCCCCGCCCATGTCGGTGCTTAAACATCAGCATCAGAGTCGTGCTACGTGGCATATACGTTGCAGCAGCGCCCTCAAACGCAACTTTTTGATCGCCTCTTATCAAGGGTGGCCATAGGACAATTTGTTTGGGGTCCTATAAGAAAAAATCGGAGTAGGTATTAAAATTCATGGAGAAGAAATGAAAACTTTGAGGTTCGCCGATGACATTGTAATTCTGTCAGAGACAGCAAAGGACTTGGAAGAGCAGTTGAATGGAATGGATAGTATCTTGAAAGGAGGGTATAAGATGAACATCAACAAAAGCAAAACGATGAAAAGAGAATGTAGTCGAATTAAGTCGGGTGATGCTGAGGGAATTAGATTAGAAAATGAGACACTTAAAGTAGTAAAGGAATTTTGCTGTTTGGGGAGCAAAATAACTGATGATGGTCGAAGTAGAGAGGATATAAAATGCAATGCAATGGCAAGGAAAGCGTTTCTGAAGAAGGGAAATTTGTTAACATCGAGTATAGATTTAAGTGTCAGGAAGTCGTTTCTGAAAGTATTTGTATGGAGTGTAGCCATGTATGGAAGTGAAACATGGACGATAACCAGTTTGGACAAGAAGAGAATAGAAGCTTTTGAAATGTGGTGCTACAGAAGAATGCTGAAGATAAGGTGGGTAGATCACGTAACTAATGAGGAGGTATTGAATAGGATTGGGGAGAAGAGAAGTTTGTGGCACAACTTGACTGGAAGAAGGGATCGGTTGGTAGGACATGTTTTGAGGCATCAAGGGATCACAAATTTAGCATTGGAGGGCAGCGTGGAGGGTAAAAATCGTAGAGGGAGACCAAGAGATGAATACACTAAGCAGATTCAGAAGGATGTAGGTTGCAGTAGGTACTGGGAGATGAAGAAGCTTGCACAGGATAGAGTAGCATGGAGAGCTGCATCAAACCAGTCTCAGGACTGAAGACCGCAACAACAACAACAGCTTGGGATATGGTGTTTCTTTAATGTTTTGGAAGACGAAAGGCGACCTTTAAATAGCCAGAGGAACGCCCCAGTTCCAACCCTGTTAAAAACATGCGTAATACCAATTTTTACTGAACTATAATTCTGCATTCCCTAAGAGCGGTTCTACGCGCTTCAGTCTGGAACCGCGCGACTGCTACGGTCGCAAGTTCGAATTCTGCCTCGGGCATGGATGTGTGTGATGTCCTTAGGTTAGTTAGGTTTAAGTAGTTCTAAGTTCTAGGGGACTGATGACCTCAGATGCTAAGTACCATAGTGCTCAGAGCTTTTTGAACCATTTTGAACCCTTCTTTCCGACAGGTAAGAGCGTCCTTGACAATTATATCTTTCAATTTCACTAAATGGCACGTAGGTCAAGTGTAATTTCATATTTATTTTCTCTCGATTCTGTGCAGAAGTTCCTCGTTCCTTAGCTTATCAGTCCATCTAATTTTCAACATTCGTCTGCAGCACAACATCTCAAATCTTTCAATTCTCTTCTGTTCCGCTTTTCCTACAGTTCATGTACACTGTCATACAATGCTGTGATTAAAACGTACATTTTCAGAAATTTCTTCCTCAAATTAATGCCTATGTATGATACTAGTAGACATCTCTTGGCCAGGAATGCCCTTTTCGCTAGTGCTAGTCTGCTTTCGATGTCGTCCTTGCACCGCCCTTCATTGGTTATTTTGCTGTTTAGGTAACAGAATACCTTAACTTCATTTACTTTGTGACGATCAGTCCTGATGTTAAGTTTTTCACTGTTCTCACTTCTGCTACTTCTCATTACTTTCGTCTTTTTTCTATTTACTCTCAGTCCACATTCTGCACTCATTATATTGTTCATTCGAGTCAGCATGCCATGTAATTCTTACTCACTTTCACTCAGGTTAGCCAAGTCATCAGAAAATCGTACTATCCTTTCATCTTTAACTTTCATTCCACTCCTGAATCGTTCTTTTATTTCCATCGTTGCCTCTTCGATGTACAGATTGAGTAGTTAGAGGGGAAGATTAAATCTATGTCTTACATCCTTTTTAATTCGAGCGCTTTCTTTTTGTTCATCCACTCTTATTATTACCTCTTTGGTCTTGTACCTATTGTATATTACCTGTCATTCTCCATAGCTTACCCGTATTTTTCTCAGTATTTCGAACATCTCGCACCATTTTACATTGTCGAACCCTTTTTTCAGGTCGACGAATTCTACAAACATGCTTTGATTTTTCTTTAGTCTTGCTTCCATTATCAACTACAGCCTCAGAATTACCTTTCTGATGCCTTTACCTTTTCTGGAGTCAAGCTGATCATCATCTAACACATCTCCAATTTTCGTTTCCATTCTTCTGTATATCATTCTTGTCAGTAACTTGGATGCATGAGCTGTTAAGCTGATTGTACAATAATTCTCGCACTTGGCTGCTCTTGTAGTCTTCGGAATTGTGTGGATGGTATTTTTCCAAAAGTCAGATGGTATGTCGCCACACTCATACATTCTACACACCAACGTGAATAGTCGTTTCGTTGCCACTACCCCCAATGCTTTTAGACATTTTGGTGGTATGTTATCTATCCCTTCTGCATTACGTATTATTAAGTCCTCCAAAGCTGTCTTAAATTCTTATTCTAATACTGGATCCTCTATCTCTTCTAAATCGATTCCTGTTTTTTCTTCTGTCTCTTCAGACAAATCTACCACCGCCCCCCCCCCCCCTCCCCCAAAGAGACCTTCAATATACTCTTCCCACCTATCCGCTCTCTGCTCTGCATTTAACGGTGGAATTCGCGTTTCACTCTTAATGTTACCACCCTTGCTTTCAATTTCATCGAACGTTGTTTTGACTTTCCCGTATGCCGAGTCAGTCCTTCCGACAGTCATTTCTTTTTCGATTTCTTCACATTTCTCATACAAGCATTTCATGTTAGCACCGCTGCATTTTCTATTTATTTCATTCTTGAGTGACTTGTATTTCTGTATTTCTGAATCTCCCTGAACATTTTTGAACTTCCTTCTTTCATCAATCAACTGAAGTATTTCTTCTGTTACCCATGCTTTCTTCGCGGTTGTCGTCTTTGTACATGTGTTTTTCTTTCCAGCTGTTGTGATTTTTTAGAGATGTCCATTCCTCTTCAACTTTACTGCCTACTGAGCTGTTCATACTGCTGTATCTATAGCCTTAGAGAACTTCAAGCGTTTATCGTCATCCCTCAGTACTTCTGTATCCCACATCTTTGCTTATTGATTCTTCCTGATTAATCTTTTAAACTTCAGCCTACATTGTGATCTGAGTCTATATCTGCTCCTGGGTACGCCCTACAATCCAGTATGTGATTTCGGAATATCTGTCTGACCATTATGTAATTTAACCGAAATCATCCCGTATCAACCGGTCTTTTCCAAATACCGAGTATATTCCTCCTCTTGTGATTCTGGGACAGAATATTCGCTACTGCTAGCTGAAATTTATTACAGAACTCAATTAGCCTTTTTTCTCTTTGATTCCTTGTCCCAAACCCATATTCTTCTACTACTCATCCTACAACTACTTTTAGGTCCCCCCATGAGTATTAGATTTTCATCTCCATTCATGTACTGTGCTTTCCATGTCCTCATATATTTTCTCTATCTCTTCATCTTCAGCTCGTGACGTCGGCACGTATACCTGATGTTGGTTTACTGTCGATTCTGATAAGAAGAATCCTACCATTGAACTGTTCACTGTAACACACTCTCTGCCCTACATTTCTATTCATAACGAATCCTACTCCTGTTATACCATTTACTGCTGCTGTTGATATTACCCTATACTTATCTGACCAGAAATCCTTGTCTTCTTTCCATTTCACTTCACTGACCCCTACTATATCTAGACTGAGCCATTGCATTTATCTTTTCACATTTTATAGCTTGCCTATCACATTCAGTCTTCTGACATTCCACCCCTCGACTCGTATAACGTTATCCTTTCGTTGATAATGTAATCTTTTTCTCACAGTCACCTCCCCCTTGGCAGTCCTCTCCCAGACATTCGAATGGTGGGACTATTCGGGAATCTTTTGCCAATGGAGAGATCATCATGAGACTATTTCAATTACAGGCCACATATCCTGCTATATATAGGTAATTAGGTTATTATACTAGTGCTTACATTATTTAAGTGATCAAAACACTACTGGACGAATGAAAATCGGATTTGCTCTTCTCTCTTGTTACAGACTTACACGTAATTAAAAAGTACCAGTACAGCGCACAGCACGGCAGTGAACGGCTGCATTTGTATTAAATTAAACTGCAACTAATAACTGAACTGATTAACAAAACAACTGAACCCAAGTAAGGCCAACAGTGTACAATAGTTGTTAGTGGTAGACGATATGTCGATAGTAAAAAGCTATCGATGGTCTTTTTGACTGTGGACAGTGTGTATAATTAATCGTCTATCACTGAAAATCAGAATATAAGATGCGATTAAAAAGTTTCCGTTAGAAGGCCGTACGGTCAGCAATCGCTATGCCGCTCTGATGATATCCCCGTGGATACTGAGGCCATTATCTCCATCGACGTAACAGGTTGAAGATATCTCTTTGGTCAAACACCGTGTGTTACTGCGTGAAGTCGGCCATAACCGCCTGCTGCACACTCCCGTCGAACAGGAATCGTCGACCCTTCCAGACCCAACAGGACGGGTGCCCGAGTGTCGCCCACTTAACTTGGTGTAACTTCTGCGTTACTGCATTTGAGATATGGGAACGTGTGTTATCACGAAGCAGACGCACCCCTTGTCGCAGTTTTCGTTCCACAACAACGGTTGGCTGCAACAGTCTAGTTGTACCATACACATTATTCATTCTACAATGATGTCTGCCAGTGTTACTCCTTCGGCAGCCAAGGAAAAAATAATAACACGTTGGTCCTGTCTGGACGCATTTGGTAATAAGATCACCATAGTTTACGTTCTGCATTTACCGCACGCTCGTCAGAAAGACAAGAATGCCAAACTAATTCCCCCCATGTCGGTGGTTATACATCCGCATTGCAGTCGTGCTACGTGACATATACGCTGCAGCAACGCCCTCAAACGCAACTTTTTGATCGCTCCTTTTCAAGAGCGCTTATACGATAATTTGTAGAGGCCTGTATCTGGGGGTGTGGTGTTTCTTTAATGTTTTGGAAGCCGGAGACTTTCAACTATCCAGAAGAACGTCTGAGTTTCAACTCTGTTAAAAACAAGCATAATAGCGATTTTTAAATAATTTTCTTGAAAGGGAAACACCTAACAACTTTAATTTTGCATTTTCTAAGAGCAGGGGGGGGGGGGGGGGACTCCCTGGCCCCTCCTTTCCCCCGGAATTGGGTGCCCTTGCCAATCAAATCTTTCAATTTCACTACAAGGCACGTGTCTAATTTAATTTAGGCAATATGGAATGGGAGAGGGCGGGTGTCCAGAAGCCCTGGACTGTGTCCCCTCTTTGCCTATATTCTTCCTTGCATCCACACGAAGAGTGTCAACTGTGCAGTGTGTTTGTATAACAGAAATGTGGTACAACTGCTTGTTGTTGTTGTGGTCTTCAGTCCTGAGACTGGTTTGAGTCAGCTCTCCATGCTACTCTATCCTGTGCAAGCTTCTTCATCTCCCAACACGTACTGCAGCCTACATCCTTCTGAATCTATTTAGTGTATTCATCTCTTGGTCTCCCTCTACGATTTTTACCCTCTACGCTGCCCTCCAATACTAAATTGGTGATCCCTTGATGCCTCAGAATATGTCCTACCAACCGATCCCTTCTTATTGTCAAGTTGTGCCACAAACTCTTCTTCTCCCCAATCCTATTCAATACCTCCTCATTAGTTATGTGATCTACCCATTTAATTTTCAGCATTCTTCTGTAGCACCACATTTCGAAAGCTTCTGCTCTCTTCCTGTCCAAACTATTTATCGTTCACATCTCACTTCCATACATGGCTACACTCCATACAAATACTTTCAGAAATGACTTCCTGACACTTAAATCTATACTCGATGTTAACAAATTTCTCTTATTCAGAAACGCTTTCCTTGCCATTGCCAGTCTACATTATATATCCTCTCTACTTCGAACATCATCAGTTATTTTGCTCCCCAAATAGTAAAACTCCTTTCCTAGGCATCACCTCAGCATCACCCGACTTAATTCGACTACATTCCATTATCCTAGTTTTGCTTTTATTGATGTTCATCTTATATCCTCTTTTCAAGACACTGTCCATTCCGTTCAACTGCTCTTCCAAGTCCTTTGCTGTCTCTGACGGAATTACAATGTCATTAATCCAGCTTCTAAGATAAGTGGTAGGGTCAGTATTGCCTCACGGAGGGGTATCTGGTGAGAGGCCAGACAAACGTATGGTTCCTGAAGAGGGGCAGCAGCCTTTTCAGTAGTTGCAGGGGCAACAGTCTGGATGATTGGCTTATCTGGCCTTGTAACATTAACCAAATCGGCCTTGCTGTCCTGGTACTGCGAACGGCTGAAAGCAAGGGGAAACTACAGTCGTAATTTTTCCCGAGGGCATGCCGCGTATCCCAAAGAAAGCAGGCGTTGACAGATGTGAAAATTACCGAACTATCAGTTTAATAAGTCACGGCTGCAAAATACTAACAACTGCTTATGCCATGACTATATGCTGCAGCTCGCAGCATCCCAAATGCGGTCCCAGCATGTTTGAGATGGTGTTGAATGCCAGCATCAAAAACCAGACAAAGGAATGCAAGACGACAGCAGAGAAAAGAGCGTTGTACGAAGGCTAATGAGGGTAGTAGAGAAGCAGTTCAATTCTTGAAGATTCCCGTGTTTCTGCTAAAAAATAATTAGATTTATTCCGGAAGATAGCACAACATACAAAAGCACAAAGTTTCTACTGGATGTCAACTTATAAAACTAACCTGCTGTGACACAATCTAAAGTTGCCCTCTGAGAGGATTTATAATTTTGAAGTTTGACCGTACGTGTGCCTGATGGATGAAGATATCGGACTATAGTACTGAATATGGTGCAATTAAACAAAGAAATTAAACAGACTTTAATTTTGGGGGGGTTAATGAAAGTAGTAAAATTCATATACGAATGAAAAAATGAACGGTCACCAGCCTAATTAGGCACATTAATTTGGAAATATAAGTTAATTGAATATCAGTTAATGAAGTTACTTTCGCTAGTCTTCCCTCTGAATGACACACAGCATACAAACGGACACAGGGCACTCTGAGCTGTGGGTAGCAGTAGTTACCAATAAAGCACAAACCAGTAATAATAGAAAGCAAAAATTTACCAAACTCATACTAATAACAGCTACCATCAAGATCATTACTTGATGCAATACTGAAATGTTACTGCAATAACTACAGAACTGAAGTTGGACAAGGGGCGGGGGCTTATAACTTAACTGACATGTAACAACCCCAAAAAAATAAACAAATAATATCACATTAACAAATAGTTCAAATGACTCTGAGCACTATAGGACTTAACGTCTGAGGCCATCAGTCCCCTAGAACTTAGAACTACTTAAACCTGACTAACCTAAGGACATCACACACATTCATGCCCGATGCAGGATTCGAACCTGTGACCGTAGCAGTCGCGCGGTTCCAGTCTGAAGCGCCTAGAACCGTTCGGTCACCGCGGCTGGCTCACATTAACACTATTTATGCTCTTATGTAAAGAAATATATCAGATATTCTTAGTAGAAATAATATTCCAATTATTTTCCTAATATGAGAAGAATATGATGGGGACGCATAAATTGGTATAGCTTCACTAGTCAAGCTCTATGGTTACTTCAGTAGCAAAAATTAATTCAACCAAAGTTAATTGTTAGCTTCACCTGATATAGTTTAAATTTTACATTTCAAGGCAATTTGATCAACACTGAGCTCAATTAACTTCAAAAAATCATTCATGATAGTAATCAAGGCTAAACTATGTTTCAAATGAGTTTAACTTATTTGCCTTTTTCAAAACGTGTGAAGCACCTATTTTAGGCAGAACATTTACACAATGTAGCACTGTATTTTTGCAAATCGGTACTTTGCAGTAAACTAAGAGTACGTTAGCAAATTTCCAACTGACTTCAATTTTGTGATTTTAGCTTCAACATTTGGTAATCTGCATATTTGACCAACGTAATAAATCACTAGTTCATTTGAAAGAAGATACTCGGTTTTATAAACTCTTCGGAGAGGACCTGCATATGTTCATGATCAGGGTAGAAGTTACGGTTCCAAACACAGATTTGTAACATTTGGCTTATTATTGAAATCACTCACACAAATTAACTGGTCCATGCTCTGATACATATCTGTATGCATGAACTTCGTGGAGCAGTGAAGAAATTGTGGTGGCAAGCGACTTTGGTGCCAACTGTTCAAAATGGTTCAAATGGCTCTGAGCACTATGGGACTTAACTTCTGAGGTCATCAGTCCCCTAGAACTTAAAACTACTTAAACCTAACTAACCTAAGGACATCACACACACTCATGCCCGAGACAGGATTCAAACCTGCGACCGTAGCGGTCCAGCGGCTCCAGACTGTAGCGCCTAGAACCGCTCGACCACCGGCTTGATTACATCTTTTATCTTTTACAATATAAGTTCCCTAAACATGAACCAGCTTTCAATACACATTGTTTTCCTTAAAATATATACACATTATAAAAATTCATTATTTTAAGCAATCATTCATCTTTTTCCATATAAACATCACAAACTTTAAATGTCCTGTCACAAATCAATTACCTTAAGTAACAAAGAACACACACGCCATAATCATTGATACAGAGTTACCTTATATAAACCTGCTACTAATCGATGTATCGGACCATACCAATGAAACGCTTCAAACTCACAATATCAGACGGAAAAAGACAACGCTGTTCCTTGTGTATTACATTTGGAAAACCCCTTATTCGAGGAACATTGCGTGAACCGCCGTGTATGTCGCAAATAGATCATGAGTATAGCATAAGAGTGACTACACCAGCTACAAAGTTATGAAGACAGTTATTATTCCCTCGTGATCAACGCGTGAGTGGAATAGCAAATCGAAAATTTTGATAACATGTACCCCCCTGCACGAGTTTTGCAATGGCCTACGAAGAATAACTGAGGCGATCTCCAGACAAAGGGCCTACAGGCTCACGAGCTCCTTTTCCTGAGATCTGTTACAATGAACCGCCTTATTGTACTTTACAGTCTCTCAAATTTTCGTTTTGATGTGGCAGCACTACGCAAAGTTACTGATTTCTTTAAAACGTCACACCGACAGACAGCTTTTGGCGTTGCGAGTGTATCCTGGTTAGTCTTGCAAGTTATTGTACTGTAAGTTAGTGTGTTGTTTCATATGTCTTGTATTATTGGATATTATACAATGTACATTGTATCACTATACTGTATTACGCACTTTATGAAGTAAGTTATTGTAGCTGTGGTTACCGTTGATTTAGGGTTTTGTGCATGATTTGTACATGATTAGAAGCGAATTGCTTCAGAAAAAGAAAGAGGGTATGAAATGTGAGATCGATAAAATAAAAAACGACAAAGCGGAAAAGGACATACTCCACTGTCTTGTATAGCTGTAACTAGCAAGACTTTCAAAGCAGTAAAGAAATATTTTTAAAGGAATGTTAAAAATAAAAACTCTGATCATCAAGCAGAAAAGTTTAACTACTTTTGTGCACAATAAAACAGAGCAGGATGCAATCATAGGTCAGAGTTGAAATAAAAATAAAGACAGTGAATCCAAAACATGTACGCAAGTATATATTGGAATATGTTATTGTAAATGAAGTGGAATCTGTTAAAGTATACAGAACTATGATACAGGCCCTTTAGCTAATTTCTGTTAAGCGTCTACATGTTATTCATGAAAAAGTGTCTAATAGCAGTTCCTTTCTGGAAAGCAGAGGCTCACATACCAATAGGCCTCATAAGCTGGACAGTGACGTGTTTGATTTGTTAAAGGCACATATTAACATCATTCTAAGCAAAACATGTAATTACTTATTATTATTATTATTATTATTAAGCATTACAATCCATGAAGGCTTTTTGCTGCAGAATGGACAATGTTGAACCACTTTGCTCTGTCTTTACAAGTAATTTGCCACTGTCTGTCATGTCCTAGTTTTCTGAGATCGTCTTGAATATTGTCCAAGTATCTCATGCGTGGGCGTCCAAGAGGTCGTCTTCCGGTGGGAATCTCTTCAGTCACTTTCTTGATGGTCCTGTTTGGTGGTGCTCTGATGACATGCCCTATCCATTTCAGTCTTTTGGCTTTAATTTTGGCCACTATATCGGAGTCTTTATATAATTTGCAAATTTCATTGTTATTTAGCAATCTCCATTCATCACTGATCCTATCTCTTATGGGTCCAAATATTTTTCTCAAAATTTTTCGTTCAAATACTCTTAATCTGTTTTCCTCTTTTTTTGTGAGAGTCCAGGTTTCAGATCCATAGGTGAGTACTGGTATAATCAATGATTTGTATACTTGTAGTTTGGTGTTCCTAGAAATTAACTTGCTTTTGAAAACTGTCAAGAGACTATAGTAGCATTTGTTAGCCTTCTGAATTCGTGATTCTATTTCAATTTTTATGGAGTTGTCAGAGGTTACTATTGTACCAAGATAATTAAATTCATTTGTCTTTGTGAAAGCTGTGTTATTAATTTGCAGTACATTATTATTTGATGGATAGCGGGATAAGATAAAGTACATTGTTTTGTCTGTATTCAGCTGGAGGCCTGTGCCATTTGTGGCTTTAATTAATTGTGCTGTAAGAAGCTTCAAATCATTCTCACTGTCAGATAATAATGCAATGTCATCAGCGTATGCTACAATGTTAATTTTGCTTTCCAGTTGTGCTCCAATTTGTAGTAGCTTTACTTTTTGGATTATTCTATTGATTACTATGTTAAAAAGAACTGGTGAGAGTGAATCCCCTTGTTTGACTCCAGTTTTAACCTCAAAGTCTTCAGAAAGTTTGCTAGCTACTTTTATTTTGTATTTTGAGTTTAAAGTGCAAGATTTTATTAAATTTATCAATTTGTTAGGGATGCCAATCTGCCTCATGCACTTCCATAAATATTCCCTGTTGATACTGTCAAAAGCTTTTTTAAAATCAATGAAAAGCATATGTACATTTTGATTGAATTCATATTTCTTTTCACCCAACATCCTTAGGACATATATATTGTCAATAGTCGATCTGTTAGGTCTAAATCCACATTGGGCATCATCTAGGGAGTCTTCAACGTAAGGGCTTATCCTTGCTAACAGTATATTTGTCAGAATTTTATATGTTGTGTTTAGTAACGCAATTCCTCTGTAGTTTGAACAATTTGTTGGGTCCCCCTTCTTGTATATAGGGCACACAACTACTTCTTTCCAATCATGTGGGACCTGTTCCTGCTTCCAGATGTTGGTGATGATTTTGTGTAAGCAGTTTACAAAAGGAAATTTACTGAGCTTCCATATATCTGTGTCTATACCATCACTTCCAGGAGCTTTATGTCTCTTCAGCTTCTTGATGCTTTCTTTAATTTCTGCTAAGCTGGGCTCTTCGTCCGATGGGTCAGCAGTAAGATATTCATTGTCATCTTCCTGAGAGACGCTTATAGTTAGAGCATTTAGTAACTCATTAAAATATTCCTTCCATCTGTTAGCAATGTCACTTCTTTCTGTTAGCAAGGAGCCATCTGGGTCTGTTATGAACTGTCCATAATTTTTTATATTCCCACTTTTAAACATATTTATGCTCTTGAAAAATCCTCTGGAGTCTGTGGTACGGTCATTCTCAGCTCTTTTTAATTTGTAATTCATAAAATCCCTTTTCTTTTTCCTAATGAGTTTCCTGGCAAGTTTCTGTTTCTCTTCAAAAATAAGTTTGTTTTGTGTTATTGGTTTTTGTAGGAATTTTTCCCTTGCTAATTTTCTATCTTCGATAGCGTTCGAGCACTCGGCATCAAACCAGGGGTTCTTAGTTGTAGTAAAATGTCCCAAAACTGAGGTAGTTGCTCGTGTGATATTTTCTTTCAGAGCGTTCCAGGCTTGATTAGTATCATCATTGTTAATTTTACTTTCCACTTCAGGTTTGTGTGTTTCTAATTCTCTAATGTACTGGTTGAGAATGTTTGGGTTTTTCAGTTTCATTGTATTAAACCTAGGAACACCATTTAATTTAGACCATTTATGTCTTGAGAGTGAGATCTTGAACTTGGCTTTTACAAGAAAGTGATCCGAATCACAGTCTGCTCCCCTTTGACTTCTGATATCATGTATGCATTTATGATGTTGTTTTTCGATTAATACATGATCAATTTGATTTTTTGTGAAGCCATCTCTTGAAGCCCATGTTTGTTTATGTATATCTTTATGTGCAAAATATGTACTTTTGATCAACATGTTTTTGGAAGTGGCAAAGCTAATAAGTTTTGTTCCGTTTTCATTACTCTGCTGATGTAGACTATGGGGTCTAATTGTAGGTTTATAATGATTTTCATGTCCTAACTTGGCATTGAAATCTCCTAGAATTATTTTAATTGAATTTTTCGAGAATGTATCATATACCTGTTCCAATTTGTTGTAAAATTCTTCTTTAATATTGTCCTCTTTATCCTCTGTTGGAGCATGGCAATTTATAACATTTAAAGTCTTATATTTGCATTGAATCGTAATGTGAGATATCCTTTCATTCACTGCCTCAAATTTCCTAATAAAAGGTAACAATTTGTTGTTTATTATAAATCCTGTCCCTAGTGCATGTATTTGTGTATCATTTCCCCCATACATTATTGTATACTTATTTTTGTTTATACTTCCATTACCCGTCCATCTGGTTTCTTGTACTGCAACTAAATCCATTTTATACCTTTCAAGTTCCTGTATGACATTTATCAGTGATCCTGATCTATAGAGACTTAATACATTCCATGTTCCCATATTCATAACCTTTAAATTTTGCAAGTTCGTCATCAAGTTTGGTGGCCCAGCATTCTTGTCATTCTGATTCGTAGCAATCCATTTTCTCCTACAGGATCCTGTGATAGGGTCGCTGGCCCTAAGCACAACCCCCAACCTGGAGGACCAGGGTCTTGATTTCGGGGATGCCTACCCCTAGAGCAGTTGCTTTCACTTCAGCTAACGAACTTGCTCTGCCCGGCCTGTTGGTCCGCGGGAGGTATTTGATTTCCCTCCTACCACCCATATCTGGGAGGCGTTCCCCGATCCGCCACCTGGGGACGCGCCCTCTAGGAGTTACATCACAAATTTTGAAAACCACAAACTCAACATAAAAAAGCTGTAAGAGCTATTCGGAGTATTACAAAGAAATACAAAACAACGTTTAAAAATGGCTTACAAAAAGTATTTTCATTAATTCAAGTCACTTAACATGTTTAGCTTCAGTACCCCAAAAACTATAACTTTTGCACAGAGCGTAAGCAGAAGCAAACAAATGAACCTAAAAGCCCATGTCAAACAGTGTATTAGCAAGACCACTGCCAACTTGGGCTTTGCAACAGAATATGAGAAGACGTTTTAAAGCAAAGTGAGAATGATCATACTTGTCTTGATCGTGAGTTGGAGTACAGTCAAAATTTGCCGGATCCGAAACTGAATGTGGCAATGCTGTTTTCTAAATGCCTCCTCTAGTGCTACGGTTTCGACGTTCACATATAACAATGTATCGTCCTTCATGTACAGTTTTATGGAAAGGAAAATCAAGTAAGGAGCTGACACGTTTATTTCATTTGTGTTTGCCTGCTTAATGAATCAGGTGACTAGTAAAATAAACCCAATAGTTTTCCTGTCCGAAGCCTGTGTGGGACAGAACAAAAATATTTACATGGTGCAGTTTGGTATGTGGTTCCCCAAAACGTTTAGTGTGGACACTAAGTCTCAGGCAGAGGACATTCATTCAATAAGTGCCACCGGAAGTTCGACCTTATTAAATCTGTCGTGAAGGAAAAGGCAGTAGCTGGCACTATTAAACCTTATCTGGAGACCATGGTTTAATGTCGTAGTAACCCTTCACCTTTCAGTGTCGTAACGAATAGTGACATTACAAAGAATTTGACTGAATTGTTGAAGGCTCTACTCTGTGCAAAACAAATAAGACTGAATTCCAGATTCACAAATTTGTTCAAATGAAATACACGAAGGTTGGTTCTTTGCTATGTCCTATAACTTGCACTGAGATTTACATACCATTCCAAATATGGCTGACAAGAAATCCAAACCTGAATATTAACTTTAATCAGGACCCGTATAATGGCATTAAATCAGCAAAAGTGAAAGATGTTACAGATCTTCTTTTCTTCATGTCAGTGAATACAGGATGAAATTACAATGAAAGGAACACCCTTACCTGCTTGCAGGCGTTGACATACGGCAGCGGGGACAGATGAAAATGTGTGCCCCGACCGGGACACGAACACGGGATCTCAAGCTTACACGGCAGACGCTCTATCCATCTGAACCACCGAGGACACAGAGGATAGCGCGACTGCAGGGATTTATCTCTGGTACGCCTCCCGCGAAACCCATATTCTCGACGTATTGTCCCGCACTACATTCGTAGTGCCTCTGCCCATTATACTCATTACTTGCGGTGCGTTACCGATTCCCGTGAGAGTTCGGGCACTTTTTGTGCATCCGCACAGGAGAAGAAGATGGTCAAGTGGCCGGAGAGCCTTAACTATATATATATATATATATATATATATATATATATAGTGAAGACAGGAATTGGTTTTAATGTGTTACAGAAGAAATTCAAATTAATTCCCTGTAAATGTGTGTTGAACGCACAAGCTTCGTTTCTTTGAATTTATTTATTTTCCTACACATCATATATGGCATTTTACGGTTATTTTTCACTTTTTGTGCAGAGAGTTTTGTGTTCCTTGGAAGAAAGGGCACTTAGTACAACAACTAAATCATGTTGTAATACGTTTAAATATGTATGTATCGTAAGAATCACTTAATACATACATTGTGAAAGTGTTCATTATAACAGCGTTTATTTCACTTCGATGTTAACTTGACAATGAAATTAAGTAAAAGTGGTACTAACTTGCTATGGCGTTTTTCTCAAAACAACCTGTTTGCCGATAGACCCTCAGTCAGCAGAACGCCTCGGTTGTAGATAGATGCAGATGTCGTCCAGTTGCCCCACACCAAAGTTCTGCTGTACTTCCCTTAATGAATACGGAAATCACGGGTTGATTTATATTTCCGCATTGCAACTGTGCAACACGCTCCCTGCGTTAGAGCACTTACACACACACACACACACACGTATACACACACACATTCTTAGCCCTCTGCATTCTTGACTGAACTTTTCCGCTGCGAGGTATTCATATGACAGTCGTTTATGCGCGCTGGGCTCCTTTGCATGTCGGCGAAAACAATGGCAGGAACCAGTTTAAAAAAAAATTGTGCAACTATCTCGAGTCGGAATCGCAAATGCCGTTTCCTGCAATTGTGTGAAATTTGTAAGGAGTCTCAGACGAAATCAGCGCGTACCTCATCTGTAGCGATGCCGCTCCTTTGCGTGTAAGGGAACAAAGGAAGCTTCACGCTCCATTATAAATTTTCTTCTTTTATTGTTCTGCTCGCAGCACAGCGAGTATCTCACCGCACGGGGCCATGAACGACTCGCTATTGCAGTTACCGTTCTTGTATAAAGTTTTCCAACTGTGCGAGATACCATTCTCGCGAAACTGGAGCGAGTTTGAACTGCATGACAATTGAAGTGTATCTGTATTATTCAAGAGAGTCCCTGAAGTGTGGTACGTGAATTTCTTCCAAATTGCGCTAAAAGACTGAAGATTCTTAAAACAAGCTAATTAGTTCTCTTCTTGTTGCAATTACTTTCGCGTTTATAGTGGTCCATATTCCAAAAATAACACCTCTATGTATTTTTTCCCGGTAGAAAAATAAAAGGCGACCTAGATCTAAACATTCACGTACAGTGCGGGGTATTGTTCCCTCAAGCATTACATCACGATTTCATACTACTCGTTGGCGGTCTATTTGAAATCTTCAGAAAAGTGTTAATTAGGTCATTTATTCCGATGTTTCGCGAGCGCTAATGAATAAGTTTCGTCAATAATTCCTGCCGGAAGACTGAAATGAAATCCGTGCCCAGAGGACGTGTACTGCGATGGCGGGATTTTCTAAGACCGTCAACGGAGCTCTTTGTGGAATGATGTTCGTTAATGCTAAACGTACCTTTATACAGACCAATAAAATTGGACATAGCCGACAATATAGTCCAGCAATGATGTTCGGCATCAATGCAGGCTACAAGAGCTGTAGCCACGTGTTCAACAATACTGCGGCAAGTAAAGTGATAGTCATGATTTGCTATTTCATTATTTTACTTTGTTACAAATATGACTGTGAGTGTCGGACTACCCAACGCCTTATTATAACAAAATTTTGTGTAGAAATGGAATACTAATTCATTTTCACGTGTAAGAAAGGTTAAGTGAACGTTAGAAAGGAAATAAAAGATTGAGAAATTGTAAGAAAAATTGTTTGAGTTGCTCTTTCATTTGATGTATTATTTGTAACTATAAGTTGAGCGTAATAAATGTTGCATAGCCTTAAAACCCGTATAATCATTTTGAAACTGCCTGTATGACAAGCACTGAATCATATAGTGACCTATCGTCAAAATAAATATGGGAGTTGCTGACACAACCATATATCCACGCTATAATACTAATCATGGACTAAGGTACACTGATATTAATCGACGTGATAATGTGTGGCTAATAAATCTATTAATTTACTGCAATGACAGAACAGTGTGTTTTTAAAGCAACTTTGTGCTTCCATGCCAAACTTCGATCACCAACTAATATAATTTTATGATGATGGGCTGTTAAATAGTCACTAGCAGAAGTAAGTTCTCTACACTGTATTTAACTCTCAAATTGCATAACGTGAATGAGAAGAATCATCGAGAAAGTACATTTTACAAATGATGTAGTACTTAAGCTGGATTGTTGACGTGGACGTCGTGACTCAGTGGCAGATAAACAATTTTCATATTCTCCATCATTCCTTATGCAGCAGTATTACATTAATTATTAACACGTCTTCTTCTGACATATCAGGATATAGCCCCGTTATATGTATGTTGCCGCATGTTTTTCCTCGAATATCATAAACATACACATCTGTACACAAAACATACACAATGATGGAAAGCCACATACTACTACTCCGTGCTGACAGAATAAATAAAATCTCTGCGTAACCAATGCGGCTCTCTTACAAGCATAATAAAATATTTTAACCATTTTAGTGTCCTTTTTTTGCACATTCTCTCGTTTTGTATTGTCAAACGTTTAAGAAAATAGATCACAAAATAATGATATCTGTAATTGATAGTTTGATCAGAATAAAATTGAAAAGATTTGTGCGCACAGTTTCCTTCGCTACCAGTAGATGGCATTACTTGTACCACTTGCAGAACATGAGCACATACATTGGAATACCTCGAGCTGAACTGAAATTAACGAACATACGAATGAAAATTATTATGTACGAGGGCAGTTCAATAAGTAATGCAACACATTTTTTTTCTGAAACAGGGGTTGTTTTATTCAGCACTGAAATACACCAGGTTATTCCTCAATCTTTTAGCTACACAACACTATTTTTCAACGTAATCTCCATTCAATGCTATGGCCTTACGCCACCTTGAAATGAGGGCCTGTATGCCCGCACGGTACCATTCCACTGGTCGATGTCGGAGCCAACGTCGTACTGCATCAATAACTTCTTCATCATCCGCGTAGTGCCTCCCACGGATTGGGTCCTTTATTGGGCCAAACATACGGAAATCCGACGGTGCGAGATCGGGGCTGTAGGGTGCATGAGGAAGAACAGTCCACTGAAGTTTTGTGAGCTCCTCTCGGGTGCGAAGACTTGTGTGAGGTCTTGCGTTGTCATGAAGAAGGAGAAGTTCGTTCAGATTTTTGTGCCTACGAACACGCTGAAGTCGTTTCTTCAATTTCTGAAGAATAGCACAATACACTTCAGAGTTGATCGTTTGACCATGGGGAAGGACATCGAACTGAATAACCCCTTCAGCGTCCCAGAAGACTGTAACCATGACTTTACCGGCTGAGGGTATGGCTTTAAACTTTTTCTTGGTAGGGGAGTGGGTGTGGCGCCACTCCATTGATTGCCGTTTTGTTTCAGGTTCGAAGTGATGAACCCATGTTTCATCGCCTGTAACAATCTTTGACAAGAAATTGTCACCCTCAGCCACATGACGAGCAAGCAATTCCGCACAGATGGTTCTCCTTTGCTCTTTATGGTGTTCGGTTAGACAACGAGGGACCCAGCGGGAACAAACCTTTGAATATCCCAACTGGTGAACAATTGTGACAGCACTACCAACAGAGAGGTCAAGTTGAGCACTGAGTTGTTTGATGGTGATCCGTCGATCATCTCGAACGAGTGTGTTCGCACGCCCCGCCATTGCAGGAGTCACAGCTGTGCACGGCCGGCCCGCACGCGGTAGATCAGACAGTCTTGCTTGACCTTGCGGTGATGATGACACACGCTTTGCCCAACGACTCACCGTGTTTTTGTCCACTGCCAGATCACCGTAGACATTCTGCAAGCGCCTATGAATATCTGAGATGTCCTGGTTTTCCGCCAAACGAAACTCGATCACTGCCCGTTGTTTGCAACGCACATCCGTTACAGACGCCATTTCAACAGCTCCGTACAGCGCTGCCACCTGTCAGAAGTCAATGAAACTATACGAGACGAAGCGGGAATGTTTGAAAATATTCCACAAGAAATTTCTGGTTTTTTCAACCAAAATTGGCCGAGAAAAAAAATGTGTTGCATTACTTATTGAACTGCCCTCGTATCTTTACGCTTTGAAATTGTGTGTTTTTAAATGTATGTTACTGTTTCGACCTAACTATGTCATTACAGGCGGTACATTTCCGGCCCACAGTGCTGACGTGAAGTGGGCGGGAGCCGTACATGTGGAACTGAGTGAGGGCTCCAGGTTTGCGTGTTCCACAGGAAAAAAAAGTGAAAAAGAAATCGAGAAACCAGTTTTTAAGTAAGAGAATTGCCTCTGTGACTCGAACCAGTTCTGAGTTGACGTCTTTTCCAAAATTTCACACGAGTATCGAAACACGTTTTTGAATGTATCGTAAAAAACGAAAGAAAAGAAACATCATCTGTCCGAAAAGGAAATGTCAACATCAGTATGATGGGCTATATAAAAGATACGACTAGATTGGCGATCACTTTTCGCTTTTTGGCTTCCGGTGATGGATACAGAAGAGAGATACTTCCTAAGCCTCTTAGTAACAGTAACTGTAATGCTTTAGCCGGTAGGCTGCAGGCATTCATTGCGGTAGTTTGAAGTGACAGTCGAATCTTTACGTTAATATTCTGTTGAGGCTCACCAGTACATTGACGTGCCTATGAATTTCATACATTCAGTACATCCACGACGAGACACTGGAGACGTGGGACGTAATGTGTAGAAAGACAGTAATAAAAAGGATGGTTAGCAAACTGTTGTCCATTGAACACAGAAACACCCTAGAAGAGCCGTACAAACAATTTCGAAATTTTAAGAACCTATGTAGAAATACAGTTTTGGCTACTTCAGATCTTCTACGAATACCATGGTAGCAGAGGGAATGTCTATTTCAGACTGCGGTCGTTCAATATGTATTACTTTCCATGTTCCATACCTCTGTTCTTAAATACGTCAGATTTATTACATGCAGGTTACGCTCGTTTGATAACTTCTACATTGCTGTAGACGACAAAGAAAAAGTCTTTAATTGCACATGACAATTTTCGGACTGAAGCTAAATAATATAATTTCACCACTGTGATTACGCTGCTTGCCACTGCCGTCTGCGAGAGAAAGAGGGAGCAACTCTGAGAGTGAAAGAGATGCATGTATAGAAAGTGATGGAGACATATATGGCCTGTTCGTAAGGAAACATTCTCCTCTCTTGGCGAACAACACTGTCAACACACAGGCCACACACGACAGCCTGCCCCGTCATCGCTATTGTCGGAGTACGCCGGTAAGTTGCCATATATTGCTGCCATATTGCAGCAATGTTACCAGCAGCACTATTGCAGCCCTCATTTCTGTTGTATATAGCTCCCGTGAACCCACCTTTAGGACTAATCTAGCATTACGTTTGCTGGCGTTGTTTCGGTCAACGTTAGCTATGTGAGTGGCTATCATAGTCCCTCCTTGCGCCCGTCATTTCTAATTTTACTTACAAGATAGGAGAATTAAGTTAATTCTTCTATTGAGAGGTATACAGTTATGAAATAAAGTTTATCGCTAACGTCAGTTTTGCTACTCAGTACTTTCGTCTTTTGTTGACATTCTCTCAATCGGAAATCTATGGCAAGTAGATGGGTTATGTAATAGTTTCTCACTTTCGACGAGGAAGGAAAGTCAACGACGATTTTTATTGTTTTCCCCCACATTTCAGTCCCACTCTTGAACCTTTATTTTATTTCTGCCCCTGTATCTTTGATGTATAGGTTGAACTGTAGCTGAGATAGACTACACCCTCTCTCTTATACTCTTTCTAATCCGAACACTTCTATCTTCCATTCTTAGTGCTGACTCATGGTTCTCGTATATATTTTATATTAATAAATTTCCTTTACTTTACGTCTATGCCCACAATTTTTTTTATCAGACTACCGTTTTCGCTCTATAATGACCACCTTCAGCTCTTTTATAAAAACATGTCCTAATTTACCATCTGAAGATGGTCATTAGAGACCGAAACCGGTAGTCTGATGACAAAAAATTTGTGACCATAGACGTCAAGTAAAGGAAATTTATTCTATATTCGAGTCACTCTATTATTCGCGACCATCTTGCAGCTTGTGATATTTTATGTTACACGTCTTTGCCTATAGCGTACTCCTTGTCACCTGAGAATTTCGAACACCTGGCACCATTTTACGCTGTCAAGCGCTTTTTCTAAGCATAAAAATTGTTTGATTGTGTCTTTATTTGCCTTTAGTCTCGCCTCCATTATTAAGAGCAGAGGTGCCTCTATGACGAGTCTACCTTTCCTAAAGTCAAACTCTTTGTCAACTAACAGACGTTCAATTTTTTCCATTCTTCCGTATGTTATTCTTGTAAGAGACTTAGATGCATGAAATGTCAAGCTAACTGTGCTACAATTCTCACATATATATCTTCTGCGTTGAGTAAATGTCAAGCACAACAGGGAATACCAAAAAGTTCCTCTCCCCTCCTCCCTGCCACCACAGGATACAATGTTATCGCTAACACTGTTTAACATCCCCCCTCCCCCCAATTCCCCTCACTAGTACTGATAATGACCTCAGTTTGGCAAGGAAGACCGTCCACAAGTTTCTCCGGCTGTGCCATATCCAGTTGAAGTCTCTCATTGATGATTAGATCCCAAAGAGCTATAACACTGTCAGGGCGTTCTTCGTTACATTTCACCCACTGTTTAAAACAGTCTAGAAATTTCCAATGGGATTAAGACGGATCGATTTAGTGAGACTGTCGCTATGTGGCAGGGTGCCTGAGCTTGCGTCAGACCAGAAACGTGTGCGTGCAGCATCATGAAATTGACTGTTGTCATCTTGGAAGATGGGAGTGTCCACGGCACTTACAATACGCATGTAGAGGAAAGGGCAGCACTTGTTCATCAGTAATGTACAAATAAACACCCTAGAGTAAAGAGCTTCATGGTTCATGTTAATGGTACCCTGAATCAGTGGGCCCAAGTCACGCTTCGAAAAACGTTGTCAAAACATAACAGAATCACCTCCAGCTTGAATGACGCACTCCATACACTGCGTGTTAAATGCTTCATTGGTCTGTCCGTACACTTGCATCATTTGAAAAGAGACAAATATGTAGCTCATGAGATCACATAACACGCCTCTAATCAAATACTGTCCAGTTTCTTTGTTGTTTGGGAACGAAGTTTTTCGCGACGGCACTTATATATAAAATATTCTCGGTATTCTTGCCGCGTCAGTTGTGGATAAAATCTTTTTTTGGCCTTAGATAAGCCTCCCAGATCTAATATCAGTAGAGAGGATAGGGAGGGGTTCCGTTTACTTCGGAAGGATGAAGATCTCGTCGTATTACCAGCTGACAAAGGAAATGCCACCGTGGTCCTTAATACTACCGAATATGATAGAAAAATGGCATCACTGTTGGAGGACAGTACGTATAAATGTCTTAAACGGGACCCAGCTTTGACGTACAGCAGAAAAACCATGAAGTTACTGAAGAATTCCGGGCTGCCAGACGATGTTACAAAAAATCTCAGAGCCCAAGCTTCTAGACCGCCCAGGTTGTACGGACTACCGAAGATCGACAAGGATAATGTTCCCATGATACCTATTGTCAGTGCAATTGGTTCTCCTACTTATAAGCTGGCCAAATAACAAAGTTGATGACTCCTGTAATCGGCCGGTGTGAACATCACATCAGAAACTCCCAGATGTTCACTCAGAAAATCAAATAGATTAGAGTTGGTCCAAATGACATTTTAGTCAGCCTGGATGTGGTATCGTTGTTCACAAAATTTCCTGTAGAGGACACTTTAAAAATGCTGGCGGATCTTTTTCCTCCTGAAACTATAAAGTTGTTCCGGAACGTGATGACGACGACATACTTCTTGTATGGTAACAAATTTTATGAAATGATAGACTGTATGGCGATGGGCTCTCCGTTGTCTCCACCACTGGCTAACATTTTTATGGAGAATTTTGAAGAAAGTGCATTAAATTCGGCTCCCCTCCGTGCATCCTTATTTTATCGTTACGTTGACGATACATTTATGATCTGACCACACGGCGCAGAACCTCTCGAACAATTCATGGAACACATGAACAGCGTACTTTCTAACATCCAGTTCACTGTCGAGATGGAGAAGGAAGGGAGACTGCCTCTCTCAGACGTTTTAGTACGACAGGCGGACGGGCGTCTTGGCCACTCTGTATACCGTAAGCCGACGCATACCGATTTATATCTGAATGCACAGAGTTTCCATCATCCTGCTCAGAAGAGAGCCGTTTTGAACACGTTGGAATAAAGAGCCAAAACTGTTTCTGACGAGGACCACTTAAGGTCCGAGATTAATCATCTGAAGAACGTGTTCCGAAAGAATGGCTATGGTGCACGCGATATAAAGGCAGCGCTCTCCAAAAGATGGAAACGTGAAAATGCTGCACACTCACAGGATGAAACACCGATTGCGGTTCTTCCTTTTTGTGGCGCGATTTCCAGCAAAATAGGAAGAGTCCTGCGTAAACGAGGTATAAGACCGATTTTTCGTCCTCCTAAGAATTAAGGATGATGCGCTCTGTTAAGGACAATCTCGGCCTCAGGGTCCCTGGAGTTTATAACATACCCTGTGAGTGTGGAAGCAATTATATAGGTCAGACGATTCGTACCGTTTCCGACCGCTGTGCAGAACACCAACGCCATATTAAAAATAGAGAACTGGAGAAATCGGCAATTGCGGAGCACAGCCTCACGAACAAACATAAAATTCTGTGCCATGCCTCCACGTACTGGGATTCTGTTATTAAGGAGGCTGTTGAAATAAGAATGAGCCAAAAGAACTTTAACGGCGATAGCGGATACCATCTGTGCTGTGCATGGAAACGAGCACTTGATGCAGAGAAGCAGCAGAGACGTTCCTTCCAAGGTTTACGTTCAAACGGAAGCGGTGGCGCCACCGGCGCACACAGTGACACCGTCTGCGACAGCAGTATGTAGTCGCCGACCAATCAGAAGCCGTCTTCGAGCTATATAGAGACTACGCAGCAGCGGTGAAGACAGTCAGCTCCTGACGATGACGATGGAGGTAATCGCCGAAAGCTCGAGATTTTATCTACAACTGACGCGGCAAGAATACCAAGAATATTTTATATATTCTTTGTTGTTTGCCCAACTGAAGATGTGCATCGGTACGTGTCACAGCGCGTAGTGACTTTTTGCAAGGCACACTACTCCAGATGTCCACAGCATGCAGTTCTCTTCGCAGTGTTCGCTTGAAAACTGGTTGAGACGCATCTGCATTCACTGACAGCAGAAATTCCTGTATAGTCTGCTATAGATTGTTCATCAGAAGGCTTCACACTCACCCCCCTGACCGCTGTCAGTTGGGATGTTTTTATTCCACCATTCTTATGCTGTGATGGCGGCGAAGGGTGCAACATTTCTTGTCACGTTTGGTAGTCGCTGCTGGTAAACCAATAAATCTGTCAGTTTCATTCATCATGTGGTCAATATCGTGAAACAACGTCGAAACATCTACGTGTATTGATTCCATATAACCGACTGTCACAGACACATCTTATTACCGTCTTGACTTGCATGACCCATTGTGAGATATACAGGGTGAAAAGTATTCAAACCGACAAACTCTGGGAGGTTGTAGGGGACATCAAAACTAATATTTTTCCCTAATGTCACTTTTTCCTGTGATGTGTATTTAAACTGGTAGCGGAAGATTTCTCTGGCGGCAAATTAATTAAACCAACAAACACTTTTCCATTTTTTTATAACCAAGAGACAACACATTAACACAACCCAATTTCAATTACAGTAGATTTTCAAAAATGCCTCCATTGACACGTAAACAAATGTTAAACTGTCGGATCATGTTCTGTCCTACACGGGCAAAAACCCCAGAAGTACCTGAATTGTTCCTGCTGTTGCTTCTATCCGGGCAACCAGATCCTCTTCTGATGCAACAGGAGTTGCGTAAGCAAAGTTGCACATCTCTTCCCACTCAAAAAAGTCCAGAGGGAACATATCTGGAGATCGAGCAGGCCATGGTACAGAACCACCTCTGCCAATCCACATTTCTGGGAACCGTCGGTCCAGGAATCGACGCACACGACGAATGAAATGTGCCGGCGCCCCGTCGTGTTGGAACCACATGCGTTGTCTTGTAGGAGCGGGACGCCTTGCACCAATTCTGGCAATGCTCTGGCGAGAAAATTGTAATAGTGCCTGCCATTTAATGGCCTAGGTAGCAGATACGGCCCAATTAAACAGTCCCCAACAACACCGACCCACACATTAACGAAGAACAGCACTTGATGAGTGCTAGTAACTGTGGTATGTGGGTTATCCTCACTCCAAACATGCGAATTGTGCATGTTGAAGACTACATCACGCCCGAACGATGGTTCATCGGTAAAGAACACAGAGGATGGAAATGTAGGATGCATTTCACACTGTTCCAGGTACCACTGCGAAGACTGTGCTCTGGGTGGATAACAACCGGTTCCAGGTTGTGGACACGCTGTAAGTGAAATGGACGTAACAATTGCTCTCCAACGACTGTTCTTACATTCGTCTGATTCGTCCCAATGTTTCTTGCAATTGCACGAGTGCTGATTGATGAAGGATCCCGCTCCACATGCTGCTAGACAGCTTCCTCAAACTGCAGCGTTCTCACCGTGCGACGGCGTCCCTGTCCAGGTAATCTGCTAAATGACCCGGTCTCACGCAGATGTTGGTACACAGCAGCAAAAGTCGTATGATGCGGGATACGGCGCTTAGGATATTGTTGTTGATAAGCCCGCTGTGCAGCTCGTCCGTTGTGGTGCGCTACGTAGTATCCACCAACCATATCAGTGTACTCACTCCAGGTGTATCGCTCCATTAGTAAGCAGAGACAATGCACTACTATACTGGTGGACAGCAGTTGTCTACAACTGAAGAGCGTAATACGCCGTATAACAACTGAAGAGCGTAATACGGGCTCCACCGGTTTAAATAATCCTCATAGGAAAAAATGACATTAGGGAAAAATATTTGTTTTGATGTCCCCTACAACCTCCCAGAGTTTGTCGGTTTAAATACTTTTCACCCTGTATAGGCATTAGGGGTTTCGGTATAGATTTTGTGATAATTGGTACCTTAATATGTACCCATTTCAGGGTGTTAGCTGCTTTTTCTCTGCATCTAATACATGATATTTTCTGCACAGTCGTAATTGCACAATAAGTCGACCATCATTACAGAGTATCTGTTCTACGTCCACGAGTCCACACATCAGTAGCTGGTCTGCTGCCCAGGGGAAAATAAGCATTAATGGCTTGCTTGTGCCACGTGAGCTTGAAGGAACTAACCAACCTAAAAATATATTACTCATAACAGCTATAAATATTAGTCTGCAACTAAAGGAAATACTGATGTAGCGTTATTTAGTACACTGTGCACAGTCATTAACAGAAATATCTGCTCGTTTACTCCTAACTCCGTGCGTATGTCCCTTAGGTGCCCCAGTTTTGTGCTACGTTGTTGTGGCTGTGTTGCTATGAAATGGAAACTGTAGTCGGAATGTCAGAGTGCATTGCTCTTTGTTGCTGGTCTCAACAATGGCGTTGGATTGGCGCGGGTGTTGTGCAATAGAATGCATGAGGGACAGTTTCTGTGTGGACTTAACAGGACGCACTGCCCTGGGCATTTATGACGGCTTATAATTTACATGTAGGGCAGAATGTAGGACACTGTCAAAAGGTCACAAAAATTTTTAATAACTGTCACGATGATCATTTTGTTGAACGACTAAAATATATTACCTATATGTGAAAGTTGTATCTGTTCCCGAAAGAACAGATACCATTGATGACCACGCAGCTTCTGAACGTGTGTCATCGGACGTCCGCCACGAACAAATCCAACGAACAGTATAGAACAAAATGAGATTTAAATTAAAAAAAAAAAAGATGGATAGAGCGTCTGCCAAGTAAGCAGGAGATCCTGGGTTTGAGTCCCGGTAGGGGTACACATTTTCAACATATCCCCAATGATGTATATCAACGCCTGTTTGCAGCTAGGGTGTCGATTTAATTATCATTTCAAAATAATATTAGTCTTTGTTCTGCGTTGTCCGACTTTTGCGTCAATCTGCAATTGTCACAGAGCTTTCCAGAACCTTCAAACAAAGAATATTGCAAATAAAGAATGTGAATTCGCTTCGTATCCAAACCGTTTGTGAGGAGAAGAGCAAAAATCGTTGAAAAGTGAAAGTAGAGGAGGAGCTTACATGATGGAGGGTCACAAGACGTTGACCAGTTCTACACTACCTACAGCACTCAAAAGCCTCAAATTCATTATTTTAAGGCGGTGACTGAGAATGAATGAAATGATCGTATGGCACTGACGGCTGCCAAGTTGCCACACTGGGCGACCTGTGTGTCAATGATGATGAAATGACGATCCGGCCGGGAATCGAAACAAGGCCCACTGCATGGCAGCAAGATCCGCTGACACTCATCCAGTAGGCGGACTGTGGAAGGAGGTGGCTTCTTAGGGCGATTCAAAAAGAAAGAAGATGGGGGTGGTAAAATGAAAACTGCTGAAGTGATCGTAATGCCATTTCCTATAGAAGAAGGTGTGGTCCCTGCAAGTGAGAACTATGGGACGTAACATCTGAGGTCATCAGTCGGTCCCTGCAAGAGTTCTGAGAAGCCACACTCTCTCCTAGAGGGATATGAACACACACCGCCATGATCACAGAGCGAGTATGTGCACGCATCGTACATTGCACTCAGTTGAAAACAAAGTAGGGTTGCTTCAAAAGAAGAACGGGGGAGGGGGGGGGGGCGTAGTGAGTTTTCTTACAACGAAAGTCGGGGGGAACGGAAATTCATCAAAGAATGGCACAAGTGTACGGAGGGCACTAAATGTCCGTTGCAAGTCCGACGTTCAATCCGATCTCTGGGGCAATGACTGCCATCGTAGCTCGTAGGTATTCAACAGTGAGGGCATGCATTTACTGGTACGGATAATGCGTCATGATGATGATGATGATGATGACGAACAATTTTGCTTTGTGGGGCGCTCAACTGCGCGGTCGTCAGCCCCAGTGTTTACACAGTCCAATTTTGTACACAGCCCAATCTAGCTACTGCACGGATGATGATGACGATGATGCAATGATGAAGACAACGCAGACACTCAGTCCCTGGGCAGAGAAAATCCCCAACCCGGTCGGAAATCGAACCTGGGACACCGTGATCCAGAGGCAGCAACGCTAGCCACTAGACCACGAGCTGCGGACAACGCGGCGTGGTGTTCCAGATCGTGCTTCAACGCACGCCTACCGCTGTCAGAAACCCCAATGCACCTCTTAGTTCTCCTTTTCAAGCCACCACTGCCCTGTTTTCAGCTCGACTGAGTGAAGTGGACGGTCGACGCGTGATCGTGCTCGTTCTGTCGGCAAATGTGTGTGCGACCACGTCTAATATACGAAGTTGTTCAAAAAATTCCGGAGCATTCGTAATTTCGCGCCAATGCTGTGTTGGAACGAAATGCAGTTGGCATCCCATCACGTACCTGCTTTTAGTGTGTAACTGCCGGAAGTTTCATTTTTGATTGTCAGTTATTGCTCAGTGATGTATTGAGTAGAACGTTGTGGCCCACAGTTTGCAAATTTCGAGAGTACAGAGTTAGAAGAGCAACGCGTTTGAATTACATTTGCGTCAAACTCAAAAAAACCTTCGCAGAGACACGACAAATGATGCAGGAAGCCTACGGTGATGAGTGCTTAAGCCGTACTTGTTGTTACGAATGGTTCACACGGTTTAAAAATGGCCAGAAGGATGTTAAAGACGACCATCGTTCAGGACGCCCTTCGATGTCTGCCGACGACGCTCATGTCAGGAACGTCAACGAAACTGTGCGTGCCAATCGAAGACTGACTGTCCGAGAGATTGCAGAAGTATGTAACATTTCAATTGGATCATCCCATGAAATCCTGACACAGAACCTTGGAACGCATCGTGTTGCCACCAAGTTAATTCCGCGGCTCATGAATAAAGACCAGAAAGACCTTCGTCTCGCTATTTGTGAAGAGCTTATGGATCGCGCAAATGAGGACGAGATTATCCTTAAGAGAATCGTAACTGGTGATGAGTCGTGGATCTACGGTTATGATCTTGAGACCAGGGTTCAATCTTCATAGTGGGTCGAGAAAGGTTCTCCGAGAACAAAAGATCTCGTTAGGTCGGGTCAAATGTCAAGGCCATGCTGATAGTTTTCTTTGACGTTCATCATGAATTCGTGCCACAGGGACAAACTGTTAATCGATGATACTACCGGTTCGTGTTGCGTCGCCTGCGAGGAAATGTGACAAGGAAACGGCCTGAAATGTGGCGAGACAGTTCATGGCTCTTGCATCACGATAACGCACCTGCACATTCATACCCCTTGGTGCGTGACTATTGCACAAAAAGCGAAATAACTGTGCTGCACCATCCTCCGCACTCTCCAGATCAGGCCCCTGCGGATTTTTCTTTTTATTTTCGAAACTGAAAACCCAGTTAAAAGGGCGAATATTTGGAACGATATACGAGATAGAAGAAAATTCGCAGACGCACTGCGCGCGATCCAGCAATAGGCTCACCAAGACCGCTTCCGGAAGTGCCATTGGGAGCGGTGTTTCAATTGTGGAGGAGAGTATTTCGAAGGAGACCATTCACAATAAGTAAAAGGTAGGTGCAGAAAAATTTTGTGGACAAAGTCCCGGAATTTTTTGAACAGACCTCGTACACTGGTGTGTGAAACGTGAGGACTAAAGTAATTTTCGCATGATGTGTCACTGCCAAGTAACGCAGCTCTATGCAACTTAACTTGCACTATTCATAGAAAGAACTACTACTACTACATAGTACATATGGTAACTAAAAGAAATACGTAGTGAGATAGAAGCAGAACAACACTTGTATGTGGAGACTTAATGATCGCAGGGGGGGGGGGGGCACTAAGGGGTACTCACTCTCCTCCCCCCCCCCCCCCAAATATTTTCGCTTAAACTAGATACAATGAAAATTTCTAGTACCAAAATAGTATCTCAATATTTTTCATTCTTGATTATGACTGAAAGTCAAGTGACAGGCTTTTCATGTATGCAAAAGTTGATTAAAAAAAGGCAGAGGAAGGAAACGATACGAGGCTTCAACTGCTGTAAAGAAAAGTAGATGGTGAACAGCTTCATAACATTACTACATCTGTATTTTCATAAAGATTCCCGTGCAGTTAAAAATAGGTCGTCCAAGGACAGGTTTTTAGCTAATTGGCTTTCTTTTGCCTCGAGTGTCAGTGTCATACGTAGCCTTAAAAGGAAACATTTCGATGTGACACGGCTGCATCTCGGCTATTATGGAACAAAAAAGAATAGACATAAGGTTAGTATCTTTGTTCGAAAACTTTTGTAAAACAAATAAATGCTTATCACGTAAAAAAAAATTACCCGACATATTAATTTGATCTCCAGAGTTATAACTGATATTTTAGCGATATCCATTCGATGACGTGTCTTTACTTTGTAAAATTCTGTTAGTTCACTTGAATTTTTCTAGGTATTTGCTTTTCGACTGTGTACTATATGAGATTGATGCTTCAGTAACACAGCTGCAAGTTAAATAAATATTTATCTAGGAGTTTGGCTGAAATTTGAGCTATTATCTCGTTTGTGGACCATTTAAGGCGAATGAAAACAGGGAATCAATGCTTGTGCGCTTGTCTGTATGTTAAAACCTGTATTTATATAACTCGAAGGTGAGAAGCATAATCGCCACGCTAGCTTCAGAACGGATTCGCGATATAATTTCCAGTCCGCCCCTGACACGGCGCACAGACGCCTTTTGTAGGCCGCTCCAATAGAGTACAGACACGTCGCTAGTTTTGGTCCACCCCGCGTACATCATTTCCCCGGTGCCACCCATAACTGAGAGGCTTTCCCCTATCCGCCACCTGCGGCGGCGCCCGATGGGGGACTAGCAACCCCACACGGGAAAGGATAGGAAAAGGGCAGATGACATCCGGTCTGTGACGAAGGTTAATGACATCTTAGAGACAGTGAAACGTCCCCTTAGAAAAATTTATGAATGACAGTGCTGGAAAACCTCTTACATTATTTGTTTTTCAAACAGCTGAGCAGAACTGAACGTACTCAGACATTTCGCTCTTTACCTATTTTGGTCAACACTAAACTGACACACAATATTTTTAGCGCAACGCAGTCTGACTTTCAAAAATCCCTACAAAAGAATGGCCCTGACTAACATTAACCTATACCTTTCAGAAATCACTTACCTCACAAAAATCTTCGTTACTCGAACTACTGCAATACAGCGAGCGCCACTAATGCCAGCTAAATAAAAGATTCAAACTACTGAAGGCAGAAACTACTGATAGGCATAGTTAGCAAATGAAAGATTTTGATAGAGAACAAGCAATGTATTTACCTTAATAGTGTTCAAAAGTCATAATATATATATCAGTCCATGATATCCAATATTACAAATTTACTCTTTCTGGCGCACTTACGTCCAGGTCGTCCGCTCTCAAAATTCCGCCATCTCTCTCCCCACATCCACCACTGCTGGCGGCTCACCTACGCGCTGTTAACAGCCAACTGCCCACTACAATAGAGAATATTTCAACAATGCCAACCAGCCACAGACTGCACACAGCACAGCCAGTGATTTTCATACAGAGCGCTACGTGGTGTTACCAATATAAAAACCTAAACAGCCTACTTACAACAGTAGGTTCCTTGAAATGGCAGTGGGCTGGCCACGTCGCAAGAAGAAAAGACAACAGATGGACGAAGCTAGTACTGGAATGGAGTCCGAGAGAGCACCGGAGGCCTAGAGGAAGACCACCAGACGGATGGGACAAAGACATCAAGAAGATCGCTGGTAACACCCGGCAGAGAACTGCCCAATACCGTCCCACTTGGAGCCACTTGGAGAAGACTGCTGAAAGCCTACCTGAATCCACGAGTCGAAGAAGCCACATCATTTAATGATTGAATTGGCTGATGATGATGATTTATATAACACATAAAAGGTTGCACTAGGTGAAATTAGCTTCCCGGTTTGGCGTCCCCACCACTGCCCCCACCCCCTCGACCCTCCCACCACGGAAAAATAACTCCCTGTGCATGCCTGGTTGCTGGCGATGGTGATAATTATGAAATGGGCGACGAAAACTGTACTTTTGGAAGAATGTTCATATGAAAAGAAGGACTGTCGTGAACTGGAGTCCAGTATTCGGTAACGGCGTCGACTCTGCCGCTCTGTCAATGCCAATGAGTCTGGCGACAGGTGCGCATTCCGGAGAACGCCACAGCCGGTGCTGAGCGCCGAAAAACGGCCCCGAGCCGTCGCCGATGCGTGACGGCTGCGGCGGCGGCAGCTGCCGACATGTGCGTGCACGCGCCGCCCGCCGTGCGTAGGCCGGTGCTGCGAGGTGCGGCTGGGCGCCTCTTTTTGTGGTGGGCCGGGCTCGGTTCGTCCCGCGACAGCTGCCGGTCTCGCCACCTTGTTACCGCCGCAGACGCTGCCGCCGCCATCGCCGCAACCGCCGGCGGCTCCAGAGCGCCGTTCCTGGAGCGACGGCAGCCTCCAGCCGCCAGCCTCCAGCCGTGCTGGAAATAAAGCCAGAGACGAGCTCCGGCTGTCGCGCCCACCGCCGTCTGCCGCCGGAGTCTTCCGTCTGGAGGGGTTGCCAGCTCATCCCGTCTTCAGGGAGGCGTCGCACTGGTTGAAGACAATGTACTAGACGAGGGAAGGCTGCTAATCCACGCACAGGCATCGAGGTGCCCCGTTGTTTCACAGAAAATCATTTCTAACGTCAACAGCTCGATGTTTTTTAAAATGGGACACGTCTACTTCTTTCCCCGAACCGACAAACTCTGGGAGTTTGTAGAGGACATCAAAACAAATACTTTTCCCCATTGTCATTTTTTCCTGTGAGGAATATTTAAACTCGTACAGGAAGATTTCTAAAAAAAATGGTTCAAATGGCTCTGACTTAACGTCTATGGTCATCAGTCCCCTAGAACTTAGATCTGCTTAAACCTAACTCACCTAAGGACATCACACAACACCCAGTCACCACGAGGCAGAGAAAATCCCTGACCCCGCCGGGAATCGAACCCGGGAACCCGGGAGTGGGAAGCGAGAACGCTATCGCACGACCACGAGCTGCGCACGAAGATTTCTCTGGTGGCAAATTAACTAAACCAACAAACACTTTTCCATTTTTTATGACCAAGAGGCAACACATTAACACAACCCAAATTCAATTACAGTAGATTTTCGAAAATGCCTCCATTGACATGTAAACGAAGGTTACACTGTCGGATCATGTTCTGTCTGACACGGGCAAAAACCCAAGGAGTATCCTGAATTGTTCCTGCTGCTGCTACTATCCGGGCAACCAGATCCTCTTCTGATGCAACAGGAGTTGCATAAACAAGGTTGTGCATCTCGCCCCACACCGAAAAGTCCGGAGGGGAAATATCTGGGGATCGAGCAGGCCGAGGTACAAGACCACCTCTGCCAATCCTCCTATCTAGGAACCGTCAGTTCAGGAATCGACGCACACGACGACTGAAATGTGCCGGCGCCCCGTCATGTTGGAACCACATGCGTTGTATTGTAGGGAGCATGACGTCTTCCAGCAATTCTGGCAATGTTCTGGCGAGAAAATTGTAATATTGCCTGCCATTTAATGGCCTAGGTAGCAGATACGGCCCAATTAAACAGTCCTCAACAACACCGACCCACACATTAACGAAGAACAGCATTTGATGAGCGCTAGTAACTGGCATGTGGGTTATCCTCACTCCAAACATGCGAATTGTACATGTTGAAGACTCCATCACGCCCGAACGATGCTTCATCGGTAAAGAACACAGAGGATGGAAATGTAGGATGCATTTCACACTGTTCCAGGTACCACTGCGAAAACTGTGCTCTGGGTGGATAACCAACTGGTTCCAGGTTGTGGACACGCTGCAAGTGAAATGGACGTAAAAATTGCACTCGAAGGACTGTTCTTACACTCCTCTGATTCGTCCCAATGTTTCGTGCAATTGCATGAGTCCTGATTGAAGGATCCCGCTCCACATGTTGCAAGACAGCTTCCTCAAATTGTAGCTTTCTTACCGTGCGACCGCGTCCCTGTGCAGGTAATCTGCTAAATGACCCCGTCTCACGCAGACGTTGGTACACAGCAGCAAAGGTCGTATGATGCGGGATACGGCGATTAGGATATTGTTGTTAATAAGCCCGCTGTGGAGCTCGTCCGTTGTGGTGCGCTACGTAGTATGCACCAGCCATATCAGTGTACTCACTCCAGGTGTATCGCTCCATTAGTAAACAAAGACAATGCACTACTATACTGGTGGACAGCAGTTGTCTACAACTGAAGAGCGTAATACGCCGTATAACAACTGAAGAGTGTAATACGGCCTCCACCGGTTTAAATAATCCCCATAGGAAAAAATGACATTAGGGAAAAATATTTCTTTTGATGTCACCTATAACCTCCCAGAGTTTGTCGGTTTAAATACTTTTCACCCTGTATATCCAACTGATTTTTTTTCTCATTAACGTTCTGCTACGTCTTCTTACTAGGGTAATTCGGAAAATAAGATCCGATCGCCGGCCGGGATGGCCGAGCGGTTGTAGGCGCTACAGTCTGGAACCGCACGACCGCTACGGTCGCAGGTTCGAATCCTGCCTCGGGCATGGATGTGTGTGATGTCCTTAGGTTAGTTAGGTTTAAGTAGTTCTAAGTTCTAGGGGACTTATGACCACAGCAGTTGAGTCCCATAGTGCTCAGAGCCATTTAAGATCCGATCGGTCGCGAAATGGAAACCACAATCAACAGCAAAAATGTTTTGTTTCAAACTGTTTGCTACAACTTCCAGCTACATCTCTACATAGTCGCCGCTCCGACTTAGACGTCTGTCGTTCCCTTGTTCGAAGTATTTAGTACCATTGTCATAGAAGGTAGCAGCCCGTTCTTTCTGCCACTTCTGATCTGTAGTTCGTTGTCTGTGCCTAAATGTTGTCTTCATAGCCAGCGGCTCATGTGAGAAACGATAAACATGAGCTGCAGCCAAGTTCGGGTTTTATGATGGATGATCAAACACTTCCCACCGAAAACACTGCACAGGAGTCCTCATTATCCTTGCAGTACGCGGCCAAGAACTAGCGTGAAGAATGATTGGATTGGATTGTTTGGGGGAGAAGAGCAGACAGTGAGGTCATCGGTCTCATCGGATTAGGGAAGGACGGAGAAGGAAGTCGGCCGTGCCCTTTCAAAGGAACCATGCCGGAATTTGCCTGGAGCGATTTAGGGAAATCACGGAAAACCTAAATCAGGATGGCCGGACGCGGGACTGAATTGTCGACCTCCCGAATGCGAGTCCAGTGTGCTAGCCACTGCGCCACCTCGCTTGGTGTGAAGAATAAATTACATGACTGTTACAATATGTGAAGTTGCTTTAAATGAAGCGAAACCTGCCACCGGGCTCCCATACTTAGCGGGAGACACTACAAAGTATTACTCAAGGACGTGACGCGATCGACAGGCATACTAGAGACAATTGTCCAACACATCTGCTTAAAGTTTCATCGGATTTTCACTGCCGTTTCCATTTCGCGACCAGTTGGACATTATTTTCCGAACAGCCCTCGTACAAAATGCTTAAAATGTCAAAATACTAAGATAACCCGCCGTTCCGACCTATTTACAGCGTCCTTCCGAAGGGCTAAGATTAACTGGGGAATGGATGCTTCAGTATATGGCCTTTCTGAGGGTTCACTGGACCATCGACGACACAGTTCTGGTTTTAAGACACCGTTTCTCTCTTTGCCTCATCACATTTTTAATTTTAACAATTAATCTTTTGACTCCTATTTTCTAAACCCTTATTCTCAATATAGCACTTGCATTCACCGTTCTCAATAATTGTTGAAGATACTCCAATCTCTGCATTTCCACGCAGCTTACACCCTCTGAAGGTAGCTGAACTACAACAAAAGTGATTTCTCGACGTCTTAATATACATGTTGTTCGGAAATTCCCATTACAATTTGTTGGAGGTAGGAGTTGTTGGGGTGAGTGAGTACATAATATTCCGAAGAGAAACCCATGTCCAGAAACGTGCCATTGTTGTTCTACCTCTGTTTAAATCCAAAAATGTAACGCGTCCACGTCTGCTGAGGAAAAGAAGGAGAACTATCTCAGAGTTGCCTGTCCTGGTATGCAATAGGGTAAACAGGATGTCGTGTACTACTTCTCGTGGGGTCGTACACAAACGTTAATTCACGAGACTGATGACACGATTTCTGGCCGCTACACTAGAAACTGAAGAGACATCAGGTCGGATGGAGATTGTGTACGAAAACGTGCTTCGTAGATACGATGTCTTTTAACAATGTTGGTGGTCGCCACATCGCGCCGCTGTTGCATTACATCAGTACTGTTCTGAATGTACAGTATGCTGGGTTCCTTTTAGATTTGGAGCAATGTAAAAGCGTAATGTTTAAGTGTTAATTCAAACAAATGTGCTAAACTGATAAATGGATGTTTCGTTATGTTTCCTTTCGAATTGTTACCTAATAATTGTACTGCGTCACGCCTAATTCAATTACTCAAGCAGAAGTTGACGAACTAAACATCTGAACTGAAATCGTAGTAGAACGGAAACGGTACGTTTTCGGATATGTGTTCCGATGCAAATTATTGTGTACTCACTCCCCTATAAGTCCTAGAACACCGTAACGAAAATTTCTGAACATCCTGTACGACCCAACATACTGTTCCCCATTGTCAACATTTTCTCACGTGTTTCTTTCCTCATAGCGTCTGTGGAGAACCTCGTCATTCCTTACCTTTCCAGTCTACCTAATTCTCAACATCCTTCTGCAGCACCACATCTGAAAAGCTTCGATTCTCTTCTTTTCAGGTTTTCTCACAGTCCACGATTCATTTCCATGCAATGCTTTGCTGAAAACGTACGTTCTCATGAATTATTTCTTCTAAGACCGATGTTTGATACCAGTGGTCCTCAAATGGTTCAAATGGCTCTGAGGGGGACTTAACATCTGAGGTCATCAGTCCCGTAGACTTAGAACTAATTAAACCTAGCTAACCTAAGGACATCACACACATCCATGCCCGAGGCAGGATTGTAACCTGCGACTGTAACGGTCGCGTGGTTCCAGACTGAAGCGCCTAGAACCGCTCGGCCACACCGGCCGGCCCCAGTGGTCCTCATTTGACCAGAAATGAACTATTTCCTGTGGCTAGTTTGCTTTCGATGTCTTGCTTGCTTCGCCCGTCATTTCAAATTTTTGCTTTCAATGCAGAAAAATTCTTTCACATCGTCTACTTCGAGTTTGTATGTTTATCACTAATCTCATTTTTGCTTCACCTCTTTAACTTTGATCATTCTTCGGTTTACTCTGAATACATATTCTGTAGAAATAACTCAAAGGCCAAGATCGCTTAAATACGGTTTACTGGATAACCGGTTTCAACACACGAAAGGTGCCATCATCGGATCTGAATGTAGCTTAACATTTATAAACCATTTGCGTATAACGGTACATGAGGCACACCAGCTGATATACAACCATTGTCACAGAAATAAAACAACTGCTCTCATGGTCATTATAGTCCATCAGATATGTATGATGCCGAAGTTGTTAGCCGAGCAGTGGTCATGTACGAAATAATTTTAGCTTGTGACTTCGGTTTTACGTATCTGATGGAATAGAATGACCATGAGAGCAGTCGTTTTATTTCTGTGACAATGACTTTATATCAGCTGGTCTGTCTCATGTATCGTTATATCCAAATGGTTTGTAAATGTTAAGCTACATTCAGATCCCATGACGGCACCTTTAGTGTGTTGAAACCGGTTATCCAGTAAACAGCATTTAAGCGATCTTGGCTTTTGAGTTATTTCTACAACAGAGTGATCGCCCCACAACACACTATGCGTTCACTGCAACATATTCTGTACTTATCAAATTCTTCATTCCATTCAACAGGTCTCCTAATTGCTCCTCACTTACGCGGAGGATAACAATGTCATAAGCGAATCCTGCCATTAGTATACTTTCACCTTGAATTTTATCCCACTCGCGAACCCTTACTTTATTTCTGTCATCGCTTCTTCAATGTATGGAATGAACTGTTTGTGCGAAAGATCCCTATCTTACACTCTTTCTAATCCGAGAACTTCGTTCTTCGTCATCCGTTCTTACTTTCGCCTCTTGGTCCTTGCACATATTGCGTACTGTACATTGCACCGTTAAAGCGCAATATACTGAAGCACCTCCTTCCCAGCGACTCTTGTCTATGCCGTTGGAAAGGCAGCAGCAATACGGACAAACCGTAGGTTATGTCAGTATATTACCACTGTGCGTCTTTTACAAGACGACGCTGCTGTGCACCCCCAAAGGCTTTTAATTGACATGGAGACGTACTCTTACAAATTTGGAAAAATATCATCGGTCATCAGACTTTCGGAAAAATCTCGTCCACACAATCCCAAAGGTAAGAATGGCAGAAAAGTGCGAGAACTATCGCACAACCACCTTAACAGGTGCCGGCCGGAGTGGCCGAGCGGTTAAAGGCGCTACAGTCTGGAACCGCACGACCGCTACTGTCGCAGGTTCGAATCCTGCCTCGGGCATGGATGTGTGTGATGTCCTTAGGTTAGTTAGGTTTAAGTAGTTCTAGGGGACTTATGACCACAGTAGTTGAGTCTCATAGTGCTCAGAGCCATTTGAACCATTTGAACCTTAACAGGTCATGCATCCGTGATAGTGTTGAGAAAAAATATAGAAAAATGAAGAAGAAAATCTAGGATCTGTTAGATAAAGATCGCATTGCCTGTCAGAAAGGTAAAAACATCGGAGAGGCCTGAAGACAATGGAAGCAAAACTGAAGAACAATGAAGATACGTGCAGAAGATCTGTCGACATACAAAGAGCATTCTATGAAGTAAAATCGTGCAAGAAGTTTGAAATTCTGAGAGAAATAGATGTACGCTATACAGAAAGACAGGAAAAATATATGAACAAGAGCCGAGAGGGAATAATAAAAATGGATTACCAAGAATAAAGTGCACGGAAATGCGTTAAGACAGGGAGACAGCTTTTATCCCTATTATTCAATCCGTACATCGAAGAAGCACTAATGGAAATAAATGAAAAGTTGAGGTACGAGATTAAAATTCAGGCTGAAACGAATCAGTGATAAGATTCGCTGATTCAGCGAAATTGAAGATAGAGCACAGGACCCTTTGAATGGAAAGAACAGTCTAATGAAAATGTTCTATGAACTGTCGACCGAAGAAAGACGAATGTAATAAGAAATAAGGGAAATTTGATAGGACATAAAATTAATATCAAAACCAGAGACCACGAATTGAAGGAATTCCGCTAGCTCGGATGTCAATAACACATAACGGACGAAGCAAGGCGGACGTAAACAGCAGACTAGCACATGAAAGAGTGCGTTCCTCGCTAAATGTGGTCTATTAGTATCAAATATAGTCCTTAATTTGAGGAAGAAATTTCTGATAATTCACATTTGGAGCACTACATCATGTGGTGGTGAATCACAGAATATGGGAAAACAAGAAAAGAAGACCATCAGAGCGTTTGAGGTATGACGCTATAGAAGGATGTTGAAAGTTAGGTAGGCCAATAAGAAATGAGAAAAATCGGCAAGGGAAGAAAGGAATGGAAAAGAACATGGGAAAGGATACTGAAGCATATGTTAAGACATCGAGGGATACCTTCCTTGGTACTAGAGAGAACTGTAGAGGGTAGAAATTGAAGAGGAAAACAGACTAGAATGCATCCATCAAATAACTACGGATGACGTAGGATGCAAAAGCTACTCTGAGCTGAAGACGTTGGCACAAGAAAGAAATTCATGATGGCTCGCATCAAACCAGTCAGAAGACTGATGACCCCCTACCTATCCAAAAAAAATAAAAAAGTTATGGAACAGGCCTGCAAACATTTTTCAGACATTGCTGTTCATGTGAGACAGTAAATAGGAAGTTTCATTACACGTAATTGACATTGATGATAACACAGTCGGCGATGATGGAAAAGGGCAAGCTTTGTTGTCCAGAGAGGACTGAGTTGGAAGTTATAAGTGAAAATGAGTAAAATAATGAAGTGGTGTGGTAAATTTAGAAATGAACAGATACTTCACAGACAAGGAGAGAAACGAAGTATGTGGATAAGACTAACCAGGTGAAGAGACAGGATGGCAGGCCATACATTGAGACATCAGGGAATGGCTTCCATGATACTAGAGGGTCGTTTAGAGGGCAGTTAATGTGGAGGAAGACAAAAACTGGAATTTCCACTGATTACTCAGAACACTGTGGCCTATGCCGACAGTGCAATAGAATGCCATCTTGTGTCGTTGCCGGCACATACGGAAAGTATACATACGGAGCAGAAACGAAGGCTGAATCATTCTACATACGATACGAGCTGCATACCAACTGATATAAGCGACTTTGACAAAGGATAGATTGTAATTTGCCAATGGCTGGGAACGAGCATGTAGGAAACAGTGAAGCTATTCGCATGCTACTTTCGTGAGCATCTACGAAAAGTGTTTGAAGAACTCTGAAACTACAAGTAAGCGACAAGGTGCTGGACGTCCTCACCTCTTCACAGAACTTGGTGGTCGGAGGATTGTCCGTTCTGTAAAGCACACACACTATAGTTTACATAACAATAAAAGCTTTCCTAATAAATATGCAGTGAATAACAAACATTAAAAGTGGCTTCATTAATGGATAATGAATGGCACATATCTCCTGGTTGACAGTGATTATGTACAGGGTGGTCCATTGATAGTGACCGGGCCAAATATCTCACGAAATAAGCATCAAACGAAAAAACTACAAAGAACGAAACTCGTCTTGCCTGAAGGGGGGAACCAGATGGCGCTATGGTTGGCTCGTTAAATGGCGCTGCCATAGGTCAAACGGATATCAACTGCGTTTTTTTAAAGAGGAACCCCCATTTTTCATTACATATTCGTGTAGTACGTAAAGAAATATGAATGTTTTAGTAGGAACACTTTTTTTGCTTTGTGATAGATGGCGCTTCCTAGCAAATCAGATCGTGGCGCTAGGAATGGACCAATACATTAATTCCTCCTACATATATATTAGAAGAAGACCAAATAGGTAAACTTAGAAAGACCTGATGTCACGCGGAGGCTTACCGACAATCTTTCTTCCTGCAAACCATTCGCAACTGGAGCATAACTGAGAGAAATGACTGTTTTACACGAAGTATCCAAATCCACACACCACAAGGTGGTTAGATGTATACATCACAGCGCATAACGAAACTGAATACTGTATCTTCTTCTTCTGCTGCTGCTGCATTTCTAGGTTGAGGCACTATGCCTGTCCCGACTTCATCTAATTTACTTCAGCTCTTTCGCGGCCGCCGTACATCTCTTCTTACTGTGGGCCTGTACTGCTTTACAACGACTGGAATTCTCTCTTCATCCATCCGCTTCAGGTGTTACCCCCAATTATTCCCTGTATTCTTCAATCTTTTCAATGAAATCAATAATTCCCAATTCTGACACAATGTCAAAATATGGTCCCTCCTTGAGCAAGCTCTGACAGTTGTCAAAAATCTCACTTCTGTAGACTGTATGATATTTTTATCTGCGTTTCTCTCAGTCCAGGATTAGCTGCCTTAAAGTAGCACTGGCATATTGACATTGCTTTATACGATTTCAATTTTGTGGCATTTCTAACTTCATTTCTTAAAGTTTTGTTTATAGTTCCATATATGTTTTGAAATTTACTGGTGTTCTTTTCTTTGCCTTCGCCTAGGTCAAGGCTTTTGTCACTGCTGAAGTAACTGAAACTGGGGACTTTAATAAGTATCTTGTTTCTGGTAATAAACTCGGAATTTTCTGTAGGGCCCCAATACTTTTGTTTTACTAGCAGACACTTTTAGGTTGTAATGTTTTCTTCCCAACTCGTACAGTTTATACATAGAACCTTATAAGTCTCCCTTCGTATTTTGTGACAGAGTTACGCCATCTGCATAGCCTTTGCATGCCAGTTTCGTTTCATATCTACATCTTCATGGTCTTCCTTCTTCCAATTTCTTATGAGGTTTCCAACATAAAGGTTGAAAGGAGTCGGTGGCATAGTGCATTCCTGTCTGCTACCTTGATCTATTAACTTATCTGTTTCTGAAGTGTCTGTATTTATGATTGTTTTGGTAGCTTCACACATTTTTCCAAGTACCCACATAAGACGCGTAGGATATCCTCGTTTGTCCGCTATTGTCCACAGTCGATTTCTGAGGTAGAGTCAAAGGCTTTTTCGAAGTCAATGATTGAAAAATATGTTTCTAAATTGACTTCTTTGTTTTCCTAAACTTCTCTTGATACTAAAAATACTATCGCTGCACGAGACCTTCCCTAAACACATTTTGCGCTTCTCTCAAACATGCATCAGACATTCGGAAAATGCATGGCACAGCCAAAGAAATTAAAATCGGTTGGAATTACAAAACTAAGGTGATGAAGTATAATGATGGAAATTTATAATGTAAACTTTTAATCCCCTCATGTCCGCCCCAGTAGCTGAGTGGTCAGCGTGACGGATTGCCGTCCTCTGGGCCCGGGTTCGATTCCCGGCTGGGTCGGAGATTTTCTCCGCTCAGGGACTGGGTGTTGTGTTGTGTTCATCATCATTTCATCCCCATCCGGCGTGCAGGTCGCCCAATGTGGCGCCGAATGTAATAAGACCTGCGATATGGCGGCCGGACCTGCCCCGCGAGGGGCCTCCCGGCCAATGACGCCAAACGCTCATCATCATCCCCTCATACCTCTTAAGTTTTTTCCTTGCCAAACAAATGCTACTTTCTCTGTACGGTACTCAAATGATACTCAGGAAGTTGCTTCTTCAGTAATGTCTTCTCACAGGTAAACTGATTCGTACGCATGTGCTCAGACCGTAAGCTAATGTTGACATAGATGATGAAGTCCGTTATGTGCAAGATGACCAATTCTCTGTTAAAGTGCTGCGTCTATTTTCAACACTTAGACTTGGCACACTCATATACACTCTCATTCATTCAAACACAATACAAGACATTAGTCAAAGCGAATATACAGATCTAAAGTCATACAGTTTGTTCTTCTATCACACCATTATACAAATGCTTTCCCTCATAGAGGCCTTCATTGTACCCCTTCCAACTATCCACTTTATCCTCTGTGTTTAGCAGTAGGATATCTATTGCAGTCTGAATACAGTGGAATCTCGCTTAACGAGCACCTCATAAAGCGCAATTCGCATAATGAATAAAACAAAAGCAATGTTTCGCACAACGAGTGACGACGATTTAGTGTGACGTCACCAGCCGTACGCGCGCGATGGGGGCAACGTTCAACAATATGAATACCTTTCATTGTAGGCAGTCGCATTTGAACAATGTCTTTAGTACGCACTGCAATCTGGACATAGTGATCTTTCTCATCCATATTAGTGCAACTTGTGATCGCACATTCTTTTGAAGTTGCCTTCAGACACTGTTTTATTAGTGTGCAAATTTTAATAACCTTTGTTGATATGTCCCCGATGCTAGAGTCACAAGAAGACGACAACAAGAGAAAGAAAATGGCCTTAGAAATGAAACGTAAAATCACTGAAAAACGCGAACGTGGTGTGAGCGTTGCTGATTTAGCACGCACGCACAGTCAGTTTATATCAACTACGAGGAATGGAACTTTAATAGTGGCAACTATTTATTTACAGCTAGTACAAAATAGATACGTGTTTCAAAGTTTTACTGACCTTCAAAGTAGTCACCATAATTGTGTATAATCCGTTGCCAGCGATGTGGAAGTCGTAGTGCCACTTGTATTGACAGTTCGATAGGCACGGTCTATTGCCTGACGAATTTGTAGCAGTTCTGAAGCGAATGCCGTGAAGTGTCTCTTTCAGTTTAGAAATCTAGTTGAACTTACGAGGGCTTAAGTCAGGGTCGTTCAGTAGGTGGAACAGCACTTATCATCCCCATCAGTCAAACGAATCAGTAACAGCTTGCACTGTACGTGGTTCAGCATTGTCCTGAAAAATGATGGTCAAGTCCTGCAGAAGGTGTCATCACTTCTGTCTCCATGCTGTTCATTTTTGGAACGCAACCTACGACCAACTTAGAGACAGAAGTGATGACACTTTGGTTGGTTGGTTGGTTGGTTGGTTTGGGGAAGGAGACCAGACAGCGTGGTCATCGGTCTCATCGGATTAGGGAAGAATGAGGAAGGAAGTCGGCCGTGACCTTTCAGAGGAACCATCCCGGCATTTGCCTGGAGTGATTTAGGGAAATCACGGAAAACCTAAATCAGGATGGCCGGACGCGGGATTGAACCGTCGGATGACACTTTCAGCTGACTATTATTTTGCAGGACAGTGCTCATGCACGTACAGTGCAAGCTGTTACTGATTTGTTTTACTGATGGGGCGGCTAAGTGCTATACCACCTACTGTACTCCCCTGACTTAAGCCCTCGTAAGTTCAACTAGATTTCTAAACTGAAGGAAACACTTCACGGCATTCGCCTCAGAACTGCCACAAATTCGTCGGGCAATAGATTGCGCAGATCGAACTGTCAACACAATTGGCACTGCTAAGAGTATCCTACGACTTCCACATCGCTGGCAACGTATTATACATAATGCTGCTGACTACTTTGAAGATCAGTAAAACTTTGAAACACGTTTCTGTTTTGTACGAGCCGCAACTAAATAGTTGTCACTATTAAAGTTCCAACCCTCATATTTGCACTATCTTCATGAACAAGGACAAGATTAAGGAGAAAGGTGCTTGATAGGGAGTGAAAAAAGTATCTAAACAACAGTTTTGTATTTCGGACGATGTCGAAAGGTTATTCCTAATGTGGAAAAACGAAAAGCAATTACAAGGCGACACTGTTAACGAGAAGGTCATCTGTGAGAAGGCGAGAATGATTTTCACCGACCTTGTTAAGAAGACACTAGGATCATCAGCGACCGAAGAAGTGTTTAAGAGAAGCCGCGGGTGGTTCGAGAAGCTTAAGAGAAGAACTGGCATCAATAGCGTTGTGAGGCACGACAAAGCTGCTCCGACACAGAGGCAGCAGAGAACTCAATGAAGTGTTTGGTCCTTTAGTGAAAAAATATTTGCTTGAGATGAATCTGCCACCCCATGTCTTGCTTGTTATGAGCAACACTCCTGTGACTACCTCCTTAAAGAATTTAACTTCATCAAGATTTAATTTTTGCCTCCCAACACCACCCCGTTTTTCAGGTTATGGACGAGCAGATTATTTCTGACTTTAAGAAGCTCTACACTGAACACTCCTCGAGCATTGCTTTGACTTGACTGAAGCTACCAATCTCACTCTCAGAGAGTTTTAGAAATATCACTTTAACATCGTTACCTGCGTGAAGATGATCTAAAAGGCGTGGGAGGGGTTTACCAAGAGAACTCTCACTTTTGCTTAGAAGAAGCTATGACCGGAGTGCATTGTCGCATGTGACTCTGAAGCATTTGAGTCAGTAACTGTGAAGCCTGAAGTCAACGAGATTGTGTCTTTGGACAAGAACACGGAACTAGAAATGGGTAACGGTGATATGGATGAGCTCGTGGAAGATCACAACCAAGAAATAACCAGCGAGTTGCAGTGTATTTCACAGCAGATGAGAGGAGTTCTTCAGAGGAGGAGGAGGCGGTAACAGCAAAACAGCAATCTTCTGGCTCAATAAGAGGAATGCTGAAAGTATGGGAATCGGCTGCATCGCACATTGAAAATCATCACCCCAATAAAGCAGTAGCTATGCGCGCTACAAATTTACTTGAAGATAATGCTGTGTCATATTTTCGTTGAAGCGTCGGCAGAAACAAATTACTATAGATAGCTTCCTAGTAAAGGAAAAATTACTTATGTATCGTGAATAATGAAGCACAATATACTCTGTGTACAATTTCCTTTGAATAAACGGCATGAATAAGATAAGACTTTTAGCACCTTTGCCGCTTGGAACGCGTTAACGTATTTTAGATTAATTTTTACAGGAAACTTTGCTGCTCTTAACAAGTTTTTCGCCCTGTAAATAAGATTCTAGAACGAATTATGCTCGTTATGCGAGTTTCACTGTATTACCAACCTTCCTTTTAATTTCACCAAAGTCTGTTTTGACTTTCCTACGAATATATACTAAGTCAGTCCTCCAGACGATCATTTTTTTCCGATTTCTTCACATTTTTCCTGCAGCCACTTTGCCTTGGCTGCACTGCACATACTATTTATTTTATTCCCAAGTGATTTATATTGGTGTATTATGTCTTACCCTAAACACCTTTTACTTCCTACTTTTGTCGATAAGATGATTTATTTCTTTTATTACCAGAGGATTCTTCGCAGTTACGTTCATTACACTTATGTTTGTCTCTGCAACATCCGTGATTTCCCATTTTAGAGATGTCCACTCTTCTTCAGCTAAACTGCCTACTCTTGTATTCCGTATCGCAGTATCCACATCACTAACGAGCTTCGAACGCGCCTCAGTACTTCAGTACTTCAGTATTCCACTTCCTTCCGCACTGTTCCATCCGGAAGATTCTCTTAAATTTCAGTCTCTTGTGATCTGAGTCTACATCTGCTCCTGCTTACGCCTTACAATCTAGTAACTGTATTCGGAATCCCTGTCTGACTTTACGTAATCCAGCTGGAATCTTGCCTTGTCTTTCCTTCCTCCTCATGTTATTCTTGAACGCAATATTCGCTCTTATCATCTGAAATGTATTGCTGAGCTCAATAGTCTTTCTCATGTTTTGCCTCCAAGGCCATACCCTCCCATAACCCTATCTTCTATTCGCTCCCCCACAACCGCGTTCTAATCACCCATGAATATTAGATTATGATCTCACTTTACATACAGAATTATCGGTTCGATATCTTTACATATTTTCTCTGTCTCTTCATCTTCTGTTCGCAACATCGGCGTATACAGAGCCAGTAAGATATAACGCCCCTTTTATTTCCTGAACGTTTCCAGATATGGAGATTTCCTGCATTTACTACTATGCTGAGAGGCACGCAATGTTTTGCATGGAGATGCTATAAACTCTGTCATCAACCGAGACATTGAAACAGGTATTATTTTTTTAATTGAAACGTATAAATTTCATAACTGCATTGAATAGCTCTTGGAAAGATTTACGATGATACAGTGCTTGATAGTACTGCCATTTGGCAAAAGCGTCTGAGAAACGCACTAAAATTTGAAGGCAATGTGGCCAGAGTCGGTTATTGCGGTGCAAACACCGCCAAGAGGAGCTCTCACATCAGGCTCTGCGTTCTCGGCTGATGCAGTAAGACAGCCCGACGCTACTAAGATAAAACCTCATTTACTATATAACGTAAATACAGGCTCAGATATGTTTTTGTGTATGGAACTAGGGCATACACTAACTTCTCACGCATCTGAAGGGGGTTAGGGTAACTATTTCAAATGTTCGAACGTTTCCAGGTTTTCGTGGGAACCACTATAATTTCGTCAGGGAGCTTTCCGTTACGACTGCGACAGGCTTGTTTGACATTAGACATATAAAAGTAGCATGTCTAACTTCTCCTCATTTGGTGGGCTCGTATGCATGCATGAAATTTCTAAGCAGAAATGACCTGCCGATAGACAACGCAGTTCCCACTAGTTCTGCATTGCAGAGAAGTAAACAGTCGAAAGTGTTGATGCAACTTCGTAGCCTGACATGTGCATGTTTACATCGCAATAGCTGATTTCAGCCGACTTGTTTTCAATTTCATAATGTTCCTCCGATCTCTTTGCAAAGAGTTTCAACTTAAACATTAACAAGCATTATATCAATGTACTCGTCTTTTCAAGTGCTTTCGGCTGCTATTTTTTTCAGTTATACCACTGTATTTAAAAAATCATACTTGCTTCAATATCTCGACCGACACACGAATTAAGAGACTTTATTGCATACCAAAGTTCAAGCCCCTTGGCGTACTATCAAAACAAAGTCCTTAAGCATCACCGGATGTGGATACGGAGAGGCAAGTTATCAGCACACCACGCTTCCGGCCGTTGTCAGTTTTCGTGACCGGTGCCGCTACTTCTCAACCAAGTAGCTTCTCAATTGGCCTCACAAGGGCTGAGTGCACCCCGCTCGCCAACAGCACTCGGCAGACCCAGATAGTGACCCATCCAAGTGCTATCCAAGGCCAGCAGCGCTTAACTTCAGTGATCTGACGGGAACCGGTGTGACCACTGCGGCAAGGCCATTGGCACTTAGAGTGCTATCATTTGCCGAGAACCTCCTTTCGACATCTATAACCAATGACGAAATAAAACGGATTTTATGTTTTACGTGACTCACCCTGTATGTCTGAACTATCGTTGTCAGCGTTGATTTTCTGTCGAAACTTACGAGAACAACCCTATCACGGTAGTGTTCACGGTAGCTCACTCTCTGCCCTAATTTCCGATATTACCCCATATTCGTTCAACCATAAATCATTGCCTTCTTTCCAGTTCACTTCACTGACCTCTCACTGTATCTATATTGAGCCGCAGCATTTCGTTTTTAAGATTTTCTAGTTTCACTACTGTGTTTAAAACTCTAACATTCCATGCTAGTATAATGCCATCCGTTCATTGGTTATATCATTTTTTTCTCATGGCCACAACCCCCTTGGGGAGTTCCCTTCCAGAGTTCCGATTTCGTGACAGTTTGAAATCTTTTGCCAATGAAGTGATCATCATGACAGTTTTTTAACTGCAGGGCATCTGCCCTGTGGGTACACACTAAGTCTTCAGTGCAGTGGTTTTCGTTGCCTTCTCCATCCGCATGCGGTCGATCATTGCCGCTTCTTCCAGCTTTTAGGGGTAGTACCCACATCAAGGGCAAGAGAGTGCCCTGAACTTCTGTCTGCTGCTACGCCCTCTTCGACAAGACCACTGGCAGAACGAGAGTGACTTGTTATGTAGTAAGTCTTCGACCGCCAGTGATGATGAATGGTTCAAATGGCTCTATCGGACTTAACATCTGAGCTCATCAGTCCCCTAGAACTTCGAACTACTTAAACCTAACTAAGACACCTCTATGCCCAAGGCAGGACTCGAACCTGCGACCGTAGCGGTCGCACGGTTCCAGACTAATGCGCCTAGAACCGCTCGGCCACAAGAGCCGGCTCAGTGATAATGATTTTCATTCAAAGTTTAAACAGTGGCTGAGTATGAACTCGGTACTGATGACGGTTTGATTCCTAGCCGAAGACGCTACACCTAGACCACTGGTTCATTCTAATTATTATTCCCAAATGTTTACTTTTCATCGAAAAGTGGTCGTCCACTTCCATTACTCACTCTCTGCCATCAGCTTTCATCGTCTTTATTCTCACTTGAAATCACAGATCATTGTTGTACTGTGCATGAAAATTAATATGCAATAATTTCTCACATTATACGAATTTTCATAAGATGAACATTTTCATACATAATAATTGCGCATCAAAAAGTAAATTCGTAAGTAATTCACGTCTATCTGAATAAAATAGGCTGCCAAATACGAAAACAGTTACCACTGGAAACAAAAAATAATTAGTGATTTTGAGAACAACGTCCAATCAGTAAAGATAATTACACCCTAATAAAATTTCCATCCCGATGCCGTTATAGAACAAAGCAAAATTTTATCAACAAGTAAGGAATATATAGCAAAATTGCTGAAAAATTCTGATAATCACCAGTTACCATATCAGCAGCAGCCCCAATAATGATCAGATTCCACAACCCATGTATGAAGAGGTAGTGAAAAGTGTTAGATACCTAAAAAATCGCAAGGCAACTGGAAGTAACGACATTCTAGTTGAGATACAAAAATAGGGAGGAGAAACACTAGATAGATATATGTTTAACCCGATGCTGGTAATACGGAATATGTGATCATACCAGCAACACGGAAAGAATCCTTAATAATCTCAACACATAGAAAAGGTGACAGGAAAGACTTCAGAAACTATAGAGAAATATCCCTAGTTAACACTCGCTGTAAGATAGTAACTAGCCTATTACTATATCATTTGAAGTTATATACAGAAAAATTTAAGTCCCTTTTGCAGGTAATACATTTTCAGGTAGAGCAATAAATGTAAAAGTGTGGGAATGCAAACAAAAAATACTTTACTTACCAAAATAATTTATAAAAACTTGTGACTCCATTCACTGGAAAATCTTTTGAAATTTAATGAAAGAATTTGAATTTCCAATGAAACTTATAAATCTCTGAAAACTGCATTGTTGATAATATAAATAGGGTTTTGCTGAATGGAACGAAATTCGACCATTTTAAAAACATAATTGGGCTACTACAAGGGACATGCTCTGTCGTCGTTCTCTTTGAAACAACCTTGGAGGGAGTTGTGATGGGACTCAAACCAGTACCTGCTGCAATTCTCCAATGAAATAAAATTAAGGTGTCGCCTTATGTCACAGGTATCGTGTTCGTTGAAAGTAGTGAAAATGAGATTAGATATTTATTTGTGAAGTTTACAGAAGCAGCATCGAAACTTGGCCTAAAAGTAAACAAGTAAAGATGAGAAAACAAAACACATCATAATTCAAAGACCCAAGGATGAATAAGACAATCAATCGCATCAAATAATCGGCAAACATAAATTCGAAGGAGTTCAGTAGTTCAGATTTCTGGGCACAATGGGAGATGAACAAAAGAAAATATGATAAGAAGTGAAAATGAGACACCAAAATACTAACAGACCCCAGTACTCCATACAACAAATGACAGGATCTAAACTACAAGCAAGGACAACTAAAATGAAAGTTTACAACACTATCATCAGACCAGTTCCAGCCTACGGAGCAGAAACATGGGGCTTCACACAAAAGGAAGAACGCCAGTTACAAATTTTTGAAAACAGAGTCGACAGAAAAATCATTGGTCCATACTACGATAATTAATCGCAAAGCTGGAATGGAGGACACAACACAGAAGTTCACATGATAACACAACAAGGAACAATAATGAGCACAATAAATTCCAGAAGACTACATTGGGCAGATCTTCAAACGAGAATGAAATAAGGTCGAGTGGTTTCAAATATACTGATGGAGAAACCACTTGGCAAAACACCGAGGGGGAGACCAAGGAGTGCAAGGCTAAATACAATTGAAACAACATGCAACAGGAGAACATCGCTATTACCGCCAAGGGTGGCTTATAAAATTTCTTTATTGAACATCCAGTTATGGTCCACAGACTATCATCAGTTTCATAAAAGCATTTACGTCATACCAGGTGACGTAAAATCAATGACTTCAGATAGTAAAATCTATAAATTCGTCAGCGTTGTCATGCAGTAGTATGTTATATAGTCAATCATAAAATGTGCCAGAGAGTGCATACATTTTATGACTGATGATATAATTCATAATAGAATGTGACAACAATGACTAATTCAAGAGCTTTATCATCTGACGTCGTTGAGTTTGTATCTCCTGGTATGGTGTTGTGGACCGAAACTGGTTGTTAATTTAAGAAATTTAATCAGCAGCTCTTGGCGGTAATCGTAATGTTCTTCAAATATTTACATGTGGGGCACCACGTTCTGAAAATACGCACCAGGATAGAGGTAAATAACTGGCAAGAAGGAGCACAAGACAGAAGCATTGATAAGCAACATCTTTGAGTTCCTGAGAGTCGAAGAGCAGGAAGAAGAAGAAGAAGAAGAAGAAGAAGAAGAAGCAGCATGAGATTCAATCACGGACCGCTCCCCAGCTATTTTCAACGAATACTGATATGAAATGCCCTTCGCTGTAAATGTTATGGAGCAACAATAGGAGATAGTGGAGACCGTTGCATGTTTACGCCGTGGTACGTTTATGCAGATCACTTTTCAGGAACTACTCTTGCTAGAGCACTGTCTACAATAGAAAATTAGTACTGCCATCTACTGAGGGTTCTCACAAACTTCACTGCACCAGCTGAATTAACGCCTTAGCGCGAAGAGGTTGTTTTTGAGCAAGGTGAGTAAATTATATTACTCAAATGTCGGAGCTTCTAGGGTGCAGATCTTTGATAACTGAGAACAGATAAATATCTGCTCGTTTACTGGAGATTAATCTACTTTACGAGGTACATTTGTATAATTTGGAAACCTGAAACTAACTACTGTAGTCTCGAAACTAATTCAGACATGACGATGGGAGGACATGTCTATGCAGTTGTGTTGGGGCATGTTTACGCACCATTTCGTATTGCTGATACCCCAGTCAAGAAACAGTATGATGAAGAAGGTGAAAATTGCCTTTGTATTTATGTTTAAAACTATGCAACAGAAAGAAACCAAGAACTGGTCAGTATTTTTCATCTGAAATGTGGGCTCACAACGGTTGTGCCGCCGGAAAAACATCATTTTGAGTGAATAAATTGCAACTCGGATATGGATGTTGAGTAGAACCTTAATTAACGTTCGAACTTTTACGTAGACCATATTATGCTAACAGGCGAAAGTTCCGCAAAAAAATGTTTGCTACAATAAAATTGCTCCCTTTTAGCATGTTGGTCGATATAACTAAGACTGTAATTTATTTACTGCCAGCAAAAAATATTTTTAAAAGTTCAGCAGTGTGTTTTGTTTTTTCGTTATTGTGTTTCGTGATATGCGTAAACGTTCCCCCATAGGTGAGTAACCCTGCAGCATACTCGAGGCACGTTTACGCTTTCGACTTGAGTCTATATAAACTTATTTTGTACTTTTAAATGTAAGGTTGAGTTAGAACTATGTACCAAGTAATACTTCAACTAACTTAGCGCCCACCGCTTCTCTCATAGGCTTTATGGTCTGCACGAATTTTTTTATTTCTTTCTTTTTCCTTAATAGAGTTTTTATGTTGTTCACAAATTGCAGCACTTTCTATACCTTTCACGGCACTTAAGGTCATAGAAGCATGGGCATTGCCAAATGTACATCTGATGAAAATGCGAATGTGGTAGCTGGAGTCCAAGTTTTTGTTGATCATGCCTTTTGCGTTCTTGTGAATATATTGTAACGTCCACTTTGAAAAAATTATGAATGACTCTGCTAGTAAACTTCTACGTTACTTGATTTTCAAACAGCTGAGCAAAACTCAACGTACGCAAACAGTTTTCTCTTTACTTATTCTCCACATTTCTAAACTGACACACAATATTTTTTGCGCAACGCAGTCTGACTTTCAATAATCCCTACAAAAGAATGGCCCTAACAATAACTTATACCTTTCATGAATCACTTACCTCACAAAAATCTTCGTCACTCGAACTACTGCAATACAGTGAGCGCCAATACTGCCAGCTACATGAAAGATTCTAATTACTGAAGGTATTAATTACTGATAGGCATAGTTAGCAAATGAATGATTTTGATAGAGAACAAGCAATGTATTTACCTTATTATCGTTCAAAAGTCATAATATATATGTATACATAATTTTGCGACATCCAATTAAACAAATTTACTCTTTCTGATGGACACACGTCCAGATCGTCCGCTCAAAACTCTGGCATCTCTCTCTCCACATCCACCACTGCTGGTGGCTCACCTCCAACTGCCCGACGCTACGCGCTGTTCACATCCAACTGCCCAACACTACACAAGCGAATATTCCAACAATGAGTCCAACCAGCCACAGACTGTACACAGCACAGTCAGTGATTGTCATACAGAGCGCTACATGGCGTTACCAACATAAAAGCTTAAACATCCTACTCACAATATTTCCATAGAAACTTTCATCCCCAAAATCTAATTTATTCATATCTAACCGAGAAGTGAAATATCAATTTTCATAGGTTTAATTTTAAAAATTTTTAATATAAAAAATTTTTATCTTCAAAATTTCCATCCCCTACTTCCCCCCTTAGGGGCTGAATTTCCAAAATCAGAGAGATGTGTATTTTTTTAATTTCCAACCGAGAAATCAAATATCAGTTTTCCTACATGTAGCTATAAAAATACTTCAATAGCTCTTTAAGAACAATTTGTCTTCAAGAACACTGTCACCCACAATTTTACAGCGTTAGTGGTTAAATTTCCAGGATGCTGAAACACGAATATTTTTTTCTGACTAAGGAACAAATTACCTGTTTCGTAGTTCTGCCTTCAGAATTACCTTCATACTGATATATTTTTAAAAAGGTCTTCGTTCCTTATCTCATTCCCTTACCCGCGGAATTTCGAAAAATTACTTCATAAACGACCAACACCTTCTCCAAATTTCAAGATTCTATCCTTAGCATTTTGGGTTGGGTGATGACGAGTCAGTCAATCAGGATATTTTTATATTATTGTATAGATAACTGATGATGGTCGAAGTAGAGAGGATATAAAATGTAGACTGGCAATGGCAAGGAAAGCGTTTCTGAAGAAGAGAAATTTGTTAACATCGAGTATTGATTTAAGTGTCAGGAAGTCGTTTCTGAAAGTATTTGTATGGAGTGTAGCCATGTATGGAAGTGAAACATGGACGATAAATAGTTTGGACATGAAGAGAATAGAAGCTTTCGAAATGTGGTGCTACAGAAGAATGCTGAAGATTAGATGGATAGATCACATAACTAATGAGGAGGTATTGAATAGAATTGGGGAGAAGAGGAGTTTGTGGCACAACTTGATCGGTTGGTAGGACATGTTCTGAGGTATCAAGGAATCACCAATTTAGTACTGGAGGGCTGCATGGAGGGGAAAAATCGTAGAGGGAGACCAAGAGATGAATATACTAAGCAGATTCAAAAGGATGTAGGCTGCAGAAGGTACTGGGAGACGAAGAAGATTGCACAGGATAGAGCAGCATGGAGAGCTGCATCAACACAACCACAACCACAACAACAACAACAACCGTGTCATAATATTAAACAATAAATCTAACCAAAAAAGTTAAAAAATTCTCAGGGGAAATCTGCATTAATATGCTATTGTCTCCCTTATAAATCACATTTTCTGCGCATTTTTGTAAACCGGTAAACGGATTTCTTACTGTAGTTAGTCAGATATCATCAATCATTATCCATTAATATAGCAATTCTCCCTCAACAAAGTAAAATTTTAATTTTAAATATCACTGTGAAATTTATGAGTACATACAACTCTATGATGTGAAGTCCCTAAAAAGTTCCTAAGATTCTGAGAGGTGTTGACCTGCAGGACAAATAAAAACAAAAAAGAGTAAATACAAAAAAAAAAAAATTTCAAACGCGAGAGTGCAGGGCTGGTTGGCCATCGCGCCCACGTGCGCACTCGGACCGAGGAACTTTCCCATTTAGCCAGCGTAAGGCGACACAGTACTCTGGCGAAGTGCTAATTGTATACGATTCGTACACGTTTCCAGCATTAGCCGGCCCAGCCCCGCTAGTGAAAGCCTCTTATAAACGAATGGGCGCCTCCGAACAGCCAGCCAGGTAGTTTCCGAGGCAGGCGACCGCTGGCTGTGTGCCGAGGGCCCGGGCGTTAGCCGGGAAGGACCGACCTGTGTCCCTGTCCCAAGTGGCGCGACGAGATTACGGCTGGGCGCCGCGCTCGGAAGAGAGCTTAGGCGCGGCTGCCCGTGAACTTCACAGCGCTTTTCCAGTCAGCACTTCGGAACTCCCAGCGCCATCCATTGTGTTGAGCTACAAGCGCAGGTACAAGGGGAAGGTCGTAAGGGTTATGACCTCCTCCAAGGAAAACCTTACTTTGGGTGTTTCAAAAATGACCGGTATATTTGAAACGGCAATACAAACTAAACGAGCAGCGATAGAAATACACCGTTTGTTGCAATATGCTTGGGACAACAGTACATTTTCAGGCAGACAAACTTTCGAAATTACAGTAGTTACAATTGTCAACAACAGATGGCGCTGCGGTCTGGGAAACTCTATAGTACGATATTTTCCACATATCCACCATGCGTAGCAATAATATGGCGTAGTCTCTGAATGAAATTACCCGAAACCTTTGACAACGTGTCTGGCGGAATGGCTTCACATGCAGATGAGATCTACTGCTTCAGTTGTTCAATTGTTTCTGGATTCTGGCGGTACACCTGGTCTTTCAAGTGTCCCCACAGAATGAAGTCACAGGGGTTCATGTCTGGCGAATAGGGAGGCCAATTCACGCCGGCTCCTGTTTGTTTCGGATAGCCCAAAGCAATCACACGATCATCGAAATATTCATTCAGGAAATTAAAGACGTCGGCCGTGCGATGTGGCCGGGCACCATCTTGCATAAACCACGAGCTGTTCGCAGTGTCGTCTAAGGCAGTTTGTACCGCCACAAATTCACGAAGAATGTCCAGATAGCGTGATGTAGTAATCGTTTCGGATCTGAAAAATGGGCCAATGATTCCTTTGGAAGAAATGGCGGCCCAGACCAGTACTTTTTGAGGATGCAGGGACGAGGGGACTGCAACATGGGGCTTTTCGGTTCCCCATATGCGCCAGTTCTGTTTATTGACGAAGCCGTCCAGGTAAAAATAAGCTTCGTCAGTAAACCAAATGCTGCCCACATGCATATCGCTGTCAACAATCCTGTGCACTATATCGTTAGCAAATGTCTCTCGTGCAGCAATGGTAGCGGCGCTGAGGGGTTGCCGCGTTTGAATTTTGTATGGATAGAGGTGTAAACTCTGGCGCATGAGACGATACGTGGACGTTGGCGTCATTTGGACCGCAGCTGCAACACGGCGAACGGAAACCCGAGGCCGCTGTTGGATCACCTGCTGCACTAGCTGCGCGTTGCCCTCTGTGGTTGCCATACGCGGTCGCCCTACCTTTCCAGCACGTTCGTCCATCACGTTCCCAGTCCGTTGAAATTTTTCAAACAGATCCTTTATTGTATCGCTTTTCGGTATTTTGGTTACATTAATCCTCCATTGAAAACTTCGTCTTGTTGCAACAACACTGTGTTCTAGGCGGTGGAATTCCAACACCAGAAAAATCCTCTGTTCTAAGGAATAAACCATGTTGTCCACAGCACACTTGCACGTTGTGAACAGCACACGCTTACAGCAGAAAGACGACGTACAGAATGGCGCACCCACAGACTGCATTGTCTTCTATATCTTTCACATCACTTGCAGCGCCATCTGTTGTTGAAAATTGTAACTACTGTAATTTCGAAAGTTTGTCCGCCTGAAAATGTACTGTTGTCCCAAGTATATTGCAACAAACGGTGTATTTCTATCGCTGCTCGAAAGTTTGTCCGCCTGAAAATGTACTGTTGTCCCAAGCATATTGCAACAAACGGTGTATTTCTATCGCTGCTCGTTTAGTTTTTATTGCCGTTTCAAATATACCGGTCATTTTTGAAACACCCTGTATTTTCACATGGACCAATATACTAACTTTTTAGTCAACGTTTGGTAGATAACATATCATGGAAATCAAGGATCTTGTAAATCGCAAGGGATTCCACTTTTCAGTAATTTTCTTGAGAGGTGCACTGATATATACTCATACAGCGATACATACTCATGAAGTAATAAGCGCTATCGACAGGGGATGTCAAATTGATTCCATATTTTTAGATATGAAACGTCCCCTTTGTACAAATAAACATGATTGTGCTTAAACTGACACACAATATTTTTAGCGCAACGCAGTCTGACTTTCAAAAATACCTACAAAAGAATGGCCCTGACTAACATTAACCTATACGTTTCACAAATCACTTACCTCACAAAAATCTTCGTTACTCGAACTACTGCAATACAGCGAGCGCCACTACTGCCAGCCAAATAAAAGATCCAAACTACTGAAAGCTCTAACTACTGATAGGCACAGTTAGCAAAAGAAAGATTTTGATATAGAACAAACAATGTATTTACCTTAAAATTGTTCAAAAGTCATATTATATATATCAGTTCATGACAGCCAGTCTTACAAATTTACTCTTTCTTAATGAGACACGTCCAGACCGTCCGCTCTCAAAATTCCGCCATCTCTCTCCCCACATCCACCACTGCTGGCGGCTCGCCTCCAACTGCGCAACGCTACGCGCTGTTAACAGCCAACTGCCCAACACTACAATAGCCAACAACAATGCAAACCAGCCACAGACTGCACACAGCACAGCCAGTGATTTTCATACAGAGCGCTACGTGGCGTTACCAATAAAAAACCTATACAGCCTACTTACATAGATTTCCAGAAGGCAATCGACACCGTTCCTCACAAGCGGCTTCTAACCAAACTGCGTGCCTACTGAGTATCGCCTCAGTTGTGCGACTGGATTCGTGATTTCCTGTCAGAAAGGTCACAGTTAGTAGTAACAGACGGAAAGTCATGGAGTGAAACAGAAGTAATATCCGACGTTCCCTAAGGAAGTGTTATAGGCCCTCTGTTGTTCCTGATCTGTATTAAAGACATAGGAGACAATCTGAGTAGCCGTCTTCGATTGTTTGCAGATGATGCTGTCATTTACCGTCTTGTAAAGTCATCAGATGATCAAAACGACCTGCAAAATGATTTAGATAAGATATCTGTATGGTGCGAAAAGTGGCAATTGACCCTGAATAAGGAAAACTGTTCAGTTATTCGCGCGACTACTAAAATAAATCAGCTAAATTTCGATTACGCGATATGTAACACAAATCTGAGGGCTGTAAATAGGTAGGGATTACAATTACCAATAACCTAAATTGGAACGATCACATAGATAATATTGTGGATAGAAAAAACCAAATGCTGCGATTCATTGGCAGAACACTTAGAAGGTGCAACAGGTCTACTAAAGAGACTGCTTACACCGCGCTTGTCCCCCCTATTCTGGAGTATTACTGTGCGGTGTGGGATCCGCATCAGGTGGGACTGACGGATGACATCGAAAGAGTACAAAGAAGGGCAGCTCGATTTGTATTATCGCGAAATAGGGGAGATAGTGTCACAGGCATGATACGTGAATTGGAGTGGCAATCATTGGAACAATGGCGTTTTTCGTTGCGACGGGATCTTCTCATGAAATTTCAATCACCAGTTCTCTCCTCCGATTGCGAAAAAATTCTGTTGGTACCCGCCTACATAGGTAGAAATGATCATCACGATAAAATAAGAGAAATGAGGGCTCGTACAGAAAAATTTAAGTGCTAGTTTTTCCCGAGTGCCGTTCGAGAGTGGAACGGTAGAGAGACAGAATGAAGGTGGTTCATTGAACCCTCTGCCAGGCACTTTATTGTGAATAGCAGAGTAATCACGTAGATGTAGATGTAGATGGACTGCAGGCTGCAGAAAACATTCCACTCAGTCACAGGTTGAACGTATCTGCTGCCAATAACTAATCCGTCATGTCCATAAGTACAGGAAAGTGGAGTAAGACAAGACAGAGGGAGAAAGACATTCTTCTACGGAAAAAAATGTATTGATTGACTTTTCCCAAACGTAGGTGGAAACGATAGCAACAACAGCATTTGCACCAGTATGCAAAGTTGCATACCCAAGTCTATTTTTTGTAGACCCTCGTCGCCAGTTTTGTAAAGGCCTCGTCGTGACTGCTGTGGAGGCCGTTTGCCACTGTTGTTACGGTAGGCCGAGTTTATGAGTTCGTAAAACGGCTTCCGGTGCTGCACACCACTACGACAGTTTCTCCCTGCCACTATTACACAGCTATGCCCAAGGTCAGGTAACAGGATAGGAGCACGAATGTTCTACAACACTCTAACAAATTAGTAACAGTTACACAAATGAGTTAAGAGGTCTACTTATCATTGTGACTTGTTGAAGTTGTGAAGTCTGCAACACTGCTTGCATTATAACACGAAAAGCCCTCAGTATACAGGGTGATTCAAAAAGAATACCACAACTTTAAAAATGTGTATTTAATGAAAGAAACATAATATAACCTTCTGTTATACATCATTACAAAGAGTATTTAAAAAGGTTTTTTTTCACTCAAAAACAAGTTCAGAGATGTTCAATATGGCCCCCTCCAGACACACGAGCAATATCAACCCGATACTCCAACTCGTTCCACACTCTCTGTAGCATATCAGGCGTAACAGTTTGGATAGCTGCTGTTATTTCTCGTTTCAAATCATCAATGGTGGCTGGGAGAGGTGGCCGAAACACCATATCCTTAACATACCCCCATAAGAAAAAAGCGCAGGGGGTAAGATCAGGGCTTCTTGGAGGCCAGTGATGAAGTGCTCTGTCACGGGCTGCCTGGCGGCCGATCCATCGCCTCGGGTGGTTGACGTTCAGGTTTCATAACTAACCTTTTTCGTAGGACTCTCCATACAGTTGATTGTGGAATTTGCAGCTCTCTGCTAGCTCTGCGAGTCGATTTTCCTGGGCTGCGAACAAATGCTTGCTGGATGCGTGCTACATTTTCATCACCCGTTCGCGGCCGTCCAGAACTTTTCCCTTTGCACAAACACCCATTCTCTGTAAACTGTTTATACCAACGTTTAACACACCACCTATCAGGAGGTTTAACACCATACTTCGTTCGAAATGTACGCTGAACAACTGTCGTCGATTCACTTCTGCCGTACTCAATAACACAAAAAGCTTTCTGTTGATCGGTCGCCATCTTAGTATCAACTGACGCTGACGCCTAGTCAACAGCGCCTCAAGCGAACAAATGTACAACTAAATGAAACTTTATAGCTCCCATAATTCGCCGACAGATAGTGCTTAGCTCTGCCTTTTGTCGTTGCAGAGTTTTAAATTCCTAAAGTTGTGGTATTCTTTTTGAATCACCCTGTATAAGTGCAAATAATCGTAGATGAACTTCACAGTACGTAGCAAGTGCAGTTTTACAATAACAGTCTGTTCACTTCTAAGAGTTCACTAAACGACGTTCCCTGTCTAAGTCAGCCCAAGACGATGATCTATAACGGAGTGGACGCGAGCTGCTCTTCTACTTTCCGAGGAAGCTTCTGTTCGTTGTCGGCGGGCTATTGGCGAGTCTCTATGGCACTGGAGACAGCACACATCTTTGCGCTTGTGGTGCTTTTGCCCTGACTGTGTCTTGTTAGGTCGACACAACACTATTGACCTGTAGTCATGCTCATAATGTAAGATGCTATAAGGTGTGTAGCATACGGTATGTAGCATAGTGAACGCAATATTGTGGCCAAGATAGACACGAAGCCCACGCGTGCCACAGTAGTACAAGTTTATATGCCAACTAGCTCTGCAGATGATGAAGAAATTGATGAACTGTATGATGAGATAAAAGAAATGAAGGGAGGCGAAAATCTAATAGTCATGGGTGACTGGCTTTCGATAGTAGGAAAGGGGAGAGAAGGAAACGCAGTAGGTGAATACGGATTCGGGATAAGAAATGAAAGAGGAAGCCACCTGGTAGAATTTTGCACAGAGCATAACTTAATCATAGCTAACACTAGGTTCAACAATCATAAAAGAAGGTTGTATACATGGAAGAAGCCTGGAGACACTAGAAGGTATCAGATAGATTGTATAATGGTAAGACAGAGATATAGGAACCAGGTTTTAAATTGTAAGGCATTTCCAGGGGCAGATGTGGACTCTGACCACAATCTATCGGTTATGAACTGTAGATTAAAACAGAGGAACTGCAAAAAGTAGGAATTTAAGGAGATGGTACCTGGATAAACTGACTAAACTAGAGGTTGTACAGACATTCAGGGAGAGCATAAGGGAACAGTTGACAGGAATGGCGGAAAGAAATACAGTAGAAGAAGATGGATAGCTTTGAGGGATGAAGTAGTGAGGCAGTGCAGAGGATCAAGTAGATAAAAAGACGACGGCTAGTAGAAATCCTTTGATAATAGAATCAATATTAAATTCAAAAATGCAGTAAATGAAGCAGGCAAAAAGGAAGACAAACGCCTCAAAAATGAGATCGCCAGGAAGTGAAGAATGGCTAAGCAGGGATGGCTAGAGGACAAATGTAAGGATGTAGAGGCTTATCTCACTAAGGGGTAAGATAGATACTGCCTACAGGAAAATTAAAGAAACCTTTGGAGAAAAGAGAACCACTTGTATGAATATCAAGAGCTCAGATGGAAATCCAGTTCTAAGCAAAGAAGGGAAAGCAGAAAGATGAAAAGAGTACATAGAGGGTCTATCCAAGGGCGATGTATTTGAGGACAATATAATGGAAATGGAAGAGGATGTAGATGAAGATGAAATCGGAGATACGATACTGCGTGAAGAGTTTGACAGAGCACTGAAAGACCTGAGTCGAAACAAGACCCCGGGAGTAGACAACATTCCATTAGAACTACTGACAGCCTGATAAAACTCTACCATCTGGTGAGGAAGATGTATGAGATAGGCGAAATACTCTCAGACTTGAAGAAGAATTTAATAATTCCAATCCCAAAGAAAGCAGGTGCTGACAGATGTGAAAATTACCGAACTATCGGATTAATAAGCCAAGACTGCAAAATACTAACACGAATTCTTTACAGACGAATCGGAAAGCTGGCAGAAGCCGACCTCGGGGAATATCAGTTTGGATTCCGTAGAAATGTTGGAGCACGTGAGGCAATACTGACCCTACGACTTATCTTTAGATTAAGGAAAGGCAAGCCTACGTTTCTAGCATTTGTAGAATTAGAGAAAGCTTTTGACAATGTTTATTGGAATACTCTCTTTTAAATTCTGAAGGTGGCAGGGGTAAAATACAGTGAGCGAAAGGCTATTTAGAATTTGTACAGAAACCAGATGGCAGTCGTAAGAGTCGAGGGGCATTAAAGGGAAGCGGTGGTTGGGAAGGGAGTGAGACAGGGTTGTAGCCTATCACTGATGTTATTCAATCTGTATATTGAGCAAGCAGTAAAGGAAACAATAGAAAAATTCGGAGTTGGAATTAAAATCCATGGAGAAGAAATAAAAACTTTGAGGTTCGCCGAAGACATTGTAATTCTGCCAGAGGCAGAGACACGTGGGGCCGAACCGCACTATAACCCTGGGTTCGGTGTGGGGAGGTGGAGGTGTGAAGTGGACTGCGGTAATCGTCGTCGGGTTGCGGACCACTGCGGTCGATTTCCACGGTAGAAAAACCAATACCTGGGAATAAAATAACAGTGCTGACCGTCAGAGCTGTCATTTTATTTCTAGGTATACGTTTTTCTGCTGTGGAAATCCAGCTTTGGACCTATCACTGGTTTCCACTATTTATCTTTCTAAGTAGTTGACAGTTACACCAACACAGTATATCTTTCGGTGAGATGTTTCTGTTTGATTCTTCTGTAATCTGCAATTTACCTACACAGTATTCACGTGGTTTTGTTTTTTTGTCACACAGCATGTTACTGTAGGTCTTATCAGTTAATTGGGGACGGGTGTGTTACAATGCAGCTTTTATATTTTCGACATACCCCCTCCTTAGCGATTTTATTTTCATTCTAAATTGCCGACAAAAGTTTAGTCTTCCGTATGTCCCAGTGTTGCTCATCGTATGCTCTGAGGTATGAGAGCACATTTTATTACAGCTACGTTAAAGGTTATTCGTTAATACTAGAGGGTAAATATAATGATAGACGTTAAGCTGATGATCGGATGTAATAGCACGAAACTGGTCGCGGAAGTCCAATAAAAAGGATTTTCATACAGCTGAAGCGGTTTTATTTATTTCCAAGACGTATGTTCATTATGGTAAGTGTAATACGAATAAATGTGAGTTCACATACGATTTTATATTGTTTACATTTTCAGGCGGTCAGATACGTTAAGTCTGATGCTGTTATAGTACTTATCTCAGTTGCATGTCTTTCCCTAATTCTGTGACGAGTGCTTTTCTACATGTGTTTCTCTTTGAAATTAAATTTGTTTGATTTCATGCTGTATTGATGTAATGAACACTGATTTTAACTAATTAATATTATTATGTAAAAGGATCCTAAATCTACTTTCATACTCCGCAAGCCTTCTTACGACGCGTGGTGGAGGGTACTCCACGTTCCACTGTAACTTTCTTCCCGTATCAAGTGAGAATGGTCCCGTGGAAGAAATACTGCTGATAAACCTCTTTGTGAACTTGAATCTCTCTAATCTTACTTTCAAATTCTTTCCACGACGTAACCAATATAGTGGTCGAATGTTCTAGTAGCGTACGCTCACGGAACTTTAAGAATAAACCAAACCGTGATGCGGCACGCCTCTCTTGCAGTGTCTGCCGTTGTAGTTGGCTGAGCATCTTCGTGACGTTTTCGCGCTCCGTAAATAAATCTCTGACGAAACCTGCTGCTCTTCTTTGGATATTATCTGTTTCCTCTATCAATCCTGCTTGGCGCAGATCTCAGACAGTTAACTAATATTCAAATATTGCTCGAACGAGGATTTTTTTAAGCTACCGCCTTCGTGGATGGACAAAGCTTCCTGAGAATTCTTCCAATGAAACTCAGACTACCGTCTACTTTACCAGCGATTAGTTGTCTTCGTATGTCTATGGGTAGATATTTTATTGATGTGACTTCTATCAATGACTGCTCTGCAATCTTGTAATCATACACTAACGAATCTCTCCGCCTGTTTGTGTGAAATATGCCACATCTATTTATGTTTTGCGTCAGCTGCTAATTCCTGTTCCATGCGTCGATCTTCAACAGGTCTCTCTGTGTTCCACTACAATTTTCTACCGTTCCAACTTCTCCGTATATAAGCACGTCATCTGCACAAAGCATCATGATACTGCCAACGTTATACACTACATCATTTACATATACTGTAAAACGTAATGGTCCATTTACACTGCCGGCCAGGGTGGCCGAGCGGTTCTAGGCGCTACAGTCTGGAATCGCGCGACCGCTACGGCCGCAGGTTCGAATCCTGCCTCGGGCATGGATGTGTGTGATGTTCTTAGGTTAGTTAGGTTTAAGTAGTTCTAAGTTCTAGGGGACTGATGACCTCAGAAGTTAAGTCCCATAGTGCTCAGAGCCATTTGAACCATTTTTTCCATTTACACTCCACAGGAGTCATCTGAAATTTTCTCTCTGTTAAGAACGACAAGCCCTGTTCTCTTTCCTAAAAACTCTTCATTCCAACCACAAAACTGGACTGATATTACATATGTTTGTGTTTTGTTCATTAGACGACATGTATAAAGGGTGCAACTGATGGAGCTGCGGATATTTTTATATATGATACCTTAACACCTACACATATCAAAGGGTTGGTTGTTTTTTTCTCTGCGTCAGACAGTCTTTCCACAAACACGTCACACAGTTTACTACCTGACCTTTTCTGCGCAGTCGTAACAGCACCACTAAGTGGACGACACCTGTCGTTAGGGACTAACCGTTTTGCTTTCACGTGTCACATTTCAGCACCAGAGCTGCTGCCCAGGGGAAATTAAATATTAATGGCTGGCTTTTACCACATGTGCTTGGAGGTACTAACGAACCTAAAAACTTACTGCTCATAATACCTAAATCATTAGTCTGCGGATGACGTAAATACTGATATAATGTTCTTCAGTACACTGTCCTCACTCATCAACAGGAAAATATGCACTTACACCTGCTGTACCCTTCATATGTTGTGAATGAATGTCGTGTGACGAGGGCCTCCCGTCGGGTAGACCGCTCGCCGGGTGCAAGTCTTTCGATTTGACGCCACGTCGGCGACTTGCGCGTCGATGGGGATTAAATGATGATGATTAGGACTGTGAAGAATACTCATCCGACAACACTCCGTGTGGATCGCTCACAGCTCCTTTCACATGTGAAAGTTTCTCTCGGTTAAGAATGACAGGCGGTGTTCTGCTGCAAAGAACTCTGCAATCCAATCACAAAGCTGATGCTCTGTACCGTCGAATTTTGTTCGTCAGGCGACAGTGTGGAACTGCATCGAACGCCTTGTGGAACTCAAGGAACGCAACATCAACATGGGCGCTCTTTTGGGATCTCGTTCAAGAACAGTGCGTGCTGTGTATCACACGATCGTTGTTTGCGGAATTTATGTAGATTTCTACCCAGGTGGAGTTTTGCCTCCAGAACTGTCATAATAAGAGAGCTACAACGTTTACTGGGATCCCACAGCAAACTGATGCCTACGACTTAGCCTTATAATTTCGTGCATTTTTTAGACAAAGTTTCTTGAAAGAGGGAATAACCTGCATCCAAATACTAGTAATGCTTCGCTCTTCCAGCAATCTACGATACCTTGCTGCGAGATATGTTATTATTATCGAATCCTATACGTAAGTGTCATGTTAAAACTGGGGATATGAGAAATTGTATTTACTAGGGGGCGGGCTGGAGAGCGGGGAGGGAGGTGGTGGTAGGTGGGGGGGGGGGACAGGGTGTCAGTAGAAATGACGTGTGGACACGGATCATCTAAAGTGAAAGCAGCCTACGTATTGAACGACAGCACCAAAATCTGTAGGTGGCCTTTCGTCAGCCTCATTTTCTTTCCCCCTAAGTAGACGCAAGAATTTAAAAATAGTTCGAAAATAATTGTAAATTAGGAAGAAATTATAGCTCTGTCTCAGAACTTTATCCTGGATCTCCGCCTCCATGTATGTGGCTGTTAAGTGTTCACCTTTTTCTGGGAACTGTGATACTCATCAATACGACCCAGTGTCCAAGATTCATACTTCACATTTTCTCTGCTGATGCACTGACTTTCATTTTCTTTCTTTTTTTGTTTCAGTGTTTAGCTGGCGTACTTGGCTATCAGCGTACTAACTTCTTTTGCTTCACGCTTACAATGATGAAGCCACTGAGGCGTAAGCGGGCAATGCCGGAAGTGAGAGGTAAGGGGCATTATTGCGTATGGTACGGGCCCAGTTACTTGGATTGATGGACGGAAGTCGAACATTCAGCTGTTGTGCGACTCTACATGTAGATCGCGAAAGAAATTCCATTCTGCAAGTCCTAAAAAAAAAGGGGGGGGGGGAAGGGGCAGTTTGCCACAAAGTTTTATCGCGTCGAAACAGTCAAGCTGCGACCATGGAACTTGGCAATGGCGTCAGTTTTTTTCTATATATCCATCCTTTAATGCGTACATTTTGCCTAACGACGTTTAACTTTCTTGTAGCTCTCTGCATTTCGGCTTTTCAGGATATGTTCCACTTTGAGGATGACGTCATCGTTACTCCGGAAAAGCATCTCCATACGGGGAAGGAGGAAGAAGTCACAGAACACCGTATAGGAGAAAACAGAATGGGCGAGGAAAATTTTATACCCTCAAGAAGCAGCATGTTTGACTGTGTGCTACGGAGAATGAGCCGGTGGAACAGAAACACCCCTTTCAAGAGCATGCCGCGACGCTTCCCCTTGAAAGTCACCCGTTATCCCGTCAGAAAGCTTCAGTAGCATGCTCCTGTAACGTTTTGCCCCTGTGGGCGTAATATGTTGCCACCAAACCATGGCAGTCACTGAAGATTGGATCTTCGCCTTAACGGCGTTGGTGAATCAGTATGCTTCAAGTGCTTGCTTTGCCCATTTCTCTCGGTATCGTAGGAAAACAATCGGCACTCACTCGCGGTGACTAAGTGGATAAACAATTCATTTGGATTGAACTGATACAGCTGCAATACTTCCGCCGCTACTTCGGTTCGGCAGGCTTACTGAATTTAGTGATCAGTTGTGGAACCCATCGAACGGCGACCTGCGTCATTGTAAAAGTATTGAACACTGATCCATGCCTGATTTTCACTCTGCCCATTATCACTTCGATAGTGAGAGGCCAGTCTTCGAGCCGCGACATCTCGTGTTATTCCCTGTTCTTCACAAAGAATAGATTAGGCACTTCGTTCTTCGTCATTTAAACTTTTGTTAACCACAGTCGGTCACCTGTCAATTGTGGAATATGATGGTGCACTGATGCTATACTTTTCCACCAACTCAACATGAATTTTTATAGCGGTCCTTCATTTGCAGAAAACGAATTGTCACACGATACTGCACTTTATTAATGGACTTCGCCATTATACTGGGTGGTCAGAAACAGCCCGAAAAGCTAGTAAGGGTATTACAGGATACGTTGTACTGAGCAATGACTATCAAGGAAAAAATTCAGTGCGTTGCGCCGTTTCCGATTTAATTAGCATTTAAGTTCACCAATCAGGTCACTGCGAGAGCAAATTGAAGCATTTGCACGCGCAGAAATGCGGTGATGCGCAGAAACCTGTGAGCCCGTTAGTTACACTTGTTCAGCTTCTCATTACCAGTTAAGATGTGCCTTTTTCGGAAGTGCTAAATTTAGGCTAGGTGAGTAAAACCTACATTAGTGCGGTTCGAGGATACGAAACGAAAAACAAAATTGACAACATTTTTGCTAGCAGGCAGCTTTGCGAGTGCAACGTCAATGCTAAGTAAATCGGAAACATATTGGAGTTTGTCTTAAGAAATATTTCTTAGCACAACCTATCCTACAACACCCTTATAAGCTTTCCACACTGTTTCTGACCACCCTGTACACACGCTCCTCTAGTGGCGTGTTGCGGTACATTGACGCGGGGCTCTCACTGTGAAGCAGGACTGAGTCAAGTACCTGTCTACAGTCGAATAATTAATTATGTAACATTACTTTTTTGATGTGATAATCGAAACTTTATATGGATATCCATCTTACCTGTGAATAATGCTACTGACATGGAATGGTGCAGCTCACACAGTGTAACACAAAAAGAAATCTCATTGAAATGACTTAGATGAAAGCAAGCAGCGGATTCAGACATTACAAAGAAACAGACGTACTTGCGAAGGAAGTAGTATTGATGGTTCAAATGGCTCTGAGCACTATGGGACTTACCATCTGAGGTCATCAGTCCCCAAGACCTTAGAACTACTTAAACCTAACTAACCTAAGGACATCACACACATCCATGCCCGAGGCAGGATTCGAACATGCGACCGTAACAGTAGCGCGATTCCAGACTGAAGCGCCTAGAAACGCTCGGCCACAGCGGCCGGCGAAGCAGTATTGATATCGAAGCCTTTGAGTGTAATTCGGCTGGAGTGGCCGTGCGGTTCTAGGCACTACAGTCTGGAGCCGAGCGACCGCTACGGTCGTAGGTTCGAATCCTGCCTCGGGCATGGATGTTTGTGATGTTCTTAGGTTAGTTAGGTTTAACTAGTTCTAAGTTCTAGGGGACTAATGACCTCAGCAGTTGAGTCCCATAGTGCTCAGAGCCATTTGAACCATTTTTTTGAAACGCCTCCCAGATCGACGGTCGTCTTCCGTCGAATGGCGACCAGCACGGAACGTAGTTCACCATTCCACAACGGTGCTTTTCCACAGACATGCTGCCCCCGTACACATTATTCATTCTCCGAAAAAGAACTTGCCCCCCTTCTAACAGCCGTGTACCGCAAGTCTCTAGAGGAACGGAAGGTTCCAAATGATTGGAAAAGATCACAGGTAGTCCCAGTCTTCAAGAAGGGTCGTCGAGCAGATGCGCAAAACTATAGACCTATATCACTGACGTCGATCTGTTGTAGAATTTTAGAACAAGTTTTTTGCTCACGTATCATGTCGTTTCTGGAAACCCAGAATCTACTCTGTAGGAATCAACATGGATTCCGGAAACAGCGATCGTGTGAGACCCAACTCGTTTTATTTGTTCATGAGACCCAGAAAATATTAGATACAGGATCCCAGGTAGATGCTATTTTTCTTGACTTCCGGAAGGCGTTCGATACAGTTCCGCACTGTAGCCTGATAAACGGAATTTCAGACCAGCTGTGTGGCTGGATTGAAGAGTTTTTAGCAAACAGAACACAGCATGTTGTTATCAATGGAGAGACGTCTACAGACGTTAAAGTAACCTCTGGCGTGCCACAGGGGAGTGTTATGGGACCATTGCTTTTCACAATATATATAAATGACCTAGTAGATAGTGTTGGAAGTTGCATGCGGCTTTTCACGGATGATGCTGTAGTATACAGAGAAGTTGCAGCATTAGAAAATTGTAGCGAAATGCAGGAAGATCTTCAGCGGATAGGCACTTGGTGCAGGGAGTGGCAACTGGCCATTAACATAGACAATTGTAATGTTTTGCCAATACATAGAATGAAGGATCCTTTACTGTATGATTATATGATAGCAGAACAAACACTGGTAGCAGTTACTTCTGTAAAATATCTGGGAGTATACGTACGGAACGATTTGAAGTCGAATGATCATATAAAATTAATTGTTGGTAAGGCGGGTACCAGGTTGAGATTCATTGGGAGAGTCCTTAGAAAATGTAGTCCATCAACAAAGGAGGTGGTTTACAAAACACTCGTTCGACCTATACTTGAGTATTGCTCATCAGTGTGGGATCCGTACCAGATCGGGTTGACGGAGGAGATAGAAAAGATCCAAAGAAGAGCGGCGCGTTTCGTCACAGGGTTATTTGGTAACCGTTATAGCTTTACGGAGATGTTTAACAAACTCAAGTGGCAGACTCTGCAACAGAGGCGCTCTGCATCGCGGTGTAGCTTGCTCGCCAGGTTTCGAGAGGGTGCGTTTCTGGATGAGGTATCGAATATATTGCTTCCCCCTACTTATATCTCCCGAGGAGATCACGAATGTAAAATTAGAGAGATTAGAGCGCGCACGGAGGCTTTCAGACAGTCGTTCTTCCCGCGAAGCATACGCGACTGGAACAGGAAAGGGAGGTAATGACAGTGGCACGTAAAGTGCCCTCCGCCACACACCGTTGGGTGGCTTGCGGAGTATAAATGTAGATGTAGATGTAGATGGGTGTCTACCAGTGTTCCTCCTTCGGCAGCCAAGAAAGAATAACAGCATTTGGACGCATTTGGTAATAACGTCACCATTGCTCATGTATCCGCACATACTGGACGCACGTGGGAAAGACACGAATGCCACACAGATCACTTTCCTAGACGTTGGTTCTTAAAAAGCCCGCTACGGAGCCGCGCTACTCTGCGGCAACGACCTGAAACTGTAATTTTTTTGTCTCTTATATACCTCCATTGAATTGCACGAGAATTTCTTGCCCGTTCATAATAAGTACCGGAGAACACACATGGTAAATTATGGAGAAACATTGAATTATGAGAAGCTAAAAATTTTCCCGTCGTAATAAACATTCCACGATACTCCAACATCACAGCCACCCGTCATTCGCTGTCATCCACGATATTTCATTTGGATATTGGCAGACATTTTCAGTAGAGCCATCGAAGACTCTACAAAGTTTAAGATATCTGATATATAAGTAATTACAAGTTTGCTTAGCACAAGAATGTGTGTGTGTGAGTTCTTAAGGGACCAAACTGCAGAGATCATCGGTCCCTAGACTTTCACACTGCTTAAACTAACTTAAACTAACCTGTGCTAAGGACAACACACACATTCATGACCGAGGGAGGACTCGAACCTCCGGCAGGAGGGGCCGCGCAGTCAGTGACATGGCGCCTCTAACCGCGCGGCTTAGCATAATATAAGAACTTGTTACTTTATGGCAATGTATATCCAGAGGAAAGGTTGTATCATTATGGGGCCGAATACTTGTAAAGAATCAGTATTATCCAGTGTAGATATTTCATTGTTTTCTTAAAAGTTATGTCCCCTTTGCTTACGGGATTAAATACAAGAACCAACAACGAGGAAAAACAATTTAGCGACGAATAAATAACAGTAAAATGAAATAGTTTTGGGTCCTAACTACATAGATATTTTCGTCATAGTAGGTTGGTTGGTTGGTTGGTTGATTTGGGGGAAGAGACCAAACAGCGAGGTCTTCGGTCCCATCGGATTAGGGAAGGAAGTCGCCCGTGCCCTTTCAAAGGAACCATCCCGGCATTTTCCTGAAATTATTTAGGGAAATCATGGAAAACCTAAATCGGGATGGCAGGGCGCGGGTTCGAACCGTCGTCCTCCCGAATGCGAGTCTAGTGTCCTAACCACTGCGCCACCTCGCTCGGTGGTCATAGTAGATTACGGTACTGGAAAAACCAATGATCAATTCCCAGAGAAAGCATAAAGGACGTGCCTGAAAATTAATCTAATGGAAAAAGGAATAAGGTAATCAAAGCATGGCTTCCCTTCGCCCCTCAAACAAGTTTCATGATAAAAATTTGAGTGAGAGAGAAAAAAAGAGCAGTGTTGACGACCAAGAGATGTGTCGTTAGTTGACCAAACAGTCTTCAGTGTGACTGGCAGGTTCCATGAGAACTACAGATGAATTAATTTTCACTGACGAGCAATTAACGCTACCAGCCGGACGTTATGTTATTTCGTGAATCCGAATTTCTTAGCACTATTGGTGATCTGTCGGGCTTGAAGGTCTAAGGTCACGTGATCGAATCCCTGTCGGACCAAGGTATATTTCAGTCTGCCTTCAACCTAGCCTTCACGAATCAAGGATGTGAATATTCGCCAGGAGCGAAAAGCGATTTAGATTCCACGTCAAACTCCAGGTGTTACATTGTAAGTTACGCAAGTCGTCAATATGCCATCCAATGGTGTCCAGTCCGATGAGCCACATGGAATTATTATTATTATAATAATTATTATTATTACTGTTCAGCTATGACCGACTCAAGTGAACTTCGTCAGAGTGGCAGCAAAAACGGGGCACGTTTGTAAGGGGTTCACAATGAAACAGTTTGCTGAATGCCAAAGTAGCTGGACAGAGTGGGGTCGCTTCTTGCGAATGGTTCCTACAGATAACGTCTGCTTCACAAAGAACACTAAAATGGTGAGCTGGGCCCTACTTGTCACTGATCTGTGTGATGTATAAAGAAATTGCCTTGCTCGATGTCCAGCAGAAAGCAGAAAATATAAGGGTCACATTTTCAGCCACATTCCTTCTCGCACACGACGTCTGTCTCTGGCTGACAAAAGACGCTCTGCGTTATTTTCCTCAATCTCAAAAAATTTAATTATTTTCATTAAGCAATTTAGTTAGCATTAACAAAAGTTACAACTAGTAATGCAGGAAGTCATTGCCCTCCATCTCTTTTCCCTCAGGAACGGATGGAAAACGCCTGTTGCATTGTTAGAAACTGTTAGTAATAAGCATATGATTAATATGAATATATTATACAGTGTGTAAGTAAGATCTGTACATATTGTCCAAAATGTTACCCTTATGGTGTGACATTACGCCACGCCTCTCTATGGTGGTAACTGATTCCAGGAATGCACCTTCTTCATCAGTAAGGAAATACAGCAACGCTCTGGATGCCAAAACCCTCATAATCTTTTTCACACAACTGGGCATTTAGGGAGACCAAATAGCATAAATAGCATAATCGAGTATTATATAAAAGTCATTAAGCACGATTTTCCAGTACTTAACAGTCAACAAACTGTTATCTATCCATCCTTCTAACGGGTACATCATCATTGTTGATGTTGGCTATTGTAAAAGCAGACGTAGAAACGTCGAGTCAATCTCACTGAACGTACAAAACTCATCCCTTACACTTCTTAAGCTATCTGAATATTGTAGCATGATATAGTGCGTGCTTGACGTATGATCGCTGCAGATTTTTCCAGTCTATGACTCCGCACTAATACTGTCGCAACATTTCGACTTTATTGACGTTTTATATACAAATAAGGACTGTAATACTGATAATCCAATACATCTAACAATGATTGCCCTTGTTGGTTGGTTAATCTTTCTTAATACACAACCTACTGACATTTTATTGTTAAAGAAAGGACAGAAATGGATCAGTTTCTGTTCTTATTGATCGGGCATCGGGAAAAAGAACCTAAAAAACGAAGCGCTTTACTGCACTTCAAGTTCCAGTTGTTTAGCACAAACCGTTCACCTAGAGTATGATATCATAAACTCTCTCAGCAGGAAGAGACCATTTGCCGAGCAGGGCTCTTGTAACGCTGTATTCTTTCGAGACAACATGCAATTTTATGTTAGCCAGAATTGATGTCGAGTTCTGCAACATGCCTCGCGTGACTCCAGGGTATTTCGTATACTGGTGGAAGCTTTGGGTCCTGCGAGGAATTCGCTAGCAAGACTGCACGAGACGTAACTGCTTGTTCAACATAACACACACACACACACACACACACACACAGACACACACACACACATAAAGGAAAATCCGAACTTGATTCTATAACAGATACCACTCAAGTATGCACGTTGAACGGTTTCGCAAAACTGCGGAACTGCAATAGATAGCACGAGATTGAAATACAGAATTGCAGCGCCCTAGAAACGGGCTACGTTTTTCTCTCTGTTTACTTCTCTTCGCGGAGCAGACTGCAATACCGTTGCTTCCAAGTGTTGCGATTCGCGATGTCTTGCTTCAGGGGATGAAACTGATTTTAGTACAGCTTGAATAAAACATCTAAGGATGGAAATTTACGTTAGATAGTAGCAGCATGCACATTTGAGTATGCCTTTTCTAGTTTTCATCGACATCTTTTCTAGTTTTCTTTGACTTCAGCCATACATGGCTGGGTAAATTCTTTGGCTCAAGGTCTGGGAAGCCCGATTTCATGTAATCCTAAGCATTTTGTTTGAAATTGTGCAAGTCTAGGTTATCTCACTTGTCATTCATTATTCTGACCTGACTGCTTTAGAACAAGAAATAAGGCGCTGATCAGCAATGAGCTACAGAAAATGACTAAAACATGTGTTGAATTGAAAATACACGCATTCGTTGCCATAAATTACCCTGTCTATAGTATCCTTATATACGGAAAGGAAATGTGAATAAGTAACTGGCACTTAGATTCGAGCATTACAGGCCGCAGACAAGAGTAATTCCTAGTTATCAGTATTCAATATTATCACGGAGAGATTTATCCACATGATCAGCAACAAACACTCACCACAGTGTTGGCCCTAAATTGATTTCACTTTCTGTTTCCTTGGAGGTGTGCAACCGCCTTGCCGCAGTGGATACCCCGGTTCCCGTCAGATCACCAAAGTTAAGCGCTGTCGGCCGTGGCCGGCAGTTGGATGAGTGACCATCGAGACCGCCATGCGCTGTTGGCGTTTGTCGGGGTGCACGCAGCCTCGTGATGCCAATTGAGGAGCTACTCGACCGAATAGTAGCGGCTCCGGTCAAAGAAAACCATCATACCGACCGGGAGAGCGGTGTGCTGACCACATCCCCCCCCCCCCTAAGCGCATCCTCAGTGAGGATGACACGGCGGTCGGATGGTCCCGATGGGCCACTTGTGGCCTGAAGACGGAGTGCTTGTTTCCTTGGAGGTGTAATAGTTGGAAGATTATCTCTACGAAAAATAAGCTTGATGTTTGCAATACCATCTTAAGTAACAAAATTCCAAATGTTGTCGCTCGTGGTTTTTCCCTTCATGTGCTCGCAAGAAAATTGTATAAACGGAAGTACTGACCACCCTCTGTATTTCCATCTTTTTAGAGATGGTTGCGGGACTCGGCTGTTCGGTAGAGGATGTCAAATGAAACACATTTCAGCCGTTAAATTTCCAACCTTTATTTATTAGGCAACCAATTTCAGCGTTTTACTACGCCATCTTCAGACCCCTGACCGACATGCAGGAAGAATCCACCTCGGTTGTGATCAAAACAGGGCCCAGGAATTCTGGTATTAGCAGATATTTGCTGCAGTGATCACAGTCTGCAGGTGATGGTGGAATTGGTCACTGCAGCAAATATCTACTAATACTAGTATTGCTGGGCCCTGTTTTGATCACAAACGAGGTAGATTCATCCTGCATGTCGGTCAGGGGACTGAAGATGGCGTAGTAAAATGCTGAAACTGGTTGCAAAATAAAGCAAGGTTGGAAATTTGACAGCGGAAAGGTGTTTAATTTGACATCCTGAATTGACTACCTTCTGGCACTTTAAGAACAAGATCGGTACGTGTTTAGCCTTTAAAAATTTACATCAAAATTTCTTTGCATGATTCTGAGTGTTTAAAATACATGTGCAAAGGACAGCTGTGTACGGATAGATAACGCTGAGAATACTTTCTTCTCATAACTGAAAAAAAATACTTGTTGTCACTGATCAAGGAAAAGAAAGACCGACGGGAAAGAGAGAAGGGGGAGAGAGAGACAGACAGACAGACAGAGAGAGAGAGAAAGAGAGAGAGAGAAGACTGAGGAGCAAGGTAAGATTGTAATTTTGCTTCTCGCCATTTGAGGAAGCCATCAGAGGTACAGCGCAAGATAGCACTGGACAAAGCTGTGGAAGGAAATCGGCCGTCTCCTTTTCAATGGAACCATTCCTTCATTTTCTTCAAATTATTTAACAAACGCTGAAAGAGTAGATTTACATGAGTGGAACGTAAACAGAGCCCCAGTTCGCCCGGATGGGATTTATAGCCGCGTCACATTAGGACACATTCTGACGTTTAGTGGAAAAAATTAATAATATGCTTGATTTTTGCACATATCTTCTTTATACCTTTCCAAACAATGCACACTGAAGTGACAAAGGTCATGGGACAGCGATATGAGCATATACAGATAGCTGTAGTATCACGCACTCAAGGTAGAAAAGGCAGTGCGTTGGCGGAGACGTCATTCTTACTCAGGGGATTCATGTGAAAAGGTTTCCGTCGTGATTATGGCCACACAGTGGGAATTAACAAACTTTGAATGGGGAATGATAGTTGAAGCTACACGCATGAGACATTCTGATTCTGAAATTGCTAGGGAATTCAATATTCCGATGTTCATAGTATCAACAGTGTGCCGAGAATACCAAATTTCAGACATCTCTCACCACGGGCAATGCAATGGTCGTCGGCCTTCACTCAATGACCGAGAGCAGCGGCGGTCGCGTAGAGTTGCCAGTACCAACAGACGAGTAACACCGCGTGAAATAACCACAGAAGTAAATGTGGGACGTATGACGAACGTATCCATTACGAAAATGCTGCGAAATTTGGCGTTAGCCGGCTATGGCAGCAGATGACCGACGCGAGTTCCTTTGCTGGCAGTACGACATCGCCTCAGAGTCTCTCCTGGCAACATGACCACATCATTTGGATCCTAGACGACTGGAAGTAGTGACCTGGCCAGATGGTAAGACCTGGTGGTATGTTCAAATCTGGCGCAGACCCAAGTCGTCAACAATGGGCTGTTTAAGCTGGCGGTGGCTTCATATTGGCATGGGTTGTGTTTACATGGATCGTTGGCTTGAAATGGTTATGTTCGGTTACTCGGAGACCATTTGCAGCCATTCATGGAGTTCATGTTACCAAACAACGATGGAACTTTCATGGATGACTTGTGTAGAGTCAATTACAGCTTCTCTTTAAGTTGTACCAACGTCACAATTACCTTACTTGCTGAAAAATGCATGCATAGAACAGGATGCTTAATGTTCAGCAGAGCGGATGTTATCTTTGATTGAAATTATTATGTGAGATTCGTGGGATGATTCAATCAGTACCGCCAAAAGTTGTATATTGCATTGAGTGGCCGTATAATGGCTGTAAATCATCTGTCTCGTTAACGCACTTAAGTAAGTAATAATTGACCAGGGAAATCGAAACATAGAATGCTTAAATACCACTTCATATAACTGACTTAAGTTTCCTTACGGGACAAATCATGTAATAACCTAAACTGAGAGGAAGGGTGATTGAGTTGATTGTAACACAGACACTCTGAGAGAGCTGCACCAATGGGTGAGATGGACCAGTGTCGTATTTCACAAATGTGCCACTAGTGAGTAGCTCCAGGTACTTTTGAAAAGGCTCTTTTGTGAACGAACGTGGTGCGGAAGTGTTGCTGTTAGTTTCGTGGTAGTTTTGGCGAAAAATCACATTCTCATTTCTGGGAGACCAAAGTGTGTTATTTTGTCGTTAGGTAATTTTAATTTTAATGGTTAGTTTGCACAATATGGATGCAGCTTTTTACTGCAAGCTTGACAAATGTGTGGGCATGAAATTAACGTAAAATGACCATCGACTCCGCTACCTGCAGACAGAAGTCGGGGTATCGGTGTGGTCTACCTCTCCTGGACAGTCTGGAGGGAAGGACCAGTGCAATTTGGAAGAGACTAACTACGTGTTTCACAGCGGGAAAAATGGGCCAGCATTAAATTTAGCTTAGGTGATAACGGAAATTTAATTTATAATTTGAAAAGGACTGAATAACATACGCTTTTTACTAGCTGGTATTGGTTAACAAGCCATTCCAGGCCCAGGAAACCAGGTGGAAAAGTATTTCTTGTACTTGATGGACACACTTCTCACACAAGTTGTTTGGAAACATAAGAGTTTGAAAAGGAACAAGCTGTTATTTGAATGAGTGTTGCACCACATTCATCGCAGCCCCTGGAGCTCTCTCCCTCAAGTAATTGAAAAAGCTGCAGCACTTTCATGATGAATAATCCAGACAGGGAAATTAACAATCTTGAGTTTTGCAAAACTGTTCAACTCAGCGTGGGCTACATCAGCCGACGTTGAAAATTGGTTTCAAGGTAAGTTGTATAACACCATTGAATACGGCTGCAGTCTCAAGTCACACTTATTTGTCTGAGGATGAGTATTTGCCGGCAAATGGAAGAGATGAACATGACACACAGGCCAACCAGCCACTTCAAAACTCATCAAAAGACCTAGTGAATCCAAGCACATTAAAAGAGCTGAGTCATCTGCACATGTGAGATTCCATCACTGACAATTTCACACTCCACGCCCACAAAAACCTAAAATTTCCTAGATTACCTCTTCGAGACTACCTATCCCTAAACCAAAACCTACAAAACATTTGGAAGAAATATCACCCATTCCTTCCACTGATACAACCGCCAACTTTATGACACAAACAACAACTATACTCAAATGCTAAACTCAGCTGAAAATACTGAAACCATAATGAAAAAGTGGGATGAGAAAACAAACAGAAAATGCGCTCGGGTAAGCTGGCGCCAGCACACCAGTCACCAAAGATGTAGCTCGAAGGTGTCGATGGCATGTGTTTAGGCCGCTGCCACTCACCAGATAGCCTCACTAACTCACTGAATCATTCTAGTTGGCGTCTGTCATTCATTCACAGAATGGGCACTGACTCATCACTGGCTACGTCAGTAAGTTAGTGTTCAGGTTACAAATATTGTCTGCAAGAGGACTATTACTGATGAGCTTGTACCACAACATAAGGACTCTATTCAAGATAAGTAGACGTTCACGTAAATAAAGAACCGTATTAATCAACGTGTGCATTTGTGTTGCAGAAAGAGGATACTGGCCACTCATAACAACATCCTTTCCCTAGCTTCCTGAAGGTACAAGACTCTACAGAAAATAGAAACGAAAATTAGTGGTAAAGGGAAAAGGAGACTGAAATAAATCTCGGTGTTCATCAGATGCAGAAAATTGAAGACATTGAGACATTGCAGAAGATTACAAAAGCAACTGATGAATGTGTTGGTTGTGATAAAACTCACTACGAAGCTAGTGAACAAGACGTTTGGTTACAGTGCATTTCCTGTTCACAATGATCACATGAGTGTTGATCAACATTTGGTAATAAGTCTAATTGCTGTGGTGATAGGAAGATAGGCTAACATTTGAGCAAATCCAACAATTAATTAGAAATGCCAATATTCAATCACGCGTTATAATAAGCTGAAAACTTTTTGGAGTAAAATATTTAATAGTACAATTCTGCACACATTACAACATATTCAAAGTAGGAATATGTAATATCGACACTTTTCTTCATGTATAGCCATTTTATATGGTCTGTCTCACCCAGCCGGCAGCTGTGGCCAGCAGTTCTAGGCGCTTCAGTTCGGAACCGCGCTGATGCTACGATCGCAGGTTCGAATCCTGCCTCGAGCATGGATGTGTGTGATGTTCTTAGGTTGGTTAGGTTTAAGTAGTTCTAAGTCTAGGGGACTGATGACCTCAGATGTAAAGTCCCATAGTGCTTAGAGCCGTTTGAACGATTTTTCTCACCCATTACACTGGTCCATCTCAAGCATACACTTATGGGTGAGATGGATCACTCATGTGTATTTTCATTTTGTTGTATCTCTTGTACTTTAAGTGGCAGTACCTCAGTAATAATTGTGCTTACGTTTATATGACACAATATACAGACATGCTGCCAGAAGTAAAAAGAGTTCAAAAACTCACAGGTTTTATGTTAAAGAAATAAAGTGGTCCAACTCTCCCCAGATTTCCCTACTCTTCGGATTTTTATGACTAAAATCGGATTGTGTACCGAAACCTCGAAGACATAACAAGTTTGTAATTGCACATGGAAGACTCGTGCTGGTCATAGCAAATTCGTAACGTGGTTTAGTGAAAATTTCACCATAAAATGCAAGTATCTCACGAAAGGTTAAATAAATGATGTTGCAGATATGCAATGCCTACGGATTATCCCAATAACGTAAACCACCTCACCAGGCAACAACCGATCGGCATGCCCCATTCCTCCTCGCCTCGCTGCCATCCACACTAGAGTAGTGTACTCGAAGTCCATGTTCTAACATGCTTTGTGTGCCAGCAACTCTATCAGTGCCTTGAACTTCCGGAAGTGCGCAGGTCATGCTTCCTTCAAACCTCACTCACTGCTCGATACTGGGTACACAACCACCTTTGCAGTGAAGCTGCTATAATCAGTTTGCGAAATAACTGAAATATAGAAAAAGCAAAACTGATTAAATAAAGTGGCGATTTAAAAGACAAATTTCAATCTTCCTGATCGGCTTCCGATCGGCAAGCAGAATACATCACCTCACGTGGTTCATGTGGTACTCCTCACTTGCATTTACGAAACCGTAGCGTGACTCATCAGTCCAAGCGACGTTTCTCCACGCTTCGGTCACCAGTCACGGTGATTTCACGACCATCACGACCATTTTTCTGGTTCCTATGGGACCAGACTGCTAAAATCACAGGTCCCTAGGCTTACACACTACTTAATCTAACTTAAACAATATTAGGCTAAGGACAGCACTCACACCACGCACACCAGCACCGGGGGAGGACTCGAACCTCCGTGGAGGGGGGTGGGGGGGGGGGGAGGGGGAGGGGGGGGGAAGCCGCTCGATTCGTGATTCGTGATAAGGCGCTTTAGACCACGCAACAACACGACCACGTTGCACTCTGAATCCTGTAGTTGTGGTGTGTATTGGGCACTTCTGTAACTCATAGCAAAGACAAGGTTTTGATCGCGTATTGTATAGGGTGTTTCAAAAAGAATATACGTTTTACAAAGTATTATTTTGTCCAAACTATCGATCGCTGCGCCTCGGCTCGGCAATTGGAGAAACGAATAAGTAGTCTAGTTTATGTTAATAGACGCTAGATGTCAGTTGTCCTCGGTTTTGCTTCGTAACCGTCATATGTTTAAAATGACTACTCCGCAGCAGAAATCATTTTGTGTTCTCGAGTTTGGGAAGTGTAATTCCGTGATTACAGTGCAAACACGTTTCAGATTGAGGCACCAAACTGATCCTCCGAATGCGTGGAACATTCGCAGGTGGTATCGACAAGATACGGGATGTGTAAGTAAAGGAAAGAGTCCTGGCCGTCCTCGTGTCCCTGAAGAAAATGTTGACCGAATTCAAACTGCTTTCCAATGTAGTCCTTAAAAATCAACTCGTCGTGCTAGTCGGGAGTTACAACTGCCTACAACAACGATTTGGCGTGTTTTGAGGCGTCGGCTGTTTATGAAGCCGTACAAGTTACAGCTGTTACAAGCTCTGCGTCCTGATGACAAACGCAAACGTGTGGCATTTTCCATGTTAGTCGTCAGGTAAATATACACAATGTTCGAATTTGGGGCCTACAGAAACCACATGCAGCCATTGAACATGTACGAGATTCGCCCAAAGTCAATGTGTCTTGTGCGATATCTCGAACATCTGTTTACGGCCCATTCTTCTTTGATGGAAACACGGTTAACGATCAGCAATATCTCGCTATGTTACAAAACTGGTTGTTTTCGAGGCTGCACGAAAACTATTTTTCAACAAGATGGGGCACCCCCTCACTGGAGTCGGAAAGTGCGTGAATATCTGAAAAAAACTCTACCGAGCCGTTGAATTGGTTGTCAAGGAGATGACGACTTAGCATGTCTCAGCTGGGCTCCACGGTCGTCGGACTTGACACCCTCTGACTTCTTCCTGTGGTTTCGTTAAAGACAACATTTATGTACCACACTCCCACAGAACTGGGAAGAGTTGAAGAACCGGATCCGCACTGCCATAATGTCAGTGACGAAGGACATACTTGCCCGAGTATGGGAGGAATTTGAGTATCGAAGCGATATTGTTTGTGTTGTTGATGGAGGACGTATTGAACATCTGTAATCTGAACTTGACCGGTTCCTAAATATGCGTGTAAAGTTTCATATTCGTATGTTTTAAATAAATATATGCATTCGAAATACGTATATACTTTTTGAAACACCCTGTATTATAAAGACGTGAATCATGGAATGGGGTAAGCCGGAATGGAAGAGATTTGAGGACCTTGTGATGTTGTACTATAGGAGGCTGTTCAAGATTTGTTGGACTGATTAGATAAGAAATGAGGAGGCTCTCCACAAGATCGGCACTTGTGGGGAAGTACACTTCTGGAGAGGTACTTGTGGAAAACGTTGGCAGGAAGAAGGAACAAGATAATAGATTAGATATCTATGAAGTATCAGAACACTCTTTGCGGCCAGGATGGAAAGGAAACTGGTTGAACCATTTGAAGGAAGTACAGAGGAAATATATGACTATATAAAAGCTAATGTGAAAATCATAGCAACAGAGGTGTTGGGTAAAAAAGATAGCAACCACAACCGTGCAGCAGAGTGGTGGTCAGAGGAACTAGAGGTCCTCGTTAGAGAAAAACGAAATGCGTTCCTTCAGTGGTTGAATGATGAATCAGAAGAAACAAGATCAATATACAAGGAAAAGATGAATGAAGTGATGAAAAAAATACGGATGGCAAGAAATGAAGCACGGGAAAGAACATGTGCCGAGGTGAATAGCAAATTAGGATTTGGGAGAGCAAAAGAAGCATGATCAGTATTGAAAGGGCTTCGACAGGATACAAAAAGCAAAACTAATTTCCAACTGATAACACGAAAGGAATGGGAAGAGCATTTCCGAAAATTATTAAATGGCGACAGAGAAGAATATCTAGAAGAAGGAACAGGGGAAGATAAAGGATATGAAGATTCAGATTTTAGAAAGTGAAGTACTTCAGGCGTTGAGAACAGGAAAGAATGGTAAATCACCGGGACCAGGCAATATCAATCTGGAGTGTCTGAAATATGGTGGTGACAAAATTGTGAAACTGATAACACAGCTCTTCAACAAAATGATACATGGAGATTCAATACCCAACGAGATGAAGCTAGGTTACATTATTTAAGAAAGGGGATCGCAAAATTTGTTCATACTATCGAGGAATTTGTGTTACAAACACATTAATGAGAATTTTTGCGAAAGTATTTAAAAACAAACTGGAAAAAAATTTTAGAACCCAAGAAAAACAATGTGGATTCACGGCTGGGAGATCATGTGTAGACCATATTTTCACATTACGACAGATTTTGGAGAAACATAGGGAAAAATCAAAAAATATAGGATTAATTTCCATAGATCTAGAAAAAGTGTATGATACTGTTCCAAGAAAATTACTTTGGAGAGCACTACATATGGCAAACATAAACCCTTCCTTGATTAAAATAATACAACACATGTATAAAGATAACATTTGCCAAGTGAAAGTTGGTTATAAACTTTCACAGAAATTTAGAACAAGCAAAGGCCGTTTACAGGGCTGTCCCATGTCACCATCATTATTTAAAATCTATATAGATATTAGCCTTAGAACATGGTCTCGTAAATTTAATAGTATGGGATTAGAAATAAGAGCTGGAGTTTACCTACAACATTTATTATTTGGTGATTATCAAGTAGTCGTAGCACAAGATGGGGAGGATGCTAACTATATGTGCAATCAAATAGCAGTAGCATACAAAACTTGGGGTTTGAAGATTAATTACCAAAAAACAGAATACTTTACTAATGATTCAGATGAGCTATACATTGAAGGAAAGAAAATCAAAAACATAAACACTTTCTGTTATTTGGGATCCATTTTAGAAATCTAGGGAAAATCAGTCAGAAATCAATAAAAGAATTAGTAGCGGACGGAGGGTCATTGGGATGCTTAATTCAATCTTATGGAGCAGGAATGTAATGAGCAGAACTAAGAAATTAATATACAAATCCATATTAGAGAGTGTGGTTCTGTATGGAACGGAGACCTGGACAATTAACATGAAGCACATTAAAAAAATTACAAGCTCTAGAGATGGACTTTTGGAGAAGATCGACAAGAATCTCCAGGGTAGAAAAGATAAGGAACACCGAAGTAATAAGGAGAATGGAAATAAAAGAAAGAATATATGACGTAATGGACAGGAAGAAATTACAGTGGTACGGGCATGTACGACGAATGGAGAAAACCAGAAACCAAAATTGATACTGGAGTGGGAACCAGAGGGGAGAAGAAGAAGAGGACGACCTATGACAACCTGGCTCCAAAATGTACAGCACACAATGAGGAGAATGGGCGCAGAGGAAGAAGACACACAAGATCGAAACACCTGGAGAAATATTTTGAGAATATAGTTTAAGAACGGTTATTGTTTGAATTGTAATTTCCAAGCAAATTATTATGTTGGAGATAAGCTTCTGTAATGAGGAAAAGCTCAAAATAATAAAAATATATGAAAACATCAGGCAATAATTCACGACAAGCGTCCAAAAAGTAATATCTTTTTTTTCTCGGCCAGTTTCGGTTGAAAAATTGAAGAATTTGCTTTGGGACATCGTGGAATATTCGCGATTCTGCTCCTATAGGTTCATAAAGTTTCGACTGGTGGCGGACCCATACGTAGCCTCTAAAATTCCGTCTGTAGCGGAGGTGCGTTCCAAGCAGAGATCTGTCGTTGAGTTTCTTTTGATGGAAAACAATACCATCGCAGATATTCATAGCTTCTTGCAGAATGTCTACGGAGACTTGGCAGTGAATAAAAGCACGGCGAGTCCTTGGACGAGGCGTCTGTAACATGGGAACAAGGTTGCACAGATCTGTTCGATCTCCTGCGTGCCGGTCGGCAGCACACATCTGCGACTACTGCAATGTTGGAACGTGCCAACACTCTCATTTTAGGTCATTCGCGGATCGCAATCACACACATTGCTGCACATCTTTGTTGGTAGTACTGACACACTCGTCCACTAGTTGGGGCACTCAAAGGGGAGTCCCCGCTGGGTTCCTCGCCGCCTAAGAGAAAACCATAAAGACGAACGAAGGGCCATCAGTGCGGAGACTGATGGTGTCATTTTTTGTCGGACATATTTACACTGCGATGAAACATGGTTTCATCACTTCGAACCAGAATCAGAGCGGCAATCCATGGAGTGGCACCACGCCACTTCTTCTCCATATTCATCGCCACGAAAATGCAAACTTCTCCTTCTCCATGACAACCCAAGGCTCACACAAGTCTGTGCACCCGATAGGAGCTCAAAAAACATAATTGGGCTGTTCTTCATCATCCACCTCACAGCCCGGATGTCGCACCATCCAGTTTCCCTCTGTTTGGCCCAATGAAGGGTGTACTCTGTGGAAAGCAGTAGCTGGATGTTGGGGAGGTCATTGATGCATCAAGACGTTGGCTCCGACGTCGACCAGCGGAGTAGTACCACGCGGAAGTAGATGCCCTGTATTGTGGCGTAAGGCCGTCTCATTGAACGGAGATTATGTTGAAAAGTAGGATTTTGTAGACAAAAGAGTGGGGAACAATGTGATGTATTGAGCTCCTGAGTAAAACCAATCAGCTTTGAGGAAAAAATTTATTGCGTTACCTATTGAACTACCATCGTATGTCGTACTAGAGGCAGCTCTTGTTCGTAAAAATCGTCAGTCAATGACGCCATTTGGATGCGATGTGAAGAGCCGTGGGCTCCACACACCGCTTTCTCGGGCACTGTTGCCTCTGAAAACCTCGCAGCCGCTACTTGTCATTGAAGGCGCTCATCGCTTGGCATCAAGAGGGTGAGTTGGTCCCGTTCCAGTCCTCACACCAAGAAATATCCCACGTAGTAACAGGAAGTGGATCCTCCACACTGCAGACAGCCACGACCAGAGATTATAATATATGCAATAGACAAATGCAGACGCTGGGTGTAAGAGGTTGTCACAGAAAAAAAAAAAAAGAGAGAGAGAGAGTTAGGGAGGGTTTTGATACACTGTACTCCATCTGTTTGCTCTCAAAACAAATTATGGTAAATGATAGTCTACGTCATGAACACTATTTTGTCCATTACAGTTGACTCCGGCAGTGATCTACTCACGGTACATTCTTGACACAGTGGCATGGCACCGAAGATCGATCATCCCAAGAGCTGGGCATCCGGGATCCTGTCGTAGTCGAATGCGCAGGTATCGAATGTCGTACCCATCTTGTAAGCTGTTGCCACACTGCAAGCCAGTACAGGCTCTGACGTCATCCCAGACACGAGACTATCTATTTTATTAAACGGCTAAAACGAAGCACGGACGCAATCAGAGATTGCTTGTCTAACGGCTTCCACAGGCAACAAAATACACTCATGCTCATAAATTAAGGATAATTGCAGAATGTGGTGCCACATAACGTGGCACTACACAAAACTGGCGCTAATAGCATAGGCACATAGGGAACACGCACGACACAGATCTGTAAGTCAACGGTATTGGTGATAAGTTGAGAAAACCGTCCCGAAACACATGTGCTACAACACGCCACTGTTTCCTGCACATGGACCCCGATATCAATATGGGATATGATCACCATGCACACGTACATAGGCTGCACAAGGGGTTGGCATATTTTGGATCAAGTGTTCGAGCAGCTGCAGGGGTATAGCCTCCCATTCTTGCACCAGTGCCTGTCGGAGCTCCTGAAATGTCCTAGGGGTTTGAAGATGTGCAGCGATACGTCGACCATCCCAGACGGGCTTGATGGGGTTTAGGTCTGCAGGAGAAGAAGGCCACTCCATTCGCCTGATATCTTCTGTTTGAGGGTACTCCTACACGATGGCAGCTCGGTGGGGCCGTGCGTTATCATCCATCAGGAGGAAGGTGGGACCCACTGCACCCCTGAAAAGGCGGACATACTGGTGCAAAATGACGTCCCGATGCACCTGCCCTTTTACAGTTCCTCTGTCAAAGACATGCAGGGGTGTACGTGCACCAATCATAATCCCACCCCACACCATCAAACCACGACCTCCATCCAGCTCCCTTTCAAAGACATTAAGGAGTTGGTATCTGGTTCCTGGTTCACGCCAGATGACAACCCGGTAAGAATCACTGTTCAGACTATACCTGGACTCGTCCATGAACATAACCTGGGACCACTGTTTCAATGACCATGTACTGTGTTCTTGACACCAGGATTTATGGGCTCTCCTGTGACCAGGGGTCAGTGGAATGCACCTTGCAGGTCTCCGGGCGAATAAACCATGTCTGTTCAGTCGTCTGTAGACTGTGTGTCTGGAGACAACTGTTCCAGTGGCTGCGGTAAGGTCCCGAGCAAGGCTACCTGCAGTAGTCCGTGGCCGTCTGTGGGCACTGATGGTGAGATATCGGTCTTCTTGTGGTGTTGTACACTGTGGACTTCCCGTACTGTAGCAAATGGTCACATTTACTGTCTGCTGGAATCGTTGCCATAATCTTGAGATCACACTCTGTGGCATACGGAGGCCCGTGAAAAGACCTGCCGTGTTTGACTAGTCTCCAGTCGCCCTGGTATTCTACCCCTCATAGCGTTCCTTGAGCGATTTTGAACACACAGCCACCATTAGCACGTCTGAAAACGCCTGCACACTTACTCGCTGCACCGTACTCTGACATGCACCAACACAACTCTGCATATGTGGACTGCTGCCAGCGCCACCGTTCGACGACCGCAGATCAGATGCACTGCATGGTCATACCCCGAGGTGATTTAAACCCGCAAACCGCCCACCAGAGCGTTTTTTCATCATGTATCAGCATTATCCTTAATACACTCCTAGAAATGGAAAAAAGAACACATTGACACCGGTGTGTCAGACCCACCATACTTGCTCCGGACACTGCGAGAGGGCTGTACAAGCAATGATCACACGCACGGCACAGCGGACACACCAGGAACCGCGGTGTTGGCCGTCGAATGGCGCTAGCTGCGCAGCATTTGTGCACCGCCGCCGTCAGTGTCAGCCAGTTTGCCGTGGCATACGGAGCTCCATCGCAGTCTTTAACACTGGTAGCATGCCGCGACAGCGTGGATGTGAACCGTATGTGCAGTTGACGGACTTTGAGCGAGGGCGTATAGTGGGCATGCGGGAGGCCGGGTGGACGTACCGCCGAATTGCTCAACACGTGGGGCGTGAGGTCTCCACAGTACATCGATGTTGTCGCCAGTGGTCGGCGGAAGGTGCACGTGCCCGTCGACCTGGGACCGGACCGCAGCGACGCACGGATGCATGCCAAGACCGTAGGATCCTACGCAGTGCCGTAGGGGACCGCACCGCCACTTCCCAGCAAATTAGGGACACTGTTGCTCCTGGGGTATCGGCAAGGACCATTCGCAACCGTCTCCATGAAGCTGGGCTACGGTCCCGCACACCGTTAGGCCGTCTTCCGCTCACGCCCCAACATCGTGCAGCCCGCCTCCAGTGGTGTCGCGACAGGCGTGAATGGAGGGACGAATGGAGACGTGTCGTCTTCAGCGATGAGAGTCGCTTCTGCCTTGGTGCCAATGATGGTCGTAAGCGTGTTTGGCGCCGTGCAGGTGAGCGCCACAATCAGGACTGCATACGACCGAGGCGCACAGGGCCAACACCCGGCATCATGGTGTGGGGAGCGATCTCCTACACTGGCCGTACACCACTGGTGATCGTCGAGGGGACACTGAATAGTGCACGGTACATCCAAACCGTCATCGAACCCATCGTTCTACCATTCCTAGACCGGCAAGGGAACTTGCTGTTCCAACAGGACAATGCACGTCCGCATGTATCCCGTGCCACCCAACGTGCTCTAGAAGGTGTAAGTCAACTACCCTGGCCAGCAAGATCTCCGGATCTGTCCCCCATTGAGCATGTTTGGGACTGGATGAAGCGTCGTCTCACGCGGTCTGCGCGTCCAGCACGAACGCTGGTCCAACTGAGGCGCCAGGTGGAAATGGCATGGCAAGCCGTTCCACAGGATTACATCCAGCATCTCTACGATCGTCTCCATGGGAGAATAGCAGCCTGCATTGCTGCGAAAGGTGGATATACACTGTACTAGTGCCGACATTGTGCATGCTCTGTTGCCTGTGTCTATGTGCCTGTGGTTCTGTCAGTGTGATCATGGTATGTATCTGACCCCAGGAATGTGTCAATAAAGTTTCCCCTTCCTGGTACAATGAATTCACGGTGTTCTTATTTCAATTTCCAGGAGTGTATATGTTTCTTATTGACAAAATTCTGTCATCATCTGTTCATTAGGAGGTATATGCTTACTTTAACTTTTTAATCTAATAAGTCAACTATTAAAGTTTATTTATTTCTTTTACGTACCGTATCTAGGACCTATACAAATTAATTAAAATGCAGCATGTGAAATAAAAATACAGTACAGTAGTACAAGATACTGAAAGTAACAACATAATACAGCAAGACACATATGGACAGCAAGCTCCAGAATCCCACGGCTTTGATGAGCTCATCACCTGCTGCATAAAGATGTTGTGTTATGCAAGGATCGAGCAGGTTTCTGCAAACCAGGAGATGTCGTACGTCCTGTGGGTCGCCTCACTCACATACTTCCTCCTCAGTGGTGTAGCCCTACTTCCTGAGGTTCGCTTGGATCTTGACACTATTGTCTTCAGTCGGTTTAGAACCTACTACGTAGCATACGCCAGATAAAAGCCCGCGGCTGCTTCCTCTTTAACGTTCTTCCTATCCGTTTCAGGCAATGAATCTTGCCATAGCTCTGTTCGACGTTTTCCAGGTGCTGACGGATTTGCTGATGTTGTGTGCATGAGGCTCCTTCTTGACCTCAGGCCAGGTCTTCGTGCTACATGTCCGTACAGCGGATGCCTGGGATCGGTTTCCTGCTTCTTTTTCTCAATCTCTGCGGCTGTTCTTCTGTGGATATCAGATGGCGCAGTACCCACAATTTGATAGATTTTGGTGACAGGAATTAATCGTAAGCAGCCAATCACAACTCTTCGCGCCTCATTCAGTGCCATGTCCAGCCGTTAGGATGTGTGGAGTTGCGCCCGACTGGTGCTGCGTAGTCTCCTGCAGAGAAGCATAGTGCCAGGGCGGATGTACGTAGCATGTCAGGCTGTGATCCCCAGGTGCTGCCAGGAATTTTACGTATGATGTTGTTCCGAGCAGATAACTTCTGCCTTGTTTCTTGGCAATGAATGATTCAAATGGCTCTGAGCACTATGCGACTTAACTTTTGAGGTCATCAGTCGCCTAGAACTTAGAACTAATTAAACCTAACTAAGGACATCAAACACATCCATGCCCGAGGCAGGATTCGAACCTGCGACCGTAGCGGTCGCTCGGCTCCAGTCTTGGTAATGATCTTTGAGTGTGAGGCTATGGTTCAATTTTACTCCCAGGTATTTTGGAGTGTCTAGTGGCACGGCTGTTACGCTGTCCAGGTAATACCTAACTTCCTCCTGGGTTCCCGGTTTCTCAGATGGAAGGTACAGGACTGCGTCTTTCTGGGATTTGGCGTCAGGTGGATATGATCATAATACTTGCCGAGATCCTCAGTGGCTGCTGTCAGCTTCATCTCCAATTCCTCAAATGTTTTGCCTTGAGCTCCTGTTGCTGCGTCATCTGCATAAATAAATGTTCTTGCTCATGGTTGATCGTTTGGTCGTTAGTATAGATGTTGTACGGCAGAGGCGCCAGTACGCTACCTTGAGGGACACGATTCTTCATGGTCCTCCATTGGCTCTTCAAGTTATGCAGAGTGACAGAAAACTATTTTGCAGCAAACACTGGACGACTTGCGTTAAGAGGTAGTCATTTGTAACAGAATATACCTTTCTAATCCTTGTGGCTGACGGTGTCATATGCTACTGAGAAATCTACGAATGCCACTCCTGTGACTTGTCCTCTTTCGCATCCATCTTCTGCATACTGAGTCAGGTTGAGAATCTGACCACAGCATGACCTTCCTGGGCGGAAACCCGACTGCCCATTTATAAGGCTTTTATCAACATGATAACGTTGTACAGTTGGCAAAGAAGATGTTTTTAGGATCAGTTGGTTCCTTTCCAGGTAGAAGTGCTACAACTTTGGCTTTGCGACGGATCTTAAGCATCTGTAATGTTTAAATCCAGGGGTTCATTAAATTTAAGATTCATTGCTTTGTTACTGGCTCAAACATTTTAATTTGCGATAGTCTCAGATATACAACTAGTGCTTTATTGTTCTTCATAGAGTGAAAAGTTGCTTCCAGTTCTTCCTTGGTGAAGGGAGTACCAATGTAGTATTAACGTCAGAAATTGTGTATATGTTTTGAGCCAGAACAGCTCGTGGTGACCAAACTATCCAAGCTATATTCGTCTTCAATTTGAAAATGAGAGATATCTGCGATTTCCAATAAGCCTTACACGTAATTTCAAACCTCTTAGAAATTTTTTGTCGCTGAACAACATAATCAAAGAAGAAAACTTACTTCATGTTCACTGTTCATATAGTAAAACGTCAGCATCAGACATGACATTTTAATTTCTTTCTCCTGTAGTATAACTCCATTAGGAACACATTTGCCAGGCACTATCTACATATATCACTGAATAATGCGATCAACATTCTGATCTAATGACAATTTGCCTTTTGCTTAAACCGGAGCACAACAGACTGTACTGTCCCAGCGTTCGATAATGAGAGAACTTAGTGACTTCCAACAAGCTTTAAACATCTGCAGCCGATTTATACATGGGACTTCGATTCTTTGAGGAATGGGGGATGAGACTATTAATAGACCAAACAATTCTGATCGCAGTGGCGATAGGAGTCGTTTAGTCCCGACAGTAGAGTATCGACCATAAATGGGGCTGGATATTGGTGTAAGCTTGAACGACGTATTGTAACAGCGCTGGCAGCAAGCGAGTGCGGGATGTTATAGCTCAAATAATTCAACGTGGACGACGTAGTATTGCGAGGTTTGAGAGTTATCTTAATAAAAATAATAAAATTGTTGTTATTCATTAAAAGCTTTGCTTGCTGGCAGTATAAGCTATCGGTAAACTTACGTGAACTTTCAGCATAGGAATTCGTAAACTTTGAACATAAGTATTCGGCTGCGAGAATGTATCGCAAAATACAACTGCAAGAAAGTAATTTGGAAGTGCTTATCTAGTTCCCTCAATGTTTAAACAATCGTAATGGCAAGAATGCTGTCTGAATTTAACATTGTGAATGATTAAACTTTTAACTGATAAATTGACGCCGGAAAAACGCAGTGTTCCCTTCTTTTATTATTTAATTTTGGCTTTTTCTTTTTAAAAAAGAAAAAAGGCAGAGCATTCTTGGTTCATAAAAAACCGGAATAAGTTAAAATGAAAACTCATATTTTTTGCATGGACTTGGGATGCGGACAATGACTTGGAATAAATTATAACATCAAATGCAATTAATTTTCTGATTATAAACTTCTATATTGAAAAATTATCTCTTTCATTGCTTCAAAAACATTCATGCACAAAAAATTACAGTTGTTAAGTGGACAAACGTAAATAATCTTTAATATCAAATCAGAAATTTTCAAAAATACAACTCGTGAAAATCACGTTAAATATTGTTCCCAAATTCAAATTGAGAATTGTGCATGGCTGTTTATCTTTCCCCATACTCAAGTCTCTGGATGTCTGTACCAAGAATGCGTAACTATAAGATGTCACAATAAAGTACAAAATCTAAAATCAATTACCTTACATTAAATCCTCTTCTATTACTCATTCATGATAAAATATTCTTCGCACAATACTTCAATCTCTCTCCTTATCTCACATAATTAATCAATAAGACAACATGTTCCACTTCCTCAGAATATAACTGCAACCGTACCATGCGGAGTACGCCGTACCATAACTCATGACACAATACTGCCGACTACTGTGTCTCCTCATATCACGATTAACAGTGCGAATCACCTCCCGTGCATCTTGCAAAGCGAGGATGGTCCAAGCAAGCTTCCTGGCAACACAGCATCTGTGATGAAACCGCGCGCACATAATTTCAAAGGCACTTACGCGTTCATGACATCCAAATACTAGAGAAATGTCCCGAAAGTTATCTGCAGCCTCCTATCAGGTTAGCTTGCTGATACAGCCAACTCAGCGATACTGACAGACTTGAGCGGCAAGGGGCAGGCCAGATTTCCACCCTGAAGGCGGCAGTGGTGTTTTAGGATACGTGACTGATAGCGGCACGTATACACAATAAAAAAAAAGTGCACCGCTGCCAACCACAAGTACTGGGCGTTTTGTTACGACATTATTCCAGTCTCGCATCTCTATCAGGGCGACAGGGCTACGGTGGACGAAGACGCCATGTCGACCTACCAGTAGAAGCTACAGGTTCGAGGCCACGTCAGAGCAACAGCTCCACGCACTAAGTCCTACCTGGACCTAAATTGAAAAGGCAGCCCCGACCGCTGTGGCCGATCTGTTCTAGGCGCCTCAGTCTGGAACCGCGCGACCGCTACGGTCGCAGGTTTGAATCCTGCCTCCGGCATGGATGTGTGTGATATCCTTAGGTTAGTTAGGTTTAAGTAGTTCTAAGTTCTAGGGGACTGATGACCTCAGGTGTTAAGTCCCATAGTGCTCAGAGCAATTTTTTGACTTGTTAAATTCGAAGCTGTCTTTCTACAGAACCCCCTGGGCTACCACATTCCCTTCTCCATCTGCTTGCACTATCCTCTCTCACAGTCACCCTGCCCTGCATTGGGGGGCGTTATAGCATGAACTGATAAGTGAATGAGCCTATCTGCCGCGAAATATTTCAAACAGAAAGAATATATCGAAAGAAACAGAATGCCAAAATCTTAGCTGCTAAGAGACACTGCAAGGATTTAAAAATGTTGAATATTCGTAGGCAGCCAGGCGGCTGGTGGAACGTACATCCCTGCAGTAGCAGACAGCACGTCGCAACGCAACACAGCAAGCGTATCTCCTTGGTTGCCGGTACATCAGTAAAGAGATACCACGGAACGACGTTTTCGTTTTCTCTGTCACAATTGTTCACAGTAGCTATTCACCAGAATTCGCAAATCTTTAATATCCATAATAATTACCAGCTCCCTTTGCAGTGTCACTGAGTGTTAACAATGGAGATGAAACTGAACTACATTGAAGAGCCAAAGAAACTGGTACACCTGGCTAATATCGTGTAGGACCCCCACGAGCACGCTGAAGTGCCGCAACACGAACTGTTGTGGACTCGACTAATGTCTGAAGTGCTGGAGAGGGCTGTCACAATGAATCCTGCAGGGCTGTCCATAAATCCGTAACAGTACGAGTGGGTGGAGATATCTTCCACTTCCATCCGCTCGTTACAATTGGAAACGAGACTAGTCCGAACAGGCAACATGTTTCCAGTCATCAACAGTCCAATGTCGGGGTTGAACGATCCAGGCGAGGTGTAAAGGTTTGTGTCGAGCAGTCATCAAGGATACACGAGTGGGATTTCGGCTCCGAAAACCCATATAAATGATGTTTCGTTGAATCGTTCGCACGCTGACAGTTTTTGATGGCTCAGTATTGAAATCTGCAGCAATTTGCGAAAGGGTTGCACTTCTGTCGCGTTGATCGATTATCTTCGGTCGTTGTTGGTCCCGTTCTTGCAGGATCTTTTCCCGACCGCAGTGATGTCGGGGATTTGATGTTTTACCGGATTCCTGACATTTTTGGTACACTCGTAAAATGGTCGTCCGGGAAAATCTCCACTTCATCGCTACTGGTGAGATGCCATGTCGTATCACTCGTGCGGCGACTGTAACACCACATTCAAAGTCAATTAAATCTTCATAACCTGTCATTGTAGCAGCAGTATCAGATCTAAAAGCTGCGCCAGACACTTGTTGTCTTCATTCCTTTTACTATTGCGATGTGGCATTTTACGGTTGGCATAACTCTCCTCAGTTCAGCAGATTTATAGGGTCAGTACTGTTTACTCTTAGCTGTATATTCGTCGTATGAAGGACATCTCAGGTCGTCGGATCGTTCGCACAAAAAGAAGCAGTCTAAAGATCTATCGTCATAAGCTTTAAAAATTGAATGATAATTAAGAAGAGAGAGATGAGAATAATCAGTATCTATTATGCTGTCGCATAATGGACGATTACTTAAATTTTTCTATGAAACAGTACAACAACAAGCAGAAAGTATTTAAAGATTTAGTTGTCAATGGAAGAGCAAGGAATTACAAAGATCGGTAGACAGTTCCGTGTTTGTTCACATCAAGAGGCACGGAGTACTTCTCGAGCTCAAAGTAGTTACAGTAACCGCTTGCAGTGACAAAGGAAAGGCTATCATATTTTGGCTAAACGAAAGAGCGAAAAAGCGCTTAAGCAAGGTTAAATCCTCAGTTTCGTAAAATCTAAACGTAAACCGTAGAAATGATGAAAGATTTCCACGAAAAACAAAATATGGTGCCAAAATGAGGCTTGCAAAAGTCTGAAAGAAAAACTGTTCGAAAGATTTAGAGCTACTCTGTATAGTCAACGCATCGTTTTCGAGGGAGATCTGATGGACTGCCCTCTGATTACACACATTCAGGAAATTATATAGAAACTGAAGTAGCCAAATTATGAAGTTTACTTAAAGGAAACGTGTAGAAATATCATTAACAGATTATACCATACAGAAATTCGTAGCTAGAAGAAGGATGAAAGATCGGATTTGACGTCCAGACGACATCGAGGTCATTAGAGACAGAGGACAAGCTCGGATTGTGACAAGGATAGGGAAGGAAATCGTTCGCGCTCTTTCGAAGGAACCATCCCGGCATTAGCCCGGAGCGATTTAGGGAAATCACGGTAAACCTAAATCTGGATGGCCGGGCGCCTGTTTGAACTGTCGTCCTCCCGAATGCGAGTCCAGTGTGCCAACCACTGCGTCACCTCACACGCAGGTGATCTGTGTGTATGAAGGCAATCAGTCTGGTTTAGTGCAAGATCTACATGCAAAACGCACTTTTATCATGTCAAGCGACAGTGCCAGTGATAAGTATCAGTAGATTAATGAGTCCACAGCTTTATATCTATCTTCTTAAAGAACCCCAATGCAAATTAGGACCAATTTTTTTTTAAAAAAAATGGACTGATTAGTGGGGAAAATCAAGTAATCCATGTAGCAAACTCTGGAAAAGCGTGAGATGATCGTTTTCAGTATTGCAGCCGAATTGTCTTTTTACCAGTTGCAGAAATTAATTCATTGCTATTGTTGGATTCTTTGTCTGACATAGCGATACCTCTGTCTTTAGGAGGATGACGAAAAGCCTATTAATATAATTTGGATTTCACTCTAAACTAATAGTGCGATTCAGCCTCTCGATAACGAAATGTTTCCAAGATGCAAAACATTTTTTTAGAAAATTGTAGGACAAAAATAATTTCCATTACTATCCTTAAATTTCAATCATTGTGCACGCTCAGTTTTCATCACAACGTTTTATAAATTTTATACAGAATGCCTGATGTGCAGCACCGTAAGCAGAACTGCGACGACGGTTTCTCACTCCATCCCAGTTCTGTCTAAATAAAACTAATAATTACAGTGAAGTGCCTGAATGCATTAATTTTTATTTTATCTGGTGTGTCTAGTGTAAGGAAAATGTTTATTTTTTTCATACAGCAGACGCTTCGCATTTTTGTGACGAGTGCAGGGAACAAAGAGGAATTGCTTCATGTTACTAAAACAAACATTCTTTAAGATTGCCATAAGAACTGTGCTATAGGAATTGCTATAAAATATTTCATGTCAACGAACTAAATCCCGATTGATGAAAGTCGTCTGTAATGATTTTCTAGTCACTTTTGTAAAAATTACATGAACATTAGCATACCTGTCGATATGAACTGCAAGTTATTTAAAAAAATTCCCTTCTTTCAGGGTTCTGCTCCGTCCCTAATGACCTGATCGTCAACTGCTCGTTAAATCCTTATCCTTCTCTCCTCCCTTCTTCCCTGATTTCGAAATGCAGAAACCGTCTCTAAATTGGTTGTTCAAGAGATAGTGTGAATGCTTTTGTTTCAGGCTGATTTTACAGTGTTTGAGATTGTAAAGTAACTTATAGAGCTATACGCGTCCAGTTTGCTTTTATGCTGAGTAAATGTGACAATGGTGCCATTATAAAACGTTGAACCATTTTTTCAATAAAGAAGAATAATGTTGTACATTGTTAGAAGTAAGTAATCTGAAGTAATTGCCTGACTCTCGGTACATTTCAAAAACTTCTATGAAGGTGTTGTGCGTTGTACAGTTACTGATAGTAACGTCAATCTACAAATGTCTGGTAGAGGTACTCGTAAACGACTTTTTCTTAATTTCAAAATCGAAATAAAAGTAAAACAAAGAAACACGTTTCGAACAGCCCTTGAAATACTAAAGGTACCGACCAGCCGCCGTGTCATCCTCAGCCCTTAAGCGTCACAAGATGCGGATACAGAGAGGCATGTGGTCAGCACAGCACAGCACAGCACAGCAGACGGTGACTGATCCAAATGCTAGACAAGTCCGCCAGTGCTGAACTTCGATGATGTGATGGAAACCAGTGTTACCACTGAGGCAAGGCCGTTGGCATCAAGAGCGAAATAGTCAGCATGAATTTGCGACTGGACTTCAAAAAGAAAGTTACGCATTACTATAGCCAATGTGGTCCGCCCCGACAGCTGAGTGGTTAGCCGGCGCGGTAACTCAGCGTGTTCGGTCAGAGGGTTAGCTGCCCTCTGTAATAAAAAAAAAACAAAAAAAAAACACTGAGTTAATGGATCAACGATGAACTGAAATGGGTATCCGGTGTCTTGCGACGTCCACCCCGAGCAGATGCAACGAACTGATCCGAACAAAATGCTGCCGGCGCGGTAGCTCAGCGTGTTCGGTCAGAGAGCTGGTTGTAACTCCGTAATAAAAAAAAAAAAAAAAAAAAAAAAAAAAAAAAAAAACTGAGTGGAGGGATCAACAAACGAACGTGACCGGATGTCATGTGACGTCCGCAACGACCAAACAAAACGATCAACAACGAACAAAATACAAAAAAAAGGTCACCGTGGCGGATTGCCATCCTACGGGCCCGGGTTCGATTCCCGGCTGGGTCGGGGATTTTCTCCGCTCAGGCACTGGGTGTTATGCTGTCTTCATCATCATTTCATCCCCATCCGGCACGCAGGTCGCGCAATGTGGCGTCGAATGTAATAAGACCTGCACCAAGGCGGCCGGACCTGCCCGGCCAATGACGCCTAACGCTCATTTCATTTTCATTTCATAGCCAATGTAAAGTTACTTTTAATGGATGCTGCACTTCAAAGTGACACAGATACATGACTTTTTTTTTCAACATATCTACCAAGTCAGAATGCTCTACCAATTTCCTGGCGATGGAAGTCCTCTCCATGGCCATGGACTCATTCAGGAACCGCTGTATTAACGTCCTCATCGTCGGATAATCTGGTATTGCTGGACATTATCGTATTTGGTCAATGTCGATGGTTTTCCTTCCCATTCAGTATCTTCCATATCTATGTAGCCATGGTCGAACTATTGACACCTTTTCAATGCGAATGGACGCATCATTACATTTGGTCCATATACGGCTAGAATTTCATGGTGAACCTGTGCGCATTTTAGACATTTTGTCCACAGGAATTGTACTGCCTCCTGCACTTTAACATTTTAGTACGTTTCCCATGGCCACGTCATTTCGCTCCCATACTGTAATGCACCTGTCATACGTATTGCAGCAGAACTATGCCTACAGGGAACTCAGAACATATACTTTCTTCTGAACAGACATCGCCCTTGTCCACAATGGTCTCAGCACGAGGTGACGTGTCTAACTTCGGAGTCCCCTCGTATATTCGTTTGTTACATGCAGTGTTGTGGAAAACAGAGTATGTTCTTATCCGTGTCTCAGGTCACTCGTTACAGGAGTCCAGTTGTTGTTAAATCTTTTTCAGTAGAGTATTTCGGGCATGACCCATCATCAGAATATTAGATAAAAATTTAGCACACAGTATTGTGTCAAAGTGTATTTATGGTAGATTGATACTCCAGTGTTGCATTTGTGATATCATGTGTCCATACCACCCCCTGGGGGTCATAAAGTTGGCAATAGAATTGCAGCTTTCCGTCAGATGCCGGTAGTGGCCGTGCAGGACCTGGCGGAGCCGGAAACGTCCACTGAGCAACGCGTCCAGTGGCTGTATACTACGAGCGCTCTCTGCTGCTGCACTGTAGCATGGCCGGCGGCAGCCACACAGCCCACTCGTACTTCGATGTACTTTGTTACGTGTCGATACGCAGACGCCACTTGCTGTGGCTCAGACTCCATCTTTAGTACAGAGAGCCTCATCCTTTTTGCTATCATATCAATTGGACTCTGTTTCTTTCTGCATTATTTGTACACTACTGGCCATTAAACATGCTACACCACGAAGATAACGTGCTACAGACGCGAAATTTAACCGACAGGAAGAAGATGCTGTGATATGCAAATGATTAGCTTTTCAGAGCATTCACTCAAGGTTGGCGCCGGTGGCGACACCTACAACGTGCTGACATGAGGAAAGTTTCCAACCGATTTCTCATACACAAACAGCAGTTGACCGGCGTTGCCTTGTGAAACGTTGTTGTGATGCCTCGCGTAAGGAGGAGAAATGCGTACCATCACGTTTCCGACTTTGATAAAGGTCGGATTGTAGCCTATCGCGATTGCGGTTTATCGTATCGTGACATTGCTGCTTGCGTTGGTCGAGATCCAATGACTGTTAGCAGAATATGAAATCGGTGGGTTCAGGAGGGTAATACGGAACGCCGTGCTGGATCCCAACGGCCTCGTATCACTAGCAGTCGTGATGACAGGCATCTTATCCGCACGGCTGTAAGGATTGTGCAGCCACATCTCGATCCCTGAGTCAACAACAGATGGGAACGTTTGCAAGACAACAACCATCTGCAGGAACAGTTCGACGACGTTCGTAGCAGCATGGACTATAAACTCGAAGACCATGGCTGCGGTTACCCTTGACGCTGAATCACAGACAGGAGACCGTGCGATGGTGTACTCACCGACGAACCTAGGTGCACGAATGGCAAAACATCATTTTTTCGGATGAATCCAGGTTCTATTTACAGCATCGTGATGGTCGCATCCGTGTTTGGCGAAATCGCGATGAACGCACATTGGAAGCGTGTGTTCGTCATCACCTGGCGTGATGGTATGGGGTGCCATTGGTTACACGTCTCGCATTGACGGCACTTTGAACAGTGGACGTTACATTTCAGATGTGTTACGACCCGTGGCTCTACCCTTCATTCGATCCCTGTAAAACCCTACATTTCAGCAGGATAATGCACGACCGCATGTAGCTGGTCCTGTACGGGCATTTCTGGATACAGGAAATGTTCGACTGCTGACTTGGCCAGCACATTCTCCAGATCTCTCACCAACTGAAAATGTCTGGTCAATGGTGGCCGAGCAACTGGCTCGTCACAATACGCCAGTCACTACTGTTGATGAACTGTTGTATTGTGTTGAAGCTGCATGAGCGGCTGTACCTGTACGCGCCATGCAAGCTCTGCTTGATTCAATGCCCAGGCGTATCAAGGCCGTTACTACGGCCAGAGGTGGTTGTTCTGGGTACCGATTTCTCTGGATCTATGCACCGAAATTGCGTGAACATGTAATCACACGTCAGTTCTAGTATAATATATTTGTCCAATGAATACCCGTTTATCATCTGCATTTCTTCCTGGTGTAACAATTTTAATGGCCAGTAGTGTAATGAGTCTTTGTACACTTGGGGAAATACAAGTTGAGTAAATCTTCTGTGTTAACTGTTTTACCTTGTTCGCTAAACATTTCTGCTCTTGTCCAGTTGCCCCACAGCTCTACAGCTTACCTCTCATTACCGCTGTGTGTGAAGTAGTACATAGCAACGTTGCGTTCAGTTAACCGCTGCCTCCCATAACATAATCCGTAACACTTCTGGTGATGTCCAGCTCCCAAGTGTCCTTAACATACAGAGTGGACTGACACCAAAAAGACCCTCTGGAACATACGAACGGTACGATTATATACGACATGGCGAAAGGACCCGTTCTAAACAAATAAGATGTAAATAAATATGAATAAAATAATGGAAATGTTTCTTCGTACAATTACCGCTGCTGGTAAACTGCGATTACTTAGTACACCATCTTGCACGCTGTTTACTGGTGACTGCATTCGAACGGCGGTCCCGTACACATATGAAAACTGGTACAAATTAACAATACAGTGTTAACTCAGCAAAGAGTAAAAGAATGAAAGGCATCAAGTAAATCAACCCACCGGAACAACAGTGACCAGAGCGATGTTTTCATCCCTCAGCAACTAGATTTACCCATCTACTGGAATAATTGACCATGGTGAACCCAATCCACTCCCCATCCTATCTGTCTCACTGTGGAGTATGCAGACAGTCTCGTCTCTGTCTGTCTCTCCTGTCTCTCTCTCTCTCTCTCTCTCTCACACACACACACACACACACACACACACGAACATCGGACTACCCAATGAGAACGTCTACCACCATAGGGCTCTTTTCAAACGCATTGCATTCAACCATCCCCGTTTGTCAGTCCTTACACAGTATGACAGCAAATTCTCCCGCTTTTCGCTGATCACACAAAACGTTCCAAAGCGACCAGCTATTCGAGCACACAGAACCAGTGAAAAACAAAAGCGAGGGAGAATGCAATGCGTATTTCGGTGACTGCGAAGGGCAGCGAGGAAAGCAAGGAGGAGGGCGTTGCAGCGGGCAGCGCCGCATTCCGCGGCCAGCGGTCATCGGTATTCCGCACAGCGGACCAATTCCCGCCGGCGAGTGTCCGGCGCCGCCTTTTGAAGCGACGCAGGCAGCCGTGACGCCGCCACCGCCGCCAGCGTGGCCCCACTGCAAGCACAATGCCGCCGCCGACACGCTCAGGGACTTCCCCGACCGCCGACACGCTCCCCGGCTTCCCCGCCCTGTGCCATTGTTGCGACTCTCACAGGCAGTGGCAGCTATATAGAAGCTGCCTCTATCCGCCTGTGAACTGGGCTGTTGGCTATAATGTATGGGGTGGCGGTTCTCGCTGAAACAACCGGTTTTCGGTTATATCGATTTTTTTCCAGCACGGACTGGTAACACTCGGAGTGCCATGCTCGTAATATTACGCTGATGTCGGCGGTGCGAAGAACACCTCGCCTGTAATATTACGCCCGCTGCGTCGTTGCGAGAACTGCCGCGTCCTAATATTACGGCGGCCCTCCTCATTCAACTCCTAGCTCCTGCGCGTAATGTTGCTGGTCCGGTATTTCTCAGAAGGGAAGCAAACACTTGTAGTACACCTTTCTGCTACTTGGATGCGCCACAAAACTTTCAGCTTTGCGAAATAAGCGTATACTGCAATCGACTGTCAGACACCAGTGTGAGCGCATTCGAAGCAACATGTCAAGTGGTAGCCTACTGAGTGACGCTGAGATTCTCCGCGTTCAGGAATACTGTGTAAGCTTTCTCATCTCCCGGTACCTACTGCAGTCTACATCCTTCTGAATCTGCTTAGTGTATTCATCTCTTGGTCTCCCTCTACGATTTTTACCCTCCACGCTGCCCTCCAGTACTAAATTCGTGATCCCTTGACACCTCAGAACATGTCCTACCAACCGATCCCTTCTTCTAGTCAAATTGTGCGACAAACTCCTCTTCTCCCCAATTCTATTCTGTACCCCCTCATTAGTTATGTGATCTACCCATCTAATCTTCAGCATTCTTCTGTAGCACCACATTTCGAAAGCTTCTATTCTGTCCTTGTCTAAACTATTTATCGTCCATGTTTCACTTCCATACATGGCTACACTCCATACAAATACTTTCAGAAACGACTTCCTGACAATTGAATCTATACTCGATGTTAACAAATTTCTCTTCTTCAGAAACGCTTTCCTTGCCATTGCCAGTCTACATTTTATATCCTCTCTACTTCGACCATCATCAGTTATTTTGCTCCCCAAATAGCAAAACTCCTTTACTACTTTAAGTGTCTCATTTCCTGATCTAATTCCCTCAGCATCACCCGACTTAATTCGACTACATTCCGTTATCCTCGTTTTGCTTTTGATGATGTTCATCTTATACCCTCCTTTCAAGACACTGTCCATATACATATTATTTCAGAATCGAGCACTGACAGTTAAGCACGATAGCATCTGCTGCCGCAGAGCCGTCAGAAATTCTGGTGAGTTTGCAGAAGTCAAGTGGAAGCAGGAGAAAACGTACGAGACGGACATGATCTCTGTATATCAACCCTGCCATTTGTATAAATAAATAGTCCGTAACATGCAAAAACAATTTATTTTCCTACGCGAAAAGTTTCTTTAGTTTTGATTGTGGTGATGAGAGGCTACGAAGCACGGCACCATAAGTGACATGTATTTGAAGAGGTAATAATAAGCTTTATCGTCGTCTACGAAAAACCTGTTTATGTGCCTTCCTGAATCAGTACCAAAGCGACAAAGCACTGTAAAAATGGCCGCCACTTGGTGAAGGAGAGTGAGAAAATGGGCTGGCATGGGGGTAAGTAGATTTGCATATATGGCTAGCACTCAAAGCGTTAAAACAGCTCAAAATACCGTTTTCTAAAATAACCTATTCTCAATTTTTTTATTCCTATTATTTTCTTTAATAAGCATACAAAAAGAGCAAAAACTGAAAAATTTTAATTCTCTCAGTTTCAAGATATGTAGAACATCCATTCAACTGAATACGCAAATAAAAGAAAACTTAGTACATCCATCTCTCGCTGCTTTTCTTGTTAAGTGGTCTGCTACTACAATAAATCGCCAGTATTCTCCTGTTGATTCTAATGTTTTAAAACTCTGCTCAAAAATTAGGTTGTAGTCAGGAATCATACCACTATTTCGATATTACGAACAGTCTATACTAAAGGGTGAAAACCGAGGACGAGGAACTCTATGTTTCATGTTAATTTGTCCGTTTCCGAGGTTTGCGGACGCAAGCAGCAGATCGGCTGCTATTAGCCATTGCTATTAGCCATTCAACAAATGCCCTACAATGCTAGAAAAAGTCTCCACAGCTGCAGTATCAAATGTCAGGTATAATATTTACAATAAAAATGATTTGATATTTATGATGATACTGTTAATTTATGTAGTTCACAAAGAGTGAAATTAATCAATGGTCTGAAGAGTCGTTTTGGCTTAATATTTTAGTATGCACCTATATGTATGTGAAGCAAGAAAGTTTTTATGTTAGAAATTAAGTTTTTATTTGAATTACTCAAACAGAGTTGGAGCAATAATTTTACCAAGGATTTGTGTTTCCATATACAAGAAAAGAAACATATTGGTAAAGGTATTCGTTACATTCAACAGAAACAGAAGGTATAAGATGTGATTACTTGGAGCAGCTGAACTTTGCTGTAATATCTTTAAATTTTATTCTTTTTGGGGTTTCTAGCCTATTCTACGGTCACAAGAATATTTTTTCCGTGGGTGTAGCAACAGTTTATTTCGATTTTCTTAACACCTATTATTATATTATCTTGAACACCCACTCTACCTTAAAAATTGGTTACATCTTCATTTCACAAGAAAATGATATGATACGTGTAAAAAACAGATCATGGTTCACGTTATTTTCTCACACACTTGTGACGCTTCTGTGCGTATCACTGAGCGAAATTATTTAGTTTTTATGCCACTATTTCGTGGCTGTTTAACTGTGATTATCTGACATATTTTCTGGGGAGGAAAGCGTTGCATTTTTCTCATTGGAAAGGTCCACTTTCAGAGTGTGTGCTCTGTCAGCAGCACAAATTTTAGTTCACCTTTACTCTTGCTTGGCTTCTGATTATATATGAGCATCGAAACAATGGTTACGTAAAGAAGTTAATGTGTACGATCGCTTATATGTATTATTGTAAGTATTGTAAGTGCATTGATAACGTGAAGTAACAAGAAACCTGACGCACGCTGCAGCAGAGCGGCACCCACTGGTTATCGCAGAGATCAGCGACAAAACTACGCCACTGATCTGTCGATCAGTCGGCCATTGGTGGGATTTACCGCAGGCCGATACCGACAATGAAGCTTTTTTCGACTGCTGAGGTGGAGCCAGGTGTTTGTTCAGATTAGTGTATCCGAATTTTTACATGAGAGAGAGAATGTTGTATATTAACCGGGGATCTGCAAACGACGGAGAGGCTCCGTCCCCGTCGCAGCCGCAGTGGTCCACAACCCCACGACGACTACCGCAGTCCTCTTCACCCCTCCGCCGCCCCACACCGAACATAGGGTTATTGTGCGGTTCGGCCTCCGGTGGACCCCCCAGGGAACATCTCACACCAGACGAGTGTAACCCCTATGTTTGCGTGGTAGAGTAATGGTGGTGTACGCGTACGTGGAAAACTTGTTTTCACGGCAATCGCCGACGTAGTGTAACTGAGGCGGTATAAGGAGAACCAGCCCGCATTCGACGAGGCAGATGGAAAACCGCCTAAAAACCATCCACAGACTGGCCGGTTCACCGGACCTGGACACAAATCCGCCGGGCGGATTCGTGCTGGGGACCAGGCGCTCTTTCTCGCCCGGAAAGCCGTGCGTTAGACCGCACGGCCAACGGGGCGGGTTAGTGAGGTAGATACTCGAATTCGAGACATCGTAGAAGTTCATTCCTCTGTGAAGGATAGCTCATAGCACATGTGGTCGAGGGTCTAGTCGGTGTCTGGTGGGGCCAGACTTTTTGGTGACCAAGCTGCCAGGTGACCCTAAAGACAGATGTATTGACAGAGTGTATTCATATCTGATCCACTGGTAGTGCCTTAGACTTCAGAACTTGATTTAACAGGCAACGGAGATCTTTCGTTGGGAAATAAAATTTCACCGGGCCAAGGTAATTATTGGCGGTTGACACACAACGTGGTGGCAGCAATAGGGACCGAGTACTTCTGAGAAATAAGTAACATATTGCTGGTCGGGCGATAGCATGCCGAAAGGTACTTAGGTTGTTGCTTTTAGTTACCGCAAAATTAGGTGTGTTTTGTGATGCCTCGAGCGAGGTATTGATTCGAATGCTTAGTGTGTTTATTTGGTTTTGGCCCTAGCAGTTTACAGTGAAAACTAGTGAGCTTCGTGATTCTGATTTCGCTCGCATTTTCTTAATCGGATCTTATCCTTGGCCGGGACGTAGTGTAAACTCCAGTTAAAGAACCATTAGGAGTGACAACAGGTAGCAATACTTCGATTCAATTTATTAATAGTAACGAGTGACCATTATCAGGTAGGGAACTACAGTGGAACGCATAAGATCAACGCCTGAAGAGGTAGAGCGTTGTATGACTCTAACTACCAAAGTTTAAGAGGCAGTAGCACTCAGAATTTTTTTTTGTTTTACTTTTGTATGCTTCCTTACCGTTTGTGGGGTTGTAGTTTCTTCCATGGCATTCGTTCACTAGCTCCGTGGTTGACGCATTGAGATCAAATTTCTGAAATAAATCAAATTCAACGTGCTTTGTGAAAATTATAAATAAAATACTGTTAGACTTTTTCTTTGTTCAGTATATACCATTCAATACTGAAACTTCATAAAACCTAAACTATACGTCGTGGTAACAAGATCGCAGTACTCTAGTTAGACGTGTTTGTCACTAGAAAAAGAAATAACCACGAAAGGAATAAAATGTATTTCTAGAAAAGATAGAGAAATAGAAATGTAATTTATCCATAAATGTAATTCATTTAGGACTGTAGTGAGGTTTAAGGATGAAAGAGAATCTTAAACGACCTTCAAAAGTTTTTCAAATCTTAGACCGACAAAGTGTTAGCCGGTTGGACGTATACCATTTCTATACTAATGACGTGAAAAGTAGTCCATAGTTACGTCTTGAAGTTAGACAGCATACACAAACAACTAAAAGTAAAATACACTCCTGAAAATTGAAATAAGAACACCGTGAATTCGTTGTCCCAGGAAGGGGAAACTTTATTGACACATTCCTGGGGTCAGATACATCACATGATCACACTGACAGAACCACAGGCACATAGACACAGGCAACAGAGCATGCACAATGTCGGCACTAGTACAGTGTATATACACCTTTCGCAGCAATGCAGGCTGCTATTCTCCCATGGAGACGATCGTAGAGATGCTGGATGTAGTCCTGTGGAACGGCTTGCCATGCCATTTCCACCTGGCGCCTCAGTTGGACCAGCGTTCGTGCTGGACGTGCAGACCGCGTGAGACAACGCTTCATCCAGTCCCAAACATGCTCAATGGCGGACAGATCCGGAGATCTTGCTGGCCAGGGTAGTTGACTTACACCTTCTAGAGCACGTTGGGTGGCACGGGATACATGCGGACGTGCATTGTCCTGTTGGAACAGCAAGTTCCCTTGCCGGTCTAGGAAAGGTAGAGCGATGGGTTCGATGACGGTTTGGATTTACCGTGCACTATTCAGTGTCCCCTCGACGATCACCAGTGATGTACGGCCAGTGTAGGAGATCGCTCCCCACACCATGATGCCGGGTGTTGGCCCTGTGTGCCTCGGTCGTATGCAGTCCTGATTGTGGCGCTCACCTGCACGGCGCCAAACACGCATACGACCATCATTGGCACCAAGGCAGAAGCGACTCTCATCGCTGAAGACGACACGTCTCCATTCGTCCCTCCATTCACGCCTGTCGCGACACCACTGGAGGCGGGCTGCACGATGTTGGGGCGTGAGCGGAAGACGGCCTAACGGTGTGCGGGACCGTAGCCCAGCTTCATGGAGACGGTTGCGAATGGTCCTCGCCGATACCCCAGGAGCAACAGTGTCCCTAATTTGCTGGGAAGTGGCGGTGCGGTCCCCTACGGCACTGCGTAGGATCCTACGGTCTTGGCGTGCATCCGTGCGTCGCTGCGGTCCGGTCCCAGGTCGACGGGCACGTGCACCTTCCGCCGACCACTGGCGACAACATCGATGTACTGTGGAGACCTCACGCCCCACGTGTTGAGCAATTCGGCGGTACGTCCACCCGGCCTCCCGCATGCCCACTATACGCCCTCGCTCAAAGTCCGTCAACTGCACATACGGTTCACATCCACGCTGTCGCGGCATGCTACCAGTGTTAAAGACTGCACGGCAAACTGGCTGACACTGACGGCGGCGGTGCACAAATGCTGCGCAGCTAGCGCCATTCGACGGCCAACACCGCGGTTCCTGGTGTGTCCGCTGTGCCGTGCGTGTGATCATTGCTTGTACAGCCCTCTCGCAGTGTCAGGAGCAAGTATGGTGGGTCTGACACACCGGTGTCAATGTGTTCTTTTTTCCATTTCCAGGAGTGTAGATAAAACGAATAAGTAGTGCATTTTTTAAATTCAACACAGTGAATATTTATACGTGGTTCCTTATTTCAGTGAGCTGATGTATGGTATTTAAGGCAAACAGAGATAGTACTGATACCGTATCTCATGACCAACTAACAGATTTGGAGACGATTTAAGGTGGAGAGGGAATATTCATGCAAATCTATGAGCATAGCCTCTCAGCTGGATGAAACAGTCCAAGAGTATGTCAATAAATAAATATGTTTATTATTGGTTAAAACTAAGGTTACTTATGAGTACAGTACAGCTGCTGGCTGATATAACCGGCTTTCATATAATATTTTTTCCCTAACTTAGAAACTGCGCTATTATCACATGAATGAATGACATGTAGGAAAGTAATAAGTACTATAATCGATAGGAATTCTTACACTGCTGTCTGTACTACAAATTTCTTTGGGATACTGAAAACAGTACGTCATCTTCTGCCAAGAATCAGTTGTTCCGAAAAACTATAAAACTGGTTACGATATACGTATCTGTATGTTCTAGTGTAGTGAGTGGATATTGTATCTGAGTGTTAACGTAACAGGGAGTCAAGTTTAAGCCAAAGTAACTTTGATACAGTAATGTACTTTGCCATAATGTCGTGGAAGTAGATAGTGCTCGAGTTTTCGAGGTACACAGTATGTATGGACTCATGTTCCTGTTTGTTGGCAGAAGGCAGTCAGAGGATTTCATTAGGAGAGACGAACCTCACCAGGGAGACGAACAGTTCTCATGGCAGTGGGGGCTGCAGCCTGCTGTGCTTTTGTGGGGAGACCCGGCACCTGTCTTCTCTGAGGTTAGAGGATGCCTAGCCGCTTCTGCAGTCCGTAGAACATAACTGAGCATTGAAGGACGAGATACTGCAGTTTGGATTAGCTCTAATGTGTGTGATAGAGTTTCAGTAAAATGTAAGTATGGGTCGTTTTAGTGGTGAATATACCAGAAGTGTATCATATGGAAATGGTCACAGAAAACCGTCAATTGTGGCAAACAAGTAACCAGGATTATTGTTAAAAATTGGGAATATTTGACGATTCCTCTGGTTATAATGTGTAACTAGCCATCTGTTCTTAATTTTTTTATGATTTATTTTCTCTACAGTTAACCAGTTTTCAAGCCACTGCAGGCTCTTCGTCAGGAGGAAACGTTGCAGGAACACTATCTGAGTCGTGGACACTATTTTAGCCAGCCGCGGTGGCCGAGCGGTTATAGACGCTTCATTATGGAACCGCGCGACTGCTACGGCCGCAGGTGCGAATCCTGCCTCGGGCATGGATGTGTGTGATGTCCTTAGGTTAGTTAGGTTTAATTAGTTCTAAGTTATAGGGGACTGATGGTCTCCGATGTTAAGTCCCATAGTGATCCAAGCCATTTGAGCTGTTTTTGACACTATTTTCGTGGCACTGGCTGGCAGACATAGCCGAAATGTAATTAACAATAACTGAAGTTTATGAAACTATAAGACATGTTTCATGGTACTGTAATACACTGCTACATGACATCCATGACACTTTCGTTCTGATAATGTACGTTTTCCAGATTATATACACTCAAACAAGCACATTATTTAGTTAAATTTGTTTTCACAGTCATTCACAGGAAGGAAAACGCTGAACGTAAGTACAGTGATTGTCACCGATCGATGAACTCTGGCGTAAAGTGTGACACAGTGGCCGGCCGAAGTGGCCGTGCGGTTAAAGGCGCTGCAGTCTGGAACCGCAAGACCGCTACGGTCGCAGGTTCGAATCCTGCCTCGGGCATGGATGTTTGTGATGTCCTTAGGTTAGTTAGGTTTAAGTAGTTCTAAGTTCTAGGGGACTAATGACCTCAGCAGTTGAGTCCCATAGTGCTCAGAGCCATTTGAACCATTTTTTGTGACACAGTACAGAGTGATTCCCATTTCCGTCATCAAAGCTCAGTTCGGCTCGGCCCCCGGCAGGATCTGAATCTTTATTGCTACTTGAGAGACAACCTCTGTGTGCAAGTAGACTGTTCAGATTTTTATGTTGGTGACGCCACGTAGCGCCCTGTATTAAAATCGCTGACTGCGCTGTGTGCAGTCTCTGGCTAGTTGGATTCATTGTTAGATTATTCGTTAGTTTAGTGTTGGGCAATTGGATATGAACAGCCAGTAGTGTTGGTCTGTTGGAGGTAAGCGACCAGCAGTGGTGAATGTGGGGAGAGAGATGCCAGAGTTTCGAGAGATTACTATGAGTGGATGATGTGGACGTGTGTCCGTCAGAAAAAGGAAATTTGTAAAACTGGATGTCACGAATATATATGACATTTGAACACTATTAAGGTAAATACATTGTTTGTTCTCTATCAAAATCTTTCATTTGCTAACTATGCCTATCAGTAGTTATTCAGTCGTTAGAATCTTTTATTTAGCTGCCAGTATTGGCGCTCGCTGTATTGCAGTAGTTCGAATAACGAAGATTTTTGTGAGGTAAGTGATTCATGAAGGTTTGTCAGGGCCATTCTTTTGTAGGGATTATTGAAAGTCAGATTGCGTTGCGCTAAAATATTTTGCGTCAGATTGAACATGATCAGAATAAGTAAAGATAAGACATTCTCAGTACGTTTAGTTTTGCTCAGCTGTTTTAAAATCAAATAACGTAAGAGTTTTTCCAGCACTGTCATTCTTAATTTTCTAAGGGGACGTTTCATGTGTGCTAAACTTCACAACTTATATTTACCCATATCATCTACGAATTTAATAACAAATAAGCGTAGTATGTAAAAATTCGTTTTCTGCAGTACTTCCTGGAGTTGCAGTTGTTAGCAGTTTATTTGACATCATTACAGTAAAGGTAAACAAATTTTTATACTCTTACGTTTTCATTAAACATCGTAAGTTGTTCATGTGGTAACAACATGCTTCTTGAGCTGTTCAGTAGATGAAAAAACAGCTTCTTTTTCATCGTCGTAGTTGTAATGTCTTCCTGTAGAAGACGTTGCGTGTTCTGCGGCAGACAACGCGAAAGGCAGCGACTGAGACAGGCAAGCAGTCTGCTGTCGCCAGCCAAGGTCACCCAGGAAGCGGCTAGACACATTCCTAGCAACCACTCAGACACGCACTGGGGGAGCTGGCTGGTCTGCAGCACGGCATGTCGCCATATGTAGTTTCGCACCTGCAAAATGGAGAGAAGAACTCATTATTTTTGCTCAAAATTATGCATTGCCCCATTATGCTTGCTAAAGCAGCATCATATGACAGTTGTGAAAGCCTTGGATTGCTCCGTGGTACCTCTTGTAGTACATCTGGGTCCTAAAGTCAGATGTCACTGACAGAAACGGAAAATGGAAACAGAGAAGGTAATACAGTTCGGTAAAGAGCGTTTGAGATTTCCCTACAACCAAAATTGTGCCATTTCTTTACTGATGAGTAGCTGAATTTGAGACACTTTCAATTGGCAGAAACGTAATGAGACGTAGATGAATACTACACAGGCTGATAAGAATATCAAAGTAAGCATTAGCCAACTATTGGCTGACAACAGGGAAAGAAGTAGGCGAAATTGAGATGGAAGAAGTGATATTGCAAAAAAAGCTGGAGACGTAAGTGTAAAGAGCTACCTGGAAGATGAGGCTTTCCCTCGGATTTATTTAGATCTTTGGGAGAATCAACCATGACATAACCATTCCATATGGTATGAAAGATATTTCAGACAGAAGTACATGAAAAAAGGACAGCAGTTGATAAGGGAGTGATATAAGGTTGCAGCCTGTCTCTAGTGTTATTCATTCTCTATGCTGAGCAAGCATTAAAGGAAAGTAAAGATAATTTTGAGGATTTCCAATTACATTGCAGTTATCGGAGGTGGATGACGACTCGGAAGATCAATTGAACGTAATGCATAGTGTTTAGAAAACAACTCCTAAGACGGATAACAGAAGTAAAACAATGATAACAGATAGTATGTCGACTTAAACCAGGCGATGCTGGAGGATTTATATTAGGCATAAAGACGATGAAGGTAGTAGATGAGGTTTGATACATGAGTAGAAAAATGAATGTCAATGAAGGAAGTTAAGAAAATTTGAATGAGGAACTGCAGTAGCATGAAAATCATTCTGAGAAAGAGAAATATTTTAACAGCTACTATAGGATGTATGCTACTATAGGATGTATCCCCTATGGGTCGTCAGACACATTTTCTCTGCTGTTTCAGTAGATATCTGTCGTTTCGTTTTTGCGGTATGTATCTGGAGCCAGCACAAACAAAGACTGTCCGTCAAGCCTTCTATGTGACGCTGACAGAAAGCGTCGGTTTGTTCTCTATTACGAGCAAAATTATTTTTAAAGCGGATTTTTACGTTTCCATTCGATTGAGCGCTCCCACATTAGATATTCATTGTATCTGTCTGTATGTACAGCGACAGAAAAATATGAAGAATAACCGACAATTCGGCAGCGACACCACCACTCTGTTCCGCACTAAATTCTACAACCATGCAAAAGCGCTGCTCAGATGCTGCTGGAGTACTCATTGTTTTTCGTGTTTTTCTGTCCCTTCTAATACACATCAATAAATCAGATATCACCCCAGACTAATCTGGGACAGTTGAATCGAATGCGCACATAAAACTCAGTTTTAAAAAACATTTAGTTCGTAACAGGAAACAAACTTTTCATTCGGAACTGGTGATCGCGTGAAAGACTTGAAGAGGGGAACTTGTTTGGGCTGACTCCAGTTACACATTGTAAAACACAAATTGCGGAAACTTCAGAGCAAATGCTCTGAGAGACGTTCTATACGTTTAAGTAGTTGGAAATCTTTTCTGAAAGTATTGTTCGAGAATAAAGTTATGCTGAAGTGTAACGTAGATGACAGACAGTATAGAAATAGCAAAATATAAACTTCCGAAATTTGTATTACTGAAGAATAGTGGAGATGTGAGGGAAGATAGGATAACCAATGAAGCCGTGCTAAGTCGATGCGGAAGGAATGAAATTTACGGTGCAACTGGACCAGTACAACGGATTGGCTAATGGGACATACGAGTAATCAAGAAATAGACAATGTGATAAACGGAGAATTTGTGCGTGTGTCGGGTGGTTGGATGGGGGAGGAGGGGGGGGGGGGGCATTAAATCTGGCGGAAAACCCGTTCCTGAGTACAGTAAGCGTGGTTAAGTCGTTTTAGTTTCGAACAGTTATGCAGACGGGATGAATTACTACGAAGAACTCCACCGAACCTGTCTTTGGAACAAAGACCATCACACCTAGCAAAGATCGTAATTCCCTTTCGCTCAGATGACTACGGCGGGCGCCTCGTGACAAGGACATCACGAGACACCGAGAGCACTTGGGAATGTCTCATCCAGAGCCCAAAAGAACATACAAATTGTATGGCTGGATCCAATGCGCGTACATAGTACTTTGGTGTCCCAGATGTAGTTGAATGGATAGAATTCGGATAACTAACTAGACCACGCTGGCATTGTCGTATCTCTAGCATGCCCTTTCAACCATTAGCACATTTCGAAAGCAATAGAATTGTGCTTTGACCCCCTGAAAGTGCAAGTTGACTGCTGGGTGCTGTAGGCAAAAACAATCAGACAGCAGTTTCACGTTTCATACGTCGATGAGTAACCGTAACAGATTCATCAGGCACCTAATTTCATCCATGTAAACAACCTACACGCGTGAAACTATCCACCGTCTGTCCGAACGCATCTCAAAAGGCATTCTGAATGCATTGTTCCAAGAGGCCTTCGTAGTAGACATAAACTACGATTGGCATCTACATTCATGCTCATAAATTAAGGACAACGCTGATACGTGGTGAAACAACGCTCTGGTGGGCGGTTTGTGGGTTTAAATCACCTCGGGGTATGACCATTCGGTGCATCTGACCTGCGGTCGTCGCACTGTCGCGCTGGCAGCAGTCCACATACGCAGAGGTGTGTTGGTGCATGTCAGAATACGGTGCAGCGAGTAGTGTGCAGATGTTTTCAGACATGCTAATGGTGACTGTGTGTTGAATGGCTCAAAGAACACATATTGATGACGTCATGAGGGATAGAATACTAGGGCGACTGGAGGCTGGTCAAACACAGGTCATAGCACGGACCCTCCGCGTGCCACAAAGTGTGATCTCACGACTATGGCAACGATTCCAGTAGACAGGAAATTTGTCCAGGCGCTACAGTACGGGACGTCCACAGTGTACAACACCACAAGAAGACCGATATCTCACCATCAGTGGCCGCAGACGGCCACGGAGTACTGCAGGTAGCCTTCTTGTTCAGGCCCTTAGCGCAGCCATTGGAACAGTTGTCTCCAGACACACAATCTACAGACGACTGAACAGACATAGTTTATTCGCTCGGAGACCTGCAAGGTGCATTCCACTGACCCCTGGTCACAGGAGAGCCCATAAAGCCTGGTGTCAAGAACACAGTACATGGTCATTGGTACAGTGGTCCCGGTTTATGTTCACGGACGAGTCCAGGTATTGTCAGAACAGTGATTCTCGCCGGGTTTTCATCTGGCGGGAACCAGGAACGAGATACCAACCCATTAATGTCCTTGAAAGCGACCAGTCTGAAGGTCATGGTTTGATGGTGTGGGGTGGGATTATGATTGGTGCACGTACACCGCTGCATGTCTTTGACAGAGGAACTGTAACAGGTCAGGTGTATCGGGACGTCATTTTACACCAGTATGTCCGCCTTTTCAGGGGTGCAGTGGGTCCCACAGTCCTCCTGATGGATGATAACGCACGGTCCTACGAGCTGCCATCGTGGAGGAGTACCTTGAAACAGAAGATATCAGGCGAATGGAGTGGCTTGCCTGTTCTCCAGACTTAAACCCCATCGAGCACGTCTGGAATGCTCTCGGTCGACGTATCGCTGCATGTCTTCAAACCCCTACATCACTTCAGGAGCTCCGACAAGCACTGGTGCAAGAATGGGAGGCTATACCCCAGCAGCTGCCCGACTACCTGATCCAGAGTACGGCAACCCGTTGTGCGGCCTGTGTACGTGTGTATGGTGATCATATCCCATATTGATATCGGAGTACATGCGCAGGAAACAGTGGCGTTTTGCAGCATATGTGTTTCGGCACAGTTTTCTCAACTTATCACCAATACCGTGGACTTACAGATCTGTGTCATGTGTGTTCCCTATGTGCCTATGCTATTAGCGCCAGTTCTGTGTAGTGCCACGTTGTGTGGCACCACATTCTGCAATTATCCTTAATTTATGACCATGAGTGTAACAGCCGGGCATCGCAACTCACGAGTAGAGCTGACCTTTCATACATCAAACGGTCAATGGCTGTGTCTCAGCGCCAGTGCTAGGACCTGCGCCCATAAGGCACACGCGTATTGTGGTGCCTTCTCTTCGCATTTATTCGACGAGTGAAATGCTGCATTGCGGGCTGATATTCGACTGCCGCCAGTGTCATCAGTGCGTTATCACCAAGCGTACCTGACTCCAAGGGCCGAAGCTGCCTCAGAGTGCACATACTCACGGTACATCATCGCTACGTTGCGGCGTTGAAAGGGATGAAACTTCGTCTCTAAGGTCCTGTTGTCTTCGAAAACATTAGAAGAATGTTATGATTTACCGCCAAGAGCTGCTGATAAAATTTGTTTACTGTACAACCAGTTTCAGTCCAAAATTTATTTATTGAACAACCAGTTTCAGTCCGTGGAACCCATCATCAGAGTCATAAGACAATTAAAACTCCACACTAGGCGATATAAAATCAATGACATCAAATAATCAAATTCATTAATTCTTCGCCAGTATTATAAATGACACCGCGGGTCATAAAAATGTGCCAAACAGTGCGCTGACTGTTGATATGGTACCAGAGAATGCACTGTTGGCACATATTTATGAGTGATGTAATTTATTATAACACTAACGGAGACACCTTACGTTGCCCAGGTATTTGTTTACGCCTACCCCCGTATCGTGCAGCATCTAGTTTTGTGTTTAATGTTTATGACGTCATATGTCCTGAATTATGTGTCGTACAATGATATAATTTTGCACTTACATTCAGTGGTTTATGTACATACTGTCGCGACTACAAGTAATAGTACATAAGTAATAAGTCGGTTATTTTCCTATGTTAAAAATATGGTTCGGATTGTTGTTATTCTGACAGATTATAACATTTAAATAGCATTTACGCTCAATATTCTACCAAAATATCTTATTTTTATGTAATTAAAGTTTTAAAATTAATTGCTGGCCTGGGTGGCCGAGCGGTTCTATGTGCTACAGTCTGGAACCGCGCGACCGCTACGGTCGCAGGTTCGAATCTTGCCTCGGGCATGGATGTGTGTGATGTCCATACGTTAGTTAGGTTTAAGTAGTTCTAGGTTCTAGGGGACTGATGACCTCAGAAGTTAAGTCCCTTAGTGCTCAGAGACATTTGAACCATTTTTTAAAAATTAATTAAACATCAAGACCCGATCACTTGACGGAAAACGCTCTGTTATTGGCTGATACTCCGGTAACGTCACAGGCTAGGAGTAAGACAAAGCTATACTTGTGTTATAGGAGCATTAGCCGAAGTTAACTAGTTTTTAAATACTTTCACTGCAAACTGTTTAGCCATTTAGTGATGGAAAACGCAATAACAACTTTCAAGTAACAGTAGACAGGAATTTTGTGAACACTGATAGTGGAAGCCTCGCCAAAGCTGGTGCGTTTACGCTCTACACATTTAGAGAGGCGATATTGTAACGACGGATATTCTTTTCCCTATTCCCTGCAACATCATTTAACTCGCTCAAAACTAAGGAACTGTAGGAGTTTTGCAAATGAGTCCGTATGTTATAACTAGATAGCTTTCATTCATGAGCTAGACCCAAAGCACAACAAAATTATTCTTGGCAAAACTTAGTGCTGACTTCCTGGGTTGAAGGCACTCAGCACAAATATAACATCCGTCATGTGTTCCGTGGCACGACGGATAGCGCATTCGGTTGCAATGGAATGGGTCACGCGGTTTTAAAAGATTTACATGAAATACGAAAATTGCGTTAGCAAGAACTGATTGTACCGTTGTTTGGATTGTGTGATGGATTACAAATGTTCAAATGTTCAAATGTTCAAAAGCGTGTAAGTTCCTAAGGGACCAAACTGTTGACGTCATCGGTCACGAGACTTACACACTACTTTAACTAATTTAAAGTAACTTATGCTAAGAACAATACACACATCCATGCCCGAAGGTGAACTCGAACATCTGGCGGGAGGAACCGCGCAATCCGTGACACGGCGCCTGAAACAGTGCGGCCAGTGTGCGCGGTGTGAGGGTTACATCTAGCTTCACATTAGTCTTAGTCTGAGAAACGGACAACAGAGAATAAATCCATTTACTTTGCGAACAAACAATTCGCTTTTTTGGAAAGCTTTGCTAGTAGTGAATGTATCACCATACGTTAACTGTATAACGAGATGTAGGACAATGAGGTTAATCCGAGAGGTATAAAGCGTGTACGACATGCAGGTGACGCAAACGTAAGAGCTGCAACATTTATGAGTGTAAACTAACGTTAGCATCTGAAGCAGACGGACTTCATCTTTAGTAAGCTGATGAAGCTGCAAAAGTTTAAACAATAAAGATCATAGATAGACAGTCTGAAGATAAAACATTGTTTCTAATAAAGTAAAAAGTGCGTGGCCACATAAACTAGAAAGTATGTTTTTGACCGTGACATGTGCGAACATCGACTGCAAATGTAAGCGCACGTAAACAGCAAGAGTAGTTCTACAGCCGGCCGGAGTGGCCGTGCGGTTCTATGGGCGTCAGTCTGGAACCGAGCGACCGCCACGGTCGCAGGTTCGAATCCTGCCTCGGGCATGAATGTGTGTGATGTCCTTAGATTAGTTAGGTTTAATTAGTTCTAAGTTCTAGGCGACTGATGACTTCAGAAGTTAAGTCGCATAGTGCTCAGAGCCATTTGAACCAATAGTTCTAAAATATTCTGTTTCTGATCGGTGTGGTGAAGTTCTGTAATTGCGATTTTGCTTTCATACGAGAGCATTGTCGAGTCGTTTTACAAATAAGTTGAAATGTTCTTTCGGGTTGGATCTGAACCAGCGATCTAAGGACATCGTATTACAAAATTCGACGATTTACTGCTCTAACAACTAAGCTACCGAAAAACTGAGGCATAGTTAGGTAAAACGACAATTTTCAGTAGGGGTTTAATTTCGCTGAGTGAAATTATCCTTCTTTGTAACAGTGAGAGAGCGTATGTCGGAGACAAGTTAATGTTAACTTCACAGTAAAACATATTCTTAATTAAGTCAGTGTCGACGTGGTGACAATTTGCCGGTACAGTGGCGCCATATTTTATTCATCTTGTTACTCTCTGGATCACTCAAAAACAACTTTTCAGAGTTTTTGTAGATGTATTTGTACAGTATGGTACTACATACCATTTGTAACCCATTTTCTGAAACGTAAATTCCACAACAGGACATCACTATGAGTAAGCATCAAGACAGTAGTAACAGCGAGTTAGCCAGTGACCTCACAGGCACCATATGAATCTAATGGAGCGTTTTAGCGGGCGTTCAAATTATCTGATTCATTTGCGTTTCTATAAAAGAATCCTGAAATTCAAAAGGAAAAAAGGCATGTTAAGAGCATAAAATGACATAACTAATTATTTAAGATAATTTTCAGAAAACAGTCAACTCCCTACTATAACGTCATGTCTCATGCGGTACTTTACTGCATGAAAAGCGAAAAAGTAGCACTTGGTAAATATTTTGGGGCAGTCAGCGAGAAAAAGTTCGTAAAGGGTTGAAATTTTGTGTTACGTTTGTGCAAGTTGCTAAGTGCTCTCGATCACAAATATTGGGCGCAGGCTATTATTATTTTTCACCCCCACTCCCACCACTTTAATAGGTAGGCGGTTCTTCTGGGTTTCCTGACAGTAAGCTATATATGCTCCAATTTCGGTTGAAACAGGCCCAGTGCTTCAGGAGGAGATATCTACGTACAAGGGCTATTCTGAAAATAAGATCCGATCGGCCGCAAAATGGAACCCATTGGGAAGATCAAAAATATTTTGTTTGCAACAGTTAGCTACACCTTCCTGCTCCTTCTCTGCACAGTCACCTCTCCAGCTTAGACAACTGTCGTAGCGTTGTACCAGCTTCCTGACATCCTCATCATAGAAGGCAGTTGCCTGTTCTTTCCGCTAATTCTCTAGGCTGGTCTACAGGTCGTTGTTTGTGCCTAAATGCAGTCTTTATAACTAGCTGTTCATGTGAGCGGATATGAAATCCAGAGGGAGCCAGTAACGGACTGTATTGTGGGTAATGGAACACTTTTCATGGAGAATGCTGCAGGGGCGTCTTCTTTGCCTCTGCGGAGAGTGGCTATTGTTCTTAACATATTCATTGTGCGCTCAGAACTGAAAAGAGTGACATGACGCGATCAGCGAGCGTACTAAAGACACTGCCCAACACATCCGTCCAAACCTTCATCGGATTTTATTTGTAGTGTGGATCCCATTTCGCGCCCGATCGGACCTTACTTTCCGAAGTATTGGTTTGTCAACTGTGCCGATTTCATGGATTTTATCATTTGACGCCATTGATTTGATATCCGCTACTGATATGATGTAAATATTTTATGTATCTGTTAATGTCCCGTGTACCATAACTGGTTATTCAATAAAGGAATTTTATCAGCAGCTATGGCGGTAAATCATGAATTCTTCAAATATTTACGAGCTGTAGGTACTACTGTCTTCAAATACGAGGGTCGTCCACAAAGTAAGGTCCGTTTCTATTTCTATCCGCAGTAGCACTACGATCGCAGTTCAAAGTATGCGCGGCAGTTACTCTGACTCAAGGAGATGACATGTATGCCATTTTCAGATCGCTGCTCCCGACGTGTGCTTTGTAGTGCTTCTTTATAATGTCAGCCGTAATTGAAAATTCCGCCGCGCGTGAAATCAGATCTGTGATTCGTTTTCTAAATGCAAAGAAATTTAAACCAAAGGAAATTCATCGGTAAATCTGCGTGGTTTACGGACAAAATGCTATGAGTGAGTCAATGGTTAGAAGATGGGTCAGACTGTTCAATGAAGGACGTGATCAAGTGCACGGTGAAGAACGAAGTGGACACCCGTCTGTGATTACTCATGAACTGGTTCACACAATTGAAGCGAAGATTAAGCACAACCGTAAGTTTACACTTAGTGCCCTTGCTGTGGAAGATCCGCAAATCACACGATCACTAATTCATGAAATTGTTACTCAAAAACTGAAATTTCGAAAACTTTGCTCACGTTGGGTACCCAAATTTCTTACTGAACAACACAACAACAAACGATTGGGCAGTGCACTTCAGTTTTTGACACGCTACAATGAAGAAGGCGATGGTTTTCTTTCTCGGATAGTCACGGAGGATGAAACTTGGGTATCGTACGAGACCCCTGAAACAAAACAGCAATCAATGGAATGGAGGCACACTTCGTCCTCAACGAAAGTTAAGCCTAAGTAAATCTTGACACCTCGAAAAGTTATGTGCACCATTTTTGGGACAGAAAAGGCGTTTTGCTGATTGGTTTCTTAGCACGAGGCCAAACAATCAATGCACATGGTTACTGCGAGATCATTAAGAAATTGTGCCACGCGGCGGCATTTTCAATTGCGGCTGACATTATAAAGAAGCACTACAAAGCACACGTCGGCAGCAGCGATCTGAAAATGGCATACATGTCATCTCCTTGAGCTAGAGTAACTGCCACGCATGCTCGGAACTGCGATCGTAGCGCTGCCGCGGATAGAAATAGAAAGGGAACTTACTTTGTGGACGACCCTCGTATACTGACAACGTTACAGATGGGCCACAAATTCGGATTGCGGAACGATGGGGACGGAAACTGGCCACACCTTTTCTCTGGAACCATCCCAGCATTCTTCCTAAGAGATTTGTGGAAGTCACGGAAAACCTAGATATGGATACCCAGACCGGGAATTGAACTGCCGTCCTCCCGAATAATGTTTTCTCAATGGGCCATCTCACTTGGTGGAACAAGGAATGCCCAGTCCTCTAAGATGCGGTGCCTAAAGAGAGGGGCACTTTTAGGCCGGTCGCTGAAGTATATGCTGACAATCCACCTCTTTTCCTCAACATGATTGTCAAGCCGATAGGCAATACAAGTTCCGACGGCATTCTAATTTGGTATCCCATTGTGTTCATGAAGTGATCTTGTCTGAAAATCTATAACGCAACACCTCAAAGACGAATTTTCGCTCTGTTTTCCGGCTTCGTTTCATCGGACACCGCCGGTCAGATTAAATCGACACAAGTGTCGTCAGCGATGACGTGTCAGAGACCGTTGTTTCGAGACGCCAGTGACTGTTCCACCCGTCTCCGCAGCTGAGGTTGCTAACGCACTCCTGTGCGGTGACGCTCGACTCGGACATAGTCCAAGCACTATGGAGAAGTGACCTCAAAAAATATTACCGAAAACAAAAAAATATGAGGATGTAGGCCATTAAATTTTAAATAATGTTTCTTTTTCATGAAACTCGTTCCAAAATGGCGAACACGACCAAAAAGTCTGCAAATTTGCAAAAATAAGCTTTTCTTGAATAAGTAAAAAACTCTAGCTCCGATCGAAAAATGTTAAATGAGAAAGTTTTAGGGCTTAAAAGATCTGTGGATTGCTCAAAAAAAAACATATCCAACAAAAGTGCAAGTTTATTGAAGTCATATTTTGATTTTTACGTTTAGTAAAATAATAAAAAATATTTAATAGCATCGTAGCACAACACTTTGCGAAGAAACAAGGCCTGAAACTGCTACTGTACGGCCATTCGCAGAGAAGATCTAGTTGATTATCGAGAGCACCTCTATTTTAAAAAGTCGATATATCTCCAAAAATAATATTAATATTTCTTTCATTTTTTAAACAAGTACTTTTTTGACTTACTGTGGGCTATACTTACAGTAAATAGCAAGTATCTGAACGTGAATGTTAAAACGAGTTATAGAGAGCAATATTTTTGATTAATTTTTCGGTATATCTCGAAATAAAGCAGTCAATAGGTCTTTTTACGCCCTGTAACTGACTTACTTAATGTTTTCCGGTCGGAGCTACAGATTTTTACTTATTTAAGAAAACTGTCTTGCAACCTTGGCGTTTCTTTGACTCTGGTCGCCATCTTGGATCGAGTTCCATGAAAAAGAAATTTTAGTTTAAATTTCATTTCTTATCCGCTCACAGTTTTTAATTTTACGTAACATCTTTTACAAATTTAACATTTGGGCGTCAATGAATGCTTGGACTAATTTGGCCAGCAAGGGGAGCAGCGGAGGTGAGGCAAACTTCCTGATCCGGCAACTAGGTGGTCAAGTCATAGGCTACATTCCAAATCTCTTCGGAATGTCCCAAGGAGTAAGAGTATGTCACCTTGTTGATTGTGATCCAAGTGCAAGACGGCGACGATAGGCCTGGCGTTGCCCTTCATTCTAATTGGGAGGAATAAGGAATGAACCGGGATCGTGTTTTATCCTCCCCTTTTTCTCATCATCATACAACACGTGAAACCACGCTGTCCACACGAATTTTCGTATTACAGTTGTATGGTTCCTCTTGGTTCTGGAAACGAATTACTTACGAATGTAAATTCCGATATGCCCTAATCGAAAAATATACCTTCTCAAGAATCGAACTAGAATTCGCAGTGGCGCGGGCTGTGACCCCATGGGTCCGCTCAGCCGGAACTCAAACTGCACCAACCTGAACACTTTACAGACTGACATAAAGGTAATCTACGCTGTTTGCAGCCGATAACTCGGTACAGAATTGTATCTTCGCAGAAAATGTGCATTAACTAATATGCGAAAAAATAAGTAGCCAGCCAAATAATTATATCGGCGGAATATGCAATCTCAACAGGCCGAGAGAGGATAGCCAATTGCTTCCTGAGCCAGGACCGGTTTGCTAGGCGACCGACAAGTAAACTGGTGCTGTAGCGTATCTAGGGACGCACACATACTGAATTTATCTGAGTCACTAATCCGATACGATATACATGCTCGCTGGTGGAAAACAAATTGCTGCTCATCCTGTACCAGGAGGAGTGAAAACGAAATTTCTGATCATCCTGTACCGGGTGGAGGTCGCTGCCATTGACAGAACCGGTGGAAACTAGACGCGTGTTTGATATCGTGGGAAGATCAACTGATATTCAAGTTGGGGGCAGAATCATGATATTAACGCAAATAATACTCAGGTGGGTTTATACCGAATCTAAACAAGGTGTGTAATGCAATTTTATGATGGTACTGATATAAATCCTACGTGGGGTGGCTAACCTGTCACACGATTTATTCATCAAATTAATTGGCACAAGTTCCTCTCCAAAATTGGTAACGGGAAATGTTTTTGGTGAGTGTGACTATTTAACATCCAATTACATTTATTTTCTTTAAATTAAATACAAAATTGCTCATGAATTTGTACAAGGAACAATAATTTATATTAACGTAAACCAAACATGTACACAGTGTTCACTCGATAGAGGTGTTGACAAGAGCCTAGTACAAACGACACTGTATGAAATCTAGTGTGCTTCTCTAGTACGAGAAGGGGGAGCAAAGAGAGCAGGTGAAATGTATAACATCGATAAACAACTGTGTAATCTGATGCAGTACCACGCTATCACCGTAAGGAGGCAAAGTGATTCTACGGATGCAGCCGCTGCGAAACCTAAGTTCGAATTTCGGATGGCTAAAAAGCAACTTAAACCGTAAACGCCGGTAATGCGTATATTACCGACAGTATGGCGCAAGGCGGCGTGCTGATGACGGCTGCCACTTGTGGTCGGCCGCTGATTGGAGTTGGGCTGTAGACACCGATCGGCGCACAAAGGCGCAAAAGAAAACAAAAAGTACAAAGTGACTGTCCAGGTGCCCGTACAAATTATGCGAGGAGCCAACAACAACACTCAGCTCTGTTCCGCCCACGCCCAGACTGCTCAGTTTGTGCCAGAACTCGGCCAGTCGTCGCTGATAAACAAAGCTTTCGCCAATTATGGCCTTACAACAGATTCGTCTACTCCCGTTACAGTGCCCCGTCAGCGTAGACGCCAATACCATTCCTTCTCGGCAAATCCCGTTGGCGACTCCAAACGTGTGCTGGCATAGCAGACGAGCAGCCTGTCATAGCCTCCGCCAGGACTTTGCGCAGAAGTATTTCTGGCGATAGGCGGGCGCCAACGGAATATGACAATTGGGGTCTTACTTTGGGGCCGTTCTGTATACTATCCTGTGGAGCTCTGCGACCATTTCGCTGAAATGTCCCTAACTATAGCACAACTGTGGCGCCCAGCTGGTGTTTTCCTGCCAAAAACATGATTTCGCGAGAAAACTACCTCCACCCTTTGTCGAACTAGCGAGCGACCTTTGCTCTGGCCCCTGAATCCCGACATCATAAGAGAAAGTGCCTAACCATGGGTCGGGACCCCATCTGCAGTTCCGAGTCATCGGATGTTCCCCCATCTCCTGCTATTGTGAGCCCAAAAGTTCCCACTCGTCTCCTACGTGAAATGAACAGAATTCCAGTTATCACGCATACTACTCTAGATCATATACATGCCGGTGCATAGCATCTGATTACCTACTTTGCATGACACTGTAATACAGTAGCAAAATGACAGTCATTTCCATGTGTGCAAATTCAGAGTTTAGAAATGGAAGATAGACTGGTTTTATGGCCTTAATAAGTGTATGAAGAGGCTAGAGGGCCTGCCATCTTGCATGGGAAGGCTGATTTTGGTTCATACAATTTTCCAGGATTCTGGGGGTGATACTTGTTCAGTGGGACTGGAGCAGGGACTACCTTCCTAGTGGGTCAACAAAAACTTGGTCGTGAGCACCGGCCGCTGCAATATGTCAGCCCCCAAATAACTCACGACTAGGTAGAACTTTAGAATGTGTCTAAGCTTAAAATTCAGGTGACCAACCTCAACAGGGGGATCAAGACTCGCTCGACGCACTAAGCTTGAGAGCCGAGACGTAAAGGTATGCAAGTCCTTACTGATCGTCAGTGTGGTGCGCCGAACATATAAGACAGACACGTTCCTCTGAATGTCCGAAAGGCCCAATTCGCCGAGGGTACGTGGGTGGCTTCATCAAAATCACAGTCTGAAGATATGACTCTTCCATAAAAAGTGACAAGACAACTGCTTCAGTTTCTTAGCTATCTTGAAGGGAATGGGGAAAAATTGTGCAATGTAATAGCCATTGCACAACAGAAATGTATCCAAAATGTGTACCTTCTGAAGAAGGGTAAGAGAGCGTCGTACATGTTCCCGGATCTTATCAGTAACCGATTTTCAGTTAAGAGACACCGTTTGGAGCCATTTGCAAGAACGACTCCCAGATATATATATATATAGATCCACAGCAGTGGTCCACTGATTACTGCTACACAGCAACCTCGTAATTTAAGAAGTTTACTTTCGCTCTCGTTAAGCTGTACTCCCAACAAACGGCAATAATCATTGATGATTGCCTTCAGTTCTGATATCTCTGCATATTGACTAAGTAAATCCATCCCATAATGAGCGTACGGGTAAACAGCGAGGGTCCTTCCACAAAGCATCCAACGCTGAATCTAGGACGCTGCCTTCTGAAGCAGTAGTTCCAGAGAGGAAAATTAAATAAAATTATCGTGTGGCATTGTTGGCTGGGAGGCCCCTTCCGACGAAGTTTGGTCACCAAGTTGCCTGTCTTATTTTAGGTGACACCCCATTGGGCGACTTGGGCGTCGGTGATGAGGAGAATATGATGAGGGCAACACAACACCTGGTCCACGGGCGGAGAAAATCTCCAAGCTGAGCAGGACTTGTTTTTAAAACATTTATTTAAGGAACAATGTTACACATTCCAAATACATACCATGTACATGTACTAACCACGTACACATGTGATACATTAAATGATTTAAACAAAGTCCGCAGCTCGTGGTCGTGCGGTAGCGTTCTCGCTTCCCGTGCCCGGGTTCCCGGGTTCGATTCCCGGCGGGGTCAGGGATTTTCTCTGCCTCGTGATGACTGGGTGTTGTGTGCTGTCCTTAGGTTAGTTAGGTTTAAGTAGTTCTAAGTTCTATGGGACTGATGACCATAGATGTTAAGTCCCATAGTGCTCAGAGCCATTTGAACCATTTAAACAAAAGCAGTTTGATCATTGCAATTATGTTGATGTTAAAGAAATACAACAGAAGATTGTGTTAATGTCTCAATTACCAGAAAGAATTAATTTGGACATCAAGAAAAGTTTTTTTAAAGCCATTCAAACTTTTTCAAACATGAATAAATAAAAAACTGCAATTTGAATAACATGTGCTCCAATCTTTACAGAAGCAAGTTCTGGAATAATTTTTAATATATTAATATACACTAGGAAATCGTCTCCGTGAGAGAAAGGTTAAGGGAAGAAACTGATCTTTAACCATCTCAGCTCACTCAGACTAGCTAGCATTTCACACAAACATATGGAAGTCGCCAAAACTTATACAGAATATGGAAGATTTTTGGCCATTGCACAAAAAAAAAAAATTGATAATCACATTACACAATCTCTTAAATACTTGTGAATGGCGGAAAAGAGATGTTATAAAGTTGATTAGCCTTCCAACTACACTCTCTGGACACTAATGGATTGGTAATTACCTGAAGTGATCAGACCTGTATAACAGATTTTTCACTGGAAAACTGACTTACAGATCACAGTGCAAAAATGAACAGGGCAATTTGCCAGCCATTGAATATTACATTATATCAGATACAATCTTATGGTTTTAATCAGTCGATAAAGACATTTCCAGAAAAACTATAAATTTTTATATTTATACTATAAACCAATAACGCAGCTTTAATGTTTTGTGTTTTTACGCTATTAGACATACAATCTGACTGTCACATAAGTTCTGTACCGTACATTACCTTATAAAATTTCAGGAACTACTTTCGGAAGCAGAAAAAGCACACACCAAAAACTTACAGTACAAATTTAGATAATATCCTTAAGGTTACTACAATACATCATTCTCAACACAGTCTTCTTTTCTTATATTAACAAATGCCCATTCATTTAAATATAATTTTTAACATATCACCGAACTATTTCTTGTGATTCGAATACCTTCTAATTTTGTGGTATTCACGCAGCACGTGTTCCTTGAACTCTATGGTGCTGTCGGATCCTAGTTTGTTAATGACGTAATTAACAAAACTTCCCAGCAACCACCACACAGCGTTTTTTTTTTTTTTTTTTTTTTTTTTTTTTTTTTTTTTTTTTTTTTTTTTTTTTTTTTTTGCCTCTGGGAAATAGCGTGCTTCAGGTCTGTGTATTAATGACAGCGATTTACTCTCAGGGAATGTCCTTGTAATCAGAGCTACTTGCTCTCGGATCTACTGCCAACTATTTGTCACCGCTGCAAAAGTATCTATGAATTATTGTGTCAACTAGATGGCATTGCTGACATAAATTTGTTTCACAGAGACCGATGGCGTACAGTCTTTCGCTGGTGCTAACTATGTTGTTAACTGTCTTGTACCATTAAGTTTCTATATTAGACGTGATCACATTAGAACTAATGTTTTTCCAGATCTCAGTCCAATCAATGTTTTGAAACTGTCGTTCTATTTTGTTCCTTCCTTCACATTTCTTTCGTTCACACGTTATGGCTCTTGATGTTAAGTGTCTTGAATGTCTGATATTGGCACTTACATAACTGAACTCGACATAGAAAACCCTCACCTGCTGTAAACGACTGTTGGTATCCTGCACGTCAATTGGGAGAAGCAAACTTCGAGGTTTAATGATCTCGAAAAATTGGCTGGTTACGCTTTCCTTTCTCGCGAGTCGCTTATTAAATTAACTTGCTTTTTGATATAAAATACAGAGGTTTTATCCGTTATATCAGTTACTCCTAGCCCACCATTTTTAGGATAGAAAGTGGCTACTTTAGCAGGAACTCTGAACACTTCGCCTTTCCACAAAAAGTTTGTGATTTTGGACATTATTATCCTAGCTATCATTTATAAATTTTGGGTATACGATAAATCGCACAAATCTAAGGAAGGTCAATTCGGCTAAATACCTAGGAATTGCAATTATGAGCAACTTAAATTGGAACGACCACATAGATAATATTGTGGGGAATGCGAAACAAAGACTGCGCTTTGTTGGCAGAATACTTAGAAGATGCGACAAACCCACTAAAGAGACAGCCTACATTACACTTGTCCGTCTTCTGCTGGACTATTGCTGTACCGTATGGGATCCTTATCAGGTAGGATTAACGGAGGACATCGAAAAAGTGCAAAGAAGGGCAGCTCGTTTCGTGTTATCGCGCAATAGGGGTGAGAGTGTCACTGATACGATACGCGAGTTGGGGTGGCAGTCATTGAAACAAAGGCGGTTTTCTTTGCGGCGAGATATATTTACGAAATTTCAATCACCAACTTTCTCTTTCGAATGCGAAAATATTTTGTTGGTACTCACCTACGTAGGGAAAAATGATCATCATAATAAAATAAGTGAAATCAAAGCTCGAACATTTGTTTCAGAAATTACACTATTCATCATGAAACTAAGTTCGGCAAATTTCATACCTTTCACCGTCTATATTCTTTATTGACATTTTTATATTCTTCTTACATATGAAAGTGGTCAGAGATCTTGAGGAATCTTTAATAGAGGAGTATCAATGTGTTTGAGATGTGGTGCTACAGTAGTGTAATGAAAGTTGGGTGGACTGATAAGAAAAGTAGAGTCTCTCCGCATAAATACTGAAAAGCATCAAGCCGGTCACTTATCATTCATTTTGATACGTTGATTCGATTCAACGTAATTAAATACATGCAGATCGTGCATTTTTTTCGTGTTGGTTAGAGCTATAGCAGTGTGAGGGTCGGTTTCATTTCCTTTTCGTTACTGTGCCACAGTTAACGTAATGCATGTTGTTGTAATTACTTCTTTGGGTGACGTTCGAGCTGTGGCGTGCTGCAGTTCCTGGGGCAAGACATTTTTGAGTGAAACACAAGCGGAAAGGAATCCTGCAGATAAGGGAGTAGGTTCACTGAGAAATGGCAGCCGGCCGACACGGGTAGATGCGACTGGGAGCGTATGCATTGTCCTCTTGAGAGAGGAAAAACGAATGCAGACTCAGCGGCGAACACGTGGCAGTGCCAGTGACTCTGGAACAATGGGAAACGAGGTAGACACATTTAAAAAGGGTGGTCCACGGGGAAAGAGTTCTTTTTACGGCCTGCACCCTGTTACAGAAAGGTGCCCTGAAAGCCCTAGTTCTGCAGCGAGGATTACAGCGAAGCAGGAATGGCAATAGCGCCTGTACCAAAGAAACATTCTGCGAGATGTCTCTTGGCTATCATAAAATAGCCAGCCGTTGTGGCCGTGCGGTTAAAGGCGCTTCAGTCTGGAACCGCGTGACCGCTACGGTCGCGGGTTCGAATCCTGCCTCGGGCATGGATGTGTGTGATGTCCTTAGGTTAGTTAGGTTTAATTAGTTCTAAGTTCTAGGCGACTGACAACCTCAGAAGTTAAGTCGCATAGTGCTCAGAACCATTTGAACCATTATCATAAAATACTCGGAAACAGACTTGTAAAAAACTGTTACTTTGCGGGTGGCGAGCAGGCTGTTGTAAGTAGGCTGTTTAGGTTTTTTTTATTGGTAACGCCACTTCTGTATGAAAATCACTGGCTGTGCTGTGTGCAGTCTGTGGCTAGTTTGCTTTGTTGTCTGCCGTTGTAGTGTTGGGCAGCGGCAGCTGGATGTGAACAGCACGTAGCGTTGCGCAGTTGGAGGTGAGCCGCCAGCAGTGGTGGATGTGGGGAGAGAGATGGCGGAGTTTTGTAATTTGTCATGAACTGCTATATATTTTATGACTATTAAGGTAAATACATTGTTTGTTCTCTATTAAAATCCTTCATTTGCTAACTATGCCTATCAGTAGTTAGTGCCTTCCGTAGTTTGAATCTTTTATTTAGCTGGCGGTAGTGGCGCTCGCTGTATTGCAGTAGTTCGAGTAACGAAGATTTTTGTGAGGTAAGTGATTTGTGAAAGGTATAGGTTAATGTTAGTCAGGGCCATTCTTTCGTAGGGATTATTTGAAAGTCAGATTGCGTTGCGCAAAAAATATTGTGTGTCAGTTTAAGCACAGTCTTGTACAATTTTTCAAAAGGGGACGTTTCACTGTCACTTCTTACTTTTTTCTGTTAACTCTTTTCCCACAACTGAAACAGTTGAAAAAGACCGTTAGTTGGTGCTTGTAATGTGAACTCCGTATGACCTAACGTTTGAGTTATTTTTTCGGGAAGAGGTGGAAAGCGAGCTTTTTGGATTTTACGTCTTGGCCGCCTTCTGATGTGGGACTCTTAACAAAAGAACAATTACAACACTGCGGTGAAAATGTAACTTTTTAAGGATTGATAGACGAAATTTTCTAGATACAAATTGCAGCGAGACTTTATTCTAACTTCAAAGAGAGGGGACTGGGGCATCTGAGGTGGTACGAGGTGGTAGAGACTTGGCTTCACTCCCAACCGGGACAGGGATTTCGAAAGCGACTCTCCTCTGTAGTGGAGACCGGCAGAGTCCAATGTTGGAGTTCACAGCAGAACACTTTGAGGTGCGCACTCAATGGAGCCAACCATGCCATCGGTGGTCTGTTCACGGTGAATCAGCGAAGTACAAGGGAACTTAGGGATTCAACATCATTTCCGGTTTAGTCTTCCCATGTTCGACGGTACAGTCACAGTTCCATGGATAACTTCAGTTTGTCTTTCCTGCCACACAGTTACTCTTACTGATTCAGAAGCAGAATGCGGTAAATTCATTAGGAGAGGGACATGCCGTTTAGCAAATTCCAATTCCACCAATTAACTTTGCTAACCATTATCTGAATTTCATTACAACCAACTGTGCATCAAGTAATATTATATTATGCCTTTTTCATTGTCTGTGCATTTAAACTTCTGTAATAAATTCAGAGTTCACGCAAATAATGCTTTTGATTAACGTAGTTAGCAGGTTCTGGATCATGATCAATATTTTTGTGTATTACATTGTGAACATACCAAGTTAAGTTTGAATGAATCTTCTAAAGCTTTAACTTCATCCGTTGTGCATATTAAATTCAGCAATGATTTTTTAGGGTTGATGTGCCTCACAGTTAGACCCCACATACTTTTTTTTTTTTTTTTTTTTTTTACGACACTGAGATTTCACAACATGATCATTGACCAGAAGAAGATAAGGACAATAGGACGTGTGTTAAGACATCATGGAATAACTTCTATGGTACTAGAGGTAGCGGAGGGGATGGCAGAGATTAGATGGCAGAGATTATAATGTGTCCTACAAATGACGAAGGTCAAAATGTCATCAGCACTTTATGCGCTTAGAGTCGTGTCATCAGAATAGAACATTCAGTGTCTTCTAGTTACATAATATTGGTATTTCCTAGCTATGGAATTCTTTACTGAGGAAGAAATGCACAAAATATGAAAATAGTTCTCAAACAACAGAAAGAGTCATAAAAATAATATCAAAAATAGCAGTCGAATTCATTGTAAAACATTTGTTCAAAACGCTGGGAATTTTAGCCAAATGATGTGCACATTTGACAGTCAGTTGTGTAGATCCAAAATAACATTGATAGCTGCTGCACAAACAGTTCTTTTCAGGACCATGGAAAAAGATTTAGACTGAACTTACATTTAGCAAGAAACTCAAACACAAAACTCAAAAGAGCAGTTCTTACTTATTTAAAAAGGCAGTTAAAAATACCTGTTAAGCTATACGTTCTATACATTGTAGGATCACTTACATAACACGGAGAAGGTGTTTGGTAAAAATGTTACACAAATAAATAACAATAACGATAATAAAACATCTCTCATTTGATATAATACTGTCACGACATGTATATTTCTTCTTTCTTTTTATATCCTGCAAAACCTTACCCTCAAAGCTGTACAATGTATAACAGAAGCACCTTAACCTCTCTCTGAGCTCAACATCTCACTTATTATAGAAGGATGCAGACTAGGTTTTTCAGTCTAGCATACGAGAAGCCACAAACAGAAAATGATAACCAACCATCATCGCTATGGTCCTGACGTCAGCCGATAGTGTGTGTAGTGTTACTACTGAAAAATTATGTGTGTAGCTTATCGCAGTTCATACTTTAGGCCCATTGTCGACTGATTATCCCTTCTTTGTCAAACCTGACCTTTAATTAAACACTGGACGTCATCAATGAATGAATAAAACTACTACTACGTTAGGTGCATGTGCCCCTCTTAGACGAAGAGTTCGGACACTGGTGAGGTTAAGGTCACTACGTTATCATCCTACATACCCTACATACCACATACAACCGATTTCGTCATGTTTTATTCCACCAGGGATATATTATTAACGGTGAGGGAATATCGTCTTCTCCACGTGCCCTCTTACAACTTCAGTGCGCTGTGAAATACTTCTCACATTTGTCCTGAAGTTTATTTCCATTTTCCGTAAGTTACATCATCGGAACAGCTATAAACAATTTCCGCATTTTGTGGGCTGCATTTGACAGGACACAGCTCAGTTTGGCTTTTCAAGTGATTAGTGTTTCATGGAGTCCGTAGTACGGCACACTGCAGCGGTTATCATTGCGTAAGCGGGTGCCACGTATCACTAAGCACTACCTTCAATAAAAGGTCAACTCTCCATCCTGCACAGCCCGCCGCGTTCTATATGCCAACTCGATCGTTGGATATTTTCGTTAAAACATATGGAATGGTAAAGTGAAGCACTCTCGGGACTTAATTAATGTGATAGTGGGAAACATTAGAAACAAACGACGCCTGCTGTAGAATAAGTGGAAATGCAATTTGAGATGGCAACACATCTATGACCTGCACTCAGAAATCCACTGCTAATATCCCCCAGTGCTAACATTTCCGCAAAACCATCCCGCGTTCGGGCCGTTCCCCTAACGTGTAGGTCGCCCTCTTCCTGTTTCACCGCCGTATCTAGTTTCACTTAAAAAAGTTCCGTATTGAATTCCCCGAGCTTTTGTTCCGGAGATCGGCTTTTAGCTTTATGCTCCACTCGCGTGTCTCCAATATCCACTTTGCCCTCATTCTTTCGTTTCCTCGCTTATTTCTGCCGCGTTATGGCGCTCCCGCTTTTGGGTTTCGCCTTGCCGACTCTTTTATGTAATTCTTTGTCTGCGTTTCAGCGCTGCCGTCGTTCCGATATCGATGTCAAAAGAGACGACAAGTGCATCGGTTTCTGATGCACAGTTCGCTCTGGTGTGGAACCGCTTGCTGAGGGGCAGACACGGTCTGCCTCGATGGAATATATTTCAGCTCTGACTACGAATGACAGTTTAGCATTGCTGCACGTGTTCCAATTTTCTTTGCGAGAACAATACAACGACTCCTGTCCTGTGGAAACAGGCACAACTAGGTCGCGCAGATGACACGTTCTGGGGGACGAAAGATGTATGTCCGTTGCTGCGTATGTCGAAAAAGTTTCCCCACTAGAGCAAGAGGGACGACTCTTTTATCGTGGGAATGAACATGTTACGTCACCTACGCGACACGTGACGCTTGACGAAAGATATACTTCATTGCTCCGGAGACTGAGACGCAGTTTTCCTTTGCGTGTTTTTGCCGGCCAGTGTGGCCGTGCGATTCTAGGCGCTTCAGTCTGGAACCGCGTGACCGCTCCGGTCGCAGGTTCGAATCCTGCCTCGGGCATGGATGTGTGTGATGTCCTTAGGTTGGTTAGGTTTAATTAGTTCTAAGTTCTAGGCGACTGATGACCTCAGAAGTTAAGTCGCATAGTGCTCAGAGCCTTTGCGTGTTTGTTTATATTCTTCGTATATATCATACTTTAATGTTCTTCATGGTACACTATATATGTAAATTTTCATTTGCGTAAAATTCTATAGACGTTTATTTCATGTTATTTTAAGGCTATGTCCTGAGATATAACATTATCCATGTAATTTAAGTGACGGTAGTTGTAAGAGTGAGGTTATGACGTTATACTGAGAGATGCAGGGTGCTTTTTTTGTTTCGTTTTTTGTGAAAGACGTGTAGAATAGAGATCAGTTAGTACACAATGAAACGGAACTGAGGTGAAAATTCCTTACACAATCAGAAGAAAAGTGTGTGTTTAGTAGGTGCTTATAACGGTGCTCGGCGCTCTTGTTGGGAGCGCGAGAATTTTAGCGCGCTGAGACCATCAAAATTTGATTATCTATGCTGAAGGGGAATCAAGGAAGCTCTCACATCCAAAGATTTCATGAAAGTATTTGAAAGAAAAGAGACTGAGATGATTTACTGTACAAGACTTGTGAACTGTGTACCAAACAACTCAGTGAAATTTATGTGGACGTTTCCAAGAGTAAACAGTGTTGTAAGGGGGAGAATAGCAAGCAGTGGCAATTGTTACGGCATGGCACATTCTCTCCATTGAGAGGCCACTTAATAAATAATAGTGCACCAGTGGAAATACGAAAATTGGGCGTGTAAGGATTCACACTTGAAAATCTGTGTCTGACTAAAAATTTTGTATTGATTCCGCCTGAGCAAACAATCTCGACATTCTTCAAAGTACTAATTTACTCCAAAACTTTGTAGCATTTCAGTGCGCGAGAGCAGTAACTATAATTTTAGCCGGCCGGCCGGAGTGGCCGAGTGGTTCTAGGCGCTACAGTCGGGAACTGCGGGACCGCTACGGTCGCAGGTTTGAATCCTGCCGCGGGCATGGATGTGTGTGAAGTCCTTAGGTTAGTTAGGTTTAAGTAGTTCTAAGTTCTAGGGGACTGATGACCTTAGAAGTTAAGTCCCATAGTGCTCAGAGCATTTTTATAATTTTAGCCCTGACCTGCCTTCAACAGAATCTGAAGGATCGTCGTACTGGACACAGCAGCGTGTAAAGAGGATCAGTTTTGATTTTAAATTTAATTTTACGGTCATTACCGTTTATTAAGGTTGGTGAAGACAGCTGAATCTGTAGTGTACACCTATTTTATACGCATATGGCTTTATAAACGTCAATATTTGGTACGTCTGAGATTTATACCAGCTTCCTTCATGTAACGTGCTGTTAAGCTATTAATTTCCAGGCAGTTCTGGCTCATTAAAATTTTAGTACACACATCAAAAAATTTTTGTATCACCTCAGTTTCGAGTGTTCCGAACCTGTACAGAAAATCGGACTAGAGATCAACATAATCATCATTTCCGCCCTATTTATTACTAGTGAAAACCACACATTGCATGCTGTACCACAATACGGCAAGACCTTCAGAGGTGGTGGTCCACATTGCTGTACACACCGGTACCTCTAGTACTCAGCAGCACGTTCTCTCGCACTGATGCGTGCCTGTATTCGTCGTGGCATGCTGTCCACAAGTTCACTAAGGCACTGTTGGTCAAGACTGTCCCACTCCTCAACGGCGATTCGGCGTAAATCCCTCATAGTGGTTGGTGGGTCACGTCGTCCATAAACAGCCCTTTTCAATCCATCCCAGGCATGTTTGATAGGTTTCATGTCTGCAAAACATGCTGGCCGCTCTAATCGAGCGATGTCGTTGTCCCGAAGGAAGACGTGCACGATAGGGGTGCGAATTGTCATCCATGAAGACGAATGGCTCGCCAATATGCTGCCAATACGGTTGCGCTATAGGTCGGACGTGGTGCTCTCGTATCGTACAGCCGTTACGGCGCCTCCCATGACCACCAGTGGCGTACGTCGGCCCCTCATAATGGCACCCCAAAACATCAGGGAACCTCAACGTTGAAGCACTCGCTGGACAGTGTGTCTAATGAGTTCAGGTTGTCTCCAAGCACGTGTCCGACGATTGGCTGGTTGAAGGCATATGCAACACTCATCGGTAAAGAAAACGTGATGCCAATCCTGAGTGGTCCATTCGGTATGTTGTTGGGCCCATTTGTACCGCGCTGCATGGTGTCGCGGTTGCAAAGATGGACCTCGCCATGGACGTCAGGAGTGAAGTTGCACATCATGCAGTGTATTGCACACAGTTTCAGTCATAACACGACGTCCTGTGGCTGCACGAAGAGTATTATTCAACCTAATGGCGTTGCTGCTAGGGTTCCTCCGAGCCATAATCCGTAGGTAGCCGTCATCCACTGCAGTAGTACCCTTGGGCGGTCTGAGCAAGGCATGTCATCGACAGCTCCTGTCTGTCTGTATCTTCTCCATGTTCTAGTAACATCGATTTGGTTCACTCTGAAACGCCTGGACACTTCCCTTGTTGAGAGCCCTTCGTGGTACAAAGTAATAACGCGGCCGCGATCAAACAATGGTATTGACCGTCTAGGCATGGTTGAACTACAGACAACAGGAGTCGTGTACTTCTTTCCTGGTGGAATGACTGGAACTGATCGGCTTCCGGACCCCCTCCATCTAATAGGCGCTGCTCATGCAGGTTGTTCACATCTTTGGGCGTGTTTAGTGACATCCCTGAACAGTCAAAGGAACTGTGTCTGTGATACAATATCCACAGTCAACGTCTGTCTTCAGAAGTTCTTGGAACTGGGGTAGTGCAAAACTTTTTTTGATCGTGTTTTGTAGGCAAGGCAGTTCGCACTTTTCAAATTTTCCTTAGAATTTATTTTGGTTTGGAACACTTTTAAAACACCCAAAATGATGTGGCTGAGATTTCATGCGTCTTCTGAAGGTTCATTACATGTGGAAGAATATAATACCAGGGTCCTACACAGTGATATATGCCATTGCAAACTTTCTCCGAATAATTGATGTCATGTTCAAATGGCTCTGAGCACTATGGGACTCAACTGCTGTGGTCATAAGTCCCCTAGAACTTAGAACTACTTAAACCTAACTAACCTAAGGACATCACACACATCCATGCCCGAGGCAGGATTCGAACCTGCGACCGTAGCGGTCGTGCGGTTCCAGACTGTAGCGCCTTTAACCGCTCGGCCACTCCGGCCGGCTGATGTCATGTCCTCGAAAGATTCCTCTGGCAGTACAATGGTTTTTTGGAATGGTGCGGTGGAGTGAAGCCAAGGAGAACACATTTTTTTTTACTGCGATATTTGTCTTTGCTGCTATCTTTGGTGGTACGTCTCTTTTCTTCAGACATGGAGATAGACAGAATACGAAAGCTGAGTAAACATGGAATTACCTTATTGCATACTGTCTTTTCCAAGGCCGTCTACTACTTCATTGTGCTGAGTGCCACTTTAACCACATAGATGAAAGTTTTGTTTTCTTTCTTGGCTCTCATTATTAACTGCACCAAGTCATAAATATAGATGCTATCAGAGTTCCACTTCCGAGGCTCTGACTGCGCCAAAGCACTTCTACAGCTGAAGGAAAAAGACATCAGAGTGGCAGATCGCCGTTTAATATTTACTTGACACTGGTGTCATTAGATTATTGTGTGTCAAATTAAACGTGAATCTGAGTCACTAGAAAGCTTTTCACAGGCCGAGAGATACGTTTGCTTTCATATGGGCATCTGTCAAATGCTGGGCTTTAATCATTACGGGTTCATTAACTCATACATGGTTTTGAAGGAGAGACTTGTTAGCAAGTAGTTCTCAACGGATGTCAAGAGCCATTTCTTTTGGTTTTGTCAGAACGGCATTAGTTCGTGAGGACCTCATTGTTCCTAGGCGCAGCTTAATCTTCCTGTATTGAAGTACATTCATTTTTTGTAGTACATATTATGGAGGATTTCCGAAAATAAATCTTCCGTAGTCCATTACCGAGAGTATCAGTCCGCCTTATACGATGAAGAGGATGTCCGACTGGGCTGCCGACCACACACGACTTAGAGTGCGTAAGACATTCAGAGCTTTTCCTGTTTACGTAACGATATACTTAACGTATTCGGTCCTGGGTAGTTCAGTGCCCAGGACAACTCTAAACCTAAATTGTACCATGATTATTTGTGTTTGTTGAGTACCATCTGTGTTTTCGTGTAAAGAAAACCACACAAGGTTTTGAGGGTGACAGATGGATATTGTTCCTCAGTGATCATTCTGACAGTAGATCAGCTACGTTATTCATCCAAGACCAGCACTACTCTAAGCTGACGGATGCCGCGTATATGCAGACATCATCTGCATATTGTAGTACACGAATAACGAGTGTCAAATATGTTATCCAGACCTGCTACAAAGGGGGCTTAGTATAGCACCTTCCGGTGTTCACTTAAGCACTGAGAAGGGTCCATACAAACTCTGTTCTTGCTCTGTAATGTGGGTGGTTGTAGCGCGTAAATATATTTTGCAGAAAACGGAAACAAATGTCTGGGATACCTAGGTATTGTAAGTCTTTCAAAAGTAAAAAAATATACCTTGGAATGAAGCTTTAACATGATCTTACTCAGAGGAGGTTATTTTGATGTCCATCGCCAGTATACTTCAAAAGATAACGGTGCTCCTATTTATATAAAAGCGATACTGTGACACTGATAAAATTTTATTATGTTGCGATCACCAATCTAAACGTAGCCTGAGGAAGCACGAAAATATTTTCTCAGCTCGATGACAGTGCCATTGGGCTATATGCATGTGTTGTTGAAGGATATATGCTGGACCTTAGTACACGGACAATAATGTCACTTTCTGCCTGTACTACACTGAAAATCTTTGCTGGTGTCCTTAATTCGAATAAAAAGCGTAATTTATTTGTTCAACCAGGTGCCGTGTCAGTGGAAGATACGTACCGTCTCTAATTCTTAGACTGTAAATTGTTTCGTAAATAATTCTCCAGAAGCCTGTAGTTTCCCGTTGTTGTTGCATCTTTATGGTGATCAACATCACGGACATCAGCGCCCGTACGTCGACTGAATGAGACAAATAAGGCTAAAGCACACAAAAAATGGACAGTCTATAATACAACATAAGACCATATACGCTCTCTCGTAATCTTTCTTATGTGAACACGCACCACTTCCTTGAACCGTACAATGGAGTGAGTGATCAAGGCAGACTATTAAAAAACAAATGATATCAGATCTGGACAGGCACTGAGAGGCAAGTCCAGGAAGGAAGATTGGCGGATCACGAATATGATGAGCCAATGCCCTCCAGCACACTAAAAGTTTCAACCTAAAAGCTTAGGTAGAAATCGTAAGACACGTGACACATTCAGCTCATTATCACCTAAAATTGAGGGCAGGTCAGTCGGTAAACCAGCTAGTACTCTCTCGTCATTACATAAAACACAATTGGTTAAAATATGGCGAACTGTAATTGGCATACCACATTCATCGTAAATAGGCGGTTCTTCACATCTGAGAAGGAAGCCATGGGTTAGTGGGCTGCGTCCTATTCGAAGTCGCGTTAAAAATACTTCATCACTTCCAACTGGGCGGAAGGAGGTGCGCCATGGCCTCACAGTCTCTTTTATTGAACGCAACTTATTTTTCGTCACGTCCAACCACGCTCTCTCCCAAAGACACATGACAGACCGCAGCAACGACACAGGGTCGGTTACGTTGGGAAGGGGACACGCCTCCTTGGTCGTGGTATCGGCCAACTAATTCCCACTAGTACCCACGTGTCCTGGTACCCAGCAAAATGAGACATCCTTTCTTTGTCTCTGCAAGTGCAGGATGGCATCGTAGATGTTCTTGACGGCTGTATCTGCTGGGCACATAGACTCGATTGTCCGCATTGCTCAATGAGAACTTTCCATGCCAGTTCACGTTTCATGTGGTCCACAGCTTCAAGAATCGCAAAGAGTTCTGCATCGAAGATAGTGAACTCACTAGACGGACGAAACGTGAATACAGAGGCAACAAAATGGCAGAAGAACCGATAGCATCCCACTGTTTGGACCCATCTGTATATACTACTTTATGGACCTGGCACTCAGCTGAAAAGATAGTAAATTTATTATTAAAAACATGGTCTGGAGTGAACAATTTGTTGGCTTTTGTCAAATTTTTCTAGGGCTCACTAACAACCAGGGTAGGAATTTTCACCAACCCTTGCTCTGTACGTTTATCGGAGACACTCCCAGATCCAATACATGCTGTTTTTCCCGCATACAGAACGGTTTTGTCCCCCGTGAATGAGTACGACAGAGTCGTTCCAAGGATTCGCAGATATCAATAGTTGCAGGGAAATCCAGCAAAGTCGAAAACGACCTGCGTTTGAGCGCCTGTTTAGCCACAAGCAACCCCCGCTGAGCAGCTAACAGCGGCTCCCCTGCCTCTGCACACAGACTAGGTATAGGCTCGTCCTATATGCTCCTGTGGCCATTCTAATGCCTTCGTAGTGTACGGAGTCCAGCTTCTCTAAATTTGTTCGTCGTGTCGAGCCATAAACCGCATAACCATAATGAAGACGTGATTGCACGAAACCCTTATAGAACTGCAGCAAGCAGGGTCTAACTGCACGTCAACTCTTCCCACTCAAGTTCTTTATGATATCCAGCTCTTTAAGGGCTCTTATTTTGAGCTCCTTGAGATGTGGCGGCCAAGCAAGTTTGCTATCAAACAAGAGACCTAAAACCCACACCGTCTCCTTCAGCAAGAAAGGACCGCAGAAAAATGGGGAGGCGGCCCCGAAATCCCAATTCATGTTAGTTACAAAGTGTATTGTGTGTCAAAATAGCTTCGTATGCCTTTTCAATGTGAAAAAAGGTATATATTGAATGCTGCTCTCGTAAGAATACTTCCTGTAGAGCCGCCTCTGGTATGGTTACGTTATCAAGTGTGGAACGATATCTTCCGGTGTCTTCTAAACTCACACTGGAAACGACTGAGGAGATTTCGAGATTCGAGAGTCCAGACCACTCGAGAGTTGTTCATCCGCTCCAGCGTCTTTCCTACACAGCTGGTATGAGCGACACTCCGATAGCTGCCCGGGAATGTGCGGTCCTTTTCTGGTTTCAGAGAGGGGATCATTATGGACTCCCTCCAAGGGACAGGGTATTGCCCGTCTTTCCGTATCTTATTTAAAAAAATCAAGTAATATTTCTTTAGATTCAGGATTAAGATGCAATAGCATACCATAATGTTTCAAGTCTGGTCCAGGGATGGTCTCGTGAGCTGCGGTTAATGCTGAGTCTAATTTCCATATGGAGAACGGGAGGTGATAGGCCTCGTCATTGTTGGAGGTGAAAGCAAGACGTCTGCTCTCCCAAACTTTGCGGTAGCTTTAGAAACCTGGAACGGACACACGGGCGATGTTACATCGTAGAAGTACCGCGCCATAGTGTTACCGATATCTATGGCTGTTAGGACGCCATTGTCCTATATGACAGGTAATGCACATAACATCCTTTTACCACATACCTTTCTTACAGATTCTCGTACTGCAGTGGAGGAAGTTAACCGATTAATGGACCAGCAACTCGTGGCATCTTTGCTTCCTGCTCTCCTTCACTGTCGGTCGGGCTTTTGCTCTCGCTAACCGAAAGGCTCGAAGGTTCTCTGCTGTTGGGCTATACTTGAACATGCTCAGCGCTGCCCCCCCTCCCCCTTCCAGTATAGCGCAACTAAGCTGATCGTTCCTCCGAGGTGCAGATTACCTTATGTGACTTCCTGACGATTTAGGTAGAGATGCGTCAGCAGCAGCGTGGATTACGTCGGCAACGTGACCCACCCAGTCGTGGATGATGTCCCTGCGCTGAAGCACAGCGAGCTGGCTATAAGGCGTCCAATTCGCCTTGGATAGCGTCCACTTGGGTGATTTTCCCCTCAGGCTCCGTTCTTCGTAAAAGGCGGGCAGCAGTAAAAGAAAAGAGGTCAGTGGAGAGGCGGTTGTCTGCTATCACAAATTCGACAGAGTCTGGAAGAGCAGGAGAGAAAATGGTCAAATCAGTGGAAGAGAATGTTCATGTTGTTATCAAAAATGTGTCATGGATCCCGTATTCAGGAGACACGTGGTGTTAGGTCATAATACACTTTCAACCACTCGACCCATTGGGCAAGTGGAGAGACTGCCCCATAGAGTATTATGGGCATTAAAATCCCCTAGGAGCTCCAACGGTGGCGGAAGCTGGTCGATCAGCTCGGAAAGTGCCTCGCTATCCAGTGGATCCAGTGGCGGGAGGTAAAGGGAAAGAGTTACTGCCTTTAGTGTGGTGATTAAGGCTACAGCTGAGGAGTAAAGCGTTTCATGGACAAAAGCTGCCACTCCTCGATGAGATCTGTCGCCATGAAGGCAATCTTTTCGATACAGACGAAAACTACTAAACACAGGGATATCGGAATGCTTAAAAGTGTTTCCTGAAGGATGCAGACACACTGCGCTACTCTGTGTGAGGAACTTTAACCATAGCCTGTTTCAAAGCTGATGAAAATGAGGTAAAGAACGATGGGGGCTGTATGGTTTCAAACAGCTTCCTTTCTTCTGCATATGACAGGCAACTCGTAACTTTAAGCTCTTGAATTTGTTTTCGTCCCTATAGATGAGGCAGACTCTACTGCAGACTCTACATTCCACCTCTGGTTTGTGATCTTCTTGGCCACAGTTCTCACAAACGGTACTATAGTCATACACAACACTAATATGACCAGATCTTTGGCTTTTTAAACACTGCATGGGATTTGGGAAGAAAGGGTGAACTGTTAAGCGTAAGAAACCTGCCTTAATGTGGCTGGGCAGGTCTTGTGCATTGGAATTTAGAATGAATTATTTGTTGTTTACTGCTTTCCATTCATTCTCTTCTTCTTTTGAACTTCCGTAACGCCTTCGTCTACCCATTTCCATTGTAAGACACTGACGTCCTCATCCATGAGGTCTTCACATGTCACCACCCTGAGGGTGAAATGTAAGGTTTTGTGAAGGTTTTACGCAGTTCAACAGTACTAGGGTATTCGCCCATTGCTGTTACTTTCAGAAATTTCTGTACTAGGCCTGAAGAGGCCGTTTCAATCAATAAGCCATTTTATTGATTTCAGACCACTCGTAACACCAATAAACCTTGCTGGATGTAAAATGGAGACACTTTAGCAATGGTTCTCTCAACCCTCTTAACTACCACAAAGCATATTGACAGATCAGTGCCCTGTTACTATAACTGATTCTGCATATCTGAGGTGTATGCTCAGCAGAGGTAACCTCAAGGCTTCTGTTGTTGGGATGGGTAAGACTGCTCACCAGTGGTCCAACAGATCCACTGGGAGCAGTTTTTTTAAGAATTGATTGGCTCCGTGGTCGATCCACGAGCAGCTAGGGAACGGATGTCCAACCAGACAGACCCCGCTTGTCTGGGTAAACCTTGTACAATTGACGAGCGGCAGGTTCCCCAGAGGTTGCCCGCCTACAATTGTTCTTTATCTACAGCCAAGCGTCCGATTAGCGTGCAGCACAACTTAGGACTGAGATTTTTTCTTAAAGAAGTTTTTTCACTGTCGCGACCCAGGCGGTTAAGCGAAGATCCCGAGCCCCAGTGACACATAACATTCCACCGCCACGCCGCACGGTGGTCGTTGAAACATGCCCAGAGCTTACGGCGACAGGAAACTGGTGGCACTCCCCATCTCGGGGTACCCGAGTCCACCAGGCCTGTACCCAGCAATGAATGCTGAGCCCCATGAGGGATTGTTCCTCTTGAACGCTGTTTTCAAACTGAGATGCTTCTCTTTCTACCGATGGAGATGCAATAATGCTAGAGAAGTCTTGAACCCAACAGTTCACAAATGTCGGCAGACTAGAGGTTTATTATTGATTTTCTTTTCATTGCACAGATTTCTGAGAGAGGGCTATTTTTTGCAATATTTTTACAGTACTTTTTACCAGAAGGTTTTTTTTGGAGTTTAGTGTACTATTTAGCACTGTTGTGCTTGCACAGTGTAAGTGCTATATTTACGTTGAGCCAATACACATGAACATTCAAGAATCCCACCATGGCACGAGCTGACATCAGATTTCTGAGCACCTTCTTGTGAAGGATGACAGCCGACAAATTTACAAACTTTCTGTGGTCGTTACGGCATCCTTCTGACAGGTCAGATGTGCCACACACTGTTTCTGAAATCATTTGGAGTCTAGTTCTGTTTTTTTTTTTTTTTTTTTTTAATTTACATTCCATTTTGGTTTGCGAATAACATCAGTTGGGGACTTATATACAGATATTTCAATTGGAAAGTTATCGGAGCTCATTGGTTATGTGTTAGCTTTCCACTCAACTGCATACACTAGCGATGCTGAACACGTAGATACAGTACATCGACAGCTGCGTTTCGCCGGTGTGCTCTAGAAAAGAATGTGGGAGCCCGTCGTTTAATATTAATAAATTAAATTCATCCGTCGCATCAAAAATTACTTCTGCGTAGACTTCATATATTTTACAGCACCATGATGAAATATGAGCATTAAAGCTCCGCGTATTAAAAATGGTGGGTCTAGCTGATTAAAAAGTGTTTGCTCTTCTCTCATTGTTATTTTATATCTTGGCTGAGAGTACGTTGAGAATACAGTTAAACTTCTGATGATATACGTACTTTTACGACAACCGCTCATGTGTGTTGGAAAAAAATCTACATACTGTGCAGCGAAAAAACGCAGAGGAACTTATTAACAAAGCTGCGCTCGTTTTTTGCCTTGTCTGTCTACGCGAAGAACGTGATGCCCTCTAAAATTAATATTTTATATCGGCTTGTGCCACTTTTCATAAAGAAATCTTTTGTTTGAAATGAACGACCGCTTCACAGCAAAATTTTGATTAATTGAGTACTTTTTTTAACTGTGTCCTTATTTAGATGAATTGAATTGCATGTTTTACAAGTAATGAGATATCGATTGTATATTCGTTGATTGGATTTGTGTTATAATTTCAGCGAAAAAGTTAGCAAGTATTTCATTAATATGTTTCTTCTTTGGCACATCTAAGGAGAGATGTTACCTGTGTTTGTCTCGCACTCAGTTGGAAACTTTTGACAGTGTGTGCGAATAGGGAGTGGGGACGTATGGATTTGCTGCAATGGATCCTAATGATAGCTCTCTTTCTCGATGAGCAGCATGATATCTTGCGTCAGTGGAAGTGACTGAATATATTGTTTGATGTCGAGGCTGTTTTTATGTTGTGATCCTGTGTTACGTGACTGGAAGACGAGGATAAGACCACTTGTCTTCTATCGGGAACTGCAACGTCGCAACTTCCGCACATGGTTTGCGACCCACTTGTTTCTTGGCTTCAGTGTATGAACTGTTGAGATCATCAGAAATTTCATTTCTTTGTTTAAACTTCATATTTCCGGGCACCTCTTATGTACTGACGTATGCTTGGCTTTACTATTAACACAGATAGAACTTGGATTCGTGCATCTATCTACTAAATGATTATCGTCGCATCTTTTTACAATGTTTCCAAGAACGATATGCAGTGTTAACATGAATGCATCTAGGACAGTTAAGACGTTGCCCGTCTGTTGCTACATACGGTCGAACTTCACACCTCATCTACTATATGTTTATTCCAGAAAATTTTGAGAATCAACGGCCAAAACACAGATAGTCCGTTTCTTTGGATAGGATTCGCCTTGAGAAAACACAGCATTTCCTTCATTTTATAAGAACAAGAAAGTAACTGTGTTGGCTCATGCCGATCTCAAACAAAATACGGACGCGAAAGTGAGCCTGAACCTCAAGATGAATAAGTGGAAACGCAGTTTCTGCATTAGAAAGATAACCAAGAATTCCTATATAAAGCACATTTAGACATCCTAGCGATGCTGAGACTTTTTATCGTTGACTCTATGGCTTCAGTTAGTTCCACATCAGTAATGCCTACATCAAAGTTACGAATTTCACTGCGTCGGTTTAATCTGTGAAGCGGAATATAGGCCGTTTGCTAAGGAACAGCAACGATTTTTCACGTCGTTTGCATCTTTCGTGGGATTTACGTCTATTCTAAATTTATTTCCTCTTACAGTTCTTATATTTGCTATGTTGCTTCGGAATCGGGTTTTGCTTGACACTAATTTTTCCCAATGTAATCAAGTGCAACTTGCTAACATGTCCTGATACTCTTATGTGTATGAAAATTGGACCTGACGAATTGGCTTTGTGTTGACTGTCTTTAGATTTCACACACACTGATTCTAAGTATGTTGTTACGCCTGTAGAAATACTATTGACCACCGGACCTGTCGATGTTGTTTTCACATCGGTTCTGAAGGACTTCTCACTACGGAAAGCTATTTAACCTGTATCTGGTTCCACAGAGTGAGCCAAGCTACTGTAATACAATACCTGTGGAACCAGCTCGAAGGTCTTATTCAGTAGTTTCTTTGCTTTCGCTCGTCGCTTATCTTTCTGAGCAACTGTCTACTCACAAGGGAACCTCCCCATCGCACCACCCTCAGATTTAGTTATAAGTTGGCACAGTGGATAGGCCTTGAAAAACTGAACACACATCAATCGAGAAAACCGGAAGAAGTTGTGTGGAACTATGAAAAAAATAAGCAAAATATACAAACTGAGTAGTCCATGTGGAAGATATGCGACATCAAGGATAAAACGCGCAGAGGAGTGCCGTGGTCCCGTGGTTAGCGTGAGCAGCTGCGGAGCGAGAGGTCCTTGGTTCAAGTCTCCCCTCGAGTGTAACTTTTATTTTCGCAAAGGTATGATCTGTCATTCGTTCATTGACGTCTCTGTTCACTGTAATAAGTTTAGTGTCTGTGTTTTGCGACCGCACCGCAAAACCGTGCGATTAGTAAACGAAAGAACGTGCCTCTCCAATGGGAATCGAAAACATTTGATCGCGAGGTCATAGGTCAACCGATTCCTCCACAGGAAAACACGTCTGATATATTCTATACGACACTGGTGACGGCATGTGCGTCACATGACAGGAATATGTTGTCGACCCACCTAACTTGTACACTTGGCGAATGGGTAAAAAGATTCTTCTACCTTGCCCTATTTAGGTTTTCTCGTGGATGTGATAATCGCTCCCAAAAAAGTGATGAAAACATAAGAGTTTGTCACATAAACAGCAGCAAATGAATGCAACAGTTTCACAGTCGCAAAGTTTTCTCTGTGCTCTGTCAAAACATGTTTTTAACGTTTTCAAATTTTTCCGTGTGTAGACCGTCAAATCCTGCATATGTCCAAGCAAATCTGAACATGTCCTGGAATTTTGGAGAGCGAAGTTGATTATGTGTGAGTGCTTGAACATTAATAATTGTCTGAAAAAAATAAATAAATAAACTTTTCACTCGAGGGAAGACTTGAACCACGGACCTCTCGTTCCACAGTTGCACACCCTAACCAGGGGACCACGGTGCTGCTCAGCTCAGACTAACCTTGATGTTGCATATCTGGCGCATAGACTACTCAGTTTGTATATTTTGCTTATTTTTTCATAGTTCCACACAACTTCTTCCTGTTTTCTCGATTGATTTGTGTTCAGTTTTTCAAGACCTATCCACTGTGCCAACTTATAACTAAATCTGAGGGGGGTGCGATGGGAAGGTTCCCTTGTCAGATAAACGCTTGCTTTTTAACTTGCAGTTTGTGGAGTCGGTGTCCACGTTCAAGATATCGATGACTTCGCTCTGGTTAACTGGACGCCCAGTTTCACATAAAGATGATTGTGAGCTGCATCTCATAGCTCCTGTGGTACTAGTTTTCGGTTTTGGGTCGTGAAACGGGAGGGACACCTTCACTGTACTGTTCACTGTCCTTAGTCCAACGTTTGCGAAAGAGTATAAAATATCAGAAAAACAACGCTGCACACCGTGACTGTCATATAAAGCTTTGTGAGCAGCTGTTAACATTTACGTCGCTAAGGCAACGCTCTTTGCATCCAAGTTCACCATAAGGCAGGAGAATATTTTTTGTAAACAAAATAAACAATGACATGCATCAGCTCACAGCATAGAAAGCACATTGTTAAATTTCGAACGGACATAATGTAAAAGATTTCTTTCCCTTATCTGGTGAAATAGTTTATTTAGAACCATTTTTTCAGTAGAAATTACACGAACATTCTCATATTTGCTTACTCTAACTTTCCAGGAACTAACAATAAAGTCCTCATTAAAAGGGCGTTCACTCGACGATGTCTGGAATCAAAACTATTAGTCGGAGAGGCTTCTTGTGAATACACCTGTAATAAAATTCATTACCTTGTATTCAAATAACAAATAGAACAACTACACACAAGAAAAATATTCTGATAATACAATAACAAAACCGACAGACATACTCTATGTTTTCTGTCTTGTACACTGACGGGAAAAAAATCGCAGCACAAAGAAGGAGTTGTGCGACACATACGAATGTTGGTGGGCGTGTTTCCACATCTGAAAGTGATGCCTATTTAAATCTCGCGTCAGTCGCTTTAGAGTGGCGCTATTTGTGACACTATGAGGGTGCAAATTATAACGGTCGTTAGGGTTAATTACCATTGAGAGTAGACATCTCGAGTTGATGTTAGTCGAGAATGCGTTTAAGGCGACAAATACGTCATTATCAGCAGCTCAGTGAGATTGAACTAGGTCGCGTAATGGGACTACGAAAAGCTGGATGTTCCTTCTGCGATATTGCAGAAATACTTGACAGGAATGTAAACACTGTACATGGTAGCCGGAAGAGATGGTAGCGAGAAAGTTCGGTCGCAAAAGAAGCCCGGTCTCCGGACGGCCACGTGGCGCTACTGAAGACCATAGTGTTCGGCGTATGGCTCTGGGGCATCGTACTGTCATCGCAGCATCAGTTTGAGTAGCAGTTGGGACCACAGTGACACAGCGGTTACAAATCGGTTACATCAAGGACGGCCTCGAGCCAGACGCCCTGTATTGTGCATTCGACTGCCCCCGAACTACCGTCATTTGCGACTTAACTGGTGCCAAGCTAGGGCTCACAGGAGGGCAGGGTAAGATCTTCTGTGTTTTCTGATGAAAGCTGGTTCTGCCTCGGTGCCATTGACTGCAGTATGTCGGTTAGGTGGAGGCCAGTTGAGGGCTTGCAACCAAACTGTTTGCGTGCTGGACACGCTGGACCTACGCCTGGAGTTACGGTCTCGGGTGTGATTTGTATGACTGTAGGAGTACTCTCGTGGTAGTCCCAAGCATCCTGTCTGCAAATTTATTCGTCACTTTGGTGATTCTACCTGTTATGCTGCCGTTCGTGAACAGTTTTTCAAGTGGTGTTTTCCAGCAGGATAACGCTCACCATATACCGCTGTCGTAATACAATATGCTCTACAGAGTGCCCACATGTTGCCTTGGCCTGCTTCAACATCATATCTATCTCCAAAAACTCCAGCGTCGTCTATAACCATAATTAACCTTTTTCTATTGACCAACCAAGTGTAAAGGTCATCGAAGTCCATCCCACAAATTAACATCTGGCACTTATACTACATAATGCATGTACGTTTGCATGCTTGCATTCAACGTTCTGCGGCTACACCGGTTATTACTGTACAACCATTTCACATCTGCTAATGCTTATTTCATGCTTATATTAACCTGTGATCTTGCAATTTTAATCAAAAAATTATTCAAATGGCTCTGAGCACTTTGGGACTTAACATCTGTCATCAGTCCCCTAGAACTTAGAACTATTTAAACCTAACTAACTTGTTCCAGACGGAAGCGCCTAGAAACGCTCGACCATTGCACCCGGCGCAATGTTAATCACCTAAGTATGTTACCTAGATGAGTGTACTCCAGAAATTTCATTACTCTACATTAATTATTCTCTGGAGTTGCGACTTTTTTGCGTCAGTGTATATTATGCATGTATCAACGCTATGTATTTTGGAGTCTAGGTTGTGATTTCTGTTAACGCGAAGTTTGGTCAGAAGGTTCCACACTCACTTCAAAAATGGCTCTAAGCAGTATGGGACTTAACGTCTGAGGTCATCAGTCCCCTAGACTTAGAACTACTTAAACCTAGCTAACCTAAGGACATCACACACATCCATGCCCGAGGCAGGATTCGAACCTGCGACCGCAGCAGCCGCGTGGTTCCGGACTAAGGCGTCAAGAACCGCTCGAGCACAACGGCCGGCTCACTCACTTTCTTTTTACCAGAATGAACTATAAGAAAGAAGTTTTACTTAGTAAATAGTTTTATATAATTTGTGTCTAATGTTGAGTGCGTTTCCGTATTCATGTATGTGCGTGCGTGCGTGCGTGCGTGCGTGCGTCTGTGTGTGTGTGTGTGTGTGTGTATGTGTGTGTGTGTGTGTGCGTACGCGCTTCAGTTAGGAAACGGGGAATACGAAGTTCTGTCCCAGACCTGATGGGAAAATGACAGACACAAGGAAACGTGTACCACAGGACAGTGTGTTTCGTCAAACGGCAGTAACACAGGGGCGAATTGGTAAATTTGAGATACTGTTGCTTCATAGTGGCCTGTTTTGTTAACTGGCATGTCTGTTATAATGCGTGATCGTTTAAGTTTTGCGCTGTGATGTAAGAAGAAGGAAGAAGATTAGGGTTCAACGCACCCTCAATGAAGAAGTTGTTAATCTAAAATTGGAGGAGGAGGAGGAAGGATATCGGCTATTCTTTTTGCAGAACCGACCCTTTAGGAGACGACTTCCTCATTAAAGTTTCAGAGGCCGTGTGTGGAGCTGGTGGGACATGCGTACCTCCCCGACTTGATCACCGAATGAAAAAAGACCCTTCTTGATTGTTAGCTGTTTGCTCCTCCGTACCGCTCCTAAAGAATGAAGGCCGTTTGAAAATGATTCGAAATAGCGGTACTGACAGATGCAAGATGGGATGACATTCTGTGCTACTTGCTTCATCTATTCTACACCGTCGTGAAGTCTAGGACCCAACTTCATCTCAGAAGACAATGCACTTTAATACTATAGGAAATTCTCCCAAAGCTCTTTCACACCTACACTCTCCGTAACTCTGTTGTGACCTTCAGGCTCTTTTTAGCTGGATAAATTGTGGCACTGACTACGTAACTTAGGAGAAACATAAAAGAATAATAAACTTTGTTATGTTGCAGAGTTTCCCATGCTTCGGTGCTATTGTTTGAATTGCGTGTCCTCTTATGTAAAGTAACCAGTATGTACTCCTTCTATGGTCCAGAACTTCATTTACTTATTTGTTTGACTTCTGCTAAATGTGTTGAACGTGCTACCGCAAACGTACCACGCTGTTTACATTACCTTCTCCTTGACTAAATTACATTGCTTCTGAGAACCATGCACGTAATAGTTAGAGAGAAGCACAATATGTCTAATGGATACCGTAATTAACCAATTAATTAATGTTAATAACAGAAAATGAGTTTTCTTATCCCGCCTTAGCGGTACATCCGTGAGGCGTTGCCAGCATTTTTCATTTTAAACCTAAACTATCCTGTATCCTAAGGAGCACGTACCTCTCTTCAAGCATTAAAGTAAGCACAGTTAGTAACGAAGTTTGCGGAAAGCGTGCATCTAAGAGATGCTATACACAGACCTACTTTCACACACCTCGATGCAGATGGTGAGATAGTAACAAGTCATATTTTAGATGATATCACAGTTCAAAACGAAATTGAGATACGATTATCCAATTTTTGTCGTTTACTTACGCAAGCTGTAGAATATTTCTTATGAATATACTTGTGTACTGTGAGACTGAAATTTGTGCATTCTCCGAAGTTTGCATTCGAAACTTCCCAGTGTAGGTAGGGCGTATCAGATGTATGCTAGCGCCTTGATTACAGTGACAGTCCATTTCACTTAGGGGCCTACGTGTCACACACAGCACAGCAACGCTAGATCGTGGCTGTGGATAGATAAAGCAAAAAAACACAAACAATGTCCGATCCCAACGGTACCCACCGGCCGCCGTGTCATCCTCAGCCCTTGGGCGTCACCGGATGCGGATACGGAGGGGCATGTGGTAAGCACACCACCTTCCTGGCCGTTGTCAGTTTTCGTGACAGCGAATAGATAAGCAGTGGAAGTTGAATTAAGCTATAATTCAATTCTTTTATCTTGGCGGCTCGCGCATGCCCGCCCAGTCGCGGGAGATTGCTGCGTTGCCAGTTGCAAACAACGCACGCGCCAAGAGAAGCAGCGCCATAGTGTAGTATAGTTCGTAAACTTAACGTTTAGGATGGGAAGCGCGCAGTTTGTAAAGTAAAGCCACCACGGCCGCGTTACCCCTTTCGCTGCTACAGAGACGTGCTCGCCGCATTTTGTCATCACTGCACTGCTCGCCTGTACAGACACATGGTGTTCCGACTGCTCTGACACACTTATCATTCCATTTCACAAAAACTATTTAGCCCAGAAGTTTGATTTTTTTCACATATTCTTGACTGATACCTTCCCCCCCATAAATGACTTAATTTTGTTTCGATGTTCTTCGCAGTTATTGTGCAGCATTAAATGTAGTAAACCATTGCACGAAATTTTGAAGAGTTTGGAGAGGTAAAAGTCCATAGCGTATACTTTCCGTATGGTCGATTTTAGTTGCCACAATGTTGATAGTGAAATGTGGACAAGATACCTAAATTTACATAAAATTTACTGTATAACAATATCTCATTTAATTTAAGTACCAAATAGGTATCGTATATAATATTGAGAAATATTCCATCTTTCGCGGCTGTAATAAAAGTTTTATTTACACTGGGTGCGTTTGGCTTTATTTTAAAGCACAACAGTCAATCGAAAGGAAGTAGACAAAATACATTAAACAAAACTGTGGACTTACAAAAACATCAGAACTTGAATATATTGTGTATCAGTGAAGTGCTCTGAGCTATGTCAAATATAATTTTTGTGTGTGGCACACACAAACAGCATTTATTTGCTAAAACGCTGATCAGCCGACACAAACGTTGAATATTGTGTTACCACAGCACAAAACTACGAAAGGTTACTTGGCAATGGAGGAGACAAAATATTGTCCACTGAAGATGCTTCAAAAGAGAAAAACACGTCTCGTCTAAATAAGACGCTTATTACAGTTGCAGAAGAGGAATATATTTCAAATTCTGCTCTAATAATACTTCTAATACTGTCGTAAAAGAATATATCTCATATGAATAGTAAAACAGCGACTGCGGAAGAGAACATATACAAACAAAACAGATAACATGAATATTGTATGTGTGCCTTTTCATTGTTTTTAATTGATGTGAAAAGAAATATTGGAGCACAAAATTAGAAAAACCGAAAACCTATTATGGTTATAATGAAGAGACAAAGCACTAGAAATTTCAAAAAATTACAGTCAAATGAATAAAATTCATGAAGTAAGACACTTCGATATTGTTTTTAAATAAAGGAAATATTAAGCACCGAAGAAGGTTTGAACTCAGAACTTTCGCTTTTTTTTTAATCTCATTTTGTTCGTTGTATTTGCTCGGGGCGGATGTCGTAAGACATACGTTTAAGTTCGTTGTTGATCGATTACCTCAGTTTTTTCATTCCAGAGGGCAGCTAACCCTCTGACTGAACACGTCGAGCTACCGTGCTGGCGTTCGCTTAGCAGCGTAACACCTTAACCATTACGCTAACGTACCTCGTGATATTACGAAACTCCTAAAGGACTCTAAACTATCACACAACATACCGACAAACACTGTTGGTACGACTATGAATTACGTTTCGTCGAAGTACAATAGGAAATAAACAATTACTGCTATTCTTTATTGCGAGAAAGCGGTTCGTGAGAATGATACAAACACCTTTCCTTGCTATCGCCTGAATTAGGAGGCTTATTGCTTGTTTGGTGTAATTAAGTAATAGAATATGAAGCAAATGGTATAAAGAATGCTTTTTCCAAACTTTCTATAAAAAAAAAGTCTGCTATCAACACATTGCTTTTGTTCTATTACTTTATTTATGACTGAACGTTTCTAAAAATGAAGACACTCGTCTGTGCTCTGTACTGCAGTGAGCTCTGGCAACGTCGTTCTCTGTTCATTGGCTGACTGTGTTTTGCGACGTCAGATGTGAAGAACGAACCGAAACTCGGCCGCCGTCGTAAATGACGCGCACTTTAGTTGCAAGTTATGTCATCGTATTTACTACAACGCTGCTAGACATTGCACTCAATTATCAAGACGTCTCAAACGCAGTCAGCAGGTTATGATTGCCACAGACGTTGATCTGACATTGGCCAGTAGCAAGACGTGATTCCAATAGTTCTCTGATTAGTAAAGCTTCTATCACCCAAACCAGAGATAATTAGACATTTATTTACGGCATTTACAGAAACACATCTGCAGTGTTCAGTTCAATGTGTCAACAATAGCGGATGTGGAAACCTTTAAAACGTCTTTGTGGGGACTGTTTCCTAAACACAAAGGGAAATCTTGAAAGAAAGTGTTAGTTCTCTAAATAAAGCAGCTCAAAGAATCAAAGAATGAGAGTTGTAAGCCCATCTAATGTTTACCATCTTTTAACAGATCTTTTGGGAACAATCTGATGTAAGAATCGTAGCTTTTGATCTCACACACTTTTGTCAATTGTATTTTATGTTGCAAGTGAAGTAAAGTACATTAATTATTTATGTACGCCTATCTAGAAATAAAAAGTAGAAGCTTGAGTTAGAGACTTTTAAAACAATGCTGCTGTCATGAAGTATGGTTCAAACTTTTTACAATGGTTATCAAAATTTCAGTAACTCATATTTCTTCATTAGAAAAATCTTTAATTTCCCAATTTAAGTCATAAGAATAGGATCCTTTTTAGTTAAGTATGTTTTATAACAGTAAACAAAATTTCTCTCTTAAATAGTTTTTAACCATTGTGTATCGTAGCACAAAAAAGTGAAATTATAGGAAATTCAAAGTTAAAACTTGTTTCTCTTCCTGCTCCGTACTACGCTAATGCATCCCAGGTCCGCATTCATCTCTTTTCTGGTGTTGTTCTACCTCCCTTTTCTTTCTCAGATTTCCTCATCTTATTCTTGCTTCTTTGATGGTTTCCAACACTGATTTCTCTTCTACATAGGGTCTCCTGCATTCAGTGGCAATTGAAGTTCTTTGCATATTTAATCTACCAGACACTCTCAGAATTCCATATGCTTAAACCATGGCACTGCATCATCACTCAAACATAGGTGAACACCCAGCACGCCTACTTTCAAAGGATTTGGTCCTACCAGGACAGTTTTTGGTATCCATTGTCATGTACAGTTGTTTAAACTCTCATTTGGGTTTTGAGTCCACCATGTAATTATGTCTCTAGTAACCTTGTGTCACCAAGAAAATAGAGGTCAAAAATTTATATAAAAAAAACGAACAAGTGTGAACAAAATTTTGTGTTTAACAAAAACGTCTGCGTGACATGAGGGGCGCCGTCATGTGGGCTCTAATGCTTCTAATTTTGGAGCTTTCTTCGGTAAAATTACGTCGAAGTAAACTTCCTCTTGTGCTGAAAACTACAGAGAATACTTTAAGCAAAAATAAAAAGTTATTTTTTGACACTGATTCATGCACTAGTACCCTTAACAAATACATTGGCATTATCTCCTAATATCGTGTCAAATCTCCTTTTTCTCTGCGTAATCAAGTAGCTCAACGTGGTATAGACTCAACAAGTTGTTGGAAGTCCCCTGCTGAGAAAAATGAGCCATGCTGCCTCTGCAGCCGCCCATAGTTCCCGGTACAGGATTTTGTGCTAAACTAACCTCTCGATTACGTCACATATATGCTCGAAGGGACTCTACGCAAACACCGCTGCCCTCAGTCGTTAACTGAAGGCCGTCGACCACAGCTTTGTCCGTGATGAGAGATAACGCCTGAAATTTATTTTCGCCAGTCTTGACACTGTGGATCTCGGAACATCGGATTTCCTGACGATTTCCGAAATAGAATGTCCTATGCGGCTCGCTCCGACGACCATTCTGTTTTGAAAGTCTGTTAATTCCCGTCATGAGGCTTTAATCACGTCGGAAACGTTTACACATAAATCACCCGAGTATAAATGACATCTCCGAAAGTGTACTGTCCTTGTATACACGTTACTACCGCCGTCTGTGCATATCGCTATCCCATGACTTTCGTCACCTCAGTGTATACGACTGTCATATATTACATGAACAACATGAGGAGGATATACACTGAAGAGCAAAGAAACTGTTACACCAGTCTAATATCGAGTAGGGACGCCACGAACACGCAGAAATGCCGCAACACGACGTGGTATGGACTCGACTAATGTCTGAAATAGTGCTGGAGGGAACTGACGCCATGAGTACAGCAGGGATGTCCATAAACCCGTAAGAGTACGAGGCGCTGGACATCTCTTCAGAACAGCACGTTGGAAGGCATCCCAGATATGCTCAGTAATGTTCATGTCTGGTAAGTTTGATGGCCAGCGGAAGTGTTTCAACTCAGAAGAGCGTTACTGGAGCCACTCTGTAGCATTTCTGGACGTGTGAGGTGTCGCGTTGTCCTGCTTGAGTTGACCAAGTTCGTCGGAATGCACAATGGGTAGGAATGGATGTAGATGATCAGGTAGGATGCCTACGTATGTGTCATCTGTCACAGTCGTATCTAGACATATCAGGGGTCTCCTATCACTCTAACTGCACACGCCCCACACCATTACGGAGCCTCCATCAGTTTGAACAGTCCCCTACAGACATACAGGGTCCATGGATTCATGAGGCTGTCTCCATATCGGTAAACATCCATCCGTTCAATACAATTTGGAACGAGATTCCTCCGACCAGGCAACAGACCAATTTCGGTGCTGACTGACCCAGGCTAGACGTAACGCTTTGTGACGTCCAGGCATCAGGCGTAAACGAGTGGGCTTTCGGCTCCGAAAGCCTATATGATGACGTTTCGTTGAATGGTCCGCACGCTGACACTTGTTGATGGCCCAGCATTGAAATCTGCAGCAATTTGCTTACGGGTTCCACTTCTGTACGTTGAACGATTCTCTTCAGTCCTCGTTGGTCCCTTTCTTTCAGATTCTTTTTCCAGCCGCAGCGATGTCGGAGATTTGAAGTTTTCCGGAGTCCTGATATTAACGGTACACTCATGAAATGGACGTGAGGGAAAATCACCACGTTATCGCTACCTCGGAGCTGCTGTGTCCCATTGCTCGTGTGCCGACTATAACACGACGTTCAAACTCACTTAAATATTGATAAACTGTCACTATAACAGCAGTAAACGATCTAACAACTGCGCCAGACACTTGTCCTATATAGGCGCAGCCGACCGCAAGGCCTTATTCTGCCTGTTTATACATCTCTTTATTTCAATGCGCATGCCTATACCTACCGGTTTCTTTGGCGCTTCAGGGTCTGTTGATCACAAGTGCCTTAATTAACTTTCGCATAATTACCCCTCCCTCCCCCAGTCCCGACTTACGTTCTTGTTTGGGATGGTTAATAGTAACCCTGCATTCTCATGTTACAATCTGGGGCAATATGGACAGAGCGGCTGGTATATGTGTTTAGTGGAAGCAAGACTGTAACCCCCATGACGGCAGGAAGTCGTCAGGTTCTTTTAGCGAACGGCAAAAACATATGTTTCATGTGCATGTCTGTCTGGGTAGCTTAACAACCTCCTTTCAGAAACTGGAAATGGTCGACCTAGAAAAATTATATCTCTCTGTAAATGAGGAACTGCCATCCAATCTAGGTAGATGTTTTTTGTCAAAACATGGCCTTGCTTACCGCCTCCCTAGTCTGAAATCTTCTTTTCTCAGACAAGAGACATTTGGAGTCGCTGATTGGCTCCTCTCAGGATGTGGAAAGTGGAGGCTTACTGGCCCAGCATGGGAACCCCAGTGCTGTAACTGGATTGCCTGCCAGACTAAGAGAATTGTGGAGAGGGGAGATTGGAGGAGTAGAGGATAGTTCAGTTGGTTTGTGCAGTGTGGGGGCGGTTTCGTTTTTGCTTATTCGGCTACTGTGCGGCCGCTTGGTGGAAAGTGGTTGTGATTCTTTGCCTTCTTCATCTTCTGGTCTTCCCTGGTGGAAAACTTCAGGCCTTCAAAAAAAAATGGTTCAAATGGCTATGAGCACTATGGGACTCAACTGCTGTGGTCGTAAGTCCCCTAGAACTTAGAACTATTTAAACCTAACTAACCTAAGGACATCACACACATCCATGCCCGAGGCGGGATTCGAACCTGCGACCGTAGCGGTCGTGCGGTTCCAGACTGTAGCGCCTTTAACCGCTCGACCACTCTGGCCGGCTTCAGGCCTTCCCCTGGTGTATGAGTGGACTAATAGCCAGTAGCAGTTTACAACTGTACTGATAGTGTAGGTGCACATCATCTCAGACATATCGTCTGTTATGAGGGTTAACTTCTCCTTCCTGAGATGGTCGTCTGACGTTTGACAATTCCAGCACGCACCATCGTGTCTGTGAGTCAAATTGGTTTGGCCAGACCAGTGAACCGGTGCACCTCACATTGACATGTGCCGGGATTTCAGCGCTCTGATAGGAAAGTTTCCTGCGTTCTGATAACCAGAACGCGAGACCGCGTAGTTTCCAAATTTTCATGGATATGTCAGCTTCCATAGCTTCTCGCCCTCAGCGCGCCGTTTTCTGCTGCTAGCCTGAATCAAGGCGAAAGGGCAAAATACTGCTGCACCTGTTTAGGAACGTTAAATTATATTCACAGCTTCCCGTTCTCAGGTGAACCAAAGTGTTTGATATATTTGGTCGTAGCTGATTCCATCTGGATAGAGTTGGGCCTCACTGTAGATTCATGTAAACAAAGATTCGTTGCAAAAGCGATTAATTCAGGGTAGAATTTGTATAGCTTCCATCGCACTGTATGCTTTCCCAATCAAACACCATTCCTTTTCTGATTTGTGTTTGTCATTTTTGTGTAAGATTTATCAGCTAATTATAGTTACAAAAGGATTAATAAAACTTGTCATTATTTTGTAAACCCAAATACACTTCTGTCCTCATTCATATTCCTTCTACTACTCCCTGTTTTTACTTTATTGTGGTGGTACATAGGTACACCAGCAATTTAAGGGTCAATCTTATTAAATTAGTAAATATCACTATTAATTTGAATTCTTAAAGTGACCATAGTCATAGGCGACAAAAGCGTCATGAGGACTAATTCATACATAAAAATTAAGCAGTAGCTCACTATCTGAAGATTATTGAGAAGATAATACTTTTCTCTATGTAAGGATAGTAACATTTAGCATCATTTACATACATATTTGTGATTGAAACAAGTGGCGGATGCAACAGAACTGTCTGCATGACATGGGGGTGTGTCATGTGTGCAGATTTATTTAATTTCATCTAATTTTCGTGGTTTCTTTGGTACAACTTCGTCGAGGTAACATTTTTCTGGTACAGAAAAGTACAGAGAACATTTGAAGAAAAAATTTAAGAAGTCGATTTTTTTACACTGGTTCATGCTCAGTTCCTCTTAGGAAATACACTGAAGTGGCAACATTCATACGATACCTCTTAGTACCGACTCTAACCTCTTTTTTCCCGGCTAGTGCACCTCCCCTGTAGAAAAATTCAGCCATGCTGCCTCTCCAGCAGTCCATAATTGCAAAAGTGTTAAGTTGTGCTAAAATAACCTCTCGATTATGTCTCACAAATGTTCTAAGGGACTCATGTCGGGCGATCTGGGTGGTCGAATCATTCTCTCGTATTGCCCAGGACGTCCTTCAGACCAACCGCAAGTAATTGTGGGCCAGTGACATGGCGCGTTATCATCCATAAAAATTCCATCATCGCTTGGGGACATGAAGTCCATGTATGGACGTAAGTATTTTACAAAATGACGAACAAAACCATTTGCAGTGAATGATCGGTTCAATTGAACCAAATGACCCAGTTGATTGTTTAAATGGAGTGGACTGTGTCCTCTGGTTCAAACACAGGCCACACCATTATGGGGGCAACACCAGCTTGCACAGTGCCTTGTTCACAACTTGGGACCATTGATTCGTGGGGTGTGCACCAAACTCAGCATCGGAAATCGGGACTCATCTGGCCAGGCCACAATATTCTAGTCGTCTATGGTCCAAGCGATATGGTCATGAGTCGGTGAAAGCTACTGCAGGCCACGTCGTGTTTTTAGCAAGGCACTCGCGCCGTCCACCCGTCGCCATAGCCCATTAACGCAAAAATTCGCCGCACTATCCTAACGGATACGTTCGTCGTACGTTCTACATTGATCTCTATTGCTTGTCTGTTAGCATTGACAACTGTACGCAAACACTGCTTCTCTCGGGCGTTATGTGAAGGCCGTCAGCCACTGCGCTGTCCGTGGTGACAGGTAATGCCTAAAATCTGACACTCCGGGCACACTCTTGACACTGTGGATCTCTGAATATTTAATTTTCTAATGATATCCGAAATGGGATGTCCCATGTCTCTAACTCCAACTACCATTCTGGGGGCTACTCTGTAGGAATCAGCATGGCTTTCGAAAAAGACGATCGTGTGATTGAGAGAGCCATAGACACGGGTTCCCAGGTAGATGCCGTGTTCCTTGACTTCCACAAGGCGTTTGATACAGTTCCCCACAGTCGTTTAATGAACAAAGTAGGAGCATATGGACTATCAGACCAATTGTGTGATGGGATTGAAGAGTTCCTAGATAACAGAACGTAGCATGTCATTCTCAATGAAGAGAAGTCTTCCGAAATAAGAGTGATTTCAGGTGTGCCGCAGGGGAGTATCGTAGGACCGTTGCTATTCACAGTATGACCTTGCGGATAACATCGGAAGTTCACTGAGGCTTTTTCCGGATGATGCTGTAGTATATGGAGAGGCTGTCGCAATGGAAAATTGTACGGAAATGCAGGAGGATCTGCAACGAATTGACTCATGGTGCAGGGAATGGCAATTGAATCTCAATGTAGACAAGTGTAATGTGCTGCGAATACATAGAAAGAAAGATCCTTTATGATTTAGCTACAATATAGTTGGTGAGCAATTGGAAGCAGTTACTTCCATAAATTATCAGGGAGTAGGCATTACGATTTATTTAAAATGGAATGACCACTGGTAAAGCAGATGCCAGACTGAGATTCATTGGAAGAACCCTAAGGAAATGCAGTTTGAAAACAAAGGAAGTAGGTTACAGTACACTTGTTCGCCCCCTGCTTGAATACTGCTCACCGGTGTGGGATCCGTACCAGATAGGGTTGATAGAAGAGATACAGAAGATCCAACGGAGAGCAGCGCGCTTCGTTACAGGATCATCTAGTAAGCGCGAAAGCGTTACGGAGACGATAGATAAACTCCAGTGGAAGACTCCAAGAGAGACGCTCAGTAGCTCGGTACGGGCTTTTGTTGAAGTTTCGAGAACATACCTTCACCGAGGAGTCAAGCAGTATATTGCTCCCTCCTACGTATATATCGCGAAGAGACCATGAGGATAAAATCAGAGAGATTAGAACCCACACAGAGGAATACCGACACTCTTTCTTTCCACGAACAATACGAGACTGGAACAGAAGGGAGAACCGATAGAGGTACTGAAGGTACCCTCCGCCCCACACCACCAGGTGGCTTGCGGAGTATGTATGTAGATATAGATGTAGATTCCGCGGTCAACGTCTGTTAATCCCCGTCGTACGGCCATAACCACGTCGGAAACCTTTCCACGTAATCTCTCAACGCACTGCCCTTTTATTGTCTGTGTACTTGATACAACTGCAATCTGCATATGCGTATATCGCTATGCTATGATTTTGCGCACCTCACTCGCTCTCTATATAAGCAGGCAGTGCACGCCAGCGGAATCATTCCGCTGTGAGTTCTATCTGCAACAGCATTGAAGCACTATGCCTCGTCGACGTGTGTATCGTCACCGCCGCCACCGCATGCCAGTTTACAAACACATAATCAGCCTCGAAAATAAACTTGGAGTAAATGGCACTGCACAATCTGTTATTCTTAATGGCCCAATATTTTTCCGTGGATGTCGAGTTAATTTTTCACTTGATGTAGCAACTGGAGCAGCTGGCAGTGGGTGGTTTACACTCGCAATTGTTCGCTGTGAGAACGCATCGCTACCTGGACTAGAATCTTTTGCCGACCGAGAAGTTATATGAATAAATCGATGATAAAACGATGGATAAGTGTAGATGTTTATCACAAGTGCCACAATTAATTTTCACAAAATTACTCCCCCACCCCAGAGTAAGATCTATGTTGGGATGGTTAATAGTCCGGAAGCTTGTTCTTGTACAGTTCAGGGACAATGAGTTGCACATCGTACTGCGAGGGGGTGGGAATTCCTAGATCGCCTCGCCATGCTGAATTGCACACACCTTCGTGCTGTCCTTTGCGCCGTCGGAGAGACGACCATCCCTGGGAGGTGATCTGCGGCAGGAGGACACAGCGTCGGCTCCACCGGCCAGCGTGTCTCGGGGGCGATAAGCCTGCAGGGACGGTCCGTCCCGTTACGACGCTCATCCCGATGGCTCGGCCAGCCGCAGACACCTTACGTCTCTCCCGGCCTCGGCTCAGAGCTTCTCTTCGTCGGCGCCGCCGCCGTAGCCGTCGCCACCGGCAGATAAGGGCCGGACGCTCGGCTTCTCCCCCAGCGGTCATTCGGACTGCCCAGCCGTCCACGCGAGCACCAGTGAGTCCTTATCACACGGGCTCTGCGCGCGGTTTGTGTCGCCGTCTCCGGGGACCAGGAACGTGCTTGCCGGCCGACCGATAGTGTCTAGAGGGAGTTTTCCAGTCGCCTCGCTACCGGCCTCGGGCAGTCAGCGCCCAATGTCACTCACTGTAACTGTCTTTATATGGGGATGAATGGAAGCCTAACAAAACCTGTTAACTCCCTATTACAAAGTTGTGGTAAAACCTGAGGTACTCACAAGAAGCTACGTGATTTTTTTTATTATTTATTTACAGCTTTACGACCAAATACAGAAGTTAGTCACCATTGTCATAGAACAGGTCATTACATGAAATTACATCAGAAACGTTAATACTACATAAAATGAAATTTCCAGGAATCCTACACATATTACAAGCTACTGTGTATGTATCCCTTCTCACTTTGCCATAAAATGCAGGATGTAAATTTTAAGTTGACACACCAGAATAAATCGAAAAATAAGCTTCGCACGAAAAAATGTGTAGAATCCAAAGTTGATTATTTTCGAGGGGGACATCTGGTGGTGCTAAAATTAGCCCGCCACCTTAGCACCTTCGGAGTGGGGCGCCAGGCAACTTTAAAATTTCAAATGCGATCCGCCGTGCGGAATTAGCCGAGCGGTCTAAGACGCTGCAGTCGTGGACTGTGCGGCTGGCTCCGGTGGAGGTTCGAGTCCTCCCGCGGGCATGGGTGTGTGTGTTTGTCCTTAGGATAATTTAGGTTAAGTTGTGTGTAAGCTTAGGGACTGATGACCTTAGCAGTTAAGTCCAATAAGATTTCACACACACACACACACACACACACGCACAAATGGGAACCCCCATTTTTTATTGCAGAATCAGATTCTACATTAAAAAAACCTATGTACAATTTTGTCTTAAACATTTCTTTTGATTCTTGGTAGTTCAAGCTATAATTCAAGAAAATCCATATTCTCATTTTTGCGTGGAAATGGTTACGAATAAATAAAAAATACTTATTTATTTCGTAAATATTGATTCACCAAAACTAAAACTCTCCCTGTCTCCCCATAGGGTGGGGTTTGAGAGAATGGAATTAGAGTTTTGCAAATGTTGACCCAATTATTAATTTTTTCCGCAGATTCGAATAAGTTATGTGTTTAAAACTTTAATTTCTCTCTCTCAAACCTCACCCTATGGGGAGAGAGGGAGAGTTTTAGATTTAGCGAATCAAAATTTACGAAGTAAACAAGTATTTTTTATTTATACGCAACTATTTTCCACGCAAAAATGAGAACATGGATTTTCTTGAATTACAGTGCCAACTACCAAGAATCAAAACGAATGTTAAATCAAAATGTGCGTAGTTTTTTATGTAGAATCTGATTCTGCAATAAAAAGATTGGGGTTCCCATTTGAAATTTGAAAGCTAACTGCCCCCCCCCCCCCCCCCACCCCAGGGCGCTCGGGTGGCAGGCTGATTTTAGCACCAGCAGATGTTCCCCTTGAAAATAATAAACTTTGGATTCTACACATTTTTTCGTATGAAGCTTATTTTTCGAGTTGTTCTGGTTTGTCAACTTAAAATTTACACCCTGTATATTTCCGAATCGAAATAAAATGTGAAAAATGCGAGTGGCCGCGGATGCGCCTATGTCATAGGCTCCCAAAACGAGCAGGAATCCACAATCGCCACAAGTAAACAAACATCTCTTTCAACACAAAGCTGCGTATTTTTAAATCGCACGTGCATGTATTTTCTACGGAAGTGAAAACTACTCTTAGAGGTACAGCTAGTGACGGTAGACTTGTCTTCATTGTTGTAAGCCTCATACCTTCTGAAATACGTTGACTTCAAAGAATGACAACGGCGCCACAGTTTCTGGCGTAATGCGCAGAGCATAGGTTGTCTGCAGCAGACATCAGGATTGTGCAGGCCACCCGTCTTACAGCGTTATGGGACGATGTTGTGACACTGTTTCCATTATTTAAAGTCTAAGTATTCCAGGATGTACAAGAATTAGAACAGTGAAGCCAGGTCTGTCATCACTAACTGTACCTCTGCTATTCTTTTCGGTAGAAAAAAAAACATAAACGTTTAATTTAAAAAGAAAAAAAAGCACCTGACTTTTGTGTTGAAAGTGATGATTGTTACTTGTAGAGATTGTGCATTGCTGCCAATTGTGTGAGCCCCTGATATAGGTTCATTGTATCGGAAATATAAGAGGTGGCAAAGTTGGGTGGGACACCCTTTGTAATGGCGTATTTTCTACACTAATAGTAAATACTGATAACTGTCGATTCTGTCTGTTTGAATGCGCTTCTCCAAAACTGCTGGATGAATTTTCATGAGGTATTCTCTGGTAACGTGAGCATAGCTTGGAGCAACGCATAGGCTTCAGTTCACTAAAATCGAATCAAGAAAAAAAATCATGATTTTAAATTTTACCATAACCATCTTGTCTGTCTGCTTGTCTGTTTGAGCACATATCCCCAAAAGAGCTTGACGGATTTTCGTAGGGTTATCACAGGTAACGTGAGCATAGCTTGGGGCACTATACAGGCTTTATTGAATCAAAATCAAATCAGGAAAAAAGATAATGTTATATTTAAAATTTTATCGAAAACTATCACATCTGCCTGTTTGAAAACTCTAATCTAGAAATCTGGATGAATTTTCATGTGGTCTCTACAGGTAATTTGAACATAGCTTGAGACACCATATAGGCTCTGTTTCATCAAAATCACATCACGGAGAAAATATATCCTGACTTAAGGTTTTATCTAAAACTGATGTATGTGTCTGCTTGTCTTTTTGGAAAAGCTAATCTCTTTCGTGGGGTTTCCACGGGTAACTTGAGCATAGCTCGGGGCCCCGCTCAGTTTTATTTCATCAAAATAAGACCACTGAAAATAAAGATATTGTAACAGAAAGTTTCATCCATACCAACATTATAAATGCGAGAGTAACTGTCTGTTACACTTTCACGACTAACCTGCTGAGCCAGTTTCGATGAAATGTGGTATGGAGATACCTTGATCCCTAACGAAGAACTTGGGCTTTTCTAGAAATTGTGTAGTACAAGATACCTATTGATCTGAAGAATACTACTCGAATTAGCGAAAAATAGTGACTGTTTGAAAAAGGTATTTACTCTTTGACTGTTGATCTTTATCGAAAGTGTTTTTATTGGTTGATATTTGCTACATATCACGATTCAAAGTAATGAGTGCTCTCCTTATACAGTCTTCAAGTTGTTTAATCCATACTTCCACACTATAATCAGACCACCGGAAGGAGCTGTGATCTAAATAACAATGGCATTATTCATTCTTAACATCACAAGACAAAAAATGGCTAAATAAACGTCACACAAACATTTTCATTTGATAAACGCTTTCACTAATATGGGGTCTGTGGTGGACAAAGTAATCAGCTGGGGATCGACAAACGACACTAAACAGGACACTAATCGGTCTAAGTTCATACACGTGAATCCAGGGCATGGAACAAAAACTACGCCGCCATCAAGCATATTTACATTCCAAAAAGAAAAATGATGCTGAGAAAAATATGTATTGCATCCCTACGCCGTAGCGGCGAATACTTTACCCTTCTGCTGGTCAGGGTGGCACAACACGATGCGGTCAGCGACTGAAGTCATGGACTGTAGGAATCTGTTATTAATGACGCCTCTGAAAAATGCAAGTATGTGGTCTCGCGTTCAGCTAATTCGATATACAGGTACTTCCCTATGAGCCTCTGGAACCCTGGTGGATTCCACTGTGCAGCTGGAACCCATCAAATCTGAAGTGTTGGCAGAAGAGCCAACACTGTGTTGCTAGAGGAGGCCGAAATGCACGCGTTTAATTACACGCTGACTGGCGCGAGGTCCGGAACAGTTAAGGGAATTAATAGTAGCAAATAAAGTACGTAGTTGATATAATACTTAACTTTAATCCACAATTGGTGTACATCGCTCTTGACGGTACATGTTATAATCTCAATATCAAATGCTATGGCGCCTTGCTAGGTCGTAGCAAATGACGTAGCTGAAGGCTATGCTAACTATCGTCTCGGCAAATGAGAGCGTAGTTGTCAGTGATCCATCTCTGGCTAAGTCGGCTGTACAACTGGGGCGAGTGCTAGTAAGTCTCTCTAGACCTGCCGTGTGGCGGCGCTCGGTCTGCAATCACTGACAGTGGCGACACGCGGTTCCGACGTATACATCCGGACCGCGGCCGATTTAAAGGCTACCACCTAGCAAGTGTGGTGTCTGGCGGTGACACCACAAAATCAATTTGACTTCGTCCTATGAGTATGTGTGACAGAATGTGTCAAATGTTTAGACAGCCGATTCAAGACAAATAAGTTCACCCACACATCACTCGTTGTGTGGATAATGCTACAAGCAGTGGCTCTGACAGTTCAGAAGGTGACTGGCGCAGGCTCTAGCAAAGGACACAAGTCTCACTGTTTAGGTAGAGACGTGCAGTTCTTTAATAGCGAACCGCAGGTACAAGAGAGACTTCTTCTCTTTTTTTTCGCTTTCCTCGCCATCTCGGTAGCAAAGCACATCTACATCTTAGACTACTCCCACTTTATCACAAGCCAGTCATGAGCTGGAGTGCGAAATTCGAAGCTGAGAGAGCGCCCCTTGCTCTACTTACGCAGATTTGACCAATCAGTGACTTTAAAGTTAACTGGGAGAAAAAAAAAAAGATACAACTTCGGTGCCTCTTTCCCATGCATTCACACTGTGTCTTTTGCTAACAACATGACCAGGATGGAACCACAGCCCTCCATAAAAAGATTGTTATCTCCCTGTTCTTTCCATTTTCTAACTTTTCAAAGAACGGCCATAAACTCGCTAAAGGCCTCGTGCCTTCTCAAATATGTTTTGTAACAGTGTCTGATTGTCTGGGAGCCAGTGACCTGTCCCATGGAAAATTCGCACAAAGCTCACAGTTGTCTCGTCGACTTCCTGGTTAACAAGGCCCTATCTTCTGCTTTATTGCTGGTCTTCAATGCTTTACACATGGCAGCGGCGTCTCCTCGGTGCTAGCCAGCCTACCTGGACGCGGCCCCTGTCTGACCAGTGCCATCTTCCCTAAGAACATTAAGTGGCATGACACTGAATCAAAAGTAAGAATGCCCTGAAATTTCTCACAACCTCCCTGTTCCTCTCAAATTTATTCTTGGGGAGTGTCACACTTTAAAAGGTTTGTGTGAGATGGAACAGAATAAATTATGACACTTTAGTTGGGTCTTTATCGAAGCACAGTGTTATACCTAGTCTCTACCTCATTCAACCAGGGTTCATCCATACACTCCTTGCTGCATGCCCACAAAATTAAAGTGAGAAATAAAAATATGATGGACATACCATCTGGTCATATTCTTGAAGAACTGACAATTACTAAATGGTTACAGGATCATGCAGACATTTATCTAGTCATTCATCCTGAAATTGGAGCTAGAGAAGGTTATTTCCTAACCAGAATATAATATTATTGTCATGAGGATTCTCTGCCCTGCTCAATTATAAACATGGCTGCTTCATTCCCTGATAGAACATCAATCACAAATGTTCTCTCATTCACCCAACATAAAGTACTCCTAGTTTTCATTTTGCATGTGTTATATGTTCAGCTTATTTATCTAAAATGTATTAGTCTGTTCCTCAAGTACAAAGATATGTGTCAACACAACGAAACAACACATGATTGACATAAAACAAGTGAATCTTTACACAAAACGAAAAAATAATACATCAGTTCAGCAAGAAAAATAAAACTTGATAAGAAAATACAGAAAAATACATATGATCTTGTAAAAATGAAAACAGTCAGACACATATAAAACAGATATAAAGCACATGTAAAACAAACATACATAAAATAAATCTATGAATGCAACAAATCTCCTACAGTTCCCTTCCTAAAGGTCTTTAGGGAGTCCAGTTATTTAAATTTACAATTGTCACACGAATAATCACGGCACTAAACATGTCATATAATAGGTTAGATGTGGAAGCAATGTGGGATGAGTTTGCCAAGGCGGGTTACCCCTTTTCCTTAGCATGTACAGCACAGACAGCACCCTCGGTATGGCAGGATCTTGCCTGTCGGCATCAGACAGTCGCGTCTCGATTGCTGACCGTCTTGGATGACATGGTAGTCGGCAATGCGTTGCCACTGTCTAAGACGATCAGAGGATGTATGACCTGTGCAACATACGGACACAGGTTTGAAGTGAATCACCTCCTGCGGTGACTGTCATATTCAACCATGTCTGCAGCCACGTAAGTACCTCCATTCAGCACTTCCCAGTGCGTCCCGCTGACGCGAGGCTCTCCCTTCCATTCAGCAGTAGGACCGTCAGGACCTTGGAGTGGAAGCGGCAGCAAAAGTGCTCGTGTGGTGCAGGACACCACCATTTTGTTGATAGCTTGTGGCACGAAGGGACTCGTCCGCACTTGCCTCCATTCAGGTAGCCTGAGACATCATGTCAGTCAGCTGCCCTGTGGTCGCTAAGTGGGTCACCTCCACCTGCTGCATCACCCATGGCTCACAGGGCTGGCGGACGACAACCATCCAGTCTGTTTGGCACTCCATCTGCCCAGCTGTTACAGCCACTCCAGTGTCAGTGACCTCTCCAACTGCTTAATACGTCGCCATCAACTCAGATGATGATGATGATGTTTGGTGTATGGGGTGCTCAACTGCGCCTGTACTAATTCCCAGCCTTTACTCAGTCCAATCTCGCCACTTTCAGGAATGATGATGAAATGATGAGGACAATACAAACACCAAGTCATCTCGAGGCAGGTGAAAATACCTGTCCCCACCGGAAATCGAACCCAGGACCCCATGCTCGGGAAGCAAGAACGTGACTAGCAAGGGCACGAGCTGCAGACACCATCAATTCAGCTGCCCATAGTCTGCACATTGCATACATGGAGACTTCGTGCTGCATTTTTTAACATATGTTTACAGCATAAATACACTGAATTATAATGAAATTGTAAAGGATTGTTTTACATGATTACTCCAAGCATATAATATAAATAAAATGGTTTAAATAGCTGTTTTACAAAAATTTAACCTTATTCTATTCCATAGCAATAATTTTAAATGATTAATTTTCTGAGTCTAAATCTTTATAATCTTAAGTAGTGGTGGGGTGTTGTACTGTATGATAGTTAATTTTCCACAACCCTTCATGCGCTCAAAGTACTAACCTGACTTAGACTATATTCACTTCAGTCATTCTCATTCCATCTAAGTCTGCTACTTATTTATGCAACCCAACTACTATGAAGGATATAAGAACTACTGTACTTTCCCATTATGCTTTACATTGCAGTGGCATCTCCTTGGTGCTAGTCAGTCTACTTGGATGTGGCCCCTCCAACATGTCTGCACAATAAGACTGCGGAACTCGGCCGTCCGGAAATGTTTTCACCCAGGTTCTACAGAAAAAAACGCGCTCCCCTTGGCCCTCAGTCGCCGTACACTTTTACTGCAGTCGTTTAAATCAGCACCCTATTCCCTTGAAAGCAGGTAAATCTTACCGCTATTCCTCCACTAGAGTACACAAGCAAGAGTGTTAATTACTGCCTGCCATTTCATCATGATGTATGAAGGCAGATCATAATAAAGATCATCTTCCCTAAGAACATTAAGCGGCATGACACCGAATCAGAAGTGAGAGTTCCCTACAACTTATCAACTTTTCTTCTCCAATGTACTGTTTTACATCTTCCCTATGTTGCTCTCAAATCCTTCACTGCAAATCTAGTGGGATCAGAAACAGAAATATTTTTGAATCACCTGTTATATTAGAAGGCAAAAATTTATAAAACCATTGATAGATAAGGTGAATGGAACGGTTCTGGAAAAGTCCAACGCATTCAGGGCGTTAGTGCGACCAATACTAGAGTATAATTTCCTGCGTGTTTGGAGAGTGCTGCTGCTCTTCAACTGTGTACTGATGTAATGAATTGCCCTCCAGTTGATACCAGTGTTCTTTATGTTAGTCAATCACTGCTTTTGGCTTTTATATTGCAGCTATTTTCATTTGACTTTGCTCCACGAAAGCAGAGTCTACAGATCCACTAGAAAGTGGCTTCAGTACAGGAGTCAAAGGCGGTCATGGACTGCATTAACGAACAAGCAACTCGAGTGGCTGCACATTAATTCTGTAGTGCTATTTTTCCATCATCTTTTGGGCATCCTTCGAGGATAGTAGTTCTGCATCTTCCTATATTTCGGCTTTTCACCCTACCACCATCATCAAGCTTATTCAGTGACTGTTCCCCCCTGCACATTCGTGATTTCTTCTTCGCTGAAATGACAAAATACCCTGACATAAAAATAAACCTTACTGTTGGAAACATGCGCTTGAATCGCAGGTAATACACTCAAAACAGTAGCGGCAGTCTTACATAAAACTAACCCATGTAATATAAAAAGGCAGCTATCGCGAAGTTAGCAAACCCACAGTGGTTCTAAATATGAGGTTAATTACTAAAATTGACGGCAGGTGCTGAAATGTCAGTCAGCGGAGTCTCAGAGAGCGCACACATGTTTTCCAGAAACTGTCGAAACGAAATCCGTAGTCGTCTCCGTCGAGAGAGTTGTTTGCCAGTTGTATTTCATGGCGTCCTCGACGGCTGAATTCCAATAGCTCCAAGCTGTGACCATTATATTGACTTCCCTGCAGTTCAAAGAAGTGTGTTAAACGACGTTCAGCTACTGCAGGTTTGTTGAGCTATAAATAGAGCTGATGCAATTCATAGGATAGCGACAGGCACATATAGAGCTGGCGGTCGTATCGCGTACACAAGACATAAAAGGTCAGTGCTTTGGCGGAGTTGTCATTAGCACTGAGGCGATTCGTGTGGAAAAATGGTTGAAATGGCTCTGAGCACTATGGGACTCAACTGCTGAGGTCATTAGTCCCCTAGAACTTAGAACAAGTTAAACCTAACTAACCTAAGGACATCACACACATCCATGCCCGAGGCAGGATTCGAACCTGCGACCGTAGCGGTCTCGCGGTTCCAGACTGCAGCGCCAGAACCGCGCGGCCATTTCGGCCGGCTCGTGTGGAAAGATTTCCGACGTGATTATATCCGCACGACGGGAATTAACAGACTCTGAACGCAGAATGGTAGTTGGAGCTAGGCCCAAAGGACATTCCATTTTGGAAATTGTTAGGGAATTAAATATTCCCAGGTCCACAGTGCCAAGATCGTGCAGAGAATATCAAATTTCAGGCATTACCTCTCACCACGCACAACGCAGTGACCGGCGGCCTTCACTTAACGACTGCAGTAGCGGCGTTTGCGTGGAGTTGTCAGTGCTACCAGACAAGCAACTCTGGGTGAAATAACAGCAGATATCAGGGTGGTACGTACGACTAACATATCCATAAAGACAGAGCGGCGAAATGTGGCGTTAATGGGCTACGACAGCACCACGCCATCGTCTGCAGCTCCTCTCCTGTCACCATGTAGGTTGGACCCTATGCGACTGGAAAACCGTGGTCTGGTCAAATGAGTCCCAATTTCATGCGGTGAGAGCTCGTGGTAGTGTTTGAGTGTGGCGCAGACGTCACGAACCCGCGGACCCAGACTGTCAACAAAGCACTGTTTGCATGGAATGGACGGGGTCCTCTGATCCATCTGAACCGATTATTGACGGGAAATGGTTATGTTCGACTACTTGGAGACCATTTGCAGACATTCGTGGACTTCCTGTTCCCAAACAACGATGGACAGTTTTATGGTTGTCAGTGCGCCATGTTACCGTAATCCAACCGTTCTCGATTGGTTTGAACATGCTGAACAGTTCGGGTAAATGATTTCGACACCCAGATCGCCCAACGTAGGCCCCGTCGAACATTTATGGAACATAATATAGAGGTCATTTGGCGCAGAAGGTTCAGGCTACAGAAGCAGTCTGGCTCAGTATTTCTGCAGGGGACTTCCAACGACTTGCTGAGTCCACGCCCCGTCGAGCTGGTGCTAAACGCCGAGCAAAAGGAGTCCGACACGATGTTAGGAGGTATCACATGACTTTTGTCACCCCAGTCTATACCTTAAGTTATCGTAAGGTAAATCTGAGTTTGGAATACTGCCTTTATGAGTTTCAAAATGAAACCACTGGACCAGTACGTACCTTTGATAAAAAATTTATTAAATTTTAGGCCAATTTTTCTTGTTATGTAACACTATAAACTGTTTTAGGCATTAAGAGTACTTGGAAGTTTCTAGATCTGGGATTGCAAAATTGTTTTCAAATATATCTCTTGAAGTGAGGGATGTTTCAGGACTGTACGTCCCAATGCTTCCAAAGTGGAACCACATCCTTAGAAAAGTTGATTGTTTACTTTTGCCCATTTCTTCTAGTATTCGTTGCTTTCTGTTGCAATAAAGGTTCATTTTATGAAAAATTAGAACATCATACTCGAAAGTGAAACTACCCCCTTAAAACAACTGATTGTTTAATTTTTGCTAATTTCTTTTGTAATCTTTGCGTACTAGGGTGATCGAAGTCAATTTTCTGAAAAATTCTAAAAGTAATATTTTTTTATTATCGGTATTCAAATGTTTATATGTCCCCGCAGCGAGAAATTCAACTGATTCAGGTCTGGTGAATGGGGAGGTCATGATACTAGACCTCCTCGATCAGTACATCGCCCATGAAACGTTGTGGTGATTTTCTGTCCCACGATGCATAGAAAATGGGGTGGTGCCCCGCCGTGCAATAAAACACCGCCGTTGTTTTTCTGTAAGAGTAACTTTCCCCAGCAGCACTGGCAACTCAGCGCGCTGAAATCGGTGATACACGGCACCTGTGTCTCTGTTCTGTAAAGTGTATTGCCTTATGAGTCTGTCCTGCCCCTACATTGACACGGATGCGATTCTGATTCGTCACTTGCACGACTGCTCGAGGATTTTCATCTGCACATTTGCGCGTGTTGTGGTAACTACTGTACCATCTCTTGTGAATCCTGCTTCATCTGTAAATACAACAACTTATTCGTCATAATTAAAACGGCCCATACCTCAAGAGGTATTGGCTTCCGGGCATATAAAACTTCTCTTCTTGTTTTGAACGTTGTTGCCTCCTGTACGAGGACGTGCCACTTTTTTTTTTTAAACACGCTGCATACTCACTCTTGAACACTCAGAATTCAGTAACCGACTCACCTTGAGGACGGCTAAGAGGTTAGAAGCCGAAATATTGGAAGATGAAGTGCTGAATATCCGGATGCAAGCCGAAAGATGGTGGAATATTCTAACCGCCGGGAAACCTCCTAAATTCCCAGAAGTACTGCTCCGTGGTTTGGAGTATCAACAGTAGACAGAACGAATGCAGAAACGCTCTGCTAGGGTCGTTATGGAAACGTATACAAGATGCTCGGCAGAACTGAATGGGGATATTTCAGAGAATGACGACGGTGTTGTCGTGAAGCCCCTTCGGGTAAATTCAGAGAACCGGTGTTCGAGGAAGACAATTCTGCCGAGACTGCAACATATCTCGTGTAGAGATCCCGCGAATCAAATAAAAGAGATTGGTGTATATTCAGAGATGTACAGAAATTCATTTCTCCCTCGTTTATTACGCTATAGGACAAAACATCAATAATATTCGCTGTGGAGCCTGCTGACATCGGCAAGTAATACATTATCAAGAGATAGACGCACAGTGAAGATAAAGACAGCAAACTCTCACTACTTTCTTTGTGTCTGTAGAACGGTATGAAGGTATTTTCATAGGAAACGTTGTTCTTTTTCTATTGTAAAAAATCTGCAAAATCATTGTAGCGTGCGGACTACAATTGCATCCCATTGTGGACGGGTTAAATACCTATCTGAAGTAGAAGGACATGGCTGGCTGCACACGAACAATGCGAAAGCACGAATTTTGACTTCATGCCTTCGATAAGTGTCTATGAGTGGAACGCATCTCAAGGACTAGTTATTCGTTTCGAGAGAACCAAATATGATTAAAAAAAGTATGAGATTGTGTATTTCAGACAAGTTGAAAAATTAGCGATTGTCTTAAAATGTGGCATGTTCTCGGAGGAATGGTCAGTCTCCAGGGATATGTCAAGAACGCGTAATTGAAGTAAAAATACTTCATATGGACAGACACCATATTCCGACGGTTTCTGTGATACAACCCATTACATGTACGTTTGTTTTTGGGACTGCGGCGAGCACGTATGTGTCTTATCCACACAAACTCTTTGACGTCTTATTCTAGCACAACCTACCTCTTTGCTTTCAGACTGTTTGCTCGGGTGTCTTTCTGATATTAAAGTAGCCTGTGGTTTATGATGTCTTGTGAGTAAAGTAGTGCTAGGGATTGGTGTATCAGAGAGAAGCGTAGGTTAACTGTGTTTGTACACACACTGGCTAAATTCCACACGTCTACGCTAATTAAAAATATGCAGATATGGTGTACGTTTACAGTTTCTGCGATGACGCTGCTCCTGCTGTTGTCGAAGAATGCCGTCGGCGCTTTCCCCACATGGCATTCCTGATCGTATAGTGTGTACGAGAGTTTACAGCACAATGCGCGGAGCAGGTATTCTTCCAGCTTACCATTTCTCTTTTGAAGGTTACCGTAGTGTTCACTAACTGTTACTCATGTGTGCATTTATAAACTTGACAACAGAAAATAAATTACAATGTACATTAAATGTGCTCTATCTGCAAAACCATTCGGAATAGGGCATATGTCCGAATGAAATTGTTTTCTTAATATGATCGTTCCCTGAACATTGAACTTTCCTCCTTGGACTCTGTATAATGGTAAATTAAAGCTAGAATTACAGGAAAAGGTAATGAAAACACAGCGCGAAAAGCTTAAAAGATAATAACACCCAAGTCGCCATGGCTGGTCCCAGAACCAACGAACAGTACTGCCTTGGATATACAGTATGAAATGCACGGGCGCTTGGGGAACTCAGACTACATTTGGTAAGAGTATGTCTGGAAGGATCGAGAATGTAATTACAAATAAGGCGGGGAAAGCAATGGAAGTAGGCCCGCACCTGTTGACCATGCTTGGTATGTCCAATATGGTGGCGAGAGCCCAGGGTTGCGCTGGTGTTGACAACTACTTAAAATATTGTCTTTTACTGAACGCGTTTTAAGTAGTTATAGCATCGTCGCAATGTTTTTTCTTACAGAAGTATGACTCTTTCTCTAAAATACAAGTCTTTGTCTAACTCTTTTTATTATACATAAAATATAATTTAGATTCTCAGTTTTTCTTTTAGCAAAAACAAATCATGGATTTGTTGAGTTACAGAATATCAATGCGTGTTTTGCTCTAAAATATGGAAATATTTCTTGTGTCCGAAAAAGTTAGTCTTTTCTATGAGAACCGATTTCAAAATTTATTTTTGTATGAGTAGCAAAGTAGGAGAATAGGAGATACATGTCAGTGAGAAATATTGAAACCTAACGCTGAGAGGAGCAGCAGAGAGAAAAATTCGTAATGGCAGACGAAAATTAGAGTATCTGAAACAAATTTTCAAAGAATTCAGGTGTAATGCGCGTGTGGAGATGTCAGGATAGCACAAATAAGTAGAGGGAGTAGGAAGTCATCAAACCAGTATAATTTATGACTACATTTAAAGAAAGAAGGGAAAACTTCTGTCAGGCGAGTCATAAACCGTGAAACAAAGGGGAGAGAAAGGATATAACACAGAAATTAATGTAAAAATTCCAAGAACCGGTTGTTAGTACAAATTCTACGAGTATTCCTCAGATTTCTATATGCTGCATTGCCGTACTACAACACTGTAACAGTCAAAAAGAATTAAAGCTAACAATAGATTATACTGAGACTATTTTTCTTCACACGATCCGTCCGCGCATCAAATAGAAAGACATCCTACTACATTACAAATAAAACAACATCCTGTAAATTATCGGGTCACAAAAAGTAGTCGTTGATAAATAATGATGTCAGTATTCTACCAGTCTTCTAGGTAGTAGAAAACCGTAGTAATTTCTGATTACGATTCTGAAAACTAATGAGTGATCTTAAATGAAATCATTTGAGGCAATCATCATCGGACCTGATGGGCAAGCGGTAAGGCCTGGAAACCGATAGGTCGGGGTATCGAGTCTCGACCGGACCATGGAGTTTTCAGCCAGCCCTTAAGCCAACCTTTACCTCTCAACAATTTGAACAGTTCGCAGGAACGACGCGTGGTTCAGATTGCACACTGAACGGCACGTTTCCTTTCCCTAGTTCAGAAGTAGCGCCCAACTGAAATATTTGTACTCGGCCGTTGAGTCACACTGTGGCGAAACAAGCGCTGTATCATTTAAGAGATACAGAGTCGAGCGAGTGTGACGGGACTTACCCCAGTTCACTGCTACTAGCACCACGTCATCATAACGCGCCTGTGCACAGCATACAAAGTAGTTCGCCATAATCTAAGAATGAAATTAAAAATTCAGGTACTTTTCCCAGACTTTGTCAACATCGCTTCAGTATATTAATGCTAAAATTGTCAAATCTCAGAGTGATCAGATGAACATGATTCCGTAAATACTTTGTTTTAAGTAAAAAGCAATTGGGGCTAGATAATAAGGCTAGAAAGCCCAAAATCGTTCAGATTGCGCGCGTGTATTTCTCAATTAACTGTTACAAGTCTCAACTTGATCGGAGCAATATTTATGTCAAAATCGGCGTTTTTACGAAAAATTTAAGGCGCTTAATATTATAATATTGAAGAGACTTTTGGAGAAAAGAGAACCACTTGTATGAATATCAAGAGCTCAGATGGAAACCCAGTTCTAAGCAAAGAAGGGAAAGCAGAAAGGTGGAAGGAGTACATAGAGGGTCTATACGAGGGCGATGTACTGAGGACAATATTATGGAAATGGAAGAGGATGTAGATGAAGATCAAATGGGAGATATGATACTACGCGAAGAGTTTGACAGAGCACTGAAAGACCTGAGTCGAAACAAGGCCCCGGGAGTAGACAACATTCCATTAGAACTACTGATGGCCTTGGAAGAGCCAGTCATGACAAAACTCTACCATCTGGTGAGCAAGATGTATGAGACAGGCGAAATACCCTCAGACTTCAAGAAGAATATAATAATTCCAATCCCAAAGAAAGCAGGTGTTGACAGATGTGAAAATTACCGAAATATCAGTTTAATAAGTCACAGCTGCAAAATACTAACGCGAATTCTTTACAGGCGAATGGAAAAACTGGTAGAAGCCGACCTCGGGGCAGATCAGTTTGGATTCCGTAGAAATGTCGGAACACGTGGGGCAATACTGACCTTACGGCTTATCTTAGAAGAAAGATTAAGGAAAGGCAAACCTACGCTTCTAGCATTTGTAGACTTAGAGAAAGCCTTTGACAATGTTGACTGGAATACTCTCTTTCAAATTCTAAAGGTCGCAGGGGTAAAATACAGGGAGCGAAAGGCTATTTACAATTAGTACAGAAACCAGATGGCAGTTATAAGAGTCGAGGGACATGAAAGGGAAGCTGTGGTTGGGAAGGGAGTGAGACAGGGTTGTAGCCTCTCCCCGATGCTATTCAATCTGTATATTGAGCAAGCAGTAAAGGAAACAAAAGAAAAGTTCGGAGTAGGTATTAAAATCCGTGGAGAAGAAAGAAAAACTTTGAGGTTCGCCGATGACATTGTAATTCTGTCAGAGACAGCAAAGGACTTGGAAGAGCAGTTGAACGGAATGGATAGTGTCTTGAAAGGAGGATATAAGATGAACATCAACAAAAGCAAAACGAGGATAATGGAATGTAGTTTAATTAAGTCGGGTGATGCTGAGGGAATTAGATTAGGAAATGAGACACTTAAAGTAGTAAAGGAGTTTTGCTATTTGGGGAGCAAAATAACTGATGATGGTCGAAGTAGAGAGGATATAAAATGTAGACTGGCAATGGCAAGGAAAGCGTTTCTGAAGAAGAGAAATTTGTTAACATCGAGTATAGATTTAAGTGACAGGAAGTCGTTTCTGAAAGTATTTGTATGGAATGTAGCCATGTATGGAAGTGAAACATGGACGATAAATAGTTTGGACAAGAAGAGAATAGAAGCTTTCGAAATGTGGTGCTACAGAAGAATGCTGAAGATTAGGTGGTTAGATCACATAACTAATGATGAAGTATTGAACAGAATTGGGGAGAAGAGGAGTATGTGGCAGAACTTGACAAAAAGAAGGGACCGGTTAGTAGGACATGTTCTGAGGCATCAAGGGATCACAAATTTAGCATTGGAGGGCAGCGTGGAAGGTAAAAATGGTAGAGGGAGACCAAGAGATGAATAAACTAATCAGATTCAGAAGGATGTGGGTTGCAGAAAGTACTGGGAGATGAAGAAGTTTGCACAGGATAGGGTAGCATGGAGAGCTGCATCAAACCAGTCTCAGGACTGAAGACCACAACAACAACGATATTATATTTATAAAGATGGAAATTGGTATGATGCTTCAGTTTCACATGAAAACGTAAGCTATGTGACTTCATTAAGCTACTCTAATAGTTTTCAAGTAATTTACTAAAAACTAAATTTGGAACAAAAACCTCCTTATATGTAACAGATTAAGTATCATTTATGCTAATGATAGAAAGTTCTGATTACAGCACTTGATTACATACATTAAATAAAAAAGATATAACATGTTTCAAGACCTTAACGTAAATAACTATCAATACATGGTCTGTTAAAGATGTAGTTCAGAGGTCATGTTCTACTGTCGGTCGAGGTCTAAAATTTCTAGCCAGCAACGTTTAAATGCAGGCGAGTTAAAACTTTTTCGCTAATTAAAGCCAACTTCATTCATACAAAAATTACGAAGACTCTTAAGTTGATACCCAACAGTGGTATAAAGTAATATGCGTCCGAGAAAGCGGCCGTTTTGATGCTGTTACTTGGGCATAGAGCGGACAACGGCAGGCGTTCCCTTGCGCCGTCCGCTGCGCCCATATTTAAGTACGGCCTGAGAGGCATGACACACTCTTCACACCGCGCTATCATAAGGTCCGCATCTGTCAAACGCCGGCCTACGCGCTATCTCGCGTGACGAGACAGCCAGGCTGCTGCTAAACGAATGTTTTCGGTATAAATAGCTAGTGAACTCGATAGGACTGCGCACCGTCCTGGATCGTTTAAATTTCACGGAAGTAACTGTCTGTGTGCCGCTCGTGATGTTAACAAAACCGCGTGGCAAGTAGGAATATTGTTTTCCACTTTTGTGGCGAGCAACTAATGTTGATTATTAGAAGTCAGTTATGTTGCGATCATGCCTGCGGCTGTATGCTCGTTGTCTAATTTGAATCACAGCAGAGAATGTGCGCTAAGCAAGCCAGTGACGGCAGTTAGTCGATCTTCCTGTTCCACTGTAAACATAGATTTTGCGAGTGTGACACAGTCTTGTCGAACAGACACCTGCTTCCTGGACAACATCGCGTTCTGTTGAAACAAAAAGCGAAACTTAAATGGTCTCGGGTGAGAACTAACGTGTAACAGAGTTGCGGTGTGCTCCGAGGGCCCCACACAAATGCTCGAATGCTGGCCACTGGAGAGTTTTCACTAAGCGGCTGTGCTCCAGAGGACGCGTGGAGGTTTACCAAGTTACTCACCATGCTAACCCGTTTGGCTGAGATGTGGGCAATAAGAGACGAGAAGACATCACACCCTGCAATTTTATACCAGATATGACGTAGAATAATGTCAACTGGTGTTATGACAGCAGAACTCTTTGATTGTTAGTTACTTTTTGATTTCACAATTTCGTAATCCGGAGAAGTTCACTCGCACTCGCTTTTCCGCATCGTAGAATCTGAGTTTTACTGAGTTTCTTGCAGGGGGTTCAGTTCTTGAAAGAAGGCAAACGTATAGATTTAGTTACTATAAAGGCAAAATTCGTACGAGTGCCGATCCAGTAATGGCAGCGGCAGTTACGAAGTGAAGGATCTGGAAACATTCTATTATCCGTCTATCCTAGATATCGTGTGGAGTCGGACGCTTTAAAGAAGCAAAGTATTTCATTTTAGTGCTTTGCACTGTGATATGGGTACCACAAGGCAGTGCACTATAAATAGCTAAAACGTAGGTTCAAAGGTTTGTGGCTACTGGTTTTTAAACATTGTGTGGAGAACACTACAGAGAAACGAAGGTCGATAACGAATGAAAAGCTCCAATCACGACCAAAGTTGGTAGTGAAAAAAACGTGTAAACTGGAATACTACATTATTTTCTCCTGGATTGCCCCACAACCTCAACAGATTTGAAAAATGGAATTACTCCACCAAGCTCTGTTTTAAATTACTTTATTTGGACCACTACTTCCAAACATCATCTCTTTTCAAGTGCATATAAAGAACATGATTCACACGAAGTAAACTTTATTTGTTTACCGTTTGTGTGACTGTTAACCTATATTACAGTCATGTTGCCAATATAGAAAACACTCCGGCAGTTAGTAAAATTTACTGAAATATTACATCTGTACTAGTAATATTTGTGCTGTAATACAATGTATCTCATGCTATAGGCCAAGACGTAGTAAAGTGTAATATTTATCATATCCAATTCGTTGTAAAAACATACAGTGTCAAACCAAGTGCAGCTAAATACTGTGTATATTCTTGTGCATAGCTCTATAATGTACATCATAAGAACACATTTGATATGGGTACCACAAGGCAGTACACTACAAACAGCTAAAACGTAAGTAACGTTCACTTGCGTCATCGATTACAAAATTTCCGTCATTTCCACCTGCAGCATCAGCACTGCATCTAGCTACACTTTGTCCACGCCATAGTCTTCCTGTAACACCTCTATCTGATGATGAGCCTGCAGTGGCTCGAAAATATATAGTTGAATAAAACGTATGAAAAAAAATAAAAAAAAGCGACCCTCCATCCAACTCCCGCCGAAATAACAACTCGCCTATCTAGCGTCGTGATGCCTGAAACTATGGCTGAACCTACTCGAACCTACTGCAAAGACCTGCAACACTTCATATCCCACATCCTACAATTCTCCAGCCCCCACCCCATCACACTATCATCAAAAAACCACAGAAGCTTCACAACACAGACCCCACTATTAGCACCATAACCAGAAAACCACGAACAACTCCCGGTTGTACCGAACACATCGAAAGTGCTGCCCCCTCCCCACATCCCCTCTCTCTGGGCTGTTTGCACTTACCTTCTCTCTAACCCTGGCCCCAAATTCATAAATCCTAAATCCTTCTCTCTAGAAATACGAAAATAACATCCCTCACATTCCCTTCGCTGAAATCATCCGCCATAATTATTCTATCCTCGTTCCAACTTCATCCTGAAAATCGCACATGTTATCTTTGACCCCTCATGCCTCCCTTGCTCCCTTCAGCACCGCTACCACAGCCCAACAATTCCAAATTCCTCACAGTCGAACCCCGCCCCCCCCCCCCCTTTCCTTCACTGTTGTGACAACAACCTCACCTCCTCTATAGTCTGCTAATCCTATAATGACACCCACCCTGCCTAAGTGCAAGGCTAAAACCTCAATAACGAAACCAAAATAAACAGCACATCTCCATCCTACTGATCATACTAAGTGTCGCAATAATTTGATCCATCCAATTCCCACTGATGAAGACATTATCAAATTCCTCACCATTGCCTTCTAAAATATTCACCTCTTCCAAGAACTACAAACACTACAACGAATTTCTCTTTCCACCTACTCTGTTTTCCACCTGAACATCCAGGCCACCTGCTCTCGAACAGAAGTCCACTTTGTTTTCACCCCTCTCAATGCCCTCCTTTAAATCTCTCCACCCCATCACCAAGACATCCCTCTCCATGAGACCTTAAGGTCCGACCATAGTGCAACAGCAATACAGCATTCTATATCACAATACCCGTTCCCTACCTGAGAACAATCCTCTTTTCATGTACATTCCGTCACACCACAACGTCAATACCTTCATCCTTAATGGAACATTCCTCCAACCATATCACATCATCCAAATTTCTTCCTATATCCTCCAGTTTCTTCCTATATCCTCTTCCCCTGGCCAGAGGTGGAGTTGCAGTCAGCCAAAACAAAAACATACATTTTCAGCCACAATCCTTACTCAATAATCCCATAGAACACCTCATCGTTAACTTCTTCTTCCAAACCATAACTGCTACTATCTACATCTGACTTAATAATCCCATTCCCTAAGATTTCTTCACGCACGCACATCGACCATATCTTCTCCAACTTTGTTGCTGCTGATGATCTCAAAAATGGTTCAAATGGCTCTGAGCACTATGGGACTTAACATCTGAGGTCATCAGTTCCCTAGAACGTAGAACTACTTAAACCTAACTAACCTAAGGACATCACACACATCCATGCCCGAGGCAGGATTCGAACTTGCGACCGTAGCGGTCGCGCGGTTCCAGACTGAAGCGCCTAGAACCGCTCGGCCACATCGGCCGGCACTGCTGATCTCAACATCCATAGTAGATCCCCTGCAGAACTCCAGCGCTGGCGTCAGTTTACAGACTCCCTCCAAGATGACATTGTCCACATTCCATAGCACTCTCCTCCTGAAAGCAGCACCACACCTGATATTGTCCTAGCATCTCTCAACCTCCTTGGACACCTCACTGCGGAAGTCCTTGACGCAATTGGAAGTGACCACCTATCTGTTCTCCTCACGATTCCTCCCAATCCACCTCAATCATTTTACCTCTTGGCTCCTTAAGGTTAACACCTCCAATACCTAGGCAGTAATTGTAGTATGCATCACCCACATCTTCCATCTCCAAGACTTCTACCTCCACATTGTCTCATCCAGCTAACTAACACATTAAAATACCTCTGCCAACAACTAATGTGGAAACCTCACCTACTAATCATCCAACAGAAAGCCCACAATAGACGAAAACTACTAACCAGCCAGTCATGGAGACTAGACCCCACCTCTGTCCTTCACATGTACAAATCCCTGACCCACCCCCATCGTTCCATCGTGTCCTATGCAAATGTTGCATTAATATTCATCCATCCCAAGTTCTGTAAGTCCCTCCAGATCCTCAAACGCCATTCACTCTGTCTCGCTTTCCACATTCGTTTACTTTACCCACAAAAGTCCTTCAGCTCATCAAATTCCCGCCTGTCCTCACTCACATAGAACACCTCCAAATACTCTACAACATCTGCAGACTTCGGTAGTCCAATCGTTTCCCCTCCACTTCCCCATCCCTATATGTTGCTGCATGTTTACCAACACATTCCAGCAACCCTACACTGACACGTCCGCCACATACTCTTCTAAAGGAACTTCAACCATCTCCCCCTCCTACATCATGAACTTCACCCTGACATTTATCCATCCTACCATCTATAAGTCCATCGCACCCACTCCACCACATCAGTGCTTCCTCTCCCTCCTCTCCTCATGTTTTGTTATCCCTCTTTTCTTTTCCCCATCTGCATTTCTCTCCCCATTCCCCTTTCCCCAACAATATTAGCGTCACTCCCTACTCCACCTCTTCTTCTGTATCAACAGCTACTCCTAACCCGTCGCTGCTACGCACCAGTCCTCCATCCCTCTACCACCACATTCCTACCTCCTTCACCAGCCAACCTTGCCCCTTTCAAATACAGATTCCTTAAGCCAGGGCAGGTCCTTCCAGTTCTTGGTGACAGAAAAGCGCTACCTTTAAATAACAGTGTTTCGGCATCAAGTTTTAAATGCTTTAAATGTGCGCTTATTGTGTTTCGTTTTACATTTTAATATTACTGTTTCTAACTACCAATGCAAGAGGTCATATCTCTCGCATATCTAAAAACTTTCATTTTATTTCTCACCTCGAAAAAGTTTCAATCCAATGTAAATATCTCTCTATTTGTTTCTTGTTCCTTTCTCCATCTAATTAAATATTTGCTGTCAGTTGGCTGAAGAGCGGGTTTCATGTACAGCTTACAGTCTCCTACCTCACATACGGATCTTGGGGGGATGAAATAACAACAAGGAAAAAAAGAAACATTGACGACTGTGCTGTGTACAGATATGAATGGTACACGATTTTTTAACGAACTCACCACAATATGTCCCCATTGATTACTATAGGTATCTATTACGTTTGTTCAATGGTGTAGCAAGTGTGATCATATGGCTGTTATGTTTATGCTATATTTTTATTTGTTCATTTTTTATAGTGTGGCGTAGATTTTAGAGGCACTTGAAAACGGACAGTTTCTGAAACTATTAACGCAAATTATGTAATTAAAAATCCAGTTTGCTGGAATCATATCATTTTTCAAACGGAATACATCGTGTATACCACATTGGGTCATGATGTAAGCTTTTTCATTATAATCAACTCTCTTCCCCCTGCTGTAAAGCAAACTAGTATAAGCCTTATTCATGCCTCATGTCCTCCAGTTTGTCTACCTTTATTAAGGTTGTATCATAATTAGCAGAAAGAACTGACACAGGTGAAAGTAAATGATAATACAGGGCGTTCATTTTAACTGAAGATATTGAAATATCTCGGAAACTACATATCGGATAAAAAAGCGATTACAATTCCAGTTTGGTTGTCTCGGAGGGGGCATCCAATGATATTACATTCTACCTTCCACCCCATCCCGTGCGTGGCGGGGGGGGGGGGGGGGGGGGGGTGGCAACTTTGAAATCGTCAATGGGAACCCCAGTCTTTTTATACCAGATTACGATTCTACGGCAAAATCTACATACGTTTTGTCTGAAGAATTTTCTTTGTTTATCCACAGACGGCGCTGTAGTCGGAGGAATAGAAATGTGGACACAAGCGTGATTTACGACATACTACTCAATGGCCCTTGAGTATCCAATGGCACGTGGGACCCCACTTCCATGCTATGAGAATAGGACGGGCTAGTATTTCATAACTTCTAATTGGAAAACTCCATTCGTAACGTCATATTTCCCCGACATATCGAGCAGGGGACTACTCGACACGCCACTGTGGTCGTGGCTCGAGGCGAACGCGACTCTACGTTTCCTGTTATAGTAAATGTTCAAACGTAGTACCACCATGTTTAATACACTTAGTAGTTCGCTTTTCAAGTGGCTGTACACAGGACAGAAGCATATCTGCGGAAATCTCTCCACAGGCGTTTCTGATGCGGTCGATCATGTCTTCACAGCCTGTTGGCACTTGCTGGTATACCTTATCTTTGAAATATTCCCACAGAAAGTAATCTGTCGACGTGAAATGCGGCGACCTATCGGGCCAATTAATAGGGCCACCTCTTCCGACTCACCGACCAGTGTAAACACGATCTAATACCTCCTGTCTTTCAACCGCGTAATACGCTGGGAAACCGTCATGTTGAAATCACATACGTTGTCAAACGTCCAGGGCGACATCCTGCAGTAGTAGCGGTAGTTCCTGTTCCAGAAACGTTCGATATTTGCGTCCATTCAACGTGCCGTCGATAACATACGGACCAATGAGCTCGTTCTCCATGCACCTGTCTCTGTTTTCTCTTTGAAACACCACCGGATTAATTCGTAAAACTTGGCAAGACGGTACGGTTCACTAACCCAGTTCTCCAACCATGTCGCCAAGAGTGTTCTACAGTTCAACTATTTTATTTAGTAATCATCAATAAACCCACAGTAGAAAGCGAAAGTACCCGCATCTATCAAGTTTTCCTTGGAAGAATGTGTGCCTCAATGAGATAATCACCTAGTACCTGTAACCACATATTTAGAGCGAAATTCTTCTGGTGCGGTGACTAATGAACAGCATGTGAATATACGTCACTTTAGAAACATCTATCACGAAAATTAAAATATCTTGGCGTGTGAATCCCGCTTCGTTTGAAAACAGAATGTTACCAGCTGCTGAATGACAACAGCCTGTTGTTGCATGCACAAAGCTACTCTATGAAGAAAGTACCTTTCACTGAGACACTAAACTCGTTGTACATGCTACGGATACACGATTTGTGACGTAAAATTCTTCATACGTTGGTGTGGCTTAGTACAGGCACGTGAGCATTTTTCTCTTTGATCACGTTCTGGAGAGGATTGTATTGTTTCCAAAACTAATCCTCAACTTGGGATGCAATTCATGCAGATCTTCTTACTACTCTATGTCAGTTGTGCAGCTTCCGCATTATCGGAGACGCTGTTGGAGACTTGCAAATGCACACCTTACTGGATGACATCCATCAGGGTATTTTTGTCAACTCAAAAGTCCAACTTCCGCTGCGTTGCCGTCAGCCATGCTATACGCGAAATACGTATTTCTGTAAGCGTCCATTGTACAACACTTGGCATAGAAAGGGCACTTTTTCGCTCTTCAGGCAAAGATGTTCCAGCCTTTATGGGATTTTCTGGTAGGCCAAATGCGCAGTCGTGATTTTCCTGTATAAAACATTTTTCTGTCTAGTATATGAAGGTGTGCTATCCCTAATTCCTTGAGATCTTCTCCTGCTGTACCAATATATTTTATTATTTTAATTTCAGCTTCCCTGCGGCTTTCAAAGAATTCTAGAACTTATCTAATTAATCTTTTTTCTTTATGTGGTCTTAATCTGTATGTTCCTTCCTCACTAAAATTTAGAACTACAGTATTCCTGATAACTTGTTGTTCTCTATTTTGGATTTTTTTCACAGCATCTCTTTCTATTTAAAATGAGTGTTTCAGCCTCATAAACACACTCTGGATTAATAACTGCGTTGTGCATTTTGAGACACTTTTTTGTTACAAAGACCTTTTGTAAATCTGAAAGCTGTTTCTATTTGTGGTAATGAATTTCCTGTCCAGTCTCTCTCGGGCCAGTCTCCTGAACGGTCTCACCTAAATTTTGGGGTGACAAGCTCTCTCTATTTCCTCCTATTTAGTTTTTAAAATTTTGGGTTCTAGGATGCCGCTAGACATGTATTATATTTTATTCAAATGATGTTTGGAGACGTACTCCTTTTCTGTTTCACAAATAACTGCAGTAGTTTTGAGGTCAACTTGTTGTTCTTTCAGAGTTTGGAAGAGAGACTTCCGGTCACCTGAGTGAGCTTTTCTGAAACCTACAAAGGTACAAACTACTTGCTTGTCATAAATTTTTTTTATGCTTGAGAATGAGTTTCAAAACTATAATTTGCTTTGGGCAAGATTTATTGGATCTGAAACCTGCTCGATATTCAAACTGATATGCTCGGTCGAGGAGCCACAGAGAGAGAATTTTGCATGAGACAGGAAGAAGGGAAATCCTACTATAATTATTAACGTCAATTGCGTTTCGGCTCTTACCTAGCAGTACTGTTTTCCAGTCATCAGGAATTTCTTCAGTTACTCAAAAGTTTTGCATGGGCAATGTGATATCTTCTAAAGCTTTTAGCTCAGCTGATTTCAGGAGTTCTCCAACAACTTTTCTTCACCAGGCGTTTTGTTGTAGCCTTTTAATTTACCTAACAATTATCTCTTCAGTTGGTGATTGTAAATCTTGAGTGATTATTAGAGAAATTTCTAGTGAAAATTTCACTGTCGGGTCAGATCAGTTGTTTTAAATATTCGTGAAGTTCTTTGCACTTTTCTGGACTCGAGAGGCAGTTGTCTCTGTTTTCATTCTTGAAACAGAGATTGTGCTGCTGGTATCCATTTAGCTTCGTTTTAAGTGTATTATAAAAAGTCCTAGTGTTGCCATTTCTGGATGTCTTCAATTTCACGTAGTTGTTTGTTCTCATACTGCTTTTTTGTTTGTTCTGAAACTTTTTTGCTAATTTCTAGAAACGTGTCACATGCACCTTTCTGTTTGTTACTGCTCGATGATTTGAATGACTTGTGTCGAGACGTCGAGATTTTACTGCCTCCTCATAATCTTCAATCCGTCAAGGGTATATTTTCCACCTTCGAATGACAATATTATTTTGATCAGTTCTGGTAAACTTTTGTTTCAGTTGTTCTCAGTCTTGTGATTGCGTTTTGTCGAGCTTGTTTGCTAATAGTACTTACTGGATTATACTATTATAAAATTTAGGAATTACTGACATCCTTTTGCTGCATTTATGGGGTTCTAAATTTAGTTTCAATCTGGCAGAACCACGCTCAGTAAGTGAATTCATCGAAAACTGTAGACACTGTGAGAATTTCGAAAAAATGGTTGGGACGTACTGTTAATTGTCCAACAGCACAGCTTCTACTGGATTTGTCCCATTTCTAATCTATCTGCCATGCTTCCGAAGCGCGTGGGTAATGACTTGAATTCGAGTTTTGACTCAGCAGGATGCGTTTTTTGAACCTTCTCGTTTTTCGTGAGTCATCTGCTGACACTTCGGTTGACATTGTTGTTGCGGGGGAGGGCGGTTACCGCAGCAACGCTGTGCAGTCTACGTAGAGGCGGCAGCTATACAGGAAGCCGCACACGTGACATGATGTTAGCAACGCGGCGTGTGTGTTGCTTGTACATGTCAGAGTGTCGTGTTCAGCCCAGAGACATCAGTTCAACACTCTACGATACCCGTCGCTGGCAGCATGTTAAGGTGAGTGGTTATTTCATAAAATTAGCGGAAGGTGGAGACAGTATTTAGGTATAGTCACACCGATGAATCCCGCTACAGAGATGACGTCATTATCGTGAAAATTTGTGTTATGTTGGTGCGTTTTACGGTATAAATCAAGAGTCAATTTGCCCAGCGAAATAGTTCCCTTTATGCAGTTATTGAAGTAGTTTATTTTCCATGTATCGTTTAAATGGATTACCTGTAATCATTTTATGTAAGGAAAAGAAATCCTGTCATGCAGTTACTATGTGCATTCATTTTCTAAACTGTTTCAAAGTAATCCAACTTCGTTGCAACTCAGTCACTTTCTTTCTTACTATTCGGCGCGTAATTTGGGTGTAATATTATATTCAGAAATGACCGTGTAGCTCATCGAATTTCGGAATTTGTGATTATCTATCAGTGATTTCTCATATACATGCATTCAATTATCCTTTAACATTTTCAAACGCGCTTGTACGTTATCATTCTTATCAATGAAACATTATTATTCTGATATGACACTTTTACGCTCTTACAAGGATAACAGCTACATTTTTTAGTTCGAATATGCAACTATTATGAATTGAGTCTGGTTCCCAAAATAAGTACAAAAAATGGTTCAAATGGCTCTGAGCACTATGGGACTTAATATCTGAGGTCATCATTACCCTAGACGTAGAACTACTTAAACCTAACTAACCTAAGGACATCCATGCCCGAGGCGGGATTCGAACCTGCGACCGTAGCAGCAGCGCGGTTCCAGACTGAAGCTCCTAGAACCGCTCGGCCACAATGGGCGGCCCCATAATAACTACAAAGAAGAGTTCAGTGATGGAGTTCCTTCTCTTTATACAAATAATGATTACATCTGTTGGCACAACACGTTTAACAAAACTGGATAAGGTGGAATTTCACACCGCTATAAAATCGTTTTTTTTGGAAGTTTTCATCAAGGAATTTTTTTTTTTCCAAACTTGTTAAAGTTTAATTCTGAACGTTCTGTTTTTTTCGTCTTTCTTACAGCTAGATTTTTGATTTAACAACACACTGGTCCATACTTACGTTTCTCCCCCTATATCTTTACGTTTCTGTCAACCTTGAAGCTAGATTTTTAGTAACTATTGTGTAAACAATTAACAGATCTGTAACCGCTGAAGACTATCAGGCTCTAAGTTTTAATCCATTATTGTTAATCGTGTCTTCACTGTTCTTGTCGATCAACTGATGAAAGGGTTCTTTACCTACTCTTGTATTTAAGCCTCCTGCTAAAGCGATATGGTCAGTGTTCTTTACTGTGGTGCATAGATTCCTATAAATGTTAGATTCAAATTTCAGTCTCACTGTGATGATCCTTTAGTTTACCGGTGCGTACTGTCATGTTAACTTACTATTTTTTGTCTGCTACCACTCTAGTACATGCTCTTTGCTCAAGGGGCTACCAAACTGAATAACGCAAGGTAATCTCCTAGATGTTTAGTAAATTTTAATTTCGTTTGGATTTCTGTAATCACTGGTATATTGCTATTATTGTTCTTTGAGTATTTTGTTAAGCACCGTCTGCTTTGTCCACAGGCCCTATACATTCCGTATGACTACAGTCTGCTGTTTTTAATCTCTTCCTTTCCTCGTCGTCGTTCGTGATTTCCGATTTTTATCCAAGACTTATTTTAAGGCTTGTAATTGTGAAGAATTTTACATCGATAGATTACCAGTCTTACAGAACTACGCACAATATGACGGCCAGGATATGTGTTACAGGTTTGGTCCCCTAGGAAGGTTGGGTTCATCAAACCTGAAGAGCCTTGCTCCCCTCGGAAGATAAGCCTAGAGAATGAAAATGAAAGACACCCTCGGACCTGGTAGCTTAATTCCGACGGGGTTGAGAAACTGAGAGTTTTCCAATAGAGGCCAAAAGGAAAGAAAACAGAGGTATGACGCAAGTAAGTTGAAGCAGTGTCAGCCTTAGTTAAGGTCCCATGCGTGTGCCGCCCACATATTACGAAGACGGGAGCCTACTAAGTGGTCTGCTCTTTCTCTGATGTTTCACCTGTTAACGGATCTGGCGTGGGTGACCCTGTCAGAAGCATAGCTCTCGTCAGCAGAGCTGTGTGGATCAGTGAAAAATACATACTTTCTGACCACGTTAAGTTGGTAGTCCAAGAAAGTTGGTAGTCCAAGAAGGAAAATGAAAGAAACACAAACAAAACTATTAAGGTGCCTCTGCGTCAAGAAGAGAATTTCTGAAATCTATATCAGTGCACGTTAACTTAACTACTTCAACACCTGCCGTCAGTGTGGAGCGCTGAAGAATGGGCAAGTATTAAAACCATAATAACACAATCAAAATATCCACGGGTGTACTGCCGGTCTACAGTGTCCAACGGGCACAATATTTCGGCGATCATACATGTCGCCATCGTCAGGTGAACTGACGGACTGAGCTCCTGTGAACGTGCCGGCACGGAGATCCGTACGCTATGGCTGCTCAGAGGGAACTGGGTTCGATCGCGGCGGCGGCCGATTTCAATACCCTCCGCCCGCGGCGCGCTCCCTCAGCTGTTCGCGCCCCGCGCCACGGTCGCGCGGTGGAACAGATTGCGACGACGTCTGAGATGACGTCGGAGTGATGGCTGCGTCCGCTGTGGTCGTCACAGCTACACGTTTGCTCGATTTACTCTTGATTAACCCAATCGCTGGTTCCCAAGCCTTGCTAAGATTACAGCCACAGTCACGGTTTATGAGGTCGTCATTGGTGCGAATTTCGATGGCCTCTCTAACACCGCTGTCCCAGTATCTCGACGTCTGTACCAGAATCCTCGTGCGTTCATACTCCATAGCGCGATTTTCCGACAAACAGTGTTCAGCGACCGCCGACTTGCTCAGATACATCAGTCGAGTGTGCCTCTGGTGCCCACGGCATCGATCCTCGACGATACGCATCGTCTGACCAACATACGACTTGCCACATTGACACGGAATCTGGTACACGCCGGCCTTCCTCAAACCGAGGTCGTCTTTGGCGCTCCCCACCAGTGCACGAGTTTTATTCGGAGGACAAAACACAGTTCCGACCCGCTGTTTCTTCAAATTGCGGGCGATTTTCCCCGAGAGTGCGCCTGTATATGGAATAAACGCAGTGCCTACCTCCTCCCTCGTGATTTCATCCATCTCCACTGGATGTGCTGTAGTGGTTGGGCGGAGAGTACGTTGAACCTGCCACACTGAGTACCCATTTTTTCGGAATACAGTTCTCAGGTGTTCCAATTCCTGGGGTAGACTCTCTGCGTCAGAGATAGTGCGCGCAGTATGTAATATAGTTTTAAGTACTCCATTCCTCTGTGAAAGGTGGTGGCAGCTGTCTGCGTGCAAATATAAATCAGTGTTCGTTGTCTTCCGATACACCCCATGACCGAGGATGCCGTCAGCCCTTCTCTTGAATTCTCTAGTGAATTTGATGTTGGGGTGTATGGAGTTTAGATGTGTAAGGAAGCCAAGTAGTTTATCCATACCATGTGGCCAGATGACGAACGTATCGTCCACGTAACGGAAAAAGCAAGTAGGTCTCCATTCGGATGACGACAGGGCTTCCTCCTTGAAGTTCTCCATGTACAAATTCGCTACCACCGGTGAGAGTGGGCTACCCATGGCGACTCCCTCCGTTTGCTCGTAGTATTCTCCATTAAAAAGAAAATACGTGGAAGTCAAAACATGCCTAAAAAGTTCAGTGGTCTTCTCGTCAAACTTCTGACTAATCAATTTTAGTGACTCTCGCAGGGGTACCCTCGTAAACAAGGAAACGACGTCAAAACTCACCATGATGTCTGACTCATCCAACCTGAAGTTATCAAGGCGTTTAACAAAATCCACGGACAATCATGTCTAGTTTTGATAAACTTGTGCCTAGTCAGGCTGTGGGAGATTTGAAAACATTTTTTAAAGCTAAGCTTAATATAGTGAAAGCTAATTTAAAAATAAAATTTCAATAAGAACTGTTTGCAATTAGGTGTTCTACCGTAGTACGCAAGGATAAAGATAAATAACAGCAGTATCTCAGCCACAAAAGTTAAGAAGAGAGCAGAACAGTCATGCATAAGACAGGAGATCAAATCAGGGTACATCGAGAAAGACAAACTAAATAACCTTGCGTACGATTTACATATGAAGTTAGGTAACCTTATTGTCGCCACTGCAGTTTAGACAAATTGAGTATGAGATTGAAGCGAGAATCCAGGTACATAGGAACGAAATCATAAAAAGACACAATAAGAAAATTACTAATCTGTGTAGAGCAATAGCAAAGGCAGAGAGGGAAACAGATAAAACACAGTATGTGCATAAGTTTTATGACAGAACCGTTAACCTAACAGGTATTGTCTTTTCTAATGAAGAGCAGAAGCTTTTGGATAAGGGGCTTAAGCATAACCCGCGAAAGAACTTGCAAGGTCAAGACATCAAGAGAATGATCGCAGAAGTTAAGGTAGCATGTAGGGACGCTAAGTTAACTAAATTCCAGGAGACATGTATCGCCATCAAAGCCAAAGAGGCAACTGAATGCCAGAAAACATTACATAACGGTAAATATAGTGAGATGAGGTTAGTGAAAGAAATTAACTTAAAAATAGATTCTAACAACGCAATCGTGATTAAGTCAGATAAGGGCAGTACCTCAGTTGTGATTTACGAAAAGGACTATATAAATAAGATAATGCAGTTTTTTTTTCAAGAAAATGGAATTAAAGAAGTCAAAAAAGATTTAATAAAGAAGTTTCGGACAGATTTAAAGGCAAGGATAGAAGCAATACAATTTTTATTCACTCCAAATGAAAAAGCTAGATTAGTAAAGATGAATCCAAGAACACCAGAAGCAAGAGCGCAAATAAAATTGCGCAAGGAGAACAAACCTATGCGTGTTATTTGTAATGGGATGGAAGCCGTTAACAGGCTCTTGAATAGGGCTTTGTACCGTAACGTAAAATCTGCGTATAAATACCAACAAGTTTACAACGTAAAAAATAGTGTGTGTTTCGCGAACGAAGTGAAGGAAATTGCAATTCCAGAGGATGCAGTCCTAGCCTCATTGGACGTCGTGAACTTCTACACTAATATACCAATACCGGAAACTTTGCAAATTATAAGGAAAAACCTGATAAAAAATAGGTCAATGAGAAAGGGTGAAATCGTTGAACTCGTAGATATGCTAGAGTTCACATTGAGTTTTAATAGTTTCATCTTTAACGATAAAGTTTTTGTTCAAGATGAAGGTTTAGCTATGGGAAACAGTCTATCAGCCATTTTAGCTGAAATTTTTATGAATGACTCTGAGAACAAAGTTTTCAGCTCTTTTCCAGAAATTAAGGAGACGTTAATTTATTACAGACGGTATGTTGACGACACTATTTTATTATTCAAAGGGAAAAAAGAAGACGTATAGGAAATGACTAAAGTTTTAAACGAGCAGCATCCAAAAATTGAATTCACACTAGAAATGGAAAATAATGGGGCGATTAACTATTTATATTTGACCATCAGAAAGGAGGGAGGCAGGCACGTTTTCGGCGTCTATAGAAAAGACACTTGCTCCGACAACTTCATAATAGCAACGTCGCACCACCCGGCACAGCATAAAAGAGCGTACCTTCATGCAATGTGCAACAGAGCCCTCAGATTGCCACTAAAGGAAGATGAGTTGCAGAAAGAACTAGGTATTATTAAGCAAGTAGCAGCAGCTAGTGGATACAGGACACAAGATGTTACACGTATGTTTAACAAGATCAAAAACAAATCCGCGGGCATCAGTAGCCATTCTAGGAAAATTAAAGTTAAGAATAAGTTTGTCATCCTGACATACAAAGGGCGTGTGTCGGAAAGAATTGCTAAATGCTTTCCAAAAAACATCGCAGTGTCATTTCAGAATGAAGGGCAAATGACACATAGACTAAGACATAAACCAGCAACGACAAAACAAATGAAATACAATAATTCCGGAGTATATAAGATCAAATGTGCTGAATGTGACAGTTATTATATAGGACAAACAGGGCGGAATTTTGAAATTCGATACAGGCAACATTGCAGTCATAGCAATCGAACAGCATATGGAGCACATGTAAAAGAGAGTAGACATGAGGTGAGTAATATAAATGAACAAATGGAGATGCTACATAAAGCCCCAAAAAGTCTCTATCTCAACGTGCTCGAAGATGTTGAAATATACGCTCATCAAAGAAAAACCCAGGCCTACTACTTAATGAGCAAAGTGATTTTATGCACAGGAATTATTATGAGATTTTTAAAGACCTGTTTTAGGCTCAGCCTTGAATGCAACAGCACACCCCAGTAAGAAACAACTACAGCGAAACGGCCCTCAGCGTACTGGCGGCGAGGTGAATTGGGCGCGGCGGAGGAGGACTCGGCGTGGCGTTGTATATGTTCTTGACGTAGGGAAATCCACTCCACCACCAATCAAAACAAAGGAGAGGAAACGCACAATTTCGAAAGAATATCTACATTTTAATTATATTTTATGTTTCTTTATAATGAAATTTTAAATTAGTGTACTGGTGATATTTCACTTCTTCGGCTTGGATTGAGTGATGATGCGGTCTCGGTTTTGCAGAAAGGTCTCAACTTCGTTCCCACCACCAAGTTCACTCCGGTCGCAGAAATTGTTAGTGCTGTTGAACAGGTTGCAGCTCGACTTCCGCCTGAATCAGCTGAGGAAATACGTCGTGAAACTTGTCGTGCGTTGACGAAATCCAAGCCGATGAAGTCAAATATCACCAGAAAACTGAGGGCGGCCATTCGTGATCTGAGGGAGCGCTCTGAAATTGTTGTCTTACCGGCTGACAAAGGCAATGCTACAGTTGTTGTCTCCCATAAGGACTACACTGATAAGATGCAGAGCCTGCTAAATGACGATTCCTACCGGAAGATCAACGTTGACCCTACAAAGAAGGTGGAGAACAAGACGAGGTCGCTTCTCAAGGACGCAGATTTACCGGAGAGTGACGCTAAGAAATTGTTACCCCAAGGTCCGGTACCACCTAGACTATATGGACTCCCAAAGGTTCACAAAGAGGGGGTACCGTTACGCCCCATTGTCAGCAACATCAGGGCACCTACATATTTGTTGGCCAAATACCTGACGGGAATATTAAGTCCTTCTGTGGGTAAATGCCCTCATCACATCCGTAATTCCGTGGATTTTGTTAAACGCCTTGATAGCTTCAGGTTGGATGAGTCAGATATCATGGTGAGTTTTGACGTCGCTTCCTTGTTTACGAGGGTACCCCTGCGAGAGTCACTAGAATTGATTAGTCAGAAGTTTGAAAGGAAGACCACTGAACTTTTTAGGCATGTCTTGACTTCCACGTATTTCTTTTTAATGGAGAATACTACGAACAAACGGAGGGAGTCGCCATGGGTAGCCCACTCTCACCGGTGGTAGCGAATTTGTACATGGAGAACTTCGAGGAGGAAGCCCTGTCGTCATCCGAATGGAAACCTACTTGCTTTTTCCGTTACGTGGACGACACGTTCGTCATCTGGTCACATGGTATGGATAACCTCCTTGACTTCCTTACACATCTAAACTCCATACACCCCAACATCAAATTCACTATGCAGACTGAAACGGAGGATAAATTACCTTACCTTGACGTTTTGGTCAAGAGAAGGGCTGACGCCACCCTAGGTCATGGGGTGTATCGGAAGACAGCGCACACTGACTTGTATTTGCACACAGACAGCTACCACCACTCTTCACAGAAGAATGGGGTACTTAAAACTCTAGTACATAGGGCGCGCACTATCTCTGACGCAGAGAGTCTACCCCAGGAATTGGAACATCCGAGAACTGTATTTCGAAAAAATGAGTACTCAGAGTGGCAGATTCAACGTGCTCTCCGCCCAACACTACAGCACAACCTGTGGAGATGGATGAAATCACGAGGGAGAAGGTAGGCACTGCGTTTATTCCATATACAGGCGCACTCTCGGGGAAAATCGCCCTCATTTTGTAGAAACCCCGGGTCGGAACTGTGTTTTGTCCTCCGAATAAAACTCGTGCACTGGTGGGGAGCGCCAAAGATGACCTCGGTTTGAGGAAGGCCGGCGTGTACCAGATTCCGTGTCAGTGTGGCAAGTCGTATATTGGTCAGACGATGCGTACCGTCGAGGATCGATGCCGTGGGCACCAGAGGCACACTCGCTGATGTATTTGAGCAAGTCGGCGGTCGCTGAACGCTGTTTGTCGGAAAATCGCGCTATGGAGTATGAACGCACGAGGATTCTGGTACAGACGTCGAGATACAGGGACAGCGTTGTTAGAGAGGCCAATGAAATTCGCACCAATTACGACCTCATAAACCGTGGCGGTGGCTGTAATCTCAGCAAGGCTTGGGAACCAGCGATTGGGTTAATCAAGAGTAAATCGAGCAAACGTGTAGTTGTGACGACCACGGCGGACGCAGCCATCACTCCGACGTCATCTCAGACGCCGTCGCAATCTGTTCCACCGCGCGACCGTGGCGCGGGGCGCGGACAGTGGAGGTAGCGCGCCGCGGGCGGAGGGTATTGAAATCGGCCGCCGCCGCGACCGAACCCAGTTCCCTCTGAGCAGCCATAGCGTACGGATCTCCGTGCCGGCACGTTCATAGGAGCTCAGTCCGTCAATTCACCTGCTGATGGCGACATGTATGATCGCCGAAATATTGTGCCCGTTGGACACTGTAGACCGGCAGTACACCCGCGGATATTCTGATTATCAAATACGCCGGGAGAAACTCAAGAATCATATAATAACACAGGTCACGAAAGAAGTGCTAGGTGTAAAATCCGAAACGATTCGAAAATGGGGGGGCCTAAATTCGGAACAAAGAGATATAAGAAGCCAGAAACAGAAACAAACCGAGGAAGCTGAAGAAAAACATGATAAAATCAGAAATGAAACAAAATTCAGAAACAAGACACGGATCTTCAGGGAATATTTTCACAAGCTTATTTGAAGATTAGATACACGATAGACAGGAAATAAGTCATAAAATGATTATATAGCTAAGAAGAGCGGATCAAGATACTGAAGGTATAATTATCAGTCATTCAGAAGACTGAATAAATCACTATAAGCCATTGTGGTAAAATCCGGATGCAGAATAGCCAAGGAAGGAAAAGCCATGGAGAGACAAACCTAGCGCAATTGACAGCTTTTTAACAAGCATTAAAGAAAATAAAAAATAGAAAAACTCCTTGATATTTGTATGAAATTTTTTATATAAAATACCAAAATGAAAATAGTTATTGGCAATGTTCTGATATCAGAAATAGAGATAAACCAGGGAGCAAGCCAAGGCTGTAATATATCACTTACACTGTGAAACACACACATTGACGACATAATCAGAGAATGGATGAGGGTAGATTACCTCAAGGTAAAAGACTGAGAGACAAATAAGTTTCTAATACTCCACTATTGATGAAGACCAGGCGAACATACAGAATAGTGAGGACAAATTACAAACAGTGGAACATATATTGAACAATATAGTCCTAAATTATAACAATATCCTTTTTAGTAAAATACCCCATTGGGACAAGATAATCATCAATAACATAATATTAGAACAGGTGTCCCATTTCCAGTATCTAGGATATGACTTAACTTTTGAAGAAGAGAATGACGTAAATAACAATGTTAACACCAATTATCATATCTGTGACATAAGATGAAAATCATTATAGGGTAATACTAGAAAAGAAATGCAGCTGAAATTATAGATTCATGACTGTACCCACAGCACTGCATGGAGCAGAAAGTTGTAGATGAAGGTAAAAAGTTCTAGGACAACTAGGAACATCAGAATTGAAGTTCCCTAGAACATGGAAAGGGTGCACGAGGGAAGACAAAATAAGAAATGAAGAAATAAGGAAATAACTGGCGGTAAGTCATTAACTGAAGAAGTAATGCCGGTCGGCGTGGCCGAGCGGTTCTAGCCGCTACAGTCTGGAACCGCGCGGCCGCTACGGTCGTAGGCTCGAATCCTGCCTCGGGCATGGATGTGTGTGATATCCTTAGGTTAGTTAGGTTTAAGTAGTTCTAAGTTCTAGGGGACTGATGACCTTAGAAGTTAAGTCCCATAGTGCTCACAGCCATTTGAACCATTTGAAAAACTAATCCAACGCAGTTAGGGTTCGAAAGGGACGTTATTACGTTTCTCAGCTCAGAGAATGCCTTTACAGGAAATAGTCTTATTGGAAGAAGCAGGGTGGGAAATGCTAGGTGGAAACAATGAGATCCAAGGAGACCATAAGGCCTAATTCTGCTTCAGCAGCAGAAGAAGAAGACTGAATCTTCCCCATTATTTTAAAAAATAACTTGTGAGTAAACGAATTAGGGAATACCTGCTGTATAGCAGAGAAAGCTCTGGTGTCGTCACACCGAAAGACGTAATTCGGCACTTCACATGCCCGAGATGTCACGTATTTTGTTTTTGCTGTTAGCGAAGGAAGGATAAGACATGTGGCGTCAGAACGTTTTATAGCGCCGAAGTAACAGATTACCGAATGTTATCTCCGAGATTGCTAGGAAATTGGACTTTTCATGTGTCTAGTTGTATCGCGAGTATCTCTATTCAAGGAAAACTTCCGTGAACTCCAGAATGAGATTTTCACTCTGCACTGATATGAAACTTCCTGGCAGATTAAAACTGTGTGCCGGACCGAGACTCGAACTCGTGACCTTTGGCCTTTCGCGGGCAAGTGCTGTACCATCTGAGCTACCCAAGCACCACTCCTGCCCTGTTCTCACAGCTTTACTTCTGCCAGTACCTCGTCTCCTACCTTCCAAACTTTACAGAAGCTCTCCTGCGAACCTTGCAGAATTCTGAGGATGGGGCGTGAGTCGTGCTTGGATAGCTAAGATGGTAGAGCACTTGGCCGCGAAAGGCCAAAGATCTTTTAATGCGCGACACACGGTACGGAGATTAGCAGGAACAGGTTCACTGGGCGTACGGAGCATGGACAAAGGACACCCGTGGAGCAGTGGAGGAAGAGGCGAGTCTTTCATCGTCTCTCTCTGGCAAATTATATCACATATCTACATTTACACTCTGCAACCCGACTGACGGTGTGTGACAGAGGCTGCTTCGTGTATCTCTGCTAATTCCTCACTTTTCCAATTACAGTCGCGAATGGTGCATTGGCTGATCGATTGTTGGTATGCTATCGTATGAGCTCAGATCTGTATAATTTTATCTTCTCGGCCTTCTCGCGAGATAAAGGAAGGAAGGTGCTAATGTATTTGTTGAGTCTTCTACGAGCGGAAACTCTCGCGACCTTAACAGTAAATCACAACGTAGTGCACAGCTCGTCTCCTGTAGCGTCCATCGATGGATTTGGCTGATTATTCACGCGACACTCCCGCGCCTGGTAAAAGAACATAATTCGAAACGTGCTGATGTTCTTTGAATCTTGTCTCTTTTATCTATCAATACTGTCTGCTGCTGGTCCCAGACACATGAGCAGTATCGAAATAACGGTCGAACGAGGATTTAGCAAGGTATCTCCTTAATTGGTGGATTACACTAGCTGAGCAGTCTTGCAGTGAGCTCATTTTGGAATCTGCGCTTCGTACGATTAATTATATGTGGTAGTTCCAGTTTAAATCGCTTTGTACACATTCTCCCAGATATTTGATAGATGCGACTGCATCCAGTGATTGTTCGGCTATCGTGTAACCATACGATGACAGTTGTTCACCTACAGCACAGTCCGCCCCTGGTAGCTGAGCTGTCAGCGCGACGGAATGTCATGCTTAACGGCCCGGGTTCGATTTCTGGCTGGGTCGGAGATTTTCTCCGCTCAGGGACTGGGTGTTGTGCTGTCCTTATTATCATTTCATCCTCCTCGACACGCAAGTCGCCGAAGTGGCGTCAACTCGAAAGACGCACTAGGCGGTCTACCCGACAGGAGGCCATAGCCACACGGCATTTCCATTTACCTACAGCATTCCACAAGTGGGTCCTGTACCTTTACATACACAATATACAACGGCATCATTCTCGAATTATCTCATAATTGACTGAGGGACGCTCTACTGACACGAAGATATTTTTATGGCGCCTTAGATCGTCCGAAAATTATTTTAGTACAAACATCTTGTAACGTTTGGTGTAACTGCGGGTGTTGTGTTATATAAGTTCATCAAGATTACAATAAAGCTAGTTACTTATTATTAATGTAACATGAGGTTTTATTTAAGTACTGCTTTTCCCAGCTACTGATCGTTATTTTGTTAAAGATATCTCCACCTGAGAAAGTGTAGTAATGTTGTCTGTCATGCAGTGTAAATGTCACTAAGTTCATTCACAAAAGTAGTAATTTATGACCAGAAAACAAGCTAAACGTATGATACGTAATCTGAACTAAAAAAGAGTAACGATTTTCAGTAATTTCAGTGCTGTTGTTTAAAACTCTTGGCTAGTTGCAGATCGTTTATCGAATGTAACGCTACTGTTATTCGAGGTGGCAACACAGTTCTTTAAGCAAAATGAACAGTTTTGTCACACAATATCATAAGTACACAACACTAAAGTATTTTCCTGACAAAATATTTCATAAAAGTTGTTACGCGATAACGAGGCTTCATACATCAGCAGATAAGAATTTATGTGTAAGACGCTGTTTGCAGTCATAGAAGTTCAATGTATTCACAGTCTAACTGGAATTTGTTATCTCAGAGTGGGTACTCGGCCACCAATACACAATTATTGTCGCAATTATAACCAACAACATTTATTTCTGTATAGAAAATCAGTTTAAAACTGCCGCTGCAATATTTCACTAACATGGTGGGTAACATAAACAAACACTTATCTATTCTGGTTTAAGTTGTGTTTTATTCACTACATGCATTCACATTTGCAAATATTTCTCCATGTTAATGGCTTAATATTCACCATTTACTAATAAACCGAGCTGTAGATCAATAGCGCTAATGGCTGCGCTCCTTTGTAGCTGAGCAGAAAACTTAACATTTGTATAGGACGAGAATTACAATGAAATAATACTTCAAACAAACAAGATTCATTTCAATAACAGATAAACCCCATTTTCAAATATTGGTTAGCAACATAATATAGTTTTTTCAGACCTCTGTGTTACGAGACAGCAGTCACATCCTATCAGTACAACAGTTCGAACAAGAAGAAGGATTCTTCTATAGATAACAAAATATTGTGATTTTCATGATCCTTTTACATGTATATTGTCTGAGATACATTTTTTTAAATATTAAATTATGTCGTTGACAATAATTATTTATTACTTTGTTAACTACTAAGTCCCTTATACTAATATTACCAGAACAATGCTGTCGTGAATATTATTTTGAATGAAGTGTAGGCGTGGATATTACAGTCTCAAGCGTCTTACTACCACTCCCACGTTATTCTTCGTACTTGAGCCATAATGGGTACGTCTCCATAGTCCTTACAATGCCTCGTGCAGCCCATGCCACGTGGTTTCTTCTACGTTAGCAGACGAGAAAAGGGATGTATAGTTGGTCATATAGATGTCTACAATTCCGTTGCTCATGAATGAAATATGGTTCGCAATGCTGACGAGGTTTTTTGTTCAGGACAGCTGCAGGCAACGGGAAAAAAACAGAGAGGACTGCTTCAGGTAAACTAAATTAGGTTTCAAACAAGATTATTCTGTAACAGACTTTGCTCTTTTATTCATTTATATCAATATACTTCAACTGAATGTAAAGTGAGTTAAATGTGCGTCATTGTCCGTGAAACATTGTATTTTACCATTTGTTTGTTACCTTCTACTTGATTAATGCTTAATAATTATTATACTGTTATAGCTAGTATCCATGTTTCCTGACCCCAAAAATATGAGCAAAGCCACCTGTGTAACTTAAACGATTCAGACAACTAAATTAAAAAAGAAAGAAAAACAAATATAACTTTGTCTGCAAAGGCGCAGATGTTATATCACCTTACACACCTTTCACTCTATATCAAACAGCTGAAAATTGAACGATATGTCTTGTCAGTCGTCAGATTACAGTATCGAAAAGCTGAAAAATATAAATGACTGCAACGCAGAAATGGACATTACGAACGCCAACTCGTCCAAACAGGTAACGCATTTCCGTCCATCAATCATCCTGTGTCGGCAAGTTCGTGATGATGTGAAAGCTCACCTTTCAGTCCAAAACAAGCTCTATCGCCCCATCATATATCAGTTTCCTTTACCGTCTCATTACTTCACATTGTAGCTAAGACCTGCAAATACAGGGTGAGTCTATATGTATAATTGTAGCTGAAAAGTTTGTGCGACAATAATATGACGTTGGTTTTTTGTTGCTAGGTAGGTTCGCATCAGAGGTGAACTTTTTTTTGTTTTTTAATGGTATGCTGTAGTTTGGTACTTATTTTCAGATAGCGGCTATCGAGACGAATTCAAGGTCTTTGAAGGTCTATGGTCAAAATGGTGGCTTGAACATCCGTTGACAGAAGGTGTTCGAAGTGATAACGACTGGTATCAGTGCAATGCTTCAATATTCTTATCATGGATTGAGTGGTATTCCTTATCACTTCAGCACGTATCAAGGCACGTGCTCTGACAATTCTCTCTCGTATATCGTGCAAATAGTAAATATTCGCCGAATAAGGCGTATCCATCTAACGTGCCATTGACATGTAAACACTATTCGACGGTTTCACAATACAACACTAACTGGGGCGGTAAGACTAGTATCGTCAACTAAAACGAATGTGAATGATGTATTCCTTCTAAAAACAACTCGATATGCTTCTCATTTGCGGAGAATGCCAACGAAATTCAGTGAGAGCTAGAGACTTATACGCTGAAAGAAATCCTCAACGCTGCAGAGTGAAAATCTCATACTGAATCCTCAACGTACTCACCCTACACATCGTACATTTAAATATGTGTATGATAAATTGAGAACAACTGGATCTTTAACGCTTCGGAAACATATCCAGCAAAGGAAAGTTACTAACGAGGAAACGGTAATTAATACTCTTGCCACTGTTGTTCGAGATCCTTGTGTTAGCTCACTTCAAATCGCAAGGGAATCCGGCATGTACCAGAGTAGTGTTGTTTGTGTACTGCAACGCCATAAATGCCTTCCTTTCCATACCATCTCCACCAAGAATTAAATGGTACGGATTGTATGTGTCGTATTGAATTCTGATTCAGAGGAACGACACATTTATTAATTTGATTTTATTTACTGACGAGGCTACATTCACGAACCATGGAAATGTTAATTTGAATAACATGCATTATTCGGCAACTGAAAATCCATATTGGCTACGGCAAGTTGCACACCAAAAACCGTGGTCGGTGAATTATAGGCCCCTATTTCATCGAAGGAAGTGTTAATGGTAGGAAGTACACCAGATTCCTGCAAGAAACATTGGGTTTGTTATTGGAAGACATACCTTTAGAAACAAGGAACAGAATGTGGTATTAACACACGATGGGCGTCCGGCACATTTTTCGCTGATGGCTAGAAATGAGTTGCAGAGAAAATTCCCAGATGGATTGCACACGGAGGAGATGTCTCCTGGCCGGCTCGTTCGCCAGATTTGATACCTCTGGATTTTTTCTTGTGGGCATTCGTAAAAGACAATGTTTATAAAGTCGTTCCAGATACACCTGAAGATATACGAGAGAGAATTGTCAGTGCATCTGCTTCGATAAGTGCCGAAGTGATAAGGAATACCACTCAATCCCTGATAAGAAGGTTGCAGCACTGCATTGATACTAATGGCCATCGCTTCGAACACCTTCTGTAAATGGATGTTCATCCCACCTTCGTGACCTTCGTTGACCTTCAAAGACCTTCGTCTCGATAGCCGCTATCAGAAAATAAGTAGCAAACATAGCATTCCATTTAAAGAAACAAAGTTGACCTTCAAATGTCTGAAGCAGTCCCACCTAGCAGCAAACAACCAACGTCATTTTATGGGTCCCGTTGCCCACGCAACTTTTGTCCCACAAACTTTTCAGCAGATACTATCATACTTTCGGAGTTATTCTCGCTGGCAATAGTTAGTGACTCACCCCTTAGAGCCCTACTGTGGTACAACATTGGTACTGCGTTTCAGCGTGTAGAATTTCGATAACTCAAGTTGTAACTTTCTCAAATAAGTAGTAATCTCGTGGAGTTTCGAGAAACTCAGCCCTTGGCTCGTTAGCGTATCACCTTTGTACACCCTTACCTACCCTCTCGAAACCGTGGGAAGAAACGTAGGGCTTATTATGCATCGCGTGGTGCCTCCTGTAGCGGGGGTTAGGGCCTCGTCATAAACAAATCACAGATAATTTGTTCTAAGAAAGGAAACTAGCCTGCTCATAAGCTAGGTAACCCGTATCATACTTATTACAGATGAAGGCCTGTTCTGGCCAAAGTGCATCACAAACATCTTTAATTCTTGTTACTACATTTTGTTTGCACATCTTCTGGAAAAGCATGTGGAGGGAGATTTCAATTTTTTTTTTTTTTTTTTTTTGTCTTCGAAACCCATACTTTCACAGAGCACAATATTAACTGCAAATATTTTTCAAACGCCTTTCGGTGACAATATTATTTTTCGCACTGCGACTTATAGCTAGTTGATTAAGAGTCAAGTAGGTTTGACTGTCCAGATTTGATCGGTTGGTGATCACTGGGACCCTGAAAGTATGTCTGAACACTTCTGACAGGACTCATGTATCTGTTTTCATTTCCTTTGTACATAATCATATAAGACGTCCTTATCGTCATCGGTTTCGACCAGACACAACGCATGTGTGACGGCCAGACACTGAAACTTCCGTGTATGACGGGAAACGGTCACTATTAGAAACGTCTTCTGCGATTGTGTCCAAAAGACATTTGGACAGAACGTTGTTTTTCCATAAGCGGTAAGACTACTGGTTGGTAACTAAATCATAAATCAAACATACTTATTTCGAGAAAGTGGCAAAAACATTACTCAGAAGTTTGAACTAATTATGTTACCCTAATATCAGCATTTGATCTATTCTGTACTTTCGTTAATGAGATCAGAGAGTATATTTTGAATACAATTTAGCAACTGACAAATAAATGAGTACAAAATTTCACGTAGCTGTTATCGATGGATATTTTAGGGTGTGCCTTGACAACCTCAGATCTTCTTTCCACTCCATGTTAAACATATTTACTATCATTATGGTCTTCAAATGGCCACACACTTACAATAGCCCTAGCCCTAGCCCTAGCCCTAGTGCCACAGGTAAAAAATATCAGTACCACGTTTACATGAAAGTCTCATTCCGCTGACATTATTCCCATAAAGTGCTGCATGAAGCAAAGTGCTGCATGAAGTCGTTGTAGCCAGTATTTCATTACTTTCACCGTTTAATTTTCTAAAACCGTAGCTGGTAATGCATTTTTCAGCAGAGTAGCTTTCAGTAACTGAAACCACTCTTTAGTGAAGAATAACTGATCTGCTTATATCACCAAGATGTGTTTGTCTAAAGTATCTCTTACACGTTAAATCCTGAAATATCAGTGACGTTTCTTAGCGATAACTAGATGTGAAAAAATCGTTTAAAGAGCGAAATTCCAGCAGTGTGTTCTTTGGGAAATCGGTGGATACAGGCGCAGCAATAATGGTTTTACATTTCCGTCGAACTTTCCAGGGAGGGAATATATTAATGATAATGTTTACTTCTCCATTAGCCTGCTCAAGAACGATGAAATTGGTACAGGGAAATTCTAATGCTATAAGTTTGGAAAGAGATGCTGACAAACCTGAGGAATGTCTCTCCTTGTTTCAATGAGTGATAGTTGACCCTGTTATGTTACGTGTTCTATTCGAAGATAAGCGTTCACACCGTTTCTTTCCGTGTCCTTCTATCTTCATTTCCACGTAGCTTCCCCTTTCTTTAATGTCATCTACCATCTTGTAACTCTTCCTTACCTTCATTCTTCCCACACGCATTAATTAACCCTTCCAATGCATTCACCATCAAATAGTCCCGTCACAACACGTGAGCAAGGCAGCTGTCGTTCCTTTTTCTCATTGCTTCAAATTGGCGAACATTAACTGACGTATAATACGCAGCAATATGCGGTCAAAAATATTTAATGTGGTGAAGCTACTTATAGGGAAAGGGGATATTGGACTGAGTTATATTGAAACAAAACTATGTAAATGCAATGCAAGCACATAGATAGTTATTAATAAACAGTCGTACACGCCATTTGTGGCCACTGTTCATCAGTCTTCCATTATTACCTAGTAAAAGTAACAGATGATGTAGAGATGATCCTAAGGATAGCTTGGTAAGTAAACTGGAGTGTGTAATGAAGATGTCCACGGAACTGCAGTCGCTGACGCTACAAGAGAGGCTTTAAGAACCACACGGAGCTTCAAATGGTTCAAATGGCTCTGAGCACTATGGGTCTTAACATCTGAGGTCATCAGTCCCCTAGACTTAGAACTACTTAAACCTAACTAACCTAAGGACATCATACACATCCATGCCCGAGGCAGGATTCGAATCTGCGACCGTTGCAGCAGCGCGGTTCCAGACTGAAGCGCCTAGAACTGCTCGGCCACAGCGGCCGGCCACACTGAAGCTACTGTGAAAATTTTGAGAAAGTAAATTCCAAGGAGAGTCGAGCAGCATATTACTTCATGCAGTATATACTTCAAGAAATGACTATGCCGGTAAATTTTGAGTATATTTTGAGGTTTGCTTTCAGCCGTTCTTCCCGCACACCGTTCATGTTTGGAACGAAAGATGGGCTAAAGTGACGACTACGGTAACAAGATGTAACGGTTTACCCTCTACCATGTCTCCAGACTACAGATGTATAAGAAGCAAACTAGTCGCAATCATAGCGAAACAGGTGCATAAACATTCTCACGTTTTCCATATATGTGAAAAAATCAATCCAAGATTTAAAAGAAAAGTTTAGTAATATAATGCCCGAATCTGTAGAAGTTAAAACTTTGCTTTATTGAACATTTAATAAGTAAGAATGACACTGATGGAAAAATTTTTTCTAAGTACGATAAGACCCTTCTTTAATACAGTTACTGTTGAAGATCCTCCGGGGTTAATTTAATAATAATGACAGTGCTTTTACGTTCAGCACTGCCCAAGAACTAGAAATCACGCGTCAGTGTGTGAAAACAGAGCCTTTGTTCGACCTTTAGCGCGAAATGATCACATGGAACTGCGCCGCACCAAAATTATTTGAAGAGTTTCTTAATGTGATGAGTGATATGAATCTGAAGTATTCCGTCGGTTGGTAGGGTATCAGTGAGTAATGATTGGGTTGCTTGGGGAACGTGTGTGTAATTACCTATGAAATCAATGGATTGAACAGTATCGTCGTTCTTAGCCAGTAGCTTCCGTTGGAGAAACATATTATTTGAAAATGGCCGTAAGGGAGATAAAAGGCCGTAAGGGAGAGTTTACAAAACAAATCAATTAATTAATTAATTTGATAATAAAATTTTCTCGTTCCTGACAGAACTAACGGGAGGAGATGAAAGAGTACGTAGCAGCACACAATGATTTTTGGTCGGTACTTCAATCTAGCGGCTGATTTTAGAATCACATGAAGGAAAGCGCCTGAGAGACACCCATGTACAGTTGACACCCTTTTCTACTGTTTTTGTTGTTGTTGGACATGAGGTTGTGTTATGAGCAACATTTGTAAATGTTTCGCGCTTTACACATTTAATAGCTGTATAAAATATTAAGGATATTTGATAAATTTTGTTAATTCTTCAGGAACAGTATTTTATGGTGAATAAAATAATATATATTTTTAGAATTAGCTTTTATTAACATAACATGTGGACAATTAAGGCCTACTTCGTCGCTTATACGCCACCTTGTACTTTGAAACAGGAAAACAGGAGATGTCTTTTACCATTTGCTACTTGCAAATGAACTGAATTTATTTAATATCTTAACAATTTCAACTGTCTTGAGAACAATTTGTGGTAGTTTCTAACAGTTTCTATTTCAAAATGTATTTAACTAGCAACTGGTCTTTGATGATACTTATGTCTAATTGGTTTCACTTACTGATTACTGGTTTGTAGTATAGTAATTACGTGACAGAAAGACGATTGAATATAATATTGACAAAATTTACTCGACTGCAACTCTGTTCAATTTCAATAGAATATTTGTTACTAACCACATGACCATGTTGTGTCATGATTTCACATATGGAAAAATCTTAATTTTTCGGAGTAATTTCCGTTATTACAGAAAAAGACTTCAGCACGTAAAAAGTAAATGCCAGAAACTGTAATAGGTAAAAGGAAATTTGTTAAACTTCCTTTACAGGTTCAAATGTGTGTGAAATCTTATGGGACTCAACTGCTAAGGTCATCAGTCCCTAAGCTTACACACTACTTAACCTAAATTATCCTAAGGACAAACACACACACACATGCCAGAGGGAGACAGATGCCCGAACCTCCGCCGGGATCTCCTTTACACGGCTGTCCGCAAGTAGGAGTCATAAAAGGGAACCAAGGTACAACACTCTACTCTACTCTACCCTAAATGACTTTCATTTCTATTCTTTCCATCATATTTTGTTCTTGTATTTCAGAGAAATTTTAAAGAATTTGTCTTCTTAAATTTTGAGACTGTGTGAACATATCATCCCTTTACTTGTTTTTGTTAGTTGTTCTGGAAACTGAAATCCGAAGCCTCTACCAGGGAATTTGAATAACTGAGTACATACCTCCGGTGAGACCCATCGGTTACTGACGCACGTTCCCCTTGTCCAACGGGATGCTCCACCAATATGTGAAGCATGTATGTTTCATACACTGACACTCGGACAGCCCTCTGCTTAGACGAACACGTGTCACTATCCCAGCTGACAACAGTCTAACATAACACACATTTTAAAATTTTTTGACGTCTTAGGACTCCAACACAAAATTTTGGGGAAATGTGGTCCGTGAGCTGTGAGTACATGTCTCTGCCGGTGCTTTTTCGTTTAAGGAGTCGGATATGACTGTAGCAAGTACGTGTCATTAAGATGGTCTGCAAAACTGTTGGAAGATCTTAATACAAACTAACTAGATTCTTGTGGGGACATACTGAAGAAATCTACTAACGTGAGATCCGGGGAATCGTTTCAGCAATTTCTTTATAAGAAGGGACATACCTGAAACAAGAAGTTGTGTGCGTTGATGTTAGGGTGACCAACTCTCCCGTATCTCTCGAGATCTCCTGTATTATAGAAATTCTTTTTTAATCCTTCCGGTTCCCTCACTGACCGCCTGTTTCTGCCATATATTTCGTGAGTGATCACTATTGTAAATTTGAATCCCGCGAAATACTATCGATAGTTCAAGTTTCATGAGTGACAGATATCTAAAAGTATTCGTGTACTAATCGGTACTATCGACAACGTATAGTCTTTATTCCGTTCATGTTTTTTTCGGAAAGAAGGCGGTTTGGCTCAAGGGAAAGCGTGGAGCGTAGATAAAACGCACAGGCTACGTTTCTAGAGGCGTCGTGAAAGGGGGAGTGTTCACTTGCTTCTCGGTCAGTACTGGCAACCCGTAGATGCGCACACCTCGTGCCTATCAGCAATTTTAGTACAAATAACAGCCCGCTGCTGTGACCGAGCGGTTCTAGGCGCTTCAGTACGAAACCACTTGGCTGCTACGGTCACGCGTTCGAATCCTGCCTCGGGCATGGATTTGTGTGATGTCCTTAGGTTTATTTAGGCTTACGTAGTTCTACATCTAGGGATCTGATGACCTCAGATGTTAAGTCCCATAGTGCTCAGAGCCACTTGAACCATTTTTGAGTACAAATAACACAAGGAAGTTATAAGAACGCGTGGAAGAGGGTTATATAGACGGTAAAGTTTAAACACGATCCTTATGTGATTTGTTTCTCAAGTGACTCACGCAACACAACAACATTATGTAAAGCCTCGAACGAGTTTTTTCTGTTATGAACAGTAACTGGACTCATACGATAAATAGCAGCGGGGTAGAAATGATGAAGTGAGGGCTTACATTCAAACCAGTTTTGGCTTTAGTTGCAAGCAGTTGTTTAAATTTGCGAAGGAAGGTAAAAAATTGCAGAGTTCTGCAGCTTCTAGAAATAATTACAGATAATTTACGCAAAATATATATGGGCAAATTCGTTATAATTTGTTGTGATTGTTTTTCTATACTATATGCGATGAACAATTAAAGAGTGCCCGCCGCTGTGGACGAGCAATTCTAGGCGCTTCAGTCAGGAGCCGCGCTGGTGCTACGGTCGCAGGTTCGAATCCTGCCTCGGGCATGAATATGTGTGATGTCCTTAGGTTAGTTAGGTTTAAGTAGATCAAAGTCTAGGGGACTGATGACGTCAAACGTTAAGTCCCATGGTGATTAGAGCCATTTGAACCAATTAAACAGTTTTGATTAGATTAGATTCATTTATGATTCCATAGCTCCAAATCTGAGTGAATACTCCTGGCTGTGGAACGTTTTAGATAACGTATTGGAACAATTGAGTGTAAGACTCGTTTCTGGATTTACACTGCAATGAGTCTTATTACACGATTTTGCACTCTAAATATTTTCTCTCGCTTTTTGGAGTTATCCAAAATAATATAGCGTACAACATAATAAAGTAAAAGTAAGAAAATAATGCTAGGTTTTTTTATATTTGTATGTCCATTATCACACATTCGGAGAAAATGCGACGTAGTTGAGAAGTCGCAATTTCTTCTGGCTAATTCTCCTTTTTACAGCCCTCAAAACTGGCGTCAGATGTTGATCATCCACCTTAAACCCACGAGAAAATATTGGTCGCCCAATCTGATACCCAGTAAGGGCGACGATGAAAGGGCAGTCGAGTGACCTAAATCCAACTTCTTCATCATCATTGCATGCAGGAAGAGGAGGTAATCCAGACAAGAGACCAACGAGCAATTACGCTTGTGCGAAGTTAGTTGTCAGAATACGTAACTGTTCCTCGTCAGCTGTCCGGCGGTGGTACCAGAGCGTGCGTTTCCCGCCGGATTCGAGGCCTCCGTTTTGGACGAGGAGCAGGTGCAGCGCAGCGCTGCACGGCGCGGCCGACGAGCGGCGGCCGGTTGTTAACGCGGGCGCCTCCTGCCGGCGTCCACCGGCTCGTTGTTGCCCGTCTTGGCCTGATTATAGAAGCGCCGCTGTAATTTCGGATGTGGGCGCCTCTTTGTCCGCTAACGAACTTGTTAGGCGCGGAGAGGGCTTAAGGCGCTGATGGACGGCCCACGACCACGAGCGCGGCCCTCCGCCCTGGGGTAATGGCTGGAACGCCCTCCCACACCGCCTGCGGCTTGTTTGTGTGCCAGCCCAGCCGCTGCGGCCCTAGTTGCACGCGGTGCCGTGGGTACCACTATTGCAGCATTCTGCTGCAATCTGAATTCCGTTTTCCATGATTACTTCGCCGCGGAAGATTGTAGTACGGTTCCACAGTGCAATAATCGAATCGACACCGAAATAACAGGAACTGAGATAACGGATCGCCGAATAGAAATTGAGCTGAAATCACTCAACAGTGCAAAGGCTCTGGATCAGATGAGATTCAGTATTCGACCAAAAGTATCCAGACATCTATCAGTGGAATGTACGTTAATAATATGGGATGTATCCACCCTCCCCCTTAATGACTGCCGGCCGCGGTGGTCTCGCGGTTCTAGGCGCGCAGTCCGGAACCGTGCGACTGCTACGGTTGCAGGTTCGAATCCTGCCTCGGCAATGGATGTGTGTGATGTCCATAGGTTAGTTAGGTCTAAGTAGTTCTAAGTTCCAGAGGACTGATGACCACAGCTGTTAAGTCCCATAGTGCTCAGAGCCATTTGAACCTTAATGACTGCTTGAACTCTGCTGGAAATACTTTCAGTGAGACGTCTGGATGTCTTTGGAAGAATGCCGGTCCATTCTTCCTGAAGAGGAGAGACGGCAATGGCGTTGGACGCCTGGGTATGTAGCAACGTCACTGCTGTAAATCATCTCAAAGCTGCTCTTATGAGTTCGGGTAGGGTCTCTGTGCAGGTCAGTCCATTCCAGGAATGTTTCTGTCCACAATTCGTTGCCTCACAGATGCTGAATTGTGACAGCTGCACTGTCTTCTACATCTACATCTACATACATACTCCGCAATCCACCATACGGTGCGTGGCGGAGGGTACCTCGTACCACAACTAGCATCTTCTCTCCCTGTTCCACTCCCAAACAGAACGAGCGAAAAATGACTGCCTATATGTTTCCGTACGAGCCCTAATCTCTGTTATCTTATCTTTGTGGCCTTTCCGCGAAATGTAAGTTAGCGGCAGTAAAATTATACTCCAGTCAGCCTCAAATGCTGGTTCTCTAAATTTCCTCAGTAGCGATTCACGAAAAGAACGCCTCCTTTCCTCTAGAGACTCCCACCCGAGTTCCTGAAGCATTTCCGTAACACTCGCGTGATGATCAAACCTCCCAGTAACAAATCTAGCAGCCCGCCTCTGAATTGCTTCTACGCCCTCCCTCAATCCGACCTGATAGGGATCCCAAACGCTCGAGCAGTACTCAATAATAGGTCGTATTAGTGTTTTATAACCGATCTCCTTAACAGATGAATCACATCTTCCCAAAATTCTACCAATGAACCGAAGACGACTATCCGCCTTCCCCACAACTGCCATGACATGCTTGTCCCACTTCATATCGCTCTGCAGAGTTACGCCAAAATATTTAATCGACGTGACTGTGACAAGCGCTACACTACTAATGGAGTATTCAAACATTACGGGATTCTTTTTCCTATTCATCTGCCTTAATTTACATTTATCTATATCTAGAGTTAGCTGCCATTCTTTACACGAAACACAAATCCTGTCAAAGTCATCTTCCGTCGTCTCCAAACAATTCCTCTTTTGTTCGCAGTACATAGTGTTTTAAAATGTGTTCACACCCTCCCGCATTTAGCCTTGTCTTAAGGGCAATGAGATGACTATCCCCTAACCACGAAAAGCCCCTATATTCCGTCCCACAATCTTCTCTGTACTTCGCTGTTCGCCCTACACATCATAGCAGATAACGGTGTACAGGCGTTCGCCAAACCCAAACTCTTCCACTGGATTGTCAAAAGGTATCGCGTTATTCCTCACTCCAAAACATTCCTTTCCAGTCATCCACTGTCCAATGGCGTCGCAGTTCACACCCCCTCAAGCGTCGCTCAGCACTGATTACAGAAATTTGGGACCTACATGGAGTTGGTCGACCATTATACCTCACTCTTTTTTAACTCACTGCGCGTAGTCGTTATGCTAACTGAACTGCTCGTACCACTTTAAAATTCTTCCGCTCATTTCATACGATTTCTTACAACCACCTTATGCGGTACTCGTCGGTTCCTTTCCATCCGTGCATGAGCTCCGCTTGGTCTTCGTTTAGCTGTGTTTGTCCCTTAGCATTTACAGTTCACGATCACATCACCAACAGCTGACATGAGAGGCTTTAGAAGGGTTGAAATATATCTGACGGATGTGTCACTCAGCTGACATCCAATGACTGGTCCACGTTCGACTGGCTATAGCAATCAAAGCGTTTCTGAAAAAAGAGACATTCATTAACATGGAATATAAATTTAATACTAGAAACTCTGGCCTGATGATAATTGTTTGGAGTGTAGCCTTGAAGGGAAGTGAAACGTAGACTACAAATGAGCTCAGGCAAGAAGTGAATAGAGGATTTCGGAATTTGATGCTATAGATGTGTGCTGAAGATTAGATGGATAGACTGAATAACTAATGAGGTGAGGTGTTGAACACAGCTGGTGGGTAAAGAAGTTTGTGGCACAAATTGAAGGAGAGATCAGTTAATAGGACACATCAAAGAACAGTCTGTTTGGCAATGGTGGGAAGAGTGGCCGGGGGGGGGGGGGGGGGGTGAGGGGCAAAATTTATAGATGAAGACCAAGGATGTTCAGATGGATGTAGGCTGCTGTAGTTATGCGGAGATTAAAATAGATGCATAGAACAAACTACAGGGCGATCCATATAAAATTCAACTACTTCGACGGGTGATAATTTACCTTCCAAAGCTCGTAGAAACGGAAAAGTTGTTTTAATGATCTCAGTAGCTCCGGAAGAATCAGAATTGCAGCTCGTTGTTGGCAAGTTGATTGTTGCTTCTGCGCATTAATTCCCTTGCCCGGTATAACGCCGCGCTTGCCCGTATCATGTTATTTCGTTCGTAGCCTCGTCGGTCGCAGCTTGCGAAGTCTGTGAATGTATAGTTCGGGCCGCGTGACAATAACTAGCAAATCAGCGATTCGTTCGCAGTCTTTATCTGGCAGGAACATGCAGTACACACTTCAAGAACGGGTTTGTATTGTGAAAACACAGTAGAAGGATGACTTTTGGTTTTAACTAATAGGCATTCCGGCGAGAATTCAGTGTGTGCGATGTTCCAACAAAGGCAAAAAAACTATCGACTGTAAGGAAGCTGGAGACAACTCGTGTAATAAATGCAGAGTTTACTGATAATGTTCGAAGCCGCCTGGAGAACACTCCAAGAAAATCGTTACGTCGGTTGATCCAGGTGACACTCATTTCATTCGGTATATGCCACAGAGTTGCAACAATGCGACCATACCGAGTGCATATAATGCAAGCATTGCAAGAAGCGTATCGTGAAAAAAGAAGCGTTACTGTCGATGGTTTCTGGGGTTTCTTATTCATCGTCCAGACATTTTCTCCATAACAAACAGGTGGAAGTCGCTAAGGGCGAGACACAGGTTGTAGAATGGATGGGGCACAACAGTCCAACGAATTTTTGTGTGTTCCTCTTGGGTGCAAAGGCTCCCAGGTAGATGCTATTTTCCTTGACTTCCGGAAGGCGTTCGATACAGTTCCGCACAGTCGCCTGATAAACAAAGTAAGAGCCTACGGAATATCAGACCAGCTGCGTGGCTAGATTGAAGATTTTTTAGCAAACGGAACACAGCATGTTGTCTTCAATGGAGAGACGTCTACTGACGTTAAAGTAACCTCTGGCGTGCCACAGGGAGTGTTATGGGACCATTGCTTTTCACAATATGTATAAATGACCTAGAAGATAGTGTCGGAAGTTCCATGCGCCTTTCTGCGGATGATGCCACAGTATACAGAGAAGTTGCAGCATTAGAAAATTGCAGCGAAATGCAGGAAGATCTGCAGCGGATAGGCACTTGGTGCATGGAGTGGCAACTGACCCTTAACATAGACAAATGTAATGTATTGCGAATACATAGAAAGAAGGATCCTTTACTGTATGATTATATGATAGCAGAACAAACGCTGGTAGCAGTTACTTCTGTAAAATATCTGGGAGTATGCGTGCGGAACGATTTGAAGTGGAATGATCATATAAAATTAATTGTTGGTAAGGCGGGTGCCATGTTGAGATTCATTGGGAGAGTCCTTAGAAAATGCAGTCCATCAACAAATGAGGTGGCTTACAAAACACTCGTTCGACCTATAGTTGAGTATTGCTCATCGGTGTGGGATCCGTACCAGGTGGTGTTGACAGAGGAGATAGAAAAGATCCTAAGAAGAGCGGCGCGTTTCGTCACAGGTTATTTGGTAAGTGTGATAGCGTTACTGAGATGTTTAGCAAACTCAAGTGGCAGACTCTGCAAGAGAGGCGCTCCATATCGCGGTGTAGCTTGCTGTCCAGGTTTCGAGAGGGTACGTTTCTGGATGAGGTATCGAATATATTGCTTCCCCCTACTTATACCTCCCGAGGAGATCACGAATGTAAAATTAGAGAGATTCGTGGCTTTCCGGCAGTCGTTCTTCCCGCGAACCATACGTGACTGGAACAGGAAAGGGAGGTAATGACAGTGGCACGTAAAGTGCCCTCCGCCACACACCGTTGGGTGGCTTACGGAGTATAAATGTAGATGTAGAAGTAGAAACTTGGTTTACAGATGAGGCACGGTGCCATCGGTCTGGGTACACAATAAACAAACCAACTGAACCTGGGTTTGTGTAAACCCCCATATCATCCACGAAACACCACCGCACGATGAAAGATTGGTGAGCGATGTCAGCTACCAGCAGGATTGTTGGCCCCATGTGGAGACGGGCATCATCAAAAAATTTGTGGAGCAGCTACGAGGGTCAGTCAAAAAGTAATGCCTCCTATTTTTTTTTCTACGTTTAATTGTCAGGAAATTTAAATGCAATTACGTAGGTTGAAAACCACAACATTGAGGATCATTTTGTCATTTTTCAATGTAATCTCCGCTCATCTCTACAGTTTTGGTCCATCTTTGAACAAGGGCATGTATCCCAGCACGGTAAAAATCACAGCTCTGCTTCCTAAGCCATTGACGCACGGATGTTTTGACGGCCTCCTCATCTTCAAAATGAATCCCACGATGAGCTTCTTTTAGTGGCCCGAACAGATGGAAGTCTGATGGTGCCAGGTCAGGGCTGTATGGGGGATGAGGCAAAACTTCCCATCCAATTTTGACAATCTCGTCAGAGGTGTGACGACTGGTGTGTGGTCTTGCATTGTCATGCAAAAGAAGAACATCTGCCATTGATTTTGTTGGGCGAACTCGCTGAAGACGTGCTTTAAGTTTGTTGAGGGTTGTGACGTATTGAACAGAATTTATTGTGCATCCCTGCTCCAAAAAATCAACCAGAATCACACCCTCTGTATCCCAGAAAACTGTTGCCATAACTTTCCCTGCCGATCGCACAGTTTTGAATTTTTTCTTCCTCGGCGAGCTTGTGTGACGCCACTTCATTGACTGCCTCTTTGATTCGGGTTCAAAAAAATGCACCCATGTTTCGTCCCCGGTCACAATTTTTTTCAGAAACTCATCTCCCTCCAAACGGAAGCGCTGCAAGTGTTGGGAGACTATTGTTTTCCTTGCCTCTTTATTCTGATCGGTTAACATTCTTGGAACCCACCGTGCACAAACTTTTGAGTACCCCAATTGTTTAATAATCGTGATCACACTGCCTTTACTAAGAGAAATAATGCGACACACTTCATCTGCAGTCACCCGACGGTCACCACGAATGATGTCATCAACTTGCTGAATGTTGTGTGGAGTCACTGCACTCACCGGCCTGCCGCTCCGCTTTTCGTCAGTCAACGGTGTTTGCCCTTCAGCTTCCTTACAACGACGAACCCATCGTCTAACAGTGCTGACATCCACTGTCACAACACCATACACCTTCTTCAGTCTTTCATGAATGCGTATGGGCGTTTCACCTTCTGCATTCAAGAATTCAATCACACAACGCTGTCTCAAACGAACATCGATGTCGGCCATCTTACAAACTTCTGCTGTGCTGCCACCTGTTGACACAGAAAGTTACTACTGCAGTGGATTGCAGAAGAAGGTTTGAGGAATGGCGCCAAATTCAAATTTTTCACTTAACTTAATTTCTTTAAGTAGAAAAAAAATGGGAGGCATTACTTTTTGACCGACCCTCGTAGATGACGTCCAACTTACAGAAGGCTATTTCCAACAAGATTGAGCAACGTGTCACACGTCTAACGCTTCCATGCAATCTCCTCTTTGGTGACTGAATAATATGAAAAAAAAATTTTGTAACGTACCCCCCCCCCTCCCCCGTCTCCCCAACCGAATTTTTTCTTGTGGGGATATCTGAGTGTATAAGAATGGGCCACCGACAACTACAAAACTCCACGAGGATATTACACACGAAATAAGCAACATTGGTGAGGATACACTTCACAGACCGTCGCAGAATATGGTAAAACGAGTACAGTTGTGCATCGATGCTGGTGGAAAGCATTTCCAACATTTGCTGTAAGGATTTTGTATATATGTATGTAATTTCCAATTGTGCAAAAAAAAAAAAAAAAAAAATGTTCAAATGTGTTTGAAATCTTATGAGACTTAACTGCTAAGATCATCAGTCCCTAAGCTTACATATTACTTAACCTAAATTATCCTAAGGACAAACACACACACCCATGCCCGAGGGAGGACTCGAACCTCCGCCGGGACCAACCACACAGTCCATGACTGCAGCGCCCCAGACCGCTCGGCTAACCCCGCGCGGTTCCAGCTGTGCATTATCATCTCTAAAATTGTATATGTATTCCTTTATTAGGTTAAATTCTATGACTCATTAAAGTTGTTCAGGTGTAATTGGATCGCAGTGTGGAGTGGAGAGCTTCACCACACAAGTATTCGGACTGAACACCAAAACAACGACTGAACAATGTTAGTGGCCGACTGAGCTTTAAACTGGGATATTTTAGTGTGGTGGTTAGTACTACAGGTTCCTCATAAATGTTTAGTCACGTGGGCTTATTCTTTCAGTGAATGTCTTCGTCAACACTAAACCGAGTATACGTACAGCCTCCCAATAGTCCTGTGGCGGCTGGTTGCCAGAAGCGGCTGTTTGGAATGAGACAGGCCTGCACAGAAAAATGCGTCATTGGCTGAGGCGCGCGCGACGTGGGCCGAGCCCGTCGCAGACGCTGTGACGAACGACGGGTGTGCGCACGTACTGCGGCGGCAATGCCTGGCTAGACAGCCAAGGCCGGCGATTAGCGACCCACGCCGGCCGGCCAGCTCCTCTGCTACTTGCTGCTGCTGCTGCTGCCGCTGCACTCCGCTCGGTCGCCTACGCCGCGCGCGTCTGGTCCGGGTCCACAGCGACCACCTCAGCGCGTCTGCCACTCATCATCCCGCTAGTCTCCAAACGTTAGGAACGTGCAGCGAAAATAAACAGAAAGCAACCACTGTAAATGGCCGTCAAGATGTGCGTACTGGCCAAAACTGTCCTCTCCTCCTCTGTGTCCGAACAGACATGGAAGGCTCATTGGTACCAACCGACCGCTATGTAATCCTCAACCGGTAGCCGTCACTCGATACGGATTTGGAACGGCATGTGGTCAGTACACTGCTCTCCCGGCCATTGTCTGTTTTGGTGACTGGAGTAGGTACTTCTAAATCAAGTAGCTCCTCAGTTGGTCTCACAAGGTCTGAATAAACTACGCTTGCAAACAGGGCTCTGTAAACTTGGACAGTTACTCATCTAAACACTAAGCCAAGCCCGACAGTGCTTAACTTCCGTGATTTGAGGGAAATTGGTCTTACCACTGGGGCAAGGCCGCTGGGTCGAAACTGTACTACTTGCGTGGGATTGGGCCATCTCCATTTTCAGCTACGTTGTAGCAGGTTACCACAGGGAGGAGAGAAAAAAGCCTCAGAAAATGCTAAAATTTTAGTGAAAAGACCGGCCGAGTGGCCGAGCGGTTCTAGGCGCTACAGCCTGGAACCGTGAGATCGGTACGGTCACAGGATCGAATCCTGCATCGGGCATGGATGTGTGTGATGTCCTTAGGTTAATTAGGTTTAAGTAGTTCTCAGTTCTAGGGGACTGTTGACCTCAGAAGTTAAGTCCCATAGTGCTCAGAGCCATTTTTTTAGTGAAAACACCTACCAGCATAAAAATGCATTAAAGAGGAGTTTCTCAAGGTAGCATATTAGGACTAATACCGCTCCCAATGTATACGGAGTTCTTTTTTATGTAATATTTTCTTACAGAACATAGTATTGGTCAAAATTAGAGAACATGTTCCTAAAATTGTATGTCAGCAAACCAGTAACTCTCGATATACAGGCCGTTTTATGTGTTACGAGTAACGTGTAGTATTTGGTAGTGCAGGCAGGGTTGACAGGATTTCATACAGTACCGCAGTAAGCACACGTGGACACATGTAAAACCTCGAGCTATCGTGAAGGTGAGGCATTAGGATCGCTTCAGTATCAGAGTAACGTCAGAAACTATCACTGACAGGCTCTTAAGATCACTGTACCAAACATACAAGAACCGTTTAGTTAGTAATCCAACACTTTTTCTTCTGAAAGCAGGTTCGTTCATTCAGGAATCCAATACACCACGTTATTCGCCACTCTTTTGTCTACAAAATACTATTTTTCAACATAATCTCTCTTCAATGCGACGGCCTCAGCCCACCATATTGGGAGCGCTTTCATTCGTTGCATAGTACCAATCTAATGATCGACGTCGGAGTCAACGAGTTGCAGCATCAAAAACCTCCCCATTACCCACGAACTGCTTCCCGCAAAGTGCATCCCTCATTAGTCCAGACAGGTGGAAGTCGGTAAGTGCGAGATACAGGTTGTAGAATGGATGAGGCGGAAGAGTCCAATGAATTTTTGTGAGTTTCTCTTGAGTGCACAGACTTGTGAGAGGTCTTGCATTGTCATGGAGAAGGATAAATTAGTTAACATTTTTTGGCGACCAACACGATGAAGTCGTTTCTTCAGTTTCTGGAGCATGGCGCAAGACATTGCAGAGTTGATCATTGCACCGTTAAGGAGGACATGAAACGGAATGGAGTGCAGTTTTGTTTCCAGTTCAAAATGATACAATCATGTTTCAACATGCAAGTAATACCGCACAGATTATCCTTCTTGCTCTTTATGGTCGTCTGTTAGGCGGTAAGGAAACCAGAGGGCACACACCTTTGAGTATCCCAACTGGTGGATAAGAGTGTCATCAATACTTGTGTAGCGAGGTGTTTGATTGTGATCTGTCGATCGCCTCGAATGAGAGTGTTCACATGGTCCAACACTGCAGGAGTCACAGCTCTGAGTGGCCAGCCGGCACATGGGAGTTTGGATATGTTTGCGCGACCTTGTTGCGATGATGACAGACACCTCATCCAACGACTCACCATGCTTTTGTTCACTGGCGTGTCGCCGTAGGTACTGTTCAAGGACCTATGAGTACCTATAATACTTTGGTTTTCTGACACAAGAAATTCAATGACAGCTCTCTGCTTGGAACTCAGCTCCATTATAGACGACATTTTGAAGGCTACATATAGGGTTGCCACCTAACAGAACTTCATGAATCTATATTCTGTGATACCCTAACAGAAATTTCTTACTTTTTAACTAAAAGTGACTGACAAAAAAATGTGTGCATCAGTAATTCAAGGCCACTCGCATTAACAGGTGCTGTGTATATCTGATTTCCATGTGATGAACTGCCACTACTGTTGGAGAACATTACCACTGCAGAAAGAAAACAAATGTGATTGATTTACAACAGGACATTAGCCCATTTTCTATAGAATGTGTGAATGGTTCAAATAGCTCTGAGCACTATGGGACTCAACTGCTGTGGTCCCCTAGAACTTAGAACTAATTAAACATAACTAACCTAAGGACATCACACACATCCATGCCCGAGGCAGGATTCGAAACTGCGACCGTAGCGGTCGTGCGGTTCCAGACTGTAGCGCCTTTAACCGCTTGGCCACTCCGGCCGGCAGAACGTGTGAATGCGCCACGTCAGAATGTTTCATGGACAGTGTGTTGGCCGAGGATGTCTAGTGTCATTGTCTCCCCTTTCACTGGACCTGAGTCCATTTGATTTTTTGTGGCTAAGAGTATTACTAAGTGGGCCCATTCAGTGCACTAGAACAAAAAATCACTGAGTAAACAATATCGTCTACATAAAAATCAACAACATCCCACATGCTACATGTGCTGATATAAATTAACAAGAAAAATATTATTGAACAAAAAATATTAAAAATGGATCTCAGAAAACTAATAATGAACCAGGCTGTGGTTGTGAATTTCAATTAAACCAAACATTCTAGATCATGATATTCATTATCATTATTTTTAAGCTTCTTCAGTCTCTCATATCTCAGTTTAATATGTTCATCTTCAAAAATAAAAATTCCAGCAACTGATTAATATCAAATATCTGATGGACAAATAATTTTAAACTTATTGTCAAGATCTATAAAAAGATTTAAATGTTTATACCCAATGTACATTACTTACTTTTAACTCACTAATCTTTGTAAGCAAATTAGAAATGTTTGAATTACTGAAATTCTTTATTAGAGCTTTCATTTATATAAATTAAAATTTTATTAAGATTAAAAGTTTTGAACATTCTAAACAGGACTAACAAGTGGAATGAATTTAAATTTGACCAAAATATCTTCATTGAGAGAAATACGAAAGCTAAAGAGAAACTAGTTAAATGTAATATCTGCAAATATTATATTAAAACATCGCAGTTACAAAACGTTTATGAAGTATGAAACGTAACACCTTATACCCTGTAGAAATTCGATAAAAAATTTCTGAATTTGCAACTGTTACATTCAACTTATCTCCTTTTCTAAAATCAGTTCTCTTTTTAGCTACTTATACTGTAGTATTAAGTGCATCCTCTATCTAATCGGTTTTCTCACTTTTACAACTTTTAAGAAAATTTTTTATGCATCAAACCTAGCTTTAAGTATTTCATTAAATTTGGATCTAGTTTTTTAATCCCAATAAATTCTTTTTAGGTGATTAGACCTCTTCTTCTTACTCATACAGCTTACTATCAAAGGAAATATTTGAACTAAACTCATTACTTTTTCCTGCCTTAGTGGTCGAGGTTTCTCAAAAATATCCTCATCAAATCTTTAAAAATAATTTATATTGTGTACACACTCCTACCTTTATGTAGGCTTTTGGAATAATTTTGGATGAAAGGGAAAATCATGTAACACAATTAAATTAATTAATGCTGATTTCCTTAATTTCTTGTAGCCTCTAATACTATTTATTTTAACTAAATTTTTCCCTTTAACTCATTTTTTAGTTTGTGGCAGATCTTGAAAGAAGTGGCAAATTACGTGAAATAATGAAATTAATGGTTGGTTGGTTGTTTTTGGGAAGGAGACCAGACATCGAGGTCATCAGTCTCATCGGATTAGGGAAGGATGGGGAAGGAAGTTGGCCATGCCCTTTGAAAGGAACCATCCCGGATTTTGACTGGAGTGATGTAGGGAAATCACGGAAAACCTAAATCAGCATGGCCGGACGCAGAATTGAAACGTCATCCTCCGTCCAGTGAATGAAATGAATGAAAACATCGTTTTAAAATCTGCTATACACACTTTAATTATTCATTCCACAATAAGAATGAATTCGAGCTGTCACTCCATTTTAGTCTTCAAATAAAGAAAAAATTTATTAGATTTGTGTAAAGCTAGATTCTGTTACTTGTATATTTCTCTTCTTTCTTTGTTTATTACAATCATAAAATAGATCTTATATCTAGTTGAACACTTATCTTAGGATGTTAAACTGAAGTAAAAACAATTTAAATCTTTAATTTCCTGATAACCAATACATTTCTACAACCTGTTTGTTGTTTATTATTTTCCATTGATAGTTGTATTTAAGACTGTTCATCTCTCGAAATTTGTGGTAACTGTTGCCAATAATTATGCAATGTAATATATTTTGCACATACACAAAGCATTTTAATACATTTATTTCTTTGATAGTTTCTAGCACATTATTTACACATCAAGTAAAAACTTATCCTGTCTATATTTCTGTGAGTGAAAATTATCTTTACTTCACGTTTTTACACTTTTTTGTTTTAACAGCTTCCATTTATATACATCAAACATTTATTGGATTTAAGTAAAACTATCTTTTAGCTAAATTTTTCTATATACTAAACAAAATTTTTTATAAGTAAATGAATCCCCTTTCTTGTTGCTGTGTACTGGATGACTGCATAGATAAAATATGTATATTCTTAATTTTTTAATGTCTCTAGTATTTCAACTAAGTGCTTTTTATTTGGTTCATGAGTTGTTAGTATAATATATACTTCATGAAAAAGAAATTCAGATCTATAATCAAATAGTCATAGGCACACTCTGAAGGGGATTACAACATTAGATTATTTAAATATACTATTAAAAAATTTCCAGACAGGTTTGTTGGGAGCTCTGAAATATGAATTATACTGAGCAATGAATCTCATATATATTCATTATTTGAATTGAATGAAGCTACATTATTCAAAAACTGAGTTACACTTCAAGTTTTACTGTGTTAAAACTTAATTAATAAAATTTATTCTGTGTAAATGGATTTATAAATCTAGTCTGATGAATTTTTCTTGAAGTAACAACAAGCATGTTTTTAACAATAAAGAAGTGTTACTGATAACTCATAAAGAGAATAACCTGCAGTTTAAACCTCAGGATGTTGCTGAAATTTAAGACTTTAAGAATACAAGAGAAGCAATTTTACATCATGTGAGAGAAAAATATAGAAAAAATTATGAATATGTAGGGAGGACAATGCTACCCCCTTTAAACATGGAACACATGCAATTTTTGTCAGAGAACCAGGTTTATGTTCATTAATTACGATATTTAAAACTGAATTAGCTTAACATTCGCAAGATTGGATAACAGAAGATGTTTTCCATTCAATCAGATAATATGGTGATTAGTAAATACAAGAAATGATAAAATTAAAAGAAAGAGTAAATCAGCAATTACAACAACCAAAAGATAATGTCTGATGTAGTAGAGATGAAGTAAGAAAAAATTATTCAAAGTAGCACATCAAAAGATTATGCCAAAAAAAAATTTTTTTTAAGTCAGAGGTGAACAGTATAAATTAGGTTTCAGAAAGATTATGTGGTTATAACACCAGAAGTTCTGAAGACAATAAAATATTTAATGTCAGAAAATATGAGTGTACAGATTATAAATTAATAGAACATATGCTAAATATTTATTTTGGTGTCCTCTGAGTAGTTTTAAGTAAAGGAATGAATAATGTTCGCATCAATAGTCAATCCTACTGTGCTGGAAAACTATGTGAGTAGTCAAGTGATATTATTGATGAAATAAATGAGAAGAAAAAAAATATGTATGATGAAATTGTGACTGAGCCTACTATAGAATTTGCCTAAAATGTTTTATCTAATATATTTTTACTCCACATAAATGGAATCAATCATTAACTTTATTAACAACACACATACATGTACACAATAATAAATAAGTGTATATCATAATTGATGGATGGAATAATGCTTGGTTTTATGAATATCAAGTGCTGATCTTCTAGTATATGCTCATTCTCAAGATGCTATAAACAACATGTTAAAGGAAGTATTGTAAAAGATATGAAAATTTCAGTAGCAGTAAATTTTCACTACCTAAACATATATATAAAAACAGAAGTCATCAGTGAATCTGGTCTATATTCTTTACTTATGGAATCCAAGATGACTTTTACAGAAAGTTTTCAACATTCAGTTCATGAAGAAGTCTTACCATCGATCAGAGAATGTGTAGAATATAAGAAAAAAAGGAAGTAATGAAAGATTTTTTAAGAGATCTATTAAGGGTCAAAATACTCACTTGAAAAATTTAAATAAAATTCGAGAAGACCAAATTCAAAACTTGGGGAATAGTTGATAATACTAGGGAAATAACACAAGGATGAAACAGAGAAATACATGCTTTGTTACCTCATGTTATTCCTTACACATTCGATCAGAACTTAAGACCTACATTCCTTTTTTTTAAATTATTCAATTTTAACTGTGAGTATGATTATTTCATCATTAGAATACAAAGAAGGAACTTGTAAAAACAATTGAACAGTATTAGAAGTAATCATCCAAATTGTGAACAACTGTTCAGACTTAATTATAATTGTAATTCAGTAAACTTCTATTAGAGAATGAGGGAAATTTACACCTTGCTTGCAACCATAATTATTTTAAAATTTAGGATGGATAAACAAGAGATGAATTGATTATTTATACAACTAGTCTTCATCAATAAAAATGAAGACCCAATTGTTTTTTCATTATTAAATTTTATATAACATTCATAGCAATTTTGAGATACATGTAATAAACAAACTTCACTAAATACATCTGACTCAATCAACTGAGATAAAAAATTCTTAAATAATTCTGACCTTTTGTCATTTCTTATTAACTTTTATTTTAATGTCAATCTATCTTCTTTAATATAACAATAAATATAACTAATATTGTTATCAGTACCAAGTAAAATAATCTTATATTTATCTACCCAATTATTATGTGAATAAACGAATCCAACATTTAACATACAATTTGTCTGCTTTCTTCCTCAAGAGCTTCTCCACATAATGAACTTCAGGATATTTTGTTTCCTGCAGTTTTTGCTCATAAAAATTTCCTTTTACTTCTTTTACATGTTCACTTCAATTTAGATGTGAGTGAATATTACATACAATCTCAAAAATTTCTGTTGACGAATTGGCTGTGTATCCTGTTACAAAAATTCTCAATTTGTTATCCACTTTATATTTGGGTTTATCATTAGTTACAATGATGTCTGGCTTATAATTTTTATCATTCTCTTCTGCTGGCTTCATTTTTATTACTGAAAGTTTTGTGTTACTATATTTATCAACTAAGTCTTAACTACATCGAATCATTTGTAATTTCTTTGTAAGTAACTTTTTTTCCACATCGTCTTTAACTGTTCAGTTAAATCTTTCATCAACAAATGCCTTTAGTACTGAAAACGTCGAATAACAATTACTATTATATTTTTTCATAAATTCTTGAAAATATTTGTTACAGACTGGTCAACCTTTATCAGCTGTAGATTTATTGGTCATCTTAGCTTCAAAGTTTCTTCAAAAGAATCAGCCACATTTTGACCTGTTTTATCTTTAATTAGAATAACACTAGCAAATTTTGAAGAATGCTGTTAATAAATATTTATATCCATTTCTTTTTATTTTTGAGATTCTTTTCAAGTTCCCAGAATCCATTCCTACTGGATCAGCTTGTCATAAATGATTTACACCAAGAGAAATAATGTTTCATCATCATCATCATTTAAGACTGATTATGCCTTTCAGCGTTCAGTCTGGAGCATAGCCCCCCTTATACAGTTCCTCCATGATCCCCTATTCAGTGCTAACATGGGTGCCTCTTCTGATGTTAAACCTAATACTTCAAAATCATTCTTAACCGAATCCAGGTACCTTCTCCTCGGTCTGCCCCGACTCCTCCTACCCTCTACTGTTGAATCCATGAGTCTCTTGGGTAACCTTGCTTCTCCCATGCGTGTAACATGACCCCCACCATCTAAGCCTGTTCACCCTGACTGCTACATCTGTAGAGTTCATTCCCAGTTTTTCTTTGATTTCCTCATTGTCGACACCCTCCTGCCATTGTTCCCATCTACTAGTACCTGCAATCATCCTAGCTACTTTCATATCCGTAACCTCAACCTTGTTGATAAGGTAACCTGAATCCACCCAGCTTTCGCTCCCATACAACAAAGTTGGTCGAAAGATTGAACGGTGCACAGATAACTTAGTCTTGGTACTGACTTCCTTCTTGCAGAAGAGAGTAGATCGTAGCTGAGCGCTCACTGCATTAGCTTTGCTACACCTCGCTTCCAGTTCTTTCACTATGTTGCCATCCTGTGAAAATATGCATCCTAAGTACTTGAAACCGTCCACCTGTTCTAACTTTGTTCCTCCTATTTGGCACTCAATCCGTTTATATTTCTTTCCCACTGACATTACTTTCGTTTTGGAGATGCTAATCTTCATACCATAGTCCTTACATTTCTGATCTAGCTCTGAAATATTACTTTGCAAACTTTCAATCGAATCTGCAATCACAACCAAGTCATCCGCATATGCAAACTGCTTATTTTGTGTTCACATATCTTAATCTCACCCAGCCAGGCTATTGTTTTCAACATACGATCCATAAATAATATGAACAACAGTGGAGACAGGTTGCAGCCTTGTCTTACCCCTGAAACTACTCTGAAACATGAACTCAATTTACCGTCAACTCTAACTGCTGCCTGACTATCCATGTAAAGACCTTTAATTGCTTGCAAAAGTTTGCCTCCTATTCCATAATCTTGTAGAACAGACAATAACTTCCTCCTAGGAACCCGGTCATATGCCTTTTCTAGATCTATAAAGCATAGATACAATTCCCTGTTCCACTCATAACACTTCTCCATTATTTGCCATAAGCTAAAGATCTGGTCCTGACAACCTCTAAGAGGCCTAAACCCACACTGATTTTCATCCAATTGGTCCTCAACTAATACTCGCACTTTCCTTTCAACAATACCTGAGAATATTTTACCCACAACACTGATTAAAGAGATACCTCTGTAGTTGTTACAATCTTTTCTGTTACCATGTTTAAAGATTGGTGTGATTACTGCTTTTGTCCAGTCTGATGGAACCTGTCCCGAATCCCAGGCCATTTCAATTATCCTGTGTAGCCATTTAAGACCTGACATTCCACTGTATTTGATGAGTTCCGACTTAATTTCATCCACCCCAGTCGCTTTATTGCACTGCAATCTATTGACCATTTTTTCCACTTCCTCAAATGTGATCCTATTTCCATCATCATTCTTATCCCATTCTACCTCGATATCTGAAACACTACTGGTCGCATTTTCACCTACATTGAGCAACTCTTCAAAATATTCCCTCCATCTGCCCAAGGCATCCACAGGATTCACCAGCAGTTTTCCTGACCTGTCCAAAATACTTGTCATTTCCTTCTTACCTCCCTTTCGAAGACTGCTAATTACACTCCAGAATGGTTTCCCAGCAGGTTGACCCATAGTCTCCAACCTGTTTCGAAAGTCTTCCCACGATTTCTTCTTGGATGCTGCAATTATCTGTTTGGCTTTGTTTCTTTCTTCAACGTAACTTTCTCTGTCTACCTGGGTTCTGGTATGTAGCCATTTTTGATACGCCTTCTTTTTCCTTTTACAGGCTGCCTTGACTGTATCATTCCCCAAGCTGTTTGCTTCATCCTACTTTTACACACTACTGTTCCAAGACATTCTTTGGCTACTTCTAGTACTGTGTCCCTGTACCTTGTCCACTCCTTTTCCAATGACTGTAATTGACTACATTCAACTAACTGGTACCTTTCTGAGATCGCTGTTATGTACTTGTGCCTGATTTCCTTATCCTGAAGTTTCTCCACTCTTATCCTTCTACATATGGACCTGACCTCCTGCGCTTTCGGTCTCACAATCCCAATTTCACTGCAGATTAAATAACGATCAGTGTCATCAAAGAATCCCCTGAATACACGTGTGTCCTTCACAGACTTCCTGAATTCCTGATCTGTTATTATATAGTCAATGACAGATCTGGTTCCCCTGCCTTCCCAAGTATACCGGTGAATGTTCTTATGTTTAAAAAAGGAGTTTGTGATTACTAAGCCCATACTGGCACAGAAATCCAAGAGTTGTTTCCCGTTCCTGTTGACCTCCATATCCTCTCCAAATTCACCCATAACCTTTTCATACCCTTGTGTTCGATTTCCAATCCTGGCGTTAAAATCACCCATGAGCAGAACACTGTCCTTTTCCTTTACTCTAACAACTACATCACTGAGTGCCTCATAAAAACTATCCATCTTATCTTGATCTGTCCCTTCACAATGCGAATATACTGACACAATCCTAATTTTCTTGCTAGACACTGTCAAATCTATCCACATCAGTCGTTCGTTTACATACCTTATTGCAACTACGGTGGGTTCCATTTCTTCCCTGATGTAAAGCCCTACACCCCATTGTGCTATTCCTGCTTTGACTCCTGACAGGTAGACCTTGTATTCTCCCACTTCCTCTTCTTTCTCACCCCTTACCCGAATGTCACTAACAGCTAAAACGTCTAGCCCCATCTTACTTGCAGCCTCTGCCACCTCTACCTTCTTCCCAGAGTAGCCCCCATTGATATTAATAGCTCCCCATCTCATTACCATTTGTTTGCCATGTCGTATCTTAGGAGTCCCTGCTTTGTCAGTTAGAGGTGGGACTCCGTCACCTCCAAAGGTCCGAGGCATTTTGCTCTGATTGTTGCCAGCATCATATTTGAAGTACCAGGGAAGCAGGTTGCTAGCCTTACTTGCCCCGAGTCCCATTGGGTTTTACCCCTAACGGCTGAGGGACTAACCGGTGGATTTGGTAGTCTTTGCCGTATGAGCACAAAGGTGACCACGACTCAGAATATGTCCGAGATGCCCAGCCTTATTCCAAAGTAACTGGTATCCCGACTGTTGGGACCACTTACTTGGCCACTCATACGTTGCCCGTGGTTCATGAACTAGGACATGACTACAGGAACCCACACTATGAACCATATTTCATCTTTTAAAAAATTTTCTTATCCTTTTTATGTAATTAATTAACCATTTATTCACTAATATTCAGACCATCACATACAAATTTTTAATAAATTTACTTTTCCTGGCCTTGCACATTGTGCAAAGACCTTCAATCTTCTGTCTTACACTTTAAACTGTTACTCTGTGAGGATTATGTATTTGAGTAAGTTTTCTTCACTTCAAGCCACAGGTGTGATTCTGACTATCCGTTTATACAGATGACAAATTTTATAAATTTTAAATTATTTTACGAAATACAATTAACTTTACATCTACTACTACATTTGTAACTGATCTTTTAATCTTACAGGTAGAAAATTTGATTTGTGTACCATTATTGACTGATTATTATAGTTTGCTCCATATGGCTTACCAGATACACTTACTGTAATACCAAAATCATAATATTTCGATTCTTTGTTCATCTTCTTACCAATAACAATAATTCTTTTAAACTTGAAAACATATTTGAAATGGTAAATTTTAGGTTCATTTCAAGTCCTAAAAAAAAATTCACTTATTTGTCTTTAATGCACTATATTTTCTAGTCTATTACAACTGTCTAAATATCTTCTCACCAAGATGTGTCATAGTGGTACAAATCTGCATAACATTTTTATTAAGATGACAATTAAGTCGTTGCCACCAATCCCTTATACCAAGTACACTGATGACAAGACTGCTATTTAAGCTAGGATGTAGCTACACTATCTTGTGATCATAAACTGCACATCACCAGTTCTCCTCCCCTTACCAGCTGTTGTGATTAATGTGATGTAGCAAGGTTCATTGGTCCTCTAACGAACCACGTGCAAAACAGTCCTGATTATCATCTGAATTAGTACAAAAGGGAAACACATAGCGTCTTGAAATCCTATAGGACAATGAATTAGTGGGATAGCAATGTGTCCCATGATGTCCGTCCATGGATGAAATGAAATACCGATATTCAATTTTGAACACTGAAAAAGCCTCTTGCACTGAACTACAGATTTAACCTTGGTCACATAGATAATGCATTTATAAAGGTGAAAACTGGGAATGAAGTACTACACGAACAACGCATGTGCAAGCCATGAACTCATCGTGAACTCCTGTACGTTACAGCATAGGAAATTGCCACGGAAATGAAGCATCAAAGAAAATGATCGAAATAGCGCAGCAATCGTGCACATAATGCATATAGCCCCAGTGTCCCCGGAAATGCAAGTGCTCTTTTTTCTGACAATCTAGTCAGGCAGCTCAGGTATGCTACTGAAACTCTACCATGCTACCATCATATTGGTCAGACAGCTGCTCCTCCACTGCATAGAGTATATATGTAGGACCTTCCCTGTGCAGCCAAAGGCCGTAGCATTTGTAACAAATGAAACTCGAGCATGATGTTTCTTTGCACCTGGACAGCGACTAAAATTTCGCGTAAAGAAGAATTATTAGACAGTTGTTTTCTAATGTATGGCTTTCAACTTCTCTCTTACTTTCCAAACTCTCCTTGCTTACATAGGTGGACTAGCACTCCTGGAAGGAAGAAGATTGTGGAAAGTGACTGATGCACAGCATTTAACAGCATAGTGTCCTAGACGTCACCAACCTGCTATATGCTGCTAACTAGGAAAGTGTAAAATGGCTGAGCTATTATGGGTCTAATGAGCTTTTTTTTGTTACATCGGAATGTAGTACTAACGTGAAGTAGGAGATTCTCCAGACTTTGGTAGACGATTCCACAGCTGTGAGATGGTCTGGAAAGAGAGTAGTAAAGGCATTCGGGTTTTAATTTGGTCACCTACTGCAGAGCTGTATAAGTTTGTGATTCGATCTAGTCAGCTAACCCAAATGGACAGTACTTACACATCTGAACAATTTTTCCTTGAGAGCTGGTGAGAGCAGATAGTAATTGTCGTCCTTCAGAAGGAATTCTAGAGCAGCTGTAATTCATGTAAGTGGTAGATTTGGTCACAGTAGCTCAACTCTGAGCCTCTGGTCACCAACAATACTTATCCGACCATCGACTCGGATGACAAACCTCATTTGACCCAACAACACAGTCATCCAACCCTTACCCTCAAAGAAGATCCCACGACCACAAAACTATTTTCCTTACACGAACTTCTTGTGAGGGAGCCTACTTTTATTTACTTTACAAAGACGATGATTATACCAGATGGAGCAGGGTTAGTCTGTGAACTTTGTAACAATTATAATGAATTGTAAGCTATTATTTCACTTTGTTGTGCCGTTAAAGTCAGATATCACTACTTTCACCAAACCATTAAACTGACACTTTGTCTTCTATTCAGCGGTACAGAAACTTCACATGTGGCTGACCTGTTTCAGAGTTTATACAGAGGATCAAATGGTTATTATGTCGTCTTGTAAACTTTACGAGTGTACTACGCACTTCTCACAGCATAAGTTCAAGATGATAAACGATGTACATATCTGGGTGCACAATAGCCAGCTATTTTCCACTGGCTATTAAAATCTATTATGAGGCAAGTGTAATTAGAAGTGGTAAAACACTGAAAAATCAAGAAGAATTAAAAATATCAATACCCTAAGAAATATGCTTGTAGGCACCCACCCACCCACAGATACTCACCCACTCACACACGAACACACACGTATATATATATATATATATATATATATATATATATATATATATATATATAAGGTTTTAGAAGTACAAGCGTAGACATTATGATCATTCATACCTTAATATGTACCAATTTCAGTGTGTTATTTGTTTTTTCTCTGTGTGTATCAGTCTTCCTGCCAACACTTCGCCGGCCGCTGTGGACGAGCGGTTCTAGGCGCTACAATGCAGAACCGCGCGCCTGATACGGTCGCAGGTTCGAATCCTGCCGTTGACATGGATATGTGTTATGTCCTTAAGTTAGTTAGGTTTAAGTAGTTCTAAGTCTAGGGCACTGAGGACCTCAGATGTTAAGTCCTATAGTGCTTAGAGCCATTTGAACCAATTTTTGCAGACACTTCACTTAATTTACTACCTGATATTTCTGCTTGATCGTAACTGCACCACTAAGTAGACTACACCTGACAGTACAGACTTACCATTTTGCGTCCATGCTTCCACACTTCAACATCTGACCTGCTGTCCAGGGGAAAATTAACATTAATGTCTTACTCTTGTCTCATGTACTTTGAGTTCCTAACCAACCTAAGAACATTCTACACCTAATAGCGATAATTATTAATAAAGTAAATGCTGTCAAATCATAAGAATGGTACAAATATTTCTACTTCCAGGGCCAGTCTGGAACCGCGCGACCGCTACGATCGCAGGTTCGAATCCTGCCTCGGGCATGGATGTGTGTGATGTCCTTAGGTTGGTTAGGTTTAAGTAGTTCTAAGTTCTAGGGGACTGATGACCTCAGATGTTAAGTCCCATAGTGCTCAGAGCCATTTGAACCATACTTCCAGGGCCACAGCCGATACTTCGCTCATTGTCGAATGTCGTCCAGCTGAGGCCGTGATTGTAATATTTAATTGTAAGTATAGCAATCATATATGTATGTGACCATTTTCCTAGGACGATTCTGTCTATGGGTGCGTGGCGGGCGGCGGTGGTGGCCTGTGGCGGGAATAATTCACGTTTCCTGCTAATGGCGGGTGCCGTCCCCCCGTAAATTGTCCGGTTTACTGCTTCTGTACATTTCCTGTCTTTATTTGGCTGGGAGAACATCGATTGTGGTGTGTGCACTTAGAAGGTGAAAGACGGGTGGAAGAAACGTTTGCTGGATCTCTAGACATGAGAAACACCTTAGCTTACTTTGTAAATTATAAGGATGATTTGGAATCTGTTATATCACCGACATGTCGAGTGGAAATATAGCCCCCCCCCCCCCCCCCCATGGACTATCATATTACACTGGATAAAACGACTTCAGAAATTAGCGTGCATATTACTCCAACAGATTCAATCTTTTTTTTAATTATGTGGCAATATAGGTTGCAATGTATTCCAAACACATTTTAACAAAAGAATAAGAGCGGAAAATGGCTTACAAGGAGCTTACCGTTTTAGTAAAGTTTAGTGCTGTCTCCTTCAAAGTAGTTCCCTTCTGATTGCACATACTTTTTCAAGCGCTTCTGCCGTTGGTGGTAACATTTCTGGAACTCATCTTCTGTAATATCCTCCAAGACCCTAATCACAGCTTTTTGGACATATAGTATTGTTTGAAAATGGTGACCCTTGACCGCCGTTTTGACTACTGGAAATAGAACAAAGTCGCATGGAGCGATATCTGGTGAATAAGGTGGCCGTGGTAGTACTGAAATTAGTTTTGAGGTTAAGAATTGTTGTGCTGACAGAGCATTATGGGATGGCGCACTATTGCGATGCAGAATCCAGTTATCAGCAATGTTGGCACGGACACAAAGAACTCTTTTACAAACCCTTTCTAAAATTTCTTTATCGTAATTTTCGTTAAGTGTTTGTCCAGGAGGCACCCACTCTTTATGAACAATTCCCTAGAAATCAAATAAGCACACAAGCATGAATTTCGCTATTGACTTTGACATGAGAATTTTTTTTTTTTTTTTTGATCTGGGTGATCCCTTTGAGCACCATTGCGAACTTCGGCGTTCTGTTTCTGGATCGTACCGAAAAAAACTTTTCATCACCAGTGATAACACGGCTCAACAATTCTGGATTGATTTCCTTTTGCTCTAACAGATCGGCTGCCATAGTTTTCTGTGTTTCTTGCTGTTGTCGTGTGAGATTTCTGGGGACGATTTGTGCACAAATCTTTCTCATACCAAGATCTTCAGTTATTATTAGATGAACCATTTCTCGATTGATGTTCAGTTCTTCTACAATCATTTTCACCAATAATCTTCGATCAGATCGTACGAGTTCACACAGCCTGGCCACGTTGACATCCGTCCATGAGGTTGATGGTCATCCACTGCGGTCTTCATCTTCAACATTCGTCCTGCCTGCACTAAACATTTTATGCCTACGAAAAACTTGAGCTCTTGACATAATCTCCTCTGCAACAGCCTTCTGAAGCTTACCGTAAGTTGTCGTCGCGTTTTCACCCAATTTAACGCAAGAAGAAGTGGGATACCATTGCACAATATTATGCGGTTCCATTTCCGTGACGACAGACACAAACACATGTTAAGTTATTACAGCACAACTCAAGACTGAGCAGTTGCATCGATGTGCCACTTGGACTAGAAGCAGCTTATAGACCAAGGTCAAAGATATTGTGCCTACGCAAGCCTGCCATATCTTGCAAAGAAAATCAGTCTCATTACTTTATTGTCGCACCTCATACTACCTGAACCAATAAATAACATTTAACTTAAAATAGGGTTCCTATTGATTCTTAATACACATTTTTTACCCTGAACTCCAAAACAGACTGTAGAGCCTAGAACCGCTCGGCCACTGCGGCCGGCCATTAATGTTGTACTTAAAGTGTTAGTAATAGTGATTTAATAAACATGAATGTATGCAATCGCATGTTTTACTTCAGGGTTCTCACTCTGGGTGATCCAGTCACAGTATGATAATATTAGTGTCATTTACGTATATTATAAAGTACGTGTTTAATTATACACTTAAGTTGTCTGATGGGAAGTTATTCTGTTACGTAGCCTGATACATTATTAGGTGAATTTAAATTGGGATTTTATTACAGAAAATATCTTGGGTCAGTCCGGAACCGCGCGATTGCTACGGTCGCAGGTTCGAATCCTGCCTCGGACATGGATGTGTGTGATGTCCTTAGGTTAGTTAGGTTTAGGTAGTTCTAAGTTCTAGGGGACTGATGAGTGCTCAGAGCCATTTGAACCATTTGATATCTTGGGTCACCACCTCAGGTGACCTACCACTTAAATTACCTTGAACATTTGCTTGGAAAGAAAAAAAAAAAACATGTAGTGGATAGACGTCAATCCAGGAAAAAACTAATGAAATTTTGGTACACCTTGATAATTCTTGACTAATTCTGTAGGAGAATCAGCTTGTGAAATGCTCTTACATATATTAAAAATCATTCATGTGTGAGCAAACTGGCCTGTAAGAGCCCTCAGAGGAAATTAGATACATAGCAGGTGAATCATCGAACATCAGCAGCGTCTTTTACTAAATATTTATTTCAGGGTTAATCTTAAAAATGAAAGCACAAGAACAAACATACTTTCAATAGAATAATCTTTATCTACCATGGAGTGTTGGTAGTGAATATTGCCAGTAAAATAGACTGAACAACACACTAATAGCACGATCACTTGTAATCGGGAGTACCATGGAAAAAGTTGGATTACTTACACACTCTTTCAAGCTAACCATTCATCACAGAAAAAGAAGTTGTTCAATAATTTAATAAAGGAAACAAAATCTAAATTGCGTTAGAGAGAAACTAGTCTCGATGGTAGAATACTTTACACAAAATTATTCCTAAATTCAGGAAAAATTACGCGAGATTAGAATGAAAAACAATGTACAGAAAGTACATCCTGTGATGACTTCTTCCTAAAGGTAGTACTCATCGGCAATCACTAGTAATCACGTGGCTACCCACCGCAAAGAAAAATCCACAAAATGTAAATGAAAGATCAAGACAAGAACGCTCACGATATCAAACAATAAAGCATCAGAATTTATCTAAGCAAGGAAATTGGTTCATTTGCTAACGTAGTATAATAAAACACAATCTCACGAACAAACACGTGATAACAGCTAACAACCATGACATGACCGAGCAGGCGTTAGTTGGGATACGTACCAGCGAAAACATCAGACAACGCCCGAAGGCCAATGCTTTGAATACGTGCAGGATGTGAGGGGTACGGGCAGGCACCGTTTCTATAATAAAAGCCTTTTTTCACCTTTAACATTTTAAAACTTTATTAATTTGATTTTAAAATAGTAAGTGAACATTCGTTACCATGAACAACAAGATCCTCAATATAGTTTATTAATGAAAGTTCCTGAGATATTATTTTAAGATATCAAAGGACAGTTCTCGGAATCAATTTACAACACTTAAAAATCCCTTTTTAAGGAAAGGAAAAAAAATTCAAATTGCATAATGCAAGGTTAAATAAAAGATAACCCCACATGGCAATACCAAAATTTTCGTAGATATTACCTGAAATCTCTGAAGGCAATAAAATATTGATCACAAAATTTTTAATTAAAATAACTTAAATGCAATAGAATCAGATTACTATCAACGTACACTCAAACCCCGTAGCCTCTACGATGCGCACCGCATCACCAAATATTTTCCTTCCTTTTAAAAACTTTCACCATAAACCTCAATACATGTGAAGCATACTACACCCAACGAATTACAATAATTAAGCATATATGTTATAATTAACTAGGTTTGTAATCTTTTCCTTTAAAAATAAATAAAAATCACATAAATCAACTCTTAACCTCAATGATTAAATCCGTTAAAAATATACAAAACATATCTTTTGAACCAGCCTCTGTGGCCGAGTGGTTCTAGGCGCTTGATTCTGGAACTCCGCGCCCCCTACGGTCACAGGTCAGAGTCCTGTCTCGGGCATGGATGTGTGTGATGTCCTTAGGTTAGTTAGGTTTAAGTAGTTCTAAGTCTAGGGGACTAATGACCTCAGATGTTAAGTCCCATAGTGCTCAGAGCCATTTGAACAATTTTTTTAAATTTTTTATTTAGCCGTAGTCGTACGCTGTTGTGCACAGTCTTCTCCTTGAGGACCACATGCGGCCGGGGAAAGATTTTCTACGGTGTACATAACGTTACCAGGGCGCAACCTACTTACACAAATTGCATACTGGGATTATACGTCGATATGGATACGGCTCGCAAATCTTAAAACGGGCGAGGAAGTATATGCGGTACTACCGAACACTTCTACTTTACCGCACCGCACCAAACAGCAATAAAGTGGGGTAGACAAGAGACAAATCAACAACTACAGCAAGGAAACCTCAGAAAGGCAGTAAGAAAATATTTGGGACTCCAAACTCTTGGGAGGGCCACACCAAACCACAGAACGACGTTCCAAGCTAAATTACGACAATACTACCGGCGATTTCGTCACAAGTAGAACCGTAAAATAGCATAAGAAGTGAACTGTATTTAACACGATTCATAGGCATCCGACTGAAAAGCTCCCTAGTCAACCTTTCCCTTACTACAAACACTTAACAGTACCTCCAAAGTTCGCTCGTGGACGCTCCCAGCGTGTCAATTACTCGTTATAAATGTAGATAACAGAGTTTAACACACTGGGGCTGACTTAGGTTTCTTAACAAGACAAGCAATGATTCGGTCCTTCGCTTGGTTCCACCTTCGATCCAAAACAGTCATTTACCTTAAAGCAGCCAATCAGATGACAATGCCAATATCAACGCTCTCCTCTCAAACAGCGCTCTAACTGGAGACTGCAGTACCGAAGCAAAGTTTACCCCACTCACCAGTGTGATATACGCGCCACCAACGTGTACCTTTCTAGAATTCCTATATTCATCTCATACACCAAACTTGCCGTAATTCTTCGTCGGAATCCAAGGGCAGAACCAAGAAATCACTTTTCAGCCCCTGGATGACTACACGATGATCGCCACCGGGACAACACCGGCCCTCCGCACTAGGATCTTCGAGCCCAAGGCGTTCCGTCCCCAACCGACTGCTTCTGCGGGGCTCACCGACCAAGCGGCCTTGCCCTCCGACACCGACGTCTCTCCTCACGCACAGCCCCTTTTTCCTACTTCTGTCCGCCTCGCGGTGCACGGGAAGCCAACTCGCCAAAGATATGTGGCGACCAGAGACTCCAATCCGATCTCGATATTGACATCGCGGTGAGTACTGAGAAGGCGGGTTTTTTCAAAAAACAAAAAATACTTCAACAGGGAGCTCTACCGTCTCAACTACAATCGGCAAAAAAAAAAAAAAAAAATACAAAGTGGCATTTTTTTAAAAGGTGACTACCGAATGTTAAACCCACACACAATGCTCACAACCACTTACACGATTCACTCAAGAATCTAGTCACGCGCATGGATCCACGTGGTGTCGTGTCCACAATCACAAAGCTATAGACCACGAAGAAAACACTGCTAAAAATTCCAAAGATGACGAAATTACTCCTTACAAAATTACTACACTAAAGACTAAATCTAGATGTTACCTGTATCCAAGGTTCTCGGGTGTCCAGCCGATCGTCGAAGTTCCACGATATTTCGGCGAATAACCGTTCCGCCATCATCAGGTGGTATTTATGTCCGCGGGGGCCCGAGTCGTACCCCGGCGCGGACGGCCGGCGGGGCACCTACCAAAGGGCGTGGCTGCAGCTACCCCCACCCCTCCCACCACGCGGCGCTCCGCCGGCCGGCCACGCCGGGGTACGACTCGGGACCCCGCGGACATAAATACCACGGACAAAGCGCAGACAGATCATTCCGACAGCACCACCTGATGATGGCGGAACGGTTACTCGCCGAAATATCGTGGAACTTCGACGATCGGATCCGGCTGGACACCCGAGAACCTTGGATACAGCACATTCGCCGGGAAAGCCTCAGATCACATAGATGTTACCTCTTCGACGATTCCCAGCGCAGTGAGACTGCTCGATACTCATTCACAGTCCCTATAGCGAACTAGAAGCCGGAGCACACATAACAGACGATTCTATATGTGCCAACTTACTAAAGGCGACAGATCATCACCCGCCGGCGTCTCGTTGACCCAGAAGAGTTCCCATCTGCTACATACAAAAGTTGGCTACGCTGGCCCTACATTCAGAGAAGCTTACCCAAGTCCACAAAGACGTTTAGACGCTCTATAAGAGGACAAACATGCTTCCAGGCAGCCAACCAGCTGGAACAAGGAAAGAATAGGGTGACAGCTCAAATATATGATGACTGTTTTTCTGTATCAAGTTAAACTCTTAGTATATATCTAGCTAACGTAGAAAAGGATTTAGAAATGAAATACAATTCAGATATGGAAATTTAGTATTGAAATATCACGATGGCTCCCTGACATATCATCCAGCTGATCATCTTTCTCTCAGTTTGAATTTTGAGGAGCACCAACGTGAACGATGATGTTCAGAAATATAAAAGTGGTTACCAACCCTGAAAGTCAATGAAGACACTTACATAGAGAAGCTTCAATATGCAGGCAGTTTCCTCTCGTTGGTTGCCGGCTGCTGCGTACGTAGATAACCCAGGCAGCACTCTTTTCTCATAATTGCCAACAGCGTGTACGGCATGATGAGTCTGAATGCATATTGGGTTTTTTTACTTTTGTTGCAAACGAAACGTAGCGTTGTTCGACTATATTAGCTTTTAAAAAAGAAACAACAGTGGCAAAGAGTGTCTTTTTTTTGTAGTTTAATGGGTTGATTAATTCTCTACGTCAGTGGGTTAGTTTTATTGTGCCATCTATAAATATACAGGGTGTTACAAAAAGGTACGGACAAACTTTCAGGAAACATTCCTCACACACAAAGAAAGAAAATATGTTATGTGGACATGTGTCCGGAAACACTTACTTTCCATGTTAGAGCTCATTTTATTACTTCTCTTCAAATCACATTAATCGTGGAATGGAAACACACAACAACAGAACGTACCAGCGTGACTTGAAACACTTCGTTACAGGAAATGTTCAAAATGTTCTCCGTTAGCGAGGATACATGCATCCACCCTCCGTCGCATGGAATCTCTGATGCGCTGATGCAGCCCTGGTGAATGGCGTATTGTATCACAGCCGTCCACAATACGAGCACGAAGAGTCTCTACATATGGTACCGGTTTTGGGTAGACAAGAGCTTTCAAATGCTCCCATAAATGAAAGTCAAGAGGGTTGAGGTCAGGAGAGCGTGGAGGCCATGGAATTGGTCCACCTCCACCAATCCTTCGGTCACCGAATCTGTGGTTGAGAAGCGTACGAAGACTTCGACTGAAACGTGCAGGAGCTCCATCGAGCATGAACCACATGTTGTGTCGTTCTTGTAAAGGCACATGTTCTAGCAGCACAGGTAGAGTATCCCGTATGAAATCATGATAACGTGCTCCATTGAGCGTAGGTGGAAGAACTTGGGGCCCAATCAAGACATCACCAACAATGCCTGCCCAAACGTTCACAGAAAATCTGTGTTGATGACGTGATTGCACAATTGCGTGCGGATTCTCGTCAGCCCACACATGTTGAATGTGACAATTTACAATTTGATCACGTTAGAATGAAGCCTCATCCGTAAAGAAAACATTTGCACTGAAATGAGGATTGACGCATTGTTGGATGAACCATTCGCAGAAGTGAACCCGTGGAGGCCAATCAGCTGCTGATAGTGCCTGCACACGCTGTACATGGTACGGAAACAACTGGTTCTCCCGTAGCATTCTCCATACAGTGACGTGGTCAACGTTACCTTGTACAGCAGCAACTTCTCTGACGCTGACATTAGGGTTATCGTCAACTGCACGAAGAATTGCCACGTCCATTGCTGGTGTGCTCGTCGTTGTAGGTCTTCCCCAGTCGCGAGTCATAGGCCGGAATGTTCCGTGCTCCCTAAGACGCCGATCAATTGCTTCAAATGTCTTCCTGTCGGGACACCTTCGTTCTTGAAATCTGTCTCGATACAAACGTACTGCACCACGGCTATTGCCCCGTGCTAATCCATACATCAAATGGGCATCTGCCAACTCCGCATTTGTAAATATTGCACTGACTGCAAAACCACGTTCGTGATGAACACTAACCTGTTGATGCTACGTACTGATGTGCTTGATGCTAGTACTGTAGAGCAATGAGTCGCATGTCAACACAAGCACCGAAGTCAACATACCCTTCCTTCAATTGTACATACTGACGAAACTAAAATGAGCTCTAACATGGAAATTAAGCGTTTCCGGACACATGTAGACATAACATCTTTTCTTTCTTTGTGTGTGAGGAATGTTTCCTGAAAATTTGGCCGTACCTTTTTGTAACACCCTGTATAAGTGCATTCTCAGATAGTGACAGTTTGTAAACTTGTCCAGAATTCTTACTGGTGATGGGTCTCGTTGATGAAATCGTTATTAGGGATGTTAACCAGTTCTGTGTATGCAGTGTGACTATACTTTCCTAACGAAGAATTGTGGGGGATAGTAGTATCTGTTGTTGTGTTGATAGTCTACGGATTTTCAAGATTAATTTGTTGTATCGTTCGTTAGAAGCTAAGTAAACTAAATGTTATCTTTTTCAATCAGTTTTATACAACAGCTTAATTTAATCATAACATGAATTAAGCTGCTGCTTCAGTTATTGTTCAACTACACCATCACGTCTGGGATGAATCATTGGCCAAGTTCAGTTTCGTACACCATCGGCAGTCACACAGAACAATCGTATAATTATTTGCTACGTTCTTACTGCCAATACTGAAAGGAGTGTTTAGTCCGTAGTTTTCAGGTTCACGGTATTCAGCGTATTTCCCTGTTCCGTAATGATATCGTTCTTTCATTTGCATGGAATACAAAGACCTTTGTAAAGCTTTAGTCTGTAGATCGACGTCTGCTGCTAATAGCTACCTCATTGTCTGGACCGATATTGGTTCTGCAACACATGTCGCAAGCAAGTTTCATTACGCGGGCCGTAGCACCTCCTTTGTGTGTAGCGCTGCACCGCTTCTCCCTCGTTAACTTTCTGAAACTCGTTGTTGTTGTTGTTGTTGTGGTCTTCAGTCCTGAGACTGGTTTGATGCAGCTCTCCATGCTACTCTATCCTGTGCAAGCTTTTTCATCTCCCAGTACCTACTGCAATCTACATCCTTCTGAATCTGCTTAGTGTATTCATCTCTTGGTCTCCCTCTACGATTTTTACCCTCCACGCTGCCCTCCAATACTAAATTGGTGATCCCTTGATGCCTCAGAACATGTCCTACCAACCGATCCCTTCTTCTGGTCAAGTTGTGCCACAAACTTCTCTTCTCCCCAATCCTATTCAATACTTCCTCATTAGTTATGTGATCTACCCATCTAATCTTCAGCATTCTTCTGTAGCACCACATTTCGAAAGCTTCTATTCTCTTCTTGTCCAAACTATTTATCGTCCATGTTTCACTTCCATACATGGCTACACTCCATACAAATACTTTCAGAAATGACTTCCTGACACTTAAATCAATACTGGATGTTAACAAATTTCTCTTCTTCAGAAACGCTTTCCTTGCCATTGCCAGTCTACATTTTATATCCTCTCTACTTCGACCATCATCAGTTATTTTGCTCCCCAAATAGCAAAACTCCTTTACTACTTTAAGTGCCTCATTTCCTAATCTAATTCCCTCAGCATCACCCGACTTAATTAGACTACATTCCATTATCCTTGTTTTGCTTTTGTTGATGTTCATCTTATATCCTCCTTTCAAGACACTGTCCATTCCATTCAACTGCTCTTCCAAGTCCTTTGCTGTCTCTGACAGAATTACAATGTCATCGGCGAACCTCAAAGTTTTTATTTCTTCTCCATGGACTTTAATACCTACTCCGAATTTTTCTTTTGTTTCCTTTACTGCTTGCTCAATATACAGATTGAACAACATCGGGGAGAGGCTACAACCCTGTCTTACTCCCTTCCCAACCACTGCTTCCCTTTCATGTCCCTCGACTCTTATAACTGCCATCTGGTTTCTGTACAAATTGTAAATAGCCTTTCGCTCCCTGTATTTTACCCCTGCCACCTTTAGAATTTGAAAGAGAGTATTCCAGTCAACATTGTCAAAAGCTTTCTCTAAGTCTACAAATGCTAGAAACGTAGGTTTGCCTTTCCTTAATCTTTCTTCTAAGATAAGTCGTAAGGTCAGTATTGCCTCACGTGTTCCAGTGTTTCTACGGAATCCAAACTGATCTTCCCCGAGGTTGGCTTCTACTAGTTTTTCCATTCGTCTGTAAAGAATTCGTGTTAGTATTTTGCAGCTGTGACTTATTAAGCTGATAGTTCGGTAATTTTCACATCTGTCAACACCTGCTTTCTTTGGGATTGGAATTATTATATTCTTCTTGAAGTCTGAGGGTATTTCGCCTGTTTCATACATCTTGCTCACCAGATGGTAGAGTTTTGTCAGGACTGGCTCTCCCACGGCCGTCAGTAGTTCCAATGGAATATTGTCTACTCCGGGGGCCTTGTTTCGACTCAGGTCTTTCAGTGCTCTGTCAAACTCTTCACGCAGTATCGTATCTCCCATTTCATCTTCATCTACATCCTCTTCCATTTCCATAATATTGTCCTCAAGTACATCGCCCTTGTATAGACCCTCTATATACTCCTTCCACCTTTCTGCTTTCCCTTCTTTGCTTAGCACTGGGTTTCCATCTGAGCTCTTGATATTCATACAAGTGGTTCTCTTATCTCCAAAGGTCTCTTTAATTTTCCTGTAGGCGGTATCTATCTTACCCCTAGTGAGATAGGCCTCTACATCCTTACATTTGTCCTCTAGCCATCCCTGCTTAGCCATTTTGCACTTCCTGTCGATCTCATTTTTGAGACGTTTGTATTCCTTTTTGCCTGTTTCACTTACTGCATTTTTATATTTTCTCCTTTCATCAATTAAATTCAATATTTCTTCTGTTACCCAAGGATTTCTACTAGCCCTCGTCTTTTTACCTACTTGATCCTCTGCTGCCTTCACTACTTCATCCCTCAAAGCTACCCATTCTTCTTCTACTGTATTTATTTCCCCCATTCCTGTCAATTGCTCCCTTATGCTCTCCCTGAATCTCTGTACAACCTCTGGTTCTTTTAGTTTATCCAGGTCCCATCTCCTTAAATTCCCAGCTTTTTGCAGTTTCTTCAGTTTTAATCTACAGGTCATAACCAATAGATTGTGGTCAGAGTCCACATCTGCCCCTGGAAATGTCTTACAATTTAAAACCTGGTTCCTAAATCTCTGTCTTACCATTATATAATCTATCTGATACCTTTTAGTATCTCCAGGGTTCTTCCATGTATACAACCTTCTTTCATGATTCTTAAACCAAGTGTTAGTTATGATTATGTTGTGCTCTGTGCAAAATTCTACCAGGCGGCTTCCTCTTTCATTTCTGTCCCCCAATCCATATTCACCTACTATGTTTCCTTCTCTCCCTTTTCCTACACTCGAATTCCAGTCACCCATGACTATTAAATTTTCGTCTCCCTTCACAATCTGAATAATTTCTTTTATTTCATCATACATTTCTTCAATTTCTTCGTCATCTGCAGAGCTAGTTGGCATATAAACTTGTACTACTGTAGTAGGTGTGGGCTTCGTATCTATCTTGGCCACAATAATGCGTTCACTATGCTGTTTGTAGTAGCTTACCCGCATTCCTATTTTCCTATTCATTATTAAACCTACTCCTGCATTTCCCCTATTTGATTTTGTGTTTATAACCCTGTAGTCACCTGACCAGAAGTCTTGTTCCTCCTGCCACCGAACTTCACTAATTCCCACTATATCCAACTTCAACCTATCCATTTCCCTTTTTAAATTTTCTAACCTACCTGCCCGATTAAGGGATCTGACATTCCACGCTCCGATCCGTAGAACACCAGTTTTCTTTCTCCTGATAACGACATCCTCTTGAGTAGTCCCCGCCCGGAGATCCGAATGGGGGACTATTTTACCTCCGGAATATTTTACCCAAGAGGACGCCATCATCATTTAACCATACAGTAAAGCTGCATGCCCTCGGGAAAAATTACGGCTGTAGTTTCCCCTTGCTTTCAGCCGTTCGCAGTACCAGCACAGCAAGGCCGTTTTGGTTATTGTTACAAGGCCAGATCAGTCAATCATCCAGACTGTTGCCCTTGCAACTACTGAAAAGGCTGCTGCCCCTCTTCAGGAACCACACGTTTGTCTGGCCTCTCAACAGATACCCCTCCGTTGTGGTTGCACCTACGGTACGGCTATCTGTATCGCTGAGGCACGCAAGCCTCCCCACCAACGGCAAGGTCCATGGTTCATGGGGGGGTGAAACTCGTTACGGAGCGTAAATACTAAAATCCAGTGAGCACTCCAAATTACCGTTGCACTTCAGTTGCTGAGACTTGCTAGGCTATAAACTCAATTAATGACCATTTTAGTTTTTAAACACACACTGTCCTACTGATTGATATTATTTTATTGAAATTAAAGTATTGTTTTTTCTAAGTGACAATTTATTGGTTTCTTTTCAGAATAACTTTTGCAGCTCGAAGTTCCCTACATTGGTGTATAATTTGTATGAACACCTTATTGCAGCTCGCATCTGTGTCGTTTTCAACCGGAATTTCATGTTTGACAAATACTATTGTCTGCATTAGAATAATCCGTATCTATTAATGTTCCAGCTTATTGGGGGCACAAGTACTAGTCTATATTTTCGTTCTGACTGGCGCCGCAGTGGCACTCTTTAATGAAATGACAACTTCTTTGACATGTGATATGATAATCAATTTATTCCACTGTCGATTTCAGCTTTTTGTTAGTCATCACATTCGTTTCCTATTCTAACTACTTAATCTTAGAATAACACCTGAAGTCAACTGGAAAATGACCATTTTTCTGTTATAAACAATAAAGAAAATATTATAAACCATTCATATTATACTGCCAAACAACGGTTTCTCCACGTGTGCGCTAATGATCATCACTAGCTTGACAGGTTTGTCCCATTCTTTCATTATCCTGACCGCACTTAACGAGAAATGTCGGTGATGTAACAGCAAATGTATATTCTTCTGAGCTGTGGTTATATGTTTTTATGTCTTTTTTAAGCCAAATGTTTTGTAACCTTTCATTCGCACTATCTTAGCTTTTACTACCAGACGTGCACGGTATCCGACAATTTAATTACAACAAATCTGACTTCACACACTCCATTTATATTTAATTATTCACATAACCTAATTATGAGTAATCTAACTAAGCTATGCGTATGGATAATGCAAACCGGATCCAATAAACAGTTGTAAAAACCGTATTAGTGCGTTATCAAATCATGAAACAATCTGAGTATTGACAGCAATGAATTTCATCAGGGCTCCTTACTGCACCCATTTTCCTCATGCTCACACGGAAAATAGGATGATTTTAATGAATAAGAAAGATTCTAATTACTATTTAAGACAGTACATTTATTTTTGTGAGCCATTGAATTAACTAAAAAGGTCTCATTCACTTCACAATTCTGTCTCGATGCAAGTTAGCGACGCTAAAGGTTAAGGAAATGAATCAACGGAAGTTCCTGAAAACAAACAAGAATGTATGGATTTGAAGCTGTTGGGTATTAAACAGCGAGGTCGTCAGCGCCCTTTCCCAAGATCGTGGTACTGGTGTTATGAGCAGTTATTCTTGATAAAACGAAAGCAAACGCCATGCATCAGCGCCCAAGGGTGTTGTAATCATGACCACGTGAGCTCTTAAGTAGTATATTTCAACTAATATGAAGTCAATTAATCGATAAGAAACTAAGAAAAGGCATAAATTACACTGATAAGCCAAAGCATCATGATGACACCCACCGCGACGTTGGATGCCGCCTGGTGGCGTTTCAGGCACGTGACGAGGTAATAAAAGTATGTAAGCGAAGCAGGGACGGAAGGGGGATTATCATAGAGAAGATAGGGGCTGCTAATGTGGAAATCCGTTGAGATAAGCGACTCTGACAAAGGGCAGATTATTATTATACAGAGTATCTCGAAAACGGCAAAGCTGGCCAAATATTCACGTGCTACTGTCGTGACCATCTACGGAAAGAGGTGGACGGACAGTGAAACTACAACAATGTGCTAAACGTTTGGACGTCCACGACTCTTCACAGAAGGTGGAGCTCGGAGGCTTGACTGCTCTGTAAAGTAGGATAGATGGTAAGGTGCGGCATCCCTGCCGAAAGAGTACAAAGCTGGTGCACGCACAAGTGTTTCAGAGTACACCGTTCATCGCATATTGTTGAACAGGGATCTTCGCAGTAGACCACCCCTACGTGTCCACATGCTGACACAACGAATCATCAATTTCGACTGCAGTGGGCAGCACGGACCATCGGGATTCAACCGTGTATCAATGGAAACGTGTCTGCTCTTGGGGTGAATCACATTTTCGCTACACTACGTCGATGGTCGTCCCCACAGACGCCGTCATCGCGGTGAACGGCCGGCTCGAAACGTGCAGCGCGCCATGGACGCAGGCTGGTGGGAGCAGTGTTACGCTATGGGAGACGTTCTCCTGCACTTGCATGGGAAACCGTCTGGGTCGCTTTATGGCGCCATCAGCGCGTACCCAAAACAGCTACACGTTATTTACGCGATTTACATGACCTGTGCGTAGACCTCTAATGCCACGTACCTCCACAAACCTACCAATAAACTTGCGCATCTTTGATATTCAGAATCACTCATGTATTTCGTCCACAGGCGGACAAACAAGCAACTAAGCAGGTGGTCATAATGTTTTGGCCCATCATTGTATTTGGGAACAATTATCACTTATTAGTTCATTATGTAGTTACCCGCCAGGTTAGCCGAGAGCGCTAATGCGCTGCTTCCTCGACTCCAGTAGGGGGCGCCGGCTCCGGATCGAATCCGCCCGCCGGACTAACGATGAGGGTTAGTGGGCCAGCCAGCCTGGATGTGGTTTTTAGGCGGCTTTCCGTAGCCCCCTAGGTGAATTCTGGGATGGCCCCACGTCCCGCCTCAGTTACACGACTCGCAGGCATCTGAAACACCTTCGCACTATTCCATGGTTTACACTAAACGCAGACAGCTGGAGTACACTGATTCCATCCCGGGGGTACGGAGTGGCGACAGGAGGGGCATCTGGCCAACCCTACAATTAACCATGCAAAATCCGGTAGTAACCACGCCGACCCTGTGAAAACTGCGGGGCAAAGGCACAAGCAAAAGAAGAAGTTCATTATGCCGTCCGAACTGGTACCCTACGTCCAAGGGGCATGTGGCATCTCGAGTCTCCAAATACGCGATATGACGCCATATTAAATTCAATAAACTAAACTCTGTAGCCACCAAGTGCCATGGCAATTGAACCCAACGTATGTGTAAACGAAAGGAGCAGTTTAAGTGAGTCTCTACGCTACCATTCTAAAAACCAACCGTTTACCCCTATCCTCTCTCTAACGGTATAACGGTAACCGTTACTAACTACGAAGGCGCGTTCAGGGAATACCGGCCTATGAAAATTTCGGCCAGATGGCTAGCTTGCTGAGGTGGCAACTAAATAGACGATTATATCTCTTCCTTTATCTCCCTGTACGTGACAAGATTGATTATGTCGCTGGACTTAGTACACCAGCTAAAACATGGCGAAATGTCGCCATCTGAAGTCTGTAATTGTAATTGTAATTCCAATAAAACATGGTGGTACGTGCCCTGTTGGCGTGTGTCAGTAAGACTATGATTTGTGTAACGTAGAACTACAACGTCAGTTTGAAGGAAATCGTCAGCTGAACGAGACTCCCATAATTCGGTTTGTGATTATAAAATTTAGATAAAGAAAGTTATTTAGCTATCTAGAAAATTCGATAGTACAGTATTGGATTGCTAAACAACTAAGAATATTTGTCATATACGTCTGACATATACAAAAGTTTTAATATGTATAATCTTACGAATGACGGTAAAGTTAGAAGCTGCAACGTTCAATAAAACAGTGAGACACATGACCAAGATTTTAAATAAGCAGACAAAACATGGTTCTGGGTGTTTTGGTCTTCGTCCCTTGGTCTGTGGAGTTGGTTTCGTTAAGGATTTTGTGGCCAGATATTTTCAGTTTATTTATGATTTTGTTTGTTTATTTCACTGATATGTCTATGCTAAATTAAGGTGCCTCACAACTGATTCATGTTTCTATAAGTGCTTAAAGCAACAGTGCATAGCCGAAACCCACCTTGTTCAAGGTGAGCCATATTAATATATAATGCTGTGTACTTCCTCTCCAATACTAAATTTTTCCGAGCTCCCTTCTTCGTGTCAGCTTACCCGTATATTCGCCTCTCACCGATTCTGCGAAGAACCTCCACTTTCCTTAATCTTATTAGTCCGCCTAATTTTCAACATCCTTCTATAGCACCATTCCTCAAATGCTTCGATTCTTTCTTTGCCGATCCTGCACAGCCCACGATTCACTGCTGTGCTCTAAACGAACGTTCTCAGAAATTTCTTCCTCGCGTTACTGTCTATGTTTGATACTACCAAACTTCTTTTGACCAGGAATACTCTCTTTGTCAGTGATAATCTTATTTTTAAGTCCTCCTTGTCTTGCTTGTCACACCCTATGCAATCAAAAGTATCCAGAAACCCCAAAAAACATACGTTTTTCATATTAGATGCATTGTGCTGCCACCTACTGCCAGGTACTCCATATCAGCGACCTCAGTAGTCATTAGACATCGTGAGAGAGCAGAATGGTGCGCTACGCGGAACTCACGGGCTTCGAATGTTGTCAGGTGATTGGGTGTCACTTGTGTTATACGTCTGTACGCGAGAGTTCCTCACTCCTAAACATCCCTAGGTCCATTGTTTCCGATGTGATGGTGAAGTGGAAATGTGAAGGGACACGCACAGTGCAAAAGCATACAGGTCGACCTGGTCAGTTGACTGACAGAGACCGCCGACACTTGATGAGGGTCGTTCGAACTCCGAACTGCATTAGGATGCACTGCAAGTACTATGACAGTTAGGCGGGAGGTGAGAAAACTTGGATTTCATGGTCGAGCGGCTGCTCATAAGCCACACATCACGCCGGTAAATGCCAAACGACGCCTCGATTGGTGTAAGGAGCGTAAACATTGGAACGAGGAACACTGGAAAAATGTGTGGAGTGACGAATCGCGGTACGCAGTGTGGCGATCCGATGGCACGGTGTGGGTATGCCGAATGCCGAGTGAACGTCATCTGCTAGCGTGTGTAGTGCCAACAGTAAAATTCGGAGAGGGTGGCATTATGGTGTGGTGGTTTTTTCATGGAGGGTTCTTGCACCCCTTGTTGTTTTGCGTGGCACTACCACAGCACACGCCTACGCTGATGTTTTAAGCACCTTCTCACTTACCACTGTTGAGCAATTCGTGGATAGCGATTGTATCTTTCAACACGATCGAGCAGCTGTTCATAAAGCACGGCCTGTGGCGTAACATCCCTGTAGTGGACTAGTGTGCACAGAGTCCTGACCTGAATCCTATAGAACATCTTTAGTGTGTTTTGGAACGCTGACTTCGTGTCAGGCCTCACCGAGCGACATCGATATCTCTCCTCACTGCAGCACTCCGTGAAGAATGGCCTGCCATTCCCCAGGAAACCTTCCAGCAGCTGACTGAACGTATGCCTGCAAGAGTGAAAGCTGTCATTAAGGCTAAGGGTGGCCCAACACCATATGGAATTCCAGCATTACCGATGGAGGGCACCACGAACTTGTGAGTCATTTTCTGCCATGTGTCCGCATACTCTTAATGACATAGTGTATATTATTTTGCTACTTTATAGTCATTAATTTTGGTACGCAGTTTATTGCTCATCTCATTTGTGCTACTCATAATTATTTCTCGTCTTTCGTCGGTTTAATCTTATGTAATTTTCTTTACGTACTAGACTGTTATTCTATTCAACAACTCGTGTAATTGTGTTTCAGTTTCACAAGAATAGGAATGTTGCGGAGAGCGGTCCGTCTTGGCTACGTAGGAATTTTTCACTCGCCTTTCGATGATATTATCTTACGCAACACATGCTTTCCTTTTTAGAAAACGATCAGTGTTCCTCTACTGGATAAGCTGTAGCAGAATCACACGAAACATACCTAAATGGTACTTCAAGCGTTTTCTAGTCTCAAGTTTTATTAGCTGTTGTATGAAATGAAATTAGTGAATGAAAATTCCGATTTACGCTCACCTGAGAACTCATGGGACAGCGATACGTACATATATAGTTGTACTCCAGTGATCGATGTGAAAAAGTTTCCGACGAAATATGGCCGCACGGTGGTAATTAACAGACTTTGAAAACGGAATCGTAGTTGGAGATAGACGCATGGGCCGTTCCATTTCGGAAACAAGTAGGGAATTCCATACTCTGAGATGCACAGTGTCAAGGGTCTTGTGTCCGACTTCTTGGACGCTAAGGTGGCTTGTTATAATTCAGTTAATTAGAATACTCTGAATAAGTAATACTTAATTAATCACAAAAAACTTATCTTTACTCGCCACTCTCAGTTGTAGTTATGAAACTGCACACTTCGACTTTAGATTCAGAACAAACTAAGGGAGCCACGATTACTGATTGGTGAACTGATACAAGTTCAGAATGGCTGCACTGTAGCTTCACTATAGGTACTAGAAAACACAGGTTCGCAGACAGTTGCTGTCACAGTTCCGATAGCATTCGCGCGCAGGCACAGTTCACGGGAGACAGAAGTTCTTGACTGCCCAACGCTTGACACGGGCTTTGTCGCGGCGAGTAGGCAGCACAACCACGTTACTCTGAAAGGAACCTTTTGGAAGTGAGCAGGATCCGACTTCGAACAGAACTGTCTCCTGACCGCTGGTGACGCTATTTCAGGGCAGAGGCGTAGCGGCGGCTCTTCGAAACTATGGGAGGCATGGCTTCTTCTTAACATCTCATTGGCGCCTCGTGATACTGTTCTGCTGTCCAGTATCTCTGCGGTGTTCGACACTTCTTGTGGCGCTCTCGATACTCGACGACACCGCAAAGAATGTGTCGAGAGTACCAAATTTCAGGCATTACCTCTCACCACGGACAAGGCAGTGAGCGACAGCCTGCACTTAACGACTGGGAGCAGCGGCGTTTGCGTAGAGTTGTCAGCGCTAACGTGAAACAACCACAGAAATCAATATGGGAAGTTCGACGAACGTATCCGTTAGGACAGGGCGAAGAAATTTCGCGTTAATGGCTTATGGCAGCAGACGACTGACACGAATGCCTTAGTTAACAGCATGACATCGCCAGCAGCGCCTCTCCTGGGCTTGTGACCTTAACGGTTAGACCCTAGACGACGGGAAAACCGTATGCTTGTCAGATGAGTCTCAATTTCAGCGGGTAAGACCTGATTTTAAGGTCCGAGTGTGGCGCAGACCTTACGAAGCATGAACCCAAGTTGTCAATAACGCGCTCGTAAGCTTATAGTAGCTCTACAATGGTGTGGTCTATGTTTACGTGGAATGGACTGTGTGCTCTAGTCCAACTGAACCGACTCTTGACTGGAAACGGTTGTATTAGGGTAACTGAAGATCATTTGCAGCCCTTCATGTACTTGATGTTCCGAAACAACGATGGAAATTTATAGATGACTATACGCCATATCACCGAGCCACAATTATTCACGATTGATTTGAAGAACATTCTGGACAATCCTACGAGTGAATGAGTTGATCCACCCAGGTCGCACGATATGAATCGCATAGAACATTTATGGGGAATAACCGAGAGGCCAGTTCGTGCACAAAAAACTGCACCGCCAACGCTTTCGGAGTTATGGACTGCTATAGAGGCAGCAAGGGTCAGTATTTCTACAGAGGGCTTCAAACGACTTGTTGAATCCAGGTCATGCTGAGTTGTTGCAGGACGGCTGCAAAAAGGAAGTTCGACAAGATATTAGTAGGCATCCCTCGACTTTTGTCACCTCAGCGTGTTGTCACTACTTGAGCGGTTCTAGGCGCTACAATCTGGAACCACGCGAACGCTAGGGTCGGAGGTTCGAATCCTGCCTCGGGCATGGATGTGTGTGATGTCCTTAGATTAGTTAGGTTTAAGCAGTTCTAAGTTCTAGGGGACTGATGACCTCCACAGGGCTCAGAGCCATTTTTTTGGGGTGCATGATTTCCATGCGTCACAGCGCCACTGTCCAGTTCCAACTATGGCCACTAGCTGCTGTGACCAGTCATCGTGAGTCATAGTCTCACACATCTGATCAGTCGCAGTGCACTTGTTGACGTGTCAACATGAGCATGGACAAAAAGAATAGTGCATTATTTGGGATGCCCTATTATCATAGCAACAGTAATGCTGCAGCTGCACTTCCACAATTTCGCCGTCTGAAAGGATTACCGAAGGATCCACTTTCTCCACCTACTGTGCAGAGCATGATAATGAAGCTCGAGTAACTAGAGAACTGGGCATCGCTCCGGGAAGAGGCCGACGACCGGTTGCACCACAGGTGGTTGATGAAATCGTTGCTATGGTAGACAACGCTGTGAGCAATGCCTGATCGTCAGGCAGTGTGCGTGCCGTGCCACGACAGTTGAACATACCATGGTCTACTGTACGGAAGTTGCTTCGAACCATTCTCAAATGGTATTCGCATAAGATCCAAATCATACAACAGCTTTCACCGTAGGACTCACAACGACGTGTTGACTTCGGTCTCCACTTTCTCGCAAGGCTTGAGTTTGGCTCTGGACCATCCTATGGACAGACGAAATTTATTCTTCTCTGAAGGGTGAGGTGAACACACTCATTTGCCGAGTATGGGAATCTCCATATCCAATCACTGTGCATGAAGCCCCTCTGTATGGTGAACGTGTCAGCATGTGGTGTGGCTTCACGGCTACGATCATCGCTTCCTCATTCTGTTTTGAATAGGTTGGCGCTCAAGTATCAAAGACATGCATTGTGACTGGCCAGCGTTACGGCGATATGTTACTCTTGTATGTCATACCCGCCGTACAGGAGAAAGACGGACTGAACTCAACGGTTTTCATGCAAGATGGGGCCCAACCGCATATCCCTAGTGCAGTTCCCATGCTTCTTCGAAAGACTTTAGGAAGCAGTCGAATTATCAGCCGATCGTTTCCAAATGCTTGCCCGGCACGACACGATCACCTGATCTCGCTCCCTGTGGTTTCTGGTTGTGGGGCTACATGAAGGACAGGGTTTACCAGGGAAACATTCACACAAGTGGTGATCTGAAGTGCAGAATATCAAGATAGGTAGCCATCATACCTATGGACATGCTTCATTCTGCTGTGCAGAATCCAATCCTGCGATTTCAAACTATTGTGGGCAGCGATGAGCGCCGTATTTAGCCTCTTTTGTATCAATAGTCGTACCGGTATGTAATGGTATGATGTACCATAGCAGCAAATTGAAAGTGCTTCAGTGGAATTGATTCTGCATTATTTCTCTTCCCCGTGTCCTTGACATTAATACTACCAAGTTTGGTCGTTGAACAACAATTAGTTTCCGTGTCAAATTGGGAAAGTTGAATTATAACCATCCGGTATACTTAACCTGTTACCGGAAAATTTACGTACGGATTCTTTTTGAAATGCAGTCGTCGCTCAGTTTACACAGATTGGTCACTTTGAACGATAGGTTCTCACTCATGACTTGTATAATACGTCAGATGGGTTTAAGTTACACAAAAGTACACTGTCAGACAAAACTTTGGCGTTATCCTATGCACATTAGTACTTTACGACACTCCACGATCTTTTTAAACCCACAAATCCACAAACAATTTTTCAGAGCTCAGTGTTAACGCATCTAATCGTCATGACGATTTAGCCCTCAATCACTTTATAGGCTAGGCAAAGCAGTTATTTAACCCACAAAACGCGAGGAAATGGTCTCAATCCTGACTGGCGGAGATTAATCATAGCCTGTCAGCTTGCAGTTCTGATCTCCGTTATCCCACGTCTTTTACTTTGCACCAAACCCAACATTAATACCTGCTAATGTAATTCATTAAATAAATAATTTCAGAAATCCCACAAATAATCCTCTCTTTACATATTTGAATAGTTATGGAATGTTTCTCAATTCTCCAGTACCATAAATTGGCTAATTACATATTACCAATTTCTCCTCGTGTATACGGCTCACGCCGCTTACCAGATACAAATTCCCTCACTATCACATAGTCGGTGAATAGAAGTGCAAATGTTAAGGTATCATATTAAACTACATTTATCTCCACTTCCATTCTAACAAACAAACACGTGAAATTAGTAATAACGAACAGAAAACATCACATAAGCCAATAATAATTATTTACTAAACATACATTGGTTTGGTTGATTTAGGTTTCCTTGCCTGTACTTTAATGACAGTAACACCTTTTGACCAGAGCCGTAACGATTAGCAATTACCTGTATCTCTCTTCATTTCCCAAGTGTGCAGTGTCCGTTCACATATCTCAATAGTGGAATGTCACTTACGACGATCCGAACGAAAGAACAACGCAACACCCAGTCGCAGACTCACTCGCGTACCCTTGATGACTACACGACACAAAGTTTTACGCCTCGCCTGGGCCCGTTAACGCCGACATTGGACTTTTGATGACCGGAAATATGTTGCCTGGTCGGACGAGTCTCGTTTCAAATTGTATCGGAAAAGCTTCCAGTGCAAGCGTGTACGCGTGTACGCGTATGGAGGAAACCTCATTAACCAATGGACCCTGCATGTTAGCAGGGTTCTGTTCAAGCTGAAGGAGGCTCTGTAATGGCATGGAGCGTGTACTTTTGGAGTGATTGGTACAAATGGCTCTGAGCACTATGGGACTTAACATCTTAGGTCATCAGTCCCCTAGAGCTTAGAACTACACAAACCAACTAACCTAAGGACATCACACACATCCATGCCCGAGGCAGGATTCGAACCTGCGACCGTAGCAGTCCCGCGGTTCCGGACTGCAGCCCCAGAACCGCACGGCCACCGCGGCCGGCTTTTGGACTGATATTTGACTTCTGATACATCTAGATATGACTTTTACAGGTTACACATATGTAAGCATTCTGTCTGATCACCTGCATCCATTCATGTCCATTGTGCTTTCCGACGGACGTGAGGAATTTCAGCAGGACAACGCTACACCCCACACGTCCAGAATTGTTACATAGTGGTACCAGGAACTCTTCTGAGCTTAAACACTCCCGCTGGCCACCAAACTCACCGGACATGAACAATATTGAGCGTATTTGGGATGCCTTACAACGTGCTGTTTAGAAAAGATCTCCGCCCACTCGCACTCTTACGTGATTATTGACAGCCCTGTATGATTCATAGTGTCAGTTCCCTCCAGCACTACTTCAGACATTAGTCGAGTCCATGCCACGTCGTACTGCGGCACTTCTGGGTGCTCGCTGGGGCCCTACACAATATTAGGCAGGCGTACCAGTTTCTTTGGCTCTTCTACATCTACATTAGTCGAGTCCATGCCACGTCGTACTGCGGCACTTCTGGGTGCTCGCAGGGGCCCTACACAATATTAGGCAGGCGTACCAGTTTCTTTGGCTCTTCTACATCTACATCTACATCAACATTAGTCGAGTCAATGCCACGTCGTACTGCGGCACTTCTGGGTCCTCGCTGGGGCCCTACACAATATTAGGCAGGCGTACCTGTTTCTTTGGCTCTTTTACATCTACATCTACATTAGTCGAGTCCATGCCACGTCGTACTGCGGCACTTCTGGGTCCTCGCTGGGGCCCTACACAATATTAGGCAGGCGTACCAGTTTCTTTGGCTCTTCTACATCTACATTAGTCGAGTCCATGCCACGTCGTACTGCGGCACTTCTGGGTGCTCGCTGGGGCCCTAACAATATTAGGCAGGCGTACCAGTTTCTTTGGCTCTTCTACATCTACATTAGTCGAGTCCATGCCACGTCGTACTGCGGCACTTCTGGGTACTCGCTGGGGCCCTACACAATATTAGGCAGGCGTACCAGTTTCTTTGGCTCTTCTACATCTACATCTACATCTACATTAGTCGAGTCCATGCCACGTCGTACTGCGGCACTTCTGGGTGCTCGCTGGGGCCCTAACAATATTAGGCAGGCGTACCAGTTTCTTTGGCTCTTCTACATCTACATTAGTCGAGTCCATGCCACGTCGTACTGCGGCACTTCTGGGTGCTCGCTGGGGCCCTACACAATATTACGCAGGCGTATCAGTTTCTTTGGCTCTTCTACATCTACATCTACATCTACATTAGTCGAGTCCTTGCCACGTCGTACTGCGGCACTTCTGGGTGCTCGCTGGGGCCCTACACAATATTAGGCAGGCGTACCTGTTTCTTTGGCTCTTCTACTCGTACATCTACATCTACATCAACATTAGTCGAGTCCATGCCACGTCGTACTGCGGCACTTCTGGGTGCTCGCTGGGGCCCTACACAATATTAGGCAGGCGTACCTGTTTCTTTGGCTCTTCTACATCTACATTAGTCGAGTCCATGCCAAGTCGTACTGCGGCACTTCTGGGTGCTCACTGGGGCCCTAACAATATTAGGCAGGCGTACCAGTTTCTTTGGCTCTTCTACATCTACATTAGTCGAGTCCATGCCACGTCGTACTGCGGCACTTCTGGGTACTCGCTGGGGCCCTAACAATATTAGGCAGGCGTACCAGTTTCTTTGGCTCTTCTACATCTACATCTACATCTACATTAGTCGAGTCCATGCCACGTCGTACTGCGGCACTTCTGGGTGCTCGCTGGGGCCCTACACAATATTAGGCAGGCGTACCAGTTTCTTTGGCTCTTCTACATCTACATCTACATCTACATTAGTCGAGTCCATGCCACGTCGTACTGCGGCACTTCTGGGTGCTCGCTGGGGCCCTACACAATATTAGGCAGGCGTACCAGTTTCTTTGGCTCTTCTACATCTACATCTACATCTACATTAGTCGAGTCCATGCCACGTCGTACTGCGGCACTTCTGGGTGCTCACTGGGGCCCTACACAATATTAGGCAGGCGTACCAGTTTCTTTGGCTCTTCTACATCTACATCTACATCTACATTAGTCGAGTCCATGCCACGTCGGACTGCGGCACTTCTGGGTGCTCGCTGGGGCCCTAACAATATTAGGCAGGCGTACCAGTTTCTTTGGCTCTTCTACATCTACATTAGTCGAGTCCATGCCACGTCGTACTGCGGCACTTCTGGGTGCTCGCTGGGGCCCTACACAATATTAGGCAGGCGTACCAGTTTCTTTGGCTCTTCTACATCTACATCTACATCTACATTAGTCGAGTCCATGCCACGTCGTACTGCGGCACTTCTGGGTGCTCGCTGGGGCCCTACACAATATTAGGCAGGCGTACCTGTTTCTTTGGCTCTTCTACTCGTACATCTACATCTACATCAACATTAGTCGAGTCAATGCCACGTCGTACTGCGGCACTTCTGGGTCCTCGCTGGGGCCCTACACAATATTAGGCAGGCGTACCTGTTTCTTTGGCTCTTTTACATCTACATCTACATTAGTCGAGTCCATGCCACGTCGTACTGCGGCACTTCTGGGTCCTCGCTGGGGCCCTACACAATATTAGGCAGGCGTACCAGTTTCTTTGGCTCTTCTACATCTACATTAGTCGAGTCCATGCCACGTCGTACTGCGGCACTTCTGGGTGCTCGCTGGGGCCCTAACAATATTAAGCAGGCGTACCAGTTTCTTTGGCTCTTCTACATCTACATTAGTCGAGTCCATGCCACGTCGTACTGCGGCACTTCTGGGTACTCGCTGGGGCCCTACACAATATTAGGCAGGCGTACCAGTTTCTTTGGCTCTTCTACATCTACATCTACATCTACATTAGTCGAGTCCATGCCACGTCGTACTGCGGCACTTCTGGGTGCTCGCTGGGGCCCTAACAATATTAGGCAGGCGTACCAGTTTCTTTGGCTCTTCTACATCTACATTAGTCGAGTCCATGCCACGTCGTACTGCGGCACTTCTGGGTGCTCGCTGGGGCCCTACACAATATTACGCAGGCGTATCAGTTTCTTTGGCTCTTCTACATCTACATCTACATCTACATTAGTCGAGTCCTTGCCACGTCGTACTGCGGCACTTCTGGGTGCTCGCTGGGGCCCTACACAATATTAGGCAGGCGTACCTGTTTCTTTGGCTCTTCTACTCGTACATCTACATCTACATCAACATTAGTCGAGTCCATGCCACGTCGTACTGCGGCACTTCTGGGTGCTCGCTGGGGCCCTACACAATATTAGGCAGGCGTACCTGTTTCTTTGGCTCTTCTACATCTACATTAGTCGAGTCCATGCCACGTCGTACTGCGGCACTTCTGGGTGCTCGCTGGGGCCCTACACAATATTAGGCAGGCGTACCAGTTTCTTTGGCTCTTCTACATCTACATTAGTCGAGTCCATGCCACGTCGTACTGCGGCACTTCTGGGTGCTCGCTGGGGCCCTACACAATATTAGGCAGGCGTACCAGTTTCTTTGGCTCTTCTACATCTACATTAGTCGAGTCCATGCCACGTCGTACAGCGGCACTTCTGGGTGCTCGCTGGGGCCCTACACAATATTAGGCAGGCGTACCAGTTTCTTTGGCTCTTCTACATCTACATTAGTCGAGTCCATGCCACGTCGTACTGCGGCACTTCTGGGTGCTCGCTGGGGTCCTAACAATATTAGGCAGGCGTACCAGTTTCTTTGGCTCTTCTACATCTACATCTACATCTTCATTAGTCGAGTCCATGCCACGTCGTACTGCGGCACTTCTGGGTGCTCGCTGGGGCCCTACACAATATTAGGCAGGCGTACCTGTTTCTTTGGCTCTTCTACTCGTACATCTACATCTACATCAACATTAGTCGAGTCCATGCCACGTCGTACTGCGGCACTTCTGGGTCCTCGCTGGGGCCCTACACAATATTAGGCAGGCGTACCTGTTTCTTTGGCTCTTTTACATCTACATCTACATTAGTCGAGTCCATGCCACGTCGTACTGCGGCACTTCTGGGTCCTCGCTGGGGCCCTACACAATATTAGGCAGGCGTACCAGTTTCTTTGGCTCTTCTACATCTACATCTACATCTACATTAGTCGAGTCCATGCCACGTCGTACTGCGGCACTTATGGGTGCTCGCTGGGGCCCTACACAATATTAGGCAGGCGTACCAGTTTCTTTGGCTCTTCTACATCTACATCTACATCTACATTAGTCGAGTCCATGCCACGTCGTACTGCGGCACTTCTGGGTGCTCGCTGGGGCCCTACACAATATTAGGCAGGCGTGATTACTCTGCTAGTCACAATAAAATGCCTGGAAGAGGGTTCAATGAACCACCAACAAGCTGTCTCTCTACCGTTCCACTCACGAACGGCACGCGGGAAAAATGAGCACTTAAATGTTTCTGTGCGAGCTCTGATTTCTCTTATTTTATCGTGATGATCATTTCTCCCTATGTAGGTGGGTACCAATAGAATGTTTTCGCAATCGGAGGACAAAACTGGTGATTGAAATTCCATGAGAAGATCCAATGTAAAAAGTACATGTCTGAAAGAAGAAGTTTTCCGAAACCTCCTGCCAGATTAAAACTGTGGGCCGGGCCGAGTCTCGAACTCGGGACTTTTGCCTTTCGCGGGCAAGTGCTCTACCAACTGAGCTACCCAAGCACGATTCACGCCCCGTCTTCACAGCTTTAATTCTGCCAGTACGTCGTCTCCTACCCTCCAAACTGGCAGAAGTAATGCTGTGAGGAGGGGGCGTGAATCGTGCTTGGGTAGCTCAGTTGGTAGAGCACTTGCCCGCGAAAGGCAGAGGTCCCGAGTAAGATTTTGGAACATATACAGTGCTCGAACATTACGTATCACCTCGAAGAAAACGATTTATCGACAAACAGCGGACATTGATTATGAAAATATCGTTCTTGTGAAACACAACCAGCTCTTTATTCTTATGAAGTAATCGGCGCTATCAACAGAGGACGTGAGATTGATTCCATGCTTTTAGATTTCCAGAAGGCTTTTGACACGATTCCTCACAAGCGACTTCAAATTAAATTACGTGTCAATAGTATATCGTGTCAATTTCGTGACTGGATTCGTGATTTGCTGGCAGAAAGGTCACAATTCGTAATAATTGACGGAAATGTGATTGAGTAAAATGTAAGTAATATCTGGCGGTCCCCAAGGAAGTATTATAGGCCGTCTGTTGTTCCTGATGTACAGAAACGATTTAGGAGACATCTGAGCAATCCTCTTAGATTGCTTGCAGGTGATGATGTACTTAGCGTCATGTAATGTTATCAGATGATCAAAGCGAATTACAAATGATTTAGAGAAGACATCTGTATGACGGAAAAGTAGTAACTGACTGTAAATCATGAAAAGTGTGAAGTCATACACATGAGCACTAAAAAGAATGCCATAAAGTTCAGATAAATTACACAAATCTAAAGGCTGTAAACTCAACAAAATACTTATGGATTACAAATCCCAATAACTAAAACTGGAATGATCATGTAGAAAAAGTTGTGGGGAAAGCAAACCAAGGACTGCGACTCATCGACGAAAAACTTAGAAAATTTAACAGGTCTACAAAAGAAATTTTTTACGTTACGGTTGTATGCTACCTTCTGCAGTGTTGCTGTGCGGCGTGAATCCATGCCAGATGCGATTCACGGAGAAAATCGCAGAAGTTCAAGGAAGGGCAGCTCGTTGTGTTATCGCGCAATAAGGGTGAGAGTGCCACGGTACGATACACGAATTGTAGTGGCAGTCATTAAAGCAAAGCCGTTTTTCTCTGCGGCAGGACCACCTGACGAAATTTCAGTTAGCAACTTTCTCCCCAGGGTGCGAAAACATTTTGTTGGCACCCAACTACATCGGGGGAAGTGATCATCATACTAAAATAAGAGAAATCAGAGCTCGCCTGCAAAGATTTAAGCGTTCGTTTTTCCTGGCTGCTGTTCGAGAGTGGAACGCTAGAGACGTAGCTTGAATGTAGTTAGATGGAACCTCTTCCTGGCTCTTAATTGTGATTTGCAGAGTAATCATGCAGAGGTACATACCCTTTTATTGTTATTGAAATAGCACTGATGGCTTTTCCCATTTTCTACAATAATACAATATTTTAAACCAATATGAATTTTAAAAAATGAAGATGTCTCCGTTTGTAAAAAAGTAATTTACTTTTTTTTTTTTTTTTTTTTTTTTTTTTTTTTTTGTGTTCAGTCTACTGACTGGTTTGATGCGGCCCGCCACGAATTCCTTTCCTGTGCTAACCTCTTCACCTCAGAGTAACACTTGCAACCTACGTCCTCAATTATTTGCTTGACGTATTCCAATCTCTGTCTTCCTCTACAGTTTTTGCCCTCTACAGCTCCCTCTAGTACCACGGAAGTCATTCCCTCATGTCTTAGCAGATGTCCTATCAACCCGTCCCTTCCCCTTATCAGTGTTTTCCACATATTCCTTTCCTCTCCGATTCTGCGTAGAACCTCCTCATTTCTTACCTTATCAGTCCACCTAATTTTCAACATTCGTCTATAGCACCACATCTCAAATGCTTCGATTATCTTCTGTTCCGGTTTTGCCACAGTCCATGTTTCACTACCATACAATGCTGTACTCCAGACGTACATCCTCAGAAATTTCTCCCTCAAATTAAGGCCGCTATTTGATATTAGTAGACTTCTCTTGGCCAGAAGTGCCTTTTTTGCCATAGCGAGTCTGCTTTTGATGTCCTCCTTGCTCCGTCCGTCATTGGTTATTTTACTGCCTAGGTAGCAGAATTCCTTAACTTCATTGACTTCGTGACCATCAATCCTGATGTTAAGTTTCTCGCTGTTCTCATTTCTGCTACTTCTCATTACCTTCGTCTTTCTCCGATTTACTCTCAAACCATACTGTGTACTCATTAGACTGTTCATTCCGTTCAGCAGACCATTTAATTCTTCTTCACTTTCACTCAGGATAGCAATGTCATCAGCGAGTCGTACCATTGATATCCTTTCACCTTGTATTTTAATTCCACTCCTGAACCTTTCTTTTATTTCCATAATTGCTTCCTCGATGTACAGATTGAAGAGTAGGGGCGAAAGGCTACAGCCTTGTCTTACACCCTTCTTAATACGAACACTTCGTTCTTGATCGTCCACTCTTATTATTCCCTGTTGGTTGTTGTACATATTGTATATGACCCGTCTCTCCCTATAGCTTACCCCTACTTTTTTCAGAATCTCGAACAGCTTGCACCATTTTATATTGTCAAACGCTTTTTCCACGTCGACAAATCCTATGAAAGTGTCTTGATTTTTCTTTAGCCTTGCTTCCATTATTAGCCGTAACGTCAGAATTGCCTCTCTCGTCCGTTTACTTTTCCTAAAGCCAAACTGATCGTCACCTAGCGCATTCTCAATTTTCTTTTCCATTCTTCTGTATATTATTCTTGTAAGCAGCTTCGATGCATGAGCTGTTAGGGTGGCCGTGCGTTTCTAGGCGCTACAGTCTGGAACCGCGTGACCGCTACGGTCGCAGGTTCGAATCCTGCCTCGGGCATGGATGTGTGTGATGTCCTTAGGTTAGTTAGGTTTAAGTAATTCTAAGTTCTAGGGGACTGATGACCTTAGAAGTTAAGTCCCATAGTGCTCAGAGCAATTTGAACCATTAGCATGAGCTGTTAGGCTGATTGTGCGATAATTCTCGCACTTGTCAGCTCTTGCCGTCTTCGGAATTGTGTGGATGATGCTTTTCCGAAAGTCAGATGGTATATCGCCAGACTCATATATTCTACACACCAACGTGAATAGTCGTTTTGTTGCCACGTCCTCCAATGATTTTAGAAATTCTGATGGAATGTTATCTATCCCTTCTGTCTTATTTGACCGTAAGTCCTCCAAAGCTCTTTTAAATTCCGATTCTAATACTGGATCCCATATCTCTTCTAAACAGACTCCTGTTTCTTTTTCTATCATATCAGACAAATCTTCACCCTCATAAAGGTTTTCAGTGTAATCTTTCCACCCATCTGCTCTCTCCTCTGCATTTAACAGTGGAATTCCCGTTGCACTCTTAATGTTACCACCGTTGCTTTTGATGTCACCAAAGGTTGTTTTGACTTTCCTATATGCTGAGTCTGTCCTTCCGACAATTATATCTTTTTCGATGTCTTGACATTTTTCCTGCAGCGATTTCGTCTTAGCTTCCCTGCACTTCCTGTTTATTTCATTCCTCAGCGACTTTCCCGGAACATGTTTGTACTTCCTCCTTTCATCAATCAACTGAAGTATTTCTTCTGTTACCCATGGTTTCTTCGCAGCTACCTTCTTTGAAACCTATGTTTTCCTTCCCAACTTCTGTGATATTTAAAAACGAAATATTTTAACACTGCTGCTGTGGCTAGTTGTTGATTTGTTTGTTTTTTTTTGCTTGTTTATTAGCAAAACATTTAAAAATCTGTTGTACTCGAGGCCAAACAAATATCGAAAAATACCGGGTATTCAGAACTTAAATACCGGTGTCGGTTTTAGGTGGTCGGTTCTTCCCATCCCAACAACACAGTGGAAGGCCATTCTACATCTACATCTACATTTATACTCCACAAGCCACCCAACGGTGTGTGGCGGAGGGCACTTTACGTGCCACTGTCATTACCTCCCTTTCCTGTTCCAGTCGCGTATGCTTCGCGGGAAGAACGACTGCCGGAAAGCCTCCGCGCGCTCGAATCTGTCTAATTTTACAATCGTGATCTCCTCGGGAGGTATGAGTAGGGGAAAGCAATATATTCGATAACTCATCCAGAAACGCAACCTCTGGAAACCTGGACAGCAACCTACACCGCGATGTAGAGCGCCTCTCTTGCAGAGTCTGCCACTTGACTTTGCTGAACATCTCCGTAACGCTATCACGCTTAACAAATAACCCTGTGACGAAACGCGCCGCTCTTCTTTGGATCTTCTCTATCTCCTCTGCAAACCCGACCTGGTACGGATCCCACACTGATGAGCAATACTCAAGTATAGGTCGAACGAGTGTTTTGTAACCCACCTCCTTTGTTGATGGACTACATTTTCAAAGGACTCTCCCAGATTCTCCTTAGATTTCAAGAAGAATATAATAATTCCAATCCCAAAGAAAGCAGGTGTTGTGAAAATTACCGAACTATCGTTTAATGAGTCACAGCTGCAAAATAGTAACGCGAATTCTTTACACACGAATGGAAAAACTGGTAGAAGCCGACCTCGGGGAAGATCAGTTTGGATTCCGTAGAAATGTTGGAAAACGTGAGGTAATACTAACCCTACTACTTATCTTAGAAGAAAGATTAGGGAAAGGCAAACCTACGTTTCTAGCATTAGTAGACTTAGAGAGAGCTTTTGACAATGTTGACTGGAATACCCTCTTTCAAATTCTGAAGGTGGCAGGGGTAAAATACAGGGAGCGAATGACTATTTGAAATTTGTACAGAAACCAGATGGCAGTTAAAGGAGTCGAGGGGCATGAAAGGGATGCAGTGGTTGGGAAGGGAGTGAGACAGGGTTGTAGCCTCTCCCCAATGTTATTCAATCTGTATATTGAGCACGCAGTAAAGGAAACAAAAGAAAAATTCGGAGTAGGTATCAAAATCCATGGAGAAGAAATAAAAACTTTGAGGTTCGCCGATGACATTGTAATTCTGTCAGAGACAGCAAAGGACCTGGAAGAGCAGCTGAACGTAATGGATAGCGTCTTGAAAGGAGGATATAAGATGAACATCAACAAAAGTAAAACGGGGATAATGGAATGTAGTCGAATTAAGTCGGGTGATGCTGAGGGAATTAGATTAGGAAATGAGACATTTAAAGTAGTAAAGGAGTTTTGCTATTTGGGGAGTAAAATAACTGATGATGGTCGAAGTAGAGAGGATATAAAACGTAGACTGGCAATTACAAGGAAAGCGTTTCTGAAGAAGAAAAGTTGCTAACATCAAGTATAGATTTAAGTGTCAGGGAGTCGTTTCTGAAAATATTTGTATGGAGTGTGGCCATGTATGGAAGTGAAACATGGACGATAAATAGTTTGGACAAGAAGAGAATAGAAGCTTTCGAAATGTGGTGCTACAGAAGAATGCTGAAGATTAGATGGGTAGATCACATAACTAACGAGTAGGTATTGAACAGAATTGGGGAGAAGAGGAGTTTGTGGCACGACTTGACAAGAAGGGACCGGTTGGTAGGACATGTTCTGAGGCATCAAGGGATCACAAATTTAGCATTAGATGGCAGCGTGGAGGGTAAAAATAGTAGACGGAGACCAAGAGATGAATACACTAAGGAGATTCAGAAGGATGTAGACTGCAGCAAATACTGGGAGATGAAGAAGCTTGCACAGGATAGCCGGCCGCGGTGGTCGTGCGGTTCTAGGCGCTCCAGTCCGGAGCCGCGCTGCTGCTACGGTCGCAGGTTCGAATCCTGCTTCGGGCATGGATGTGTGTGCTGTCCTTAGGTTAGTTAGGTTTAATTAGTTCTAAGTTCTAGGGGACTCATGACCACAGCAGTTGAGTCCCATAGTGCTCAGGGCCATTTGATCCATTTGAACCCTTTGCACAGGATAGAGTAGCATGGAGAGCTGCATCAAACCAGTCTCAGGACTGAAGACCACAACCACAACAACAACCCCCAATGAATCTCAACCTGGCACACGCCTTACCAACAATTAATTTTATACGATCATTCCACTTCAAATCGTTCCGCGCTCATACTCCCAGATATTTTAGAGAAGTAACTGCTAACAGTGTTTGTTCCGCATCATATAATCATACAATAAAGGATCCTTCTTTCTATGTATTGCTGGTTGTCACTCCGTTGCCACTGTGGGATTGAACTGGTTGGAGAACAGAGCGCACAGTCCCGCCACAGCTGTTGGCCGGCGTCCACTCTGCGGCGGTTCCAGGAGCCTGGACCCTGCTCACCCTGGCTGCAGGTGCGGCAGGTGGTGGCGGTGGTGGTGGCGGCGTCGGGGGCGGGCGCGGGGGTGGAGGTGGGCTAATGAGCCTGCGCCGGGCCGTACCGAGCCGCGACCTGCGCCACGCGAGACGGCGAGACAGCACGGCGCCGGGGGGTCGTCTGGCCCGGAACAAAAACACCGGCGGGACGAGTCGGGACGAGCAAGAAATAAACACCCGGCAGGCAGGAAAAAAAAGGGGGGGCAGGGAAGGTAGTGCTCCCCTGCTCCTGCGTGTCGCGCCGCGCCTTTCTCGCCCTGCAGCCGCAGACTACCCCACGGCGCAGAGTCGCCCCCACGCCGGCAGCCCCCTCGCACACACGGGGCCAGACACAAATAGAGGAGCGCGCCGGGTTATCTCGCGGCGGACGCGCTAAATAAAGTCGTTATCTCCGCAAACAAATAGCGGGCCGCCCGCTGCCGCTGACGTCACGCTGGCTCTGCGTCACGCGGCGCCCAGGGATGGGGTAGGGGGTCCCCGCCGTGGGTACGCGTGACGTGCATGTGTGACGCCGTGGCGCTTCCTCGCGCCTCTTATCACTTCGGGGTTGCGCGAATGGTAACTGGAAGGCTGGAAGGTCTGGCACATGCTACAGGATAAGATTATGGACAATATTTTAACATACACACACACAAAAGAAATGAATCTTCCTGATAGATTGAAACTGTGTGCTGCACCGGGCCTCGAACCTGGAACCTCCTCTTTCCGGGACAGTTCGTTCACCTTCTGGACTCTCTCTCTCTTTTCTTTCTTTCTCTCTCTTTTATGTTTTTTTTTTTTTTTTTTTTTTTTTAGCGAAAGTACAGATTGGTTGGAAAAGAAAGAAGAGATTTCAATTGTTTATTACATACCAACTATAAATGACAGAAACACGTTGTGCATCTCACTGGCTAGATGGAGGTACCTTTGCACAGCTGCGCTCTTGCTTGTTTGTGGCAATATGATGACTACACTAAGAGAGAAATCATTTTGTGTGTTGGGATTACATTAAGTCAATCCATTGTTCAAGTGTAGCTTCGATTCCGCCATCGATTGAGCAATCAGCCGCCTCTGGGCAAGTAGATTTACGACTGAAAAAAAAAAATCTTGGATATTGGCTGCATATGCAGAAAATGAGGAGCATACCCGAGATGTGTTCACACGGAGCCCACAAGACGATCAGGACAGGAAATTAAAATTCTTCAAATAAAGGTATACCGTTTTCTAAGACGATGCCTACATACAAAACCTTACAATTTGCATTTACTTGAGCAACTGCGTCCCCGCGACCAAAAAAAATGTATGAATTTTGTACTTCATTTCGCCAGAGTATGGCAGAGGACACTTTTTCCGGCCAGCCGGAGTGGCCGAGCGGTTCTAGGCGCTTCAGTCTGGAACCGCGAAACCGCACTGTCGCAGGTTCCAATCCTGTCTCGGGCAAGGGCGTGTGTGATGTCCTTGGGTTAGTTAGGTTTAAGTAATTCTATGTTCTAGTGGACTGATGACCTTAGATTTTAACTCACATAGTGCTCAAGGCCATTTGAACCTTTTGAACACTTTTTCCGAACAACTCTTCTTTACGAACAAATCGACGTCTTATCTGTAGGGTAGTGTTAACCGCCATAATGTGAGAATTCGTGGATCACGAAATCCTGCCGTCGTTATCAAACATGAAAGAGACTCACTGAAGCTGAATGTGTTTAGTGTCGTTCTGTTCACCAAGTTTATGGACCCTTCTTGACAGGAATGTCATACCTGGACATGCTGCAGAACTGATTACTTCCTCAGCTTCACACAAATTCCAATGATTTCATTTTTATGGACGACGGCGACCCGCCTCACTTCCACTTTGCAGTGCGGTCTTATCTTAACAATGTCATCCCGGAAAGTTGGATTCGAAGAGGTGTACAACAAGATCTTGTTCAATGTTTATGGCATCCCAGGTCATCATACGTCGCATTTTCCAATTTTTCTGTGGGGGTACGTAAATGACAGAGTTTTTGTCCTGCCTATGGCAATTACCCTTCAAGAGCTGAGAAATCGAAATGTTGAAGCTGTCGATTCGATAAACAGGGACCTATTGATTCACATGTGGAACGAAATGGACTACCGTTTTGATGTTTGCAAAGCAACGCTTGATACTTGTGTTGAATGTACGGCATAGTGTGTGTGCGACGATAGAACATCGAACCTTCTTCTATACAGTGACATCCACAAGGGGTTTATAATAATTTAAACCTGTTCTTTCTTTTCGAATCACCAACTATATATTATTATTATTATTATTATTATTATTATTATTATTATTATTATGTGCGATTGGACCCATACGGATCACGCAAAGCTTTTCCGATTCAATTTTTTAATTCTCCAAACTTCTCTCATTCTTTCTTTCCTCTGTCCATTTTGTCCCCCGTCTCTTGCAAACTTCATTCTCGGGTTGTACTTTCCAACTATTGATTTTTTGCCTGTATACATTTCTGTTTATAACTTCTGAAGAATTTATTTGTGCATTTGCTAGATCTGTCTTGGTTTCTTGTATCCAGGGTATGGTTTTCAATTTTTCAATGTATATTAAAATTTTGTGGGAGAGTCTGGGTGTTGGGAGTCTTTGGATATGACCGTAAAATTTTAGTCTTCTTTTCCGGATGTCTGCGGCGAGGTTAGACAATTTTTCTGTAGTTTTCCGAGACTGTAACCTGTATCCATCTTCCGTTCTTTTTGGGCCAAGAATCTTTCTGATAATTTTGCGTTCCTCTTTCAGGATGCCTTCCAGGTCGCCTTTTCTATGGAGTGTGAGTGTTTCGCTGGCATATAGTGCTTCGGGCTTGATTACTGTATTGTAGTGTCGTATTTTTGAGTGAATGGAGAGACACATTTTATTGTAGATGTTGTGGGTTTTCCAGTATGCTCTTTTCAGTTTTTGCAGTCGAACTTTTTGTGCAGTTTTCTCTCCCCCTGTGGGTGCTAGGACCTCGCCTAAGTATTTAAAGAATGGAACTCTCTCAATTTGTCCATATTTTGTAGTCAGTTTTTGAGTTTCAAATTTTGAGCAGATGAATTTGGTTTTTTGGAAGGAAATTTGTAGCCCAACTTTTTCGGCGCATTCTTTGAGAATGTCTATCTGTTTAATTGCTGTGGTCTCGTTTTCTGCTAGAATGGCCACGTCATCTGCAAATGCCAAGCATGAAATTTTAATACCATCTTTAGATCTTCCTAGTTGTATAGGCTTCCAGTAATTTTGATTCTTCAGTTCTTTTTCCCATTCTCGGATGACTTTGTCTAAGACAAGGTTGAAGAGGAGTGGAGACAAGCCGTCACCTTGTCTGACGCCGGTTTTGATCAGGAAGGGCTCTGATATTTCACCCAGGAATTTTATCTTAGAAGTTGTGTTTGTGAGCGTTTCTTTGATAAGGTTTAGGGTTTTCGGATCGAGTCCTAGCTCCTCTAGGATAATAAAGAGAGATTGCCTATCGATTGAATCATAAGCCTTTGCGAAATCAACAAAGGAACAAATGATCGGACTGTTTCTGACTGCTTTGTATTTTAGTGTTGTCTTCAAATTGAAAATTTGTTCTGCACAGGATCGGCGAGGGCGAAAGCCAGCTTGGTATTCACCAATGCTGTGCTCGAGTTGTTCTTGTGTTCGTTGAATAAGACAAGCTGAGAGGATTTTATAAGTGACTTGGAGAAGGGAGATTCCTCGATAGTTGTTTATATCTGCCATGTCTCCCTTTTTATGCAGTGGATGAATTAGGGCGCATTTCCAATCTTCTGGTAGTTTTTCTCTCTGCCAAATGTCTGTGATGATTTGAGTGAGTTCTTTGAGGGAATTTGGTCCAAGATTTTTAAGTAGTTCTGCAGTGATATTATCTTCTCCGGATGCCTTGTTGTTTTTCAGTCTTTGAATATGTCTTTGGATCTCCGCTAGTGTAGGTGGTGGGGATTCCGGATTTGGGTAGATAGCAGTTTCTTGAGGGAATCTTGAAGAAGGTTCAGGGCAATTGAGGAGTCCGGAAAAGTATCATGCCAGCTCCTCACAATTTTCCCGATTTGTGAGCGCTAGTTTTCCATCTGGTTTTCTGAAACATAGATTTCGTGAGCCGTATCCATTGATTCTCCCAGCAAAGGTCTTATAGAAGTCTCGTACATTATAGTTACGGAAATTTTCTTCAATAGACTCACACTGTTCCTTGAGGTACTTCCTCTTGACTTGTCTGATTGTTTTTGCCACTTGTCTTCTGGTGTTGTGGAAGTGATCTAGATTTTCTGGGGATTTTTTACTGTTATACTTCAGAAAGGCTTTCTTTCTTTCTTCCAGCGCTTTTTCACATCCAGAGTCCCACCAGGGGTGTTTTGTGTTCTTTTTCAATGGGATCAGTTCTTTTGCCTTCTTTGTAATTTTTGTTCGAAATTTTTCCCAAGAGTCAGCTGGTTCCTTTTCCCACTCCTCCTTCAGATTGGTTTCTTTGATTGTTCGTGTGTCAAATTTCATCATGTGTGTTTTCTTCGAATAGAATTTTTTTGGGGTGAATTTCACTTTAATGCGTGTTAAGTAGTGGTCTGAGTCAATGTTCGCCCCTCTGCGGACTTGGACATCATGGATCTCTTTCTGTACGAAATAGGAGATGGCAATGTGGTCAATCTGATATTCGCCGATCTCTTGTATGGGGGACCTCCAGGTCTTTTGTTTTCTAGGTTTTTTCTCAAAGATGTAGACATTATTTTTAGATTATTTTGTTGGCATAGTTCAATAAATCTCAGTCCGTTTCTGTTGGTGAATCTGTGTGCTGGATATTTTCCTACAGTTTTTTGGTGTTCTTTCTCTCTGCCAATTTGTGCATTGAAATCTCCCATTAAGATTTTGATATCATCCCGGGGAATTTTGGCCAACTATATATTTATTTATGTTTATTAAAATAGCAGACCTTGTTTTTTTTTCGTTGACTGAATTAACTTTCTAGGAATCTAAAAATACAGCAAATTCCCTGTTATCTGGGTGCTGATTACCCGGCTTGTGAATTATCTGTGCGTATTAGGAAGATTTTTTACTTCTGCTTTTGTAGCCATACATTTACTTCTACACGCATACCCCGCAAGCCACTCTGCGGTCCTTGGCTAAGCGCATTCGGGAGGACGACGGTTCAATCCCGCGTCCGGCCATCCTGATTTAGGTTTTCCGTGATTTCCCTAAATCGCTCCAGGCAAATGCCGGGATGGTTCCTCTCAAAGGGCACGGTCGACTTCCTTCCCCGTCCTTCCCTAATCCGATGAGACCGATGACCTCGCTGTCTGGTCTCCTTCACCAAAACAACCAACCTTGGCTAAGCGTACCTTGTACTACTACTAGTCATTCCCATTGCTATTCCACACGTAAGGGCCTCATGATGACTGGGTGTTGTGTGATGTCCTTAGGTTAGTTAGGTTTAAGTAGTTCTAAGTTCTAGGGGACTGATGACCTCAGAAGTTAAGTCCCATAGTACTCAGAGCCATTTGAACAAAATAATGGACGCTTATTTCCCAAAGGTGAACTTATGAAATTGATATGAAATACAGGCTGTTTTATGTGTAATTCTATAAATAAGTTGTGAGTTTCTGGAGGGTAACACCTAAGTAAACAGTGAGCTTTCGTATGTGACGTGTGGCATTTCCTGTAAACAGCGGTACAATAAATAGCTGTTTTCGGTGAAAACACATATACGTAGGAGTATCCGTGTTTTTCTATTAACGGTAAAGTCTTGAGTCCGCTTGAACCCGAATGAACAGGATCACGCTGCTTATGAAACATGTAGTGGTACCGCGTAGTTCCGGTGACGGTTATCCAAGAGATGTCTCACTTCTACCACGAGTGAGGACATAGTCATCGTGGAATTACACTGTGGCTTTATAGTGCGAGGCATGTGGTTGCTTTGGAGAAGGAGTCCACGTTGTGGACGAGAGGAGTGGGATAAGCCACGAGTAATTTTATAATGATTTCATCATCGACGAAAGCTTATACCACGATTGCTTGAGATGTATCAAAAGTTGCGCTAGCATAAATTAATAAGAATAAAGCGATTTTCTGCGTTTCATTTGTCATCAGCGGTTTTACGCTGATAATGAATGTACAGTGATTGTTGAACATATGTCGAGTTTTACTATGAAGTTACCTTATGCGGGCGATAAGAGAAGCACAACGAAAAAAACATTAAATTTTCCATATGAACTGGTAAACAGTATACCAGATTGCACTAATGAGTACGATTTATACCTTGGTCTAGGATTCGTGGATTTAGAAAAAAGATTTTTTGAAATCTGTACTAGTAGCCCAAGGCTCTGATTTATCGCGAGTTAGTATTCTACAGAATCAATACCTTGCTGCTCTAACTTTCATCAGCTTTCATCACGACTGTGGGAAATTAGAGACTCAGAGGGAGAAAGAGTGAGGGTGAATGAGAGAAAAAAAAAACACACACACACACCAGCGAAGATAAAGAGATAGGATATCATCTGAAGTATTTTCATCAGAATGTGAGGAAGTTTTCGGATGTTGAGGTACGCCCGTGGCCAGCAACATTCCCAGATCTTTAGCGAATAGAGCATGTGCGGGACCAGCTCTGACGGTGACACTGTCTCACTGCCAGTATTCAGGTTAACAAGAACCAGTTAAAATACTCTGGAGCGTACCTGAATCGCTTGTGTTTGGGTTCAAATGGCTCTGAGCACTATGGGACTTAACATCTGAGGTCATCAGTCCCCTAGAACTAAGAACTACTTAAACCTAACTAACCTAAGGACATCAAAACACATCCATGCCCGAGGCAGGATTCGAACCTGCGACCGTAGTGGTCGCGCGGTTCCAGACTGAAGCTCCTAGAACCGCTCGGCCACACCGGCCGGCCGCTTGTGTTCTGTTGATGACACTTTGTAAATAATTTTACTACTTAATTTTGTATTAATCTACCCTTAACGTCAGTCATGTTGATGAAACATAATCATATTTACATGCATTTTTGTTTGAATACTTCACATCCTTTTATAAATCCCGTCTGACATTACTTACAGAATAACAATGTTTCGTTGATTGTTCAGAGATGTCAGCAAACCCACATAAAGATGTAAACAACCATGCATGACCAGCGCAAGGGGTCCGACGGCCGATGAGATCGTCATTCTACCAGGAAGGAGGTACATGGTTCGTGTTGTCTGTAGTTCAACCATGCCGTTAATAAGGGGGATCGATTGCAACCGCATTGTTACTTTGTACCAGGAAGGGCTCTCAACAAGGGAAGTGCCTAGGCGTGTCGGGGTGAACCAAAGCGATGTTGTTCCGACAAGGAGATACAGAGAGACAGGAACTGTCAATGACATGCCTCGCACAGGCCGCCCGAGGGCTACTACTGCAGTGGATGACCGCTACCTACGGCTTATGGCTCGGAGGAATCCTGACAGCAACGCCACCATATTGAATAATGCTTTTCGTGCAGAGACAGGACGTCGTGCTACGATCAAACTGTGCGCAATAGGCTGCATGATGCATATCTTCACTCCCGACGTCCATGACGAGGTCCATCTTTGCAACCACGACACCACTCAGCGCGGCACAGATGGGCCTAGCAACATGCCGAATGGACCGCTCAGGATTGGCAACACGTTCTCTTCACCGATGAGTGTCGCATGTGCCTTCAACCAGACAATCGTCGGATACGTGTTTAGAGGCAACCACGTCAGGCTGATCGCCTTAGACAGACTATCCAGCGAGTGCAGAAAGGTGGAGGGTCCCTGCTGTTTTGGGATGGCATTATGTGGGGCCGACATCCGTCGCTGGGTTTCTCCGTAACGGCTGTACGATACGTGGATGCCGTCTCCTGACCGATAGTGTAACCATATTGGCGAGGCATTTGTCCTCGTGGACGACAATGCGCGCCCTCATCGTTCACATCTTGTCAATGACTTCCTTCAGGATAACATCGCTCACGAAAGTGGCCAGCATGTTCGCCAGACATGAACCCTATAACATGCCTGTGATAGATTGAAAAGGGCTGTTTATGGACCACGTGGCCCACCAAGCACTCTGAGGCATCTACGCCGAATCCCCGTTGAAGAGTGGGACAATCTGGACCCACAGTGCCTTGATGAACTTATCGATAGTATGGCACGACGAATACAGGCATGCATCAACGCAAGAGGACGTGCTACTTACTGGGTATTAGAGATACCGGTGTGTACAGCAATTTGGACCACCACCTCTGAAGGTCTGGGTGTATGGTGGTAGAACATGAAATGTGTGGTTTTTATGAGCAATAAAAAAGGGTGGAAATGATTATGTTGATCTCTATTCCAATTTTCTGTACAGGTTCCGGAACTCTCGGAACAGAGGTGATGCAAAACTTTTTTTGATGTGTGTATATGCAACAATAAATGCAATCTTCGAAGGCCTGTTCGAGTTTTCCTTCGGCAGGAGCTACCGTTTCAATACTCGCCTAAGATACCGTTATAAGCATCTGACAGAGTTTAAAAGGAGCTTCAGTGTAGATCTCCATTTGACCGACTGTGTGAATAGTGCAATATTCAGATCTGAGAGCGTTCGTATGTGACAGTGGCTCGACGGTGGACGCTGTCGTAATGTCAGAGCAGATGCAGTAGTCGTCAACCTTCTGTCGACCACTTCTGACCCCCGCAAGTGAGGATCGCCACCCTGTGCGCGAACCACATCGTACACCATTCATATTTGGAGCTGCCATCCAACAACAAGTAATGAACTGTATGATACGTTCTGTGTCATCCCGCACAATTGGTCTGAGACAAGCAGCAGCCGAAGCAGGAAATTACCGTCCCATTGGTAGGCTGCCATTAACACCACAACACAAATGAGAGTGATTGTAGTGCCAGCGTGTCTAGGAATCATAGACAGTTAATGATTGGCGACGCATTGTGTCCCGTGATGAATTGCAGTCCGCTCTATCCTGGATGGCCAACGGCCTTGCCGCAGTGGTAACACTGGTCAGATCACCGGAGTTAAGGGCTGTCGGACTGAGCTACTAACTGGATGGGTGACCATCCGGTCTGCCAAGCGCTGTTGGTAAGCGGGGTGCACTAAGCGCTTGTGAGGCAAACTGAGGAGCTCCTTGATTGAGAAGTAGCGGCTCCACTGACATACGGCCGGGAGAGCGGTGTGTTGGCCACATGCCCCTCCATATCCGCATCCAGTGATGCCTATGGGCTGAGGATGACATGGTGGCCGGTAGGTACCGTTGGGCCTTCATGGCCTGTACGGGAGGAGTTTAGTTTAGTCCTGGATGATTATTGTTGGTGAGTATGTCGTCAGCCTGGAGAAAGGTCCCATTGCGTTGTTCTGTAGATGCCCAGTGGTGTTACTGATGACGTCATGGTGCTGACAGCTATCAGGTATGACATTAGGTCGCGGCTGGTTGTGACAGAGAGAATTCTTAACACATATACATCTTTTAATGTGACAGTACCCGGGTCCGTGTCTTCAACAGGTCAGTCAGTGCTCGTCCAGTGCTCGTCTCTGTGAATTTTCTAAATGATACTCAGGTGCTCCCATGGCCAGCAGTATTGCCACATCTGTTGCCAATACAGGATGTGTGGGACCAGCTCTGACAGTAACTCTGTACATTGTTACAGTGCAAGTTCGCAGGATATCGAGGACCAGTTACTGTATTTTGGACCATCTTGCAACAGATGGGAAAAATGGCTTCACGACACTTTTCCCAACTAATTCAGTGCAAATATTCAGGTCAGACGGGGTGGTAACGCCATACTGACAAGTGGACTCATGCTGCTATGTTCTTTGTAAATTAGATTCGATATTGCGTTAGCGGAAATAAGAAGAAGTTTCATTTCGTTTCCTCTTTCCCTTCTCGGTGCCCAATCTGCTTTTTTTTTTCAGACGGTTTATATTCAGTGATGACAATATGTAGGCAGCGTAAAACCTAACATTGTCTGAACAACTGGAGACTGTCAATTAAACGTGAAACTTTATCTGCGAGTATGTTAACAATACAGGCCGAGGCAATGAATTAAAATACTTATACCAAGGGCTAGATTCTAATCTAGGCAACCTGTTCACTGGGCAGTTGTACTAACCACTGCAGCACAGTGGCATTGCGGCTAACGCAGCTGCACAGAGTACTGTAACATCTCTCCCGCCTTAATGGAAATTTTAATTCAAGCCTCAGTCTATCTCTATGTTCGCCTTCTTAATTCATGTCAGTATGTCAGCCCTGAACGAAATGGGGATAATCCCGTCTGTATCTCATGCATAGGTGACACTTTAATCACATATAATCTACATATTTAATCTTAAATTTATCTGTGGTAATGTTTACAGGCCAAATCAATGAATTAAAATTATTCGTATCAAGGCTCGGATTCGAACCCACGTCTCCTTCTCAGTAGGCAGATGCACTAACCAATGTTTTTATTCTCGAGTCAGAAACATACAAATTTACAGTAGTCATACACATCAATAGATATATAGTATTTATATTACATGTGCCCAGTACTTTGCAACCTCCAAGGTGCTTGGAGTGGCTTGTCCACAATCCAGGACGTATCTTCTGTTATGAAGCCCCATCTCTTCAGGTTGTCTGTGGATCGTCCAACTCCTGATCGTAATCTGTTTAAAGATTTCCACACCATCCAGCTCTCGTTGTGTCCAGGTGGTATTTCTCCAGCTTCTGGCGTCTGCAGGTGAGGCGTCGACTTCTTCCATAACTCCAGCCTTGCCTTCTCTGGTGAAATGGTGAGCTTCTGGGATGTTCTCAGGAAGCTCTTTCGCGATCTCAGCCGTTGCTGTGTTGGATTATGTCCGTGCAGTGGATGGGCACTGTCCTGTTCCGCTTTCAGTCTCTCCTTGTTGGCAGCCACTGTTCTACGTACCCATGGTGGCGCTATTCCAGCCAGGCAGTAGAGCTTATCAGTTGGGGTAGGTCTTAAGCAACCTGTGATCAACCTGCAGGTTTCGTTGAGAGCAATGTCTACTTGTATGGCATGAGATGACCTGTACCAGACTGCATATTCAGCAGCAGAAAAGCAGTGTCATCGCAGAACAGCGAATAGTTTGTGGATGTGATCCCTACTGTGTTCCCGGAATATTGCGAATTAGATTGTTTCGAGCGGAGATTTTCATTTTGGTGTTCTTGCAGTGAGTTTTGAATGTCAGAGATCTATCGAGAGTGACTCCCAAGTATTTAGGTGCGTGATGATGCTGGAGTTGGATGCCTGACCATGAAATATGTAGCAATACTGACTAACCAATGTGCCACCCTGGCACTATGGCTAAAGCATCTGTGTTAGGCATTTTATCATGGTGGTGCAGTAGTTAGGTGTGGTGTGCATACTGTAAGACCTTCGGTACACACACCATCAGATTATTTGACTTGTCGCTCTAACGAAGTAGGCGAGTGTCAGTAATATGTCTCGTGGTCTTATCGTGGCGTGTTTATCTACTGCCGTTAGGTCAGACGATAGAAATGCCACTTGCTCGCTTAGAGTAGCAGATTGACGGTGACCAACTTTAAACAGAACTTGATTAAGTTTCACACACATTTATTAAAATAATAACAATCATAAACCTTACTTAACTTGATTCTGGATGCTATTTACAATTGACAATCTGAAGTTCCTTTGGTCTTGGTACGTTAATCTTATTGTCACATATCTCTGATACTTGACAAAGTGTCTATACATTTCTCTTCATGGCTATGTACAGTAATATGATAATCTTATTAGGCGCAGACTGAAACTTGACTACAGACTAATGCAGACTAATGCAGACTGACTAATCGGAGGTCTGTACACTCGTTATAATACCTCGCGCGTTCAGGTATCATTGCGCGAGTGTGATCCGCGAGGAGAAAAGGTTCTACGTTAGCAGCAATCTCATTGGCTGCGCTAGATATTAATACGCGGATCGGCGGAAGCAGAATTTGGTCCGTCTCTATGACAGCGCCATCTCGTAGTGCGGAGACGGACGAGCGCTGCGCCTGCGCTGTTGTGCTTAGCGGGGCGCGCTCTAGTGGGAAAGTTGTGTACGCGCTGACTAGCGGAACTATGTACACAACATTAGCACGTCTGGCTAGCAATCTGGACACCTGGGTTTGGATCCTGGTATTGGTACAAACTTCAATTTGTTTCTTCGGCCTATATTTATTGTCACAGATAAAGCTGAGACTTAATATGTCTCCGAAACATGTAATTTACCTGTGTTGTGAATTGGCAGGAGCCAATTCACGGAGTTTGGAGGAAGCCGAAAGGCACGCGTTTAAGCTCACGCAGACTGGCGTGAGGTCTGGAAAATGACAAGGAATTATAGTAGCCAAAAGTGGTACATAACTTCTGGAATACTTAACTTTAATCCATAATTGGAGAACATCGCTCTTGTTGATACATCAATAATAATCTCAATATAAACTGGTAATGGCGCCTTGCTAGGTCGTAGCAAATGACGTAGCTGAAGGCTATGCTAACTATCGTCTCGGCAAATGAGAGCGTATTTGTCAGTGTAGCATCGCTAGCAAAGTCGGCTGTACAACTGGGGCGAGTGATAGTAAGTCTCTCTAGACCTGCCGTGTGGTGGCGCTCGGTCTGCAATCACTGACAGTGGCGACACGCGGGTCCGACGTATACTAATGGACCGCGGCCGATTTAAAGGCTACCACCTAGCAAGTGTGGTGTCTGGCGGTGACACCACAACCTGATTAACCATGGAATTATTAAAGTAATATGTAGCAGTACACAACAGATGATGAGAAGACATTGCACACCGTTACGCTGTGCTCATTTCAAAGAATTCGAATAGCTTGCGCGCTAGTACGGTGAAGCAGCCGCCACAAAAAAAAAAAAAAAAAAAAAAAAAAAAAAAAAAAAAAAAAATAGAGCGACCGCCCCACAAACAGAGAGCATGGGGAGGAAGCGCGCCGCGCCGGCGGGGAATTATAAAGGAGCGCGCTGAGTTGTTCCTCCCGGCGCGACCGTAAATATAGCGGAGGGGGCGGCGGCGGCGGCGGGGGCGGGCACGCGGCGGCGGGCCGGGCCCATACGGCCGGTGTCGGTGTTTTTACGAGGCAGATTTATTAGGCGGCGGGAGGCCTTATTAACCGCGGGCGCGCGGCTACTGGCCGTCGCCGAGCAGCGCCGCTCCACCCCTAGGCAGCTCTTCTGGAGTCCCTGTGCAGGCTGGGCCAGCACAGTTCGCTGGCCGCCGCTCTGTCGGTTCAGCACCGGACGCAGGTCTCAAAACAGCTGCAGCAAGAGGTGCGTTTCATGCAGACAGCTGTCATTGCGTTTCTTCTGGCAGAAAACCTGAGCGCCGTAGATATTTATAGGCGCTGCAGAGTGTCTCCATCTACATACATACTGCGCAATCCACCATACGGTGCGTGGCGAAGGGTACCTCGTACCATAACTAGCATCTTCTGTCCCTGTTCCACTCCCAATCAGAACGAGCGAAAAACGACTGCCTATATGCCTCTGTACGAGCCCTAATCTCTCTTGTCTTACCTTTGTGGACTTTCCGCGAAATATAAGTTGGCGGCAGTAAAACTGTACTGCAGTCAGCCTCAAATGCTGCTTCTCTAAATTTCATCAGTAGCGATTCACGAAAAGAACGCCTCCTTTCCTCCAGAGACTCCCACCCGAGTTCCTGAAGCATTTCCGTAACACTCGCGTGATGATCAAACCTACTGAATTGCTTCTATGTCCTCCCTCAATCCGACCTGATAGGGATCCCAAACGCTCGAGCAGTACCCAAGAATAGGTCGTATTAGTGTTTTATAAGCGGTCTCCTCTACAGATGAACTACATCTTCCCAAAATTCCCGGCCGATGTGGCCTAGCGGATCTGTGCGCTTCAGTCTGGAACCGCGCGACCGCTACGGTCGCAGGTTCGAAGCCTGCCTCGGGCATGGATGTGTGTGATGTCCTTAGGTTAGTTAGGTTTAATTAGTTCTAAGTTCTAGGGGACTGATGACCTCATATGTTAAGTCCCATAGTGCTCACAGCCATTTGAACCATTTTTGAACCCAAGACTCTACCAATGAACCGAGGACGACTATCTGCCATCTCCACAACTGCCATTACATGCTTGTCCCATTTCATATCGCTCTGCAATGTTACGCCCAAATATTTAATCGACGTGACTGTGTCAAGCGCTACACTACTAATGGAGTATTCAAACACTACGGGATTCTTTTTCCTATTCATCTGCATTAATTTACATTTATCTATATTTAGAGTAAGCTGCCATTCTTTACACCAGGCACAAATACTGTCCTAGTCATCTTGTATCCTCCTACAGTCACTCAACGACGACACCTTCCCGTACACCAGAGCATCATCAGCAGACAGCCGCACATTGCTATCCACCCTATCCGGAAGATCATATATGTAGATAGAAAACAACAGCGGACCTACCACACTTCCCTGGGGCACTCCAGATGATACCCTCACCTCCGATGAACACTCACCATCGAGGACAACGTACTGGGTTCTATTACTTAAGAAGTCTTCGAGCCACTCACATATTTGGCAACCAATCCTATATGCTCGTACATTAGTTAGGAGTCTGCAGTGGGGCACCGAGTCAAACGCTTTCCGGAAGTCAAGGAATATGGCATCCGTCTGATACCCTTCGTCCATGGTTCGCAAGATATCATGTGAAAATAGGGCGAGTTGCGTTTTGCAGGCGCAATGCATTCTAAAGCCGTGCTGATGCATGGACAGCAACTTCTCTGTCTCAAGGAAATTCATTATATTCATTATATGTCTACGGAGACCTGGAGGAGAACAAAAGCACGGTGAGTCGTTCTGCGAGGCATCTGTTATCGTCGCAACAAAGTTGAGCAAACCTGTCTGATATTCAGCGTACCGGCTGGCCGCACACAGCCATGACTTCTGCAGTGTTGCAACATGCGGGCAGTCTTATTCGACGTGATCTATTGATCACAGTCAAACACCTTGCTGCCGAACTGGACGTCTCTGTCGGTTAACGCTGACACACTCGTCCAACGGATGAGGTACTCAAAGGTATTTGCCAGCTGGTTTCCTTCCCGTCTAACAAAGATGTTGTAAGGAGCATCTTCATAGCCCAATGGAGGATGCACTCTGTGAGAAGCAGTACGTATTGGGGAGGTTACTGATGCAGCAAGGCGTTAGCTCTGACGTCGACCAGCAGAGTGGAACGATATGGCCATACAAGCCCTCCCACCTAGTAAGGTGACGTAAGGCCGTCATATTGAATGGAGGTTATGTTGAAAAACAGGGTTTTGCTTCCAGAATAGTAAGGAATAATTGATTTGTACGGGTCGTCTGGGAAGGACGACTCGCACATGTCTTATTAGGTTGAGGTGCTCTGAGCTGGAGTCATAAACCCAAATCCTTACTTTGAAATTGACCAGCATTCTAAATTCAGAAAAGTTCTCCAGTTTACATACCTTGGATCACGTTTCAACAGTAAAAATATCATAACAGTGGATATAAATGAAAGAATAGCCTCAGGGTCTAGATGTCTGTATTCACTAAGCAATCCACTAAAAAGTAAAGCTTCGTCAATCACCACAAAGATGAAGATATACAACACTATCATCTGCCCCGTAGTACTGTACGATTCAGAAAGCTGGACACTTACAAAGAATAAAAGAGAAAAACTGAATGTCTTCGAAAGAAAAGTAACGAGAAAAATCTGGGGACCTGTGTTAGAGAATGGTGTATGGAGAATTCGAAAGAACAATGAAATTTATCAGTTAATGAAGCAACCCACTATCATCCAGAAATTAAAAAGTAGGAGACTGCAATGGGCTGGACATTTGGCTAGAATGGAAAACAACAGACTCACCAAGAAAGCATTTGAAGGAACTCTCCAGGCGACAAGATCATTGGGCCGACCCCGTACAAGGTGGAAAGATGACATAGAGAAGGACATCGCAGCATTAGGAATTTGCACAGGGTGGAGAGAGGCTGCGAGAGATAGAAGGCGGTGGAAGCAGATAGTTGATGCAGCGCGTGGTCTACAGGGCCTGCGATCACTGGGGGGGGGGGGGGGGGGGGGGGGAGAAGAGAGAGAGAGAGAGGTGGACGGAGGAACTGAGACAGTGCAAACAAATTAGTGGTAGACGAATATACGCTTAACTGCATAGAAACTCGGCGGTTGCGATGCGAACAGATGCAACTAAGCGATGCCCTGACAAGGCGTGCGTTACTGAACAAAGTGTCAACAAAACTGTGTCCGTCCTGGGCAACACTCTGTCAATCACTGTTAGTAAACACTTGTCTCTTTGTGAAGGGTATAGGGACTCCACTTGTAGACCCAGCCTCGCACGCTGATCTCCACTACGAAGTGTAGCTACGAACAGAAACACTGGAACTCCGCTCTAGAACTGTGACGTACGCCAACGCCGAACATGAACCTCTTAGCTGCATATGGCGCCGGACATTGCTGACTGGGCCGCGCTTGTAGTTGGTGGCGAACTTCGAAGCGCCGCCCGTGGCGCCAGTAGAAAAGTGTCTCAGCGTTCCAGCTTCAATTGTGTCCGTTGGCGAAGACACAAAAGTAATATGAGAAATTGGATTCCTGAATAAAAAACCACCTTGGCTCGAGAAAAAAAGTATTGCATTGCTTATTCAATACCCCTTGTTGAACACCTGATGCTTAAGGTGGATAAACTGGATAGACAAGAGGCGACTTTTCACGTCATTGCTAGACTTACGTTAATCCTTGTAGCTTTTTCCTTGTCACACTTAGCAGATTAAAATTCGCTCCAAGTGCAGTGCCATGGTTTCGCTCACACCTCGGCAGCAATGTGTCATGTGCGGCACCATAAAATCACAATGGAGACAGGTAGTATTAGGTGTCCCCCAGGGTTCGGTATTAGGTCCTATACTCTTTTCATTGTATGCTGATCTTGGAGAAGGAGAAGAATGGTGTTTAAAGTCCCGTCGACAACGAAGTCATTAGAAAGGAAGGAAATCGGCCGTGCCATTTGAAAGGAACCATCTCAACGTTTCCCTACAGCTCTTTAGGAAAATCGCGGACGACCTAAATCAGGTTAATCGTCATCCTCCGGACTGGGATTCCTGTGTGCTAATCACTGAGCCACCTCGCCAGTTTCATCCTACCGCATATTCGAAATACATACTGATGATCTCCAGTTGTACACTTCTTGACAATTGCTAAGAAACAACGGATATTTGTAGAGGAATGACTGCCAAATGCTACGGAAGAACTAACAACTGCTACGGAACACCCGACCAGTGATGGTAAAAGGAAATGAAGAGGGCAGAATGTGTTAAGTGCAGCGAAGCCTGTGCACGCATGCTCTGTATGCATTCGACTATTAATGTATTACGGTGTTTAGCGAGGGTTGTTTTGAAACCGACTAACGCGACGTTACGTGTCTACAAGATATCAGTTGAGTGGTTATGATCGCGGACTTGCAGTTGGACAGCTCGAAGCCGATCAAAGTGTCACTACTGTAGCCACCGTAATGGGTGTGTCCAAAATTGTCACCTGGTGATTAAGAAAGGCCTCCGAAACAGGAATGACATGAGAAAGGACGCCGGTGATCGTAGATGGACCACCACACCTCAACTGGATCGATGCGTAGCCCCAGTTACGAAGAGGAACAGACATCTCACCTCTTGGCCGATGACTGTAGACCTTGAAATTGCTACTGGTACACGTGTCTCTTCTAGAACCGCTTCGTGACAATTAAATCAGGCTGGTTTGCGTCCCATTTCAACTATGCCACCGTCGAGAAGTGTTCGTTAGTGTAGGGATCATACTGGTTGCGGTCAGCAACAATGGTCCAGAGAGATGTTCTCTGACGAATACTGCTTCAAGGTGACAAGTGATTCTGGCCATCAGTTAGTATGGAGGGACAAGGGAACACGTTACACACCATAGAATGTTCATGCACGTTCTCGGTATGGTCCAGGATATATGGTGTGGGCTGCCATTACGCACAATGGCTGAAAACCACTGCATATCTTAGCGCTAGGTACCGTCACTGCACAGCGGTATTGCAGGAAGATTGTTATGGGTGATATCCTTCTATTTATTGATGCGGTAGGTTCCGACTTCCTGTTTATGCACGACAATGCTCGTCCAAACATGACCACTGAGGTGTCGGATGCACTGGAAGGTGACGAAATTGAATGTATGGAATGGCTTGAGTACTCTCCGATTTTAAACTCTAGAGAACATGCCTGTGATACTCTTGGCGGTTTCTCAACGAACACTACCTCTTCGAAACGTGCAAGAATTGAAAACTACATTGAGAGAGAAGTGGAGCAATACCTCCCAAGGTCTCCGCAACACTTTTGTAGCCAGCAGGAATAACTGGTGCAAAACGCGTATTACTACCCGAGGAGGCCATATTCCTTGCTGAGAGTCCGACATCGACCTTTCCGTTGGGAATCTGAAGTGTGTCCAACATAAACGTTATTTATGTCTTTTATCTTGCTTTTCCGTGCCGTAAAATCTGTACCATATTTCATTATAAATATATCACCACACCTCTATTATGAATGTGCTGTGTTTCACGTCGTCTATCATTTCCTCTAATTGTTCCGGTTCCAGAATGTCTCCATTCCTTAGCAATTGTCAAGCAGTGTTTTAATTTATTTCTGGGAGTTTGTATGAGGAGACACTCTTAAGTAGTTATACTCTTCTGAAAATTGTGGTTACACTACATTTAATGGTCTGTCTGACCACATGTACCAAAAACCTTATGCATATAATATGTCGTTTATTTCAACTAAGATAGTATTAGAATCCTCATGCTAATTAAAGTGATGAACTTTGTTGGCTAATAATCAGTGATTGTTATGAATAATGTTTCTTCAACTACGAAATTATTTCAGTTAATTCACTTCAGACATTATTCATTATCATCACACTACTTTCCACCACATAAACATTCCAAGTTAAACATTGTTTATCAGTACTGCCCGCCATTTACTTAAACACGAGGACCATCTTGTTAAGTGACCGTCTGTGGCTCACTGTAGTCAGGCACCAACTACCTCTTTGTTTACTGCAGGTGCAGTTACATATTTCTGGCGTCAACGATATTGCATTCAAATGTGGAAGGTCATTGTTCCCTTGCATATCCCCAACAAAGCTAAAATTTTTGATACGTAGTTTAATGATGACATAAAATTTGAACAAAAGTTGAAAACGAAAAAAATCAAATCAGAAAAGCATAGAAATTGTTTATTAAAGATTATTACAAACTAATTAAACTTAATTAATAATTAATTAGTACAGCAGATGAAAGGCAATTATTGTGGGTGTGTGTCCTGTTAATAGCTATACAAATACTAATTATTATTATTTTGCACGTAATTGAGTGATTATGCAGTAACTGCACCAGTGTGCCATGTGGATTATTGCCGTATGTTACACTAGAACTAGTATGAGAAGAATTCGTCATCATACTACGCCAAAATAACAGGCCATCTGACAAAAGTAATGTAAATTACGTAGAAATTTCATTACTAGAAAAATCACATAATTACCGCATATGGTCTATCATCCCTTTAAACAGAAAACACGTAAGTGAGCAAGCATGTACACAAAATAAAAAGTGTCAAACAAAAATCTTAAAAAATTTTCCTCACAATCTATACGTTACAATACAAATATTTGTATTATCAAGGCTAACAAAAGAGAGCATATCAAGTGTATATGTACACCCTAACGTAGTGTACTTTGATATTAGTGACAATTCATAGTCAGAACGTTGCACTGATTCACTAAAATACGAGGTTTATTGCACACATTGCATGGGGGCTTAATTAAATATGATTGAAAATATTTTTAGTTTTTAGTAGCTGTATGTCCGATTACGCTGTGTCTCGTAATCGGTTGGCCCTGACTAGTATTATTACGCTATCTGACTGCAAAGAACAACAACAAGAATGAAATGAAATTTTTCGTTAACACAATTAATTAATTAAGTCCCCAGCAACTATAAAACCCACAAAACCCAAGCACAAATGTAATTGTTCTGTGTGTGGGAGTGTGACTCAACGTACACATCTGGCACGGTTCTTCTTCAACAAGACAAGAATTTTTAAATACCAATTTTACTGGCGTGATCAAAGAAAATTACAAATACTACAATTGCGTAAGGAAAGCAGAATTAAACTCTAATACAAGAACACACGCCAGATGCTTGTTGACTGAACCTGTAATGACGCATTATTTAGGATACTGAAATAAAAAGAAACGGAGTTTATTACCTCATTTATACTGATGAAAATCACTCTAATGCTTACATTATATGTCACACCGACTCTCTATTATCACATTTCAACCAGAACTCTCCAATATCACATCTCAGCAAGCACTGCCTAATAGCACATCTCAACAAACACTCTCTGCTACAACATCTCAGCACAGACTACCCCGAGTCCTCGACAGGCACTGACTACTACGAGCTCTCTCCAAGCACTGTGTAGGCGGCTTAATAATACTCTTTGGCGCAATCTCTGGCGCAGTGGCTCAGTGTAGCCACCTTTCATATGCCCCTCCTCCACAAGCCAGAATTTGATGGTATTTTTGCCAGCATTGGTGGTGAAAATACCACCAAATTCGTCCACAAAAATACAGATAAAAATAAAAGATAATATTAATACCTAAATATCACATAATTAGTTAAAATTTTGGCTTTGCACTGACTTTTCAATAACCTAATATATAAAATACAGTAGGCAATACAAATTCTTTCATACATGTGGCTTTACATAATAGTTTACACAATACACAAAAAATCAGTTTATATAAATGTTCACATAAAATGCTTTCAATGATTAGTTCCAGTAGTAGCACCCAGCGATGGTCAACAGGTGCAAACACCAACAAGTGACATCATTTTAGTAAAAGCAGTTTCATCAGTGGCACCCAATAAAGTTGAGCAGGTACACACAGCAACAAGTGACATTTCAGTAGAAGCAGTTCATCAGTGGCACCCAGTAAAGTTGAGCAGGTACACACAGCAACAAGTCACATTATTTCAGTAGAAGCAGTTCATCAGTGGCACCCAGTAAAGTTGGGCAGGTGCAGACACCAACAAGTGACATCATCTCAGTAGAAACAGTTCCATCTTTTGCACCTAGTAGCGTTGAGCAGGTGCAGACAGCAAGAAGTAACATCATTTCAGTAGAAACAGTTCTAACAGTGGCACCCAGCAATGTTGAGTAGGTGCAGACACCGGCAAGTGACATCATCTCCATAGAAGTAGCTTCATCTGTGCACCCAGTAATGTTGAGCAGGTGCAGACACCAACAAGTGACATCATTTCAGTAGAAGCAATCCATCAGTGGCACCCAGCAATGTTGAGTAGGTGCAGACAGCAAAAAGTAACATCATTTCAGTAGAAACAGTTCTAACAGTGGCACCCAGCAATGTTGAGTAGGTGCAGACACCGGCAAGTGACATCATTTCAGTAGAAACAGTTCCATCTGTGGCACCCAGTAAAGTTGAAGAGGTACACACAGCAACAAGTGACATCATTTCAGTAGAAGCAGTCCGTCAGTGGCACCCAGCAATGTTGAGTAGGTGCAGACAGCAACAAGTGACATTATTTCAGTAGAAGCAGTTCCATCTGTGGCACCTAGCAATGTTGAAGAGGTACACACAGCAACAAGTCACATTAGATCAGTAGAAGCAATCCATCAGTGGCACCCAACAATGTTGAGTAGGTGCAGACAGCAAGAGGTGACTTCATTTCCATACAAGTAGTCCATCAGTTGCACCTAGCAATGTTGAGTAGGTGCAGACAGCAACAAGTGACTTTATTTCGGTAGAAGCAGTTCCATTAGTGGCACCCAGCAATGCTAAGTAGGTGCAGACAGCAACAAGTGACTTCATTTCAGTAGAAGCAGTTCCATTAGTGGCACCCAGCAATGTTGAGTAGGTGCAGACAGCAACAAGTGACATCATTTCAGTAGAAGCAGTTCATCAGTGGCACCTAGCAATGTTGAAGAGGTACACACAGCAACAAGTCACATTAGTTCAGTAGAATCAGTTCATCAGTGGCACCCAACAATGTTGAGTAGGTGCAGACAGCAAGAAGTGACTTCATTTCCATACAAGTAGTCCATCAGTTGCACCTAGCAATGATGAGCAGGTCCAGAGAGCAGTCCATGATATTCACTATCACCGATCACACTGTTCATCAGAGTTTATAAGCACAAATTAAACATGTCCTAGTGGCACCAATCATGTAGAAAAAGTACAAGTAACAGTCCATAATATTCACTATCACTAATCAGACAGTTCAAGCATGAACAATAGTTTGAATACACATACAAATGCTTTTACACACTAGACATATAAATACTAATAAACACACAAATGATGTCAGATAATTGTCATATTAACTATTACAAATACTCAAATATCAGTAAACCTATAATATTTATGGGTGTCAGTGCAAGCCACTACAAACAAATAAAATAATATTTACGAGATAGGTGGGTAGGATTAGGAAAGGAAAACACACAAAACACACTCATTCATCTTTCGTCCACATTAAGTACTACTGTGTAATTGAATAGTGTTAACTGTGTAAATGTAATTCTGTCAAAATCTGATGTTCATCATGTGTATCAAGTAGTAGTGGCAGCAATGTATAACAGTCAATAATACACTCCTGGAAATTGAAATAAGAACACCGTGAATTCATTGTCCCAGGAAGGGGAAACTTTATTGACACATTCCTGGGGTCAGATACATCATATGATCACACTGACAGAACCACAGGCACATAGACACAGGCAACAGAGCATGCACAATGTCGGCACTAGTACAGTGTATATCCACCTTTCGCAGCAATGCAGGCTGCTATTCTCCCATGGAGACGATCGTAGAGATGCTGGATGTAGTCCTGTGGAACGGCTTGCCATGCCATTTCCACCTGGCGCCTCAGTTGGACCAGCGTTCGTGCTGGACGTGCAGACCGCATGAGACGACGCTTCATCCAGTCCCAAACATGCTCAATGGGGGACAGATCCGGAGATCTTGCTGGCCAGGGTAGTTGACTTACACCTTCTAGAGCACGTTGGGTGGCACGGGATACATGCGGACGTGCATTGTCCTGTTGGAGCAGCAAGTTCCCTTGCCGGTCTAGGAATGGTAGAACGATGGGTTCGATGACGGTTTGGATGTACCGTGCACTATTCAGTGTCCCCTCGACGATCACCAGTGGTGTACGGCCAATGTAGGAGATCGCTCCCCACACCATGATGCCGGGTGTTGGCCCAGTGTGCCTCGGTCGTATGCAGTCCTGATTGTGGCGCTCACCTGCACGGCACCAAACACGCATACGACCATCATTGGCACCAAGGCAGAAGCGACTCTCATCGCTGAAGACGACACGTCTCCATTCGTCCCTCCATTCACGCCTGTCGCGACACCACTGGAGGCGGGCTGCACGATGTTGGGGCGTGAGCGGAAGACGGCCTAACGGTGTGCGGGACCGTAGCCCAGCTTCATGGAGACGGTTGCGAATGGTCCTCGCCGATACCCCAGGAGCAACAGTGTCCCTAATTTGCTGGGAAGTGGCGGTGCGGTCCCCTACGGCACTGCGTAGGATCCTACGGTCTTGGCGTGCATCCGTGCGTCGCTGCGGTCCGGTCCCAGGTCGACGGGCACGTGCACCTTCCGCCGACCACTGACGACAACATCGATGTACTGTGGAGACCTCACGCCCCACGTGTTGAGCAATTCGGCGGTACGTCCACCCGGCCTCCCGCATGCACACTATACGCCCTCGCTCAAAGTCCGTCAACTGCACATACGGTTCACGTCCACGCTGTCGCGGCATGCTACCAGTGTTAAAGACTGCGATGGAGCTCCGTATGCCACGGCAAACTGGCTGACACTGACGGCGGCGGTGCACAAATGCTGCGCAGCTAGCGCCATTCGACGGCCAACACCGCGGTTCCTGGTGTGTCCGCTGTGCCGTGCGTGTGGTCATTGCTTGTACAGCCCTCTCGCAGTGTCCGGAGCAAGTATGGTGGGTCTGACACACCGGTGTCAATGTGTTCTTTTTTCCATTTCCAGGAGTGTAGTTAGGTCAACGTCATAGTCATCATGTCAAGATCAATGTTTGCCAAGCCAGATCAAATGTACTGTTGTTGAACAACTGTCAGTGAGCCAAGATATGCAAATACTTCCTCTCTTCAAAAAAAAGTATATACTGCTTAGTGATTTCACAAAGTGTGTGTATAGACTATCTTCCTTCTACTTTAGTGTTCTAGTCTGCTATCTTCATCCTCCTTGTTCCATAAGACCAACAAAAAAAATATGCATCTCACTTACTTTACCTCTTATCCACCAAAACTCCAATAATCATCAACTTCACACAATCTCAATAATACCTCAATAATACCTCTTCAATACGTCGATACATATAAACCTTATTGCCAATATATGCTCCTCACTTACTTTACCTCTTATCCACCAAAACTCCAATAATCATCAACTTCACACAATCTCAATAATACCTCAATAATACCTCTTCAATACGTCGATACATATAAACCTTATTGCCAATATATGCTCCTCACTTACTTTTCCTTTTATCCACCAAAACTCCAATAATCATCAACTTCACACAATCTCAATAATACCTCAATAATACCTCTTCAATGCGTCGATACATATAAACCTTATTACCAATATCATTTCACTTCCATAACAACTCTTTCCTCTAGTCAGTCTCCTCGAACAAGTACAGATAAAATCCTAATACAAACCTCATCATCCCATACAATCCGAAGACATATTGTCAACACACAACCTCTGTGTAATCCATCTGAGTCAAATCTTCTACTCATTATGAATTATAAACAAAAGAAATGCATACATGACCTCTAACAGACTTAGTTCGAATAACTCTCAGTAATTAAGTACGATTACGTAGTGTGAATGATCATAATATTTCACAGTGTGTACACCACTTCAAGAATTATGGCAGAAGCAAACATGTGGAGTATTTCTTGTGTTTAGTGTAACTTCCTATTTCAATTGCTCACGAAGAATGCAGTGTAATAATTGTTAATGGTCTAAACCTAGTTTCGGTATGTCATGTCGTTAGCTTCCTTCCTATTAGCATAAATTTATACAGCTTCCATAAAACCTCAGCTCATGTGACTTCAACGAAGTTCTTTGTACCAATGTCGTTCGTCGAATTATAGCAGTTCATTTTCTTATCTTAAAAATATAAGGTACTGAGCGTAAGCAAAACATGCAATAGCGAGTAAATATACCAGTAGAGAACAGAATGTCAACAAGTGTATGCAGCACAATTCTTACAACGAGGCTCTGCCAAGCAAACAATCTATAATTAATACAATAGTGTGACCTAAACTCTATGTTCATACACAGTATATCAGCATTTCTATGCACCAAATTAAAGAGTAGTTATGACAACAAACAGAAATGTATAAATATGCAATCCATACGCATAGCAGCAAACAGGTCATTAACATCATATCAGCATAAGCAAATAAATGTTCATATGTCATCCTAATAAGTAAACATGAAGGCGCAAGCAGATAAATCACAAAGTATAACTTACATACCTAACCACATCAGCACAATAAATCAGGTGACAATTATAATTTAAATAAATAAGCACAGCAGGCACATAATTAAAAAAATATGACATCAGTGAAAAAGCAGTGCAGCCAAGCGATGCATAATATACACAAGTTACAACCCAGTTCATTAATAATCATTGTCAAAATCAGTTAACGTACGCAAGCACGTCGCTTCACAAGTAATATCATAGAACATGAAATTTAGCACAAAGTATGAATCACGTAATTGCGAGCGGCAAATTACGTCTAAAGTACGTACCTAAGTGGAAATATGTTACCTGAAAAATAAACTCAATTAATAGTTACCTTTTTAGTTTATTAGTTTCTTCTTCGAAATTACTTTCTTTCTGAAAATTTCTCGATAGCAAGTCCTCTTAACGTCGGAGACACACAGAATTTACCTGAAGTTCTTAAATATTTTATAGAACCGTATCCTGAAAAATACTGAATGTTAATAACAGAATTCATCAACTCACTATAGCTTTCTACTGAATTTAATCGGAGAAATTAAACTGTGTATTTGTTTACGGCTGTCAGTGCATTCGCACTGAGCGCTCGATCAGCTGTAGGCGCGTGACGTAGGTAGCAATTGTTCGCGGTCAACCACTGCCTTGTTCGGCGCGCAGACTTGACTGTTGCTTTGAGTATATGCCGCCGCCAAAACTCAGCGCGGTAACCTTGTATTCTCTGCATGTTTACATGTAGCTGTTGGTTTCTCTAAAGTATGTCATTCCACAAAAAATTTTACGTTAGATATATGATGTATTCCCTTAGAGCGTCGTGATTTAAGAGTTTCTACTTCAACAGTGTTATCATGAATAATTTTACGAATTCTATATGGACCGTTATAAAGCAGAAAAAATTTGCGACACAATCCTTTTCCTTTGTGAGACAAACGATGAGACTTAATTAACACCTTCTGACCAACTGACAAGATTTTTAAACGACCAGGACGTTTAGCTGATCTCTCTCTTCTAGTAGCCGCAGATGCAATATTTCGTAGAGCCAGGTTGACAACTTCAGAATGCCGCAGTTTCCGTGAAGGCGGAAAAGGAACTATTTCAGATATGCGATTTGTCGGTGCTTTATTTTTTAATGTCAGTATAGGCGGTAAAGAAGTTGAATCATTAGGGAGTTCATTCAGAATGTTTTGAAAAATATGAAGATACTCATCCCACGTTCTGTGATTCTGATGACAATAAAGACGACACAATTTATTGATTTCCTTCATCCATCTCTCTGAAGCGTTAGATTGAGGGTGAAAAAGTGAAATGAAGATTGGTTTAATTTTACGACGCTGTAGAGTACGAAGCCAAATTTTAGAACGAAACTGTGATCCATTATCTGATATAACCTTATCAACATGACCAACTTCTTTAAGAAAATGTTTGATAAAAGCGTTAGATACTGAACGAGCTGTTGCTTTGCGTAAAGGTGTAAAACATACATATTTTGACGTCAACTCCACTGCTACGAAAATGTACGCAAAACCATTAGTAGAACGAACCACTGGACCGAACAAATCGACTGCAGCCATCTCCTTTAATTTCGCTGGAATGATAGGAAACAACGGTGCTCTGTGAGAAACTGTTGGCGGCTTAGCCTTTTGACATAATTTGCATTTGGCCAGAACAGATCGAATACGTTTTTCCATATTACTGAAGTAACAATTTTCTCGTAATTTATGAAAGCATTTTCTGGGACCAAAGTGTGCATAACTGAAATGCGTATACCAAATCAGCTTATTAACCCACTCATCAGGAATACAAACTAACCAAACAGAGTTGTCGAGCGATTTTCGTTTAAAAAGAACTTTCCAGATAGATCGCAAAAACGAGGTGTGGCCAAATCGTCCAATCTAACAAAGCGTCTAAGAAAATTACAGACACCAAGGAAACTACGAACATCACGTTTTGTAGTAGGAACAGCATAATTACGAATAGCGTCTAATTTCTCTGGATCAGGAAGAATACCTTCTGTAGAAATAATGTGACCGAGAAATTTCACCTGAGAACGACCAAATTCAGATTTTTCCAAGTTCACAGTAATGCCAACTCTTGCAAAGATACGTAACAATGAATCCAAAATTTTGTTGTGCTCACTCCAAGAATGTTTAGCAATAAGAATATCATCAACAGATGAAGTAATGTTGTCACGCAGATAAACAGGTAAAATTTCGTTTAAACTACGAATGAATGCTGCTGAAGATACAGTAAGACCAAACGGTAATTTCCGAAACTGGTAACAGTTACCAAAGGCTAAAAAGGCAGTATATTTTCTACAATCAGGGTGGAGTTCTATCTGCCAAAAACTTGCGCGCATATCAATCGTGGATAAAACTTTAATTCCATGGAAATGTTGAAGAAGTTCATCTAAATTTTGTGGACGGTCAGTTTCAGGAATGATGATATTATTTATCTGTCTGGAATCCAGAACCAAACGAATTGATCCATCCTTTTTAAGAACAACGTGTAATGGACTGGTATAAGGACTGACTGCTGGCTCAATAATGCCCTGATCTAACATGTATTGAAGTTCATTCTTAACCTTATCTCTATAAGCCAAAGGAATAGCGTACGTTTTCCCGCGAAATGGTGTGTGTTCTTTTACTTTAAATAAATATTGTAAGCCTTGTATAGTTCCTGTGTGATGACTAAACACTGTAGCATGTGAAGTCAAAATGTGGTGCAGCTCTTCTCTTGCAACGTCATCTGGCACTTCAGCTTTCTTAACCTTTTCATTAATTAATTCTTCGCTATTAATTATATCATCCATGGCGTCTCTGTCTCTATTGTCATTGTCATGAATAAACACACTGTCGTCATCATGCTCAACGAAAACATCCGAAGTAAGAAACCTTAAACATTTTGTATCTGACTCAGATCTTGTTAAACACTCGAAAAATTTCAAACATTTCGGCATTCCGGCAACAGTCAAATTTACACTTCCTTCTTTAAAGTTCAAAATTGCCTTATGTGCGTTAAGAAACTCCATACCTAATATAATTTGGGTACTGAGTAATGGAACAATAATAAAATTAGCAGAAAATTCGTATCCTTGACAAATGAAATTTAAGTTGGTCTGTTGTTTGACTTCCACACTTTTTCCAGAAATAGCTCCTCGAATTGTAGTTTTAGAAATAGGTAACACAGGACAGGCAATAGTTCTTTCACATATACGAAAAACTTATTCACTAATGACATTCAATGGGCTCCCAGAATCTAAAACTGCAGTGAACTTATTCTTACCCACATATACTTCAATAACAGGATGTAAAAATGCGTCTACATTATTTTCCTTTTCGTCTAACAAAATGTCTCTCATGTCTTCCAGGCGTACGTAGTGTAAAGTCGTAGTGTCATTACTTTCTGAACCATCTATATTGCTGCCAGAAGCCGAAGCTACAAGTCATTGTCGATTGTTTGCGTCACGTCTTTGATTATTCGCGTCATTTCGCGGATCAATTTCAACGATTTGCACTTGTCTCTCAGAAGTTCTGTCACGTGGAGGATGCCAATTAGGTCCCTCCTGTCTGTTAGATGCAAATTCTTGGTTGTATCTGTTATTAAAATTTCTGTTTTCCTGTCTGTCTGCATAACTACTTCCTGTGCAATTTCGACTGTCACTTCTGAAATTATTGTTGTATCTACTACCCTGATTATTTCTGTAGTAAGAATTTCTATTACTGTATGAATAATTTCTGTCCTGATGATACCGATTACTGTTTCCGTATGATTGATCATTCCGGTACGAATTACCGTTATTATAATTGTCTGTGTAATTTCTGTTAGAACGTCTGTTATTGTCATAGGGCTGGTATCTATTGTCCTGCCTGTTACGTCTGTCATTCTCAACATTACCCATATAACGCCCGTTCCGATCACTATCCCTTTTCTCTGAAAATCTATTGTAATTACTGTTACTGAAAAAGTTACAAGAAGTCCCGTCGTCATTGTCATACTCGAGTTCTTGTAGCAAAGACTTAAAAGTCTCAATGTCGTCTTTACATCTTCCGGCTAAAGTAATTTGTCTTATGGATTGTGGCAGCTTAGTTAAACAAATGCGAATTAATTCAGTCGGGCTATAAGGGTTGGAAAGGAACTGATTCTTTCGAATCATGTCTTCAAAATATTCCGCTGGCGTGCGGAACTCAGACTGTTTGAAATTACACTGCATAATAAGACTGTGTTTGACTCTGTCTTGTGTGTTTTCGGACCAATATGCCGATAGAAATGCATGATAAAAATCATTCAGATTATCACAATCTCTAATGAGTGCGCGCATCCGCGTCACCGGTTCGTTTTCTAAATATCCACACATAAATTCCAGTTTGTGACTTAGTGGCCAATTTGGTGGAAGTGCGTACATAAATTGATCTAATCATGCACATTGATGTATGTCATTCTTAGAATTGCGGAAGATCTTAAATTTCCGGACAGTCAAAAAGTGTTTATAGTCAAAGTTTTCGCCTCGTGGCGACAAAGACCTACCGCGTCTGTCCCAATCCGAATGTCGATTATTGTAAAGTTCGCGCGCCTGGCGCTCTCTTGTTGCATCCCGTAAATGAAATAAATTATTTTCTTCAAACCCTTCTGGTATCTGTGATAGTAAATTTCCTTTGCCGTCTTTTCCTACGATTTCGCCTTGAATTTGTTTGACTTGCTTTTTTAATACCTCAAATTCCCTTTTCACGCGTTCATTAAATTTTCCCTGATTTTCAACATGCTTATTTATGTTCTGATACTCTTCGGTTTCTGCAAATGGTAATGGAGCTGTATCATCCGAATCTCTGTCCCCATGTAAACTAAGATTTGTCAATTTATCTGAAATCTCCTCAACTCTTTCCGATAAGTCACCTATTTGTTCTTTCTGTTTATTTACGTCTTCCGTAAGTGTCGCGACTCGGGTTTCAGTGTTGACACATTTGGTAGTTAGCTGTTCATATTGTTGTGTTAGGTTATTTAATCTGTCATTTGGTACGGATTCCTCGATTCTCTCAAATATTTCTTCCTTATCCTTTGCACGTTGTAAATTTAACTCTGAAAATTTCTGTACTATCACGCGATCTCTTTCTTCCTTTTCTCTATCCTGTTCCCTTTGTCTGATTTCTACTGCAATTAATCTATTATTGTGAGCATTCAAAATTGGTTGTACTTCTTCTCTGATTTCTTTCTTTAATTCATCTTTCATATTTTTGAAACATGTCCCTATTCGTGAGTCTAACCGTGTTTCCAAAGTTCCCATCTCTGATTTAAATTCAGATCGTAAAGTTCCCATCTCAGTTTTAATTGTTCCTATTTGTGATCCCTGTGAGTCTAACCGTGTTTCCATACGTGCTCCCAAATTTAATATAGCACTCATCAACTGCTCCATATTAAATTGTTCAGAATTCTTTTCGCCCCTAACATTTCCCGCAAAACTAACTTCCTTCTGCATAGCCATAAGGCTATCTGTGTTCGATACTATTCCAGAATCTTCTGTCGTTAATCTCGGATTCTGTGAGTTTTCTGATTGAGAAAAATTTTGAAATGGTTCCGGACTGTCTTCCCGACTTATTAAATTGTTTTCAACTCCAATATTCATCATACTGTTGCCCTGTGTTGGCGAGTTCGCCATGTCAACAATTTCGTCATTCTCACTATTCATCATTTTCGCCTTTTTCATCGACCGCGTAATCATTTACAAAACATAAAAAATTCATCACTGTACGAAAATTACACACAATGACTCTTTATCTCCAACAATACCATTTACATGAAAGGTTTCCCTCAAACACGATTAATCGAACAATTGAAATAATTGCACTAAATTGTCAAACCCATAGACAAGACAATAAAAATTAAATTTTGAAAAATACCATTAGAAGAATGCCAATTACCAAATCTACACATGCAATATAAACTACAATTACTAAACTACAAATTACTACAACAATACTACTGTCTACTATTTTTACAATCAGAAGAATCCAAGGGACGATCCGACGCAGCGGTCGCCACGTGCATGGGGGCTTAATTAAATATGATTGAAAATATTTTTAGTTTTTAGTAGCTGTATGTCCGATTACGCTGTGTCTCGTAATCGGTTGGCCCTGACTAGTATTATTACGCTATCTGACTGCAAAGAACAACAACAAGAATGAAATGAAATTTTTCGTTAACACAATTAATTAATTAAGTTCCCAGCAACTATAAAACCCACAAAACCCAAGCACAAATGTAATTGTTCTGTGTGTGGGAGTGTGACTCAACGTACACATCTGGCACGGTTCTTCTTCAACAAGACAAGAATTTTTAAATACCAATTTTACTGACGTGATCAAAGAAAATTACAAATACTACAATTGCGTAAGGAAAGCAGAATTAAACTCTAATACAAGAACACACGCCAGATGCTTGTTGACTGAACCTGTAATGACGCATTATTTAGGATACTGAAATAAAAAGAAACGGAGTTTATTACCTCATTTATACTGATGAAAATCACTCTAATCCTTACATTATATGTCACACCGACTCTCTACTATCACATTTCAACCAGAACTCTCCAGTATCACATCTCAGCAAGCACTGCCTAATAGCACATCTCAACAAACACTCTCTGCTACAACATCTCAGCACAGACTACCCCGAGTCCTCGACAGGCACTGACTACTACGAGCTCTCTCCAAGCACTGTATAGGCGGCTTAATAATACTCTTTGGCGCAATCTCTGGCGCAGTGGCTCAGTGTAGCCACCTTTCAACATCACAGCGATATTGAAGATGAGGTAAGAAATATAAATATTTACAGAAATGATAGTACATACAGGGTGATTCACGAAGATATACAAATATTTTAGTATGTTATTCTACAGATAAAACGAAAGAAAAAAGTTCATCCAAACGTATGTCCGCAAATCTTTAGTTACGAAGTTCCGGATAATGAAAAATTTTGCCTGAAATTTAGCAATTTCGCTAATACGAATGAAGCCATTGCAAAACCGTACGAGATTAAAGTGGAGCACTATTTACATTTACTTTGTTGTTACTGATTTGGCGAATCTAATAAAACATGTCCCAGGCGCGTATCAGCAGTAGTTTTCCAGAACATCCAGAGAAGCAAAGACGTAATTTCGTAAAATACTTAATTTCTTAACTACTTGGCCCAGTTTGTTTTTTAAATTCCAGACAATTGCACAAAGTTTTCAAGAGAAGTTGTAGAGAATTTAATTTTGGAAAAAATGTCTGGAATGATGTTAACTGAAACTGTATGAATGTGTCAGATAATCTGTTTTTATTAATACCATAGCACGCGTGAATTCATATTAAACGGGAAAAAACAAAGCTCAGTGTTAAGGAAGTTGTACAGTGTTCATACAATTTCACAATACATTCACAATAAATGTTCAAAAATGAATTCAATGCATTTAGCTGCACGTGTATGAATAGGTTTTGTTGTTCATTTCAGTTTCACAGGATTGTTCTTAATTTCGTCTATTCCATTCATAATGCTTGCAAGTAATGCAGATACACGTCTGGGACATGTTTTATTAGATTTACCAGATCAATAACAACAAAATAAATGGAAATCGTGCTTTACTTTAACCTCGTACAATTTTGCCATAGCTTCATATTAGCGAATTTGCTAAATTTAAGGCAAAATATTTTATTGGATGTAACTCCGTTACTAAACATTTGCGGAACTATTTTTATATGAACTTTTTTCTTTAGTTTTACGTGTAGAATAAGATATTGAAATATTTGCATATCTTCGTGAATCATCGTGTAGGTGTAAAATGACTCAGGAATATATAGGCCTACATATAAACAGACGAATTAATTGAGTGAAATATTTACACAGTAACAATAGAATTTATGTACTGAACAAGTGCTATAAGCTTACGATTGTAAATCGTAAGGCAGCATAGTATGTAGGCCAATTGTTCCGTAATTGTGTAAATAGGAGCTATGGATATGCTGTATTTGCAAGAAATGCACTATAGCAAATAGGTAGCTCTCAACATGAATTATAGTTAATTAATTAGACCTATATAAATTAAATAGTGCACACCCACAAAAGAAACCCTGTACTGGCAGATATCTATAGCACTGCCCGAAAAACATGTTAGTATCACATATCGTTGAACGATCATTTGAAAATTGTAACATAAATGTACTTGGAACGAGGTGTACACTCTACTTATACAGTAATATATACAATTAGTTACATACTATGGACCTCACAAATCCTTTATCCTTCTCAATTCATAGAAGATGGCTTTGAGCAGAGAAAGATAATAGGTGCAGCTTTTGTTGACCTTTCGGCGGCCTTTGACACCGTAAACCACTGAGTGTTACTGCACAAAATCTGCAACCTGACTAACGACTTCACGGTGACGTGGATAATTGCAACACTCCTACAGACTCGGCGTTTTTTCTTGGACTCCCAAGGAAAACACAGCCGATGGAGAACTCAAAAGAACGGTCTCCCCCAAGGAAGTGTACTGCCACCCATTTTATTTAATGTGTACACTAACGACCAACCACAGCCTCAACAAAGCAAAAGTTTCATATATGCTGATGATCTTGCTGTTGCTGCCCAGGGCAATCGGTTTGAAGATGTAGAGATAATGCTTACACACGGTCTACAACAGCTTAGTACTTACTATGAAAAGAATCAACTCGTACCCAATCCTAAGAAAACGCAAGTGTGTTCATTCCATATAAAACGTAAACAAACTGACAGGAAACTTGAAGTATTCTGGAATGGAGTTGCACTAGAATATTGTTCCCATCCCAGGTATTTAGGTGTCACTGTCGACCGTACACTGACCTACAAGGAACATTGTCTGAAGCTGAAGCAGAAATTATCCTCCAGAAACTACCTTCTTCGGAAACGGGCTGGATCGAACTGGGGTACACATCCACAAACATTAAGAACAACAGCTCTTGCCTTATACTATTCTGCAGGAGAGTATTCCTGCCCAGTGTAGTACAATTCAGCACATCCAAAGCAGGTCGATGTAGCCGTAAATGACAGCTGTAGGATTGTTACAGGCTGCCTAAGGCCAACCCCCATGGACAAAGTTCAATGTCTCGCTGGGATTGCTCCAAGAGACATCAGAAGAGAGGTCGCCGCTAACACCGAGAGGCATAAATCAAATACAGTGACTTCACATTCACTCTTTGGACGTCAACCTGCCAAGCTAAGACTGAGGTCCACGAAGAGTTTCCTAACAACCTCACAGCCCTTAGAAGGATCCGCTGCAGCTACCTGACTCACTAAGTGGAAAGAAAGATGCCAAAACCCGTCAAACTGGATGACACCGCAAGAATCCCCACCACCTGGACACATGGAGAAGTAGGCCATCTGGAAGTCCTTGAACAGACTACGAACCGAAGTCGCAAGATGGAGGTACAATTTCCAACTTCCAACTGCAAAACACAACACTGTGCGAATGCGGTGAATTGCAGACAACCCGGCATCGGCATCTCTTCAAATGTAACTCATGCCTAACCAGAGCCGTAGCATGAAGGACTTAACGTCTGCAGCACCCAATGCTATCAAAGTTGCCCAGTTCTGGGTGAATACTGTATAGTTTTCTTAGTATGTATTGTATATGTGTTCTTTTTATTGTACCTCTGACACGAATAAAGAAGATGATATACTCTGTCATGATCCATTTGTACACATCTCACACAAAACAACTTTTTAACATATCACGAAACACTGGTAATTACTGCACTGCACTGAATAATTAGGTACTCTGCTTGGGGTTTCATACATTCTGGAGCTGTGCTTCGCACACAACCACACAATTTATTGAAACACATATATCACGCAACTGCGGACTAAAGAAAACGAAAAAATCGTTTTAAACACACAACTAGTAACTGCTTTTAGGACACTGCTCATATGTTTAGCTGTAATCCACACGTAATTAAAAACATTATTGAAGCAATGAGCTGTAACATCGATGCTGCCGAGAATTAAAAATGTTTTGCAGTGGACGTGGCAGCTGGATAGTACGTTGCCTCCGTGCGCGATAACGTTGTAACAGCTGATGTGTCTGCACATCGGTGTGTTGACCCGTACAGCAAGTGGGTTGACAGATGATGACAGTCTCTCACGACTACGTGCTCTGCCCCGTCGCATTTCACTGGATGTCTCGCTAGCAAGAAAATTCAAAAATACGACGGCAGCGTTGGCAACAAACCACAGGCATGGTGCGCCCGTACTCCCGTGTCCTAGCTTCCAGAGTGTACATTGTTAAACTAAACCATCTTTATGCCTACGATACCACCGCGTTTTGTTGCACTTGACGTCCCGTGGCCGTTATCGGAAACTCATGGTGACTGTAAAGTAAACGAATATAGTGATGACTAAGGGAAACCCATGGCACTATGAATCATTTCCAGTCAGTTGCACATATACTATCAAGTGTTTCAGCGTATCCTCGTCAAATAATAAAAAATGGCGTAAACCACCCGAAGCGCCCTCATACCCAACTGCAATAACATCGTGCTAGACTAATATTACTGTCATTGTTGTGGTGCAGGGTCTACCCAAATACACTGCGTTAAAATGTCAAAATAACATCAAAGAGATATTTATGACTAGTTATTTATAAGTAACTATTTCAGTCACATAAACAGTCACACTTGCTACCTAAATTTGTCTGTTAATTAAACTCACAATTTTTCAAAATATCGCTTTTGTTTTTTGTAAGCTTCAACGTATTTAACTGCCAGAAGGTCTCATACTCCCTCATTAAGCGGATTTCGTGGTACCCTTTACACGAGATTACACACCGTTCTGTTCATATACTTTGCTGCATATCGTCTTCTGATACCGATTTTCATATAGGAACTGTCTAGCCTCTACACAACGAAAAACGTAGCTCCTCTTTCATACCCTACCGTGACGTCTTTCATGTTGAAATCGACAGATCTAACCTTTTCTTAAATCCTCGTTAAGACCACACATTACAGGTAAGTCAATATTGCCGGCCGAAGTGGCCGTGCGGTTAAAGGCGCTGCAGTCTGGAACCGCAAGACCGCTACGGTCGCAGGTTCGAATCCTGCCTCGGGCATGGATGTGTGTGATGTCCTTAGGTTAGTTAGGTTTAACTAGTTCTAAGTTCTAGGGGACTAATGACCTCAGCAGTTGAGTCCCATAGTGCTCAGAGCCATTTAAGTCAATATTGTTCGCTACATGACCACACACTTTCTTATAATTGTTTTTAAATTGCTTGCAGGACACGTTCAAGTACGTTTCCCAGATGTTCAGGTACTTTTTATGACAAAATTTTAACACACATTCCACACGGACAACTTTATAAGTGTAAAACACCATTTGCCGAACAGTCTTCCTCTGGAATACTTTTTAAGAAATTTTCATTAGATTTTGGCTGAAGTTTTTCTTCCTTCCTCAAGTCTGATACCTTTTCAACACAATCTGCCTCACATAACACGTCCATTTCTGTACAGTTATTTGATGGAATAACTGAATTGTCAATAATGACGTGTGGTGCCTTAACATTTCTTACGTTCGTCACAGTACTTCGTACGTTTTATTGGGCTATCTCTTACTTCTAATTTTGAATTTTTGTTTTGAATCTAACGTATTTAATACGAATTCCTTGTCAGAGTTCATCATATTTTTGTTTAAACGTATCAGTAGTTCTGTTAGAACATTAGCAAATGTATCATATAATTCGTTGTCCCCACCTTTTTCCCTCTTTATTTCTTGATAAGGTTTTCAGTACTGTAGAGATTTCTCGACCTCCTGTTTAACCACTTGGCTCATTTCCTTGTGGAATTTTTTTTTTTTCAGATCTTGAGTGATTTCCTGACTTGAATTTTCAATTTTTTTGTAATATCTGTAACAGTAAATTATTGTTAATAACACTCGTTCCCATTTTCTGACCAACTGCCAGTGCTGAACTAACCACTGTCGAATCTAAATAAGCGATGCAACAATGTTCACGTAAATATTATATTCAAAATTGTTTTCTACATTAACTGAATCATCAAATTGTCCTTTGTGATCAATAATAACGTTACCGTCTTTTTCTATCGGTTATTTTAATAATGTTCACAACGGTTACTGTTCATTATAACTGAAATCTTTACATAATTTAAGAACTCCATTGCGAAATCAAAATTAATACAGTTAACATTTTCTTTCCCATTCACTCCTAAACAATGTTACGTCCAGTACTATATGAAGGGCCGCTGTTGTAAATAGTTGTTGCACACACAATATTGTTAAGCTGACTTCACAGACTCATCCAAAGACTGTATTGTGCAATGTGTAACTATACGAATACAGGCAACAAAAATCCCATGCATACGATAAGGCCTTCGTTGCAGCTAAGATATTATTATAATGCTCCTGCTGATTATAGTCCTGAGCTTTGTTGGCCAATAGTCATTGAATATGATGAATAAGGTTTTTTTCAAGCATGGAATTATTTCGCTTAATCCTCTCTGAATACTATTAATTAAGACCAAACAACTTTCCTCCTCGTAAACACTTCAAGTTAGGCGGTACTGTATGCCATAAACATAAGCGAAAGAACCGTCTTGCCATGTGGCCGCCTGTGCCACTCCACAATCAGACATCAGTTAACTCATTTCAGTGCCATGTTACTGCAAAGCGACATTACAGCGGTATTAGATTCAAACATGTAAAGGTACCGTTCCCATTCAAACTCAGGGTTTGGTCTGCTTCTCTGGTACATGCAGTAACATGAAATATACGTGCATACTGCAGGATTTGAGATGAAACTGAGGGTGCTAAGGATGACAGGACAGTGCTTTTCATGAAGATTTTGTCACATATATTATATGATGGTGCTCTAGCTATTATTAAAATTGTTCCATGACATAACTCTCTGCTGTTGTCTCAATTTTGTCGGTTCTTGACGACGATGAGAGGGAATTTTGTGATACTTATTTCATTGTTTTCTTAACATAGTAATCTGCGGATGATTAGAAGACGAATTTGAGCCAAATGTTATTTTTAAGCCATTCTTCACTTCGAGAATCTTCTTCTATTTTGATATCTTGAGAGATCACCTCTTTTTGAAATTGTTGGTTGTTTATTGTTAATGTCGTTAGTTAATGCATGATAGGGAAAATAACAATCAGTCACAGAGGAACTAGTAGGTCTAGCCTCAAGAAAACTATTGAAAGGGAGCAGTTCAGAATAATGTAATTTACGGATTCATAATCTTATCAGCGACTGCCAGTCAGGGTAATGATTCTACAGTAAGTAGTGATTCAGTCACTAAGGATAGTAGTCGGATAGCGTACCCCAATCAATGTTATAAATGTAGCAATTTTGGAAACCAGTTGAGCAATTGTCTAGAGAATACAGCTGTTCTTAATGTATTTCGTACAATGGTGTCTTTAGGTTCAAAATGGCTCTGAGCACTATAGGACTTAACTGTTGAGGTCATCAGTCCCCTAGGACTTAGAACTACTTAAACCTAACGAACCTAAGAACATCACACACATCTACGCCCGCGGCCGGATTCGAACCTGCGACCGCAGCGGTCGTCCGGTTCCAGACTCTTGCGTCTAGAACCCCTCGGCCATCCCGGCCGGCGGTGTCTTTAGGTAATTGTGATACTTTAGTACATGTTTAATCAGTTTCTACGGTGATTGGCCGTCAAGTAGCTTCAAAATCTGAGACTTTAATTTCTATTAATACAATCTTTACTGATGTTCAAAGAGAGGAGCTTTGTGACGCACCAGTAAGGGATACCCCAGGAGAGCCTAATGTCTTTTCATTTTTAAAGTCACTCATGTCAGTCAACAAGCATAGTGTGAGAAGTTAGGGGGATAGTGAGCAAGGCAAATAGAGAATGCTGTGGGACGAATTAATGATATAATATAAACTAGTGCTAAAGAACAGAAAGAGGGCATAGACTGAAAGCGTTTCAAGGCAGCAGCAAGTCAGAGTTAGCGCAATACAGTTTCAAATCAAGGGTTCAGTGCATAAATATGCGTCCGTTATTGAAGAGGTGACGGGGAAACTTATTTAATATGTATACAAGTGTTTATAATAATTTCTCACATAGATTATCGAAATATGTATTTTCGATTACGAAACGAATAAGACCACAGACACAAATATACATTCACTTTCGTTCTTACATTCCTTTTTTGTCTGCACTATATGGTTTAAATTTGGAATAATCAGACGTTTTCTGAGAAAAAATTAATACATCTTTTTTTCTTCATACAGGTGCAATTCTATTCAGTTTCCTGCCTCTACTACGGCTCTCCGATGTTATTTGTAATTATAAAAATGGTTCAAATGGCTCTGAGCACTATGGGACTTAACTTCTGAGGTCATCAGTGCCCTAGAACTTAGAACTGCTTAAACCTAACTAACCTAAGGACATCACACACACCCATGCCCGAGGCAGGACTCGAAACTGCGACCGTAGCGGTCGCGCGGTTCCAGACTGTACTGCCTAGAACCGCTCGGACACCCCGGCCGGCTTGTAATCATAGAGACCTCATAATTCGGTAGGTTTACGTAGGACGAGGACTTTTATACATAGTTCATTAATCACATAAAAATTATGAGGACCAAGAGGTTCCATTCGTTCTCAGCATTTCCGAACACTGTGACCGCTGCTTCTCACTCGGATAGCTCCTCAGCTGGTCTCACAAAGTTAAATGCATCTCATTCCAGTCCGCACATCAACCAGGAAGCGAACCCCGGTCCACACATTTGCCCTTCATCCGCACTGATTGCCCGGCTATGGAAGCAGAAACTTAATAAATTACAGTTTTAATCATTTTTTGTCGACACCTTAGTACAAACAACGTTATCAGAAAAAATTTACAATTTGAATGCTTGTTTCTAATCTCTAAAAATACGCCCACACCTTGTATAAAATCGTCTAAAGAACAGGAATATTACTGCCTGTTACAGGCATTACTACTGAAGGAAACTGGAAGCAACACGCAGTAAGTCACAGAGTAAATGAAGATGTAAATCAGTCAACAATAAAGGTTTATACAGATATTTCTTTTGCATAACTAGACCTATATTCTTAGTCTTCTGCTAATCACTGACTACATAACTGTATGGACGTACATGTAACTCGAAAATATAAACAAAGGTTAATATATAATGTCTTGTCGACGTACCAGTCATTGGAGGGTTAAAGTTACGTCACGTAGATAATGATAGGGGCTTATATTGGAGTTAACGTTAAATAATTTAGGGAAAAGTCCGCCCGCGATAGCTGAGTGGTTACGCCGGCACGGTAACTCAGAGTACTGGGTCAGAGGGTTGGCTGCCCTCTGCAATAAAAAAACTGAGTTTATGGATCAACGACGAACTAAAACGGGTGTCTTGCGATATCCGCATCGAGCAGATGCAACGAAAGAAAACGAACAAAAATGAGATTACAAAAAAAAATGGTCAGCGTGACAGAATGTCAATCCCAATGGCCCAGGTTCGATTCCGGGCTGGGCGGAGATTTTCTCCGCTCAGGGACTGGGTGTTGTGTTGTCCTAATCATCATCATTTCATCCCCATCGACGCGCAAGTCGCCGACGTGGCGTCAAATCGAAAGACTTGCACCCGGCGAACGGTCTACCCGAGGGGAGGCCCTAGTCACACGACATTTCATTTTTATTTAGGGAAAAGACGGAAGAAACTAAATCTGGATGACTGGATATCTGGACAAGCGCGGCAGACAAATAAACCAGCTGGAGTGGAGTTGACGAACAAAGATACCCGAAACCTGACAGCACTTTTGTCGCACGCTATTGGCGTCTGCGCGGTGCCTCAAACTTCTGGGTCTAACTGAAAGAGGTGTTAGTGGGTCCACAACCGATTATATTGAGATAGGAACCAATGGTCGGAAATGAATATTTATTGTGTTATAGATATGCTTAACGTACAAGGCGTAACAACAACGTAGCTCACAGTAATCGTTCGAAGCGATGATCGCCAATCTGAATGCATGCATTGCAACGGCGCATGAAGTTCTGCCGCACACTCGCAAAGATTTCCGGTGTCTGATGTACCGGGAGTCAGTCAGCTAGGACCCTAGCAAGCAGTTCTTCGTCCATTTCTAAGGGGGTTTCACACACCAACGTCCTGACGTAACCCCGGTAAAAGTCCAAACGTGTGAGATTCAGCAATCGCGTTGGCCACGGGACAGGACTTCGCCTTCCTATCGAACGAAGAGGGTACGTGTTGTTCAGTACTCGCGAAGTGGGTTGGTGCACTGTCGTGTTGAAATCACATCCTTTCACAGACAAAAAAGGGAACTGCCTCCAAGAACAGTGACAGCACATCTCAAAGGAACACCAGGTGACGTGGGCCATTCAAACGGGGAGGCAGCAAATAAAGTTACGTTAGGTGATCTTGGACAATGCCCGCCAATATGTTGACAGAAAAATGTTCCTGGTGACCGCCGATGTGGCTGGCGTGGGGATTGCCCTCACTCCCGTCAAGGCTATTGCGGCTGTTTGGAACACCATCACAGGAGAATGACGCTTCATCCATAAACAACACATACTGTATGAATTTCGGCGGTACAACACTACGGTTGATACCCTATTGACAGAAGTGAACACACGGCTGAAAATCCATTGGTGCTACTGCTTGCACACATTCTTTATGTTTGGGATGTAATACCTGTTTCATAAGTACTCCCCACACTGCATACTTCTAAGTGCGCGTTTCATGGACAGGCTGAGGGGTGCTTATTGTTGGGTGGTCGGCGATATGAGCCAACACCATCTACTCAAAGACTCTAGTGGGAACCTTGGACGGCTCTCTGAAGCGAGAACGAACCCGTCTCTCGTAAGTTGATATCCTCGGTAATGAACTTTTTCCAACTAGGATGACGCCTGTTGGGAGAGCGTTCTCTGTACATTCGTGCTGCTTTACGGGCACTACATCATGCCGCACAGTACATTAAATGCATGTCTGCCAACTCTCTTGACGAGTAACGTCATGACTACGCGTCGTGCACTGTACACAATAACATAGCTAACCATGGACACATCACAAGCTGTCTGATGGAATATGGACAGCTGACAACGGGGACAGTGATGTGCACTCGGCACAGGTTAATGCGCCAAAGCGATGCATGCTGTCGTCACATGACACGTGCCGTGAGCTAAGTTGTGTACTCCAAGTCTGTTTGGTGGTCAAGTGAATATGGTGTTAATCACCAGCTAATTGCTCCGGTGTACAAGACACCCGGGATCTGCGCGAGAGTGCCGCAGAACTGCATGAGCCCGTGTCATATATGCACTGAAACTGGCGGTCGTCGTTTTGAACAATTACTGTGAGCTACGTTGTTGTTATGCTGTTTACGCTGTGTATATCCATAACACAATAAATGTGCATTTTTGACCATTGGTTCACTCTGTCAATACATTAGGTTTGGACCCACTGTCACATGTTTAAATTTGACCCAAAAGGTGTGAGATATCGTGCACAGAGCTACGACAACACTGAGGCGTTGCCACAGAGACGCATACAAAATTGCATTACGTGACTGGTTTAGGGAGGGACGCGAAGCAACCGCGCAAGCTCACTGCGACTGCCAGGGAGCTTCCTTCATCGACTCTTCCGTTGTCGTGTCCAGACAGGCGTCCCAGGTAGGAATATTGTCAATTTATTTTAGCACGAATAGCCATCAGAGCTTACTTACTCTCTTTGCTGGTTTCTCTTTCACTGTGGAGTAATTGTTGCTACTAGAGCTCACTGACAAGGGAAGGATTCCACTAAACAGAAAAAAAGTCATTTTATCCGGGCGTGCTGAAAATAAATACCTCAGAATGTTTAGTGCGAAAACTCTTAAAGGTTTGTAAATAAAGGAAGTGCCACTAACGTCCTACATCTTTATTCTTCATGCTTGCATATTTATTTCTCGACATAGTCACCGTAGCGACGAACACGTTTCGTCCGACGAGAGGCCAGTTTGTTGATACCGTTACTGTAGAATGTTTACCTTACGAAACCACAAACTAGTCTCTGTTTGCAACACTCCATCAACATCAAAGTGAAGTCCTCGAAAGTGTTCTTTATGTTTTGGAAACAGATGAAATTCGAGTGGTGCCAAGTCGGGACTGATACGGAGGAAGATCAGTGATGGTAAAAAATGGAAATGCCATGTGGCTAGGGCCCCCCGTCGGGTAGACCGTTTGCCTGGTGCAAGTCTTTCGAGCTGACGCCACTTCGGTGACTTGCGTGTCGGGGATGAAATGATGATGATAAGGACAACACAACACCCAGTCCCTGAGCGGAGAAAATCTCTGACCCGGTCGAGAATCGAAACCTGGCCGTTAGGTGTGACATACCGTCGCGCTGACAACGCAACTACCAGGGGGGGGGGGGGGGAGGGGACATCTGTGATATTAACCCAGGGAGTCGGATAGTTGCAGATGTCGCTGCGCTCGTGTGTGGTCCAGTATTGTCATGATGAAAAAGAGAGTGCTCCATGTATCGATGAAGTCTTCGAATTCGAAACTCGATTACAGTATGCTGTTTCTCGCGAACTGACATTGTTACGTTACACATGGCCATGTTATACGCTTCAATTAGGAGCTCTGTAGCGACAGAGGGCTGCAAATAAGAAACAAGAGGCAGACTACTAATAACGTTTGCTTTACTTAAAGGTTTTCACATAAGAAATGTGTTTTTCAGCACGCCTTCGTATAATACAGATACAGTTGTGTTACACCGCTCATCAACATAATTTATCCGAAAAACGCTCCGCTGGTGCGCAATCATGTTCGAAGATTAACGAATCTAATGACTGTAAAAGCAGTACTGTGGAACAAACAGTTAACAACTGCATACTCGTAAGAGTTGTAAATTAGATTTTATTTGGGTAAAAGCTAAATGTTTGCCAGATCCTATACAGGCTATGTTAATATGCGCAGTGCTTTCAGAATCTTATGCGCTCCGGCTAAAATAGTATTCATCCCCTTTAAAAGAGCACTTGGAGCGCTTTGGAACGCCACGGACGAAAGTAGCTTTCGCATGATGTATCATATACCATAGCTGCATGCATCTTCGACCATTCGTAGAAACAACTGTTACAGTATGGTACAGAAGGTAACTAAAAGGAATATGCAGAGAGACGAACATAAATGACATTTTTATTCAAAGACGTAGTTACACTGAAGTCATAGTTGTTCATGATGGTCCCCGGAAATTATTGAAGTCGGGATACGATTCTTAATAGCGTGTGTGATCCCCACGGCAGGGAAAGCATGCGGCAATGCATGCAGGCTGGCCACAAGGTTAGTAAGGATTTCTTGTGGTACGGCGTTCCATACGTCCACCAGTGTTGTTGCAAACCACCGGATGGTCGTTGGTGTATGTGGAAGTGCTGCAATAGGTCTCCCCAATGCACTCCACCCGTGCTCGATGGGACTGAAATCGTGGAAATGAACAAGCCAGCCTATTCGCCGCATATCCTGTCGTTCCGAAAGCTCCTTCACCTTCGGTGCTCGACGCGACCACACAGTGTCATGCCCAAAAATGAAGCGAGGGCTGAAGTCACCCTCGAAAAGTCCCACATGGGCAACGACTACAGTTTCACGATAATGTTGATCAGTGAGTGTATTGGGTTCAGAGATCTGAAGGTCAATACGCTCATGCAACATGATGCCTCCCCAAACCATAACATTTGGACCACCAGATGTATAATATTCATCAATGTTCCTTGGTTCATTACAAGTTCACACCTTTCGCCAAAAGAGGATGCGTTCAGCATTGTCTAACATGGTCGTTTCAGTGATTTATTTATTTATTTATTTATTTATTGTTCCGTGGGACCAAATTAAGGAGAAGTCTCCATGGTCATGCAACGAGTCAATACATGAAATTATAACACGATATTAGAAACAGATAAAATAAAATATAAAAAAACATATTCAGGTGACAAGTCGTAAGTTTAAATGAAGAAAATCAACAATGTAACACTGGAATTTGCTTAATTTTTTAGCTCTTCCAGGAGCTCCTCGACAGAACAGAAGGAGTGAGCCATGAGGAAACTCTTCAGTTTAGACTTAAAAGTATTTGGGCTACTGCTAAGATTTTTGAGTTCTTGTGGTAGCTTACTGAAAATGGATGCAGCAGAATACTGCACTCCTTTCTGCACCTCTGGCGTGCCACAGGGGAGTGTTATGGGACCATTGTTTTTCACAATATATATAAATGACTTAGTAGATAGTGTCGGAAGTTCCATGCGGCTTTTCGCGGATGATGCTGTAGTATACAGAGAAGTTGCTGCATTAGAAAATTGTAGCGAAATACAGGAAGATCTGCAGCGGATAGGCACTTGGTGCAGGGAGTGGCAACTGACCCTTAACATAGACAAATGTAATGTATTGCGAATACATAGAAAGAAGGATCCTTTATTGTATGATTATATGATAGCGGAACAAACACTGGTAGCAGTTACTTCTGTAAAATATCTGGGAGTATGCGTACGGAACGATTTGAAGTGGAATGATCATATAAAACTAATTGTTGGTAAGGCGGGTACCAGGTTGAGATTCATTGGGAGAGTGCTTAGAAAATGTAGTCCATCAACAAAGGAGGTGGCTTACAAAACACTCGTTCGACCTATACTTGAGTATTGCTCATCAGTGTGGGATCCGTACCAGGTCGGGTTGACGGAGGAGATAGAGAAGATCCAAAGAAGAGCGGCGCGTTTCGTCACTGGGTTATTTGGTAACCGTGATAGCGTTACGGAGATGTTTAATAAACTCAAGTGGCAGACTCTGCAAGAGAGGCGCTCTGCATTGCGGTGTAGCTTGCTCGCCAGGTTTCGAGAGGGTGCGTTTCTGGATGAGGTATCGAATATATTGCTTCCCCCTACTTATACTTCCCGAGGAGATCACGAATGTAAAATTAGAGAGATTAGAGCGCGCACGGAGGCTTTCAGACAGTCGTTCTTCCCGCGAACCATACGCGACTGGAACAGGAAAGGGAGGTAATGACAGTGGAACGTGAAGTGCCCTCCGCCACACACCGTTGCGTGGCTTGCGGAGTATCAATGTAGATGTAGATGTAGAAGAGTCAAGGAAGTGCATTCTACACGCAGATTTTATTTCTGCCTAGTATTAACTGAGTGAAAGCTGCTAACTCTTGGGAATAGGCTAATATTGCTGACAACAAACGACATTAAAGAAAATATATACTGTGAGGGCAATGTCAGAATTCCCAGATTTTTGAACAGGGGTCGACAAGAGGTTCTCGAATTTACACCACATGTAGCTCGAACAGCCCGTTTTTGAGCCAAAAATACCCTTTTTGAATCAGAAGAATTACCCCAAAAAAATAATACCATACGACATAAGCGTATGAAAATATGCGAAGTAGACTACTTTTCGTGTTGAAGTGTCACTTATTTCAGATACTGTTCTAATGGTAAATAAAGCAGCATTTAGCTTCTGAACAAGATCCTGGACATGGGCTTTCCACAACAGCTTATTATCTATCCGAACGCCTAGGAACTTGAACTGTTCCGTCTCGCTTATAATATGCCCATTCTGTCTGATCAAAATATGGGTTCTTGTTGAATTGTGAGTTAGAAACTGTAAAAACTGAGTCTTACTGTGATTTAGCATCAAATTATTTCCCACAAGCCACGAACTTATTTCATGAACTACATTATTTGTTACTGTTTCAATATTACACACAAGATCCTTCACTATCAAGCTAGTGTCATCAGCAAACAGAAATATTTTTGAATCACCTGTAATACTAGAAGGCATATCATTTATATAAATAAGAAACAGCAGTGGCCCCAGCACCGACCCTTGGGGAACGCCCCACTTAACAGTGCCCCATTGGGACTGAACATCACTACCACTCTCAATATTGCGGAGAATTACCCTCTGCTTTCTGTTCTTAAAGTAAGAGGCGAACCAATTGTAAGCTACTCCCCTTACTCCATAATGGTCCAACTTCTGCAGTAATATTTTGTGGTCAACACAGTCAAAAGCCTTCGTTAAATCAAAGAAAACACCTAGCGTTCGCAACCTTTTATTTAATCCGTCCAAAACCTCACAGAGAAAAGAGAATATAGCATTTTCAGTTGTTAAACCATTTCTAAAACCAAACTGAACATTTGACAGCAAATTACGTGACTTTAAATGCTCCAGTAACGTCGTATATACAACCTTCTCGATAACTTTAGCAAACACCGATGGCATAGAAATAGGTCTAAAATTGTCAACATTATCAATGTCTCCCTTTTTATAAAGTGGCTTCCTACCGAGTACTTTAATCGGTCAGGAAACCGACCACTCCTAAAGGAAAAGTTACAGATATGGCTGAGAACTGGGCTAACATACATAGAACAATACTTCAGTATTCTGCTAGATACCCCGTCATATCCATGAGAGTTCTTGGTCTTGAGTGATTTAATTATTAACTCAATCTCCCTCTTGTCAGTATCATGGAGGAGCATTTCAGGTAACAGTCTCGGAACACTTTTTTCTAAGAGCGCTATATGATTCCCTGTTGGGACTAGGTTTCTATTTAGTTCACCTGCTATATTCAGAAAGTGATTATTAAATACCGTACATATATCCGACTTATCAGTAACACGGACATTCCCACTACACTGATTCTATATCCTCGACCTGTCTCTGCAGACCAGCAACTTCCTTTACGACTGACCATATGGTTTTAATTTTATCCTGAGACTTAGCTATTCTATCTGCATACCACATACTTTTTGCCTTCCTGATAACATTTTTAAGCACCTTACAATACTGTTTGTAATGGGCTGCTGCATTTAGATTTTGACTGTTTGTAACGTTTTGATATAATTGCCACTTTGTTCTACAAGATATTCTTATCCCTCCAGTCAGCCACCCAGGCTGCCTGTTTGTGCTAGTACCCTGTTTTAAACGATCTAACGGAAAGCAACTTTCAAAGAGCATGAGAAAAGTCTTGAGAAAAGCATTATATTTATCGTCTAGTGTATCAGCGCTATAAACATCTTGCCACTCTTGTTCCTTTATAAGGTTTACAAAGGTCTCTACAGCAACTGGATCAGCTTTCCTGAACAGCTGATGACTATATTTAACACGTGTTGCAGCACAAAAATCTTTTAAAGTTAAAATTTGTGCATCATGATCTGAAAGGCCATTCACCTTTTTGCTAACAGAATGCCCTTCTAGTAATGAGGAATGAACAAAAATGTTGTCTATGGTTGTTCTACTGTTCCCTTGCACTCTCGTTGGAAAGAACACGGTTTGCATAAGATTATATGAATTAAAGAGGTCTACCAGCATCCTCTTCCTTGCACAATCACTTATACAATTAATATTGAAGTCACCACGTATAACTAACTTTTTGTATTTCCTATAAAGTGAACCAAGAACCTCCTCTAGCTTTAGCAAAAATGTTGTGAAATCGGAGTCTGGGGATCTTTAAATAACAACAGTTAGAAGTTTAGCTCCGTTAAATTCAACCACACCTGCACAACATTCAAACACCTTTTCAGTGCAGTACTTTGAAACATCAATTGACTCAAATGGGATGCCGTTTTTCACATACATGGCTACTCCCCCACACCGCAAAGAGCTCCTCGAAAAGCTGCCAGCCAACCTGTATCCTGGTAAAGGAAGCCTCTGAATTATCTCCTTATTTAAGAAGTGTTCAGATATACCAATAATTTCAGAGTCAACATCTATAAGCAGTTCACTAACTTTATCTCTAATACCTTGTATATTTTGATGAAATATACTAATTCCCTCATTACTCGGATACCTAAGCTTTGTCAAAAGTGATTCCGTTGTTAGAGAGACTTCCCTTAAGCAAGAATACCTATCAGCTGACTTCAATCTAAAAAAGTTGCAGCTCTAACACCCACTACTGCAGGAATTTTCCCATGAGTGATCCCACCAACCCCACCCATGCTGTCACCTATAAGCTTTGCCAACCTCCCCTTCCCATACCTGTTGAGGTGCAGGCCATGTCTAGTGAAACCCGTCCTGCTGATAGACTCCACCGACACCACTGAAATGTGACCCATGCTTTCTGTCATCAGCGTACCCCAAAGTCTCATGTTATTACGACTGACGGCTGTATTAAGATGAGGCCGATCGTGACGCTGAAACAGTTCCACGAAATGCACATTCGTGTTGCCAGTCTGAGTGGCTGTCTATTCCAGGTCACCATCTATGTTATACTCCCCATCCCTATCAATACTATTACCAGCCCCACCCACAATCACTACCTGATCCGCTTTAGTAAAATCCCTACATAACCCCCCTATGTTAACAGTCACCTGAGCCAACCCTGCATTAGGCTTCACAATGCTGGTGACCTGGTACTCACTCCCCAGCACTTCCTACAACTGCTGGCCTACACCTCTGCCATGAGAACTACCTAACAGCAGAACCTTCTTCTTCCTCTTCGATTTTGCAACTGTTCTAGCCACAGTAACTACTGAGGTCTGCTGCATACTTCCTACATACAGCTACAAGAGATTCCTCTCCACTAGACTCTGACAGTTGGTCATATCTATTGTAAACACCAATAGTAAAACTATCTGAAAATCTTCTTCTCCTAGTAGATCTCTTGCCAACAGCCAGCTCCCATTCCCCAACCCCCTTCTCTCTCCTTATCCTATCTAGCTTCTCCTGTACGTTTTTCAACTGCACCTGAAGGGCACAGATCTTACGCTCCTGCTCCTCTATCAACTTACTCTTGCTACATAACCTGCAGTTCCAGGAGAGGAATCTCACCAGAATACCCACTGGCTTCCCCACTGCATTCCCCCGAGTGAAAATACTTCGAACAAGTCTCACACCGCAATCCACTACTCACGAACCTACGGCAAAGCCCACACTTCTCACTCGTGGTAAAATTTTACTTTTTCTAAGTTCCGCTGCTACAATAAGAAGATGTTAAAAACCTGACTACAAGAATCACAAACTTACTCTGCAAGGGAAGTAACTACTATTATTAACAGTATAAATAAACAACAAATGTGAATATAACAAAAGACTAATACAGAAAGAGAATCAAACGTCTAATGACACAGTAACGAAGCTGAAAACAGTTCCCAAAAGGTTCTTCTGAAATTATTTCACCAGAAAACACCAAGAACACCGGTTGAAGACTACTAAAGTTCCTAAATAAACCACGATACACAAACAATTAATTAGTACTTAGCTTTCGATGCGCCGCTACAGCTGCAACTGGTCAGCGCGGAATGTAAACACAGGCAAGAGGTTAAGTTGCTCGATACGAAACACTCACAAATATCAGGTCACAACACAAGAAAGGTAGAGGTGAATGAAGAAACAACTAATACGTCAATTATATAGTAAATATTATCACAAAAACCGTTAAAATATGTATCTGAAACCTAAAAATATATGAAAACTTAGAGAGCGATCTCACACGCAGTCACTCGCTTATGACGTCACACCAAAGATCTGGGTGTTATGGTGTGGATAGACGAGATGTTGCATGGGCTTATTGACCTCCAAATCTTTCAACAGGGTACACTCACCTGTGAATGTTACTGTGATACTGTACTCTTTCCACAAGTGCGTGTTTTCATGGTTGCATCAGGCCCTGACTTTATTTTCGTGGATGACATTGCGCGACTGCATCGAACTGGGCAAACAGACGAGCTCTTGGAGCGATAGAGTATTGGACGGATATGCTGGCCTGCCCGTCCCTGGAATTAAATACCTTCGAGCACGTGTGGGATGCGTTGGGGAGATCTACTGCAGCACGTCCACAAGCACCAACAACCATCCACCGGTTGTCAACCACGTTGGTCGGGGAGTGGTACGCCCTATCGCAAGAAATCCTTATCTAACCTTGTGGATAAGATGGGAGCACGTTGCAGCTGATGCAGTGCCGTCCGTGACGACCACACACATTTCTGAGCGATGTATCGCCTCTTGTAATGTGAAGGGACCATTTTGAATCGTGATGACCTCAGGGTAATTAATGTTTTTCAAAAAAGTGTCATTTCTGTTTGTCTCAATGCGCATTTCTTTCAGTTACTATCCGCATTATATTGTAGCAGTTCTTTCTACGTATGGTCTAATCTTATGGAGCTACACTATGTGATCAAAAGTATCCGAGCAGCTGGCTGAGAATGACTTACAAGTTCGTGGCCCCCTCCATCGGTAATCCTGGAATTCAGTATAGTGTTGGCTCAGCCTTAGCCTTGATGACAGCTTCCACTCTCGCAGCCATACGTTCAGTCGGGTGCTGTAACGTTTCTTGGGGAAGGGCAGCCCATTCTTCACGGAGGGCTGCACTGAGGAGAGGTACCGATGTTGGTCGCCGAGGCCTGGCACGCGGTTGGCTTTCCAAAACATCCCAGAGGTGTTCTGTAGGATTCAGGTCAGGATTCTGTGCAGGCCAGTCCATTACAGGGATGTTACTGTCGTGTAACCACTCCGTCACAGGCCGTGCATTTTGAACAGATGCTCGATCGTGTTGAAACGTGCAATCGCCATCCCCGAATTGCTCTTCAACAGTGGGAAGCAAGAAGCTGCTTAAAACATCAATATAAGCCTCTGCTGTGATATTGCCACGCAAAACAACGAGGGGTTTAAGCCCCCTCCATGAAAAACACACCATAACATCACCGGCTGCGAATTTTGCTGTTGGCACTACACACGTTGGAAGATGATGTTCACCGGGAATTCGCCATACCCACACCGTGTCATCGGATCGCCACATTGTGTACCGTGATTCGTCACTCCACACAACGTTTTTCCACTGTTCACTTGTCCAATGTTTACGCTCTTTACACCAAGCGAGGCGTCGTTTGGCATTTATCGGAGTGATGTGTGGGCTATGAGCAGCCGCTCGACCTTGAAACCCAAATTTTCTCGCCTCCCACCTGACTGTCATAGTACTTGCAGTGGATTATGATGTAGTTTGGAATTCTTGTGTGATGGTCTGGATAGATGTCTACCAGTTAAACATTAGGAACCTCTTCATCTGTCGGCGGTCTCTGACAGTCAACAAACGAGGTCGGGTTGTGCGCTTTTGTGCTATACGTGTCCCTTCACGTTCCCACTTCACTATCACATTGGAAACAGTGGACCTACGGATGTTCAGGAATGTGGAAATCTCGCGTAGAGACGTATGACACAAGTGATCACGTTCGAAGCCCGTGAGATCCGCGGAGCGCCCTTCTCCTCTCTCACGATATCTAGTGACTACTGAGGTCGCTGATATGGAATACCTGGCAGTATGCGGTAGCACAATTCTCCTAATATGAAAAACGTATGTTTTTGGGGGTGTCCGGATTCTTTGATCCCATGGTACTAGGCAGCAACATGTCATGCGAAACTTATTCTCGCCCTTAAGATTTGCACTCTAATGGATACTTTTTTAAGCTAGTATTTATTTTTATGCTAAATAACTTCTCATTTATGGCGCTTGTGGATCTGCTGGTCATAACTGCATGTATTGTTTCAAAAGTGACTAGTGCTTCTGCATTATTTTTTCTATTCGTAAACTTTCAAACAGCATTTGTACAGAAATGCTGAATTTTAGACATAAATGATCTTGATAGCTATGTAGTATTTTCAAATTTTTATGTTCTTTTGGCCACTCGCGCTGGGGTACTTCATTCTCAGATCAGAGCTCACCGTTGCATAAGCACTTGGGGAGTAGACTCGCCGGCTTGTCGTAGTAACGCGCACAGAGCTCATTATCGTACACCTATCCAGTAAATTTTTGCGTTCGAATGCACGCTATGCTCAGTTTTCACAGTCAGTGGAGTAGTTTCTTTAACGTATGATACTGATACTTGATTATACGTGCGCGAGTCAGAAAACTCTTCTATATGTAAATACCCGCAATAAATACGTTACGTACACGATTGGTTAGAGATATTTACAAGCCTCGTAGCTCGATGCAACTGAACTCCATGTAGCTCATATTTTAATTTGTCGAGGCACTGCAGTGCACACGCCTGTTTCCCACCAAACGAGTCGTCTATAACAGACGATTCTGCGAAAGGCATTTCTCAGTAACGCCTATATTACACTGCGATACCATTGTCACTTTTGAAAAATGTGAGTAGCTGCGTGAATCTGCGCAACAGGGAACTACTTTTAATGAGCGACACTTCGTTGCGAAAGATATCGTGAACGTACGTTTCAGTAAATGTTTATTTGCAAATTATTAGTTGTTTGCGTTATAAATAATAACTACGTAATTTCAACATTTAGGTATAATATTGAGATATGCAGATTCGCATATACGTATTTTTACAACACAGGAAACTTAGACGATGAAAATGAATAACTAGTCGATCAAAATATGAAGTCAGTAGCCGGACAGAGATTTTTGTGTTACATTTTTGGACTGTGATGTGGGGAGTGAATCGTCCGCTACATGTTTCTTGTGTGCAGCGTGTGGTGTAATCTCTCTGATTCTTCGACCTGACTCTCAGCTAAAAACAAAGCATAGATATAGACGTTCTTGGAAGACACTATTAGGAATCTTACTATTACTCGCTGTAAATGACTGCTTCGGCAGGCGCAGGCAAAGGTGCGCACGGGGAAAAGATCAAAATCTAGGCTTTTCCCTACATAAGAGTGTAGTGTGGTGACCCTGTGTCTTCAATTGAGAGCTTATACGGTGAAGAGTGGGTGTGTTGTGTTAGTGGTTTCGCGCTTTGAAGATTTCGAGATTTGAGGTGAGGTAGTTTTTGGAACTTTCGATCTAAGTATTTACCATAACATTGATGGCACTCTGTCTGCTGTAACAAAATCCCTAAGATTTACCGATACTTCGTATGGAAGTACATAACTCATTCTTTAAACTTAATTGTTACTTACTAGTTTAGCAAGTCGCCTTATATGGCATCTGACAACAGCAGTTCAGAAAGAAGCGCCAAGGGGCAAAGAGCCGACTAACTAGCGGAGACAAATGACCGCATGCGTACCTTTGCTTCAAAACGTTTGTCATATCTGTCTTCGGTTTTAATACTGAACAAGTACGTTGATTTAACGTATTTAATGAAAGTCAGTTTATAGGTCCCTGTTTCACATCGACTGATTCAGTATTAATGACTAGTTCAACTTCATGTTACAGAAACTACGAGATGAAAACGTCCTCCACGCCGTTGTCTTCTAAAACGTAAGAACAGGCTATGAAATTAATACAAAATGGAATTTCCATGAGAAATGTAGCTAAAATGTTTGGCTGTAACAATCCATACAACGTAGAAATCTTAAAGCTGGCTATGGAGTGGCATCATTGGTGCATTCAAAGAGAATATTTTCTGAGACAGAGGAAACTGAATTGGAGGAACACTGTGTCAATTTGAATTCTATGTCCTAAAGCCTTCCGACATGTGGAACATCATTTTGGCCAATGTAGTGGCGTAAACGATGCGTTTAATATAGAAACCCAAGTGGCATGGGAAGACGGCTCGCTCATTCATCGCTCGCCATAATTTAAATTTAGGCAGCAGGGGGAAATCAGTGTCAGGAGAATAATGGTGTTCGATGAAGTACCAGTGGTGCCTTTTTTCAGCAACTTGGAAACTTGGCAGTCTAAATATAATTTTCCGCCTTATCTGGTCTATAATGAAGACGACTGCGTCGGGGATACCGCGGAAATGTGGGGTAAGCAGAGGCCAAACAATAATGAGTTAAAATGTTTTGTGTTTAAATTAATGTCATATTAGCGTCATGTTTTTTATGTTTAATACGATCACGGTGATGGAGACAGTGGTGATGAAATGATTTTGATACAGTATAACATTATAAAAGTTAATAATGGCAGTACCTGAAAAATATTTCAATTCTTCTTTGGTCTGTTATTGTTAAAATAATTTATCCTTGTGTAGAATTTTGCCCCATAACAATAGGCTATTTACCCCAGCCTGGGTAAAACCAAATGTCTCGAATTTCCAAATCACGAGCCAGAAAGGTCGCATCGCACGCCGCAAAAACTGAATCGCGCGCCGGAACGTTAAAAAACAACTTTCGAACATTTTCACATCAACCGCATCGCGCACAATCACTTGTAAACAATCACGTCGTGTAATGCACGTGTACTGAGAAAAAATTCAGAACCTTGGAAGCACTGACTTACCAGCAGCAAACGTGTCCCTCTGTCCAGCTGCGGTGAAAACCCTGAAGTTCTGGTCGGATAATCCAGTACCGAGAATGTCAAGAAGCGAGACAGCGACTTGAAGACATGCCCTGAAATACCGTTTGGCTTAAGCCATCAGTACACGGACTATCCTCTCCAACGTCAAAGTTGAGCGTGTCGACTGCAAAGCGCTCAGAAACGAAACGATTCGTGCATACGGTGCGTGTGTCCCAACGTGATCTACGCGATCGCAGCGCGCTCCAGCGACACGTGTCGCCTCTAACTGATTCGCAGATCAGACTTTATTAAATGGACGGGAGTAAAATTTCTACGTTAATTTTGCTAAAACACACATTTTTTCCTTTGCCCATATGCTACTCATGTAGTCGTGTCTGCAATGCACATAAAAAATTTCAATATCCCTAAACATGGTATAAGGCAAAAATAAAAGTGTCCTGTCAGTAAAGACATAGGCTTATAAAAGTTACATTATAAATCGTGTGATGCAAATTTACAGTCGTTCTTCCCAAAATATAAAAATTATTTCATAATTCTCACTTTTTTGTAACACTTTAACGTCATCCTTACTAGTTCACTGTTCCTGTTCAGTGTCAAAATCTTTACAACACGTGAAATATAAAACTTGAAACGAGAAAATGAAAAATACGATACTACAAGTAGTGCAAGCTGTATTCTAGATTAAGCCAATCGAACAAAGTCACTCTTCAGAAAGAGCAGGCTTATATTCACATAACATCGAATATATTTAAATGTTGTTCAATTAAACTCATATGAAAGTATCAGAACCTATTAGAAAACGCGAAGTTTAGCAAAAAGGTATTGGCTCAAGTGACATGCTGACCAGCAACACATCATGTGTTGCATTAGTTACCTGCGTCCGCATTTCAAAATTTTTCCGGTGATTTGCATCTTGCCACCTCCTGAAAGCTGTAGTATTAACTGACATTTAATTGTAACATACAGTACCAAGAAAAATGTGTTTTTGTTGGCTCTTCAGTATTCAGTTGCCTTGAAACGGCGTACTTTCGTAGTACACAAGTTACAATAACTCTTTAACCTCCAATATGACGTTTCCCATCATTTCACGAGAACAAGTCGTACAATAAATGACAGGAATTTGGAGATCCGTAATTTGCTGGGGCTTAGAAACGGCATTTATACATGTGGACTTTATTGGTCTACGTTCAAACGCACGTTCAAAATACCTGACATGCTAGATATTACCCTGTACGTTTGGAAAGACTCCCCAACCTACTTTTTCCATGCTCTGACGTCAGAAACTCGGCACGCTCAACGCTAAACGTTCGAGTGCACGGTCCGTGTGTCGACGACTTTGCATCTCCGATGCAGCCGAATACCGAGCTGAAACGTAGCGCTATATTGTACGTATGAACGTCACAATCGTGACCGCTGGTTACGGCAGACTTTCGTAAACAAGCAATTTCGGCTCTTCACTACCTGTGAGGGACATGTCGATACCACATAAGCAACTGTCTGCCGTTCAGAACCACAGTCACAAGATTGTGATGAAGATTTGTCCCACTTGTGGAGATCGCCTGCACATGTTCCGCTGCCCACTCGGACGCGATTCAGAGTGGTTCAAATTGCTCGAAGCTGGTCAAATTCAGGGGTTTCTTTTGGATACATGGCATTTTAAGGCGTTGTGGAGGACAATTTTGTTCTCAACAGCCTTTCCATTCATCGACAGCACTGAACTCATTTTTAATAAAAATCCTGGCATTGTTAAGAACATGATGTCTTGATCTTAATCTTTTCAGTTTTTTAAGGAATACATCATTCAGTTCTAAAGGTCGGTGATAGACAATCTTCTGGCACTGACGTGGTACGGACTTTCCAGTCTGACATCAGGAGGCGGAGTGGGACTCAAGACAGGTAACCGTTATATTGTAGTAGATCGCATTGATTAACTGACAATACGCATGGATTCGTTATGCTACGTGCCTATCTTCTTCACATATATGGACTATTAAGCCATACGGACTTACAGAACTCTGTTGTTGAGTATACCAATCCAAACGCCCATATTCGAAGAAGAGTACCTGCTGACTGTTGTTCCTAACTGATTTCGCAGATTTGTGAACACATAAAACATCGGATGAATCCGATGAATTCCGTGCGGTCTCCCTACCTTATATTGGTATGGGCTGATACGCTTAAACGATTGATGGTCATGAGTACCTATCGAATGATTTTCAATAGTTGTTGTTGTGGTCTTCAGTCTTGAGACTGGTTTGATGCAGCTCTCCATGCTACTCTGTCCTGTGCAAGCTTCTTCATTTTCCAGTACTTACTGCAACCTACATCCTTCTGAATCTGTATAGTGTATTCATCTCTTTGTCTCCCTCTACGATTTTTACCCTCCGTGCAGCCCTCCAGTACTAATCCCTTGATGCCTCAGAACATGTCCTACCAACCGATCCCGTCTTCTAGTCAAGTTCTGCCACAAATTTCTCTTCTCACCAATTCTACTCAGTACCTCCTCATTAGTTATGTGATCTACCCATGTAATATTCAGCATCCTTCTGTAGCACACTATTTCGATAGCTTCTATTCTCTTTTTGTCTAAACTATTTATCGTCCACGTTTCACTTCCATACATGGCTACACTCCATACAAATACCTTCAGAAAAGACTTCCTGACACCTAAATCTATACTCGATGTTAACAAATTTCTCTTCTTCAGAAACGCTTTCCTTGCCATTGCCAGTTTACATTTTATATCTTCTCTACTTCTACCGTCATCAGTTATTTTGCTGCCCAAATAGCAAAACTCATTGACCACTTTAAGTGTCTGATTTCCTACTCTAATACCCTCAGCATCACCCGATTTAATTCGACTACATTCCATTATCCTCGTTTTGCTTTTGTTGATGTTCATCTTATGTCCTCCTTTCAAGACACTGTCCATTCAATAGTGTAAATACACAAAATAACAGATCTCCTTGCTTACTGATACTGAAAATATAGTGACTGCATGTATATGGTATGGGAACGTATATTTTATCCGAATACGAAATGGCAGTGCCTGTGACATTAAGAAGTATCTCGCAATGCTTCTCCGGACATGCAGTCCGAAGGACAATCACTGCAACCCTACAGGCGTCAATAAATACAGGAAATGTATTCGCAAATGCGAGTATGAACCACCATCGGCTGTGTATTGAAATGACGACATTGAAAATTTGTGCTGTATCAGGCTCGAACACGAATTTCTTTCTTTAGACCTTAACCGATTCTGCTATCAGTACACGAATCACAACCAGACCCAAATTTGTCCATATTTCGCCATCCATTTACCACAACCTACACTCTTACGTTACGCATATTCCCGTCCAGGAAGAATATAGTTATTGAGAGTCAAGGGCTCGGTATTTGCGAATAAATACGAAATATGCATGCATGACCGGAGGAACATTGCGTCGTACTTCTTAATAACGCCGGCACTGCTATTTCGTATTTATTCTATCGTATCAGCCCCCCAACTGTCAAGGAATATGTCCTTCCTGGACTGGAATATAATTAACGTACGAGCGCAGGTTATGGCAGTTGGACGATAACACGTGGAACTTTGGCTATGGCCGTGATTAGTGGACAGATAGTCGAAGCGGTGAAGGCGACCGCTCTCGTAAATCGGGAAATCCAGGTCCGACTCCCGGTCTGGTACAGATTTACCTTGTCATCATTCTTACAAAGCCGAAGGTGGTTCATATTCGGAACAGCGAATATATTTCCAGTAAATTTGTTGATTTGTGCTTCATTATCAGGGGACTGCGACGATGGAAAGACAGCAATGTTTCGGGGTTACAGACGCTTATGCCCAATGGAACTGTGCTAATGGCAGGACGTCGCGCCTCGCAGACAAACCGGAAGAGTGGCAGCTGCTCCAGATCTGGATGTCTGCACCGTAGCTCACTGCGGAGCAAAGCGCAGAGGGCGCCGGATGCTGCTTCGTTAGACGCAGGCTCGGCTCGTCTGCTTTAATATTGTTATAAATTCGTCGGAAAATATTTCCTTGTTTCCAGACGGACGGGCTCTTCCTTTCCTTTCTTTTTTCTGGGGGGAGCAGTACGTCCGCTCTTTGTGAGCGAAGCAGCGAGAAGGGGGGCGAGCTCATTCGCCGTGACCCCGCAGAGGTTAAAACAGGAAGAAAAATAAAAAGTTACGAGAGTGCGGAGAGAAACGAGCGCGCCGTACGTACCGCGGGGGCGCACATCTGACGCGAGACGTGTTCCTCGTCCCAGACGAGGCGCCCGCCGTGGGGCAGGTGTGCGCGCGGCTGCCTGGCCACGGCTGGCCCCGGTGCAACAGCTCAGCTCGTCGGAAACTTGAGACACCACTCGCTCCGCCTGTTACAGAAATGGCGCTGGCCCCACTGTCCCGTCTCTGTAACGGGAATAACTTCTGGTGTAACTGCTTCACACGGATACTTTTCCAGAAACTCGATGAGTGGACTTTTTCGGCCCATATTTCAACCAAATATTTAGTGACGTACTTTCCAACCTTCCACTGAACTGGCTGTTTATTCGTCTACATCTGCATGAATATAGACACTACTGGCCATTAAAATTGCTACACCACGAAGATGAAGTGCTACAGACGCGAAATTTAACCGACAGGAAGAAGATGCTGTGATATGCAAATGATTAACTTTTCAGAGCATTCACTCAAGGTTGGCGCCGGTGGCGACACCTACGACGTGCTGACATGAGCAAAGTTTCCAACCGATTTCCCATACGCAAACAGCAGTTGACCGGCGTTGCCTGGTGAAACGTTGTTGTGATGCCTCGTGTAAGGAGGAGAAATACGTGCCATCACGTTTCCGACTTTGATAAAGGTCGGATTGTAGCCTATCGCGATTGCGGTTTATCGTATTGCGACATTGCTGCTCGCTTTGCTCGAGATGCAATGACTGTTAGCAGAATATAGAATCGGTGAGTTCAGGAGGGTAATACGGAACGCCGTGCTGGATCCCAACGGCCTCGTATCACTAGCAGTCGAGATGACAGGCATCTTATCCACATGGTTGTAACGGATCGTGCACCCACGTCTCAACCCCTGAGTCAACAGATAGGGACGTTTGCAAGACAACAACCATCTGCACGAACAGTTCGACGACGTTTGCAGCAGCATGGACTACCAGCTCGGAGACCATGGCTGCGGTTACCCTTGACGCTGCATCACAGACAGGAGCGCCTGCGATGGTGTACTCAACGACGAACCTGGGTGCACGAATGTCAAAATGTCATTTTTCGGATGAATCCAGGTTCTGTTTACAGCATCATGATGGTCGCATCCGTGTTTGGCGACATCGCGGTGAACGCTCATTGGAAGCGTGTGTTTGTCATCGCCATACTGGCGTATCACCTGGTGTGAAGGTATAGGATGCCATTGGTTACACGTCTCGGGTACCTCTTGTTCGCATTGACGGCACTTTGAACAGTGGACGTTACATTTCAGATGTGTTACGACCCGTGGCTCTACCCTTCATTCGATCCCTGCGAAACCCAGAATTTCAGCAGGATAATACACGACCGGTCCAGTACGGCCCTTTCTGGATACAGAAAATGTTCGACTGCTGCTCTGGCCAGCACATTCTCCAGATCTCTCACCAACTGAAAACGTCTGGCCAATGGCGGCCGAGCAACTGGCTCGTAACAATGCGCCAGTCATTACGCTTGATGACCTGTGGTATTGTGTTGAAGCTGCATGGGCAGCTGTATCTGTCAACGCCATCCAAGTTCTGTTTGACTCAATGCAGAGGCGTATCAAGGCCGTTATTACGGCCAGAAGTGGTTGTTCTGGGTACTGATTTCTCTGGATCTATGCACCCAAATTGCGTTAAAATGTAATCACATGTCAGTTCTAGTATAATATATTTGTCCTGAATAACGAAACTGAATACCCGTTTATCATCTGCATTTCTTCTTGGTCTAGCAATTTTAATGGCCAGTACTGTACAATGTCTCGACAAAAATATGGAATATATAAGCAGATGAAACCGACTTATGAAAAGTTGTACAGCAGCAGGGATCCGAACCCAGGTCGCCTGCTCACTGAGCAGTTGCGCTAACCACTTCACCACCCTATCAACGTGATGTTGCATATCTGCACGTACTACATCAGCACGTCTCCCTCCTCAATCTAAATTCCCATTCACGACTCAGCCTACTTGGTACTCCCCGTAAACTCAAACAGCACTGTAGGGCTCTTCACCTGTACTGGAATAGCACCTCACCCTTGAACGAAACTGGATATCCTGCCTGAAATTCAGGTATAGATCATTTGATGAAATGGAAGTGGTCTGTGCAGTTTTGCAAAGCCAGTGAGCAATAGTGGTGTAGTGGTTAGTTGCATATATGCATCAGACATGTCTGAGTCTTGTAAAGGTCTATGGAATCATACAGTTTCATTTGATTAAAGCAGCTGTGTCAGGGTTACAGACAAGATCCCCCTTTATGTCCGATGTTGAGGTGCTGTTCCCATACAGTTGGATAGCCTCTGAAATGATGTTCGAGGTTAGGGACAATACCAAGTGGGTTGAGGTGTCAATGAGAATTTGGATTGAGGACGGAGGTGTGCTAGGGTAGTCCGTACAGCTGTGCGAAGCCACGGTGCCAGTGTGGCGTAGTGGTTGGTGCATCTGCCAAGTGAGCAGGAGACCTGGGTTCGAATTTCTGCTTTGGTACAAATTTTCATTCATCACTTCAGCCTGCATATATACATCACAGACCTTTGAGACTACGAAAGGTGTATGGAATGATGTAGTTTTATTTGTTTAAAAATATGGAAAACACTGCGAGAAATGCATGCATGAACATGAATGCATGTGCTAACCAAGCGTGCAGGTTGCACTGTTGTATTTAACCATGAACGGAACCTGTGCTGTGTTCTCAATACGTCGCAAATGTCAGTCGTGGTCACAGTTGTTTTTACTTATGGGTGCATTATGTTGGAGCAAAATGAATTCGAAAGTGGCGAAATTGTTGGTGCTCGTCTGGTGGGCGATTCAATAACCATGGAAGCCGAAATTTCTGTTATTTCAACAGAACCGTGTTAGAGATTTATACCGCATACAGAGAAAGGGGAAAATCATAATCCGCTAGGTCGAAAGTGAGTGCTGAGTGATCGTGACAGACGATCATTGCAGAGCTAAATGTCGCACTACCGAACGCTTTCAGCACCAGAACAGCACGACGTGAACTCCATAAGCGGGGGATTGCAAGCGAGCTGGCATTCCAGAACCACCCATGAGTGATGTAACTGGATATATGGTGCCGAAGCCATAAAACCTGGGCTATGAGCAGATGTTTCCAACTTTTTTTTGTCAGAATGAGGAAGACTTTGAACCGACAAAATGAACGCGCCTAATGCTTTTTTAAAATTTTAAAACAAGTTTATGGCATAAACCAACCGAGATACGTCTTCATAACAATTACAGACTGAAGGTATATACAATTCGTTATTTTAGACTATATTAGCTTACATTTTTGGCAGTTCCCTGCAGCTTGTGATCATCCTTTAAAAAATTAACAAATTCTTCAAATATGTAATCAAAATGAACACTTATATGTCATTCAGCTTTCGTTAAATCTACATTGCGATGGTCCGTATCATCAGACCATTTACTGTTCACCAAACAAAAACTACTTTCTGTGTGAGAATTAGATGACGGTATTATGAGAACAAAGCCAAGAATCGTTTTTTTGTCTCCTGGAACTAATACCCTTGGTCTCTGCCTCGCAGAGATTCGCTTTTCCACTGTGACTACCGTCAATGGAAATTTTTGTACCTAATATATATTTCTAAGAATAAAATTCGTCATATAGGTTATCCTCGCTTACGACTAGCTGAATATGAGTAATCATTCTGTAAATCATTAAAGTTAACAGAAATACGTAAGGACAGTGCGAGTAAGGGCTGAACTGTAGCATTGTCAGAAGGGTTCATATTTTTTTCCAAAATAAGTATGAAAGGTGTAGTACAATTGAACAAGAATATTTTGAATTCTGTTTTAACTGGCAGTGTCTAATGTATGTAAAACTGCTTCCAAAAACGGATCATCTTTCCCTTGGAAGTCTTTCTGTAACGACGCTTCAATAGCATTACAGGACTCCATTATAGTAAAATCTGAAATCTTTAGATACTTCAAAGTTTCCAAAAGAACATGTCCAACATAGAAAAAAATAATTGAAGGGATGCTTCAAGAATTACCATTTTGCAGGGTCCTCACCATTAAAACACAATTTCTAAGTTTAAGGTGTTTCATTTGTGCTTTTAAAATAACTTATTATTAGCCTATCAACAGCTAGTGTGTGGGTCAGCCAACCAGTAGGCACATGTCTTAAAATTTCATACCATTCAGTGCTAACGAAATTTAAAAAGATCTTAGTTCTTCCCTGCGTTTTGCTGACACCTAAAGGTCCTTAACAACTGTCATTACTTTGTCTGTATTTAAGACATCAGAGACATGTTTAGTGCCATTATTAATTACGTGATTATTGTAGTTTGCTTTAAATATTTTGTTCTTATCCTCACCTGACAATTTCATCACGGATTTATTTTGCCGTAATTAGCACTAGCATGTCTACACTATAAGACGAAATGTTATTTACATTTAATGAATGAGATCTAAGGGGTGTAAAGTTAGTTCGCCTCCACGTGGTGCACCCTGGGTAACGCTAAATGAACTAACACAACTAGCGGCAGACCGAACGAAGAATTCCTGCCCCACATCACAGTGAAACAGAACGACAGACAAAGCGCTATGCAAGATACATACAACGGTCCTTTTAGGGACCAACTGACAAAGGATCTCGGACCATGCATCCGAATCTGCCATTTCAACATTGAGGGCATAAGCAGAGCAAAATGTCAAGTATTGCAGAGAATTTTACACGATAACGACATTGACCTGGTAGCTATACAGGAAACTCATGCTGAAAATAGAGTCCAACTTGAAGCTAGAGGAAGGATTCTGGGATATGATCTTCTTGGAGCCACGTATGACAGACACTATGGCGTTGCGACATATGTGCGTGGGGACATAGAGGATGCCTTTCCAGTTGAAGCCTCCATTGCAAATGATATCCATGGAGTTGTCATCAAAATAGGAGAAGTTACAGTAACTAACATATATAAACCTACTGCTACTACATGGCCAGCTGAAGTGATAAGCAATCCACCCACACCCAAGCGTATACGTTGGGGACTATAATAGTCAACACGAAATGTGGAAATATAGTACGAATGATAGCAATGCAGACATGCTGGTCGATTGGTCCGAGGAACAAAATACATATCTGGTCTTTGATGCCAAGGACCGAGGGACATTTAGATCAGCCGCATGGAACTGCGACTATAACCCGGATCTGTGCTTTGTTTCGAGGGATACAAACGATAAACCACTGACAGCCTCTAGAAGGGTCCTGAGAGACTTCCCTCATAGCCAGCACCGCCCTGTGCTTATTAATATTGGTGTATCCATCCCGATAATAAGGTCTTACCCTCGACCAAGGTGGAATTTTACAAAAGCTGACTGGACAAAATTCTCTGTACAACTTGATTGTACCTTGAGTTGGATCCCTCCAACCAGCAAGAGCTATGAGAGGTTTGTGGGAGCGGTCATTAGCTCTGCGAAAACAGCGATCCCAAGAGGGTACCGCAAAAAAATACATTCTCGGTTGGACAGGGATATGCGATGACCTGTACGCGGAGTTCCTCAAGAATGGGGACCGGGAAATAGCGGATGAACTATTACATAACATCGACTTTATTAGACGGCAAAAATGGGAGAATACTGTTGAAAATCTAGATTTTTCAAACTCAAGCCGACAACCCTGGTCCCTACTGCGTAAACTTGGAGGCGCAAATCCACCTGAACATAGAAAGGACGAAATATCTCCCAACAAGGTTGCATCCCGCATAGTTTCTGTGTCTAGAGCCCCAAGAAATAGAAAGCACACAACAAAAGTGAAGAAAGACTTAGAAACATTAAAAAGGACCCGTGCAATGGACTCAGAATATTCATCAGATATTCGCATCGAGGAGGTTACCAATGCCCTGAAGAAGGTTAAATCAGGCAAAGCTCCGGGTTACGATGGTATCCACCCTGAGTTCCTCATACATGTCGGAGCCTACACAAAACAATGGTTGGCTAAGTTTTTTACGCACATTCTCCAAGTGGGTAACATTCCTCCCTCACTCAAACGAGCAAAGATCATCGCAGTCCTGAAACCTGGTAAACCAGGCGATAGACCAGAGAGTTACCGCCACATTGCCCTTCTCAGTATGGTCTATAAATTACTAGAAAGACTGCTCCTCAACAGAATAGGCCAGACTATACTCAAAAAAATCCCTATCGAACAAGCAGGATTCCGTCCATATCGCTGCTGTACAGATCACTGACAACATACATAGAGGCGGGGTTCCAGAAGAAACATAAAGTAGCTGTAGCATTCATAGACCTAACAGCAGCCTATGATACAGTTTGGAAACAGGGGCTCATGTACAAATTAATTTGTGCCGTCCCCTGCAAGAAGATAACCAACCTCATTGATGATATGTTGTCAAATAGAACCTTCCAAGTAATAATGGGGAATGAGAGAAGTAAACAGATGAAACTCAATAATGGACTCCCACAAGGCCCTGTCCTTGCGCCCCTTCTTTTCAGCCTTTACATCGCTGACATGCCTGCAACCAGATCGCGCAAATTTGGTTATGCTGACGACTGGGCTCTAGCAACAGCCCACAGAAATATAGAAACTGCCGAAGATATCCTTAAGAGTGACCTAGGGATTCTCAGTGAGTACTTTAGAAAATGGAGGCTACAACCTAGTGCTACAAAAACGGAAGTACCTGCCTTCCATTTGAACAACAAAATGGCCAACAGAGAACTACAAGTCTACCTAGACGGGAAATTACTAAATCACAACAAACACCCAAAGTACCTTGGGGTTACCCTAGATAGGACACTAACATTCAAAGAACACCTGACGAAAACTGCAGCGAAACTTAAAACACGCAACAACATATTGCAGAAGCTCTGTGGCACCACTTGGTGCTCCACAGATCTACCTTAAGAACAGCCGCACTTGGCTTGGTGTATCCAGTGGCAGAATACTGTGCCCCAGTGTGGCTCAACAGCAAACACACACGCATGGTAGATAGCCAACTTAATGCAACAATGCGTATTATATCAGGCACAATCAGGCCGACTCCTACAGTGTGGCTGCCCGTTCTCTGTAACATAGCCCCTCCTAACCTGAGCCGAGAACACGCTCTGGTTAGAGAATTTCTAAAAATCATGACCAACCCTCAATTAAAAACCCATGAAGATACTCACGACATCCAAGGAAACCGACTCCGGTCTAGGCATCCTCCACTAAAGACCGCACAGGCTCTGCATCAAACTAACTTTAAAATAAATGACCGATGGAAAGAGGAATGGGAGAGCAGAACAGCAGTAAACTGCCACAGTATGCCATGCATCTTTAGTAAACCATAAAGATTTGGTTTCCCTCGCAAAGTCTGGTTAACTCTTAATCGCATCAGAACCAACTGTTGGAGATGCGCCGACTCCTCACACAGATGGGGTAAACTTCCTTCGGCCGCTTGCGACTGTGGCGCTGAGGGACAGACGGTCAAACACATCGTGCAGGAATGCCCACTAAGGGCATACGAGGGTGACCCACGGGATTTCCTAATGGCGACCCAAGAGGCAACCGACTATTTATTATCTAAGCTGGACGTCTGCTATTGATTGCTCTTCTGTGAGTGTAAATTTACAATTGGCGGTGTTCTTATATACAAACTGTTATTTGTTGCTCTGTTTATACATATGTGATTTTTTCTTAAATCGTGTTGTTTCTGTAATTTTTACTGTGATGTTATGAGCCATACGCTAAAAAAATAAAAGTAAAATGAGAGCTAAGACCGTTTGGTATCAAATCAGGAATACCAATAGCACTCTTATCTGTTTGATCCACAAAACGTAATAGTTAATTTATGGTACCAACACAAGTTCCAAAGTACCTGATTAATACAGGAAATAATTTCCTGTTGTTTTAATTCCATGCATCTGAAGCCACAAAAAAAAAGATGCTACACTACTTTGGGTTATTAAGCACATCTAGGACATCACTCACACTTCTTGCAATAGACTCTGATTCCGCCCTACCATAAATCAGTTCTTCGGCCAAGCTAAAATTCACAAATAGGCTCTTTGAAAGTTCATTTGCACAGTTCTTATTATTACAACCAAAGCTGAGTTTCACCACTAACTCACCGACTGTATCTTTGTCGAATTCTCCTGTAGTAGGCCTATCAGTCCTTCACTGAAAATAAATGAATATCTGAGAAGATGCATTAATTCCTACAACGCTGTTTTGTTTTCTTTGGTTTAAGAGTGCTGCTGAAAGTATGTATTACCACCAGGTGCTATGCTGTACTCTCGCTTGTAAAGGGAGCAATACGCTTTACAATTGTTATCTTTTGCCGTATTAACCCAAAAACGCATTTCTTCCCACTTCTTCTGATATGTGCGTAAGCATTTCTTCTATTTTTAGGTCGAGATTTGGGTTCATCCCTATTGTGTTACTCTGATTAGGCACAACAAGAACCAATACGACAACGTTCTAACAATAAACTAATGACGACCTGAAACTACCTGGCAGATCAAAACTATGTGCCGGACTGAGATTCGAACTCGGGACATTTGGTTTTCGCGGGCAAGAGCTCTAGCAGCTGAATTATTCCAAATTTCACAGAAGCTCTCCTGCGAAACTTGCAGAACTAGCACTCCTGGAAGAAAGGATATTGCGGAGACATGGCTTTGCCCCTGCACAGGGGATGTTTCCAGGATGACATTTTCATTCTGCAGCTGTGAGGACAAGTTGAGAGTCGTGCTTGGGTAGCTCAGTTGGTAGAACACTTGCCCGCGGAAGGCAAAGGTCCGATTTCGAGTCGCGGTTCAACAAACAGTTTTGATCTGCCAGGAAGTTTCATACGAGCGCTCACTCTGCTGCAGAGTGAAACTTTCATTCTGGAAATTACAACGTGACTCTCTATGCGACGCCGTGTTAAACATTGTAGTAAGCCTATCAGTATTACTTCGCAATATCTATTTCTTGAGGTTGCAAAGATCATCCAGAAACGAGTTTTGAAAAATACATGGAAGCGTTAATTGTTAATCGATGCCGTTTTCTTAGATACCGAAGATACAACCTCCCAGATAAAATAAAATGGGAGACTAGTTTTGGCTTCAAAATGCAGAGCCGGCCGGAGTGGCCGAGCGGTTCTAGGCGCTACAACCTGGAACCGCGCTACCGCTACGCTCGCAGGTTCGAATCCAGCCTCGGACATGGACGTGTGTGATGTCCTTAGGTTAGTTAGATTTAAGTGGTTCTAAGTTCTAGGGAACTGATGACCTCAGAAGTTCAGTCGCATAGTGCTCAAAGCCATATGAACCATTCAAAATGCAGAACAATATAGTCGTTCCCGTATAATGAGCGTAAGTTGGCAACCCTAGCTATGGGACAATGGAAGGAAGTCATTTGGTCGGATGATCGTTGTTGCGCTTTGATTGCAACTACGGGCCGAATTAGCATCCCAAGAGTGAAACAAGGAGCTGAGTCTGGTGGTAATTACGGCAGCCCCATCTAGCTACTCCATGGGCCCAATGGATATTCTCCTAGGTCGCTTTACTTGCCCATCCAGTGGAACAGCGTTTGTTCCACAGTGATGACAGAGCCCCTCTTCAAATAGTTCGCCTCATCCAGAGCTGATTTTGTGAGGACGAAGTTGAACTGTCGCATCTCCACTGCCCACCACAGTCACCAAATGTAAATATTGAGCCTCTGTGGTCTACTTTGGGGAGATGTGTGTGCAATCGCTATTCACTTCCATCATCTTTACCTGAACTTGTCATTGTTTTGCGGGAAAAACTGAATAAGATTACATTAAAATTCATACAGGACCTGTATTTATCCATTCCGAGACGACTGGAACCTGTTTTGCATTCCAACGAGTTTCCTACACCTATTAGTCGTGGCAATATGTTGTGTTTTTGTTGTTTCCATGTTTTTGGCATCTCCCTGTATAACCACACCCACATACATCCCCTGCCCCCCCCCCCCCCTCCACCCTGAGTTTTACAGTTTTCTTGTATGACTTTGAATCATGAGCTTGGCACAGAATACACTCGCAAGAGTTTCTGGACTGTTGAAAACGTAGGTCGTATTTCCACGGAGTAAGAGGATATTTTTCTAAACGTCAGGACACAAACTGCGATAACGGTAAGCTCTGTCAGGAGACAACACGAAGTTAAATAGTTCTGTTACCGAGAGAGCAGGCATAGCCAGTGGGGATGTCTGTAACTGCGGCAAACGTCAGTCAGTTCATAACTGATTGACTGACTGAAAGCCTCAATTCAAAGTTGCTTACATCTCGAAATACTGCATGTTCATACACTGAAGCGCCGAAGAAACTTGTATAAACATGTGTAAACAAGCAGTAAACGGCGCTGCGGTTGGCAACGCCTGTATAAGGCAACAAGTGTCTGGCACAGTTGCTACAATAGGAAGTTGTCAAGATTTAAGTGCGTTCGAAAGCGATGTTATAGTTGTCGCACGAGCGATGGGACACAGCATCTCCGAGGTAGCGATGAAGTGGGGACTTTCCAGTAAGTCCATTTGATGAGTATACCGTCAATATCAGGAATCCGGTAAGACATCGAACCTACAACATTGCTGTGGCCGGAAAAGATACTGCAAGAGCAAGAACAACGAAGACTGAAGAGAATAGTTAAACGTGACAAAAGTGCAACCCTTCCGCTAATTGCTCCACATTTTGATGCTAGGCCATCAACAAGTGCCAGCGTACGAATCATTCAACGAAACATCATCGATATGTACTTTCGGAGCCGAAGGCCCTCTCGTGTACCCTTGATGACTGCTCGACACAAAGCTTTACGCCTTTCCTGGCCCGTCAACACCGACATTAGACTGTTGATGACTGGAAACATGTTGCCTGGTCGAACGAGTCACGTTTCAGCTTGTATCGAGCGGGTAGAGGTCTACGGGTATGGAGACAACCACATAAATCCATGGACCCTGCATGTCAGCAGGGGACTGTTCAAGTTGGTGGCGGCTTTGTAATGGAGTGGGGCGTGTGCAGAGGGAGTGATATGAGACCCCTGATGCGTCGTGATGCGACTCTGACAAGAGACGTACGTAAGCATCCTGTCTGATCACCTGCATCCATTCATGTTCACTGTGCATTCCGACGGACTTTGGCAATTCCAGCAGGGCAATGCGATACGCCTCACGTCCAGAATTTCTGCACAGTGGCTCCAGGAACTATCTTGTGAGTTTAAACACTTCCGCTGGGCACCAAACTTCCCAGACATGAACATTATTGAGCATATCTGGGATACTTCGCAACGTGCTGTTCAGAAGAGATCTCAACCCGCTTGTAGTCTTACGGATTTATCGACAGCCCTGCAGGATTCATAGTGTCAGCCCCACCCAGCAATACTCATACATTAGTCGAGTCCATGCCACGTCGTGTTGCAGAAGTGCTCGCGGTAGCCCTACACGATATTGGGCAGGTGTACCAGCTTCTTTGGCTCTGCTGTGTAATTAAACTGACGGACTTTCGAGTGCTGTAGTGCGGGCTGTGTACACAACAGGACGCTGAAGCAACATAGTGGCCATGATTCATTAATATATGGGTCCACAGAGCACACTTAAAAAAATAGTTCCACTTTCTGCCACCAGGTGAAAATATGGTGCTGTAAGCAGCCAGAATTTGAAATGTTTCTTATTTTGACGACAGAATGCTTTTTGTCGCTTGGCGTCGCGCATTGATTTCTTTTGTGAAGTGACTGCTGGACTAAAGCTTTTAGAAGGTTGAAGTTTCCGGCACAAAACATAATGGCTGTTGGGATGGAAGACAGTGCACAGCTGGTAAAGTTGTTTATCAGAATGATAGCAACTGGAGCGCTGAATTGCGGGATATTGCTGACAGAAACAGTCTGGAAGAGGCCACATTGCAATAAATAGGTTAAAGAATATGATCAAGAAAACTCAAGAAATAGGTGAATTACGTTGTGCAGCAGGGCGAGGGAGGCGACCTATGCTGATGGCTGTTGTTGATGAAGCTGCTGTAGCTATAGTTGACCCTGCAACACATGCTTCAGATTCTGCAGCCACTGGCCGAGCGCTGTCACGGGAATTGTCCCTCCCTTGGTCAACAGTTCAAAAGATTTTGCGGCGCATTTTACACTGGTATCCCTACAAGATTCAGAATTTTCACAGAATGAAGCCCGAGGATAGATTACAACACCATGAGTTTGCTCCTCGGTTTTTAGCATACATGGAAGTAGATGACGTGTGTCGGGGACGAGGCACGTTTTATTCTGCACTGTGCCCTAAATACACAGAACTGTTGCATATGGGGCTCCGCGACCTGTTGTGCTGGATCATCCACTACACTCAGTTAACGTGACTGTGTGATGTGGTTTCGCAAGCCCCTTCATTCTCTGTCCGTTTTTCTTCGAGGATATGACACCTCGTTCGCCTGTTGAGTATACAATGACATCTGCACGTTATATGGACCTCTTTCTCCAATATGTAATTCCAGCTTTCGAGAAACGCAACAGAATCCACGCTACTATTTTAATGCGACATGTAGCGACACCGCAAGTGAAAGATGTGCTAGCAATTTCAAAATTTGTAGCCTTCCAGATCCCCCGACGTAAATTCATGTGACTTCTGGTTAAGAAGATACCTTAAAGTTCTTGTCTCTTAGCGATGTATCCGGACTCTTCATGATCTGAAGGATAGCATACAACGATATATCGCTCTGATTACACTCGACATGCTGCGAGTAACTATTGACCATCCCGTTTTATGGATGCAGCGTGTTGCTGAGTCGATAGCTTGTGAACACACCCTAATAAACAAGCCACAACCTCTTATTGCTCACAGTGCTATAATTACACCTGATGGCACAAAGCGAACTACTATTTTTAGCAAACTGTCTCATGTTCTTCTGCAGAAGTTTGTCTGATGATTTTTCTGACGTTTCGCCGACACGAATGGCTGGCATTATCAGAGCTTCACCCTCCATTGCTGGTGGTGAACTGGAGCCGAGCTCGCAGCCGCAGACTGTGTGTACCTGGCGCGCCAACTTCCAAGGGCTTCTCCGCGCTCATTTCCGGTGCGGTTCTCCTCTATCTACCCGCAACGGTCGTTCGCTGCAGTTCGGGAAGCTAGGATCCGTCTATCCTGAGGCTTTCTTCTTTCTTGTTGAAATTATTCTCGTGTTTGTGTATTTCTACAGCTTCTCTGAACAAGAGGGTGTGATAGCTCTTCTCTAGAGCCTGAGCTTCCATGTCGGCGAATTTTACTATGTGGCAGATCCCACACAGCGTGTCCTCTGCCACGACCGATTTCTCCACCTGCGTCAACCTGCAATGTCGCTTATGTTCTGTGATCCTGGTGTTAATTGATCGTCTAGTCATTCCCACATAAACTTTTCCGAATGTGCATCGTATGCCGCATGTTCCAGACATTGCAAATGAGTCGGTTTTCTCCTTTGCCGATCTGAGACACTCTTTGATCTTCTTTGTTGCTTTGTAAATAGTCTTTATGCCGTGTTTACTTCCTGTGCTGCACCAAACGACCGTTGCAGGTAGCATGAGGAGAAGTGCACCGGAAATGACCGCGGAGAAGCCCTTGGACGTTGGCACACCGGATACATATAGTCTACGGCCGCGAACTCGGCTCCAGTCCACCACCAGTATTGGAGGTTGAAGCTTTGACAAGGCCAGCTACTCGTTATGGCGAAACGTCAGAAAAATCATCAGACGAACATCGGCGAAGAACCCGAGACGGAAGAAAAGAGGCAGTTTGTCAACAAGTGGCCAAGAAAGCGTTAACAATTTTTAATTATTCTTTGCACCACAGTCCGTGTACAAACAGATTACTGAACATACCTACGATGTTACAGTGGCATGAAATATATAAAACCTGCAGTGCAGCTTTCGGGTCGTCAGCTTAATTACAGCCACCCGGCACATGACGGATCACTCTTAGACTCTTTTAGAAGTCAGATTTTGACTTCTAGTGGCCACGGAGGCAAGATTATATTTATAAAACTTTTTCTTGGCGGTAAATGTAGTGGATTACCTGTAATGTGTTTTGGTTGCGATTTTAGCCCGGTATTAGATCGAGCAATTATAGCAAGCTGGCGAAAGATTTGCTCGAGAGAGTGGCACGTCTATCTACTTCACTGACATGACTTTCGTCAGTGATAAGAGTCACATAACCGACTGGTACCAGACCCAAACGAACCACAACGGTCCAAAGCGACCACTGTGCTCTTTTAAGGGTATGTAACACTGAGTCAGATGAGCTTATATCGATTCGAATATATCTTTATTTACTTTTATTTAGATAAACACATCTATTCACATCTTGTCTTTGATTTGTCCCACTAAATCTTTATTATCAATGTTTGATTAATTCAGGAATACTTGATCAAAGGGAATCATATTTTCATTGTAATCACAATATCCAAACAGGTATAATAACAGAAGTAAGAGCAATATAATTTTTTCAACGAACTGTCCCTAATACCAATTCTAAATAGAAACCATAATATTAACTAAAATCTTTTGGAAGTGTCAGTCAAACGACTATTCACATTAGTTTGTAGGATCTATGGGTCTGGAGACATATCATCAGCCATACAGTCCCGAAGATAGAAGGGGCAGTTAAGTGCTAGAACTGTCGCACAGTCAAGTTAGCGGCACGCCTGTCGAAATTGGTGATTAGAATAATATGCAGAAGACTGGATATGACACTGAGGTTTTGTCAGATGATGATTACTTTGGCTTTAGGAAAGGTAAAGCCACCAGAGGGGCAGTTTTAACGTTGCGCTTGATGACGGAAGGAAGACTTAAGAAATATAAAGACATGCTCGTAGAATTTGTCCTCTAGAATGCGTTCTACAATGTAAAATTAGGCAAGATCTTGGAAACTACGGGAAAATAGTTGTAAGCTATAGGGAAAGAACCAAAACGGAAAAATAATAATAAATGACCGGTAAAAAAATGCTCGCATAAGAAAGTGTAGATCCTGTAAGGCACGGATGTAGACTTTCTCCATACATGTAAGAAGCAATGACGGAAATAAAATTAAGGTTCAGGAGTGGGATTAAAAATCAGAACTAAATGATATCAATGATAATATTCGTCGATTACATTGCTATTTTCAGCGCAAATGAGGAAGAATTGCGTGACCTGTTAAATGGAATGAACTGTACAATGAACACACATTCTGGGTTGAGAGTAAATCGAAGGAAGATGAAAATAGTGAGGAGTACCAGAAATGACGTTAGTGATAAACTCAACTTCAGAACTGGGGACCACGATGTAAACGAAGCGAAGGAACTCTGCTGCCTTCACAGCTAAAGAACACACGATGGACGGGGCAACGACGACATAAAAAGCATATTTGCAGAGGTAACTCGTGTCTGCTAGTATCGAACATCTCACGTAATTTGAGGAAGATATCTGAGAGAATGTACGTTAGGAGCATATCATTGTATGGGTAGCGAAACTCAGACTGTTAGAAAACCGGAAATGACAGAGAATCAGAGATGTAATACTATAGAACTACATTGAACATTAGGTGTCCAAAAAATAATGTCATTCTTTCAATGGTATATTATAACAATTTAACGTAGACTGTTCATGATAAATCACACACCAAACTGAAGTTAAACTAACGTCGTTCTCCTTTTGTTATATGGCACACATTCAACCTAAAATCCTATTCTTCCCACACTTTGGTTAATGAGTCTGGAGTAATGAATGCAGTAGCCTCTTCAGTTCTGTGTCTCAGCTGTGGCAGATGACTAGGTAGTGGCGGAACGTAGACACAATGTTACGTAACCCTGAGACGAAAACATCATATGGTGTGAGGTGAGGTGAACGTGGAGGCCAAAGGAAAAGAGCTCTGTCCTACTGACCATTACGACCAATCTCACTGTTAGAGACTTTGAAGTTCAGCCACTTTCGTACAAAGTGATGCTTTTAGGAATTGCCTCCATCTAGTTGCCAAATTAAGTTTCCAGATTCTCATTCTAGGGGGGAAAGGAGCCATTCTTGCAACGTATCCAGATAAGCCACCCCTGTTACTGTAGCTTCAGAAAAAAAAGAAAAAAACATGGTCCATGCAGTTGACGTCGGGGACAGCGCAGAAATCGTTTAACTCTGCGGAATCTTCTTGCTATTTTGCAGGTTGATGAGGACATCCTGATGTCCAGATACGAAACTTTCCACTTAGATGAAAAGTTGTCTTGTCACTGAACCCCACGCGATCAATAAAGCCATCTTTCCTCTGCAACACTTCAGTTCCAAAGACATGACGTTAACTACAGTTGTCCGGTTTTACAGCATGTACCAAATGTAACAGGTGTGACCGCAATGTGTAAAAGTTGCCTTAAGATTTTTACATTGTCGTCTTTGGCAAGTGAAGTTCAAGGCTTGCTTTCTGAACAAACTTCTTAGGACCACGAAGGTGAGACGCTCTGACATGGTCAACACCAGCTTCAGACAATTTTGGTCATCCCGTGGCTTTCCCTTTGCGCACACATACTGTTGCTTCCAATTAACTGTACCATCAACGGACTTTTCTCCATATGGGAGAAATGGCGAGGTTTTTCGCAAAATCGCCGAGGACAGGGATATATGGAAAGTATGATATTACAGTGCCTGTGTTGTTAAGAGAAACGATGCAATTTTTTAGAGGCACTGCGGCGATTATAGCCGTTATGTAATACATGAAATGTTTTCGTAGTTGGAGTACGAACAATCAACAACTGTATAAGAGAATGACGACAGTGAAAATTTTTGCTGGACCGGGGCTCGAACACGAGTTTCTTTCTTCACGCCCGCAGTCGTCTCAATCAATTTTGCTATCCGTGCTGGACTCACGGCGAGACCCAAACTTCCATATGCCGTCGCCCCTGTGCCACAACCTGTACCTGTACATGAGCCGTGCTGCGGCTCGTGTTGGTGCTGTTTGTAGGTTTCAATCCTCTGGTAGAGGCCAGACTATCGTTTAGTTGACATGATTGCGGTTGTTTGTCTTCTTCTCGTGTTGACTGTCGCCACTTAGTTTTGCAAGCGTTGCCTGTCCGCTAGTGGCAGCAGCAGCGGTTATCGATATGTAGTAAATGTGGCCCTATCTCTGGGGCGACGTTGTGGTTCTTCTGGGTCGTGTCAGTGGGCAGTTCGGTTGGGGACTCAGGAGGAGCCAGGTCCGTGCAGTGTGAGAAAACACCAGGACCGCTGGTAGCGCGCATGGGCTGCCGGATCGAAGGCATGTGGTCACGACGGTACAAGACCTCGTCGTAAACCGGATCCTGCAAGGTTTAAGTTGAGTGCATTTGGATTCAAGTAGAGAAACCTCTACCGTTGTGAGATCTTGCGATTCTTCAGTGACTTGGGTTCGTGTTGCTGCAGCCAGTTCAGTTTGTTACTATTTATTAAGTTCAACGAGCGGTATTTTTCCTGCCTCGTGGCCGCTAACGCCCCAGTTACCTGCCCTGGGAATTAGTATATGTAACGGCATTGTACGTTTCCTCGCCTTGCCACTGCTGTCCAGTGATGAGTGTAGTTTTGACAGCTTTCTTGACTGTAGGTTGGTTGGCGGTTCTTCTACTCTTTGGTTGGCGATTCTTCTACTCTGGTGGTAATGATTCCTCTCTCGTTCCAGGCTCTCTAAGTACAGTACTTTGCAGCCGGAGTCCAGACCGCCAGTTCCGGCTTCGGCGTGTTGTTCCAGTCTTGCATTTGGTTTATTGGACGTCAGGTAGCCTCAGCAAGATTATGATTAGTCATTCGTTAGAGTTCCACTAGTCTGAGTTACCATCTTGTGAAGTGAATGCAACTCCTGGCTGCCTATCTCATCGCTGGCAAAAGTGCTTCGCCGGACCTACTCAGAGGTCAATTCCTGGAGTACCGTCTGTGACTGGCCCATGTCTTTTATCGCTGTATTCTTTATTGCAATGCCTTGAGGTGCCTACATTAAAGGTTATCTATGTTTCTAAAAATTTTTATATAATTGCCACTCTCGGCGTTACAGCAGGTTTAAATGGTTAAGCTGCCAAGTTTACCATCATTTTGTCTCACCCGTTTTGTGATCAGTTGCCTGTCTTTTTAAATTAACCTATGCTATTGCATTGCTGGTTCAAATGGCTCTAAGCATTATGGGATTTTACATTTGAGGTCATCAGTCCCCTAGACTTAGAACTACTTAAACCTAACTAACCTAAGGACATCACTCACATCCATGCCCTAGGCAGGATTCGAACCTGCAACCGTAGCAGTCGCGCGGTTCCCGACTGAAGCGCCTAGAAGCGCTCGCGCACAGCGGCCGGCTTAACGGATACCTTACGGCAGTACGCAGCGTCTGTCAGCAGCGGCTTCTCATGTGGTTTGGATTACAGTACTTATGTACTTATATACTTATGGATTACTGGTGTGATGATGGCTGTTATAAACGAAACCGATTACCTTCTGTGTACCGAAAATAACTGACATTTTGGACTATTTTTTTAATAAGATTGCGCCTGTAATATGACAAAAACTGTTCCCTCTGCCGGCCAATGTGGCCGAGCGGTTCTAGGCGCTTCAGTCTGGAACCGCGCGACCGCCACGGTCGCAGGTTCAAATCCTCCCTCGGACATGGATGTGTGTGATGTCCTTAGGTTTGTTAGGTTTAAGTAGTTCTAAGTTCTAGGGGGCTGATGACCTCAGATGTTACGTCCCATAGTGCTCAGAGCCATTTGAACCATTTCGAACTATTCCCTTTCACCATGACAAAGGAATATTAGGAATAGGATATCTGCTTATTCACACAGGAGATTTTTTCGTTTTTGTAAATGGTAAAGTACGTGTCTAGATACCGAGAAGTTGTGGTAAAATTATTCAGTCTGCCTTTAGCCTAGCCTACACTTTTCAGTGATGCAAAGATTCGCCAGGAACGGCACGTGATTCGGATTCCACGTCAAACAGTAGGCCTCCATCCTCTGGCAGGAATACTGGGGTAGGTCAGGGCCACAGAAGTCCATGAAGTGGCGTCTAATTCAAAGACTTGCACCACGCAATCTACACACACGAAATTAACATCTCGTTTTTCACTTACTGGGAGTCTGTGCAAAGTATGTCTCAGAGTGACAGATTCACCAGATGTTTGAGATATTGGAAGTGTCGCATTTCGGAAGAGCGGAAAGGCGGCGTACAGCGGCTCGCTGGAAATAAGAGCATGTACTCAGAAACGAGCTGTCACCACGAGTGTGGTCGATAAGCCGCTCTAAAAGAAGGCGTCACCTAATTTATTCAGAGGGGAATATTACCTGTCGCAGTGACGCAGACGATGACGCAAATGCAACACAGGTACAAGCGAACGGTTGCTTCTATGGGAAAAGGAGAAAAGAGAATCGTCCTCAAAGGACATTGACGTCAGTGCCATGAAGCGGATATCGAGCACTCGCAGCGGATTATGTTGGCACATGGCGTGAGTGCCTACTGTGCGGAGCCGAAAAGCGGGCAACAGCTTAGTGTAAGTACTCGGCAGAGTAATGCAACATGGCAAAATGTCGATAAGGGCATTACTGATATAAGATGCGGATTACTCTGCATTACCAACTAGATATCGGCAGATGTTATATTTCCAGTATTTTAAAAGCTGAAACAGTCTCAATTACTAGATATGCAAAACATTAATTTACCTGCAATACCGTTGCGTCATGCTCACAAGGGCAGGCACAGTAACCACATCTGTTGCTGAAAGAAGGGTATGGTTTCCATAATGCATGAGCTAATGTCAAGCAGACCACCGCGGCTATCGCATTTTTGTAATTTTTCTTATAATCTATAGTAATATTCACGACTAAGCCGCTGAAGTGATTTTGATAAAACCTGGTATGGAGATGGTTTGAGGCCTGAGGAAGAATATAGGCTACTTTAGAAATTGTGTATTACAATATATTTGCTGATTCTAATAATATAAAGCGAAATGTGACACAATAATAACTTTTTGAAAAAGCTATCTACTCTTCGACCTTTGAACTTCATAAAATGGGTCTGAGCACTGTGGGACTTAAGTCATCAGTCCCCTAACTAACCTAAGGACATCACACACATCCATGCCCGAGGCAGGGTTCGAACCTGCGACCGTAGCGGTAACGCTTTTCTGGACTGAAGCGCCTAGAACCGCTCGTCCACACCGGCCGGCCTGAACTTTACCACATTTGTGAAAATGTTTTTGATGTTTGATGTTTTCTACATGATAAGATTCAACGTAATAAATACTTTGCTTATACAGTCCTCTACGTGTTTAATCCGTACTTCCGTACTAACAGCAATCTCAAGCCCGTCACATTCAAGCCGCTGCGTCGTGCGTCCCTTACAGTTTCTTTGATTTGTTGGGACTGATGGAGTTGGGAGCGACATACTAACGAACTGCCAAAGCGCCTAAACAAGTCTGTTTCTGGAATACGAATGATGTCAGACATAGGAAATATAACTATCAAAAAACTGGCATATTTTGCTTATATTCACTCCATTATGTCATGTGGTATCATATTTTGGGGTAACTCCACAAACCAAGAAAAATTTTTTAGAGTACAGAAGCGTATAATAAGAGTAATGTGTAGTTTAAAACCAAGAACATCATGTCAAAACCTATTCAAAGAATTGGGCATACTAACCACAGCTTCTCAGTATATTTATTCCTTAATTAAGTTTGTTGTAAATAATATATCTCTTTCTCCAACTAATTGCATAGTACACAGTATCAATACTAGGAATAAGAACAATATACATAAAGATTTAAAATCACTTACTCTTGCCCAGAAAGGAGTCCAGTATTCAGCAAAGCATATTTTCAATAAGCTACCAGCAACCATTAAGAGTTTAGTTTCAGACAAGGCACAATTTAAACATAATTTAAAAGAAGTTTTGGTGGTCAACTCCTTCTATTCTATCCATGAATTCCTCAACAAGTGCAGTAGACCATATTAATGAAAATTTATTATATTTTAATTTTTGACGATACTTGGTTGTAACAGCCAAGTAACTACCTACTGTGCGGGTGATAGATGTATGGAAAACAGATGTAAGTCTTAAGTCTGTAAATAGTGGAAGTTGAACTTTAAATCTTGTACATAATTTGACTGTTCTTAACTGAGGATCATTGAAATGAATAATTTACTTTAATTTTTGACAGTACGTGGTTGAAACAGCCAAGTAACTAGCTACTGTGTGAATGATGGATTTAATGAAAGCAGATGTAAGTATTAAACCTGGAAATATTAGAAGTTTAATTTTAATTCATGTACGTAATTTTGCTGTTTATTGACTGAGGATCATTAAAATTCTCGAAACTCAAGTTTTTCTAATTACATTTTTGTAATGTGTTAATCTGACATGTTCCACACCCAGGAGGGTCCCCTCTTTCGTGGGTCTATTGAATGAATAATTAATCTAATGTAATCTAATCTTTGTTTCCTGTGACCACCTCATTATCATGTCGCTACCGTTGATGTTCATTGATCATGGGTTCCTGTGTTCAATTACAGCTCGGGTATTTTTCTTCTCTGCTCGCGTCTGAATGTGTGCGTTGTCCTCATCATCATTTTACCATCATCGACGTGCAAGTCACTGAAGTAAAAGACTTAGACCAAGCTCCCAAACATCCCAACCGATGTCTCCTGTCCAATAAATCCATACGCACATTTCAACCGTCGGTAACAGTTATAGTACAATGCTTATACAATCCTCAACGTCTATTATACATGCCAATCCATACTTCTATACCAATATTTTTACTGCGAAAGTAACTCTGTTACGTTTTATGACTAAACCGCTGACCCGACATCCGTGAAAATTGAAGTGAGATACCTTGAACCCTGATGAAGAAGATGGGCTATTTTGCAAATTGTTTAATACAATATATTTATTGATCTGAAGAATATTACGCAAATATTTACTCTTTGAAGAAGCTATTTACTTTTTCACTTTTGAACTTTATCATATTTGTGAAAATGCTTTTATTGGTTGATACGTTCTATGTAATATGTTAAACGTAAACGATGCATTACTTATTCAATTCTCAATGCGTTTGAATGGAGTCTACTGGGATAGACTTACATGTGACACCCGAATATTGTAATGATACTAATGTAAACTAAAATGAAACTATTATTTGGTAGACGATGTATGTCCCTAATGGGCTCTATAAAGCGGATAGCTTACTTTGCACGATCGCAGAGTCAATCATACTGCTTCTGGTCTCTCAGATTGTAGTGTTGGATTAAGATAGCGCTTGCTGCAGAGCACTGAGTGTGTAGCAGTCTGTGAGTGAAAGAGGATGCAGTGTGCAGTTTTTGTGGTGTGCTCTGTAAAACCGCTAAGTGTTAGATTATAATACAGAAATTTTCTAATACCAATATCTTGCGTTACACCGCACATAAAATACGCAATTAAAATGATGAGCGATTTTATAATGGAATGTAAAATGAAATATTGAAATGTAAATTTAATTGTAACAAGAAACGCTTACTGGATTGATATTACAAAGAAGCCTTGCGAGTACATGCAATTTCAGTTGTCAGATGTTTTGAAAAGCCAAACTTAACTTCGAATACAACTTCACTATTGAAAAAGTCAGTGTTAATAATCCACCCAAATCACGACCGCCTCCCTGTCCAGGTTATACATTTTTCTTAAATGTTTTATTTATCAGCCAAAAGAATTTCACATACATTTCTAAGCATTACGGCCAGCACTGCGCACAGCTGAGCCTGTAGCTAGTATATTTTATTGTTCTTGATGGGAGGGCTGCTTTAGAAGTAAGACAATTTTATTTATTTTTTATGTGCATAGGGACCAAAGTTATCAGTTTCGAACAGGGTTAGAGGATCCAGTACCTAAGGGGTTGAATGTAATTTGCAGTGACTCTGTTTCTTTGTTGGTATTAGGAGTTGCACTGCTCAATCAATTCGTAAAAAGTTTGCTAATACTAACACAAAGTAAGCATACCACTTGTAGTTACTACAAGCTGTACGAGAACTCCAGTTTTGTATGCATTCCCAGTTCAGGCATTCACTTAAGTATGTCAATAAATATTTGTAAAGGAATGTTACACGTTTAAACCCTACTTTCACATTAATATCGGTATCATTAACTGTGAAACTATTTTACTCTGTTACGTTTTCACGACTCTATCACTGCATCGAATCCTATAGTATTTGGTATGGAGATATGGTGAAACCAGTGGAAGACCATAGGCTGCTTTTGAAAGTTGTATCATTTGAGTATTATTACAATGTATAAATATGACATAGAGAATGTGATCAAAAGTATCCGGATACCCAAAAAAAAACATACATTTCTCATATTAGATGCATTGTGCTGCCACCCACTGCCAGGTACTCCATCATCACCGACCTCAGTAGTCATTAGAGATCGTGAGAGAGCAGAGTGGTGTGCTCCGTGGAACACACGGACTTCGAACGTGGTCAGGTGATTGGGTGTCACTTGTGTCATACGTCTGTTCGCGAGATTTCCACACTACTAACCATCATCTAGGTCCACTGTTTCCGATGTGATAGTGAAGTGGAAACGTAAGGGACACGAACATCATAAAAGCATACAGGCCGACCTCGTCTTTTGACTGACAGAGATCGCCTACAGATGAAGAGGGGCGTAATCTGTAATCGGCTGACACCTACACAGACCATCACACAGTAATTCCAAACTGCATCAGGATCTACTGCACGTACTATGACAGTTAGGTGGGAGGTGAGAAAACTTGGATTTCATGGTCGAGCGGCAGCTCATAAGCCACACATCACGCCGATAAATGCCAAACGACGCCTCGCTTGGTGTAAGGAGCGTAAACATTGGTCGCTTGAACAGTGGAAAAACGTTCTGCGGAGTGACGAATCACGGCACACAATGTGGCGATCCGATGGCGGTTGTGGGCATGGCGAATGCCCGATGAACGTCATGTGCCAGCGTGTGTAGTGCCAACAGTAAACTTCTGCGGCTGTGGTGTTACTGTGTGGTCGTGTTTTTCATGAAGGGTGCTTGCACCAATTGTTTTGCGTAGCACTGTCACAACACAGGGCTACATTGATGTTTTAAGCACCTTCTTGCTTCCCACTGTTGAAGAGCAAAGCGTGGGAGGGGATTGCATCTTTCAACATGATCGAGCACCTGTTCATAATGCACTGCCTGTGGCGCAGTGGTTACACGACAATAACATCCTTGTAATGGACTGGCACTCTCCTCAGTGCAGAACTCCGTGAAGAATGGGCTGCCATTCCCCAAGAAACCTTCCGCACCTGACTGAACGTATGCCTGCGAGAGGGGAAGCCGTCATCAAGCCAAAGGGTGGGCCAACACCATATTGAATTCCAGCATTACCAATGGAGGGCGCCACGAACTTGTAAGTCACTTTCAGCCAGATGTTCGGATACTTTTGATCACATAGTGTACGTGAGTGGCATGGAGACGACGCTGGTGTGATGGTCGGCGAATCTTGCTGTCTACAGATTATTCCGTGCAGTGCAAATCCGATGTTATTGAGCACATGGTTTAGGAGATCGAGGTTCTACACCACCTGGATAGCTGGAGAGTTTTGGTGGATACACAACAATGAAATCGGACGGTAATCTCGAGAACCATATTTAAAACAATCACTATAATCCTCGAAATTATAGTGCATAGTTGTCAGAGAGCCCAAGCTGCGAAAGTTACTCGAATCCAACAAACATCATGGTACTGTCATGTCCGCCGGAATTCAGATGTGTAACCTCAAGTGGCCTTAAGAACTACGCAAATACGAGGTGGATTCAAGTTCTAAGGCCTCCGATTTTTTTTTCTCATTAACTACTCACCCGAAACCGATGAAACTGGCGTTACTACTCGACGTAATCGCCCTGCAGACGTACACATTTTTCACAACGCTGACGCCATGATTCCATGGCAGCGGAGAAGCCTTCTTTAGGAGCCTGTTTTGACCACTGGAAAATCGGTGAGGCAACAGCAGCACGGCTGGTGAATGTGCGGCCATGGTGAGCGCCTCTAATTGTTGGAAAAAGCCAAAAGTCACTAGGAGCCAGGTCAGGTGAGTAGGGAGCATGAGGAATCACTTCAAAGTTGTTATCATGAAGAAACTGTTGCGTAACGTTAGCTTGATGTGCGGGTGCGTTGTCTTGGTGAAACAGCACACGCGCAGCTCTTCCCGGACGTTTTTGTTGCAGTGCAGGAAGGAATTTGTTCTTCAAAACATTTTCGTAGGATGCACCTGTTACTGTAGTGCCCTTTGGAACGCAATGGGTAAGGATTACGCCCTCGCTGTCCCACAACATGGACACCATCATTTTTTCAGCACTGGCAGTTACCCGAAATTTTTTGGTGGTGGTGAATCTGTGTGCTTCCATTGAGCTGACTGGCGCTTTGTTTCTGGATTGAAAAATGGCATCCACGTCTCATCCATCGTCACAACCGATGAAAAGAAAGTCCCATTCATGCTGTCGTTGCGCGTCAACATTGCTTGGCAACATGCCACACGGGCAGCCATGTGGTCGTCCGTCAGCATTCGTGGCACCCACCTGGATGACACTTTTCGCATTGTCAGGTCGTCATGCAGGATTGTGTGCACAGAACCAACAGAAAGGCCAACTCTGGAGGCGATCTGTTCAACAATCATTCGGCGATCCCCAAAACAATTCTCTCCACTTTCTCGATCATGTAGTTAGACCAACTTGTGCGAGCCCGAGGATGTTTCAGTTTGTTGTCACACGATGTTCTGCCTTCATTAAACTGTCGCACCCACGAACACACTTTTGACATATCCATAACTCCATCACCACATGTCTCGAAAACTGTCGATGAATTTCAATTGGTTTCACACCACGCAAATTCAGAAAACGAATCATTGCATGCTGTTCACGTAAGGAAAACGTCGCCATTTTAAGTATTTAAAACAGTTCTCATTCTCGCCGCTGGCGGTAAAATTCCATCTGCCGTACGGTGCTGCCATCTCTGGGACGTATTGATAATGAACGCGGCCTCATTTTAAAACAATGCGCATATTTCTATCTCTTTCCAGTCCAGAGAAAAAAATCGGAGGCCTTAGAACTTGAATGCATCTCGTAGTAGAACAGTGTCAAGTCCGTCGCATTTTAGCCTCGGCGGCCAGGCGTCTCTTACAATTTTCAAGATAGTTGAAGACTCACAACTGCGGTGTCATTACGACAGAGTCGTAGCTTTACACGTGGAACGTGGGAGGCTTTTGGTCCTGCCACATTTGATGATAATCTGCTGACTACTAAATCATAAAGTAATCATCATAGGGGGAGGGATCAAAAATGTAGGCACCGTAATGCATTAAAAAGGGAGCGAGAAACGGTTGGTATGTATTGCTCTGATAGCAAAATCTCACATCCAGTGCTAGGTCAGCCAGGGAAACCCCTAAGAGCTCTACTTCTGCACGAATGTAATGAATCGAGAAATTTTTTTTAAAGAGAATTAGAAAATATAATGCATGCTTTCAGATTCAACATACAGCAGAATAATAGAAACACATTCGTTAACTACCTACATACCATCATTGCATACATTTTTTATACTTACGTCTCTACACCACAATATATACAGCCACATCGTAAAATTATTAGTTTGGTTACTCAGCATCACATAGAAAAACTACTGAAATGTGAGCGATGCAGTTGATAACAGCAAAAGTATAAATCCAACAAAGCAGCTCAATGCAATTTAGAATAATTCTTGAGAAAATCGGCTTCGAAGTTTTGCGAATATCTTCAATACCATAAACTAAGACCGATTTCTAGGCATGAACCTTGGTTCAGTGATAGAATGCTCGCTTGTGAAGTGAGTGGCTTAATTCGTTTCCTAAGTGACGCCAGTTTTTAAACCAAGGTGCACTCTCTACATGCATTTACGTGAAGCGTAAAATGCATAAAGATGGGTTTATCGGTAGTGCTTGAGACTGTTAATCGTTGCTTCGAGTCTCATATTTGCCTTGGTTTTCTTCGTCCAGTTCTAATACCTACGTCATTTAAAGGTAAAATTTACGAAATAAATGATAATTAACACATATTTAATTGTAATTTTTAAGAATAATACATTTATTGTTATTTCTAATTACAATTCACCGGAAAATCTATTTTTTATTGCAAATATAAATTCTTAATTACCGATATTTTATAAAAGATAGTTGAGATTGAGCTTTTAAATGAGAAAATACATAGCTAATTAAATTTTACCATATTTATGTATTTTACTTTTCACAGAAATGATTATAGAAGTAACAGTTTTGTTTGAAATTTTAACACGGCTAAAAATCGAGCCCAAATGGCTGTCAAGCATTCCATCACAGAATCACAATGCCTGTCGAAAAATCGACCTTACTGTGCGGTATTAAGGCGCTCCGATAATTTCAAAGTCGATTACATAGGGGATTTTTGAGATTTGCGTAGAACTGGTTTGTACGGTTGATATATGAGCACTGACCGTCACATACCGTAAATATAAAAAACTATAAAAATCCGGTTGCAGCGTGGTTTCGTTGTGAGACTGCCTATTTATTTGATCTGTGATGTCTGGATCAATCTGCGACTTTTTTGCGTAGAAAATAAAATAAAAGTAGTGGGGTCCATTAAAACTTCGTCGAACGGATGATTTTTGTCCGACTGAATCTCTTTTTCTGGGGGTTTTCATTAGTAGGTAACTGTTGGGATATTCGAACGAAGTCATACTGCCACGTAAATCATCTCGATGCTTCGATCATTAATGAGAGAGTTTTCATCTAATGTTCTGTTAAGTTGCGAGCCTAACACATCAAGTGATGTGGGGTAATAGTAAAGGCACTGGAATCGCATTCGCAGAGACCGAATTAAAAATCCCGGACTACCATCCAGTTTAGATTTCCCGTTGTTTCCGTACTTCATTTGAAGCGAATTTCGGTATGTCTCCCTTTAAAATCGCCACGGAGGCACAGACGAATTTTTTGTCCATCCCCATTCTCACCAAGTTTACCCCCTGCCTTTGATAATATCGACGTGGACGGAAAGCTCCCCTTTTACACTCCTGGAAATGGAAAAAAGAACACATTGACACCGGTGTGTCAGACCCTCCATACTTGCTCCGGACACTGCGAGAGGGCTGTACAAGCAATGATCACACGCACGGCACAGCGGACACACCAGGAACCGCGGTGTTGGCCGTCGAATGGCGCTAGCTGTGCAGCATTTGTGCACCGCCGCCGTCAGTGTCAGCCAGTTTGTCGTGGCATACGGAGCTCCATCGCAGTCTTTAACACTTGTAGCATGCCGCGACAGAGTGGACGTGAACCGTATGTGCAGTTGACGGACTTTGAGCGAGGGCGTATAGTGGGCATGCGGGAGGCCGGGTGGACGTACCGCCGAATTGCTCAACACGTGGGGCGTGAGGTCTCCACAGTACATCGATGTTGTCGCCAGTGGTCGGCGGAAGGTGCACGTGCCCGTCGACCTGGGACCGGACCGCAGCGACGCATGGATGCACGCCAAGACCGTAGGACCCTACGCAGTGCCGTAGGGGACCGCACCTCCACTTCCCTGCAAATTAGGGACACTGTTGCTCCTGGGGTATCGGCGAGGACCATTCGCAACCGTCTCCATGAAGCCGGGCTACGGTCCCGCACACCGTTAGGCCGTCTTCCGCTCACGCCCCAACATCGTGCAGCCCGCCTCCAGTGGTGTCGCGACAGGCGTGAATGGAGGGACGAATGGAGACGTGTCGTCTTCAGCGATGAGAGTCGCTTCTGCCTTGGTGCCAATGATGGTCGTATGCGTGTTTGGCACCGTGCAGGTGAGCGCCACAATCAGGACTGCATACGACCGAGGCACACAGGGCCAACACCCGGCATCATGGTGTGGGGAGCGATCTCCTACACTGGCCGTACACCACTGGTGATCGTAGAGGGGACACTGAATAGTGCACGGTACATCCAAACCGTCATCGAACCCATCGTTCTACCATTCCTAGACCGGCAAGGGAACTTGCTGTTCCAACAGGACAATGCACGTCCGCATGTATCCCGTGCCACCCAACGTGCTCTAGAAGGTGTAAGTCAACTACCCTGGCCAGCAAGATCTCCGGGTCTGTCCCCCATTGAGCATGTTTGGGACTGGATGAAGCGTCGTCTCACGCGGTCTGCACGTCCAGCACGAACGCTGGTCCAACTGAGGCGCCAGGTGGAAATGGCATGGCAAGCCGTTCCACAGGACTACATCCAGCATCTCTACGATCGTCTCCATGGGAGAATAGCAGCCTGCATTGCTGCGAAACGTGGATATACACTGTACTAGTGCCGACATTGTGCATGCTCTGTTGCCTGTGTCTATGTGGCTGTGGTTCTGTCAGTGTGATCATGTGATGTATCTGACCCCAGCAATGTGTCAATAAAGTTTCCCCATCCTGGTACAATGAATTCACGGTGTTCTTATTTCAATTTCCAGGAGTGTATATTCCGTTTGCTCCCTTCAGTTATTACATGACCAACTAATTGGCACATACTGAGATAAGCGTTCGCCAAATAGAGGAGCAACTAAAGCTTGAAAGCCGTTACTAAAACTAAAAACTTCGTCTTGGTGGGTCCAACCGTATCGGCCGACTGTCGTGTCATCCTCAGCCTACAGGCATCACTGGATGCGGATTTGGAGGATCATATATTCGACACACCGCTCTTCCGGTCGTTGTCAGATTACCATACCAGATTCGCTGTTTCTCACTCATTTAGCTCCCCAATTTGCTTCACAAGGGCTGAGTGCGTGTCTTGCCATTACCGCTCGGCAGACTGGACGGCTACCCATCTAAGTGTTAGCCAAGCTCGACAGTGCTTAACGTCGGTGATCTAACGGGAACCGGTGTTACCACTGCGGCAAGGAGGTTGGCTACAATCCCACACATTCACAAAAAGCAGGAAAACAACGCCATATGCTTTACGGTCCCCATAATACCGCTTAAAGAGTAGAGAGGTAGTGTGACAGACGGCGTACGAGGTGCATTCAAGTTTTAAGGCCTCCGATTTTTTTTCTCTGGACTGGAAAGAGATAGAAACAACCGCATTGTTTTAAAATGAGGCCGCGTTCATTGTCAATACGTCCCAGAGATGGCAGCACCGTGTGGCAGATGGAATTTTCCGCCAGAGGCGAGCATGAGAACTGTTTTAAATACTTAAAATGGCGACGTTTCCCTTACTTGAACAGCGTGCAATCATTCGTTTTATGAATTTGCGTGGTGTGAAACCAATTGAAATTCATCGACACTTGAAGGAGACATGTGGTGATGGAGTTATGGATGTGTCGAAAGTGCGTTCGTGGGTGCGACAGTTTAATGAAGGCAGAACATCGCGTGACAACAAACCGAAACAACCTCGGGCTCGCACAAGCCGGTCTGACGACATGATCGAGAAAGTGAAGAGAATTGTTTTGGGGGAGCGCCGAATGACTGTTGAACAGATCGCCTCCAGCGTTGGCTTTTCTGTAGGTTCTGTGCACACAATCCTGCATGACGACCTGAAAATGCGAAAAGTGTCATCCAGGTGGGTGCCACGAATGCTGACGGACGACCACATTGTCGCATGGAAGCACACAGATTCACCGCCACCAAAAAAATTTCGGGTAACCGCCAGTGCTGAAAAAATGATGGTGTCCATGTTCTGGGACAGCGAGGGCGTAATCCTTACCCATTGCGTTCCAAAGGGCACTACAGTAGCAGGTGCATCCTACGAAAATGTTTTGAAGAACAAATTCCTTCCTGCACTGCAACAAAAACGTCCGGGAAGGGCTGCGCGTGTGCTGTTTCACCAAGACAACGCATCCGCACATCGAGCTAACGTTACGCAAGTTTCTTCGTGATAACAACTTTGAAGTGATTGCTCATGCTCCCTACTCACCTGACCTGGCTCCTAGTGACTTTTGTCTTTTTCCAACAATGAAAGACACTCTCCGTGGCCGCACATTCACCAGCCGTGCTGCTATTGCCTCAGCGATTTTCCAGTGGTCAAAACAGACTCCTAAAGAAGCCTTCGCCGCTGCCATGGAATCATGGCGTCAGCGTTGTGAAAAATGTGGACGTCTGCAGGGCGATTACGTCGAGAAGCAACGCCAGTTTCATCGATTTCGGGTGAATAGTTAATTAGAAAAAAAATCGGAGGCCTTAGAACTTGAATGCAGCTCGTACATTGACCAGCCATAACATTATGACCGCTGCCCACCACAACGTTGGACACTGCCTGGTGGCATTGCGGAAATGTGACAAGGTCACAGAAGTCTGTAAATGGAGCAGACACGGACGGGAGATCCCCTAAAGAAGGTAAGTGTTGCAAGTGGGGAAGGCCATTGAGATAATCGACTCTAACAAAGGACAGATTATTATTACACAAAGCCTGTGGACGTGTATCTCGAAAACAGCAACTCTGGTCGATTTTTCACATGCCCCTGCCGTGAGCACGTATACGAAATGAGGTAGAACGACAGTGAAACTACAACTAAGCGCTAAATAGTTGGACGTCCAAGATTCTCGGCATACTCCACACTCCCTCTTCGTCCTAGCCGTCTGGCATGGAATGTACGATTGAGAAATGCTCTCACATTGTAAGTAGGCTGTTTAGGTTTTCTTATTGGTAACGCCACATAGCGCTCTGTATGAAAAATCACTGGCTGTGCTGTGTGCAGTCTGTGGCTAGTTTGCGTTGTTGTCTGCCATTGTAGTGTTGGGCAGCTGGAAGTTAACAGCGTGTAGCGTTGCGCAGTTGGAGGTGAGCCGCCAGCAGTGGTGGATGTGGGGAGAGAGATGGCGGAGTTTTGAAATTTGTAATACTGGATATCATGAACTGCTATACACATTATGATTTTTGAACACTATTGAGGTAAATACATTGTTTGTTCTCTATCAAAATCTTTCATTTGCTAACTATGCCTATCAGTAGTTAGTGCCTTCGGTAGTTTGAATCTTTTATTTAGCTGGCAGTAGTGGCGCTCGCTGTTTTGCAGTAGTTCGTATAACGAAGATTTTTGTGAGGTAAGTGATTTGTGAAAGTTATAGGTTAATTTTAGTCAGGGCCATTCTTTTGTAGGGATTATTGAAAGTCCGATTGCGTTGCGCTAAAAAAATATTGTGTGTCAGTTTAAGCACAGTCATGTATACTGTTTCAAAAGGGGACGTTTCAACATCCAGGCGAAAGTGAGGGGGCGCCCGATCCTGTTTAAAGTAATAATCTTTTTTTCTAAACACAACGCTAAGACCAGGAGTTATCATTTCCAACATTTCCAAGCAAGAGTCACCCTTGACAGTGTTGTCAAATATGTACGGCCCGATTAACCTTGTAGAAGACAGACCACACCAGACTGTCACTCCTGGTAGATAAACATCCCTCTGCTCGGTTACGTATGGATTCCCTCTGGCCCAGTACACGCAATTACGGCGGTTAATTGTTCCATCAGGTTTAAACGTCGCTTCATCTGACCAAAGAATTCGATCTTGGAAACGTTGCTCTTCTTCACATCTCTTAATGAACCACTCACAAAATTCGCTTCGCCTATCAGGATCATCCTCGTTAAGAGAAATCTTGGAATGTAAGGCTAAAAGTTCTGAGACAGCAAAATTCTATGAACACTGATTCTGCAGATCCCAACCTTACGAGAGCATTGCCTCACAGATTTCTTCGGGGATCGTGTGTATGCCTGCATTACTGCATCAACGCTTTCATTGTTTTGTTGAACTTCCCTTTTGTCCGTTATGTCCCTTCTTCATATAGTGCACCGTTCCTTCGACTTCAAACTTATCTCTGATTCTAGTAATAGTTTCTCTTGTCGGTGGTGGTGTACCAAATTCAACTCTCCACCGTCGGCGTACCGCACTCACATTCTCTGTTTTCCAGTAACACTTCAGCACCAGTTTCCGTTGCTCAAACGATAACGCCAAGTTTGCTGCCAATCCTGAAATAAAATAAAGCAATGTTATGTTTCTCACCGCCTTCTAAATTATTACACATAAAATTGTATTTCTGTCTCCTTTGATTAAAGCGATATTCTGTTTCAAAGAGTGTATACATTATTTTGGGACACCATGTACATAACAGTAGGTTATAGAGCTGCATTTCACTGGCTTAAGAGGGACACACTCGGTAAAGTCACTAAAATTACAGGAACCAACATTATAAACAAAACAAAAATGAACAATTGGCGAATTCCAACATGGCAGAGAGAGTGGGAGGCATCCGAAAAGGATCGCTGAGTACACTCTTTCTTTCCTGACACGCGAAAGACTGCAACTTAAACATGTCGACCCAAGCCGGGGAATGGTCCATTTACTGACAGTATACCCTGAAACTGCATCGGACTAACTAACAATGAAATACGCATTTGCGGAGAATCTGGAACATCAGAACATGTCACACTGCCAAGCAACATCCTAGCACACGTGAGACCTATAAAGAACGACAGTGACATCGCCAGGATAATACGTAATCCCGACGATTCGAACACACTAAAGAGCGTAGCTGATATTGTACCGAACACATTGCATGAAGAATACAAGCACCAAAACCCGTATGGATGGTAGCATAGACAAGTAGAAACAACACAACAAACCACATCGGAGGACACAAGCACGACCACAGATTCCGAAACCAAGGCAGGAACCAACATACTAACTGAGCATGACTCAGAAGGGATCAACACGTAAGGGACCCAGACCAACAACACATGACACTGCATGCCATAACACAGTCACAACAGGCAGTGACAATCATAAAACAAACACCGACACTACATACTAAGACTTCAGTAACAAGGTAACGTCGCTTGGGAGGAGAAGCCTCGAAGAACTTTTATTCTGTGGCTCCTCCTCCCCACCGACACAATGAATATTGTTTGAAGTATACTGTACACAAGTAGTAATGTATTATTCGTCTTATTGTATGTAGACAGAAGTACAGGATCTGCTTCATGTAAAGCTGCAATCAATGAATTTTATATATCAAATGTATTTTCCGCATTAACTGTGTATAAAACCAAAAACTTAATGTGATAAGTTATTTAAGGAATACTGCACTCAAGTAGCAATGAACTAAATTCTATTTTTAGTAACAAATTTACAACCATAAGTGTATTCTTCGTGTAAAGCTAAAATTCTTGTATCGCATATATCAAATACTCGTCAGTATTTAATTCCAGATGTATCTGTCTAACGTACCACACAGACTATATCGCAATTACCAACAAGAAGACAAACAAACAACTTCTGAATATCATGTAGTGTTGTGACATGCGTCATCCAATTAACATATCATCAATACACACAAATACAATGAACATTCATAAATACAAACCATTACAGATGAGAACAGTTCCAGGGTCTTCCGAGACATTCTGCCTGAAATAGGTAGAAATAGATTATTATCAACCAACAAGCTACTTAGACTATATTACACATCCAAATAAAGTATATCACTTCCCTCTATGCATTGCAACTTATTTTCACTATGGTTATTGTATCGCTATTTTTTCCTTTGACGTTCGCGTTGTATAAATTATATTCTCCTCAACTGGACAGAAGCAAATTATTTAGAACCACTTTAATAGAACCACTTTAACAATTCTTAAGCATTCAGTTCTCTGTAGCATTAGAGAAATTTTTATGTATTATGTTCTTCATATCATTTAAAAAAAGCATTAACAACTGTATACTAATAAAACAGTAATAATAAGAAGTCTTTGCTGTTAGATTTAGAAGCATCTGACCAATGTTACATTCCAAGGCGGTGGGTTACTCAGTACTGTTAATGAAATAAGTAAAGTTCTTCCGTGTAGCTGAAGTACTTCTAGCATTACACTGAGGTGACAAAAGTCAAGGTATAGCGATATGCACATGAACAGAGAGCGGTGATATTACGTAAACGAGGTATGAAAGGGCAGTGCATTGGCAGACCCATGTGAAAAAGTTTCCGACGTGAGTATGGCCGCACGACGGAAACTAACAGTCTTTGAACACGGAATGGTAGCTGGAGCTAGTTGCATGACACACTCCATTTCGGAAAGCATCAGCGAATCGATTATTCTGAGATCCACGGTGTAAAGATTGTGGCGAGAATACCAAATTTCAGGCATTACCTCTTATCACGGACAACGCAGTGGCCGACGACCTTCATTTGATGATGAAGAGTAACAGAGTTTGCGCAGAGTTGTCAGTGCCAACTCACAAACAACAACGCGTCACATAGGCGCAGAAATCAATGTCGGACTTAACGACGAACGTATGTGTTAGGACAGTGGAGCGAAATCTGACGTTAATTGCTTATGGCGCAGACGACCGGTGCGAGTGTCTCTCCTAACAACACGACACTGCATACAGTGTCTCTACTCGGCTCGTGCCCATATCGGTTCGACCCTAAGACCAAAAAAACTGAACTCCTCTCGAACGGGCCATGAAGGCCCACAGGAACTGACTGGCCGCCGTGTGATACTCAGCCCACAGGCGTCACTGGATGCGGATATGTAGGGGAATGTGGTCAGCACACCGATCTCCCCCCCCTCGCCCCATATGTCAGTTTCCGAGACCGGAGCCGCTACTTCTCAGTCAAATAGCTCCTCAATTTTCCTCACAAGGGCTGAGTGAAACCCGCGTGCCAACAACGGTCGGCAGACCGGATGGTCACCCATTCAAGTGCTAGCCCAACCCGACAGCGCTTAACTTCGGTGATATGATGGGAACCGGTGTTACCACTGCGGCAAGGCCATCGGTTCGACCCTAGACGACTGGAAATCTATGGCCTGGTCAGACGAGTCCCGATTTAAATTGGTAAGAGCTGATCGTAGGGTTCGAGCGTGGCCCAGACTCACGAACTCATGGACCCATGTTGTCAACAAGGCTCTGTACAAGCTGGTGGCGGCGGCGTAATTGGGAGGGCTTTGTTTACATGGAATGGACTGGATTCTCTGGACCAACTGAACCGATCATGACTAGAAATGGCTATGTTCTGCTACTTGGAGACCATTTTCAGCCGATCATAGACTTATGTTCCCAAATAATGATGGAATTTCTGTGAATGACAGGCGTTGATATACGTCAACGGAGACAGTTGGAAATGTGTGCCCCGACCGGGACTGGAACCCGGGACCTCCTGCTTACATGGAAGACGCTCTATCCATTTGAGCCACCGAGGGCACAGAGGATAGTGCGACTGCAGGCATTTATCCCTTGCACGCTCCCCGTGAGACCCACATTCCCAACTTAATGTCAACACACTACATTCGTAGTACCCCTGCCCGTAACACTCATTACTTGCGGCAGACAATCTTACCGAGTCCCGTAAGAGTTCGGGCAATGCGTGTGCATCCAGCACAGAAGAAGAACATATAGTGAAGGCTATTGTGGATAACGTCTGAAACTTCATGGGGCCATTGGCACACGATGCTACTGTCTACAGGAATGTTGGAACACTGAAAGACACTTACTCCATTAAAATACCATTAGCAGCCGTCTGGAATGACTACGTGGAGTGAGTTCATAATACAAAAACACTGTAGGGAAAAATTAGGGGGACGCTTGTATCATCGTCCGGTATGTAAAATCTGTTTTGATACAGAAATTCAGCTTGACAAATGCATATGTGAAAACACGATGCTCGTCGCTACACATGGGCGTAGCAGCCATGCTGACACTTTCCCTATCAGTCACTCTCTCTCTCTCTCTCTCTATCCACTCTGTCACTGTGCGCAGCCCCATCTACACACACTGTGAACATTCCACTACACTCTCTGCATCTCTCTCCCACACACAAACACCTTCAACCACCTCAAAGGATTTCTTTGCTTCACTATCTATGCTCCGACATTCAGGGCTATTTAAACCAACGCCACACTGCACAGAGTACAATTCCTACCCAAATTCGCAATTGCAACATGCAATTCAATTTTCCATGGGAAATCCGCTCACCACTCTCATAAGGCACTTTTTGTTATTAACTACAATTGTAAATTGTAATTGTAATTGTGACAGTATTGTTCTATGTCTGTCACATTGCAAAATTAACTGTTGATTTTAAAAGATAGAATCGAGTGTTGGATCAAATGTGGTACAAGAAAATCCTGCATCTAAAGTTTAAAAGTGCTGCGCCTGGAAGACACGGCATCAACCAGAAATATTTCCGCTGAAGATTGTGTGATTCAAGAAGGTGATGAAACAACTTCAAGCTCCATGGTTTCATGCAGTAAGTTACCTAAAGACTCACTAAAAGTTAAGAAAGAAAGTACGACGAATTTTTCAGCACTCTCGGATTTTTTATTCTAACACCTCACCTCTCTGCATGGTATGTAGCAAGCTTCTTCCGAATAGTTCCATGGTACCTGCTAAGATGTATCGGTTAGAAAGTATACACCCTCATTGCAAAGACAAGTATGATGAAATAACAGTTTTTAAGAATTCAAAAATTTATAAAGTATTCAACCCAAACTGTGAATGAGAATTTCATGAAAGCATCGTATTTGGTCAGCTATTGCACTACACATGCTGTGGAAGTGCACGCTGTCACTGAGAATTTAGTATAAAAACGTGTGACAGACAGAACACAATGTGTGCTAAATGAAAGACGAACAAAACATTTCCGCTTTCGAATGACGCTGTTCGCGTCAAATTAACAAACTCAGAGGCTACATGGAATAAGAACTAATTGGTCGCTTTCAACAAAGAAAATTCGTTTTGCAAATGGATGAGTTGACTTATACTGCTGGATGCTGGACTAGACATCTTGTAGATACCTGTAAAGTGTATGTGCAGACACTCACTCGAAGAAGTCTTGCTTACGTGCACATAACTCCAACTAACACTACCGGAAAAGAAATTTTATACACGATTAACAATCATATCGACTTGATCGATATTTTTACTGATCGAAAAGAAATTTTATACACGATTAACAATCATATGGATTGAGACGATTATATCGATATTTTTATTGGTGGGGCCATGGCAATAACAGGAAAAACAGCAGGAGGGGTATCACTAGCAAAAAGCGAAGTGCCAAACTGTGGTACCAGTCGTTGTATCCTGAACAGACAAGCACTCACGATAAATAAGCTGCCGCCCAATCTAAAACTGTTTCTTGACGAACCATTAAAAATATTCAGTTACGTTAAATTACGCTGTCTTCAGTGCCCATCGTTTTCAATATTGTGTGAAAATTACAGGAACAGACATAAACACTACTGCACCACACTGACTTTAGACGGTTATTTTGGGTGAAGACCTTAACGAGATTTGTTGAACTAAGAGTTAAATTGCAAGATTTTTCGACTGACATTCCTTTTAAATTAGAAGATCATTTGAGCGATGTGACTTGGTTGTTCAGACCAGCTTCTTTGGCAGAAATATTTGGGAAAATTAATGACTTAAAAGCCTTTTAACACTGAGTGTGTTTGTTAGAGAGACAGTAGAATTACCAAATGAAATATTTGAAGAATTCGTCCAATATCTCCAACATATGAGCACGTCTTTTGAGATGTAGTTTCCTGAACACCAGAATACAAAACTGAAAATAAATTCTTTGGTTCAGAATCTTTCCAAACCGAATATACAGAAACCAGAAAATATGTCAAAACGAAACCTATGAATCCTTTTCTAGAAATGACATCAGATTCAAGCATGGAATCACTTATAAAACAGCGTTACTTGATAATTTTTGGTGCAGGATTCGTGATGAATATCCACAACTTGCCACACAGTCTCTCACTTTCTTCTCCCGTTACCAAAAACATACTTACGTGAAACGGTATTCTCAACATACGCAGATATGGAGACTAAATACCGCAGTATATTGGATCCTGTACCTGACATGCATTTACAGTTATCTACGTCAAATAGTTGATCTAAAATGGGAAAAAAGAAAAACCCTTGTATCTCTCATTAAATGGAAACAACCCTATCAGTTCACAGTAGAATTAATACAGTGTTTTTTGTGTGTTGTATTATTGTCTGTTGTTTTGTACACAGTTGAGACAACAGTAGTGTCTAAATTAGCAATTTTAGTATAGTTTTGATTAAATGATTATAATTCAACAATGCACATAAAGCCGGATATTGCTTATGTTAGGGCTCCGTAAAATATTTAGTATTTCAAAAGAATCCCGTTGGCAAAATGAGTTTGAGAATCGCTGAGTTAAACGTCGAATTAGCTCCAGACCCGTCTTGAGTAGAGATGGCAGTTATTGTCGAAACAATTGTAGTAATTGACGGAGAGTCTTGGAGTAAAACAAAAGTGATTTCCGCCGTTCCCCAGGGTAGTGTTATAGGCCCTTTATGTTCCTTATCTATATAAACGATCTGGGAGACAATCTGAGAAGCCACCTTAGGTTGTTTGCAGATGACGCTGTCGTTTAGCGACTACTAAAGTCATCAGAAGATCAAAACAAGTTGCAAAACGATTTAGAAAAGATATCCGGTTCAAATGGTTCAAATGGCTCTGAGCCTATGGGACTCAACTGCTGTGGTCATCAGTCCCCTAGAACTTAGAACTACTTAAACCTAACTAACCTAAGGACATCACACACATCCATGCCCGAGGCAGGATTCGAACCTGCGACCGTAGCAGCAGCGCGGCTCCGGACTGGAGTGCCTAGAATCGCACGGCCACCACGGCCGGCAAAAGATATCCGGATAATTCGAAAATTGGCAATTGGCCCTAAACAACGAAAAGTGTGAGGTTATCCACATGAGTGCTAAAAGGAATCCGTTAAATTCAGAATGTAACAGGTCTAGTAAAGAGACTGCCTACTCTACGCTTGTCCGTCTTCTTGTAGAAATCTGCTGTGCGGTGTGGGATCCTTACCAAATAGGGTTGACTGAGTACATCGAGCAAGTTCAAAGAGGGGCAACGCGTTTTGTGTTATGGCGAAATAGGGGAGAGACTGTCACAGAAATGATACAGGATTTGTGGTGGACATCATTAAAACAAAGGCAATCTTCTCACGAAATTTCAGTCATCAACTTTCTCCTCCGAATGCGAAAATATTTTGTTGACGCCGACCTACATAGGGAGAAGCGATCACCACAATAAATAGAAATTAGAACTCGCGCGGAAAGATATAGGTGTTCTTTCTTTCCGCGCTCTGTACGAGATTGGAATAATAGAGAACTGTGAATCTGGCACGACGAACCCTCTGCCAGTCACTTAAATGTGGTTTGCAGATTATCCACGTAGATGTAGATGTAGACTCCAAACTGACGTTTATGCACGAAATAATATACAAGCACTCTTGCAGTTTCCCGGCGATGTCTGGAGCAAATTTGGCTGCCTCTATGAAGCTACCCAACGTAACAGCTCTGTTGCTGTCGCAGACGATGCCGAAACTGTCTGTTGGGAGACAATGGCTGGAGGAGAGCGCGGAGGCGGGAACTCGTAGAACACCCGAGGGGATTACCCGTGACAAGCGGGCAGTGAGACAAACAGCGGGCGGCTTACGGCACGTGAGCCGGCTACTGCCGGGGCTTCGCCGCTGCCTCCTTCCCGACGCCTCTCGAGACATAAATATTTATTTATACGGCCGTTATTGTTTGTATGCGCGCTGGGCCACGTCGTAATGCCTTGGCGCGCCGTATGTGACACGTGGCGGCGCAACGCCCGCCTGGGTGTGGTGTGCATTTGTATATGTGTGTGTGTGTATATATGTGTGTGTGTGTGTGAGTGTGTTAGAGCGTGCCAGCTCCGTCGGCTGTCTCATGAAATGTCGCCAGCTTTCCTGGAACTGCTGGCAACGTGACATGTCGTGCATACGTTGTGATATAATGTTCTGTGATGTGTGCGATAACTGCACACAGTGTTAGCGAGAGACGACACTTGGCGCCCTCTCTCCCTGTGTCTCTCTCACACCGTGTGCGTGTGTGTGTGTGTGTGTGTGTGTGACGGCTTCTTCATTAGCAGAAACTGTTTATTTTGGAAATGTAACACATAATTCTCTAAATACGCCTGCGTTATCTAAATGCAATATACAGGGTGTCTCATAGTTAATGAGGAAAACTAACACAGGTGAAAGTATTTAGTAACACACTGCCAGATCAAAACCACCACAGCAAAGGATAATTAATGTCGAGTGATGAAATTTCGAGAATACATCTGTCTAGCTATCATATTTAAGTGATTAACGTTGCAAGATGACAGGTTATTGCAAGTGCGAAATAAGCTGCTGCAGGCGTGAAGTGCTAGGACATTAATAACCAGTGTGACTGCCAAAAATGTTCCATGTAGTCATGCACACGGGCTTGCGTGTTGTACAAGATCAGTTTGTGGGATTGAGTTCCATGCCTGTTGCTCTTGGTCGGCCGGCCGGTGCGGTCCAGCGGCTCTAGGCGCTTCAGTCTGGAACCGCGTAACCGCTACGGTCGCAGGTTCGAATCCTGCCTTGGGCATGGATGTGTGTGATGTCCTTAGGTTTGTTAGGTTTAAGTAGTTCTAAGTTCTAGGGGACTGATGACCTCAGATATTAAGTCCCATTGTGCTTAGAGCCGTTTGAATCTTTTTTTTTTTTTTTCACTTGGTCGCTCAGTACAGGGACCATTAATGTTGTTTGCGGGTGACACTGGTGACGTCATCCGATGACGTCCCGTATGTGCTCGTCTGGAATCATATCTGGTGATCGAACAGGTCAGGAAAACATGTCGACATTCTGTAGAGCATGTTGGGTTACAACAGCGCTATGTGAGATAGCGGTATCCTATTGGAAAGCAGCCCCTGGGAGCTGTTCATAAGTGGTAGCACAACAGATGGGATTGCCAGAATGACGTACAATTTGGCAGACAAGGTGCGTCAGATAATCACGAGAGTGCTCATGGTGTCGTTTGATATCGCACCCCAGACCGTAACTCCAGGTGTAGGACCAGTGTGTCTAGCACACAGACAGGTTAGTTGCAGGTCCTCAACGGACCTCCTTCTAACCAACACATGGCTACCACTGGCACCGACGGAGAAGCAGCTTTCATCGGAAAACACAGCAGACCTCCACCTTGTCTTCCATTGAGCTCTCACTTGACACCACTGAAGTCGCAACTGGTGATGGTTTGGTGTCAGTGGAATGCATGCTACAGAGCGTCTGGCTCTGAGATATCCTTGAAGTAAGCGATTTGTAACAGTTCGTTGTGTGACAGCGGTGCCAACTGCTGCTCCAATTGTTGCTGCAGATATAGTACGATGCGCCAGAGGGATATACCGATCACGATGTTCTTCCCCCTCGATAACGCCACGTTGCCGACCGGAGCCCGGTCTTCTGCTTCTTGCGACCATATATCCGCGTGACCATCACTTCCAGCGATCGTGTGCTGTGGATACAGTGGATCCTGCCAAGACTTTCTGTAATATCGCAGAAAGAACGACTAGCTTCTCGTAACCCTATCATACTGCCTCGTTCAAACTCAGTGAGATGTTGACAATGGCGTCGTCGTCACCTCAAAGGCATTCTTGACTAACATCAGGTCACCACGTGTAGTCTCAAAGGTAAGTTATCGCTCACGACCATTACAGTCAATATTTACAGAAAACCTGATTTGAATCCTCATAGTAATGCTATTAGTGCCACTCTTACACGACTGGCGCCAAATTTGAATAGACGTCATGTTTCAGTTGTGTACTATGTCATCAAAAGTATGCGAACACCCCCAAAAACATACGTTTTTCATATTAGGTCTATTTGCTGAGACCTGCTGCCAGGTACTCCATATCACAGACCTCATTAGACATAGTGAGAGAGCAGAATGGGATGCTCCGCGGATTCACGGATTTCGAAAGTGATCAGGTGATTGGGTACCACTTGTGTCATACGTCTGCACGCGTGATTTCCACACTGCTAAACGTCCCTATGTCCACTGTTACCGATGTGATAGTGGAGTGGAAACGTGAAGGTACACGTACAGCACAAAAGCCTACAGGCCGACCTCGTCTGTTGACTGACAGAGACCGCCGACCGTTGAAGAGGGTCGTAATCTGTAATAGGAAGTCATCTGTCCATACCATGACACAGGAACTCCAGACTGCATCAGGATCCACTGCAAGTACTGTGACAGTTAGGCGGGAGGTGAGAAAACTGGGATTTCGTGGTCGAGCGGCTGCTCATAAGCCACACATCACGCCGGTAAATGCCACACGACGCCTCGCTTGATGTAAGGAGCGTAAACAGTGGACAACTAAACAGTGGAAAAACGTTGTGTGGAGTGACGAATCACGGTACACAATGTGGCGATCCGATGGCAGGGTGTGGGTATGCCGAATGCCCGGTGAACTTCATCTGCCAGCTTGTTTAGTACCAACAGAAATATTCGGAGGCGCTGGTCTTATGGTGTGGTCGTGTTTTTCATGGAAGGGGCTTAAACGCCCTGTTGTTTTACGTGGCACTATCACAACACCTTCTTGCTTCCCACTGTTGGAGAGCAATTCGGGGATGGTGATTGCGTCTTCCAACACGATCGAGCACCTGTACATAATGCATAGCCTGTGGCGGAGTGGTTACACGACAGTTACATCCCTGTAATGCACTAGCCTGCACAGAGTCCTGACCTGAATCCTATAGAACACCTTTGGGATGTTTTGGAACGCAGACTTCATCCCAGGCTTCACCGACCGACGTCAATACCTCTCCTCAGTGGATCTCTCCGTGAAGAATGGGCTGCCGTTCCCCAAGAAACTTTCCAACACCTGATTGAACACATGCCTGCTAGAGCGGAAGTTGTCATCAAGGCTAAGGGTGGGCTAAGACCGCACTGAATTCCAGCATTACCGATGGCGGGCGCAACGAACTTGTAAGTCACTTTCAGACAGGTGTCCGAATACTTTTGATCACATAGTGTATAAACACGATTACCAACTTTCGTTTATGTCGCACAATTCCTTCTTGCTGTTGCGATGTTTTTTGATCAGTGTAGAAGCAAAACCTCACCGAAAAATATTAGTCCGTAGACAGGACATTTACGATACAATTGAGAATTTATGGTTACGAGGCACTGCTGAATTTAGTACGAAATATTCTCCCATCGCTGCAAATGTGGACTGCCTAACAAGAAAAAAATGAAGCAATAGGAAGGTGAGGAGGAAATAAATGAAACTTAGGAGATTGGGAAGGTATTTTGTTTCAGTCGTAACAAAATCAATTTAAGATTGAGATACACTTGTTATATCTGTTATCTTGGCAGGAGGTCGCCAATGAAATACTCTTTTAACTTGAAGCTATCTATTTGATTTTGCTTGCCTGCTTCATGTCAGATTTCTTACCTGGTAATTTAGTCATCAGAATGAAGCAACTAAATCACGGCTCAGTTAAAAATCTTAATCTCATTTGGCGCAACGGTGTAAAGATTTATAAGCAAGTACGCGAAGGAAAGTGACTTGATGGGCGCTTACAGCATTCGGAACCTGTTGCACATAATTCAGTTGCGACGTGATTAAACATTGAGACTTACTACACAGCCTCTCCTACTCTTTCTCGCTATAGGAGCTGTGTTGTCAGGGAAGCATCGGCAATGCTGAGCATATTTCTACGTAAACGGTGAAATGCTTTCATTATTTATAACGCCAGTCTTTTATACAAACAACAAGAAAAGTTTTGTATCACCCCAGTTCTCAGAACCCCTAAAGATAGGGGTTGACTGTGGATGTTATATCACATACACAGTCCCTTTGACTCTTCAGAGATGTCACTAACCCCGCCCATAGATGTAAGCAATCATGCGTGAGCACCGCCTTTTTGACTTAGGGGGTCCGACTGCCTGCGATGTGCTCCAGTCGTTCCACCAGTAAATAAAAAAAAAGGTGTATGAAATCTTATGGGACTTAACTGCTAAGGTCATCAGTCCATAAGCTTACACACTACTGAACTTAAATTATCCTAAGGACAAACACACACACCCATGCCCGAGGGAGGACTCGAACCTCCGCCGGGACAAGCCGCACAATCCGTGACCGCACCGCCGAGAACGCTCGGCTAATCCCGCGCGGCCACCAGTAAATAGGTATACGGCTCGTGTTGTCTGTAGTTCAACCATTCCTAAACAGTCAATATCGCGGTCGATCGCGTCTGAATTGTTACTTTGTGCCAGGAACGTCTCTGAACAAGGGAAGTGTCCAGGCGTCTCAGAGTAAACCAAAGCTATGTTGTTCGGACTTGAAGGAGATACAGAGAGACACGAACTGTCGATGACATGCCTCGCTCACGCCGCCCAAAGGCTACTACTGGCAGTGGATGACCGCTACCTGCGGATTATGGCTCTGAGGAACCCTGACAACAACGCCACCATGTTGAATAACGCTTTTCGTGCAGCCACAGGACGTCGTGTTAAGACTAAAACTGTGCGCAGTAGGTGCATGATACCCAACTTCTCCCCCGACGTCCGCGGCGAGGTGCATCTTTGCAACCCGACGACATGCAGCGCAGTACAGATGGGCACAACAACGTGCCGAATGGACCGCTCAGGATTGGCATCACATTCTCTTCACCGATGAGTGTGGCATATGGCTTCAACCAGTCAATCGTCGGAGACGTGTTTGGAGGCAACCCGTTCAGGATGAACGCCTTAGACACACTGTCCAGAGAGTGCAGCAAGGTAGAGGTTCCCTGCTGTTTTGGGGTGGCATTATGTAGGGCCGACTGGTGGTCATGGAAGGCGCCGTAACGGCTGTACGATACATGAATGCCATCCTCCAACCGATGGTGCAGCCATATCGGTAGCATATTGGTGAGACATTCGTCTTCATGGACGAAAATTCGCACCCCAATCGTGCACATCTTGTAAATGACTTCCTTCAGGATTACGACATCGCTCGACCAGAGTGACCAGCATGTTCTCCAAACATGAACCCTATCGAACATGCCGGAGATAGATTGATGGAAAAGGGCTGCTTATGCACGTCGTGACCCACCAACCACTCTGAGGGATCTACGCCGAATCGCTGTTGAGGAGTGGGACAATCTGGACCAACAGTGCCTTGATGAACTAGTGAATAGTATGCCAGAACGAATACAGGCAAGCATCAATGCAAGAGGACGTGCTACTGGATATTGTAGATACTGATGTGTACAGCAATCTGGACCACCACTTCTGAATGTGTCGCTGTATGTTGGAACAACATGCAATGTGTGGTTTTCATGAGGAATAAAAAGGGCGCAAATGATGTTCATGTTGATCTCTATTCCAATTTCTGTACGGGTTCCGGAACTCTCGGAACCGGGGTGATGCAAAACGTTTTTTGATGTATGTATTTTAAAGCAAACTCAGATAGTTCAAGACGCACTCATAATCGCAGGCAGAAAATGTACAATAACAAGGAGCGGTCGCCTAACTCGAAGTGGTTTCAGATTCAGTAAAAAATGCACTCATTGGAGAGGAAGTGGGTTAAGCGCTTGTGAAAAAATAAAATTTTGACTCTTTCATATTCATCTCAGATATACATGGAAAACATGGCTCCCTATTAATTACTGTTCAGTACGCTAAAAAGTAGCGACGGAGTGGGGAAAAATAGCACTGCCTGATGTACAAAAGAAATCAAATCCTGCGAAACTCTCATTAAATGAGAAACAACTATGTTATGAAATAACAACACAAAACGCTTCACTAAAGTAGCTGATCCAAATTAAACGTAATCATAAACCACAAAACTGACACATTCTGATAGCTTTCTCGCAAGACCAGACAGAAATGTTCTCCATGTCTGCACACTTACACACATTCAGCCATAAGTGATCCGAAAACACCCCTGCTAAACGACTCTCCTGCCCTTAAGAGTGTAGGAAGAAATTCGTTGAATTTGAAGTGACAAACCAGAATCTCTCGCTCCCTTCTTAACTTTCTCATCCTTGTCCGATCTTATCTCCTTTTCTGTTGTGTCTACCAATACACTCTGCAGAGAAAGATTCCGCTGTTCTAAAAGTAGAGGAGAGAGACCAATCACTATCTCGCTACAAGCTTCGGTTTTTTTATGCTTCTCATGATCCATTCCTTTCTATGTCATACCTTAAATGACACTGACTAGGGAATGGCTCTTCTCTTTAAAAAAAAAAAAAATGTGTGTTTTGGGGGCGGGGAGGAGGTGGAAGGGGGGCGGGGGGGTAAGGGGAGGGATTCGTTGAATTTGAAACTACCATCCACTTTCTCGCTCTGCGCCTGTAATGGTGCGTTCACTTCTCTCCCCCCATGCTACGGTAATATTCAAACACCCACACAATCATTCAACGACAATCGCTCATGGAATACATGATAAAGGAAGTTAAAACAGTATCCACAGGAATAAATGAAATAAAACACTTTTCATGGTCTAACTTCTCTCCAGCGGGTTAGTGCTGACTTTCCAGGGAAAAATGGTAGATTCGATAACGACGCATAGAACATGATGCGAATGTCAAATTAAGTCACTTTACATGAAGCGACCCGATGGTCACGATAAAATTGTACAAAGAACGTGGCAGAATGAGATCACTTATCAGTATGAGGTTTCACCCCTCTGGCCTGTATTCATGCACTGTTTCGGTTGGTAATGGTGCCATAAATCTTTTAAATCCACTACTGCGGCAAACTGGCCGACAACTTCAGTGAATGGTTCTCGATTTTCTCGATATTGGCACTTAGACGGAGTTGACGTCCAAGATGTCCTCACGTATTTTCTATCGTGGACGGATCTGGGGACCTTACTGGCCACTGAAGTACATCAGCATCATGCAGATAGATCATAAAGACTCTTCTATGTGTGAGCGAGCACTGTCCTATTGAGAAATGGCACCACGATACTGTCGCACGAAAATGCAAAATCGCAGTGATGTATCGTTGTGCTGTCAGAGTTTCCTCAGTCAGTACCATTTGTAATCTGAAGTCATACCCGATGGCTCCCCGTACAATGACTGGGGAAGTAACACGGCTGTGCCTCTCAGAGTCATTGGGAGAATGGGAACAGCACCCAGGTCACCAATATACTCGCCGACCACTGTTATCCGGGGTAGTTCAGAGCCGCTTTCACTCTCGAACACAGTCTGACATCATTCACCAGTCGTCCACTCTTCCTACCCATGGCACGGCACCAAACGTAGCCGTTTATGTTGTACTGCTAGCGGCAGCCTTCGTGTGGGACGGTAACTCCCGAACCCGGCTGATGCTGACAGTCTCCAGCCAATGGTACAGGATAACACAAAATGTTGGAGTCCATTACTTGTTCTCGGATGGCAGGCGCGATTGTGAATGGTGATGTACTTGGTGCACAATTTGGTGATCCTTCCTTGTCGTGGTCAGACTTAATAACGAGTGTGACTGGCTTCATCCAGTCCAATACTGGGCCACTGTTAATACGAACGTACCACAAATCTGGATATTGCACCAATCTACTAATTCGCCGAATGCAGACACACAATGACTCTCCGCTCTAGCTCTGTCAGGTACTGATAATGCTGTACCAAAGGTGAACCCAGTATCAGTGTTGGTCTTCAAAGTGATCGCAGAACATATGATGCTGTCCATGCATCTTATATACCTTAGGAGACCCGCTAAGAGTACTAAACACGAGCGACAGTAACGCACTCTTATGGTCGCTCCACCTGTCACAGAGAATCGCGTGTCTCATCATGTAACTAATCACCGATTTTGTGTACATGTACGAAGTTACATAAACATGCGAAAACGTCATCTGCGTTCTTCACTTTTTTGCCAGGCAGCGTATATTTCTTCTAGTGGGCCTCATACGTACAATTTATTTTGTACAAAGTGTTTCCAGAAACACATCGACAAACTTTCAAAACGTGTCTCACACAAAGAAGAAGGAAATACGTTACATAACAAAGGCTGGAAACGATTTGTTTTCATATTGGAAGTGACAATAAATTCTCTAGCCCCAATTCTTTGAGGAATCTACCACGTATAAAACGTCATACCTACTGAACAATTTGTTGTACCATAATATAACTTTGCAGGTACATTAAACGGTATATGTGGGTACTGCCTGAATAGCGTGTTGCGAACAGAGTTTGTCGTACAGAAGTAATAAACTAAAACGTCATGCCCGATGCTGAATTTTTACTGAGTGAACAACGAAAATGTAATAAACGATAAACTTTTTTCCTTTCACTATTTTGCTCTGGAGTCACAGAGAAAAAAGTTTGAACTGGTTTCAAATACTATGTAATGTTTTTTAGAAGTCGCTAAGTGCTCTCGCTCTCAAATGATGGATGAATATTATCTGGGTAATTTTGCACGCGTGAATTGCGCTACACCTAGACATATACACCGTTTTTAGTTGTAATACCTGACTTGTTGTTTTAAACCTTAACTTGAGATTGTATCTCTTAACGAGTAAATTATGACAGCACTTTAATTTTTTTAAATTCGGTCAGTAATTATATGAAATTATGAATATCAAATTTTTGATGCCCCTGGAATCTAATCCTTTAGACAGGCAATGTTGAGCTAAAACAATGCACCGTTTAAGTTGTTCAGTAATACAGAGTACCTACATATCCTCTTACTAAATTAATTATTAGAAACTGACAAGATCAGAAGATACTAGTACACCACATAAAACTCCTACTGACATAAATACTCTTAGCACTGATACATGCTCTACGACGCCGTCGAATTCCACATTTGCTGTTGTATCTCGAAATATTGCATGTTGTTTCACAGTTTTCTGCAATATCTGCACGGCGACTCTCTGTGTGTTGTACCAACTTACTTAACAGGAGGTTTCAGATACTCCCTTTAAAAAAATCTGTTGTGTTTAGGTCTGGAGAACGTGAAGGCAGGGTAATTGGTCCACCTCCTTCTATACATCTGCAGCGGACGTTCACTTGGAAATGGGAAGTCTCTCCCATGTGAACAAAGTACGTTTTTCGTCGCACTGATAAAGGCAGATCTTCTAGCAAAGAAACATCATTTAGGCATTAAGAAAATCTGGGAGAACATAGCCAATATTTCAGAAATGTATCATCTCATAAGGATCCAATTTGACAGAATTGATACATAGATCACTGCTAATGGATCCCAGTTTAAAAGTATCATGTAAGGAGGGGGAATGTTAGTATCTCTCTGTTCCTGAATATACCCTTATTTCTTGATGTGTCTGGATGGTGTCCTATCATCCGATTACTCCTTTTAGTCAAGCTGTGTCGCTTTTTTTTTCCAGCAATTGGTTTCAGCAAACTCATCGTTAGTTATTTAATCGACCCATGCAATCTTCAATCTTTATCTCTAGACCAAATTTCAAAAGCTTCTATTCTCTTCTTGTCTGAACACTTTATCATCCACGTTTCGCTTCCATACAAGGTTACACTTCAGGCAAGTTCATTCAGAAAAGACTTCCTCACACTTAAATTGAAATTAGATATTACCAAAATGCTGCTTCTTAGAAATGTTCTTCTTGCTATTGCCAAAATGGTTCAAATGGCTCTGAGCACTATGGCACTTAACTTCTAAGGTCATCAGTCCCCTAGAACTTAGAACTACTTAAACCTAACTAACCTAAGGACATCACACACATCCATGCCCGAGGCAGGATTCGAACCTGTGACCGTAGCGGTCACGCGGTTCCAGACTGTAGCGCCTTTAACCGCTTGGTCACACCTGCCGGCTGCTATTGCCAGTCTGCAGTTTATATCCACTCTATTTAGGCCATCGTCAACTACTTTTCCGCCCCAATAGTAAAATTTATCAACAGCTTTTAGTGTCTCAATTCCGATTATAATCGAGTAAGCAGTGCCTGATTTAATTTAACTTCATTCAATCATCCTTCTTATACTTTTGTTCATCTTCATTTTATAGTACCTTTTTAAGACACTATCCATTCCATTCATCCGTTCTTCCAAACCCACAGTCATTTGTGACAAAATTATGATGTCATAGTCAAACATCAAAGTTCTTATTTGTTTTTACTGAATTATGATGCCTATTCAAAATTTCTTCTTGGTTTCCTTCAAAGCCTGCTTAATGCACAGACTCAATAACATCTGGGAAAGGCTACAAACCTGTCTCATTCCTTTCTTAACTATGACTTCCCTTTCATGTCCTTCAACTTTTATAGCTACAATTCGGTTCTTGCACCAGCTGCAAATAACTTTAGGTTTCCTGTAATTTATCCCCGCTGCTTTCAAAATTTTAAAGAGAACAGTGATGTCTACATTGTGGAAAAGTTTCTATACGTTTACAATGGCCATAAAGGTAGGTTTATCTTTCTTTGAAAGTCTTCAAACGTACATCTGAGGGTTCGTACTGTCCCACGTATTCCGATATTTTTCCGGAACCCAAGCTGATCTTCCGCCAGGTCGGCTTGTTTCAGTTTCTCCATTCTTCAGTAAATAATTCGTTGCAGTAATTTGCAACTATGAGTTATTAAACTGTCTGTTCAGTAGCATTCGCAACTACCAGCACCGACCTTCTTTGGAAATGGAATTATTGCATTCTTCTTGTAGTCAGATGGTATTTCCCCCCGTCTCACGTAACTTACACACCAGGTAGAAGAATTTTCTCTCTTTCATGGCTGTCTAGTTCCGACGGATGTCGTCTACTCGTCGGCCTTGTTTCGGCTGAAGTCGTTCAGTGCTCTGTCAAATTCTTCTCTTAGTATCATATCTCTCACCTCATTTTCATCTTTGTCCTCTTCAGTTTTTATGCGACTGCCTTCAAGTACATCTCCCCTGTGTAGACACTCCATTTACTCTTTACACCCTTTAGCTTTCCCTTCTTTATTTAGGACTGGTTTCCATCTGAGCGCTTGATGTTCATACATGTGCTTGTCTTTTTTCTCGAAAGATCTCTTTTATTTTCCTGTAGGTGATGTCTTTATTTCACTTAGTGATATATACTTCTTATATTTGTTCTGTACCCATTCCTTCTTAGCTATTTTGCACTTCCTTTCAGTCTCATTGTTTAGACGTTTGTATTTCGTTTCTCCTAGTTCATTTGCAGCAATTTTATATTTTCTTCTTTAATCAGTTAATTTCAATATCTCCTGTGTCATCCAAGGGTTTCTACTAGGCACTGTCTTTTTACCCGTTTGATGCTCTGCTGCCTTCGCTATTTGATCTCTCAAAGCTTCCCATCCATCTTCTACTGTATTCCTTTCCCCTGTCCTAGTCAACAATTGCCCAATGCTCCCTCTGAAACTCTCACTAGTCTCTAGTTCTTTCAAATTATTCGGGTCCCATCTCCTTAATTCCCTATCTTTCTGCAATTTCTTTAGTTTTAGCTTACAGTTGATAACCAACAGGTTGTGATTACAGTCCACATCTGAAATATCAATGAATTTCACCCGTCCTATACACCTTGCACACCAGGTAGAATAATTTTTCAAGGTTGGCTCTCTGAAAGACGTCAATAATATGGAGGGCATGTCGTCCGCTTCAGGGGTCCTGTTTCCACTTGCGTCTTTCAGTAGTCTGCCAAATTTGTCTCGCAGTATCGCACCTCCCATCTCATCATTGATACTGATACAACCGCCTCTTGCTTCACCAACTCTCTCTCCGTTCGAGCAGGTCTTGGAAGGCCCAAGGGTACCGACCGGCCGCCGTGCCATCCTCAGTCCACAGGCGTTACTGGATGCGGATATGGAGGGGCACGTGATCAGCACACAACTCTCCCGGCAGTATCTCAGTTTACGAGACCGGAGCCAACACTTCTCAATCAAGTAGCTCCTCAGTTTGCCTCACAATGGCTGAGGGCACCCTGCTTGCCAACAGCGCTCGGGAGACCGGATGGTCACCTATTCAAGGGCTGGCCCAGCCCGACAGCGCTTAAATTCGGTGATCTGACGGGGACCGGTGTTACCACTGCGGCAAGGCCGGTGGCGTTGCTTCACCAAAGGTCTACTTAATTTTTTTATTTATGCATGCCACTACGGCTTGGGGTTTGTTGTCTAGCCATTCCTGCTTAGCAACTTTGCATTTTATGTCAATATCCTTTTTTAGACATCTATATTCCCTTTCGTTGCCTTCATTGTTGCATTTTTGTATTTTCCATAATTTCCTCTTTCGTCATATACATCCAGTATCTACTGTGTTATACAGGGTTTACTAGTAGGCCTTGTACTTTTAGTGATCCTCTGCTGATATCCATGTTTCATCTCTCAAAACTACCCATTAGTCTCCTTTTGTATTCCTTTTCTCTATTTCAGTCCACCATTGCCTAGTGCTCCTTTTACAACTCTCAGTAACCTGAGGGTCCTTCAGTTTATCTAGGCCCCATTGTCTTAATTTCATATCTTCTCGTAGCTTCCTTAGATTCGATCTGCTATTCACAAAAGTCCACGTCTGCCCCAGGAAATGTCTTACAATTTAACATCTGGCTTAAAAATATCTATATTACCATCGTAGAGCCTTAAACCTTTTAATATCGCCAGGTTTTTTTACACGCATACAGCCTCCTTGCATTATTCTTAAACCATGTGTTTGCAGTGAGTAAACTATGCCCTGTACAAGACTCTACCGCGTACCTTCCTCTTTCTTTCCTTTTCCTTAGTTCTCTATTTCCTTCTATTCCCCTTCCTATTATCGAATTCCAGTCCCAAATTACAATTAAATTTTCGTCTCCTCTAAATATATGAAGAATTTCTTTTGTTTCGTCATACTTTCTTTCATTCTCTTCATCATCTGCAAAATTAATTCACACATAAACTTGCACTACTGTGACAGGCATTGGCTTCATGAATAGCTTCGCTACGCTAATGTTTTCGCTATGTTGTTCGCTGTAGTTCAGCCACATTCGTATATTCTTAATTGTTGTTAGACGAACTCCTGCATTACCTCTAATTAATTTTGTAGTCTGCTGAACAGAATTTCTATTCTTCCTGTCATAGCACTTCACTAATTCCCATGACATCAAATTTCAACCTGTCCGTTTCCATTCTGTCCGATTGGGGGATCTAAAATTCCACGTTCCGACCAGTATGACGATAGATTCGTTTTTCCTGATGACGACATCCTCCTGAGTAGTCCCTACACGGAGATCAAAATGGTGAACTATTTTATCTCAGGAATATTTAACGTAAGAGGATGCATAATCGTTAAGGGGCATAGTGGAGTTGTTGACCCACAGGGAAAATAGCGCCAGTAGTTTCTCATTGCTTTCACCTGTACACAGTACCGGAACAACATGGCCATGTTGCCTAGTGGTACGAGGCCAGATGTGACAATCATTCCGACTATTGCCACTACAACTACTCAATAGGATGTTGCCCTCTGCAAAAACACTACGCTAGTCTAACCCGACGCAGATACTCCACCGTTAAGGTTGCAACAACGCTGCAGCTGTCTGTATCGTTGAGGCATGCAAGTGACAAGCGGTAGACGACCCAACCTCAGAAAGGTCCATGGTTCATAGGAGAGGAGCGGGGTGCTATATTACATGCGTGGTGCGTATTAACACAACGAGAAACAATGCGTATAATAAAGCAGTTAAGCACTCTGCATGGTCCTATCGAATTATGTACTAGGGAACAATTATTAGACATCACAAATATTAAAGTAGCATACATTCAACAATTTACGGAATAGAAGTAGGAAAGCAATAGCGACATGGTTCTGAGCACTATGGCACTTAACTTCTGAGGTCATCAGTCCCCTAGAACTTAGAACTACTTAAACCTAACTAACCTAAGGACATCACACACATCATTGCCCGAGGCAGGATTCGAACCTGCGACCGTAGCGGTCGCGCGGCTCCAGACTGTAGCGCCTAGAACCGCTCGGCCACCCCGGCCGGCGCAATAGCGACATATTTGACTTTTGAGCTTCATCTCTCATCCTCCTTCACCCTCCCATACCGTCCTCCCACCTCTGCATCTCGCACTACTCATCCTTCCTTGCCACCCCCTCCACTCTGCCGTCCACTCCTCTCCCTGCCACTCATATTGCTAAGACACGCCACTTCCATTTCATAACAGACGACAACACATATATGTAGCTCTCCATAATATTTGAATATTTTACTGCCTTATGAACTCGTGCAAACACATTTTCAACTCCTTCCCGAGGCACAAACCTTTCTTGGAAATAGTCAAATGAGAGAGCTTCTAAACTAGTTGTGTTACCCATAATTTTCTCTCTAAATTACAGCCGAGTATTTTATGGCCATAAAACTGAAACAACAGCCTATCAAAGAGCTCTGTACGGTAAAGATTTTGGGAGGGGGGGGGGGGAGAGGGGTATGATCCCATTCTCGTCCAGTGGCGGTGAAAAATACGTATATCCACCTTGCATATGGGCAAATACTTTTATTTGTTGACATGCAGCCATGTTCTCATATATGAAAAATCTGAAAGCTATTACACGATAAATTCAAAGTAATTCATGAAAGGGACGCAATATTCTATTGTGTAGGCTGAAACAGGCATTATAGCTATAGATCACAAAAAACACTGACCTCATAACAAATTACGGAAGTTTTTGATATACGTCTTCGCAACATTTATTTCTTCTACACTGATGGGCCTCCGCTAACACGCACAAGTGCCGCATGGACTCGACTTATGTCTGAAGTAGTGCTGGAGAGAACTGACACCATGGATCCTGCAAGGTTAACTATAAATCCGAAAGAGTACGAGGGGGTGGAGATCTCCTCTGAACAGCACATTGCAAGGCATTCCAGATGTGCTCAATAATGTTAGTGTTTCGGGAATTTGGTGGCCAGTGGAAGTGTTAAAATCAGAAGAGTGTTCCTGGCGCCGCTCTGTAGCAATTCTGGACGTGTGTTATGTCGCATTGTCATGCTGGAATTGCCCCCCCCCCCCCAAAAAAAAAAAGTACTATGGGACTTCAGGGGAGATTTACTATCTTCGGCCCGAAAAAAGCATGTTCTTTGAGAATTTTTTTCTCGGTATGTGTTATAGATATCAATGTCAAACTCGGTCAAAATGTTTATTGATATTTCCTCTACAAATTGTTTCGACCGGAAATGTCGAAGAGCAAAGGAGGAAGTGCGTCGGAATGAAACCAAATTTCGATGTAGACCTCCACGCGCGTATGTCACAGGTCAGCCGGCTTGTCTTAAATCAAAATTGAGTTGACGTTAGCGAAATATATTAGACTCTTTTGGAGTCGTACCTCGCTTACGTTATTTGGACTGTAGCAAACAAAATGGCGGCCATTTGAAAAAATAGGGTTTTCTTCATCGATTTTTTGACTTCGTCGGCCAAGTAAAAATATTTATAGTTGATGGATCGGATTAAAAGTGGTACAACACCTTGGCAATTTCATTAGCTTCGTCGGAAACAAAGAATCATGCCGATTGGTTCAGTAGATTTGAAGATACCATACCACGCGAAAAAAATACGTCATTTCTAGGAAAACGCGTTTGAAGTTTTGACTACATATAAATGCAAGAGCTGACAAGTGCGAGAATTATCGCACAATCAGCTTAACAGCTCATGCATCGAAGCTGCTTACAGGAATAATATACAGAAGAATGGAAAAGAAAGTTGAGAATGCGCTAGGTGACGATCAGTTTGGCTTTAGGAAAAGTAAACGGACGAGAGAGGTAATTCTGACGTTACGGCTAATAATGGAAGCAAGGCTAAAGAAAAATCAAGACACTTTCATAGGATTTGTCGACCTGGAAAAAGCGTTCAACAATATAAAATGGTGCAAGCTGTTCGAGATTCTGAAAAAAGTAAGGGTAAGCTATAGGGATAGACGGGTCATATACAATATGTACAACAACCAAGAGGGAATAATAAGAGTGGACGATCAAGAACGAAGTGCTCGTATTAAGAGGGGAGTAAGAGAAGGCTGTAGCCTTTCGCCCCTACTCTTCAATCTGTACATCGAGGAAGCAATGATGGAAATAAAAGAAAGGTTCAGGAGTGGAATTAAAATACATGGTGAAAGGATATCAATGATACGATTCGCTGATGACATTGCTATCCTGAGTGAAAGTGAAGAAGAATTAAATGATCTGCTGAACGGAATGAACAGTCTAATGAGTACACAGTATGGTTTGAGAGTAAATCGGAGAAAGACGAAGGTAATGAGAAGTAGTAGAAATGAGAACAGCGAGAAACTTAACATCAGGATTGATGGTCACGAAGTCAATGAAGTTAAGGAATTCTGCTACCTAGGCAGTAAAATAACCAATGACGGACGGAGCAAGGAGGACATCAAAAGCAGACTCGCTATGGCAAAAAAGGCATTTCTGGCCAAGAGAAGTCTACTAATATCAAATACCGGCCTTAATTTGAGGAAGAAATTTCTGAGGATGTACGCCTGGAGTACAGCATTGTATGGTAGTGAAACATGGACTGTGGGAAAACCGGAACAGAAGAAAATCGAAGCATTTGAGATGTGGTGCTATAGACGAATGTTGAAAATTAGGTGGACTGATAAGGTAAAGAATGAGGAGGTTCTACGCAGAATCGGAGAGGAAAGGAATATGTGGAAAACACTGATAAGGAGAAGGGACAGGATGATAGGACATCTGCTAAGACATGAGGGAATGACTTCCATGGTACTAGAGGGAGCTGTAGAGGGCAAAAACTGTAGAGGAAGACAGAGATTGGAATACGTGAAGCAAATAATTGAGGACGTAGGTTGCAAGTGCTACTCTGAGATGAAGAGGTTAGCACAGGAAAGGAATTCGTGGCGGGCCGCATCAAACCAGTCAGTAGACTGATGACAAAAAAAAAAAAAAAAAAAAAAAAAAAAATGCAACATTATGCAAGGTACGTTCAATCTGCTATTCCAGGTACATAAACCAGTTCTTCCTCTTTATCATAGAGGTCATTCTGCTCGATCTGGACCATCCTGCGCTGCTCCACAGTCGCTTGTACGACCGGTGACAAGCGGTTTCGGCCGCTTGACCCGGTGGTCGTCCAAATGCTTGGCGAAATGCGTCGAATAGAGTCCCAGGGTGACGGCTATCGTTGTTATGGTCCTGATAACAGCTGAATACCATTCGTTGAAGCTGCCCACTGCCAGGAAAGTCGCCATCTCCACAGTCTTCGCACCAGAATGCAAATGCTTGGGCGCTAACTTCCAAATACACGCGTTTAAACTTTCATTTGAATTTGATGTTTCCTCCCAAGCACCGGTACAATAACTCGTCCTCGGAAAGAAAAAAAAACCGGTGGTTGAAAGAAGGGCGATTTCAGGCAGGTGCATTTCTTTGTTCAACCCCGAATAACAAACATTTCCGTTCCGTATTCGGAAAAACCGTTTATTGGGTGGATTCTAAACACTTTTATGGATCCAAAAATGTAATTTTAAAGAAATCGATTTTTGAATCAAAAGATAGTAAACTACTCCTTAACATCTGTGGTCATTAGTCCCCTAGACTTAGAACTACTTAAATCTAACTAACCTAAGGACAACACACACATCCATGCCCGAGGCAGGATTCGAACCTGCGACCGTAGCAGAAGCGCGGTTCCGGACTGAAACGCCTAGAACCGCTTGGCCACAGCGGCCAGAATTTCCCAAGTCCATCGGAATGCATATGGACATGAATGGATGCAGATGATCAGACAAGATCGTAACGTACGTGTCTTCTGTCACAATGATATCTAGACGTATCAGAATTCCATATCACCCCAACTGCACACGTCCACATTAGTACAGAGATTGAACAGCCTCTGCTAGCTTGTAGGATTCTATGGATTCATGAGGTTGTCTCCATACCTGTACACGTCCATCCGCTTGATACAATTTGAAACGAGACTCGTCCTACCAGGCAACATGTTTCCAGTCATCAACAGTTCAATGTCGGTGTTGGGGGAGTCAGGTGAGGGATAAACCTTTGTACCGTGCAGTCACCAAGGGTAAACGAGTGGATCTTCGGCTCCGAAAGCCCATATCGATGATGTTTCGTTGAATGGTTCGCATGATGACAGTTGTTGGCGGCCCAGCATTGCAATCTGCAGCAGTTTGCGGAAGGGTTGCACTTCTGTCACGTTGAACGGTTATCTTCAGTAGTCGTTGCTCACGTTCGTGCAGGATCTTTTTCCGGCCGAAGCGAAGTCAGAAATTTGATGTTTTACCGGGTTCCTGATATTCACGGTACACTCGTGAAATGGTCGTACAAGAAAATTCCCATTTCATAGTTACCTCGGAGATGCTGTGTCCCATCGCTTGTGCGCCAACTGTAACACCACGTTCATACTCACTTAAATCTTGATGACCTGCCATTGTAGCAGCAGTAACTGATCTAACAACTGCGCCAGACAGTTGTTGTCTTATATTGCTGTTGCCGAATGTAGAGCCGTATTCTGCCTATTTCAAATGGTTCAAATGGCTCTGAGCACAATGGGACTTAACATCTAACGTCATCAGTCCCCTAGAACGTAGGACTACTTAAACCTGACTAACCTCAGGACAATACACACATTCATGTCCGAGGCAGGAGGATTCGAACCTGCGACCGTAGCGATCGCGCGGTTCCAGACTGAAGCGCGTAGAACCACTCGGCCACAGGTTCTGCCTATTTATATATCTTTATATTTGAATACTCATGCCTGCACCAGTTACTTTGGCGCTTCAGTGTATATACAGTGAAACGTTTAAACTTCGTACCTTGAAGAGTTCTATTGGTTGGCTCAAGTTTTCAAAGTAGAAAACACTTAGTTTTAGCCTTTAGAGTGGCGGTCCGTGCGAATTTGGGATAAGCGTCAACTAATGTTAATAACTGCCAAAACCTCGAATTGTATTTGGAACATGCATACAGGTCCGCTAAATCAGTCTGATGGAGATCCGCAGTTCCCTTCAAGACATTCTCTCTCGCCAGATGAACTTCGCATTCGAAGCGATGGAGTGCTTCAGCTATTTCAGCTTGCATGCCGAGTACGATAAAGACGTATGTTTCTGAAGTTAGCAACAAGTACAAGGTCTCGTTAGACGAGGCATATACTATAGATGAAAATCAAATAAAAATATTATAAATATAAAATTTATTGTAAAAAATATTACATGTTGACATTTGTCTGTTTGTTCAAGAAAAAGGAGGAGCTACACTCAATGGTAGCAACTGAGGGATATTTCAAGTACCAAATCGTCACCACTGAGCCAATCAATTCAAATTTAACTTAAAAGTTATTGGCTCATTTCTGTCAACACCCATTTTCATTTCTTGTTTAAGAAGTGAGAGGCAACCTTTGTCTTCATTATTTTGCACATCGTATCTGTCAGTAAGTCCTGACACACTTCACTTTCTCCAAACCCTTCACGAAAACATTCGACTCTGGTGGTATAAACAAAGTGTAAACCATCCAGTGCTGTCATCAGTAACACACCAGCAGAGTCAGTACTTTGATGGTGATGATTTTCCTTTGACCATTTTGCTAAAGTTGTATCCAGTTCGTATAGAGCGTAGAATGAGACTGCCAGAAGGAACTATGCTAGTCTCACCACCACAGAAACTCTTCTTCAGAACAAACTGATCTTCTGCGGTAATAAATTCTTGGCAGTCAATGAGAGTGCTGTATGCGTTTCCAGAAAAGAAAACAGAGCAATGTTCTATCTCACACTGACAAAACGTCAACCTCCTCGTCAGTGCATAAGGTAAGTTTCCCTTACTTTTAGTAAATAAGAGATGCGCCGAGAGTCTTGTCGTAATTTTCATATCGCTTCCAGATGAGTCTACGATCGAGAAACAACGTGGCAGATATGAATTATCAGCATACGTAACTGTTGCTGCACCCTCACCCCTCCCCTTGAGTGGATTCTGCGAATGCCGAGAAAGCATTACAGTGGTATTATACGGAAGTACTAAGGAATGACGAGATACGTTTGAAGTTCTCTAACGCTATAGATACAGCAATAAGGAAAAGCGCAGTAGGCAGTACAGTTGAAGAGGAATGGACATCTCTAAAAAGGGCCATCACAGAAGTTGGGAAGGAAAACATAGGTACAAAGAAGGTAGCTGCGAAGAAACCATGGGTAACAGAAGAAATACTTCAGTTGATTGATGAAAGCAGGAAGTACAAACATGTTCCGGGAAAATCAGAAATACAGAAATACAAGTCGCTGAGGAATGAAATAAATAGGAAGTGCAGGGAAGCTAAGACGAAATGGCTGCAGGAAAAATGTGAAGACATCGAAAAAGATATGATTGTCGGAAGGACAGACTCAGCATACAGGAAAGTCAAAACAACCTTTGGTGACATTAAAAGCAACGGTGGTAACATTAAGATTGCAACGGGAATTCCACTGTTAAATGTAGAGGAGAGAGCGGATAGGTGGAAAGAATACATTGAAAGCCTCTATGAGGGTGAAGATTTGTCTGATGTGATAGAAGAAGAAACAGGAGTCGATTTAGAAGAGATAGGGGATCCAGTATTAGAATCGGAATTTAAAAGAGCTTTGGAGGACTTACGGTCAAATAAGGCGGAAGGGATAGATAACATTCTATCAGAATTTCTAAAATCATTGGGGGAAGTGGCAACAAAACGACTATTCACGTTGGTGTGTAGAATATATGAGTCTTGCGACATACCATCTGACTTTCGGAAAAGCATCATCCACACAATTCCGAAGACGGTAAGAGCTGACAAGTGCGAGAATTATCGCGGAATCAGCTTAACAGTTCATGCATCGAAGCTGCTTACAAGAATAATATACAGAAGAATGGAAAAGAAAATTGAGAATGCGCTGAGTGACGATCAGTTTGGCTTTAGGAAAAGTAAAGGGACGAGAGAGGCAATTCTGACGTTACGGCTAATAATGGAAGCAAGACTAAAGAAAAATCAAGACACGTTCATAGGATTTGTCAACCTGGAAAAAGCGTTCGACAATATAAAATGGTGCAAGCTGTTCGAGATTCTGAAAAAAGTAGGGGTAAGCTATAGGGAGAGACGGGTCATATACAATATGTACAACAACCAAGAGGGAATAATAAGAGTGGACGATCAAGAACGAAGTGCTCGTATTAAGAAGGGTGTAAGACAAGGCTGTAGCCTTTCGCCCCTACTCTTCAATCTGTACACCGCGGAAGCAATGATGGAAATAAAAGAAAGGTTCAGGAGTGGAATTAAAATACAAGGTGAAAGGATATCAGTGATACGATTCGCTGATGACATTGCTATCCTGAGTGAACGTGAAGAAAAATTAAATGATCTGCTGAACGGAATGAACAGTCTAATGAGTACACAGTATGGTTTGAGAGTAAATCGGAGAAAGACGAAGGTAATGAGAAGTAGGAGAAATGAGAACAGCGAGAAACTTAACATCAGGATTGATGGTCACGAAGTCAATGAAGTTTGAAAGGTGGCTACACTGAGCCACAGCGCCAGAGATTGCGCCAAAGAGTTTTATTTAGCCGCCTCCACTGGCAGTGCTTGCTGAGAAGTCGTGGTGGAGAGTGCTTGTTGAGATGTAGCAGTGGTGAGTCGTTGTTGAGAGGTTCCCATGGAGAGTGCTTGTTCAGATGTTGTCATATTGTTTTGATGGGCTAGACACCAGATGTTGTTGGATTAGGGATGCTGTAATGTGCTTTTCGTCAATATATATGAAGGCAAAAAAAATTCCTTGTTTTTGGTATTATTTCAATGTCTGGAACAATAATGCCTATTGGTTACAGGTTCAGTCAACAAAGCATCTGGCTCGTGTTCTTGTATTAGACTGTATTTCTGGTTTCTATGTGCAATTATAGTATTTCTGGTTTTTTTATTACTTCAGTATAAATGATGTTTAAAATATCTGGTCTTATTGAGGAAGAACCGTGCCAGATGTGTACGTTGAATCACACTTCCACACACAGAACAGCTACACTTGTGTTTTGTTGTTTCGTAGGTTTTATAGTTGCTGGGGACTTAATTAATTAATTGTGTTAACGGAAGTTTTCTCTCATTCTTTGTTGTTATTCTATGTAGTCAGATTGCGTACTAATACTAATCAGGGGCAACCGTTTACAAGACTTCGTAGCCGGACAGTCAGCTACTAAAAAATTAAAATTATTTGCATATAATATAATTAAGCCCCTATGCAAGTTAAGGAATTCTGCTACCTAGGCAGTAAAATAACCAATGACGGTCGGAGCAAGGAGGACATCAAAAGCAGACTCGCTATGGCAAAAAAGGCATTTCTGGCCAAGAGAAGTCTACTAATATCAAATACCGGCCTTAATTTGAGGAAGATATTTCTGAGGATTTACGTCTGGAGTACAGCATTGTATGGTAGTGAAACATGGACTGTGGGAAAACCGGAACAGAAGAGAATCGAAGCGTTTGAGATGTGGTGCTATAGACGAATGTTGAAAATTAGGTGGACTGATAAGGTAAGGAATGAGGAGGTTCTACGCAGAATCGGAGAGGAAAGGAATATGTGGAAAACACTGATACGGAGAAGGGACAGGATGATAGGACATCTGCTAAGACATGAGGGAATTACTTCCATGTTACTAGAGGGAGCTGTAGAGGGCAAAAACTATAGAGGAAGACAGAGATTGGAATACGTGAAGCAAATAATTGAGGACGTAGGTCGCAAGTGCTACTCTGACATGAAGAGGTTAGCACAGGAAAGGAATTCGTGGCGGGCCGCATCAAATCAGTCAGTAGACTGATGACCAAAAAAAAAAGAAAACCTGACTATTGATTCCTCCTTCTTCAGCAAATGTGTGTGATGACAAAGGTTTGTGGCAAAGTATTACAGCTGTGTTACAAAAGAATTCAGCGAAAAGTTTGAAGGTTTGAAGGAAGATTGCATCTTGGACGCTTACTGCACTGTCTCTACTTCCATAAAATGCAAGTTTTTTTTACTTCTGGTACTAATTTTGTTTTAAATTTGCTATCGAATTATATATGACTTTAGGAGAATGGGGAGTGGGTTTTCCAGAAAATGAAACAAATGAGTGTGCAGAAAGCGAAATGCTTCCAGAAGCTGAGCGGTTCACAATTAGGAAAGCACTACCAATCGATAAAGTGTTTCAACCAACAACGAGGTTGGGCTCAGTACTGAGCGCTGATTTGAAAACTTGTGTCTCCGTTTTCTTACTATCGTGTTTTGCATCCGTCAAAGTGGATGAACTGAAGTATCTGTACAGTGGAGAACTTACTACGGCATACTGCAGGTGCATCAGTCGCATGGACGTCGTCAGTTGTGAGTGAAAGTACTTAAAGATGTACAACAAAGGTAAACAATGTGTTTTCCATTTATTTCACCATCTTGCCAGTGTACACTGTTATTTTTTAACATATGCGTTCACAAAATTAAATCTCTTATATATATGGATATGCATTGTTATCCAATTGACTGAATGCCTCGCTCATGTCAGAGAATCAAGAATATCCAGACACCATGACATCGTGACGCTTCCTGCCAGATTTAAACTATGTGCGCGACGGAAATTTGATCTCCTGACCTTTGCTTTTCAGCAGACCGTGGGTCGTGCGTGGGTAACTCGATCGATAGAATACTTGCACACAAAAGGCAAAGGTCTCGAGTTTGAGTCTCGGCCCGACACACACTTCTAATTTGCCAGGAAGTTCCGTATCAGCTCACACTCCGCAACAGACCGAAAATTTCGTTCCAGTATAATATATCTCGTCGGAACAGTGTTCTCATTTGCAGTTTTAACTATCATATCAATGACAGTCGATTTCCGTGTTTGTTAATCTTGACGCCACATAAATTAAAACGAAAAGTTCTTGACGAGAACAACCGGCAAAGTGTATGAGATCCTTCTGAAACGAGTTTCTTCTTATTCCACCACTTAATTTTTTCTCTTCATAATACATTAACTGAAAATTGCAGTAAATTTCATATTTTTCTCCAGTATTTTTCGTGCTCAAATAGATTATACAGTTCTCTTCAAAACATTTAGATGAGTGCAAACATACCTTCATCTGTTATGTTTACGCAGACAGTACGCTAAAATAATTGTAAATAGAGTCAGTGTTCGTTTAAATACTAAAATTAACCACTTCGCTGTTTCGATACTGAATTTAATTTGCCAGATTCATCCACTAATCTATGGCGTAATATTTTAAACTAAATCCAAATGATGGCATTTCACACCCAGGCTGAGAACATTTTTTAACATTTGCAGTAATAATTTGTGCTATTTCTGGCTTTTACCAGTTCTTTTTTAGCAAATTTTTCGACTTGGTATTTGCTTTATTTGAGATAGCACAATTAGTGTCTAGCCCGCTTCAAATCACTGTATGTTAAGGAAGAGCATCTAAAATAATATTTCTGCAATCTTCTGCAAACTAAGTATTACACCACACAGGACGCAGGAGTGAACCGTTCATAATTATCAAATAATTCTTTTAGGTCATCTCTCGTTCCCCGATCAACACTCTGCAATGTGATTGTGTCACTTTACGTACAAGATGCATATGCTTTCGTTACCGTTGCACTACGTAGATTCGTCATTCAATCGAAACTTAGCTTCTGAAAACAAAATGGAGTTTTAAATTTTTATTTAAGACAATATTAGCAGCTTGCAGCATCCCTGTTTCCTCAGGAAGTATTCCTTTAGTATACAGACAACTCGCACAAGACAATAGGCAAGTGTTCCAAATTTTTCACAATCGATATGCAGTTGTTGTGAGCGAAATCTGGTTGACCGCATTGTTAGTGCTTTTGATATTCGAAGCGAGTAGTTCAGTAATAATTCAGTAAGTAACTCATCTTCATCTTTCTCTTCTTTACTCGCCACAGTGTCGAATGAGAGCTTACGGAAAACGTCAGCAGTTAAGGTATTTTTCATATATTTCTTCCTCTGTATCTTGTTTTTCTTTTCAGACATAACATATTGGCCGTATACAATACCTATTCCTTACCCTTAAGCGTAATCTGGCACTTACTGCTCCACCTTCGAATACCACAGGATTATTGTCATTGTGTTCAACGACATCCATTGTGAAACTGTGAGTATATGATAAAAACTTGCAAATTTAGAAACTTTAAATAAATGTGGCTATACCTCTTACTTGATTACTGAAACACACTGTAGTTATACTTTATCCTATAGCTTTTGGAAGACATCATCATTTTTGGAGGAGATGGTTAACTACCAAAGTTACGAAAGTAATATACAAAGTTACCCTTCTTCTTGTAAGATACCCAATGTGAAACATGTTCACTCTCTGTCTGGCAGTTGACAATCGACTTCCTACATGGTCTTAAATACAGGGCTTTTCCTTCATGAAGTGATATCTCTTTCTTTGTATCATTATGTCTTTGCGTCAGAGCTAGCTGTTCGTGAGCAGTCTCTGCATCATCTACATTTTTAGTAATCCTTGCTACACCTGCAGTTAGTCTTCCAAGTACTGATAAAGTAGTAAGTATGGGAATGAGAGTCATTCTTCCACCTCATTTGGAGATTAGTGTTATTCGCTCTCCTTTGAATGAGTTTGCTTTTCGAAAAAAATGTGAAACAATTTTAGAGATAATTTTACAGCAGCTGTGAGATTATTGCCTTGCTTCATATGCTTAATACTGTTTTGGAATATTTTTAATTAATTTGTCCTCTACATTCTCTGTCATTTTCTTCTTCTATTCTCATACCAATCCCCATTTTAACTTTAGCTTTCACTGCATCTGTCACTGCTAAAGCATCTAATTTTTCTTCTGCTTTCACTCTTTACCACATCTTTTTAGGCAGATTCAGTCTATTCAATATGTGTCTGTCTGGGTGCGACAGATAAGCAATTTCATGTTCATTGCACACTTCATCTACTGGTTTGACTCCAACATCACCTTTTTTAATATTCACACACTATGTTCCTGGAGTGCAGTATAGGTAGCTAAACAATGACGTTTTATATCTGCTGAAAAGGATTCCCCTACACTTATTCCTAATCACCTCCTTCCATTTCTCATGTAGGAGGGTAAGGACACAGTCCACAGCTGTATACATATAGGTAATACTCTTTTTAAACTCCTTTCTACCTAACATCAGCATCTCAAAGACTCAACACATTTCCCTTCAAAAAAAAAGAAAGTACCTTCCACTCCCACATTTTTTCTCACTAATTCACAAGTGGGGGGAGGGCCTCAGGATGCCTGGAGTTTATAATATACCCTGAGAGTGTGGAAGCAATTCTATAGGTCAGACGATTCGTACCGTTTCCGACCGCTGTGCAGAGCACCAGCAACATATTAAAAATAGAGAACTGGATAAATCAGCAATTGCGGAGCACAGCCTCGCGAACAAACATAAAATATTGTTCGATTAAACTAAAATTCTGTGCCATGCCTCCACGTACTGGGATTCTGTTATTAAGGAGGCTGTTGAAATAAGAATGAGCCAAAAGAACTTTAACCGCGATAGCGGATACCATCTGAGTTGTGCATGGAAACGAGAACTTGATGCAGAGAAGCAGCAGAGACGTTCCTTCCAAGGTTTACATTCAAACGGAAGCGGTGGCGCCACCGGCGCACACAGTGACACCGTCTGCGACAGCAGTACGTCGTCGCCGACCAATCATAAGCCGACCAATCACAAGCCGTCTTCGGGCTATATAGAGGCTACCACAGAAGCAGTGAAGACAGTCAGGTCCTGACGATGACGATGGAGGTAATCGTCGAAAGCTCGAGATTTTATCCAGAACTGACGAGGCAAGAATAACGACAATCTTTTATAAATAAAGACACTACCTTACAACCTTCCTCTCCAGAAGCTCGGCACAGATTGGGTCTATTTCAAATCAAATTTCAAGTGTGGGTTGGGGAGTTGGGGGGGGGGGGAGATGAGAATAGTGGCTAAGGGAGGGAGACGTGGGGGTCGTGACATCATGCAATATTGCCACATTTACCCTCCAGGGAGAGCCGCCATGTGGAATAAATTTTGACAACAATGCAGACTGCACTGAAGCGAACTTTGCCCCAATACTGCTGCTGGAGTCAGAAATGAGCGATGGCAGACGGCAAAAGACATTGGACTCGTTTTTGGCACCAGTCACTCTACTGCTCAACTCATCATAACCGAGCATTTGAAGTTCCAGAAAATGTGTGTGCAGTGAATTATCAAGAGACTGATAGAGAAGTAGATGTTGGGCTGAATGTAGACACTATTGCGGCGCCTGGAACGGTATCACAATGAAGAATATCAATTATTGTCCCTCGTTGTCGTGGGAGATGAAACATGGAGTCATCAGTTTGAGCCAGACAGCAAAGCATCAGTGGGAACAGTGGAAGCAGATGGGTTCATCCCCACCGGATAAATTCGAAGGCATGCACGCTTGCTCTGGGAAAGTCATGTCGACGATTTTCTTTATCAGAGAGGGCTCATTGCCATTTTGAGCCACGACGCCGCAATTAACGCGCAGCGGTACGTGGACACCGCAGAAACAAAAGCCCGTCATTTTACAAAGTTTTAGTCTTCACTTACTTATTTGCAAGTTTATTTGTGTTAATAGCTGCTGTAAAAGTAACTTATTAAGGGATTTTCATTAATCTCAGCATTTCTTCCTGTGTTATTGACTCGAGTGGTCTTTTATTCGTGAGTGTGCTTACGTTGTACGTCCAAGCCTCACGACTCAGTAGTGTGTTTACATTTTTCGGCGTGTTTTTGCAGCTGTAGCAGTTATAAAGCTAAGTACTGACAAAGTGATTTGTGCACTGCTAGATAGTTATTAAATTTAATAGTTTTCAGTGGTGTTTCGTGCTGTTTATAGAGAAAGGACGATTTAATAAATTTTTGGAAACGTTCGCTCGCTGTGTTTCTTAGAGTTTTCTGTGCGTTGAAGTTGTTTAATAAATTCCGTGCTTTAGTTTTCAGCTTACGTTTCTTATTGTTTCTAGTGAAATCTTGCAGTAAAATTTTCATTCAGTGTTTTGACTTCGTTGAGTGTTCCATTGGGCGCTTGAATTTTTGGTTTTAGCTAATAATTTTGTGAAGTTTTGTTGGTATTGGTATTAGCTGTGGTGTAGTAGTATTAATACAAATAGTTGCTTTCTTAGTTCACAGAAAATTTCGACACCGCTATTGTTAGTACTATAAATAGTTCTACTGGTGTAAGTGAACTTAGGTAAAGTAGACGTTATAGTTTTTTCAGTAACTGTAAAATTTTACCATGAGTGAGAAGTGTGCGCCCTGTCGTAGGTTTGTTAGTTGTGGGTTACGGTGTGGGATTTACTCAAAGTATTTTAATTGGGGGGGAATGCAGTGGTGAAGCCAGTGGGCATTCTAGCGAGATCCTCTCCTGGGATGCAGAATCTGTGGTAGAAATGAGTTGATAGTGGAGCAGGAGCGTAAAAAAAAAATGGTTCAAATGGCTCTGAGCACTATGGGACTCAACTGCTGAGGTCATTAGTCCCCTAGAACTTAGGACTAGTTAAACCTAACTAACCTAAAGACATCACAAACATCCATGCCCGAGGCAGGATTCGAACCTGCGACCGTAGCGGTCTTGCGGTTCCAGACTGCAGCGCCTTTAACCGCACGGCCACTTCGGCCGGCTCAGGAGCGTAAGATCTGTGCCCTTCAGGTGCAGTTACAACGCTCAAAGGAGGAACAAGGTAGGCTGAGGAGGGTGAAGGGCGGTGAGGAATGGGAACTGGTAGTTGGCAAGAAGGCAGCTAGGAAGAGGAGGCATTCAGACAATTAAAATTGGCGTATATGCAATAGATATGACCAACTATCAGAGTTGAGTGGAAAGGAGCCTCTCGTAGCTGTAGATATAGGGAATATGCAGCAGTCCTCAGCAGATAGGAGGCCTTGGTCAGTTGCAAAGTCTAGGTTCTGCTGCTAGGTAGTTCGCACAGTGGAGGTGTGGGCCAGCAGTTGCAGGAAGTGTTGGGGAGTGAGTACCAAGTCACCAACATTGTGAAGCCTAGTGCAGGGTTGGCTCAGGTGACTGACAGCATAGGGGAATTATGTAGGAATTTTACGAAGGAGGCTCAGGTAGTGATAGTGGGTGGAGCAGGGAACAGCCTTGATAGGGACGGGGGATATGATGTAGGTGATGACCTGGTAAAGATAGCTACTCAAACTGGTGGCACTAATGTGCTTTTCAAGTGCAACTGTTTCAGAAACATGATCGGCCTAATCTTAATGCGGCTGTTAGGCGCATTAACATGGGCTGGAGAGGGCACTGATGGCATGGGGCATGGGTCACATTTCAGTGCTGCCAGTTGGGTCTATCAATAGATCAGGTTTCACTATTCATGGCCTGTACCTCAATATGTGTGGGAAGGGGAGGCTGGCAGAGCTTACAGGTGACAGTGTAATGGGTGTGGTGGGATCACTCATCGAAAACTTCCTGTAGTAGTTGGTGTTAGAGCTGCATCTTTTTTAGATTGAAGTCAGCTGATAGGTATACCTGCTTAAAGGAAGTCGCTCTAACTAAGGGCTCACCTTCAGAAGACTTAATGTTTCTAAGTAGAGAAGTAATTAGCATATTTCATCAAAATATAAGAGGTATTAAAGATAAAGTTAGTGAACTGCTAGTAGATGTTGACTCTGAAATTATTGGTGTATCAGAGCACTACTTAAATAACTTGAAAATTCAGAGGCTTCCTTTATCAGGATACAGATTAGCTGGCTGTTTTTCAAGGAGTTACTAGCGTGGTGGGGGAGTGGCTATGTAAGTAAAAAACAGTATTCCATTTGAGTCCATAGATGTTTCACGGCACTGCACTGAAGAGACATTTGAATGATGTTCAAGGTCAGTTGAATTAAGTGACACTAACCCCCCCCCCCCCCAATTGTTGTTGTATGTAGGTCCCCTAACTCTGACTACAGAGGATTTCTGCGCAAGCTGGAGAGGGTTCTTGATTCTCTTTGTAGGAAGTACCAGATATTAGATGTATGTGGTGATTTCAATATAATTTTTTTGTATGATGGCGCAAGAAAACCGATGTTGGTAGATTTCCTAAATTCATATGATCACATGCAGACGGTGTCTATTCCCACAAGGGTGCAGGGGAACATTAACACAGCCACAGACAATATTTTACAAAATGTGCCAGGAAGTTTCAGTATCTTTATTCATTGTTCATTACCAGATGGGCATTCTGTTGTAAGTGGCGTAGGTAATGGGTCGCTATGTGTAAGTGACGTCCACGTAGTGGTGTTTATGAAAATAGTGGAGCCCTTAGCTATATCCAGATGGCTAAGAGAGCCCCACGCCAATTGAATTGCTATTTGCCATTACAATCAAAGTAAAAGATTTATGTCGCCAGTAACTCCAGCCACAGACAAACAAGAGGTTCGACTGAGTTGGAAAATTAATTAATTTAGTTATAAGAAAAAACTAATACAAGAACATTCAATGTACTGTAACTCATAAAAAATGGGATGTCATTATTAATATGTTCCAGCGGTTGTTCACATGAATCAAATATTAAAATAAAGTAAAAGATGTGTGAACACTGTGAATAACAGCAGCTTGCAGCAACATTCCTGAAAACAAGATTTATCCTAAAGAATTTATTTTAAATAAAAAGGGAACACTAATTACTGGACCTGTGCGCATGGAAACGCTATGGATGGCCTAACAAGGTGACTACAATGTAAATGGAACAGGTGAAGGAGACGTATCACTGGTGCATTGGATAAGACTTGAAACAAAATTATTTATTCCTTAAGACATTGATATAAGACATCTATATAACTGCTGTTGCCTGGTAACAATGTACTATTGTTTGTGGAACGCTATATGATTCACAACAGATTCTCTTAATTTAGAATCACGGTGGTAATTAAAAGGGGACAGGAAAGGTTTCATACTCGTATTCAGACCTACATTCACTCAAAGAACAGGAAGGACGGCCGCAACACCAACATGCAACGAAGCTAGGAGGTTTGTTCCGCTGTGTTGAGAAATGATTAAATAAAAGAGTAAATCTTAATATCACAGTTGTATTTAAATTGAACCTCGGTCCGGAGAAACCACTTCCATGAGGGCCACACAGACACGCATACGCGCTTAACATGAAATCAGAAACCACGAATACAACTGAATAATTTGGACAGGATATATGTAATATACCAAAATCAGAGCAATAAGTAAACTCGAGTACAGAGGCAGGGGACCACAGGAAAGTTAGGCTCACAGTTAAGTCGTGTGCCCACGTGGTTCGCACGGACACAATTTCTACGTACCGTGGTCAAATTTTAACAACATTGAACAACGCATCCGTGAACAACTAACATTTTACAGAGGACATATTTGAATAGACAAAGGGTATGGCAGATGGCCAACAAACTCTGATATTAACCCACGCGGATGGTTTCCAACGGCCATATTGTAATGAAACAAAGAAAATTCACAAAGAGGCAAAAATTATCAAGATTCGGAAAAGATTAGAATCCATCCACCCGCAGTCGGAAGCACACAAACATTCACACTGAAATGAGGGAGCACTTTCTACGTGAGATCGCTTCAACATATGCAACACCTTTGTGCTACCTTCTTCTTACGGCCCAAAGTCTGCATTAGGGATCAAACTGGAAGTCTGCAAAAGCCTTGCATTCCTTGCTGCGACCCAGCAAATCAATCTCTTTAAGACAAATGCGAGGTCAAAAGCTAAAAGCTCCCCTCTCGCTATGAGACAACGAGCCACGCGATTAAATCAACTCACCTTTCTTCGAAGAGACCTCGGCTGCAGACCCTCGGAACTGGAAGCAGACTGACCATCTCACACTAAATCTTCTCCCACACGGTCCCGTGGCCAGGAAAATCCAGAGACGAGGCTTCCGCCACCAATGTAACACCGGTAACTTTTACACAAGGGGATCAAACCTCTCAACCTACCTGAAAACTACAAGGATTGGCCATTCTATAAGAATCCCGCTGATTCTCTGCAGCGGACTAAATCACTGTACAGAAAAATGAAACACACCCACATTCATTCACTCAAGCATGCCAGAGAGTTTTGGAATAGGAGATCAGGGGATAAACATTTTATGGAATCATAGTCGGGAGTTGGGTTACATATAAAAACATGGGAGACTTATAATGGCGTTATAGAGGCATTTGCAGGTCTGAAAAGAACCAACATGACAACCATATTATGGCTACAAATCGTAGAAAGAAATACGCTATAGCTAGATTTAACCATACCTCAGTCTTCATTGGTACCAGTTTTAGTTACGGAAACGCCCAAATTATTCTGTAGGGTGCAAAGTGCACTGGAACGCAAATAAAACGATAATGAAAGGGGACTATAGGACCCTTTCACTGTTAGTAAAAGGGTGAGTGGCCTTTCAGACCATGATGCACAAATTTTAACACTAAAAGGCTTTTGTACTCTTAACGAACGTAACATATAACTACAAACTATGTAGGAAAGTTAATCCAACAGCAATAGAGAGATCTTTAAACCTTGTCAAGGAACAAGAGTGGCAGGATATTTATAGTGCCGATAACATAAATGATAAATACAATGCTTTCCTTCACTCATTTCTCATACTCTTTCAGAGTTGCTTTCCATTATCAGGTTGTAAACCGGGTACTAGCAGTAATAGGTAGTTCGGTTGGCTGACTAGTGGGATAAGGATGTCATATAGAACAAAGCGGGAGTTTTATCAAAATGTTAGGTCACAATCAAGTTACAGTAGCCCATTACAAACAGTATTGTAAGGTGTTTAAAAATGTTTTTAGGGGGGCAAAGAGTATGTGGTATGCAAATAGAATAGCTAATTCACAGAATAAAATTAAAACCATATGGTCACTTGTGAATGAAGTTACGTCGAGGTCGACGACAGAAAGTCTGTTCGTAGTAAAAAATATTTATGTTACTGATAAATCAAATATATGTACAGTGTTTAACAATCATTTTCCGGCCATTGCTGGTGAATTAAATAAAAATTGTTTCTACAGGGAATCATATAACTTCCTTGGCAAATACCTGTCTTGAAACAGACAGCAAGCAGCACATCATGGTTCACTTACAGAGTTAATCTGTAACTAGCAAGACTGTCATTCCACTGGCATGTCTGAAATACTCCTCTATGATACAGACAAAGGGGAGATTGTTTCAATAATTAAATCACTGAAGACTAAGGACTCTCATGGATATGATGGAGTGCCTATCAGAATATTAAAGTACGCTGCTGCCTATCTTAGCCCTGTATCTAGCCATATTTGTAATTTTTCCTTTAGGAGTGGTCAGTTTAATGAACGATTAAAGTACTCACTAGTAAAGCCGCTTTATAAAAAGGGAGAAAGAGATAATGTAGACAATTTTAGACCTATTTCTATGCCATCAGTGTTTCCTAAAGTTATTGAAACGGCTGTTTACGTAAGGATAATTGACAATTTTATGTCGCACGATTTGCTATCAAACGTGCAGTTCGTCCATAGAAGTCGTTTAACAACTGAAAATTCTGTATTCTCTTTTCTCTGTGAGATCCTGGATGGGTTAAACAAAATGTTTCGAACGCTAGGCATATTTTTTGTTTTGACTAAGTCACTTGATTGTGTTGATCACAAAATAATAAACAGTTTACATATTTTTAAATGCCTCGTTTTCATTTGACTGGCCTCATGTGCTGACAAACGTGAGAGTGATACTGTACGCTTAGTACAGGAATTCCTAATTGCATTGATATAGAGGGTGTCCATAAATTTTTATCCTTATAAGAAAACAACGAAAGTCTATTGGATACAGTAAATGAAACATGCATTATACGACAAACGCCTCTACTCATCAAGTTAAACATTTAATACACGTAACACACTTCAGTATTTAAATTACTTCAACATGTACATCCCTGGTAACATGAAAATATCGGTCCAGTATTCAATCTCTTGCCACACATTGTGCAACATATCTGGTGTTATCGTGCCAATGGCGTCTCTGATGCGTTGTTGCAATGTCACAGTATCGGGAACTGCTGTTTTGTTCGCAATATATTTCACTTATCCCAAAGAATGAAATCTAATGGTGTAATGTCAGGTGACCTTGTAGCTGGGCCGTTTCTGCCAACCCATGTGTTGGGAAAAGTTTCATTAAGAAAATCACTGACTGCTAGAGCGCAATGAGGGAAGAGTCATCTTGCTAAATGGCGATAATATCTCGCATATCCCATGGCTGTGGGGCTGCATAATTCACCATCATACCTACGTAAACATACCCACTTATATTGCTTTAAAGGAAGGGGAATGCGTCGTCACTCGAACACAGATTAACCCACACCACACATTAACCTGCGACACAAGGATTTTCCGATTCCAAGATCCGGACGCAACGGCAGTTAACTAAGCCGCAAACTTAAAATGAAGGTACATCGGAGAAACACCACTCGCTTCAAGAAATCGTTGTCCTCTTTCCAGTGGTTCGGGATGTCCTTTGCAAATTGTTCACGTTTTGGGCTACGGCTGAACAATTTGTGCCTTGTATGCATAAAACTCAAGGTGTTTACGTACCTCTTTATGTACTGTACTCTTTGGCACTTAAGCTCTCGCGAAGCTTGTCTAATCGATTTCTGTGGCGAACTCGTGGATATGGTTGAACTACCTGCACAGTATTCTCCGAAACAGATGGTCTGCCGCTTGTTGTCCGAATCGAAAGCGGCCCTATTACTAAAAAAGTTTCCATCCATGTTCTGATAAACTTGAAATCAGGTCCCTTCTTTCCATAATGGGACACAGGACGCTAACTTTCGCTGCACAGGAATCGGTGAATTTGTTTCTGCCAGCCATACAACCCAACGAGCTTTTTACCGGGGTGAGGGGGGAGGGGGGAAGATATTTTTTGTTTATAGCTCACACAGCACAGCTTATGGCGAAATTTTTGAATCAGACACAGATGTACAGTAGCTTCATGGGATCCCTAGTAATCTTGTAAGAAAAAGCAAGCGTTACGATCATGAATATAACTAATACATTACTGGCCATTAAAATTGCTTCACCAAGAAGAAATGCAGATGATAAACGGGTATTCATTGAACAAATATATTATACTAGAACTAACATGTGATTACAGCTTCACGCAATTGGGGTGCACATATCCTGAGAAATAAGTACCCAGAACAACCACCTCTGGCCGTGATAACGGCCTTGATACGCCTGGGTTTTGAGTCAAACAGATGACTGCTGGCCATGCAGCTTCAACACGATACCACAGTTCATCAAGAGTAGTGACTGGCGTATTGTGACGACCCAGTTGCTCGGCCACCATTGACCAGTCCTTTTGAATTGGTGAGACATCTAGAGAATAAGCTGGCCAGGGCAGCAGTCGAACATTTTCTGTATCCAGAAAGGCCCGTACAGGACCTGCAACATGCGGTCGTGCATTATCCTGCCGAAATGTAGGGTTTCGCAGGGATCGAATGAAGGGTAGAGCCACGGGTCGTAACACATCTGAAATGTAACGTCCAGTGTCCAAATTGCCGTCAATGCGAACAAGAGATGACCGAGACGTGTAACCAATGGCACCCCATACCATCACGCCGGGTGAAACGCCACTATGGCGATGACGAATACACGCTTCTAATGTTCTTTCACCGCGATGTCGCCAAACACGGATAAGACCATCATGATGCTGTAAACAGAACCTGGATTCATCCGAAAAGAAGACTTTTGCCATTCGTGTACCCAGGTTCATCGTTGAGTACACCATCGCAGGCGCTCCTGCTTGTGATGCAGCGTCAAGGGTAACCGCAGCCACGGCCTGCGAGCTGATAGTCCGTGCTGCTGCAAACGTCGTCGAACTGTTCGTGCAGATGGTTGTTGTCTTGCAAACGTCCCCGTCTGTTGACTCAGGGATCGAGACGTGGCTGCATGATCCGTTACAGCAATGCGGATAAGATGCCTGTCATCTCGACTGCTAGTGATACGAGGCCGTTGGGATCCAGCACGGCGTTCCGTATTATGCTCCTGAACCCACCGATTCCATATTCTGCTAACAGTCATTGGATCTCGACCAACGCGAGCAGCAGTGTCACGATACGATAAACCGCAATGGGGATAGGCTACAATCCGACCTTTACCAAACTCGGATACGTGATTGTACGCGTTTCTCCTCCTTACACCAGGCATCACAACAACGTTTCACCGGGCAATGCCGGTCAACTGAAGTTTGTGTATGAGAAATCGGTTGGAAACTTTCCTCATCTCAGCACGTTGTAGGTGTCGCCACCGGCGCCATCCTTGTGTGAATGCTCTGAAAAGCTAGTCATTTCCGTATCACAGCCCCTTCTTCCTGTCGGTTAAATTTCGCGTCTGTAGCACGTCATCTTCGTGGTGTAGCAATTTTAATGGTCAGTAGTGTATTTAATCTTGCAATCAGGATAAACACTTATACATATTCGGTGTATCCTCGCAGAACCGCGGGCATTGCGCAGTGACCATGCCACCATACTTGAGTGCTTGTGTACCAGCACGTTCCAGGAGATGGGGAAGACGGATGACCGCAGTGAACACTGCGTGTCTGGCTGCGGCGGACGCTGGCGTCGGTTGGTCGGTGAGGACGGGCCGCCCGGCCTGGTGACACTCTAATGGCAGAGCGGGCAAGTGCGGCGACAGCTTTACGGTGCGACGGACGGGCCCGGCGACGGCCTTATGGTGCCAGGGACGCGCGGAGCGGGCCAGGCACGCGAGGCCACGGCGCGTGGGCGCGCCCCGCCCTGCCCCGTCTGCTGCCGGCTTCCGCCAGCCGGCCGGCCGCTCCGCCGGCCGATGACGGCCAATTAACGCCCACGCCGCCGCCACAGGTGCTCCGCCCACGCCGCTTTCACGTTACGCTCTGCCCAGGGAGCTAAATATGTTCTGCCCGCCGCCAGTATTAGTGAGTGTTGTGTCTGGGAGCCTGCATAATCGGTTCGCCAGTCAATAATCAAACAACTCGTATTAATGAGTTTTATTACAATAAGAAAACTGTGATACTTAACTTTGGCAATTACAAAAAAATGGTTCAAATGGATGCGACCGTAGCGGTCACGCGGTTCCTGACTGTAGCGCCTAGAACCGCTCGGCCACTTCGGCCGGCTGGCAGTTACACAGGCACGTCACAAGCAAAGGGCGACATACGAAGTAATCAGTCTTTGCTCATTTCTTACTGACAAAAGTCTGTCCTGAACTGCTATTGAAGTGGATAAACTCGAAGCTGGTATTCAAGTGGCTAATTTTGAAACTGCTGTTGAAGTGTCTAATCTTGATGCTGCTATTGAAGTGCCTAATGTTGACGCTGCTTTCCACATCGGCTGTCACCAGCAGAGTGCGGCGCTTTTCCACTATTCACATAGGGGCCGCTGCTGTCGCGCTGTCGTCCTGGAAGGGAGATCGGTCAGCGTGCGATTGGCTGACTTCTTCCCACAGCCTTCTCTTCCCTGTCATTCCCGACTGGCGTGCCGGGCCGCGCGGGATTAGCCGAGCGGTCTATGGGCGCTGTAGACATGGACTGTGCGGCTGGTCCCGGGGGAGGTTCGAGTCCTCCCTCGGGCATGGGTCTGTGTGATTGTCCTTAGGATAATTTAGGCTAAGTAGTGTGTAAGCTTAGGGACCGATGACCTTAGCAGTTAAGTCCCATAAGATTTCACACGCATTTGAACTTTTTTTTGGGGTGCTGGCGCTGATTTAACACCGTAACAGTAAGTACAAACTACCCGGTGTCAGTTCCATGGTTTACCAAATTATTTTATTCTGTTTTCGGTTTCGTTATTAGCAGAATGAGATTTTCCCTCTGCAGCGGAGAGAAGCTCTCCTGCGAACCTGTCTGGAAGGTAGGAGACGAGGTACTGGCAGAAGTTAAGCTATAAGGACTGGACCTCAGTCGTGCTCGAGTAGCTCAAATGGTAGAGCACTTGCCCGCGAAAGGCAAAAGTCGCGAGTTCTAGACTCGGTCCGGCACACAGTTTTAATCTGCCAGGAATTTCCATTTCAGCGCACACTTCGCTGCAGAGTGAAAAATCTCATTCTGGAAACATCAAATTCAAATGGCTCTGAGCACTATGGGACTTAACTTCTGAGGTGTTCAGTCCCCTAGAACTTAGAACTTGCAAAACTTGCACTCCTGAAAGAAAGGATGTTACGGAGACATGGCTTAGCCATAGTTCACCTGTTCCACTCGCTAACAGAGCGACGGATTGCACTCGCAAACAGAGCGTGTAAAATACGACCGTCTAAACGCCCCAGTACGTGTCCTAGTTTCTCTTACCTTATCTTCACTGCCCTAACGTGAAATGTACGATGGCGGCAGCAGAATCGTTCTGCAGTCACCTTCAAATCCTGGTCCTCTACATTTTCTCAATAGTGTTTCCCGAAAAGAATGTCGTCTTCACTCCCGGGACTGTCATTTGGCGTCACGAAGCTTCTCCATAATACTCGTGTTTTGACCGAACTTACCGTTAACAAATCTAGCGGCTCGCTTCTGAATTGTTTCGATCTCTTCCTTGAAATGAAATGTCGTGTGGCTAGGGCCTCCCGTCGAGTAGACCGTTCACCTGGTGCAAGTCTTCCGATTTGACGCCACTTCGGCGACTTGCGCGTCGATGGGATGAAATGATGATGATTAGGACAACACAACACCCAGTCCCTGAGCGGAGAAAATCTCCGACCCAGCCGGGAATCGAACCCGGGCGCTTAGGATCATCACAGACCAATATTACGTGTCATACTGAAATTACTACCTGCAACAAGTTTTATCTTTTTCAACATTTCATTCTATATTCGTCTATTCACATGGCGTATTTCTGTAAATCTGTTAGTAATTTCAATATGCTTATGCTTATTGGCTATTTATGCCACTAATCGTACATGTTTATCAGTGCATGCGCCTCGGGATTTGTTTGTATACAAGCTCTCCACTCACCCTCAGTCGAAATCTAGCTCTCAACATGGTCTGGCATATTGTTGGTATATTGTTGTGAAAAGCCCTTTATTTTAGGAGCCTTAACTTTTGCAAATGGATGTACTGTTCGATGCCGACACATTCCACGTGGATAAGTTAGATCGCTTTACTGTCTGTTTTTTAATGTGAAGTTTGTTTATAAGCACTACTTTTTCTATGTTGGTTCAAAATGGTTCAAATGGCTATAAGCACTATTGAACATAACATCTGAGGTCATCAATCCCCTAGACTTAGAACTACAAACATAACTAACCTAAGGACATCACACATATCCATACCCAAGGCAAGATTCGAACCTGTGACCGTAGCAGCAGCGCGGTTCCGGAATGAAGCGCCTAGAACCGCTCGGTCACAGCGGCCGGCTTCTATCTTGGTATATATCAATTGTTTACTTAGTGTAGGTAGTAGTTTCTGTATGACACTAACAGTGGTCTGTGATGTTTTGATTGTAATTTATGTTGTTGCACTGACGCAGGTTCCAAAAATGGTTCAAATGGCTGTGAGCACTATGGAACTTAACTTCTGAGGTCATAAGTCCCCTAGAACTTAGAACTACTTAAACCTAATTAACCTAAGGACACCACACACATCCATGCCCGAGGCAGGATTCGAACCTGCGACCGTAGCGGTCGCGCGGTTCCAGACTGTAGCGCCTAGAACCACTCGGCCACCCCGACCGGCGATGCAGGTTTCTTGGTCTTCTAAAGAAGATAGGTTTAACTCCGTTCAAACCATGGTTAAGGCTAACGGAAAACCACCGTTCATTGCAAATGGTTGGGTGTTTTATTCACCTGCTATTGTGTAACCGTTACTGAAGTGCAACGATATTCAAAATATTCAGTATAAGCTTACGAAATGCGTCATTACTAGTGAATGATCTACGTTTTCTTTACTAAACATCGACGAAAGGAAAGAACAACATTTAGTTCGTTACCGTGAGGACAATAATTTTGTATCTTACACGTTTACCACAGATCACATTTACAAAAGGCATTCGAAATTTGCAACGTTTGCTCGAATGCAAGTATTGCATCGCTCAATCATTTCTTCAAGCCCAAGCCCAAGTGATGCAATAACAGCGAGGTACGTAATCTGGTGACATCACATGATCAACATTCCTTATCCATTTTGGAGGTATTTCCCGACATTTGCGACCTCAGTTGTCTTGCATTAAATCACTAACCTCGGCGTCATCTACGTCGCTTCACTTCGTGATTTTTAAAGGATAATAGCAATCACCCTCTATCTTTAGAGCAAGATGCCATTCTTCACACCTTCTAGAAATTTTGCCTAAGTCATCTTTCATTCTCCAGTCACTCAACGACGACAGCTCCCCGTATATCGCTGCGTCATCAACAACAGCCGCAGAGTGCTGCTCGCCCTCTCCGTCAGATCATTTATGTATAAGTATATAGAGAATGAACCGACGGCCTTGCCGTAGTGGTAACAGCGGTTCCCGTCAGATCACCGAAGTTAAGCGCTGTCGGGCTGGGCTAGTACTTGGATGGGCGACCATCCGGTCTACCGAGCGCTGTTGGCAAGCGCGGTGCATTCAGCCCTTGTTAGGCAAACTGAGGAGCTACTTGATTGAGAAGTAGCGGCTCCGGTCTCGGAAACTTACATGCGGCCGGGAGAGCGGTGTGCTGAGCACATGCCCCTCCATATTCGCATCCAGTGACGCCTATGGGCTGAGGATGACACGGCGGACGGTCGGTACCGTTGGGCCTTCATGGCTTGTTCGGGAGGAGTTTCATATAGAGAATGAGAGTGGTGCTACTATACTTTCCTGGAGAAGTTCTGACGATATCCTTGTCTCTGATGAATACTCGCGTCAGGACAACGTACTGGGTTCTATTACATAAGAATTCTTCGAGCCGCTCACATATCTGGGAACCTAATCCGTACTCTCGGACTTTCGTTAACAGTCTACAGTTGGGGCATCGTATCAAATGCATTCCGGAAATCTAGGAACAGGGAATGTACCTGCTGCCCTTCATCCGTGATTTGCAGAATATCATGTGAGAAAACGGCATGCTGAGTTTTGCACGAGTGAAGCCGTTTAAATTCGTGCTAATTTGTGAACAGAATATTTTCCGTCTCAAGGATATTCATTACATTCGAACTCGGAGTACTTTTAAGAATTCTGTGGCAAACCGATGTTAAGGATATTCGTCTCTTATTCTGCTGGTCCGTTCTTTTACCCTTCTTATATTTAGAAGTTACCTGCCCTTTTCTCCAGTCGATAAATGGGAACTGAATGAGCAACCAGTGCCGTAGAGCACTTCTTGGAAAACCAAGCTGGGATTTCATCCGGACATAGCGACTTCATTGTTTTCAATTCTTTCAGTTGCTTCGCCACGCCTTCGACGCCTATTACTGTATCATCCATACGGGAGTCGGTGCGACGGTCAAACGACGACATGTGTGTACGATCCTACGTACTCGTAGCCGATAATATTCCGTCGTTACGTGGTCCTGCCTCCAAATGTGATCGATACGAATCTTACTGCTGATATAAATTTTCGTTTCCTGAAGGATAACGTCTTCTTCATATACTGTAAAATTTATTTATACAGTCAGATGCAGACAAACAGGTTGCAACTACATAATAACTTCTTGAGGGTGTGCTCCACAGTTGTGATAAATGCATTTTCGTGTACATGATAGAAAGCTGGCAAAAAATGTAATAGCCTGCAACAAATTTAGACAGTTTATGTGAGGGTATCCATTTTTTTCCAAATGGAAAATATGAAAATCTACAATTACAAGCAGTAAAGCTTAAAATTTGGTGTATACCACATTTCTGTTACTGAAAAACGTGCTGTGTATCTAATTACTGTTATGCAAGAAACACTAGTAAAATATAAACTGAAGCGCCAAAGAAACTGGTATAGGCGGGCGCATTCAAATACAGAGATATGTAAAGAGGCAGAATACGGCGCTGCGGTCGGCAACGCCTATGTAAGACAAGTGTCTGGCTCAGTTGTCAGATCGATCACTGCTGCTACAATGGCAGGTTATCAAGATTTAACTGCGTTTAAACGTGATGTTATAGTTGGCGCACGAGTGATAGAACACAGCATCTCCGAAGTAGCGCTAAAGTTGGGATCTTCCCATACGACCATTTCATGAGTGTACCGTGAATATCAGGAATACGGTAAAACATCAAATCTCCTACATCGCTGCGGCCGGAAAAAGATCCTGCAAGAACGGCACCAATGACGACTGAAGGGAATCGTTCAACGTGACAGAAGTGCAACCCTTCCGCTAATTGCTGTAGATTTCAATGCTAGGCTATCAACAAGAGTCAGCGTGCGAACCATTCAACGAAACATCATCGATATGGGCTTTCGGGGCCGAAATCCCACTCGTGTATCCTCTATGACAGCACGACACAAAGCTATACACCTCGCCTGGGCCCGTCAACGCCGACATTGGACTGTCGATGACTGGAAACATGTTACCTTGTCTTACGAGTCTCGTTTCAAATTGTGTCGAGCGGATGGACGTGTAAGGGTATGGAGACAACCGCATGAATGGACCTTGCATGGCAGCAGGAGACTGTTCAAACTGGTGAAGGCTCTGTAATGGTGTGGGGTGTGAGGAGTTGGAGTGATACAAGACACCTGATACTTACAGAAACGACTCTGACAGGTGACACGTACGTAAACAACATGTCTGATCACCTGCATCTATTCATGTCCATTGTGCATTTTGACGGACTTGGGAAATTCCAGCAGGACAATGCGACACTCCACACGTCCATAATTGCTACAGAGTGGAAGGAACACTCTTCTGAGTTTAAACACTTCTGTTGGCCACCAAACTGCCCAGACATGAACATTATTAAACATATCTGTCATTCCTGTTCAAAAGACATCTCCACCCCGTCGTACTCTTACGGATTTATGGTCAGCCCTGCAGGATTCCTGGTGTCAGTTCCCTCCGACACTGCTTCAGAGATTAATTGAGTCCATGCCACGTCGTGTTGTGGCACTTCTGCGGGCTCGCGGGTGCCCTACACGATATTAGGCATGTGTATCAGTTCCTTTGGCTCATCGGTGTACATCTCAGCCATAGTACAACATCTCAGTAATGGCTGCTTTACACCTCAGTCCCAACCCACCTGATGTATGACATCTCATAATTCAGCCATTGAACGCGCGATTAAAGTGATGTTCCAGTTCAGCTGAGATTGGAGACTGGATGAAGTCATGCCATACAACAATTTGTGACTGAAGCTCCAACTGGAGTCACAATTCAGGTGTGCTCAGGCTTCAGTTTCGAATTCATTCACGGTCTGTTCCACTACATCAAAACTGATTGTTCCAATGGGCTCACTTGTAAGCATGACACTTTAAGCAACAACACTTTCCTATATTTTGGTACATGTTATGAACTTCCGCCTCTAATTTTCTTAATCCATTTGAGGCTCTCACTTTCATTGCATGTTTAATACTGGAAAACAAGCGGTCCCACACTGAAACCATAGCGCAACAAGAGTGGCGTGTTGTCAGCAGAGGGTATATGGTTCGCGTTTCACGCGGACACAGTTCTGCTGCGGACGGGTAACAGGTGCCTCACACTGCATGAGTGAACTGGCGCGGCTACTGGTACCACAATTCGAAGTTGAACTAGGCGGGACAGTACGAGTCACGTGGGTAAAAACGTAAAAATTACATTAAAGTGTTCGCAATGGCGAATATGGACAACCACCAGCTGTAGAATGGAATAAGACATGGAAAATTTCTGCCGGACCAGGATTCGAACCCAGATTTCCCTCTTATTGCGAACGATCCCCTTACCATTTAGCTATCCGTGCGGAACTCGTGGCCAGACCCGAACTTCCATATGTCATCGACCAAGCGTCTACAACCTGTACTCGTACATCCATGCACGCACGTTCAAAGGAACTCTGCATCGTAATTCAGAATAGCACAGTCTCTGCAATATCGTAAAAATTACACACAGATTCACCCTAAAATTCTGAGAATATATGGACCAAATGCTGTTTCGCATCGAGCAGTGGAGAAATAGTGCCAAATATTTGACAGTACAGACGTGCCTGATGGTGATCTGGAAGGAAGGCCATCAGCGTCGACCGAAAATGACAGTTAACAGAGGAATTGATCCGCACCAACTGCAGTTTTCCCTACGATTACGACGTTCGCATAGCGCTTCTAGAATGGTTCCGTGATCAGGGAGAGGATTTCGATTGCTAAGAAACTGATCGACTGCTAGAATCTTTCGACCGTTGTTTACACAGGCTTATCGACTATGTTGAAAAATAGTGTCATATAGATGTGTCACTTTGAAGTGTACAGCAGCATTCAACAAAAGTTGCTTGGCCTGACAGTCATTTTAAGTTCTTTTCAGGCATATTAAGACCCTTTATAGCCCATATTATGTCACTGCAGTAGTACTTTTGCTATTATATGCATTGGCTTGAATGCCCGTTGTGCTGAGACAGTGCTTCACAAAGTTTATTGGTGGAAAACGTCGTTTGGCGACCTCATAACCCTTGCGATGAGCGTATGAACCTTACCAGGTGTCCACTACGTCAGTTAAAATTACGTTTACGCATCGGACCGGATATTACGTGCATTTTGTACGCGGCTAAGTACGGTACACTTGAACCTCTGGACCTCCAGAAGGGATAATTATATCGAAAAATGTTCCCGAAGTTCTTCTGGAACATGATCTTTACAACATACGGTAAAAATTTCAACTAAATGCCTTGAATAGATATTATAGAACTATCCCCACAACTAGTACTTTTCGTACTCAAAAGTTATTGTTTTCCATGGTTTTCTCAGGACTTGCCCATGAGCAAACATTGCTTTTATAATCCACCTAAGATCCGTCCTGGACCACACCTAATGCAAAAGAACCAACCGATTTGCTCAAATTTCCTGCGCTGGAGGAAGTGCAATATGTTGAAATTTTGGCGCAATACTGTAGGCTAGCTGCAGTATGCCCGTTCTTCCAATTCGTAGACAGACGGTCGCCAGGTCAAGTGCGATCCAAAACACTTTACTCTTCATCTCTGTCGGAAGTTATTTTATATTACGGGCAATCGCAGCTGTTGAAAGGCATGATGTTAGGAAGAATTTCTCTAATAGCTGGAAAAATCCCCTATTTATGAGCCCCAGAACAAACGCATTTTCTCATGCGGCTTTTCGGAATGTGTTGCTACCGTGCACTGTCCTCTACGGATCGATATTGTCTTGCGACACTGAATGAATCTGTTCGACACCCCCTACATATTTTAGGTAAGGCCCCAGCGTTGTGGGTCCATGTACCACAAATTCTAAAACCAGCTACAACATTCAGAAGGGGTCTTCCACTGGGACTGTTCAGTTTGGGAAAATACTTCGTTGAAAATTATGAGAAGAGACTCTCACTGTCGGCTAAAGAAATCCGGATAAATCCGAGTCACAGTAAAGTTGGAACTGAAGCTCATTAAACAAATTAGCGCAATACCGCATTTACAATTACGTTAAAATATCTGGTGCATTTATCACACAGGAAGAAGTAGTCAGGATTTCTTCCTAACGTCGAGAAGAGTTTAAAGATCTTTTTAAATGAAATCAGCGCCATCACTTGGCTATAAGTTTTCATTATTTATTTATTTATTTCACTGTCATGATTTCAAACGTAGAGCCAATTTCGAGTGCAAGATGAAAAAAGTCAGTACCAGACATGTATGAGTGACATGTTACCGTCGAAGTACGAGGCGTGTTTTTTTAAGTAAGTACTATTTTGAATTAAAAACAAAACAAGTAGACATATCTTATCAGTCTTATTTTTACATGAAAGCTTCTATTTTACTCTAAGTTTCTACGTAATTCCCACTAATATTCGGCGTGTTTACGTTTGTTTGTGAGTATTTGAATTGCCATCTTCTATTGCGATTCCTGCCGACTGAGAAATACGTGCCGTCATTAGTTCTCATAGTACTAAAGGGGTGAAAGCGACTGAAATGCATCGTCAGATCAGTGAAGTGTATAGAGAAAACATTATTAGCGATGGAATGGTACGGAAATGGGTGAGAGCTTTTAAATATGGCCATAGGAATGTGCATAGGAGGAACCAAGCGGACGACGTTCAGTTATTACTGACGATTTGGTGCAGAAATTTGGCGGAAACGTAAGAGAACACAGGAACTTTACGATTTCGGAGTTATGTGATGAGTTTCCTGAAGTGTAGGAAGAGTGTTTTATGCAACTATTGTCCAATCAGGGGGCACATTTCTACGAGGATGGTATTCACAAAAGCTGGTTGTACGTTACAGTAAGTGCCTTAATATTGACTGGAATTGTGTAGAAAAGTAAATTAAAGTACAGGCTTTCATGCAAAATTAAAATTGCTATGAAAAGTCTACTTGTTTTAATTTTATTTCAAAACGGAAGTTACTTATAAAACACTCCTCATGTTACAAAATCTATGTGGGCATATGAATCAGTCGTGTCATCATGAGATCGGAATGCGAATTAAAACCAAGGATTACAACTAGCATTACGCATGGCAGACAAACTTTAGCACACGGAGCAGTGACAATGCTTGCTAACACCTGCTGTGGCAAGTACGAACCATGTCCAGACGAAAACACGAACACATTGGTTTTGCAATATTTCGACGACCACATGTCATTCAGACATATCTGACATCATCGTATATTGTCTCAACTTGCACGTGAAAATGGCTCTAGAGCTGAAATGGCGATTGTGAAATAAATAAATATTAAAAACTTTCAGTCAACTGATGGCAATAATTTCATTTAAGAAGTATTTTAACCACTGTTGCTCTGATATACCAAGTGGCTTATTGTCTTCAGGCGGTTTGCCACACAGGCTTAGACAATTGCACGACTGTTCATCAACCTTCACCCCAGAAAATACGATACACCAATAGTTAAAATACGATCACACACGGAACAAGGTTTACACGTGTAAGACCTGTATATTTCTATTGTCTATTGTCAAACCACAATTTATGAAAGATGTTTATATTTTATTAATAGGATTAAGTATGAATAATTAATATTTGTCATGTTGGAAATAATTGTGGTAACAGGGAATGTCTGCACCAAAGTATTGTTGGCAAGAGAGACCACACATTGATATAATTTTAAAAAGGGCGGGAGAGACCGCGTATGGATACGTTTTAAGAAAAGAGCGGGAAAGACCGCGCATTGATACATTTTGTAATGGTAGCAGGGATTGTCTGCACCAGAAAGCATTGTTGGCAAGAGAGACCGCACTTTAGCGCTCTTAGGAAGTCAGTAGTAAGCGAGATGTGAAGCGAGCTGGTAGCAGGTCTGAAGCAGAGGTTGAGAGGAGCGGTGGGCCTGCCAGCCACCAGCTATGATTTACAAGAGATTATAAACGGATGTACAGAGACAGCAGCTAACTATTATCATAAGAGGAACTAATATTATTGAATTATTTTTTTGAGAAATTCAAGACTTCTAAAGGTATATTTGCGCAATCCTAGCTGTAAGATTACTGTAAAAAGTAAGTCTCATTTGAACGTTTGTAAAATCATTACATTCAGAATATATTTAATTTTTGGCAGCAATACTACATTACTGATTATAAACCATCCCAAAAACCATCAACGTAAAACTTTGCAAAATTTTATTGTTGTCAAGAAAAAGTTTAACTATGAATTACGTAACTTCAGTCAAATTAATTAAAGAATAACGTCAGCTTTGCTATTAAAGAATAACGTCACCTTTGGTAATAAATAAAGCCACTTATTATGACAGCCCACCAGCAGCTAATAGAGTATAGTAAAATAGAGTAAGTATAATCATGTCGCAGTTCGATGTTGCAGTCAGATGGCGATCCAGTAACAGTAAAAAAGGTAAGGAACAGTTTTGGGTTATTGCAGGTAAAGAGTGAGGGCCACGACGACGACACATTCTATGTTTCGTCGAAATAATCAGAAAGTTACTTTTAATAAGCAGCATTTAAATTTGTATGCGAAGATTGAGAAAGAGAATTAATTTCAAAGGGAATATTTCATTTGTCATTATTAAGCAAGAGGTAGAAATGCTAAGGGAAGGTTTCATAGGTTATTGTAAAAGGGAAGGTTGCATAACAAAAGAGATATAGAGGAGACGGTTATTGCGTAACAAAGGAGATATCTATGACGGGAAGGTTTCAAACGATTCACAGAATGCTGGCGCGCACAGCTTACCATCGTCAGGTAACTGACGGTTGCGGTAACAGAAAGGGCACCCGGATGCAAAGATTAAAGAAAGAATAACAATAATTTTCTGAAATCGTGAAGAGCTGCGGACCCTGTACGACAGGATAAACGCTGGGAAGGTAAGATGAAGAATTTATTAAGAAACCTGTGGGATCTCCTGGTCACAGGCCGGCCGCACGCAGCTGTGACTCCTGCAACGTTGGAACGTGCGGACACTCTCATTCGAGGTGATCGACGCATCAAAAACGCCTCACTGTACAACTGAACGTCTCTGGTGGTAGTTCTGCCACACTAGTTCACCAGCTGGGTTACTCAAAAGTGCCCGCTGCGTTCCTCGCCTCCTAACGGTAGACGAAGCGCCATGTGTGAGAAACTGCTTGCACGTTACGAGCCTGATTCTGACAATTTTTTTGTTGAACATTGTCACAGAGGATAAAACATGGGTTCATCGCTTCGAACAGGAAACAAAACGGCAATCCGTGGAGTGGCGCAACACTAAGTCTCCTCTGAAGAAAAAGTTCAAAGCTGCACCTTCATTCGCACGATCTTGTGGGACTCTGAAGGGGCTATTCTGCTTTATTTCCTCTCTTACGACAATCAGGGCGAGTGTATGCGCGACCCTCAGGAAAAGGATGAACCAAATTCAAATGGCTCTGAGCACTATGGGACTTAACATCTGAGGTCATCAGTCCCCTAGGACTTAGAACTACTTAAACCTAACTAACCTGAGGATATCACACACATCCATGTCCGAGAGAGAACTCGAACCTGCGACCGTAGTGGTCGCACGATTCCAGACTGAAGCGCCCAGCCGGCCGCGGTGGTCTAGCGGTTCTAGGCGCGCAGTCCGGAACCGCGCGACTGCTACGGCGCAGGTTCGAATCCTGCCTCGGGCATGGATGTGTGTGATGTTCTTAGGTTAGTTAGGTTTAAGTAGTTCTAAGTTCTAGGGGACTGATGACCACATTAGTTAAGTCCCATAGTGCTCAGAGCCATTTGAACCATTTGAAGGGCCTAGAACCGCTCGGCCACCTCGCCCGGCAAGGAAGAACTTACTTCAGAGTGTTTGTCACCACAAAAGTGAACACGAACTTCTTCTTCTCCACGACAATGCGAGCCCCACATACGTCTGTGAACAGCGGAATCTCTCACAACATTGGACTGTTCTTCCTCATTCGCCCTACAGCCCAGATCTCGCACCTTCTATGTGTTTGGCTCAGTGAGGGGTGCATTCTGCGGGAAGCAGTACCTAAATGGTGAGGAGGCTATTGATGGAGCACATCTTTGGCTCGGACGCCGACCAGTAGAGTGGTACCATGCCGAACCTCCCAATAAGGTGGCTTAGGGCCATCGCATCGAACAGGTATTATGTTGAAAAGTAGGATTTACACTACTGGCCATTAAAATTGCTACACCAAGAAGAAACACAGATGATAAGCGGGTATTCATTGGACAAATATATTATACTAGAACTGACATGTGATTACATTTTCACGCAATTTGGGTGCATAGATACTAAGAAATCCAGGTATAGCTGCCCATGCAGCTTCAACACGATACCACAGTTCATCAAGAGTAGTGACTGGCGTATTGTGACGTGCCAGTTGCTCGGCCACCATTGACCAGACGTTTTCAGTTGGTTAGAGAATGTGCAGGCCAGGGCAGCAGTCGAACTTTTTCTTTATCCAGAAGGGCTCGTACAGGACCTGCAACACACGGTCATACATTGTCTTGCTGAAATGTATGGTTTCTCAGGGATCGAATGAAGGGTAGAGCCACGGGTCGTAACACATCTGAAATGTAACGTCCACTGTTCAAAGTGGACCGAGACGTGTAACCAATGGCACCCCATACCGTCACACCTGGTGATACGCCAGTATGCCGATGACGAATACACGCTTCCAATGTGAGTTCACCGTGATGTCGCCAAACACGGATACGGCCATCATAATGCTGTAAACAGAACCTGAATTCATCCGAAAAAATGACGTTTTGCCATTCGTGCACTCAGGTTCGTCGTTGAGTACACTATCTCATGCGCTCCTGTCTCTGATGCAGGATCAAGGGTAACCGCAGCCATGGTCTCCGAGCTGATAGTCCATGCTGCTGCAAACGTCGTCGAATTGTTCGTGCAGATGGTTGTTGTCTCGCAAACGTCCCCATCTGTTGACTCAGGGATCGAGACGTGGCTGCACGATCCGTTACAGCCATGCGGGTAAGATGCCTGTCGACGCGACTGCTAGTGATACGTGGCTTTCCGTATTACCCTCCTGAACCCACCGATTCCATGTTCTGCTAGCAGTCATTGTGTAATGCCCCCACAGAAAATACCCTCTACCACGCACCAATTAATCATTTTCAATCAAACCATCCACATTCATTCACTTTGGAAAAGTTATCTGATCTGATTTTCTCGTAATATTTGCGGCAACAGCTCGACAACGCCAAAGTATTTTCTAGTGCGCTTATTCTTTGAAACAACGGAGATGCATATATGCATTCTCCATGGTTGTTAGAGTGGTAACTAGGACAGCTTCTGGAGTATCTTTTGAGGGATGACGTGTTTCTGAGAGATACATATTCTGCTTTTCTTCTCTCTAAAGCGAGCCAATTAACATTTGTGCCGCTAGCGGTTTGTTTGAAGAAAAAGGCTCTGAGCATTATGGGACTTAACATCTATGGTCACCAGTCCCCTAGAACTTAGAACTACTTAAACCTAACTAATCTAAGGACAGCGCACAACACCCAGTCATCACGAGGCAGAGAAAATCCCTGACCCCGCCGGGAATCGAACCCGGGAACCCGAGCGTGGGAAGCGAGAACGCTACCGCACGACCACGAGCTGCGGACTTTGAAGAAAAAGAGACTGTAAAAGGAAAATAATTAAGGCGTGGAATCATCGGAGATCTGGACATGTAATGGAGATGGATTTAATACACAATTTCTGTTGTGACTTGGCAAGACAACCAAGCCACTCTGAGGAAGCCGAAAGGCACGCGTTTAAGCTCACGCAGGCTGGCGTGAGGTCTAGAACAGTTAAAGGAATAGAGACTAGCAAAAAAGGTACGTAGCTTCTGGAATACTTAATTTTAATCCATAATTGGTGAACATCGGTTTGACGGTACATGCATCACAAGATAAATAGCAAATGATAATGGCGCCTTGCTAGGTCGTAGCAAATGACGTAGCTGAAGGTTATGCTAACTATCGTCTTGGCAAATGAGAGCGTAATTTGTCAGTGAACCATCGCTAGCAAAGTCGGCTGTACAACTGGGGCGAGTGCTAGGAAGTCCCTCTAGACCTGCCGTGTGGCGGCGCTCGGTCTGCAATCACTGACAGGGCCGACACGCGGGTCCGACGTATACTAACGGACCGCGGCCGATTAAAAGGCTACCACCTAGCATGTGTGGTGTCTGGCGGTGACACCACATTTTACTCCATAAATAAGGTTTGTGACTTTTTTGTTCTGGAGTGAATGAACGAATGAGTTTTTTCTGAATCATTTGATGATCACGTTGGCCTGCGTCGAAGAGAGCCTGCAATCACTGAGTCTGTGTTAAATCGTCCAAAAAAGCTTCGTACATATCTAGAATTCGCAATCTTTCGTAAAAGGAACAAATTGTCCAAACGATTGATTCTGCCGACAGACTGCAGTGTTTAACAGTAATAATAAATGTAAAGATCTCTTACAGCAAGCCAGCCGCTGATTACCAAGACGAAGGACTCCACCAAAGATCCTATTTGGCTGATTTCACATAATGAAATATTATATTAAAAACTGTACATAGATAAACGAGAGAAAGAGAGAGCGAATGAAAATAGAGATAATACTGATAATCCTCCATTAGTCTAATTTTTCGTCTGTCTTATCACAGATCAGCCAAGAACTGGGAGGGCCTTACTTTACTGTATAGATTTATGTGTGAAGGTGAAAGGATCTTAAAGGCAACAGATACACGTCTATACACACAAGACATTACACAGAGATAGCGGCTAGCTGCATTCATCATCTACTCTTAGATAAAGATACGGCAACTTATTATCCGAACATTAAAATGTGAGGCTGAAGTTTCTCTATTGAAAAATGATAACTTGAAATATTTTACGTATGAAAATAAAATAAATATAGTATCGGTTAAAAAAATTAAAAAATGCCCCTCGCAGCGAGTGAAGTTTGTGAGCCTAATTTTGATTTACCGAACACACTTCACGAGCTATCTATTAGTGTGGGTGACCCGGAAGTGATGAGTGTCAGTCCTCCGACTGAAAAAAAATAATTATGTTTAAGACAGACGAAGAAAAGAAACATTAAAAACACAAGAAATGAAGAGACAGGTACCGCGGCTGTATTGCTTTTACGTGCATCAAGGTATTATGTCTGCTGTGCACAACCAAGGAAGATGATCTTTCATGAAACTGTTATCAGGGTCTACCCATTCAGGAACCGTCTTAAGCAGGGAAACCTTGGAAAACCTCATAAGCCTAGACCCCCAGCCTACGGTACATAGAAGATAGGAAAGCCTACAGAAGAGAAAAAATAATTTTGCAATTGATCTCTAAAGGAAAGATAGGGATCGATTTATATAACGATTTGAAGAAGAGTGATTTGTGCCTCTAACTAAAAAAAATTTTACAATGAATAACTCGAGGTTTTTTTTACAATCTTGTTCCCAGGACAATATCTTGCGGTGCTGAAACTGCCCCGGATCTTGCATGTCCCCGATGTCCACATTTGTAGTCGGTCTTCTACGCGGCCCACAATGGGAAGAGTAGAAGGGACAGGGATACCAGATTTTACAAGCAACTTTCATTCCAAAAGAATTAGCGATGACCGAAAGGGAAACTCTTCCTGTAAAAGAACTGGTTAGGTTGCACCGTCCAAGATTCTCCGTTTTGAAAACAAAATCCCTATGGCTTCATGCATCCTTTTTCTTACGATGTACTGCAAGGAACTTAGCCATTGACTTAAAGTTTCCATTTATCCATTGACTAATGCTGTTGCCGAAAACATCATAATATTTACTCTAGTTTGAATTTTCTCTTGGACTTCGCATCACCACTTGTGCTTATAAGTCCAAAAATTCTGACACATTTTCTGTCAATGATTTATTCTTCGTAATTTAAAGGATTCATGCAACTTGCAGTAGATTTTGGATTCAAATCATCGAATAATGGAAAGTGTGGTTCATTTTATACAAGGACATAATCCATCATTTCCTTGAAAAGTCGTATCATTTATCTATACTCATAAAAATTTTATCCTAAATACCTATATTTCTCCGCTTGATTGCTGTAATGTAAAAGTTATTAGTAGTGAGGAATGCGGATTCACTTCTTTCATTTATTCTTTGATTCATCCGGCATTCATACATGCACATATATGGAAATGGATTTTCAAACAAAATTCCAAAGTGAACAAGACCCATTAAATAACTACTAATTCTATGAATATTACTTTCATTTGACATTCAACTATAAATCAAGAACTCTTAACGTCTAATTATGACACTCTTTTGAAGTTCAACATCAATCAGTTTCCCTTCGCGTTTGATGCGAGTCTCTTACAAAGCATATCTGTGTCATCTATATCGATTCCGACTCTCGCTCCGACGTCAATTATTTTCCGCGGGAAATTATCTTTGCGGCGTTAACCGTCACTCATGATTCACTACTTAACCGCAAAACTTCACTTCACACGTTTACACATCTCAGCGTGCACTTGAAATTGTATATGAACATTCACTGGGAACCTCTTTTGATTAAGCAGCGTCATTTTCGGGAAATATTTCTTTCTTCTTGAAGGTCATTGAGATCCTTTATAATTCTTGATGACATTAGCAATGCTAAAGTTCTATGTTTACCCAAACACAGATGAAGCCTATCTCCACTATCTTTTTTGCAGCACTCGATAGTAATAGTTAGTCACTATTTCTACAATCTGGGTCACTGATTAATTATTTCAGTTTAAAGTTTTCTAACACTAAACACACACAGTTCATTTTTATGTTTTTACGAGCGTTCATCTCTGTCACTCGCAACACCATTCCTCCCTATCTTCTAATCTTCATTACATTTTTTCAAGTCGTTGTGGGAAAATAACCCTTTAATTTTGTTAGATCCCGGGTATGCTAACAGATAAGCCCCAGGGTTCGGAATTTGTAGAATGATGTATGGGCCAGTATATAGTAACTCCCATTTCTTTATACTCTTCTTTATTAAGGATGATTTGGTATGTCTTTTGACTAGTACCTTCTCTCCGACGTGGTACGCCTGTACCCTCTTGATTAATTTGTCATATTGTTGTTTACCCTGATCAACCTTTTGCGTCATATTTATGATGGCTTGTTTTATTTTTTCTTCCCAAGGCATCTCAGTCTCCTGAGTTTTGGGCATATGTTCAGTCCAGAAGTTTTCATCTTTTGCCTCAAACATCAATTCATGAGGTGTATATCCAGTGGAGGAGTGGGGCATGTTGTTGTATATCTGCTCAAATTCTTCCACATAATTTGCCCACGCAGTCTGCTTATTATGGCAATAGGTCCTCATAAATCGATTGAACTCTCTAAAAATTTTCTCAACCAAATTGCCTTGTGGGTGGTAAAATGATGTTAGTATGTGTTTCACACCGACTTCAGACAAAGCCTGTTTCCATCGGAGTCCCGTGAATATCTTAGCATTGTCTGTTATTATTGCCTTAGGTATACCAACATGAGGAAGATAATCCCTTGTCAATCTTGATACAATTACTTTGGCTGTAGCCGCCTTTATCGGGTATAGCTTTACGTATTTCGTACACACATCGAGAAATGCCAACAGATAACTAACACCTCCTCTTGAAGTAGGTAACGGTCCACACAATTCGCACGAAATTAATTCTTTTGGTTCTCGGACTAATATAGAGCATAATGGGTGCTTACTCCCTTTTGAATCCGGCTTTGCTTTTTGACAGATTATGCATTTCTTCAAGACCTCATGCACTCTGCGCTTTATGTTGGGAAAATAACAATACACACTTATCTTGTCTGCACATTTTGTCGCACCAAAATGTCCCCAGGTTAAATGGGTGAACCATACGAGTTTCTCTATTTGCGCCAAAGGTATACAAACACACCAACGGACTTTGTTTGGCCTTCCACAGCGGAAAAATAATACGCCATTTAGCAGCTTGTAATAATTTGCCATCTGATCCGAAAGTTGTTGTTGTAACCTTTAATGACACTTCCCCATTGAGCATGTCTTTTCTGTAACTGTGCCATATGCGCACACAAGTTGACGTAGTACATCTTATATGGATTTTCCTGCAGCAGCAATACAGGGAATTCTGAGTTATTATTTACTTCAATCTCTTTAGTCAAACCCTGTGGTGACCTTGATAGAGCGTCAACAATAATGTTTTGCTGTCCTGAGACATGCACGACCTTAAATTGGTATTGTTGCAGAGCGAAAGTCCATCTAGTCAGTCTGGGGTGTAACAGTTTACACGTTTGTAAAAACGTTAATGATTGATGATCGCAATATACGATAGTCTTTGACCCATATAGATAATAATGAAATTTTTGAAATCCCCAGATGACCGCAAGAGCCTCTAATTCTGTCGTCGTGTAAGTTCGTTCACAGTTGGACAAAACACGACTAGCAAACGCAATAGGACAGATGGTGAGTTGTCCATTTATCTTGCGTACTTGGAAAAGGCACGCTCCAATATCCACATTCGAAGAATCAGTTGACAAGTAAAATTCTTCTTGCATGTCCGGAGGGTACAAAAGCGGTGCATTTACTAATTGCTTCTTTATCTCTTCGAATGCTTCTTGACACTCTAATGTCCAGAGCGCATCTGCTGCCTCGCCGTCTATTAAACCTGAAAAGAACAAAATGACGCAGAAGTTAGCCTTTTTTCCACATGCGACTATTTCGGGTTGAGAAGTGAAGAGAATTATGTTCAAAGTTCCATCAAATTGTTAACTTCAGCAGACAACAGAATTTCGTTTTTAAAAAAATGTAGTAGCGAATGTAATAGAACACGCGACGTCTTATCAACAGTGCGCGACGCTTACCGTTACGCTACTAGCTGTGACGTAGCCACAGCACGTCTGGAAGTGAACAACAGTTCCTCCAGAACTTCGGCATTCCACAGTGCTGTGAGATAATGCATATGGCCGGATCTAGACTTCTGAGAGACAGACAGTTACAGCATTTGTTTTGGACTGCACGACGGTTTTAATAAACAGATAGCGCAATAGAGTAGCTCAAATGGAAAGGAACACTTCCTATTTAAATTTCCGCATCCTACACTGTTGGCAGTTCTGTATAGGTGGCAGTTACGTAATTTTATTTCAGTGATTACAATATAGAGTCGAATGTATGCACTGGGTAGCCATGCAGCTAGTTCGTGGCGATTCGGTCAACCAAGTAAATGAATGTACTGAACATCCTGCAAACAACTACAGGGAGCCTGTGTGTCAGAATTCTCATCTTGTGGGCCGCAACGGTGTTATGATGGAGAAATGAGTCGAAGAGAAGGGGGTTTGATGGTCTTTGGGTTGATGATAGTTTCATATCGTGATGCTCTCGGTTCGATTCCAACTGCTGCGGATGTTTTCTGATAGGGAGAGGCATTGTGGTCTGAAAATCACATTAAACACAATATTCCTTCTCTACCAAGTAGACGTTAGGTGGAACCACAATAAAGTAAGGAGTGGCGACATTTAGAAACTCTATCACCAGTAACCTTTCTTATATCAGTTATTTATTTCTAGTGACGAAACAAACCCTGTGTATGGTCTCAGGACACTTATTCCGTCTTTTATTTGAGCTTCTGTATGTCGATAAAATTGGTTCTGAACTGGGAATGCAACTCAGACCGCCCTTAACGCGGAATTTGATCCTTTCGTGACAATACAGCTCGACTACAACTTGTCGTTTGTTCAAAACCGCAGATTCCTCAACATCTCCACATATTGCGCATGAATGGGTTGGAATCCTGGCCCAGCACTAAATTTTTCACTATGTATTATCAAGCTCTAGCATGAGAACACCTATCTGCTGGTGGATAATAATTTTTATTTTTGATGCAGTTTCATTCGTTGTCATGACTAACGATATCTGACGTTTTTGACTCCCAGTGAGACACAGAACTATTTGCGAGATCACTGTAAGTTCGAGGATGTTATTCCAAGCCTCTGGTGGATAAAAATTCGGTAAGTGTCGTCTCTTTGTGTGTAGTCAACAACAATATGTTTGGGGTTCGACTCACAGTCTGCACTGAACACTTCGTCATATTATTTCTAGTTCAAACATGCTCACATGTCGCTGCTGGTGTGACAAACCCACACTTAACGTTCCTTTTCTCTAGAATATAACAGCGATATGTGCCGGGTTGGAGTCCTGGGAAGGAAAAAATTAATGTTTCGTCTCGTCATTTCAGTTAATACATCTAGCTACTGCCGAGAAAATCCGATATGTCAAAGTTGATTGTGCTTCGATAACAATCCGATTAGGTTCTGGGTTCGAATCCCTGTCCAACACAATGCTTTACCTCACTGCATTTCAAGTAAGTTACTTGTGAAGAAGCAGTATTTAACATCTCTCGTAGTTCGTTAACAGGGACAATACATGCTGGGTAGGAATTCGCGACCGTTAAAAATGTTTACGTTATGTAATTTAAAGTTGATATTTGTTAACTGATACTGTCTAAAATCGAAGTATATCACTCTCTTTATGCCTAGTCAGGAATGACTGTTAATTTCCGTCAGTCACGAAATCTTAGTTTGCTTGACCTGGGTTTGAATCCATATGCAGAACGAGGCGGTTCGTCGAGTCATTTGAAGTTTACATATTCTCAACTAGCTGCTCGTGAATAACGTAGATTTTTGATGACTTTTGTGTTAAATAACAAGTATGGTATGTTACTCTGAAGAGGAAACCATGAATACTACTACGTGCATCACCTATCTGACGTAATAATGAGAGTGCTAACATTTCAGGTATGTCAGTTATTGCAATAAATGCGAGCTTACAAGCCTTAAGGACAGTCTTATCTGTGATGAGGTATTCCCTGATATTGTTAGTATCGTGGTATTACTTTACATCCTGAGTTATTGCGATACAGAGCAGTGCTTTCTAGTGGTGACTTGTTGGAACCATTTTCAACAGTCAAACGACTGTATCAAGGAGCGATTAGAGGACCTGCTAGACAGCTGCGTGTTGTGGGTTGAATGGGAATCAGGGGAAATGCAATCCAGGTCGTTCAGATACTTTTGAGCATGACTGTACTTCGTTAACAATCCGATTAGGTGCTGGGTTCGCATCCCTGTCACAAGCTTTATATGATGGCATTTCAATGTTAAACATGAGCATACCTTGTCCCTTGTGAATGACACCATATTAAACGTGGAGCATACCTTGTTCCTTGTTAATGACACCATATTAAACGTCGTTGGGGGTAGTTCCCAGGACGGTAACTGTTATGACAGGATTTCCAGTTTAGTACAAACATTTGCGTCATTTATTTTGAGGATCTGAATTGATAACTGATACTGGTGCAAACGTCTATACTTCACGTCTCTTTATGCCTAGTGATCCGGTCTCAATAAGGCACAAACAAAGCTTAGCTTAGTTAGCAATGGCTATAGGTGCTGGGTTTGAATCCAGGTCCAGAACGACGACGTTGGTCATGTCATTTAAAGTTCAAATTTATGTACACGTAGCTGTTGATGTGTTACGAGAACAATGATATTACTGGTGATTCGCTGTTAATGTTGAGATTTCCTTAGAGTGCTTGTTGCCGTTAATCGCGTATTTCTTCTGGTTCGTCCAATATCCAGTTTCCAGAGCCACTCGCCGTTGAGCGACCTTGAGCACGTGGATGGAAAACCTTTTAGAGAGCGAAAAACTTTTTTCCAATTGCTGTACAGCTTTGTAACTCCATATATTGTCTCAAGTATTTAATTTTCACTAAGGATTACTGTACGATATATGTAAAATAATCCGTTTTCTCAGAACTTTTGGAATGTCACTTGCTGAAATTAAGGTTAGTTTATGAGTGTAATGGGGTGTCTCATCCCTAAGAACGTGTTTTCTAATATGTTTTGTATGACGATATTAGTTGACACTTAGACTGACTGCCATAAAGACCTTCGGTCTCTTAGCAGACTCTTGCGGTACCCATTGTGTGTAGTCAAACGACTGTACCCCATGGGGTTTTGGTGTTTAGAGGACCTGCAACACAGCTACGTCATGTTGGTTGTATTCGGCAGTGACCCACTTTCTTTGCTGTCAAGTGTACATAAGCTTCGGAATAGTGAATGTCACTACGCAGCACAATGTTTGACATACAGCAAACAGCAGAACTGCATGGGTCGACATACCTTTATCATCACCTGAAAACTAGTAGCAGATCCGATAGGAGATCATTGGTAGTACAAGCTTCAACACGACGGCGCCCAAGCGACGTTGCACTCTCTAGTGACAATGTTTTGTAACAACTCAGAAAGATGTTAGATGACAAGTAATTATATTGTACCTGAATTTAAGGGAACGGCGTTACAACCACATAGGTCTACTCAAACCAATAGATACAAGATTTAGGTTGAAAACCAGCAACATAAACATCGTATTCGCATCTCAGACATTTTGAGCAAGTGAAAACTATTTTGTACTTAAGCAGTCGTTAATATCCTTTACTTTATAGCACGATGATGTGAAAAAGTAATGTGCAACACTGCAATCGTATTCCATTCGATTAAGTATTAGTAACCAATGAACACCCCATCCATTTTACTTCGCGCAAGCACACAGCTCGATTCCCACACCCGAAATGACGACGGCGTAGCTGCACCAATCTAACGTAGGTACGCAACAGATAACCTCACCAGGGGAAATAAGTTGAAAAGCTCTCGCCCGATCCTTTATTCATTGCAGAATCTTTATGGTAGCATGGAACTGCATCATATAAAAGCAATCTTCTCTCCAAAACGACTTAACCTCAGAAAAACACAACCATTGACGCAGGAAAGAATATGAGTGTAGACTCTAATGCGACTCAGTAATGACGAATTCTCTGTGAGATAAGGAAGACAACATGGCCAGCAACACGCGAACAATTCCCCTTCGTCGAAAACAATCTGTCCCGCCAAAGACGTAAAACTGCGTCATTGCCTAAGCAAAGAAGTTGCTGCGGTGCTTGGATCGACTAATCGAAACTGATTATAGCTTACTTGCGTAAAATATGTCAAACATAAATACCGTGATCTACTGCAAACAAAATATGACGGGTAGAAGTCAAACTGCCGAATAAAGAAACATCTTTCACCACTTATGCAGGGTGTCTCAAACCTTTTGGATCAAATTGAAATCGATGATAGTGGATGCACAACCGAAAATATTGAGCCGGCCGCGGGTGGCCGAGCGGTTCTAGGCGCTACAGTCTGGAACCGCGCGACCGCTACGGTCGTAGGTTCGAATTCTGCCTCGAGCATGGATGTGTGTGATGTCCTTAGGTTAGTTCTAAGTTCTAGGGGACTGATGATATCAGAAGTTAAGTCCCATAGTGCTCAGAGCCATTTGAACCTTTATTTTAATATAATACTGAGGTAGGTAACAAGTGTTTGTAAATGCATATTTAATGTGATACACTTACACAGTGTACACCACCCAACAACAGTATACCCAGTCTCAATGCATGTATTGCAGTGGCGCATGAAGTTCAACCGTGCTCTCTCAAAGATCACTGGTGTCTGTTGTACCACGAGACAGGCAGCTTTGACCCTAGCATGTGGGTCTCCATCCCTTTCACGGGGGTTTCGTACAACAACGTCTTGGCGTAGCCCCAGAGGAAGAAGTCGAGAGGTGTGAGATCCGGCGATCGTGCTGGCCATGGGACAGGACCTCCACTTTCAATCCAACGATGAGAGTACGCGTTGTTCAGATGAGCACAGACATTAACATCGAATTGAGCTGCTGCCCCGTCGTGTTGAAACCACATCCTTTTGCGGACAACAAGAGGTGCAGTCTCTAAGAACATTGGCAGCACATCTCGCAGTAACACCATAAATCGTGGACCGGTCAAATGGGGAGGCAGAAAATAAGATCCTGTTTGGGGATCCTGGAAAATGCATGCCCATATATTGACAGATAATTGTTGCTGGTGGCCGCCGATGTGGTTGGCGTGGAGATTGTCCTCACTCCAGACGTGGCTACTGTGGCGGTTGAAAGTGCCATCATAGATGGTTGAGGCCTCAGCCACGAACAATTCAAACTGTGCGAAGTTTAGCTCTACAGCAGTGTGGTGGATAATCCGTTGACTGCAGTGAATGTGGGAGTCAAAATCTACTGGTCCCAGTGCTTGCTCGCATTGTTTATGATTGGCATATAACACCTGTTCCACCAGTACTGTCCACACTGTATCCTTTGAATTGTGTGTATCATGGGCACTTTGATGGGTGCTTATTGCTGGGTGATAGGTCACACGATCCCTTTTATGAATTGTTCCCCGAAATGTCTTTGGTGGAAACCTTTGTCGGCTATTGTTGCGTAAATGTCCCCGCCTGCCGTAAGCTGTTATCCATGAAGATTAACTTCTTCCAATTAGGATGCTGCCTGTTGGGAAAGCATTCTCTGTACATTCCTGCTACATATTGCCGCACCTCACATAAAATGTATTTCGCCAACTCTTGCAGTGAGTAACATTCCATCTTTGACTACTCATCATGCACTGTACACAGTAACACACATCACCATGGACACATTACAAGCTGTCTGATGCAATGGTCGGCTGGCACGAGGGATAGTGGTGTGCACGCAGCATAGTTTAATGCGCTGGTGGGATGCGTGCAGTCAACACATGACACACGTGCTATGAACCAAGTTGTGTATAGTAAGTCTGTTTGGTCATCAGGTGTGTATACTGTTCATCACCTGCTGAGTGCTCCAGTGTACAACACAACCCTGGATCTTTGCGAGAGTATCGCACAACTGTATGCACCTTTCCAATACATGCATTGAGACTGACGGTGTCGCTTTGAACATTACCGCATGCTGCATTGTTGGTATGCATTTTAGTCTGTGTATGTCCATAACACAATAAATATACATTTCCAGCCATTAATCACCTGTCTTAATGTAATCAGTTGTCAACCCACTATAAACTGATCCAGTTTGACCAAAAAGGTTTGAGACACCCTGTGTAAAATTGTCGTACACTGAAGACCCAAAGAAGCTTGTACAGCTGCCTAATATTGTGTATGACCCCCGCGAGCACGCAGAACTGCCGCAGTATGACGTGGCATGGACTCGACATATATGGCTTACCGGCCAATGATTCACCAACGTTACTCGATCTCTTATGGGAACCGGTAAATTGACTGCCGCGAGTAATGAATTAGTGGTCAGGGACACTACAAATGTAGTGTGTGAAAAGTAAGTTGGAAATGTGGGGCTCACGGGGAGCGTGCCAGAGATAAGTCCCTGCAGTCCCACTATTCTCTGTGTTCTCGATGGCTCAATGGGATAGAGCGTCTGCAGTGTAAGCAGGAGATCCCGCGTTCGAGTCCTGGATGCGGAACACATTTTCAACTCTCCCCGTTGATATTTATCAACGCCTGTAAGTAGCTAATGCTCATTCAATAAGCAGTGCTGGAGCGAATTGACATCATGAATTCCGCAGGGCTGTCCATAAACCCGTAAGAGTACGAGGGTGTGGAGATCTCTTCTCAACAGCACGTTGCAAGGCATCCCAGATATGAATAACAACATGTCTGGGAAGTGTGGTGGCCAGTGTAAGTATTTAAACTCAGAAGAGTGTTCCTGAGGCCACTCTGTAGCAATTCTGGACGTGTGAGGTGTCTCACTGTCCTGTTGGAATCACCCAAGTCCTTCACAGTTCACAATGGACCTAAAAGGATGCACGTGATTAGGCAGGATGGTTACCTGTCACCTGTCAGAGTAGTGACTAGACGTATCAGGGGTACCATATCACTCCAATTGCACACACCCCACACCATTACAGAGCCTACAGTAGCTTGAACAGTTCCCTGTTGACATGCAGGATCCATGGATTCATGAGGTTGTCTCCATACCTGTACACGTCCGTCCGATGGATACAATTTGAAGCGAGTGGGCCTCCTGCTCCGAAAGTGCAAATCGATGATGTTTCCCTGAATGGTTTGCACTCTGACACTTGATGATGGCCCAGCATTGAAATCTGCAGCAATTTGAGGAAAGTTTGCACCTCTGTCACGATGAACGATTCTCTTCAGTCGTCATTGGTCTTGCAGGATGTTTTTCCGTCCGCAGCGATGTGGAAGATTTGATGTTTTACCAGATTCCTGATATTGATGGTATACTCGTGAAATGGTCTTACGGGAAAATCCCCATTTCATCGCTATCTCGGAGATGTTGTGTCCCCTCTCTTGTGCGCCGACTGTAAGACCATGTTCAAACTCACCTAAATCTTGATAACTTCCCGTTGTAGCAGCAGTAACCAATCTAACAATTGCGCCAGACTGTTTTTGTCTTATACAGGCATTGCCGACCGCAGCGCCGTATTCTGCGTGTTCACATATCTTATACCTGTTTCTTTGGCGCTCCAGTGTACATTCCCAGCCATTGGTTCCCCGGCTCGACATAATCAGTTGTCGACCCAGCATGAAGTGCTCGGGACACCCTGTTATAAATCCCATAGTGCGTTATCGATATTGTAGTCATAGGAGGCTACACGTGGTCGTGATTCTCAGGTGGCCCACCGTGGGCACTGCCTGAAGTGCGTGCCTGCAGATAGGAACGTTCTCACTCTCCGGCCCACCCGTCGTGACTAGACGTATCAGGGTCCCATATAACTACAACTGCACACACCCCACACCATTACAGAGCCTACAGTAGCTTGAACAGTTCCCTGTTGACATGCAGGATCCATGGATTCATGAGGTTGTCTCCATATCAGAAGTTAAGTCCCATAGTGCTCAGATCCATTTGAACCTTTTTGTTATATAATAATGAGGTAGGTAACAAGTGTTTGTAAATGCATATTTAATGTGTTACACTTACATAGTGTACACCACCCAACAACTGTATAACAGTATAACTTCCCGTTGTAGCAGCAGTAACCGATCTAACAATTGCGCCAGACTGTTTTTGTCTTATACAGGCATTGCCGACCGCAGCGCCGTATTGTGCGTGTTCACATACCTTATACCTGTTTCTTTGGCGCACTAGTGTACATTCCCAGCCATTGGTTCCCCGTTTCGACATAATCAGTTGTCGACCCAGTATGAAGTGCTCGGGACACCCTGTTATAAATCCCATAGTGCGTTATCGATATCGTAGTCATAGGAGGCTACACGTGGTCGTGATTCTCAGGTGGCCCACCGTGGGCACTGCCTAAAGTGCGTGCCTGCAGATAGGAACGTTCTCACGCTCCGGCCCACCCCGCGGCTGGCTGGGTGCTTAGTGAGACGGAGCGTCGGCGGGTGCCTGACCAGGATGCGCCGCCATCAGTAGGCTGTGTGCAGAGCCGCCCCCGGAGTGCGCTGCACCGCCCGGCCGGGTTGGCGGAATGCGCAACGACCCCACACCTGCGCGGGGGAACCGCGCCGCACAGCCCCAGCAGCTGGAATTAGCGCCGCCGGCACACGTCGCTCGGCCGTTCTGCGAACGTGAGCCGCACGCCGAGTGCGCCGCAGCGCGCCTCTTACCAGGCCCCGTCCCCATCAAAGATTCCGCGGCACTCTCACTCATGCGAGCGCCTGGTAGCCGCTCATTGCGAAGGCGGCCGACCCGGGGAAAGTTGGGTCGAATACTGCTGTTGCAAGAAATTTATGAGCGGCGTTCAATAAGTAATTCAACAGAATTATTTCTGAAAACAGATTTTTTTTTAGGATTCCAAATCACCATATTATTCCCTACTCTTTTCGTTACTACACTACTGGCCATTAAAATGGCTACACCACGAAGATGACGTGCTACAAACGTGAAATATAACCGGCAGGAAGAAGATGCTGTGATAGGCAAATTATTAGCTTTTCAGAGCATTCACAGAAAGTTGCCGCCGGTGACGACACCTACAACGTGCTGACATGACGAAAGTTTCCAACCGATTTCTCATACACAAAGATCAGTTGACCGTCGTTGCCTGGTGAAACGTTGTTGTGATGCCTTGTGTAAGGAGGACGTTTCCGACTTTGATAAAGGTCGGATTGTAGCCTATCGCGATTGCGGTTTATTGTATCGCGACATTGCTGCTCGCGTTGGTCGAGATCCAATTGTAATGTCCCCACAGAAAATACCCTCTACCACGCACCAATTAATCATTTTCAATCAAACCATCCACATTCATTCACTTTGGAAAAGTTATCTGATCTGATTTTCTCGTAATATATGCGGCGACTGCTCGACGACGCCAAAGTATTTTCTAGTGCGTTTATTCTTTGAAATAACGGAGATGCATATATGCATTCTCCATGGCTGTTAGAGTGGTACCTAGGACAGCTTCTGGAGTATCTGTTGAGGGATTGACGTGTTTCTGAGAGATATATATTCTGCTTTTCTTCTCGCTAAAGCGATCCAATTAACATTTGTGCCGCTAGCGGTTTGTTTGAAGAGAAAGAGACTGTAAAAGGAAAATAATTAACGCGTGGAATCACCGGAGATCTGGACATGTAATGGAGATGGATTTAATACACAATTTCCTCCATAAATAAGGTTTGTGACTTTTTTGTTCTGGAGTGAATGAACGAATGAGTTTTTTCTGAATCATTTGATGATCACGTTGGCCCTGTAATTAGTGGGGAAGTTTCAGCTGTGTCGAAGAGAGCCTGCAATCACTGAGTCTGTGTTGAATCGTCCAAAAAGGCTTCGTACATATCTGGAATTCGCAATCTTTCGTAAAAGGAACAAATTGTCCCAACGATTGATTCTCCCGACTGACTGCAGTGTTTAACAGTAATAATAAATGTAAAGATCTCTTACAGCAAGCCAGCCGCTGATTACTAAGACGAAGGACTCCACCAAAGATCCTATTTGGCTGATTTCACATAATGAAATATTATATTAAAAACTGTACATAGATAAACGAGAGAAAGAGAGAGAGCGAATGAAAATAGAGATAATACTAATAATCCTCCATTAATATAATTTTTCGCCTGTCTTATCACGGATCAGCCAACAACTGGGAGCACCTTACTTTACTGTATAGATTTATGTGTGAAGGTGAAGGGATCTTAAAGGCAACAGATACACGTCTATACAGACAAGACATTACACAGAGATAGCGGCTAGCTGCATTCATCATCTATTCTTAGATAAAGAGACGGCAATTTATTATCCGAACATTAAAATGTTAAAATGGCCAATCCGTGACAGGACAAGATTTTGGACGTTGCTAAAATAATTTTGTTCTCTGTTTCATGTCAACTGCGACGAACTAACCTAACTGACGCTTGGAAAAGAGAGGAGACACTCGCAGGTGATATAATTTGATCTACAAATAAAGTCGAAAGACAGCACGCTGGGCGCAGAGAAAAGGCTAGATCTATATATTTATTATTAAAGCTTGCTAGTACAGTTGAAGTATACGTTTCCTGTGTAGTGTTATTTGATATATGAACATTGGTTAGTTGTTCATGTTAGATATAGGAAGTGTTTTGATTGAGCTGTCCCAGTTGCATTTATCTGTATATGTACATTAAGAAAGTAGACACAGAAGTACTCTTGTGTGAAGGGAGTTATATATAGTGACAGTAGAACATTTATATGGTTTCATTTATATGGTTTTAACTAGGGCAATGTTTAGGATGAGTCAAGCAGAGCAAAGCAGCACGCATCAGCCTTCAGCTGTTAGCACTGATAATAATGATGCAGTAAGAAGTGTTGTAGGACCGATGGCTACAGATAGCGCAATAGAACGCCCTGTAGACACGGCTGGAGGTGCAACAGCAAGTACGCAGCAGGGATCAGATCCATTGGTAATTATCATGAGACAGACGCAGATGATAACCGAGAGCATGAATACTTTGAAAACGGACATTAATGCGAAATTTGCCTCAGTTACTGAAGGGCAAAATGATTTGAATACGAAATTAGCCTCAGTTACTGAAGGGCAGGAAAATCTGAAAACCGATATTAAAGCACAATTAGTGACAGTCACTCAAACTCAAGAAGAGATGAAATTAGTCCAGACTGAGATTAAGCAGCAGTTACAAGACAGTTTTTCCGAATTAGAGCAGCGGATAGAGGCGAAGACCAAGGAACTCAAAGATGAGGCCGAAGAGACGGAATGAAAATTAACTGCACAAATAGAATTGGTGAAAGCACAATGTGAGGAATCTACTCACCGCGTACGTGTCGAAATGAAGGAGTATGTGGCTATTAAGATAGATACTGTACGGGAACAAGTGGAAATAGTTACGCAATTAGTACAAAAGCAAGACGCCATGTCATGTGCAATTGCGCAACTTCCTGAATTGGCACGTACACAGACTAACCTAAAGGAAAGCGTTGAACATCTGACAGAGCGTCAAGACGTTATAGACCACCAAATTAACGTATTAACGGGTTAAATTATCCGAAATCACATTAGAAAACAAAAGGTTAATGTATGAAAACGTTGAGTAAAATGTTAAGGCAGCATTCCAGAGTTTATCTGGCAAACAGGAGGAGAATTTGTTTGCGAAAGGACTTGAGGAGGCGCGACAGCAGTTAGGTGCTGATTTGGAGCATTGGAAACAAACGATAGAAGAGTCGATGCGCGCTTCACAACAAAGCTCAGAACAAATGAATACAGGGCAGCAGCAGAAGTTGGCAGCGACTATAGAGCCAGTTACTGCCCATTCGCACACAGTACCGACTTGTGCAAGTAATTCAAACATTAAATTGCCACAAGCTGGTTGTTCGCGTGAATTCTTCTACTGGAGATTACGAAAGCCTTTTCCATGCCGAAGAAAAAATGATAAAGCATCGGCAATTCCAGATTTTTAACCCTGACGAAAGGGGGGTCCATCCAATTGTTTTTATTCGAAGTTTCAGAGGAGTGCTACCCAGAAATTGGTCGGAGTGGCAGAAGATCAGTTTTGTTACAGGATATATGTAAGTACAAGGTTCAGGGGCGATCTGGGCCTCAGACATGACTTCTGTTTGCCCGATATATGACGATTTTGAGAAGGCGTTTTTAGCAAAGTTCTGGTCAGAAGGGGTACAGGAACGCCTAAGGCAGGAGGTGCTCTACCCAGAGCCTTTCTCCTTTTCGAAAGGAAGCCTTAGAAGGTATTTCGAAAAATATATAAATAAAACGAGATAATGGGACAGACCTATGCCCTTGCCACACATAATATACATACTTAAGGCAAGACTACCAACTAGCATCCGTAATCAATTGATTTACGGCAACGACAAAGACTTGGAGTCGTTCTTCAGGACGTTAGCCCATATAGATATAATCGAAGAGAACAACCAGAAAGCCCGTGATAACAGATTCCAATATAGGGCGATAGAACCTCCACCAAACGGTAGGCAAGGTGGAAGTATGGGTTATACCAATGGCGATCAATCGACATTTAGAAGGAATGAACAGAGATCGTTAAATAATGGAGGAACCCCTCAAAATCTCAATAGTATTCCCGGCAATGGTCTTGCGAGGGGCTATTCAAGGAACAACAGGAACGGGAAAAGATACAACCCCGTGTGGGGGAACAAAAGAAATTTCAGACCCCAAGCCTGGAATAATAACAATAATAGAAAGTGGAATCAACCGGGAGGAATGAATTCAAATAGCCAACATCAGGGGGGACGGACATCTACGAATCAACCGGTAATTACCGAAGTGATGGAAGATGTCAACCAGCAGACAAATCAAAATCCAACAAACTTGTAAGGACCCACTTGTGCCCCGGAGGAGCGGTCAACAATTGGTTGAGGGGGAATAGGATATGTGTACCCATGCTAACTTATAATGATGGACGATTACTGGCAGATGAACTGACCGAGGACTTAGAAGCACAAGATGAGGATAAGGAACAGGTGGCAGTAGCCGAAGTGCAAGTAATTATGGAGACCGTACCTATAGTGGCGGTTTTAGACACAGCTGCAACCACAAATGTTATTTCGGAGGCACTATTCAACAGGATCAGAAATATAACACGAGTACCAGTATTTCCAGTTCAAAATTGCAGAATAATAGGCGCCGTTGGGGCTCGATCGGCTAATGTAAAGGTGTAGTCACTACTTGGTGTGGAATTCGGAAATGTAGCAATATTAAGCACATTCCTTGTTGTGAAAAATTTGGTGGTAGATTGCATTATCGGAGTCGACAGCCTACGTCAATACGGATGCAGAATAGAATTTAAAACAGGAAAAATTTGGTTGAATGTTAATAAACAAGAAATTGAATGGAGTTGTTGAAAAAAAAAAGCCTTACGAGAAAATATAATTGTGGGATCAGTGTGCAAGTAATCAGGACAGCCCAAAATTCTAAACAGCACGTAATTAATGAGTTCCAAGTCAAAGAAGATTTCGGTCAATTAGTGTTTGAAAAGTTAAATGAATCCGACTGCATTATCGAAGATCAGAAGAAGCAGCTCAATGAATTATTATTAACGTATGAAAACGTTTTTGATGAAAGGCCGGGAGTTATTAAGGGATACATATGCCATCTCTACGTTAAGCCACACGAAACGTATTGTAGAACTTTCTATCCTGTTCCCTGGAGGTTAAAGGCTCAAGTTCAAAAGGAAATAGATCGCATGTTGAAATGGGGTTTGATCGAACTCTCTACAAGCTCATACTGCTCCCCATTGTTAGTCGTACCAAAAGCAAATGGGACTGTTAGACTGGTACTCGAGCCGGCCGCGGTGGCCGTGCGGTTCTGGCGCTGCAATCCGGAACCGCGGGACTGCTACGGTCGCAAGTTCGAATCCTGCCTCGGGCATGGGTGTGTGTGATGTCCTTAGGTTAGTTAGGTTTAAGTAGTTCTAAGTTCTAGGGGACTTATGACCTAAGATGTTGAGTCCCATAGTGCTCAGAGCCATTTGAACTGGTACTCGACGCCAGAGAAATAAATAAAATCATGATTCCAGTGATAACACATCCGGAAAACATAGACTAAATTATACAACGGTTCCAGGATGTCCAATATTTGACGAGCATTGATTTGCGGAGCTCTTATTGGCAAGTCAAGCTGGATGAATCATCAAGGAAGTATACGGCTTTCATTTATTCCGGAAGAAGTTACCAATTTACCGTAGCTCCTTTCGGACTCAACATTAGTGCTGGAATCTTTATAGCAGCTCTAGATTATGCGCTAGGCCCAGAACTCAGAAGCAGGGTAACAGTGTTTCTTGATGATTTGCTTATTGCATCGAAAACTTGGGAGGAACATACTACCTTATTGAACCGAGTGTTGGACGTGTTCAAAACCATGGGAATAACTGCTAACCTACAGAAATCCCATTTTGCAGTAAACAGAATCAATTTCCTGGGGCATATAATTGACACAAAGGGAATTTTACCAACCAAGGAGAAGCTAATTGGGATTAGTAGGTTTCCAACACCCAGGAATAGGAGGATATTAAAAGAGTTTATGGGCCTTGCCTCATTTTTTAGAAGATTCATAACAAATCAGACGATGAACGCAGCAGCTCTAAATAGTCTGTTGAAGAAGGATGTGCCCTGGCTCTGGACATTAGAGTGTCAAGAAGCATTCGAAGAGATAAAGAAGCAGTTCGTAAATGCACCACTTTTGTATCATACGGACATGCAAGAAGAATTTTACTTGTCAACTGATTCTTCGAATGTGGGTATTGGAGCGTGCCTTTTAAAAAGTGCGCAAGATAAATGGACAACTCACCTTCTGTCCTGTTGCGTTTGCTAGTCGTGTTTTGTTCAACTGTGAATGAACTTACACGACGACAGAATTAGAGGCTCTTGCGGTCATCTGGGGATTTCAAAAACTTCGTTATTATCTATATGGGTCAAAGACTATCGTATATTGCGATCATCAATCATTAACGTTTTTACAAACGTGTAAACTGTTACACCCCAGACTGGCTAGATGGACTCTCGCTCTGTAACAATACCAATTTAACATCGTGCATGTCTCAGGACAGCAAAACATTATTGCTGACGCTCTATCAAGGTCACCACAGGGTTTGACCAAAGAGATTGAAGTAAATAACTCAGAATTCCCTGTATTGCTGCTGCAGGGAAATCCATATAAGATGTACTACGTCAATTTGTGTGCGCATATGGCACAGTTACAGAAAAGAGATGCTCAATGGGGAAGTGTCATTCAAAGGTTACAACAGCAACCTTCGGATCAGATGGCAAATTATTACAAGCTGGTAAAGAGCGTATTATTTTTCCGCTGTGGAAGGCCAAACAAAGTCCGTTGGTGTGTTTGTATACCTGAGGCGCAAAAGAGAAACTCGTATGGTTCACCCATTTAACCTGGGGCCATTTCGGTGCGACAAAATGTGCAGACAAGATGGGGAGAGCGCATCGTGCCAAAATAGTCAGAAAAGTATTTTGTACATTAGCTGTCGTCTGGTAGTGGCATTTTATTCTTCTTCACACCTTGTTTGACTGATTTACCTCAGAAAAAGTTTTCTACATGCGTGTAATCAATAAACTGCATGTGCGTTGTCAGACTGTTATAGATAACATCAGAGAATTCGCATATATTGTTGATGATTAATTTCTCTCTTATGTTTAGTATTGTTTTAACAACACTAAAAGAAACCTTACGAAAACTGTGCACTGTATTGTAAGAAATGAAATAAACCTACCTACGAGAACCTTACGACGAAAGTAAGTCTGTTTTAACAAAACTGAGTATCTGTACACAAGCGTGCCTCTATCTGCACGAATTAGTAAAACACTATTCACTTAGCTTTCGATTGGGTCTGTGTTTAAATGGTATGCTGTGTCATACTCAACAGGTATGCACAAGTGGCATTTCATAAATAAAGTTACGTATTCCTAGAAACCCAAAATTTGCTTGTCAGCAGCGGAAGGAGGCGTTACCTGTCGTGCAGCATTGTAAGTTTTTCACCATTGCACTATGAGCTGAAAGTATTTTCTTACGATTTGCTTATCGATGTTTGATCTGACTGCTTGCAGCTCTTACACAGAAGTGACAAAAACGTTACATTCAGCGAGGCTGGAACCGTGAACCGTAACAGTCGGATTTCCACGGGTCAGCACGTCAACACAGAGCTAGCAGAGAGATATGGTTTGCGCCTTCCCCTTACTAGGCCAATAGTGGGTAGAACTCGTAAGCTGCTATTTACAGGACGAGATCAGTTGCGATTGCCACGTTCAATGACTTTACTGGGCTGAAAACCGTAAATTTACAATCTTCTGTTACACCTCAAGCGATAACAACTCAGGTTATTCAATGGAAATGACACGAGGAATCTAGTGAACTTTGAGGCTTAATTCCGCGCACACCAGGAAGTAACTCGTCGATCACAGAGTTGCCAAACATACCTTGCGTTGTTGCCAAATCTCAGTTACACTACCAGCAGGAAGAAGACGAACCGATGTGATCCTAAAGCGGGTTGGGAAGTGACCATAGCTGGCGCCTCAAAGACGCGGCTGCTACGGCCTGGAATACGTAATGCGTCTGATTCGCATTTCTGTAACTAGGTTTAGGGACTGGAGCTTAGTTGCTCATAATACTCAGAACTGACTGCTACTAAGCATCATAAACCAGTAACTCTCATAGTTGTTTTTATATTTCTTTCGTAACTGTGCTCAAAACTAAGAAACTCATTCACGAACGTTTTCGTGTCTCGCCAATAGTCGAGCACAACAAACAAATGAAAATAAAAAGAGAATGTGTGTGTGTGTGTGTGTGTGTGTGTGTGTGTGTGTGTGTGAGAGAGAGAGAGAGAGAGAGAGAGAGAGAGAGAGAGAGAGAGAGGGTAAAAAATTGTTGTTCAGAAATTGAATACTGGTATGCAAATAAATCTTTCATTAATATGACTCGTTCCACATCATTACGAAGTGTCGTATTCATGATCTATGGATCTAATCATGTCATATTGCTGACTATCCATGAAGAGTCATGAAGTACCGAAATTTTCGCCTATATCAGTAACCAAATCTAAACTTGAAAATAAAAGACGACAGTTTTTGTAATCCCTGTTAACTAACCATGAAATATGTCTGATATACCTGAATTCAGAAGTAACGAAGTGTGTATTAATTTAAAGATGAAGCGCATGATGTCAAGTTCTGCGACGGAGATACGAACCCAAGACGTAATCGGATTGTTAACGAAGTAAAATCAAATGTTACGTATCGGTTTTTCTTGCCAGCTGCGAGGTGTTTAATCTAAAATAAGGACACAAATTTTTGTGCCTGAGCGGCAATCGAACCGCACTCCTATCGTTCTTCTTTATTGTCCACGAATATTGCTTCAGCATCAACTGCTTACTCACCAACAGTAAGATGTGTGCGTGTTTGTCCAGAAATTGTTGGCAACATGAACAGACATTAAAAATGTATGTTAATTTTCACTAGCAGGCCGGTGTGCACGTGATAGGGCTTGAAATGAAATTATGTATATTTTTGTAGTGGATCAGGATTCGGACCCACATATTTGCCTTTGGAGGAGACCTAGAGAAGACTGCAGTCTTGGGAAAAGGAATGAAATGATTGAACTATAATGTTCCGAGAGATTCAGATCCTCGAAAGAGGAGATACGAATTCGAATCACACTCTAGCACCAAATTCAACGGATTCTGGATTATAACAGCTTTCTCTTGAGGTTACCACAGGTAAAGTAAATCTGTTTGTGCCTCTTAAAAGTAAATGCTTGTACCCACGCACTGCACTTGTGATAGTTCGTTCCACCAGACCATTGTGGCCACATTTCCCAGCCCCAGGAGTGTGCTGTAGTGGATGATGTCCTTAGCTTACTAAACTAGTCACGGTGGAAAAAAAACGCGAGTCTATTAAATGGTTAAGTAGAAGCAAGCTTCTGACTTGGAGATTATGCTATTCTCATGTCAGCAGGATGTAAAGACTCTTCTAGGCGTCATAGCCTCGATTTGAAGCCATTTTGAAATTTTCACTTATTCAGGAAATTTCTTAGTTCGAGAAAATCCACTGTGAAGTGTGAAGTTACCGGATAATTCGATTATCACCGTCATTATTAGTATCATTTTCTTCATACCGCTGCTGGAACACATGTGCTTGAAGATCATTTAAGTCCTTTTGGTCATTATAGAACTAGTTGCCCAAGAACAAGTTCTTTCCCTGTCTACGGAATCCTTTTCATGTTAATATCAAACGTCAGCAATTACTCGTAGATCACAATAAAACTGAAGTAATTGATGAAGGCGTTACTTGATAACGAAAACGCGCTGTCTTCCTTCATTTACTTGCGCCTAGAAATGGCTGTCGAATACTGCCAAACCAAAAACCAAGGGATCTTGCTGCCTTCCAATATACGTCGCTGTCGATTCTTCCATATGATTTGGTCGACGTGACCTATTTAAAGTTGTGTATGACACAGAATGTTTTAGAAAATCAATTGTTTTCCTTTGCAATAAACAGAAAGATTTTCATTCTAAGCTACCCAAGTCCAAAATTTTCGCAATATTAGTTCAAATTTAATATTCGCTTCCATAATGTAAGGAAAGTATTTCACAGTTGCAAAACCCGCATTCGACTCTCTTTCCTTACACTTAGTCGCTGGCCATAAATTCTAGCTCAAAGTGACGCCAGTTTAAGTAACCTAATGTAGCGAAGACTGTTTGCCAGTGCTCTTTCTCACCGGAAAATATGCAATTCACTCATTGGGCTCCATAAGTACACTGTAACAGTAATTTCTGTGTGTATGCAATGCATACGGATTGTAGAATTTAGTGGTGCTCTCTCTTCCACTTCTGTTTACAATATGCCCTCGAACCAGCGAAATGCGGCAGAGTACGGGTGGTATACGATTTACAAACCACGATTTAGTGCCGTTAACACGATTTCTTTAAACATTGGCGTAGCTGAAGGAATTTAGTTTCTTCTTAAACCGTCTTATGCAGCAACGTTCACAGATATCTCAAATAGGAAAAGCTCTTTATCCAGGTACGAAGGATGTAAAACAAACTTCCCACAGTTTGCGTCAGGTTGATCTCTTCGTCTGATAGCACTGCGTAAGTATTTTGTGTAAGAGGTAGTAATGTAGAGTTCCTGTAGCTGTGGGAATCATTGGTAGAAAACGAGTTTCACACCAATGGGTACAGTACTGATAAATATTCAAAATGATTATCAACCTAAGTCTGCGTTCATCCACAAACAGAGGCGTATTTGTAATATTGAAGCTAGACTAGGTATCCTTGTCTTCCTTGAGTGGGCATTGGAAGGCGTTTACACGCACGTATACGAGGGTAATCCCAAAGGTAAGGTCTCCTAAGTGCCAACGCAGCCACAAACGAGAGATCCTTAATTTTAATTGCAAGCAGAAACCACGGAGTCGGCTGCATGGTGGCAAGCTGATAAAGAGCGAGACTATGGATACGAAGGTCTCAGGTTCGATCCCTCACCAGTCCCACAATTTTTATGTGCCGTTTTACACATATTTCCCCTGGGGCAGTGTTTGTTGATGTGAAAAATGCCGAGTTGCACTGTGGTCCGAAAGCCACGTAAAACTGTAGGTTCCCCTATTAACTGGCTAGGTAAGTCAACTCAAAGGTCGGATGAAAGCAACAGCATACCACCTCCAACAAGTCCGTGCCTATTAAAGCACTGTGGTGTTCAGACCACTCTTGCGACTGCTTTACTTTCTATGGTTTCCAAAACTAATGATCTTCGGGTTATTAACATTTTTGTGTTTTCATGCTGTAGCTTTGATACCAGTAAACGTAAGTAACCGGCCGAGCACTGTCACCGTTCGAGTTACCAAGGTGGTAGACGACGATGCTATCAACCCCAGTTACAATTTTGGTCATGGCTATGTTTCAGTCGAATACCTCTATGGGCCTTTCCGCGTATTTCAAGATATACTTTTATACACTTGGTACGCTTCCAAATTGATATCTGATAGAGCTGTATTTAGCAACATGAATCAGATATGTTTTCCGTGCAATATATCGGACAACGCGTCAGTGCAGCGAGATTTCGTTTATGTGTTGCGCATGGTGCAGGAAATATTTGTGTTTTGCTTGCTTCTGTGATAGGTTTCACCCCACTGAATGCGAGCAAGCTCACGAATAGACTGTCAATAACCGTAATTACGCAATAACACACTTAAAAGTTGTATTTTTGGATTATGTATCCCGATGAAAATAACTGTAAACAGGATATATGCCTACTTGCTTATTATCACGCTTCTCGATGCTTTCCTCAAAAAATAAAAATAAAAAGAGAGAGAGAGAGAGACAGAGAGAGAAAACAGAAATGTATTTCAAATATCAGCTCAGTGACGCCATATTCATCTCGTGATGTAAAGCAAGGATATTTGATAGGCAATATCTCGTTGTACTAGCGATATGTATGGCTACAGGGTTCTTTGTTTTTCTCTCTGCAAACAACTAGAACAGAATTCAGTAACAAAGTGGTATGAACACCTACTCAGTGCGCCAATTAAACATTCAGCCATTCATGGTTATTTTGTTAATTGTCTGTAATGCAGTAAACATCCTTGATTTTTGATTTGTAATTACTACCATTGTTATTGTTATTCGTCACCCCACAACAGCTTTCCGATCACTTATTGCCCGCCGGCTGGTGTGGCCGTGCGGTTAAATGCGCTTCAGACTGGAACCGCGTGACCGCTACGGTCGCAGGTTCAAATCCTGCCGCCGGCATGGATGTGTGTGATGTCCTTAGGTTAATCAAGTTTAATTAGTTCTAAGTTCTAGGCGACTGATGACCTCAGAAGTTAAGTCGCATAGTGCTCAGAGCCAGCCAACTTATTGCCCCCGATGCACGTAACTAATGGATCAGGATGAATGGAATGTGGGATGTTTCGTCACGGAGAATATACACATTTATCTCGGCGTCTTGTGTCAGGGTAATATGAAAATCTCAATAAGAAAAGACGACAATAACACCCAACTATTTCTGTCCACTTAACACCATAACGACAGACAAATTGGGGTCTCACTGTATTTTGATTATAATTCGTTAGCCTTTTTGCGACCTCATTTTAATACCTCGTGGGAGCAGGCATAATATTTTGCTTTTTGAACCCTGAACAATAACACACAAAAATAGTAGATGGAAGGATACAAAGAAAAAATCAGGCTCATGGGTGTGGATCCAGTTCATCATAAGAAGACTAAACAAGAGGGAAACATTACGAAAGCAATAAATACGCTGGTTAGTATACATTATTTGTATAGATCTGAAGATGAAAAACCGCAGATCTGTGCAGTGCCCGCATCTGCACTTTAGTTTCTGTCTTAAAGGGCATAATTTTTAGTTTCTTCTCTTCTGAATTATCAAATGAATAGATTATTACGTGGTACAGAATGATCAGGTAACTGTGTTTCTTACAGCTTCCATTCGCACCATCATTTTTCTACCCTCTCGTGCAGTTCATGAAATTCTACTTGTATGATCACAAGACTGCACATAGATGCAATCGATTTCGAGGTGCAAAGTGTTTGTTATCTTACTTTGCGTGACAGGTTGGCAAAGTTGATATCCAAAGACTTTTTATTGTACTGAAATAATCTTTTGTAACAAAGTAACAAGGTTAGTGTTTTATTCGTATATATTTTTGTGGGAAACTAATCGTGATGGAAGATTACACACCTGAATGTTTGACGCAGCTGGTAGGAGAAAACGCTCTCCGTATCCTCCTATGACACGAGCACAGGATTCTCCTCCTATAACGCTACAGAGCTGTTCCTAGCACAGCTGAGAATTGGCAACATCGTCGCAAACATATGGCAACACTGTGACAGTGCGATCACTTCCGCGTATGGTACTGAACTGACTCGCTAAATTCACTTGATATTCCCTTTCCATTTGAATGACTCGTGGTATATAATCCTCACGTAAACTAAGACACTGAGACAGAAATTTGAATTTTTTGGCTAAAGAAATGCTATTCTTCACATAAGTGACAACTTTCACGATGCGTTATGAGGCTGAGCGGCGAATACCATGACGAGAGTGGCGTGCTGGCAGAAGTGTGTCCGTAGCCTCGTGGTTCCGCCCGTGTCTTGTGTTCCAACGGTTAAAAAAATAGTCAGTTCCAACCGCGGTAGGGGCAGCGCGTTAGGGCTTTTTTTGGTGTATTATTTCATGGAGCTGCGAATTCCCAGAAAAAATTCTGTAGCAAAATCAGAAGAAAGCCTTTACACATCAAATCCTCTTGGCAGCTCGACTCCGTAAGTTGTGTTAATGGTCGTAGATCTTGGCTTTCTGACTGCCAAGCCGCTATACAATACAAGCGTCTCTGAAGAAATTCGAATCGACCGTCAACGAAACGAAATTAAATAATGTTCTTCACTTAAGACTCCCATGCCAGGGTGATAAGTATGAAGGAAATAAATTGATTAGCAAATCGCAAGAAAATACTTTCAGCTCAAAGTGCAGTGGTGACAAATTTACAATGCTGCACAACAGGTAACGCCTCTTTCCGCTGCTGACAAGCAAATTTTGGGTTTCTAGGAATACATAACCTTATTTATGAAATGCCACATTTGCATACCTGTTGAGTATGACACACCATACCATTTAAAAACAGACCCAATCGAAATCTAAGTAAGTAGTATTTTACTAATTCGTGCAGATAGAAACACGCTTGTGTACAGATACTCAGTTTTGTTAAAACAGACTTACTTTCGTCGTAAGGTTATCGTGGGTAGTTTTATTTCATTTCTTACAATACAGCGCACAGTTTTCGTAAGGTTTCTTTTAGTGTTGTTAAAACAATACTAAACATGAGAGAGAAATTAATCATTAACGATATATGCGAATTCTCTGACATTATCTATAACAGTCTGACAATGCACATGCAGTTTATTGATTACATGCATGTAGAAAACTTTTTCTGAGGTAAAGCAGTCAAACAAGGTGTGAAGAAGAATAAAATGCCACTACCAGACGACAGCTAATGTAGAAAATAAAACTTCCTCGCGGATTAAGACTGTGTGCCCGCCCGAGACTCGAACTCGGGACCCTTGCCTTTCGCAGGCAAGTGCTCTACCACCTGAGCTACCGAAGCACGACTCACGCCCGGTACCCACAACTTTACTTCTGCCAGTACCTCGTCTCCTACCTTCCAGACTTTACAGAAGCTCTCCTGCGAACCTTGCAGAACTAGCACTCCTGAAAGAAAGGATATTGCGGAGACATGGCTTAGTCACAGCCTGGGGGATGTTTCCAGAATGAGTTTTTCACTCTGCAGCGGTGTGTGCGCTGATATGAAACTTCCTGGCAGATTAAAACTGTGTGCCCGACCGAAAGGCAAAGTTCCAGAGTTCGAGTCTCGGTCGGGAACACAATTTTAATCTGGCAGGAAGTTTCATATCAGCGCACACTCCACTGCAGAATGAAAATCTCATTCTGGAATGTAGAAAATACTTTTCTGTCTATTTTGGCACGATGCGCTCTCCCCATACATAATACAAAAGCTTCGAGCGCATCTGCTTCCTGGCTGTCTATTAAACCTGAAAAGAACAAAATGACGCAGAAGTTAGCCTTTTTACCACATGCGACTATTTTGGGTTGAGAAGTGAAGAGAATCATGTTCAAAGTTCCATCAAATTGTTAACTTCAGCAGACAGCAGAATTGCGTTTTAAAAAAATGTAGTAGCGAATGTAATAGAACACGCGACGTCTTATGAACAGTGCGCGACGCTTACCGTTACGCTACTAGCTGTGACGCAGCCACAGCACCTCTGGAAGTGAACAACAGTTCCTCCAGAACTTCGGCATTCCATAGTGCTGTGAGATAATGCATATAGCCGGATCTAGACTTCTGAGAGACAGACAGTTACACCATTTGTTTTGGACTGCACGATGGTTTTAACAAACAGATAGCGCAAAAGAGTAGCTCAAATGGAAAGGAACACTTCCTATTTAAATTTCCGCATCCTACACTGTTGGGAGTTCTGTGTAGGTGGCAGTTACGTAATTTTATTTCAGTGATTACAAAATAGAGTCGAATGTATGCACTGGGTAGCCAAGGCAGCTAGTTCATGGCGATTCGGTCAACCAAGTAAATGAATGTACTGAACATCCTGCAAACCACTACAGGGAGCCTGTGTGTCAGAATTCTCATCTTGTGTGCCGCAACGGTGTTATGATAGAGAAATGAGTCGTAGAAAGAGGGTTTGGTGGTCTGTTGGATGGATGATAGTTTCATATGGTGATGGTCTCGGTTCGATTCCAACTTCTGCCGATGTTTTCTGATAGCAAGAGGCAGATTCTATTCTCTTCTGGCTACGCCAAGTGAAGTAGATATAATGGCATTGTGGTCTGAAAATCACATTAAACACGATATTCCTTCTCTACCAAGTAGACGTTAGGTGGAACCACAATGAAGTAAGGAGTGGCGACATGTAGAAACTCTATCACCAGTAACCTTTCTTATACTAGTTATTTATTTCTAGTGACGAAACAAACCATGTGTATGGTCTCAGGACACTTATTCCATCTTTTATTTGAGCTTCTGTATGTCGATAAAATTGGTTCCGAACTGGGAATGCAACTCAGACCGCCCTTAACGCGGAATTTGATCCTTTCGTGACAATACAGCTCGACTACAACTTGTCGTTTGTTCAAAACTGCAGATTCCTCAACATCTCCACATATTGCGCGTGAATGGGTTGGAATCCTGGACCAGCACTAAACTTTTCACTATGTATTATCAAGCTCTAGCATGAGAACACCTATCTGCTGGTGGATAATAATTTTTATTTGTAATGCATTTTCATTCGTTGTCAACACTAACGATATCTGACGATTTTAACTTCCAGTGAACACAGAACTATTTGCGAGATCACTGTAAGTTCAAGGATGTTATTCCAAGCCTCTGGTGGAGAAAAATTCGGTAAGTGTCGTCTCTTCGTGCGTAGTCAACAACGATATGTTTGGGGTTCGATTCACAGTCAGCACTGAACACTTCGTCATATTACTTCTAGTTCAAACATGCTCACATGTCGCTGCTGGTGTAACAAACCCATACTTAACGTTCCTTTTCTCTAGAATATAACAGCGATACGTGCCGGGTTGGAGTCCTGGGAAGGAAAAAATTAATGTTTCGTCTCGTCATTTCAGTTAATACATCTAGCTACTGCCGAGAAAATCCGATATGTCAAAGTTGATTGTGCTTCGATAACAATCCGATTAGGTTCTGGGTTCGAATTCCTGTCCAACACAAAGCTTTACCTCACTTCATTTCAAGTAAGTTACTTGTGAAGAAGCAGTATTTAACATCTCTCGTAGTTCGTTAACAGGGACAATACATGCTGGGTAGGAATTCGCGACCGTTAAAAATGTTTACGTTATGTAATTTAAAGTTAATATTTGTTAACTGATACTGTCTAAAATCGAAGTATATCACTCTCTTTATGCCTAGTCAGGAATGACTGTTAATTTCCGTCAGTCACGAAATCTTAGTTTGCATGACCTGGGTTTGAATCCATATGCAGAACGAGGCGGTTCGTCGAGTCATTTGAAGTTTCATATTCTCAACTAGCTGCTCGTGAATAACGTAAATTTTTAATGACTTTTGTGTTAAATAACAAGTATGGTATGTTACTCTGAAGAGGAAACCATGAATACTACTACGTGTATTACCTATCTGACGTAATAATGAGAGTGCTAACATTTCAGGTATGTCAGTTATTGCAATAAATGTGAGCTTACAAGAATTAAGGACAGTCTTATCTGTGATGAGGTGTTCCCTGATATTTGTATTATCGTGGTATGGCTTTAAATCCTGAGTTATTGCGACACAGAGCAGTGTTTTCTAGCGGTGATTTGTTGGAACCATTTTCAATAGCAAACGACTGTATCAAAGAGCGATTACAGGACCTGCTAGACAGCCGCGTTATGTAGGTCGCATGGGAATCAGGTGAAATGCAATTCAGGTCGTTCGGATACTTTTGAGCAGGACTGTACATAAAATCAGAAGTTAAATATCAAATGTTTTCAAATAGCGAAATACTGGAACCTTAATTGACGATAGAATTGTTTTTACCTGACTGGGATTCGAACCCAGCATCTAGCACCGTCGTTTTCTAGCCAGGAACAGACGATAAATAGCTATTGTTGGTTCACCAGTAGCGAGATAGGCGCATGTTTAGCTAGACATCAGTCGACGAAAAGTTCTGCGCTGAATGGAATTAAAACCCCGCACACGTGGTCATGAAGAAACTTTAACTATCAAATTCTTTTCCAATAATAGCTAGGAATGGCGTGTTTGTACTTTCAATGATGTGATGGAAAATAATCTGCTGGCTAGAAGTTGAATCCACAACATGTCGTCGTCGGTGATCACAACGAACACAACGTCAAACCCAAATCCGTTTTCACCAGTAGGATGGAGAGGAATGTTTGAACTTGAAAAGATGTAAGGAAACGTTTGATCTTGTAGTGTTGTGATAAAAAGCTCATCATGTGGCTGTGAGTTGAAACGAACACGTTACAGCTGATAACGCACGAAGAGACGTTGAAAATGCAACTATTTTTCACCAGTAGTTCAGAGTGCACATGCTAGGGCTTGAAATGAAATAATGAATTTTTTTATGCTGATCAGGATTCTAAACCAGATAGGTGCCTTTCGAGGACGCCTAGAAGAGTTTGCAATCTTCGGGAACACAGTGAAATCGAATTCTAATCCCAGTCCAGCACCACAATTTTCAACGTCTCAGTTTCAAATAAAGTATGAGCCTTGTGAACTTACATGGCCATTGGTTCATTAAATGAAATACGTTTTCTAGTTTACGACGGCTTGCTGGTGACAGAGTCTCTGCCTTACGGGGTTTCTCCATATGTCACAGCTCAAATGAATGCCCAGTCGGCAGCGAAGGGATGTTATCTTTACTGCGGATATTGAACTACGGAGCTTACTGGCGTTCTGCACTTGGCGTTACCAGGGGTGAAAGAGAGCTACTTGTGTGTGTTAAAAATCTACTCCTGACGTGAACCTACACGTCTTATACACCACAGAACCCCCTGCCAAGCACATAATTATGAATTGCAGAGTATTCACACTTAGATTTAGATGAAGATGTCACGCGTAACAGGAAGGAGGGCGGGATCTGGGAATGGATAGAAGTGCCGAAGTGCAAAATATAAGCGTGAAATGCTTGCAAAGTATTGCTTACTTAGATGTGTGCCACAGTTCGTTTTATCTTAGGACCGAGAGATAAGGAAGGACTGTTCTCAGAACGAAGAATGGGTCATAGGGAAGGGGAGATCAAAGAATACGGTTTCATAGGTGGTGAGAGGAATGATAGAGAGTAAAGACAGCAGCAATTAAAAGAGAAAATGTAGCGTCATTGGAAACCGCTAGATTTGTTTACAAAGTTTTGGGGGAGTGTAACAGAAGGGCACTTGCGGCGATAGTGTCAGAGAGAGAGAGTGTGAGAGAGAATAGAAGAGATATTAACAACGAGTAAACATAAATGTTCAAATGTGTGTGAAATCTTATGGGACTTAACTGCTAAGGTCATCAGTCCTTAATCTTACACACTACTTAACCAAAATTATCCTAAGGACAAACATACACACCCATGCCCGAGGGAGGTCTCGAACCTCCGCCGGGACCAGCCTCACAGTCCATGACTGCAGCGACTAAGACCGCTCGGCTAATCCCGCGCGCCGAGTAAACATAATATGAAATCGTTAGCGTATTGTGTGGAGGACGGAGGGTGTATTCGTGGATGGAGGGGAAGAGAGAGACGTATTTGAAATAACAAAAACTACTGTGACAGAGTCCATCTACGCTGATTAGTTTGTAAGTATGTAGAGAGGGTATAAATAAAATCAAAATAGAATACTTAACAAACTGTATATTCAAAAGAAACCCACTTGAATTAAAAGGGCAACTCAAAGGAAAGCTAACCCATATTGTATCTTCTCTGTTGCCACGCGATCTTCCACTAGCTCCCAATGAGGAAAAATGACGAAAAAGAAGACATAAAAAAATATTTTAAGAACTCTAATATTTTATCCAGAATCCTTGATTATTTTGTACTTCTATCACGCGTCTTGGCATAGAATGTATAAGCCGTCGGACGTAACAGCCTGAAGAAGCAACTTCCTCCCAGGCTTCCAGGACGGTATCCCAAAGAGCGTCCGCAGTAGTTGGTTGGTTCTGTGGCCAGTTCTCTGTTAATGTTTAGGCGACCTCAGCCCACATGTTTTCCATGGGGTTCATATCAGCCGCCCATGGTGGCCAGTCCATGACGTTGACGCCAATCGTGGAGAGCCGCTGCTGAACAAATGCAGACTTGTGAATGGGAGAATGGTCCTCTTCCAATGTGACGTCCCCTTCTGCGTACAGCATTCGCACTGACGGAAGCATCGCATTATCCAATATGTGGGCATACTGCGCGCTGTCCAGAGTTCCTTATATCCTGTGAAGAATTCCCGCCCCTCTCACAGAATTCCAACCCTAGCAGGTAACAGATAGCCGGCCACTTCTTCTCGTCGTGATTACGTATTCGCGGCGATGGCGAGTCCCCTGCGGCCTGTAAACGACTCGTGGACCGTCGTTATTGGTGGAAAACACCTTCTCATCAGTGAAACTGACGTTGTCCCACGACGCCCTCAGATGGAGCTCGCAAAAGCTAGCCGGCATAAACCGTTGTCTTCGCTGAGCTCTTGTTTCACGGCGCATCGTCGTGCATGCAGTTCAGCGTCCCTCTGCCTTCGGCGAATCGTGTCACTGGAGCCGGGGAAGTTGGTCGGCGAATCGTGTCACTGGAGCCGGGGAAGTTGGTCTCCCGCCACAACTGCTTCGCTTTCAGAAAGGGATTTTCTCTGCTCCTAGACACTAGATCCCTGTCTTCCTGCTGTGAGATCACTCTCTTCCTGCCTGAGCCAGGAGCCCTGTTGGTGGTGCCTCTTTCAAGGCAGATCCTCCACCATCTCGTTGCAGTGGTATGTGGTACGCCATACCGTCTGCCAGCTTCTCTGATGGAACATCCTCCTTCCTCAATGAGAGCGATGACTCTACCTCGGCCGGCTGGAGTGGCCGAGCGGTTCTAGGCGCTTCATCCTGGAATCCTGCAGGTTCGAATCCTGCCTCGACCATGGATGTGTATGATGTCCTTAGGTTAGTTTAAGTAGTTCTACGTTCTAGGGGACTGATGACCAGAGATGTTAAGTCCCATAGTGCTCAGAGCCATTTGAACCATTTTTTGACTCTACCTCGAATAGACATCTCCCAGCGAGCCATTACGGCAGACAGCCTGATGTGTGTTTCTGCTTGCCGCTCTTATACTGATGGAGAGGAGGTAAACAAATTTACGTCAAACGGAGCGGCAGAGGCAGAGGCATGCGGCGCAGCCGTGCTGGCTCGTCCCGGAATGTTGGCCCACCAACGCCACCGCCAGCTCGCTCACTCGCGTGTCGCCTCGGCCAGCCTGGCTGGCCCGTAGCTCGCGAGCCGCGGCTAGTACAGACCCGGGCCGCATGGCCACGATCACTCCTTGAAGGATCAAAAGTTACACCTAACCTACATTTTGGAATTCAGGGGTGACCCACTTTTTTTGCTGTCTGGTGTACAAATGAGAGTAAGATTGTAGACGTCCACTCACACGATTTAATTACTTTTGCGTACCAAATCTAGGAATACAAGACTGAGGAGGCTTCCTCTTTGGACAGCTGTATCTTTTAAGCAGAAAGGTAACACGTATTTAATGTAGTCCACTGCGTTTGCGAGCTAGTACGTTCTCAGCCGTGTAGAAGTACTACACACGCAGGGCTGGCTCTGTCCGTTGTACTGAATTTATAAAAGGGAGTCTATGTGACTATGCCTGATCAAATTTACCAGTCAGATAGCGTTTGGAACTTGTTTTCAGACATTAAAAATTTACATTGTACTTATTTTGAAAGTATCAGGTCTACATTATCACAACTTACATTTTTTTTTTTTTTTTTGCACACATACACACACACACATACCTTTAATTTTAAGTGGTTATAATGTACCCCTCCTAACGTTACCACAGTGTTCGTGCAAATGACCTCATTTGTAATGAGACTGTAGTCCACGTCCGGGTTGCTTAACGCATAGAATGTCCTCAGTCCAGCTCAGTCGAAGACGAGGCACCTAATCTTAATAAGTCACTTCGCCTAAAATTGTTTGCTACTAAATGTGTCACAATAAGTCAGGTTTAGCTAGCGTATTAAGTGACTTAATCAAAATTTCGCAAGGTATGTCAGTTATTTTATACATGGCACTGGCGTTGGCTAAGATAACACACTGGTCAGTAATCTAAAATCCTCATGCAAAATACATACTGCAAAACATATGTTGCAGATATACTTCTTATGCCTAAATTAACAATAAATTAGTTTCCTAAAATGTAACTGGCATGTGTTGCTCGCAAACCTGCGCCATGAAGCGGCCTCACTATTTGCCGGAAAGTTCTCGCTCTACGACTGGCGCCAGCATAAATCACTTCCATGATGCATTGCACGTGACGAGCCGACAGTTCACAAAGTGATTGAGGCTGTTCAAAATTTTCAAATTTTAGAGTCATATTAGTTTCATAAGTACATCCTAATGACGACACGGTTAACAGACTTTTTATTCCCGTACGAATCGCTGTTTGACGTCTTCTTTAATAAAGAAGTAGTACTGTATTTATAACGGGTTCGGGCCATGCCGCAGTAGCCAATTTGGGTGCAGCTTTACTGCGCCACTTTCGTGTCAACTGAATGAAGAAGCCAATCAAACTATAGTGCCGTGTGTAAACTGACAAGTGGCAGAGTTAAAGAGTCGCATACACTGGTGCCATCATGATTGGAGCTTTGTTCATAAATGTCCGTCTTGATCGCATAGGCTATACAATTCACAGTTACTGGTCTCGGCTTACAGCCGTCATCTATTCTGTTGGAATAAAATTTGTTCAACTGACAGTGAGAAAAGTACTAAAAAATAACATGGCTAACGCCCGCGAATGCCAGAAATACGTATCACTAAAAGTATCGTGATACAACTGACATTGACAAACAGTCTGTATAAATGAGCAAGTTACAAGTGCTGGTGATGGACAGGGGGCATACTTATGCAAACATAACTATAGCCAGTAGGGGACACCAGTGCTGATGTAGGCAAGTGATTAGCATTATACACTGTCCAGTCACATTAATGTGGCCACCGTGTATCTTCGACGTCAGTGTGCAATAACCACTTACAGACAGCAGACGTTAGCACTAGCAATAGTGGATACGTAAAGTGCGTCGCGGGAGGCGGAACAAGTGCCTTTTTGGCATTAAGCAGAAACGGAGCGACTTATATGAGGTCCAAAAGGGCATTATTATTGGCTTTTGAGCCAAAGTAGGAAGCATTTCCGAGTCGGCAAAGTTTGTAAAGTGTTCACGTGCCGCGTGGTCAAGCTATACTGTGCACGGCAAAATGGAGCTATACAAATTCGGTGTCGAGGCGACTGAGGCGCAAAAATGGTTCAAATGGCTCTAAGCACTGAGGTCATCAGTCACCTAGAACTTAGAACTACTTAAACCTAACTAATCTAAGGACATCACACACAGCCATGCCCGAGGCAGGATTCGAACCTGCGACCATAGCAGCAGCGCGGTTCCGGACTGAAGCGCCTAGAACCGCTCGGTCACAGCGGCCGGCGACTGAGGTGCACAAGGAGCCGTAGATGACAAAGGTGTACGATTGCTGCGGAGATTTTTCGTTGAGCAACTGACCACCCAGATGATCCAAGGGGCTACCAAATGTGTATTTGCAACTACCGTTCAGCGAACGTTGCTGCGTCTCCGCAGGAAGCGCCTGCTTCATCCCTCCTTGCTGGCTGTTGTTCATCCACGACAGAGTCTGGAATCTGCACGCCGGAACTGCATTCGCCGTTCTGGGGGCACAATGGATCAACAAAATTATGCATCTCTCGTTGGAAAGTATGTCTACCATTACGCAGGATGGTAAAACCGACAAACTGCAGAGACGGATTCCTGACTGGAAATGAAGAAAAAAAGGTCAGGTGAACATGTGTCCAGAAAAACATCGTTACCACAGAAAATGGCGCTGACGACTTACAGTTCCTCTGACTTTCTTGTGTGTTGCAAGCTGTAAGATTGACACAGCAGAATGGTACCGTATTCATTTCGGGAACAAGCCGAGATGGTGTTGTGTACTTCCAAGCGTATGGAAACAGATAGAGGCAGCACGGCTGTACCAAAACAAGTTCCCTCACAGACTCTAGCCACATCACACAACATTTCAAGCCCTTTTTGGGTATTTTTGTGATCATAGTTCCTTTCAAACAGAGGAACTATGCGCACACCTGATTTGAAGGACCGGGTTCTACATGATATTGAGACATACAAGCTCCAGGCAAGTGGCCCGCCAACATGGAGTAAGCCAAAGTGTGATTATATGTATACTGCATGATAACCGCTGCTATCCCCATCACCTGAAACACAAAAGTAGCATATGGCACGTGATCGAAGGTACAGTCCTTCGTCTGCGCCATCTACCATGATAATGATGCATTCCTGGACACATGTTCATGGAACATTTTTCCTTCGATTTCCAGTGCGGAATCCGTCCCTTCAGTTTGTTTTCTTAATGTTCAACCAGTATACGATTTGGTTTCGCTTGACATACTAGGATTCTACCTGAGGGATAATCCAACATGTTACACAGCTCACAGTATACGTATATGGTTCGAAGAATACGGGGAAGAGGGTGCCGTACTCCTCTGGCCACCAGATTATCCGGATTTAAACCGAAACGAGAATCTGTCTGGCTACCTCGATCGGACTGTTTGCGCCAGGGATCTTCAGCCGACAACCTTAGCGCGGCTGGCAAGGCAGTGGAGTCGGCATAGCTCCACATCCCTGTCGGTACCTTCCAGAACTTCGCTCGAGCCTTCCTGTACGCCGCGCAGTGGCCTGCACATCCGAATGTGGTACAGGCTTTTGACAGGGACCTCCTTTTGCTCAGCGTGCTGCAACACGACGTGGCATGGACTCAACACGTCGCTGGAAGTCCCCTGCAGAAATACTGAGCCATTCTACCTCCCTAGTATCCCATAACTGCGGAAGTATTACCACAGGGCATTGTGGTGTACTGGTTAGCTCACTGGTCTCGCAGTCAGGAAGACGACGGTACCAAACACGAGTCTGGCTATCTTGAGTTATGTTTTCCGTGATTTCCCTAAATCACTGCAGGAATATGCCGGGATGGTTCCTTTTAAATCGCACTGCCGATTTCCTTCTCCATCCTACCTAAATCTGAGCTTGTCCTCCGCCTCTAATGACGTCGTTTCGCCGGCCATTGTAGTCGAGCGGTTCTAGGCACATCAGTACGGAACCGCGCTGCTGCTGCGGTCGCATGTTCGACTCCTGCCCCGGGCATGGATGTGTGTGATTACCTTAGGTTATTTAGGTTTAAGTAGTTCTAAGTTCTAGGGGACTGAGGACCTTAGATGTTAAGTCCCATAGTGTCCCATTTGAACAATCTGACCTCGTTGCGGACGGTACGTTCAACACTAACCTTCTCCTCCCCCTTCGATTGTGTTAATGCTGCAAAATTCTGTGCGCGAACAGACTTCTGGATTATGTCCGAGATATGTTCAACGGGATTCATCTGGAGACATCTTGAATTGTTTAGAATGCACCTCCACCTTCGATTGTGATACTGCTGCAAGATTTTGTGCACGGACAGACCTCTGGATTGTGTCCGAGATATGTTCAATGGGATTCATCTTGAGACATCTTCAATTGCCCAGAACGCACCTCCCCCTTCGATTGTATTACTGCTGCAAGATTTTGTGCATGAACAGACCTCTGGATGATGTCCGAGATATGTTCAATGGGATTCATCTTGAAACATCTTGAATTGTCCAGAATGCGCCTCCCCCTTCGATTGTATTACTGCTGCAAGGTTTTGTGCATGAACCGACCTCTGGATTATGTCCGAGATATGTTCAACGGGTTTTATCTTGAGACATCTTGAATTGTCCAGAATGCGCCTCCCCCTTCGATTGTATTACTGCTGCAAGATTTTGTGCAAGAACAGACTTCTGGATTATGTCCGAGATATGTTCAATGGGATTCATCTTGAGACATCTTGAATTGTCCAGAATGCGCCTCCGCCTTCGATTGTGTTACTGCTGCAAGATTTTGTGCATGAACAGACCTCTGTATTATGTCCGAGATTTGTTCAATGGGATTCATCTGGAGACATCTTGAATTGTCCAGAATGCGCATCCCCCTTCGATTGTGTTACTGCTGCAAGATTTTGTGCATGGACAGACCTCTGGATTGTGTCTGAGATATGTTCAATGGGATTCATCTTGAGACATCTTGAATTGTCCAGATCGCACCTCCCCCTTCGATTGTGTTACTGCTGCAAGATTTTGTGCATGAGCAGACTTCTGGATTATGTCCGAGATATGTTCAATGGGATTCATCTTGAGACATCTTGAATTGTCTAGAATGCGCCTGCCCCTTCGATTGTGTTACTGCTGCAAGATTTTGTGCACGAACAGACCTCTGGATTATGTCCGAGATATGTTCAATGGGATTCATCTTGAGACATCTTCAATTGTCCAGAATGCAACTCCGCGTCGATTGTGTTACTGCTGCAACATTTTGTGCACGAACAGACCTTTGGATTATGTCTGTGATATGTTCAATGGAATTCATCTTGAGACATCTTGAATTGTCCAGAATGCGCCTGCCCCTTCCATTGTGTTACTGCTGCAAGATTTTGTGCACGAACAGACCTCTGGATTATGTCCGAGATATGTTCAATGGGATTTATCTTGAGACATCTTGAATTGTCCAGAATGCGCCTGCCCCTTCGATTGTGTTACTGCTGCAAGATTTTGTGCACGGACAGACCTCTGGATTGTGTCCGAGATATATTCAATGGTATTCATCTTGAGACATCTTGAAATGTCCAGAACGCACCTCCCCCTTCGATTGTGTTATTGCTGCAAGTCTTTGTGCACGAACAGACCTCTGGATTATGTCCGAGATATGTTCAATGGGATTCATCTTGAGACATCTTGAATTGTCCAGAATGCGCCTGCCCCTTCGATTGTGTTACTGCTGCAAGATTTTGTGCATGAACAGACCTCTGGATTATGACCGAGATATGTTCAATGGGATTCATCTAGAGACATCTTGAAACGTCCAGAACGCACCTCCCCCTTCGATTGTGTTATTGCTGCAAGACTTTGTGCATGAACAGACCTTTGGATTATGTCCGAGATATGTTCAATGGTATTCATCTTGAGACATATTGAATTGTCCAGAATGCGCCTGCCCCTTCGATTGTGTTACTGCTGCAAGATTTTGTGCACAGACAGACCTCTGGATTGTGTCCGAGATATGTTCATTGGGATTCATCTTGAGACATCTTGAATTGTCCAGAACGCACCTCGCCCTTCGATTGTGTTATTGCTGCAAGATTTTGTGCACGAACAGACCTCTGGATTATGTCCGAGATATGTTCAATGGGATTCATCTTGAGACATCTCGAATTGTCCAGAATGCGCCTGCCCCTTCGATTGTGTTACTGCTGCAAGATTTTGTGCACGAACAGACCTCTGGATTATGTCCGAGATATGTTCAATGGGATTCATCTTGAGACATCTTGAACTGTTTAGAATGCACCTCCCCCTTCGATTGTGTTACTGCTGTAAGATTTTGTGCACGGACAGACCTCTGGATTGTGTCAGAGATATGTTCAGTGGGATTCATCTTGAGACATCTTGAATTGTCCACAACGCACCTCCCCCTTCGATTGTGTTACTGCTGCAAGATTTTGTGCACGAACAGACCTCTGGATTATGTCTGAGATATGTTCAATGGAATTCATCTTGAGACATCTTGCATTGTCCAGAATGCGCCTCCCCGTTCGATTGTGTTACTGCTGCAAGAATTTGTGCACGAACAGACCTCTGGATTATGTCCGAGATATGTTCAATGGGATTCATCTTGAGACATCTTGAATTGTTTAGAATGCACCTCCCCCTTCGATTGTGTTACTGCTGCAAAATTTTGTGCACGGACAGACCTCTGGATTGTGTCCGAGATATTTTCAGTGGGATTCATCTTGAGACATCTTGAATTGTCCAGGACGCACCTCCCCCTTCGATTGTGTTACTGCTGCAAGATTTTGTGCATGAACAGACCTCTGGATTATGTCCGAGATATGTTCAACGGGATTCATCTTGAGACATCTTGAATTGTCCAGAATGCGCCTCCCCCTTCGATTGTATTACTGCTGCAAGATTTTGTGCAAGAACAGACTTCTGGATTATGTCCGAGATATGTTCAATGGGATTCATCTTGAGACATCTTGAATTGTCCAGAATGCGCCTCCCCCCTCGATTGTGTTACTGCTGCAAGATTTTGTGCACGAACAGACCTCTGGATTATGTCCGAGATATGTTCAATGGGATTCATCTGGAGACATCTTGAATTGTTTAGAATGCACCTCCCCCTTCGATTGTGTTACTGCTGCAAGGTTTTGTGCACGGACAGACCTCTGGATTATGTCCGAGATATGTTCAATGGGATTCATCTTGAGACATCTTGAATTGTCCAGAATGCGCCTCCCCCCTCGATTGTGTTACTGCTGCAAGATTTTGTGCACGAACAGACCTCTGGATTATGTCCGAGATATGTTCAATGGGATTTATCTGGAGGCATCTTGAATTGTTTGGAATGCACCTCCCCCTTCGATTGTGTTACTGCTGCAAGATTTTGTGCACGGACAGACCTCTGGATTGTGTCAGAGATATGTTCAATGGGATTCATCTTGAGACATCTTGAATTGTCCAGAACGCACTTCCCCCTTCGATTGTGTTACTGCTGCAAGATTTTGTGCATGAACAGACCTCTGGATTATGTCTGGGATATGTTCAATGGAATTCATCTTGAGACATCTTGCATTGTCCAGAATGCACCTCCCCATTTGATTGTGTTACTGCTGCAAGATTTTGTGCATGAACAGACCTCTGGATTATGTCCGAGATATGTTCAACGGGATTCATCTTGAGACATCTTGAATTGTCCAGACTGCGCCTCCCCCTTCGATTGTATTACTGCTGCAAGATTTTGTGCAAGAACAGACTTCTGGATTATGTCCGAGATATGTTCAATGGGATTCATCTTGAGACATCTTGAATTGTCCAGAATGCGCCTCCCCTCTTGATTGTGTTACTGCTGCAAGATTTTGTGCACGAACAGACCTCTGGATTATGTCCGAGATATGTTCAATGGGATTCATCTGGAGACATCTTGAATTGTTTAGAATGCACCTCCCCCTTCGATTGTGTTACTGCTGCAAGATTTTGTGCACGGACAGACCTCTGGATTGTTTCCGAGTTATGTTCAATGGGATTCATCTTGAGACGTCTTGAATTGTCCAGAATGTGCCTGCCTCTTCGATTGTGTTACTGCTGCAAGATTTTGTGCACGAACAGACCTCTGGATTATGTCCGAGATATGTTCAATGGGATTCATCTTGAGACATCTTGAATTGTCCAGAACGCACCTCCCCCTTCGATTGTGTTACTGCTGCAAGATTTTGTGCATGAACAGACCTCTGGATTATGTCTGAGATATGTTCAATGGGATTCATCTTGAGACATCTTGAATTGTCCAGAATGCGCCTGCCCCTTCAATTGTGTTACTGCTGCAAGATTTTGTGCACGAACAGAATTCTGGATTATGTCCGAGATATGTTCAATGGGATTCATCTTAAGACATCTTGAATTGTCCAGAATGCGCCTCCGCCTTCGATTGTGTTACTGCTGCAAGATTTTGTGCACGAACAGACCTCTGGATTATGTCTGAGATATGTTCAATGGAATTCATCTTGAGACATCTTGAGTTGTCCAGAATGCGCCTACCCCTTCGATTTTGTTACTGCTGCAAGATTTTGTGCACGAACAGACCTCTGGATTACGTCCGAGATATGTTCAATGGGATTCATCTTGAGACATCTTGAATTGTCCAGAATGCGCTTCAAAGCAGTCGCGATCATCTATGGCCGAACGACATGACGTCGATGTTCAGGAACTTGCATTCCGTGAATGGCTGCAGATGGTCTCCAGGCAGCCGACCGCAAACATTTCCAGTCAATTATCGGTTCAGTTGGACTAGAAGATCCAGTCCAATCCATGTAAACACTGCCCAATGGAGGAACCACCAGCTTGCATAACGTCTTGTTGACAACTTGGCTTCGTGTGGTCTGAACCACACTCCAAGCCTACCATCAGCTGTTACTAGCTGAAATCGGGACTCATCTGACAATGCTACGGTTTTCCAGTCGTCTAGTGTCACTGCAGTCGATGAGGTCGTGTTTGCAAAGGCACTCGCGTAGGTCGTCTGCTGCCATAGACCATTAACGCCAAATGTTGCCGTCCTGTCCTAACCAATAAGTTCGTCGTCTCTCTCCCATTTATTTCTGCATTATTTCATACAGTGTTACTCGTTTGTTAACACTGACAACTATACGCAAGCGCCGCTATTCTCGGTCGTTAAGTAAAGGATGCTCACCACTGTTTTGTCTGTGATGAGAGGCATTCTCGGCACACGCTTGACCCTGTGGATCTCAGAACACTGAATTCCCTAATGATTTCCGAAATCGAATGTCTCTTGCGTCTAGCTCCAACCACCATCAAAGCCTATTAATTCCTGGCGTGCGACCATAATCTCGCCGGAAACCTTTTCACATGAATCACGTGAGTACAAATGACAGCCCCACCAATGAATTGGTGTTTTATACTTTGTGTACGCGCTACTACCGACATCTGCATATGTGCATATTGCTATTTCATGAGTATTGTCACCTTAGTGTACTTTTATACTTCGACTGTAAACTTAATTTTTTTCATTCATCACACTTTTATTTTTTGTCAGCTTTACAAATTAGCAAGATGATGCCTGCATACTACCCATAATCGATAATTTTTTTCTATACTTCAGGATTTTGATCAAAAGTTTTTGCTGCAGACCTAAAAGTTCGCTGTAACATATGTGTACATCTGCTTTTGGCAAGCCCGCTGTTGCAGCCAGGCAGGACGGCAATTTCTTCGACTTTTTGTGTAGTACGGCGCAATGGCGAGGTGACTAGTGTTACTCAGCACTGAGACGTAGAAGAATGATCGATTCACGTGTATCTTTAATGAGACGCTCGCGATCCATATGCATGCAAACTCGGTTGAGACTTACAGGTAACCGCTACTAGCGATGGTAGCTAATTACTTGACAGACTTGACATTCATTTGTAAAAACATTCTGAGCTGCTGAAGTAACCTTGAAGGATTTATCAATATTAAGCACTTCGCTCACACTATGATTGGACCTGGCCAAAACTTTAGCAGTGACCTCCCAGTCAGGGGCAAGGCGCACAATCGCATCGTGAGTGAAGAACTCTGCATACAAAGCCGTACAGCTCTCGCACGGGAAACTGCACTTCCGTGTGAGACCGTGCAAGTCAGCAGTATATGTAGTGTATGACTATCCACTTCATTTACGACAGTGATTAAACTGTAGCCCTGCTGCAACGTGATGCGTCTGCAGACTGCACTAGTTAATTAACAGAACACAGAGATCACTGAAAGACATTTTACGAGGGTTCGAGAGTGGTTGCAATTTCTGCACAACTTTCTATAAATGACTGCTAGAAGAAAAAGCAATGCAATTTGCTATGTACCAGAAATGTCGTAAGCAAGACAGTTCAGTTCAAAACAGTGGAGGTAGTCTTCCAAGCTTTCCAAAGACCTGCTGAACGTAGTGAACGGTGGTTGTGGCATAGCCGTCACAGCTGACTGACGTTGTTGCCACTGGGTCATTAACCGAGTGAGATGACGCAGTGTTTAGCACACTGGACTCACATTCGGAAAGACGACTGTTGGAATCCGCGGCCTGATCCTAATTTAGGTTATCCGTGATTTCCCTAAATCGCTTGAGTCAAATGTCGGAATGGTTCCTTTGAAAGAGCATGGTCGATTTCCTTCCTCATTCTTTCCTAATTCGAGCTTGTACTCCGTCTCTAATGACCTCGTTGTCGACGGGACGACAACGTCTAATCTCCTCCGTCTCCTCTGCCGCTGAGTCACGATCTGCAGGAGGGCAACCTGCTGTTCTTTATGCTGTTGCTCTTGGGTTGGAGTATGAATAGGATGGGATCATTTATCATTTGTAAAGGTATGGATCAGTAAACACACATGGTCCAATGCCAGGCAACTTCTGAACACTATAATAGTTTATATTGTGGCATGACTGTCACATATCGTCATACATCGGTCTAGCGCGGAGGGTGGGGGGAAGGGAGGGGAGGGAACTGAGTACGACAATCTGGTTTTTTTCCCGCTCTACATCTACATCTATATCTACATCTACATCCATACTCCGCAAGCCACCAGACGGTGTGTGGCGGAGGGTACCTTGAGTACCTCTATCGGTTCTCCCTTCTATTCCAGTCTCGTATTCTTCGTGGAAAGAAGGATTGTCGGTATGCCTCTGTGTGGGCTCTAATCTCTCTGATTTTATCCTCATGGTCTCTTCGCGAGATATACGTAGGAGGGAGCAATATACTGCTTGATTCCTCGGTGAAGGTATGTTCTCGTAGCGAGCCAATGAGCATCTCTCCCGCAGAGTCTTTCACTGGAGTTTATCTATCATCTCCATAACGCTTTCGCGATTACTAAATGATCCTGTAGCGAAGCGCGCTGCTCTCCGTTCGATCTTCTCTATCTCCTCTATCAGCCATATCTGGTACGGATCCCACACTGCTGAGGAGTATTCAAGCAGTGGGCGAACAAGCGTACTGTAACCTACTTCCTTTGTTTTCGGATTGCATTTCCTTAGGATTCTTCCATTGAATCTCAGTCTGGCATCTGCTTTACCTACGACCAACTTTATACGATCATTCCATTTTAAATCACTCCTAATGCGTACTCCCAGATAATTTATGGAATTAACTGCTTCCAGTTGCTGACCTGCTATATTGTAGCTAAATGATATGGGATCTTTCTCTCTGTGTATTCGCAGCACGTTACACTTGTCTACATTGAGATTTAATTGCCATTCTCTGCACCATGCGTCAATTCGCGTCAGATCCTCCTGCATTTCAGTACAATTTTCCATTGTTAAAACCTCTCGATATACCACAGCATCATTCGCAAAAAGCCTCAGTGAACTTCCGATGTCATCCACAAGGTCATTTATGTATATTGTGAATAGCAACGGTCTTACGACACTCCCCTGCGGCACACCTGAAATCACTCTTATTTCGGAAGACTTCTCTGCATTGAGAATGACATGCTGCGTTCTGTTATCTAGGAACTCTTCAATCCAATCACACAATTGGTCTGATAGTCCATATACTCTTACTTTGTTCATTAAACGACTGTGGGGAACTGTATCGAACGCCTTGCGGAAGACAAGAAACACGGCATCTACCCGAGAACCCGTGTCTAAGGCCCTCTGAGTTTCGTGGACGAATAGCGCGAGCTGGGTTTCACACGATCGTCTTTTTCGAAACCCATGCTGACTCCTACAGCGTAGATTTCTAGTTTCCAGAAAAGTCATTATACTCGAACATAATACGTGTTCCAAAATTCTACAACTGATCGACGTTAGAGATATAGGTCTATAGTTCTGCACATCTGTTCGACGTCCCTTCCTGAAAACGGGGATGACCTGCACCCTTTTCCAATCCTTTGGAACGCTACGCTCTTCTAGGTCTCTAGAAGAGCGTAGCGTTCCAAAGGATTGGAAAAGGACACAGGTCAACCCCGTTTTCAAGAAGGGACGTCGAACAGATGTGCAGAACTATAGACCTATATCTCTAACGTCGATCAGTTGTAGAATTTTGGAACACGTATTATGTTCGAGTATAATGACTTTTCTGGAAACTAGAAATCTACTCTCTAGGAATCAGCATGGGTTTCGAAAAAGACGATCTCTAAAGCTAGGATGCTTCAGACATTTCCTCGAGTTTTCGAATCTTTTGTTTCATTTGTCATCCGTGGCGATGACAACAGTATAAAATCAACTCCTCCGACTGGAACATTTAAATGTTGGTAGCTGGTTAGGAGGAAAGAATTTTCTGGCATTCAGGGATGGAGATTCGGTGGACGCAGTCGGTGACCGGGGAATATGAGAGCTGATGACCATTTGGGGCTGTTTGGCGCGCTATGCTGACTTGGAGCAGATAGAAGTTTTCGTAATCCGTGGTAGCGCGATCCATAATCTGAATAGTTCGCTTATCATTTGTTTTCGGTGAACACGTGAATTGCTGACTTTATTCCAATTCAAAATTGGTTTCTTCAATCTTGCTTCTGCTAGCTGCACAGACAAGAATATATTGGTGTTCCAGACCCCATGCAGCCATCCTCCAGTAGAGTTCCTCCCACAGTGTTAGCCTCACTTTTTGCTAACCTATTTCGAAGTTAAATTAATATTGTTCCTCTGACAACTTTTGATTATCGATTCTACATCTACATGGATATTCTGCATATCACACTTAAGTGACTGGCAGAGGTTTCATCGAACCACATTTACAACAATTCTCTATTATTTCACTCTCGAACAAAGCGCGGAAAAAACGAACACCTGTATTTTTCCTTGCGATCTCTAATTTCCCTTATTTTATTATGATGATCGTTTCTCCGTGTATAGGTCGGCGTCAATAAAATATTTGCGCATTCGGAGGAGAGATCTAATGATGGAAATTTCGTGGGAATGTACCACCGCAACGAAAAACGCCTTTCTTTTAATGGTGTCCTCCCAAATCCTGTATCACGTCCGTAACACTTTGTCCCCTATTTCGCGATAATGCAAAACGTGCTGCTCTTCTTTGAACTTTCTGGATGTACTCCGTTAATCCTGTCCGCTAAGGATCCCAGACCGCGCAGCAGTACTCCAAAAGAGGACGCACAAGCGTTGTGTAGGCAGTCTCTTTAGTAGATCTGTTACATTTTCTAAGTGTTCTGCCAAAAAAACTTAGTCTTTGGTTGCCTTTCCGTCAACACTGTTCTGTGTGTTCTTTCAAATTTAAATCGTTCTTAATTGTAACTCCTGGGCATTTAGTTAAATTTACGGCCTTTATATTTGACTGATTTATATCGTAACCGAAGTTTAATGGATTCCTTTTAGCACTCATGTGGATGACCTCACACTTTTCATTATTTAGGGTCAACTGCCAATTTTCGAACAATTCTAATTTTCTAAATCGTTTTGCAATTTGTTTTGATCTTCTGATGAGTTTACTAAACGATAAACGACAGCATCATCTGTAAATAACCTAAGACGGCTGCTCAGATTGTCTCCTAAATCGTTTATATAGATAAAGAACAGCAGAGGGCCTTGGGGAACCCTAGAAATTAGTTCTGTTTTACTCGGTGACTTTCCGACAGTTACTACGAACTGTGACCTCTCTGACAGGAAATCGCGAATCAAGTCACGCAACTGAGACAATATTCCACAAACACGCAATTTCACTAAAAGCCGTTTGCGTAGTACAGTGTCAAAAGCCTTTCGGAAATCTAGAAACACAGAATCAAATTGAAATCCTTTGTCAATAACACTCAACACTTCGTTTGCGTAAAGAGCTATTTGTGTTCTACAAGAACGATGTTTTCTAAATCTTTGTTGACTGTGTGTCAATAGGCCGTTCTCTTAGAGGTGATTCATGATGTTCGAACACAACATATGTTCCAAAATCCCGCTGCATATCGACGTTATGCACCTGTAACTTAGTTGTTTACTCCTACTACCTTTATTGAATATTGGCGTGACCTGTACAATTTTCCAATCATTGGCTACGGATCTTTCATTGAGCGAGCGGTTGTATATGATTATTAACTATGGAGCTATTTCATCAGCTCTGAAAGGAACCTAATTGGTATACAGTCTGAACAAGAAGACTTCCTTTTATTAAGTTAACTCCAATGTTAATGTACTGAGCGCTTTGACCTAGTAGGATACTAGGAAAAATTCAGTCACAGGAAAGGAATCAGTATTAGAAAGACGAATGAAAAGCGTACTTCTGCTGAAACATTTCGGGGAAACATCTGTAAAGGGAACTGCATATAAGACGTTAGAGGATTGATTTTAGAGAATATTTCCATCGTTTGGAGTCCGTTTGACAACAGACGTATAAAGTGTTAAGAGGCGTGGTACTACAGTTGTAACAAAAAAAAAATGGCTCTGAGCACTATGAGACTCAACTGCTGTGGTCATCAGTCCCCTAGAACTTAGAACTACTTAAATCTAACTAACCTAAGGACATCACACACATCCATGCTCGAGGCAGGATTCGAACCTGCGACCGTAGTAGTCGCACGGTTCCGAACTGCGCGCCTAGAACCGCGAGACCACCGCGGCCGGCTACAGTTGTAACAGGTTGCTATTATGAAGGTATTACTGGTTCTCGAGAGCCTTCAACGGGTGTCACTAGAAGAAAGGAGATGTCGTACTTGCGAAACGCCGTCGGAATAATGAGAGGGCTATTATTTGAGGAAGACCGTGCGACCATTCTATTGCTACCATTGTACGGTAACTATTATGACTGCAGGATAATTGTAAAGCCTATGAAAAGTTTTTCAAAATCGGTATAAGTACGTGCCTGAAAATAACGCAACAAATGATGTAATATGTGAAAGACAAAATCGAAATGAGGTTTTTTTTCACGTGGTGCAGTTTTCTGAGCTATAACTTGCCCTTTTCAGTGTCTGGAAAACGTCTTCCCGTGGGAAGTTTCACAAAACAAAACACCAGTTAACAACAGTATAGGGAAGTTATACAAGAAATTCGGAGGGGATGATTACTTTTGCACTGCAAAACGTTCGGATTAACCAGCCCTATCAGAACAGACAGTGGGCCGTATGAGGGAAGTATGTTGCGAACTCCCACGAAGTCTTTCTGTTATGATAGTGCAAAATTGTTCGTTCCTCAGCCAAAAGAGTGGAAAATCTTTCATACGCTATCAATAATAAAGCCATATATATTACAGCCCCTGCAAACCGTAAGCCATGGTACCGTCTCCAGTTATGCGCTGGTATGCATAGCCATCTAGAAAATGACGACTCCGCTACAATATTAATATTCTGTGACGAAGCCACTTTTCATCTCTCTGGAAAAGTCAACCGCATTTGGGGATTAGAGAACTCTCATGCATCTGTCCAAGACGTCCGCAATGAACCCCTTTTGTTCGCTAATAGCTCTGTCAGTGGTACCACCTATCTCGACATGCTGCAGTTGTGGCTCATGGCGCAGCACGAAACTCATAGCAGCGATTCCATCTTTCAATAAGATGGCGCCCCTCCTCAAAATAGTGTACGAGATTACCGGAATGAGGCGTTGCTGGGTAGGCGGTGTTGTGGCCGCTGATCTGGTACTGCTCGAGTGCCCACCACAGTCGCCAGACTTGCGAAGAGTAGCGTTTATGTTGAACCTCTTCCACTAACCCTCGAAGGTTTGTGACTCTGTGGCGTAGCAACTGTTGTTACTGTTGGGGAAGTGTAGCTCATCCATGAAGGAGACGGCGTATAGACCGCTAGTACGTCCAGATCTTGAGTACCGTTCGAGTGTTTGGGAACCCCGCCAAGTCGTATTAAAAAAAGACTTTGAAGAAATTCAGAGGGTAGCTGCTAGATTGGTTACAGGTAAGTTGGATCAGCACGCAGGTATTTACGGTGATGCTTTGTCAACTCAAATGAGAATCCCTGGAAGAAAGACGACGCTCTTTTTGCGAGGCACTGTTGTCGAAATTTAGCGAACAGGCATTTGAGGCCGATTACAGAAAGATTCTACTGTCGTCAACGAACCTTTCACATAAGGATAACAAATATAAGGTGGGAGAAATTAGGGATCGTACGTAGGCTTTTACTCAATCGTTTTTCCCTCATTGTAGTTGCGAGTGGAATAGGAAAAGAAATGACTAGTTGTGGTATGTGGTACCCTCCACCATCCAGCGAAAGGTAGCTTGCGTCTTATGTAGGAAGGTCGTTCAATACGTAATGCCCCACATTTTCTTAAAAGTATTGTCTATATCCATAGACAAACGTCCTTGTTGGTGCTTCACATTTGATGTTTGTTCTGTGCGCCAGTGAAGTTTCGAACCATTCTGGAAGATTGCATAGCTTTAGTTCAGCGTCAAAATGGCTTTTACATACGACTCACGTTACAAACAGTGTGCTGTTACTGAATTCTTGTGCGAAGATAAAGACACCGTGATGAACATTGAAAGGTCTCTGTTGGATTCCTTTCGTGTTAATTTCTTAAATATGTTGTCATTTACGGCATAAATTCCTCTTCTAAATTTACTGTGGTGTTCCTGACTATCTGGGAGAAGACTGAGTAGCGGAACATGTTACTTTTACACATAAACAAGAACGAGCTGTCACACTACTACATTTTAAATTACAGTTTATATGTAATTCATGTCACACAGTCTCGTATAGAACCTACATCCGCTTTCTTTTATATACTGTATATGATAAGACACTGTCATCCCCCTTTCCTTCTGTGTGAGAGGATGAATGAGCAAATGTATTTCTAGTTGCATGCTTGAGGGTAGCAGACAAGCCTGTCTGCTAGAGAACAGTAGGACCAACGTCGGAACAGGTAGCTACGCTTTCTAAAAGCAGAGAGGTTTCCATTCTTAGTATGGTCCTGTCCGTCCCTTGTCATGTTGGTATAGGAAGCTGCCCCTCTGGCCACTTCCGTTTGTATTTGTGAGCCACCCTCAGGAAGTGACCACGGCAGTCTGTCCGCGGCGAGCGTCTGAAGTGGTAAGATCTCCGGCTAAGCGCATGTCTGCTAAGTCCGTAGGGCAATGGATTTCTTAAGTTCAGCCTCACTGAAAATTTAATCACCTTTATTTCAGGTTTAGTTCTAAAATATCTAATGTTATCTTAAATTGCTACGCAGTGTAATTCGAATGTGAAGTTCAGAATATATTCCGGTAGTTGCTTTGTCACTACTTTGTGAGTAAAGTGGAACCTCGTGTTGATCAGTAACTCTAACTAGCATCATCAATCTTCAATGCGAATGTGCGTGAGATTATAAAGTCTCGTCTTGACAATATTTTTCAATATAGCAACTTTTCTCTATGTTCAACCCACGTGGGGTGTACTTTGTGAGACCAGTACCACGTGCTTATACAATTGTTTGACCCATCAGGTTAGTAGTAAGACGATAGTAACCAGTTCTAGGTTATTCTTTTGTAAATTGCTTTTCGATCTAATTTATTTTAATTATCAAAATTATTGTGGAGTTACACGCTTTGTGTAAACCAAGTTGACCACGTGTAGCATGTGGTGTAATCATCAAAGTAGCCCTCAGCTATTCTTTTTGGGAAGATTTCACAGAGAGTTAGTATGAATTTAGTATACCAGTGTGTGGTAATTACATGACGGACAGGATTGTGCTACGAACGTAACTTCTTTGGGTAAAATTGAATCGGTTGGTTGTGGTTAATTTCCTCTTGCATATGTTTCAACGTTCTTCGTGTGTTTTTTATGAATGCAGTGTTGTATGCAGTCTCCCAATCTTGGCTCCATATTTGATGTGTTCCGTAAGATTAGAAACTCACATTTTCACAATCCTAAACAAGGCACCAGTTATGAATCAAGTTTTATATGTTGAAATTTTAAATATTAAAATAAATGTCCAAATATAAACTGATTTATTTCTTTCTATTTAAATTTTCTTTTATATATATATATAAGGAAGGGGAAACTTTATTGACACATTCCTGGGGTCAGATACATCACATGATCACACTGACAGAACCACAGGCACATAGACACAGGCAACAGAGCATGCACAATGTCGGCACTAGTACAGTGTATATCCACCTTTCGCAGCAATGCAGGCTGCTATTCTCCCATGGAGACGATCGTAGAGATGCTGGATGTAGTCCTGTGGAACGGCTTGCCATGCCATTTCCACCTGGCGCCTCAGTTGGACCAGCGTTCGTGCTGGACGTGCAGACCGCGTGAGACGACGCTTCATCCAGTCCCAAACATGCTCAATGGGGGACAGATCCGGAGATCTTGCTGGCCAGGGTAGTTGACTTGCACCTTCTAGAGCACGTTGGGTGGCACGGGATACATGCGGACGTGCATTGTCCTGTTGGAACAGCAAGTTCCCTTGCCGGTAGAACGATGGTAGAACGATGGTAGAACGACGGGTTCGATGACGGTTTGGATGTACCGTGCACTATTCAGTGTCCCCTCGACGATCACCAGTGGTGTACGGCCAGTGTAGGAGATCGCTCCCCACACCATGATGCCGGGTGTTGGCCCTGTGTGCCTCGGTCGTATGCAGTCCTGATTGTGGCGCTCACCTGCACGGCGCCAAACACGCATACGACCATCATTGGCACCAATGCAGAAGCGACTCTCATCGCTGAAGACGACACGTCTCCATTCGTCCCTCCATTCACGCCTGTCGCGACACCACTGGAGGCGGGCTGCACGATGTTGGGGCGTGAGCGGAAGACGGCCTAACGGTGTGCGGGACCGTAGCCCAGCTTCATGGAGACGGTTGCGAATGGTCCTCGCCGATACCCCAGGAGCAACAGTGTCCCTAATTTGCTGGGAAGTGGCGGTGCGGTCCCCTACGGCACTGCGTAGGATCCTACGGTCTTGGCGTGCATCCGTGCGTCGCTGCGGTCCGGTCCCAGGTCGACGGGCACGTGCACCTTCCGCCGACCACTGGCGACAACATCGATGTACTGTGGAGACCTCACGCCCCACGTGTTGAGCAATTCGGCGGTACGTCCACCCGGCCTCCCGCATGCCCACTATACGCCCTCGCTCAAAGTCCGTCAACTGCACATACGGTTCACGTCCACGCTGTCGCGGCACGCTACCAGTGTTAAAGACTGCTATGGAGCTCCGTATGCCACGGCAAACTGGCTGACACTGACGGCGGCGGTGCACAAATGCTGCGCAGCTAGCGCCATTCGACGGCCAACACCGCGGTTCCTGGTGTGTCCGCTGTGCCGTGCGTGTGATCATTGCTTGTACAGCCGTCTCGCAGTGTCCGGAGCAAGTATGGTGGGTCTGACACACCGGTGTCAATGTGTTCTTTTTTCCATTTCCAGGAGTGTATATATCACCGGTTGTCGTATGACTATTAAAAGATTATAATTAATGTTAGTCTGGTTGGGAATTTGGTAAGCTAGACTGGATACCTGGTGAAAGAGTTGCTCAGTAATGCAAGGTTAACTTCCCCATACAGCTCACAGCTTTTAACCCGCTATTATTGTCTATCAGTACCGCTTTCATAGAAAATTAAAGCAACAACGTTACACAACAACGTTACAACATCCATAAACGTTTGTGTGCAGTGTATGGCGATGCTGCAGTTGATAGGAGTAGAGTTGAGCTGTGGGCAAAGGAAGTTACAGCTTCAGGAATTGCAGAAAGAGAGCTCCATGACCAACAACGCTCTGGGCTTCCTGTCACAGCCACTGCTCCAGACATGCTGAATCATGCGGATTCCATTATTCGTGCCGACGGGCGCATCACAACTCGACAATTGGCTCCACAGTTGTCGGTCAGCATTGGAAGTGCGACTGCAATGATCGGGACTCTTGGATATTCAAAGAGATGCTCAAGATGGGTTCCATGAAATCACACAGCCAACCACAAGATTCAATGAAAGGTCATTTCATCTGAATTGTTGGACGGTTTCAGACCGACGGAGAGGCCTTTCTGTCACGGACCGTTATTGGGAACCAAAGCTGGATGCACCACTCTGCGCCGGAAACAAAGAGGCAGTCTATGGAGTGGCACTATCCTCATTCAGCGCAAAAGAAAGGACAACCTCCCTGCCGGAAAAATCATGGTGACAGTCTTCTGGGATTATGATTGCGTCATTCTCGTGGATTTGGTACCAAAAGTGTCAACCATCAATTCAGAAGCATACGTGAAGACTCTGAATAAACTAAAGAACCGTTTCCGACGTGTTCGATCGGACAAGAATCCAGCAGAAATTTTGCTCCAGCACGATAATGGACACCCACACACAAGTCTGAGAACCCGGGAACACATCGCCAAATTGGGATGGACATCACTGCGTTATCCATCTGGCCCATGGACTTCCATCTCTTTGGGCCGCTTAAAGATTCTCTATTGGGAACACACTTTGAAGATGACGAGACTGTCAGTCATGCGGTGAAAACATGGCTACGCTTGCAGGACAGGAGCTTTTACCAGCAGGGAATACATGCTTAGCCACAACGTTGGCGTACGGCCATAGAAAGTGATGGAGATTACGATGAAAAATAGGACATGGATAAGAAATGTTGATATATACTGTCACCATTTCTGACTCTTAACAATAAATATGTTCTGACAAAAAAGTGTGGGGCATTACTTATTGAACAACTCTCGTATTTAGACGAGGATGTAGGCACCTGATATGCAATGTCGCGTGCGGGCAGAATTACCCCATATTCTCTAGAATACTCCGAGTAATATTAATACAGTGGAAATATATAAATAATGCCGTACACTAGTCACACAAATGGAGAATTGTACTCGACACTGTGTTGTAAGCATGGAATAAGATCTCTGTCTTTGAACAAGGAAGTCTGCAATACTACTGAAATCATATCTGTAGTGTCAAAGGCGTTGCAAACAAAGTACTTCTCACAGCAGTGTGAACATTAACATCAACACATCATTACTCCTTTAAAGGGACTGGCCGTGCAACGTAATTTCAACTCAGTCACAACGCCTACAAGACTGCACGTACCGACTACGGACATACCTTTACCAACCGAAGACTGCAGTACACGTAGCCATGTCTTTGCAATAATAGAAGTTATTGGGTTCTCATAAATAATTCTTTATTAGCCTAGACCGCAAAAATTATTTATAATCCTCTGTTACTGGTTTCAGCCAAAGTGAAGTGACAAAGTAACTGATATAGTCATGCATATTCAAATACAGAGATATATAAACAGGCAGAACACGGCTCTGCGGTCGGCAACGCCTACGTAAGACAAAAAGTGTCTGGCGCAGTTGTTATATTAGTTAATACCGCTACAATGGCAGGTTATCAAGACATAAGTGAGTTTGAACGTGGTGTTATAGTCGGCGCATGAGCCATGGGACACAGCACCTCCGAGGTAGCGATGAAGTGGGGATTTTCTCGTATGACAATTTCACGAGTGACCCGTGAATATCAGGAATCCGGTAAAACGTCAAATCTCCGACATCGCTGCGGCCAGAGAAAGATCCTGCATTAACGGGACCAACAACGACTGAAAAGAATACTTCAGCGTGACAGAAGTGTAACCCTTACGCCAATTGCTGCAGATTTCAATGCTGGCCCATCATCAAGTGTCAGTGTGCGAAGCATTTAACGAAACATCATCGACATGAGCTTTCGGAGTCGAAGGCCCACTCCTGTACCGTAGATGAATACACGACACAAAACTGGGCGTATCAACACCGATATTAAACTGTTGATGAGTGGGAACAGGTTGCATGATCGGCGAGTCTCGTTTCAAATTGTATCCAGCGGATGGAGGTGGACGGGTATGGAGGCAGCCTCATGAATCAATGGAACCTGCATGTCAGCAGGGAACTGTTCAAGTTGGTAGAGGCTCTGCAATGGTGCGGGGCTTGTGCAGTTGGAAGTGATATTGGACCCCTGACACGCCTAGATACGACTCTCTCAGGTGACACATACCTGTACGTAAGCATCTTGTCTTATCACCTGCATCAATTCATGTCCACTGTGCATTCCGACGGACTTGGGAAATTCAGAAGGACAATGCGACACCCCACACGTCCAGAATTGCTACACAGTGGCTCCAGGAACACTCTTCTGAGATGAAACACTTCCACTGGCCACCAAACTTCACAGACCTGGTCATTATTGAGCATATCTTGAATGCGTTGCAACGTGCTGTTCAGAAGAGAACTCCATCTCTTAAGGATTTATGCACAGCCCTGCAGGATTTATGGTGTCAATTCCCTCCAGCACTACTTCAGACATTAGTCAATGCCACGTCGTGCTGCGGCACTTCTGCGTGCTCGCGGGGACCCTACACGATATCAGGCAGGTGTACCACCTTATTTGGCTCTTCAGTGTAGTTTCAGCTGAAACAGCTAACCATTTTCAGCTCAGTTAATTACGCTTTTTATTGATGACATTGTGTCTCCTACCGGCCTGGTGATTAGACGCAGCAATGTTCGTCGTATTTGATGTGAACATGGCATGCAGTTTTTGCCGAAACTAGTTTTAATCTTTTATAAATAACTTTTGCGACTTGACTAGTAAACGATTAATTATAATAATCCAAAAACTTTTAACACTCAGAGATCGCGTATCTCCAACCTGACTGCTAGGACGTAACAGTCTTAGCAATAGTATAGCGATCCACGGTTCCTGTAAAAATGAATGGCTTGAAAGTCGACTTCTAATGAACGATTTCCAACTATGTCACACTGCAAACCAAAATTATTGACACATCTTGCGGTCTCATGAAGACGTCATTGCATATGCACCATGAAGTCTGCGCTATTTTCTTGTAAATTATGCTGACATCTCGTAACGATCATCAAATAGAAGATCTGGAAGCCGACACTGAAGGAGAATGGACGAAATCAGTTTGCAAATGAAGAACAGTAAGACGATAAAAGAGGAGCAGAAGAAAGAGACGCCGGCCAGCCACTTTATGTACGCGCACAAAGAGCAGCCGATACGTGGCCGAGAGCTCCTTGGAGAGGGAGAGGGAGGGAGGAGGCTTCCCCCGGCTTGTTAGTGGCTCTTTTGTCTGGCGGGCCCACGTCTGTTCTCCTTAACCCGCCTAACGACTGCGCTGTCCGTAGCGGCGCCCGTCAATGCGCCCGCCCTCCGCCAAAGCATTGTCCACGACAAAAATGAGATCAGGCTGCGAAATAATTGTTAGGACGGGAGTGAGCCTCTTCTGCCTGCCTCCACAAAAGACGGTCTCTTCCTTGAGCGCATCTGTTGCTCTGATGCGTAACTGTCACACACGTTTTCGGGCAGAAGGGTTTGCCGCCCAATTGGGCACAATAAAATACACTCTAAACTTCTCGAATAAATGGGTGTAATTGCTCAACGAAACAGTTTCACTGCAAAAATGAAAAACAACCGTTTCTATATTAATATTTTAGTAGGTATCCATGGCAAAGGCACACAAATATCATCTACGAAGAGGAAGTCTGCATATCTGTCGGCAATGTGCAGGTCTACTTCCTTTTCCATCCCACTTGTCGCAGGGAGCCGGATTCCATTCTTGAAGTAACCTAACATTAACATTTGTTAACGAGATGATATGCCCCGCCCCCCTCCGCCTGTGATCGCTAGGTCTCATCGTCCTCTCTCTTTCTCTTTCTCTCTTTACGTTCTGTTTTTCGAATTTTTAATATGGTGCAGCATCAATAACGACGCCATAAACCACTTTATAATAAAAGTGACAGAAGTGTTGTTAGTAAGTGACGACGTGTCTGAGTGCTGATATACGCTGATGAGCCAAAATATTATGACCACCTGCTTAATAAATTGTTTGTCCGTCTTCGGAACAAAATACACCACTGATTCTGCGTATAAGGGATCAGACAGTTTGTTGGTAGGTTTCTGGAGGTATGTGGCATTAGATGTCTACGCGTAGGCCATGTAATTTTTGTAAAGAACCGGCCGTTGATTTACGTACGCGCTGACGGCGCCCGATAGCGACCCACGTGGGTTCCACAGGATTTACATCAGGCATCAACGTGAGTTCACTATAATGTTTCTCAAACCACTTTATCTCGGTTGTGGCTCCGAGACACGGACTGTTATATTGCTTGAAGATGGCATCGCCGTCGGAGAAAACATCAAGCATGAAGGGATGTAGGTGATTCGCAGCTGTAAGCATGCACTCGATTACCACTACATGTCCCATACAAGGGCAGCAGAATGCCTCCCGGAGCGTAATTCTGCTCCCCCCTGCCTGCGTCCGTGGCGCGCTGCACGTTTCGAGCAGCGTTCACATCGATGGCGGGGTTTGTCGAGTCTACCATCGACATAGTGTAGCAAAAATGTGATTCGCCTGAGGATGCGAGACGTTTCCATTGATCGACGGTCGAATCCCGAAGGTCGTGTGCCCAATTAAATCGTAATGGACGATGCCGTGGGGTCAATATGTGAACCTGTAGGGAGCTCCATGTTCAGAAATGTACGATGAACGGTGTGCTCCGAAACACTTGTGAACTTGTACGTGCACCAGCATTGTGCTATGTTGGCAGAGATGCCACATATCACCATGCATCCTTACTTACAGAACAGACAAACCTCCGAACCACACGTTTGGTGAAGAGTCGAGGACCTCCAACCATTCGGCGCCTAGTGATAGTGTCACTGTCTTTCTACCTCTTTCCGAAGATACTCACGACAGTAGCATATGAACATTCGATCAATTGATCCGCTTTAGAGATACTCGTTCACAAGCTCTGCGTAACAATAATCTGCCCCTTGTCAAAGTCACTTATCTCAGTGAATTTCCCCAATTGTTGCCCATACCTTCGCTAGGGTGATCCACCGTCAGTGTCTGCTCCCCTTACATACTTTCGTTACCGCGTCACTGCCTGCAACGCCAATAGGCGGCATCCAGCGTAGCGGTGGGCAGTAGTCATCTTGTTTTGGCTTTTCAGTGTAATATTCTAACATTTATTGGGAAAGTAATGTACTCCATAATAGAATTCTGCGTAGCTGGTAATACTGTACTCAATAAACCACAATCAGATTCTCAGAAGGTTTGCTCTATTGATAATGCTGTTCACACATGCACTTACGAAGAAGGTTCTTCGACTTCTTCTTCGCGTCATGAAGCAGCCGTTCAACGAGTTCCGTCTTCATTGAAGTCATCTGTTCCTCGGTCGTCCTACATCTGTTTCCTATTGGTTTATATTTGTTACTTCTTAATCGATCTGTGTTCTCCCATGCCGTTCATGTGCTATTTTATTCTATACTACTTCGCTGTATTTGTTCTTGTACGCAGCATATGTTAAGTTCTTCTGTTAGAATATTATTTATTTTACCCCTTAGCGAATATCCTTTTAGCTTTCGTTAAAATTAGACTCACCAAGGATTAAATAAGACAAAGAATCATTGTTTTATGCGATATAGCCACGGCATTTGACAGTATAAATCACAACATTTTGTCAGAAATTGCGAGATTTTATGTAATTAACTATAAACCTTACAAATGGTTCATGTTAAAATTGAAAATGAAATGTATATAAGGAACTTTTTTGTTACTCTTGCGAAGCCCGCCCGGTTAGCTGTGCGCTCTAACGAACGGCTTTCCGGATTGGGAAGGAGCGCCTGGTCCCCTGCACGAATCTGCCCGGCGGACTTTTGTCGAGGTCCAGTGAGCTAGCCAGTCTGTGGATAGTTTTTAGGTGATTTTCCATCTGCTTTGGCGAATGCGGGCTGGTTCCCCTTATTCCGCCCCAGCTACACTATGTCGGCGATTGCTGCGCAAACAAGTTTTCCACGCACGCGTACACCACCATTACTCTACCACGCAAACATAGGGCTTACACTCGTTTGGTGTGAGACGTACCCTGGGGGTGTGATGGGGGGGGGGGGGGGGGAGGTGTCCACCGGGGGCCGAAACGCACAATAACCCTGAGAGAGTGGTTTGGTGTGGGACGCGGAGGGATGAAGTGGACTGTGGTAGTCGTCGTGGGTTGTAGACCACTGCGGCTGCAGCGGGGACGGAGCCTCTCCGTCGTTTCTAGGCCCCCGGTTAACATACAATACAATACATACAATACTCTTTGGAAATTACAAGTAGACACAATATTAGGTCCGCTGTTCCTCCTCTTATATGTGGATGACTTTCCATTAAAGGTTAAGCAGAATTAATCCTTTTCCTTGATGACATGGATACCATAATCAATCACAATAGACACGCATCAAGAGAAGAAATTATAGATGATTGTTAAAAAAAGGCAGCGTATTCAATTCTCTGTGTGAAAGGACCATGGAGGTAAGAATAAGGGGAGATGGCGCTACGTATCACAGCCGTACTACGTTTTGAAGCCATGGGGACGTGGCTCGCTGCCATGACACTCTGACCAAAACATTGCCAGTGTGCTATAGCGCTGCGTGTATTACAGTCGCTAATTGCACCATATACGCATGTAACGTCATCGGATTCGTTGATTCAAAGTTTTTGTTTAAAATAAAATCTCGTAAAGGTGAAATTCCGCGTTTCTTCTGATTAAAAATAGTTTTTAATGTAATATTACGAATAGCTAGTCTTCAATGTAAACGATACAATTTTGTTAATTTAGTAATAAACATGTAACACAAACTAAATAATAGAAACTGAAAACTAAGTTAGCTATACCCTCCCTCCAAAGCCCCATAAATACATCTTGTTTGTAATACGTACTGGGACATTTCAGTTACGTTACACTACTGGGAAACACTGTTCATTACCACCAATATTTACTGAAATACGGTACATAGAATGGCAAATCTACACAGTGTCCTGTTTAGGCCTATACTTTACGCCAGATAATGTAGTGTTAGCTTTTAATTTGGTACATGATGAAGACAAAGTGAGTTACTTAACACTTAGATTATCGACGATACGTACGTATTATACTGAAACGTGAACTTGAAAACTAAGAATTTAATTCTTTGAATTAACATACCTTTTGCTAATGTTTTGGGTGTGTAGGGAAAACTGATGGTACAGCATTTTCTCGGAGCCTTACTGTTGAAAGGGAAGTTCGGTCTATGTCCTCTTCTCGGAAATGCTGAGAACATATAGTGCTCCATTTAGACGCACGCCAATTCTTCCTCCTCACGGCATTCTCCCACAGAGCTTTCAGACTTTCATTTTTAGGAAATCTAAAATCATACAGGAGAAAAACACGCTATAGTACAAGTACCGATGTAGCACACGTTCATTCACAATGAAGTTGTAAAATCACACTTAACGAGACAACTTATACGTGAAATGTTATTCCCTTCGATTTCGCATCACAATCAGAACGATTCGTACATCCGAACACCACACAAATCACCATAATAGAGCAAAATACTTCCAAAAGCGAGCGACAAGCCTATGCACACAAGCTTACAGCAGCAATGTTTTGGTCGGATTGAGATGGCTACCCTCGGCTTCACATGGCTTCGCAGCTGTGACATCACGGCGTCTCCCACTATTCTTACCTCCATGGAAAGAACACAACACTGTATTTTTTATACTGGGCAGGGAGCCAGGGATGAAAAATGGATACGTCTACTAGGCACGAAATATTTACATATGTTGGACAGATCACAACTTGTCATAATGAAGGACTGCTATCACAGATAGGCTTTTCTTTAAAATGTGTGCATTTTGGTATGGGAGAAGGTAGCGACATGCAGCAAGCATGCAATATGTCGTCAAACCGTTTTGTTAGGGAGAAGAACTAGAGGTGCACAGTCAGGTGGCCTGGCATTCCCAAGCGTTTGACTCGATACCACACGAATGAAGCACCACCATAGGGTGTATCAGACGAAATTTGTGACTCGAATTGACATTTGTTGGTAAGGAGGATATAGTACGTCACCTCGGATGGAGGGGCATCGAAACATTTAGGAGTAACGTCCACACTTGCCCCTGGGAAGTGTGTTGGAATCCATACTATTAATGTTGTATTTTAACGACCTGGCACACAATATCAATAGTAACTTCATACTTTTTGCACATGATGCAGTTATCTGTATTGAAGTTGTACCTTGAGGATAATGGAGCTAGGAACACATGATAATTCTCGGCCAGAGTTTCGATGTCGAAATCCATTTTAGAGTCACATAAAGGAATGCCCACTAGAGATCGTGATAAGCTGTCCCTACGTTTCCCACTGTTTTTTCTGTTGCGAGAGGTGAGTTTGTGTTTTGTGTATTATTTGTAAGTATTCTGAGTTCGATAGATTTAAATGACATTTAATGTATTAAAGCTATTTCTAAAATATTGCTTATTATTCAGTTATGGAACTGGAAGGGGAAAAATTCTCTGAATTTTTAAAGCTACAAATCTAACTTGGCGCGGTTCTATCATGGAACATGTGATGTTTGCAAATGAACAGAATTTCTCTAATGTCTTAATAATTTTACCTGCCTTGGAAATGGAAATTTGTGATATTTTGCAACAGCTACTATTTCAAAATATTTGAACGGTCATGGCGCAGTGGTAACGTCGGTTCGCGTCAGATCAACGACGTTCAGCGCTGTCGGGCTTGGCTAGCACTTTAATGGGTGGCTATCCGGGTCTGCCGAGTGCTGTCGTCGGCATGCGAGGTGCACTCAGCCTTTGTGAGGCCAATTGAGGAGCTACTTGATTGAGAATCAGCAGCTCCGGTCACGAAAACTGACAACGGGCAGGAGCGCAGCATGTTGACCACATGCCCCTCCAAATCCATACGCAGTGACGCCTATCGGCTGAGAATGACACGGCGGTCGGTCACTACCGACGGACCTTCCGAGGTCTCTTAGGAATGAGCCAAACTATTTCAAAATGAAACAAACGTGTATCGGGTTTCCCATATTACTTAATCTGATTCCACTTACTGATTATTGATTTGTAGTAGAGTAACAATGTAACAGATAGACAATTAAATATAGTAATGAGTAGGTTATCTTGTTTCCAACATTTCAAATCTGAATAGAACATTTGTTCCAAGGCAAATGACCATGCTGTACCTGGGAACTCTTTTTCAAATTTGTAAAAACATTAATGTACCGCAGGGTCCCTGTAATTTCAGAAAAGGCTGCAGCACACAAAAAGGTAAATGGTATTTTTAAAAATGGAGTAAGATAATATACACTACTGGCCATTAAAATTGCTACACCAAGATGAAATGCAGATGATAAACGGGTATTCATTCGACAGATATATTATACTAGAACTGACATGTAATTACATTTTCACACAATTTGGGTGCATAGATCCTGAAAAATCAGTACCCAGAACAAACACTTCTGGCCGTAATAACGGCCTTGATACGCCTGGGCACTGAGTCAAACAGAGCTTGGATGGCGTGTACAGGTACAGCTGCTCATGGAGCTTCAACACGATACCACAGTTCGTCAAGAGTAGTGACCGGCGTATTGTGACGAGCCAGTTGCTCGGCCACCATTGACCAGACGTTCTCAGTTGGTGAGAGATCTGGAGAATGTGCTGGCCAGGGCAGCAGTCGAACATTTTTTGTATCCAGAAAGGCCCGTACAGGACCTGCAACATGCGGTAGTGCATTATCCTGTTGAAATGTAGGGTTTCACAGGGATAGAATGAAGGGTAGAGCCACGGGACTAACACATCTGAAATGTAACTTCCACTGTTCAAAGTGCCGTCAATGCGAAAAGAGGTGACCGAGACGTGTAACCAATGGCACCCCATACCATCACGCCGAGTGATACGCCAGTATGGCGATGACGAATACACGCTTCCAATGTGCGTTCACCGAGATGTCGCCAAACACGGATGCGACCATCATGATGCTGTAAACAATCTGGATTCATCCGAAAAAATGACGTTTTGCCATTCGTGCACCCAGGTTCGTCGTTGAGAACACCATTGCTGGCGCCCTGTCTCTGATGCAGCGTCAAGGGTAACCGCAGCCGTGGTCTCCGAGTAGATAGTCCATGCTGCTGCAAACGTCGTCGACCTGTTCTTGCAGATGGTTGTTGTCTTGCAAACGTCCGTATCTCTTGACTCAGGGATTGAGACGTGGCTGCACGATCCGTTACAGCCATGCGGATAAGTTGCCTGTCATCTCACTGCTAGTGATACGAGGCCATTAAGATCCAGCACGGCGTTCCGTATTACCCTCCTGAATCCACCGATTCCATATTCTGCTAACAGTCATTGGATCTCGACCAACGCGAGCAGCAATGTCGCGATACGATAAACCGCAATCGCGATAGGCTACAATCCGACCTTTATCAAAGTCGGAAACGTGATGTTACGCATTTCTCCTCCTTACACGAGGCATCACAACAACGTTTCACCAGGAACGCCGGTCAACTGCTGTTTGTGTATGAGAAATCCGTTGGAAACTTTCCTCATGTCAGCACGTTGTAGGTGTCGCCACCGGCGCCAACTTGTGTGAATGCTCTGAAAAGCTGATCATTTGCATATCACAGCATCTTCTTCCTGTTGGTTAAATTTCGCGTCTGTAGCACGTCATCTTCGTGGTGTAGCAATTTTAATGGCCAGTAGTGTATTACACTTCTGTTATAGAGTTGGTTAGAAGAGAAAATCTGGAAAGTGGTCCAAGGTACAACATTCTCACATACTGTCTAAAGAAAGCTGCACGAAGATTCTGATAAGACTTCAAAGTGGTGAGAATGTGATAACTTGCTTTAAACGTTTCGAAATGGAAAAAATTGCGGTTCATGAGGCTTGAAAACGTAGTATGCCGTGACTGCAAAATGCACGAATCTGAAGTAGAATCAGTCAATTTACACAAATACGTAGCTGTAAAATTTGTAGGAATGGAGAATGGAATGACAAGAAGAAGGAACAGGACGACAGGACGTGTATCAAGACACAAAGGAATAACTTCTATGGTGCTAAAGGGAGCTATAGAATGTAAAAACTGTAGCGGAAGGCAGAGACCTGAAATCACCCAACAAATAACTGAGGACATTATGTGCAAATGCTACAGTGAGATGAAGATGTTGACACATGAGCGGAATTCGTGAAAGGTTGCTTCAGATCAGTTAAGAGAATGAGGGAAGGCAACGAAGGGAAAAAGGAAATGGAACTACCACATAACCTTGATTGCAGGGAAAACACATGGCATACTTCGGTTCAGTGGCTGGATACTGGTAAAATACTACCAGCCCACAAAGGAGACTGCTTAGAAAACACTTGCGTGTCTCGACTCCTGTGTCAGATCTTTCGATTTTTCTCTAGTGTGGGAGACCTAAACAAAATAGTATTAACAAGGAATATTGACCGCATACAAAGAGAAACGACACAAACAATTACAAGTTCTGAAACTTCCTGGCAGATTAAAACTGTGTGCCCGACTGAGACTCGAACTCGGGACCTTTGCCTTTCGCGGGCAAGTGCTCTACCATCTGAGCTACCGAAGCACGACTCACGCACGGTACTCACAGCTTTACTTCTGCCAGTATCTCGTCTCCTACCTTCCAAACTTCGCAGGAGGGCTTCTGTAAAGTTTGGAAGGTAGGAGACGAGATACTGGCAGAAGTAAAGCTGTGAGTAGCGGGCGTGAGTCGTGCTTCGGTAGCTCAGATGGTAGAGCACTTGCCCGCGAAAGGCAAAGGTCCCGAGTTCGAGTCTCGGTCGGGCACACAGTTTTAATCTGCCAGGAAGTTTCATATCAGCGCACACTCCGCTGCAGAGTGGAAATCTCATTCTGGAATTACAAGTTCGTTTGACTCGCAGGGAATGCTGAAAAATCTGAACTGGCAAACCCTTGAAGACAGACGCCAAGTGTCCCTCGAAAGCCTACGTACAAAGCTTCAAGAACCAGTGCTAAATCAGTAATCTGGTAATATACTGCAACACCTAACGTATCGGTTCCGCAAGGACAGTGAAAAAAACACTGGGCTGGTTACAGGGTACACAGATATACTTTGGCAATTATTTTTCCCGTGTCCAGTACGCGAATGGAACAGGCCCTCTAAAATGGGGAGAACCGTCTGCCATGCATTTCGTAGTGGTATGCAGACTATGGACATAGTTGTAGGTGGATGACTTTTCAGAACCTTATGGGAGAGATAATCCTACCGAGCCACTACACTATCAGACTTCATACACGGAGGGCAAAATATAAGTGACACAGAAAATATTTACGCATTTTAAGAAAGGCATCACAACTTACATCATCTGCCTCTGATGCGGAAGAGATAAACTGGTTTGCCTGTCTCAGGGTCCCTGAAGTATTTTCTAGACCAGTTTTATCCTCCAGCCCTTCACGAGAGACACTTTGCTACAGCTAGGAGGCCCCCCAGTAATAAGGTTCAGAAAGCAAAGTCCGTCAGCGAGTCCCTGAACAACACGGCAGCAGCAGCAGCAGCTACGTCCGCAGCCGCGAGAAGCCCATGACGTGTATCAAATGGTTCAAATGGCTCTGAGCACTATGGGACTTGACTTCTGAGGTCATCACTCCCCTAGAACTTAGAACTACTTAAGGATAACCAACCCAAGGACATCACACGCATCTATGCCCGACGCAGGATTCGAACCTGTGACCGTAGCGGTCGCGCGGTTCCAGACTCTTGCGCCTAGAACCGCTCGCCCATTCGGGCCGGCCTGACGTGTATCCAAGGAACACTGCCGACGTGCGCGAACCACCGCCAAGTCCCACGTCAATTCTCCACCATGCACGTTACCGTCTCGTAAATGACACGCACTTAAGATCTCCTGTCACAGTCCACTTGGCAACTTTCTTTTGGTTTCAGTCAATAATTAATTCTGAAAAGCGACCGACGTCGATGATCATCAACATATTGGGCGTATTCCCGTTATTTTATTTTGTTATCAGACTAAAGGAACGCTATCATTGTCTTGTTGTATGTCGTGAAGTCAACAGACATGCTCCAGACACAACATTTTGTGAAAATATATGATTGTAATGTACTGTATTGAGTTGCATGTAGCTGGGGACCAGATCGCTTAGTTTGTATAATCACAAGTGCACTTATTTATTACTAACTGAAAGAAATCTGTTTCCTTTGGTCTTTTGTTTCACTTGTTTTCTGAAGTGGGAAAAATGTAATCACCTTTTTTGCGTACCATCTAATCCATTTAAAGTATACTGTTATAAACTACATTTTGTGTTTTGCTTCAGGATGCAACACATGAGTTTTCTCATAAGTCCAATACACGAACAAGGTATGTATAGTTGCTGTGTGAGAGACGTAATCTGTTAAATTACCTCCGCAGTCTGTAATGTTTTCCTTGTGGTTTATTTACAGTCAGACTGTCTTGCTGGATACTGGAGCCTGTTAAATATGAATGGTAAGCTAGCTGAAAGGAACGGAGCCTTGTAAAGCTGATTGGTAGGTTAGTTTCAATGAGCGGAATTCGCGGTATGAGTACTGACTTGCCTTGCCTTTTGAGGATAGTATTTCCGCTTCTCTAATGTTTATCAGAAGCTGTTTTCCAGGAACATCGAGTGATTTCAGAAATTCTGTTGGAAAGGTTACAATTTCGTCTTGGTTTACCATTGTGCCGATGGATTTAAATATTTTTCCTCCCCTAGTATCACTTTTCGTATTCGCTGATTTATTGCTGAGCTACGACACTTTTGACGTTAAACTTGTTCGCTCACGAAACCACTCTTTGTTTACGTAGCTTCTCTCTATGAATATTTACATTTAAATGATTACTCTGCAGTTCACAGTTAAGTGGCTAGCAGAGGATTCACAGAACCACCTGTAAACTATTTCTCCACCGTTCCACTCTCGAGCAACTGGAGGGAAAAACGACCACTAAATGTTTCCGTCTGAACTATGATTTCGCTTATTTTGCATGATGACGATAATTCATCCCTTTGTAGGTGGGGCCAGCTAAATATTTTCACACTGTGAGGAGACAGTTGGTGATTGAAATTTGATGAGAAGGTCCTGCCCTCGTTCTAATGACTGCCACCCCAATTCGTGTGCCATATCCATGGCACCCTCTCCCCTATTTAGCGACAATACAAAACGAGCTGCCATTCTTTGAACTTTTTCGAAGTGCTCCGTCAGTCCTACCTTATGTAGACCACACACCGCACGGAAACACTCCAGGAGAGGGCGGACAAGTGTAGTGTAAGCATTCACGTCAATTAACCTGTTACATTTTCTGTGTTCTGCCAACAAATCGCAGCCTTTGATTTGCTTTCCCCGCAATATTATCTATGTGGTCGTTCCAATTTAAGTTGCTCGTAATCGTAATCGCTAAGTATTTATTTCAGTTTACACCCCTTAAATTTGCTTGATTTATCGTGTAACTGAAATTTAGAGTACTGTCTTTGGTAATCATGTGGACGACTTGACACATTTCGTGATTTAGAGTGAATTGCCACTTTTTGCACCATACAGATATCTTGTAATTTTGCAATCAGTTTTCATCATCTGATGACATTACATGGCGGTAAATGACAGCATCATCCGCAAACTATATAAGAGAAGTGCCCAGATTGTCTCCTAATTCGTTTATGTAGATTAGGAACAAGAGAGGGCCAATAACACTTCGTCTGGGAACGCCAGATATTACTTCTGTCTTACCCGATGACTTTCCATCAGTTATTACAAACTGTGACCGTCCTGACTGGAAATCACGAATCCAGTCGCACAACTGAGGCGACACTCCATAAGAACACAATCTAATTACAAATAGTTTATGAGAAACGGTGGCGAATACTTTCTAGAAATTCCCTGTCGTGTACACTCATTACTTGTTGAGAACATAGAGCTAGTTGTGTTTGACAAGAATGATATTTTCTGAATCCGTGTTGGTCATTTGTCAATAAGACGTCTTCTTCGAGGTAATTCGTAATGTTCGAGGACAGTATATATTCCAAAATCCTACACCGTAAGCCCGTACATATTTTCGGTGTGTTGTCGCCTTGTCTTTACTCCGTTGAAACCCTAACCGGTTGCGAAAATTTTTCCGCATTGCGCACCAAAGTGGTATGTGTCGTCTCCAAGTTGTATGCGGGAACATTTTAGCACATTCGTTAGCATTCGAAATATCTGTAAAATCTGTGGATCATTGTCGAACAATCTCGATTTTTTTCCTTCAAAAATACATTGATACGAAAGAGACAGATCGCGTCATGGTAACCACCACGATGTGAAGGCGAACACTTGAACCACTTTGCCTTCGTAACAACATCAGCTACCTCACAACCATTATACTCTACATAACGCATCAGACACAAATACCAGTGTTCAGGAATGGGTGGTTTTGAAGGTATCACCTTAATTTACAAACACTTTAATGTAAACTGCCAACGACCTTGCCGCAGTGGTAACACCAGTTCCCGTCAGATCACCGGAGCGCTGATGGGCTGGGCTAGCACTTGGATGGGTGACCATCCGATCTACCGAGCGCTGTTGGCAAGCGGGGTGCACCCAGCCCTTGTGAGGCAAACTGAGGAGCTACTTGACTGAGAAGTAGCGATTCCGGTATCGGAACTTAAAAAGATACAGTGCTGTGCAAAAGTTAAAAAGATACATGAAATAGCATAACACATTAACTAATCGGTGGTAATGAATGAAATTGCGGGAGCACGTTGCCAGACGTCTCCGTGCTGCACAAAAATTTGGGCGTCACATCGTGTGAGATCAGCGTGACCATGTCCGCCCCCGGTAGCTGAGTGGTCAGCGCGACAGAATGTCAATCGTAAGGGCCCGGGTTCGATTCCCGGCTGGGTTGGGGATTTCCTCCGCTCATGGGACTGGGTGTTGTGTTGTTCTAATCATCATCATTTCATTCCCACCGACGCGCAAGTCGCCGAAGTGGCGTCAAATAGAAAGACTTGCATCCGGCGAACGGTCTACCCGACGGGAGGCCCTAGTCACACGAAATTTTTTTTAGAGTGACCATAGCGCCAAATGGGGCTCGCCCTACAACACGAGTCAATTGAAGGAAAAGGAAAGGACAGCATGTGTGTGTGTGTGTGGGGGGGGGGGGGTGAATGTCAATCAGCAAACAGCTGTAGAACACTGTGGTGCTGTACCTCATAGCAACAAGGCCCGGAGACGTCATTTGGAAGATTAAACACGGGGAAGATTCATCGGGAAACTGAGTAAAGATGAAGTGCGACGAGTGTAGTCCAGGTGTTTGGTATTCCTCACATCACTGTTTCCAGGTGCATGAGGAGCGTTCCGAACGATAAGCCTGCTGCCCGAAGGAGAGGAAGTGGTCGAGCACGGTCAACGACAGAAGCAGATGACTGGTACATTATGCAATAGGTGATAAGGGCCTATGTCAAACAGCGGCTGCAGTCGCAACCACATTCAGCAGGACTAAAGGCACGCATTCTCACACAGCATGGTGGGTGTGTGGGGTGGTCTCTTTACTGGATGACCAGTGCGTTGTGTTCCGTTGATACCCGCACATTAGCGGCAGCGTCTGCGTCGCGTTGGTGATAAGAGAACAGCGACGCAACCAACGAAGAGTGGTATCGCGTGTTGTTCTCCGATGAGGACAGGTTCAGTGTGAGTGTTGATTCTGGAGGTACCATCATAAGGCGAGAGATGGGAACAAGTAATGCACCCATGAATATCGTCGAACATAATCGTTTCTGTGGTCCAGATGTTATTGTGTGGGGAGTCATAACGTTGCAGGGGCATACTGACCTCCATATGTTTGTACTCGGTACGTCAACGTTATTTTATGACACTATGCTCCTTCCCCATGGTCCTCTTCTAGGGGTGCTCTCGGCCCTGACCTCATTTTTAATGATGACAATGCACGACACCACAGGGTAGCACGTGTGGTGGAGTTCTTGGAACGAGAGAATACTCGGCGAATGGGCACGCCTGTCTGAATCCACGCTTAAATCCTATCGATCACTTGCGGGAAGCATAGGAGTGACATACTGCAACATGTCTATGTGCACCATCGAACATCCAGCAGTTGTGAACTACTCTGTTGCAGGACTGGAACATCCTACCACAATGACTCCATATGAACTTTGCGGCCTGCGTGGAATCACGTTGCAGAGTATAAATTTCCGTCCGTACTCGTCACACACCATTTTAAGGATCACATCCCGCCTTCGGTAATCGCCTTTCGTAATTGCGGTGTCTCCAGTGTTATTATTATTTTTGAATAAAAGTGACTTTTCTGTTCGTCTAACTGCGTATTTCTTTCTGTTACCTTCTGTAGTGTACCGTAGAAGTTCTTTCTATATGTGCTTCTTGTTTCATCGTGTTACGTTACTTAGCAGTTCATGCTAAAGTTACTTTTGTCTTTACGTTTTGCACACCAGTGTATTGATTAATAAATTTCACTTGTATTCCATCACTGCCGAACTGACGTATAATTAACTGAGATCAGTGGAGATTTATACGACATACAACATGAACAAACGTCGGTCTCTCGATCAAATAAACTCACTATTCCGTGAAACCTAAGGTTTGTTTATTACTCGCGTACATGCTGCGAAACTACAGGATGACTGCTTAATGACATTGTAAGTAGGCTGTTTAGGTTTTTTCATTGGTAACGCCACCTCTGTATGAAAATCACTGGCTGTGCTGTGGGCAGTCTGTGTCTGCTTTGCATTGTTGTAATACTCGCCATTGTAGTGTTAGGCAGCTGGCTGTGTGAACAGCGCGTAGCGTTGCGCAGTTGGAGGTGAGCCGCCAGCAGTGGTGGATGTGGGGAGAGAGATGGCGAAGTTTTGCAATTTGTCATGAACTGATATATATATTATGACTTGTGATGATATTAAGGTAAATACATTGTTTGCTCTCTATTAATATCTTTCATTTGCTAACTATCCCTATCAGTAGTTAGTGCCTTCAGTAGTTTGAATCTTTTATTTAGCTGGCAGTAGTGGCGCTCGCTGTATTGCAGTAGCTTGAGCAGCGAAGATTTTTGTGAGGTAAGTGATTTGTGAAAGGTATAGTTTAATGTTTGTCAGGGCCATTCTTTAGTAGGGAATTTTGAAAGTCAGATTGCGTTGCGTAAAAATATTGTGTGTCAGGTTAAGCACAGTCTTGAATAATTGTTCAAAGGGGAAGTTTCATATGTCGACCCTTAGCCTAGGATACCTCACTGGAATCTTCTGATTTTTTGTTGTAGTTTGTGTAATTAGTGTAGATTTTGTTTATTGCTAGCGCGTAGTTGTAGAGAGAATTTCCTTTGTAGTTGTAGCCTTTCATTGTTGTATAGTAAAACAGTTGTGGCATGCATGTAGATTTGCACCAAGTATTTCGCAGCTGCAATTAACTAGATATTATTTTCAGTGCTATGTTAATGTGTTCTCTTATTTTTGATCTTCAAATTGTGTTTTTCTGTGTTGTCGTGTGAAATACTGTGACAATAATGGCGTGTGAAAAACGTAATACTAGGCTCCAAAGTAAACTGAGAAATGACAGTGAAAACGAAAGCAGTGTGTTAGCGCCACCGAGTAGTGAATTAACTGATGTTCAAAGTAGTAATTTGGTAATTGTGCATAGGGAAATGGAGCGGGCGTCAAATAATGGTGTAGACATTGAAACAGGTAGTGAACAGGGAAGCATTATCGATCGATCGGTCGGCAACAGCTCGCCTCAGGAATCCGAAATGACAGGACACAATTTCGCAAATACTGTAGATTCAGGTTTTGGGTCATCACCGTTTTCTCAAATAAGTCAAGACACATTTTCTGCTTGTCAAAATGTGAATGTTGCCGGTGCAAATGCACTGCCGAAAAGCGTAGAGAAACAGATTCCAGACACTAATACATTATTATTGCAATTAATGCAACAAATGGAACAAAATCAGAGACAAACACAGCAAAAGCTTGAAAAGTTAGACACAATGGAACAAAATCAAAGACAAACACAGCAACAGCTTCAAAAGTTAGACTCATTGGAACAAACTCTTGAACAAACGCGTGAAGATTTAACTACTGAGTTACATCACATTGAATCGAAATGTCAAAAAGTCTGTAATGACGTAAAAACACAAATTTGTGAGCATTTCCAACCTATTTTTTTGCGTCATGAAAATGTATTAGAGAATCACGAAGCAGCCATAAAAGAACTGCAAATTATTGTTCATGAAAATCATGAGACCTTGCAAGCTAAAATTGACTCAGTTGCATCTACCGATTCGGTTGCGCAACTTGCAAGAACTCAGGAAAACTTAAAGAACACAGTAGATACCCTGAAAATTGGTTCAGAAAGACACATGGAGGAAATAAGTACACTATCGGAGAAAGTAGCCGAACTTTCGGATCAGGTCACTAACTTATCTACAAAGGTAGATGATGATCTGAATGACACAAGACCCGTAGCCTTCACTGACACAGAAGAGTATGAACAAATCAGAAAATTCAAACAAAATCAGAATCAAATTAATACACAACACCAAAGAGAAATCCGGGAAGTACAAGATCAGCTGACACAGGTAATACAAGAATTACGTATTTCAGAAGACACTCGCGCTCCAACACGGGAAGAGGAACTTAGAAACACGCAAAAGCCACAAAATAATAACACAGGGCATTTCGGTAATTATGAAAGAAATTGGCAAGGTACACCGAATTTTGAGATGGAACCGCCGACACGACGTAACTATGACCGAGATGCTACTCGCCGACACGATGATTTTGACTATAAGCTGTTCATTACTACACGTAAATTCAAAACGTTTAAGAATTCTGCCAACGACATTCATCCACAAGCGTGGCTCCATCAATTCTCTCATTGTTTCCCTCCCAACTGGTCATTGGAACACAGATTAGAATTTATGTGTGGCTACTTGGAGAATGAACCAGCTGTAAGAATGCGATCGGTAATTCACGATTGCCACAGTGAAGGAGAATTTTACCATGCCTTCCTCTCAGCGTATTGGTCTCAAGCTACACAAGACCGTGTAAAACATAGCATCATGATGATGAAACACTTTGAACAATCTGAATTTTCCAGTCTTGTCAAATATTTTGAAGACATGTTGCATAAGAATCAATATCTTTCAAACCCATACAGCCCCTCAGAACTCATCCGCATTTGCTTACTCAAATTGCCTGAACATTTACGACATATTATTTTAGCAGGACGTTGCAAAGATGACATTGAAGCATTTCAGGGTCTGTTACAAGAATTGGAAATTGACACTGACAATCGGGGAACGCGGAAACAGGAGCACAACAATTACAGGTCACATCTGTCACAATTCCACGATGAAAGAAATAATAACTGGACACGACAAGGCTATTCTCACAACACATATCGTGACCAAAACAGACACCACCCGTATGACAACCGTTGGCAGAGTAGTAATAATTACAGGGAAAGATCACCTCTCCGTGGTAATGACTATCACAGAGACAATCAGAGAAACAGACAATATGGGAACCAAAACAATTATTATCAAGGGAGACAGAATAACTTTAGACGCAACGGTCCAGCGCGCAGTTACGATTCAGGGAGAAATTCTCCACCACTTAACCGACAAGAAAGAAACTACAGGAGCTATCGACATGACGACAGACGATGTGATCGTAACGACAGACCTGAATTGCATCAGAACTGGCGGGATTTAAACAGGGCAGGGCCCTCTCGAGGAGGTGAATTTGTAGAAGTTAGGTCTCCAAATCCCAATAACGACGCGCGCCAACAAAGAGACAATAGGCAATGACTCACACCGCTGGCAGCCACAAAACATACTTATGAAACTGACGACGCAGCTGCCGTAGCTAGTAATTACGTAAAAATGGAAGACATTAGGGACATCTTACTCCAGGAACACGACATAAAACATAACAACATTGCATATCCTGTGATTCACATTACAGTAAATGACATAAAATTTACGGCAGTACTTGACTCTGGCAGTCCCATTTCAGTAATCAGTGAAACAGCCTTTAGCAAATGCAACAAATCGAACGATTGCCCCACACTTCCGTTACGTAAGATTAAATTACAAGGTGCAATCTTTGGAAAAAGTGTAGATGTACGCCAACAAACCAACTTAGAATTCTTTTGTCAAAGCCACAGCTTCTCTATGAACTTTCTTATTGTTCCATTATTGTCGACGGAAATTATACTGGGAGTAGACTTTTTGAATGAATACAAAGCAATCTTAAACTTTCACGATGCTGAAATAAGTTTAGAAAAAGAAGGTAAGTCAGTAGCTTTGAAATTTGAAGATTGGCTCTCAAACCATGACGAGGAAATTAATCGGCTTTACCTTCTGTTAGACAACAGTTCGGAATTTTCGACGGAACTTGACACTAACAATCACTCTGCAAGTACTGACAGGGATGACATCGACGGCATATTTGAAATTAATGAGTTAATTCAGAATAAAATTCAAGCAATTGAGAATTGTAATGACACTAATAGGCAGGACCTTTTTGAGATTTTACAAGAACATCCCACAGTTTTTACTCATAAAACAGGAACAATCAAGGGATTTCAATACCAATTCCGTGTTCGTGAGCATACTAAATTTTGTGTTAGACCATACGTAATTCCGGCGCATTATAGGGACCGTGTTAGAAGAGAAATACAATATATGCTTGACGAGGGCATTATTGAGCCTGCAGTAAGCTCATACAACAATCCGTTACATGTTGTTGAGAAGAAAAATGGATCGATCAGACTTGTCTTAGATTCGAGACAAATCAATACTATCATTATTCCTGAAACAGACAGGCCGCAGACGATGGAAGAACTTCTTCAAAATTTTAATGGTGTAAAAGTGTTGTCTTCCATTGATCTCAGATCCAGCTTTTATCAGATCGAACTTCATCCAGAATGCAGAAAATACACAGCTTTCCTTTGTTTCGGCGTTTGTTATCAGTTTCGGAAACTTCCCTTTGGTTTGAACATTTCTTCAGCAGCATTCATTCGTGGGTTAAATTCCATATTACCTGAGTTCTTAAAACGTCACATCACCTTATATGTGGACGATATTCTGATAGCAGAAGCTTCATGGGAACAACATAATCGCATTCTCAACAGTTTGTTACATATTTTTGCAGAATCTGGAATTACAGTTAACTTGGAAAGGTCTGAATTCGGTAGGACAAAAGTGAAGTTTTTGGGACATATTATTTCTTCTGAAGGCATTCAGCCGGATCCTGAAAAGTTAGAAGCAATCAGAGCCATTCCAGTTCCATCTACAAAAAGACAAGTCCGCAGTTTTCTAGGTCTCGTAAATTTTTACCGTCGTTTTCTGAATATGCAAATTCTTGTTACACCAAAACTTTGTTCTCTCACTGGAAAAAATACTATTTGGAACTGGGACGAACAAGCACAGTTGGAATTCAATTCTTTGAAAGAAGCGTTACTTCACGCGCCAATCTTAGCTCATCCAGATCTGTCACAAGATTTCTGCCTTAGCACGGATTCTTCTAAAGTCGGTCTTGGTGCCCATTTATTTCAAGAAGCCACAGAAAATGACACTACTGTTCAGAAAACCATTGCTTTTGCTAGCCGAGTGCTAACAAAATCTGAAAAAAATTATTCCGTTACTGAATTAGAAGCTTTAGCTATCGTTTGGGCATTTAACAAATTCCGTTTCTTTCTTTCTGGTAAGCACGTAAAAGTATACAGTGATCATCGTGCATTACAATTTCTTATGTCTTCAAAATTAAATCATGACAGGTTAAAACGTTGGGCATTGTTTCTGCAAGAATTCCGCTTCACAATAGTCTACATCCCCGGCAAGGAGAACATTGTTGCGGACGCACTGTCACGCGCACCGGCTGGGCTTGAGAAAAGTACCACAGAAGGCAACCTCGAGAAAAATTTCAGTATTCTTTACATTCAGAAAGTCGCCTTTGAAAACTTCATCACCACATCTTTAAAGGACATTGCTCATGAACAAGATAAAGATCCGATTTGGAAAGACATCAAGAGCAAATGGCATGAAAAGACACACACACAGATTCGGCATTATTACCTGGTTAGAAACAACATACTCTTCAAACGCTGCACTGTTGATGACAAGCTATGGGTACTTTGCACTCCAGACGATTTTGTTAATAAGCTCATTTGGTACATTCATTTCAGCTACGCACATTTTGGTCCACGAAAATGTTATCATATTCTTCGAACGACTTGTTATTTTAACAATATGGAAAAAAGAATTCGAAGAGTCTTGTCTATTTGTAAACTTTGTCAAAAGGCGAAGCCATCTACTGTCTCACAACGTGCTCCGTTGTTTCCTATTATTCCTGCTAAATTAAAAGAATTTGCTGCTGTTGATCTCTTGGGACCGCTTGTCAGAACATCCAATGGATTTTCGTACGTTCTAGTCGCTGTTGAACTTACTTCAAAATTTGTTTCTTTCACTCCGTTACGTAAAGCCACTGGACGGTCTGTATCCAACGCCTTTGTTAAAAATTTCTTACGTGAAGTTGGACACGTTAGCAAAGTCATTTCAGATAACGGACCGCAATTCAGATCTGCTGTTTGGTCACGCATGCTTCGCAACCATAAAATCAAACCTGTTTTTATTTCATTGTACTCACCACATTGCAACCCGTCTGAACGGATTATGAAAGAAATCAATAAGCTTTGCAGACTTTATTGTCACAGAAAGCATCAGCATTGGGACAGATATTTACACTTATTTCAAAACGTGCTGAATGAAATGCCTCACGACTCCACTGCTTTACCACCTACTCTTGTACTGAAGAATGAAGAACCACCGAACAGAATCAGAGAGCTTGTACCTTTCCCGAATACACGTAAACTTCGACACAAAGACATAATTGATTTGGCTCTTAAAAATATAAAATCTGCAGCAGACAAAAGGAGAAAACTACACGGTAAAGCAAATGCAAAGAAATTGTATATTGGTCAGAAAGTTCTCATTAAAGCTCATTCATTGTCACATAAGAAGAAACACTTGAGTCACAAATTCTTTCTAGTTTACAATGGACCTTACAGAATCCGACGTATACCACATGATAATTGCGTTGAAGTTGAAACTCTGCGTACTAGGAAGAGTAAAGGTTTACACCACATTTCTCATGTAAAACCATTTATTGACAGATAATCTGCCTTTTAACTTTGTCTTTGCCATAAAACTTTTCGCTTCACATTACTTAAATGCTTTGTCAGACTTAAGAAACTGTTAACATACAACAATGTTTGAAGTACAATATCCAGTCTAGAACCTAGGGAACATTTTAAACAGAAATTACGAATGCATTGTTATAGTGAACAGACGACACAGTATTGTATTTGTACATTCTTGCTTGTTTGTTGCACGATTACGTAACGACTATAAGGCTCACATACTTAGAACATTTACCAGTACTGCTAATGAGATTTTAAGGCAACATTTTGGTTGACCTGAAAATGTATTCTGGATTTAAAGTACTTTCTGTGAGATACCAGATGACACAGTGTTAGTTTATGTGACAGTTACACGATTTTATCACGACGCTACTAATGAGTGACAATTTACAATGTTGCTTTTGCAGTGTTTCTGTTTTATATCCGCACAGTTTTTCTGAATTTCTTCTGGAAAGCAAAACATGTTTTAGTAGTAAGCTACAATGTGAGGCCCTTTTCTTAGCACAACAATACTTTACAGTATAGTATTTTCTTGATCTCAGTAATGTGCATAATAATTATGATATCTATACACAAAGCATTTCACTTTCGTTTCTGATGGGGTAAGTACATTGACTTCTGCAGAACTTAGCTTTCGGAGGACGATAATTACGACACTTCCACAGAATTATCTTACAGCAAGACGCACATTTAGCGCTACAGGACACGCATTTGAGAGATTTTGTACTTAAAACATTTATTTTTAAAGATTTTTTAATTACAAAGAAAGTTTTCCGTGATATATTTCATTTCATTGCTGTAATCTGTAACACCTGAGGGTATAATTACATTAATCCTCAGGGGGGTACACGCTTACTTTGTGTACCATGTGTTTGGCAAGCACAAGGAGCCCTAGCTAATATGGTATTTGCTTATACAACTTTACACATCGGTACCATATTTCTCTAACACACAAATTACACAGCTATCTGATCATTTAACTGAGAGATAAACATTTTTTTACTACGTCAGTGACAGATGTTTACGCAATTACACAGCTGGATAACTTCACACTTATGAAACTGTATTTTGTCTGTGCATTGTAAACTGTTCATATTTTTTCGGAACCATTGTGATACTATGAGAGCTTTGAATGATGTATTTGGTAAAGGGATTATGATTTTTAAAGTACGTTTGAGGCAGATGACAATTTTGACATGAGCAGAGAATTTTTTTAGGCTTAGAAATTATTGGAGGAAGTTACGACGATTTTGAGATTTGACTGAGGTGTTATGATGTTATTTTTACGACGACGATGTGTATTATGCTGCTGAGGTATGTTTATGATTAATAGGCTGAGGCTATATGAGTTATTTGATTATGCTTCATATTTATAATGACGAAATATTGACGAGTGTCGATGGATACGTATATGTGTAATAAGGTAAGGAGTAATGAATAGTGATTAGGGACTCTGACTTATGGAAAAGCATGTTGGAAACCAAGAATCATACTTTAGAATTATGAAATGTGTGTACATGTGTGAATGTATCACAATGCCACTGAAAATTTTTTTGGACACTGTTATATTCATAGGATTTTGTTTTTACACATTTGCAAAGTAAATTCTCGACCTGTGAAATTTTGTATATATGACTGTCACTGTAGCGGTAAATATTTCCGTAAGAAAGTTAAGTGACCACCTGCACGTAATGCGTCGCGGGCACCCAGCTGTGTCAGACGCCTGGAGAAAAAGCCATTATTGCGAGCCCTTTTCAGCGGCACAGGTATTGCGTTGTGGGCACACAGCTGTGTCAAACACCTGGAGAACAAGCCATTAGGGTGTGCCTTTCATCGCTAATGCGACACCCTCGTTACTTGAAAACATATGATTACTCGCACTTTGTGCTAATTACTGAAATGCTTATGAATTGATGGGAAATATTCGTACATCTGCACACCTGATTATGACAAGCGTCTTTCTATGAGAGTTGAGAGAATTTCTACTAACTTACGAAATGTCACATGACTACTGAATGATATTTTTATGCTTTGCTTTTCATAGTTGCTTATTTCATTTGACATCTGTTTTCCAGCTGTGTTGCAGCATTGCTTTTATAAAATAAAATGCATTTGCTAATGTGAACACTTTCTGTCAACAGATCTATTAAATAATTATTTTATGATCCACATTCTTTAAAAAAGGAGCACTTGGAAAGGAAGGAACAATAAGAAGGATCTAGTAACAGTAACACATAATTTTCTATTCAAGTACATGGTAATATTTCTTTTTACAATCAGTTGTTGTGGTGCACCACTTTAATTACTTAGACATTAAGATGTGATTATACATTTGCCTTATCTGCATTGTTATCTTTAGTGTACTATTTTTTCTACTTGAGCTATGTCATGTTTCGATATAAGCTGCTGTTTGCCAGGCATAGTGCTACTGAACTTTAATTTGTGTTACTCTGCTAAGCCAGATTTATTATTTTTTTTTTTTTTGCTGCACAGTGCCCTATATGAGTTGTAATATTGCAATTGCTTTGGCATTTGTATTTTTGTCATTGATGTTTGTGTTAATTGTTTTGTGCTGCTGCATTGCCTCGTCCCTTAGTTTAGCATCTGAGCTCAGTAGATTTAAGTTAGCTTAAGAGGGGGTAGACTATATGAGAAACTGACTATGGAGAATAGGTAAAGAATGCATTGCGAAGTTATATAAAAAGGATTTGGGCCCAAATGAGTATTGTACAATCAGAAATAATTATTTTGAAAGAAATATGAACAGAATACAGAAAGCATGCTTGGATAAGATTTTTTTGGTGGAAGCAAAGGTTGAAATAAGACGAAAGATCTATAGAATGAAGTTTTGGGATGGACTGCAGTACCAAATGTTACACTGAAAACGAACCCTGTCCTTTCCTTTTGTGTTATCCCACTATGTGTTTGTGTACCCTTGAGTATTTGTTTTCTTCCTGTCTCTGTGTAGTTTCATAGAATTTTTTTCTCTTTTAATATTAAGCTACATTCACTATGATGAGGAATACTGTTATCCTCGAATATAATTGGCATTAATAATATGTTATTTACCTTATAAATATGCTTACACATTATTTATTCTGTTTAATGCTCATGTGTGAAGTTGATGTTTCAAAAATTATTGTGATCTTTTATGTATGTACTCATGTCATAATTCCACTGATGTATATGTTAGTTCGATTCTTTTGTAAAGCCTGTACTACAGATGTTATCTGTATTATTATGTTTTTAATGATGTATTTTGTACCTTTGTTATTGTATTTTTATGTTATCAAATTGTAATTGTTACCAGTTCTTCCAATTAAGTTACATTTCACTGCACACGTTTCTGTTGGTCATAGTATATGGACAATATGTGAGAAGTAGGGACTGTTAGTGTTTGCACGTGTGTTAATAATTCAGCAAGGGACTGGATAACAGCATTGCTGGTTCTAAGAACAATTTCAAAAACTTTGTGGGTGCACAAGTGGTGGTTTATGGACTTGCTATATTCTCCGCAAGACTCTTCGATGGTGAATGTGCACCTGCACAATCGCAACAGATGGCTGCTGTCCATCTCTACAAGGACTACAGTGGGTCTGCATCTTTGATGACCCACCAATACCATCATCTCTACAAGGACTACAGTGGGTCTGCATCTTTGATGGCCCACCATTACCATTATCTCTACAAGGACTACAGTGGGTCTGCATCTTTGATGGCCCACCAATACCACAATCTCTACCAGGACTCCAGTGGGTCTGCTCTGTGATGACCTACCTACCAATATTCTTCAAAACTTCGAATGACTCTGCTGTGGGTTTGCTCCATTGTGGCCCATTACCTGTCAGCATGTCAAGAGTCAGCACTGTCTTTCCGTTGGAAGGACAACACTACTTCTTCAAGACTGCATGGAAATCCACTACTTCTGTGTGCAATTTATTTTACTAACGAGACTTTGTGAAAAAAACCCTGTAATTACTGTTATAATGAATGATCAGGACTTTCTTTATGGACTGTGAGAAAATTTTAGCTTTTGACCAACATTGTATCAATAAGTGTGTGCATTTGATATCTTTGTTATTGTAATTGTGAAAAAATTTTAACAAATATGTATTGGCCACGGCCCAAAAATATTTTGTAAAAATTTTTTGTGGGGAGCATGGGGGCTATGTAAGTAGGCTGTTTAGGTTTTTTCATTGGTAACGCCACCTCTGTATGAAAATCACTGGCTGTGCTGTGGGCAGTCTGTGTCTGCTTTGCATTGTTGTAATACTCGCCATTGTAGTGTTAGGCAGCTGGCTGTGTGAACAGCGCGTAGCGTTGCGCAGTTGGAGGTGAGCCGCCAGCAGTGGTGGATGTGGGGAGAGAGATGGCGAAGTTTTGCAATTTGTCATGAACTGATATATATATTATGACTTGTGATGATATTAAGGTAAATACATTGTTTGCTCTCTATTAATATCTTTCATTTGCTAACTATCCCTATCAGTAGTTAGTGCCTTCAGTAGTTTGAATCTTTTATTTAGCTGGCAGTAGTGGCGCTCGCTGTATTGCAGTAGCTTGAGCAGCGAAGATTTTTGTGAGGTAAGTGATTTGTGAAAGGTATAGTTTAATGTTTGTCAGGGCCATTCTTTAGTAGGGAATTTTGAAAGTCAGATTGCGTTGCGTAAAAATATTGTGTGTCAGGTTAAGCACAGTCTTGAATAATTGTTCAAAGGGGAAGTTTCAACATTACAGTGAATAATGGCTGTGTCAACCGGTATTGAGGTCCGTGTTTGAACGTCGGTAACAACGTTCCATCGAGCCACAATACTTGCTGCAGTGAGACATATCACCTGCAAACAAACAATGTGGTTACTCTACCATGACAGCTCACTGATTCCGACTTCCGGACGGTGGGAAGTGATTTCACCCACGCGAACCAACGTCCCGTCGAAAGAAAAGATTTTAATTTCCTCTGCAGTGTAGAAACCATGCTATTGCTGGTGGAAGCCTAGAAGGCTACCTCAGTGAGCCCTTTTTCCTCCTTTACAGTGTGCATTGATGTCGGCCTAACGGACGCGTATTGTCGCAGATTGTACACTGCAAATATCTGAAAGTTTTATGCTTGAGTATGAGACGTGAACTTAATAGACTGTCTGTATGCTACGCCCTGTCCTCACTTGAATCAAACCTACTGAGTTTATTCTTTGAAAAAAGTTTAATTTTGACAGGACGTTTGTAACTGTAAATTATGCTCTGAAGTTGTAACGACGTCCAAACTGAGCTGTGATTATACATAACAGATGAACTGTGGTCTACTCGTCCCGCGTCTCATGAAGTCATGCAGAGACGAACTTACATCGCACATGCAGTGCGTGCGGCTTAGTGAATTACAAGATAAGATTGGGACCTTTGGAATGATAGAAAATTTTGTTCGAAGTGTGTAGGAAATATTTCTCAGCACATTGCTTGAATATGTAAACAAAGGTGGTTGCAATTGAAAGGAAGGAAGACTGGGTTTAACTTCCCATCATCTTCGACGTCCAAGAGATACAAGCTCGAACGTCTCAAGGAAAGGGAAGGAAATAGGCCGTGCCCTTTCAAAGGATCCATTCCGGCATTTGCCTGAAGCGATTTAGGGAAATCACGGAAAATCTAAATCTGGATGGTCGGACGCGGGTTTGACCCGTTGTCCTCCCGAATGCGAGTCAAGGGTGGGCCACTTCGCCCGCTTTGCGATTAGATACATCGAAGTGAATCTACATGGTCACTTGCTGAAGGCACACAATACATGAGCACGTCTTGTGACCACGTCTTGTTGGTGTACAACACACACGAAATTATGCATTAAACATAATTACAGGAAGCACCGAGGAATAATAGGGAAGAAACAGGAAAAGGAGGGGTGAGGTTTTCTAAGAAAAGAACATGGAAAAAAAGTATGTCTATACAGTCCTGATCATGCATTGAGATGTTAGTAGGCTATATACAAGTGAACGTTCAGCGAGCACCAACTAAGCACATACCCGAAACTATAACACGGTTAAACCGAGGCTTCAAACTCACTGTAACACTTGCACAAATAACAGAGATGACAAAAGACGATACTGGGCCTACGAAACACACTTTTTCCGTAGTATAGCTTGACGCGCTTGTTGTGAAGCAACTGGAAAAAGTCTTTAGTGATTCCAAAGGTACAAAGAAGGTGGGAATAACGCCGCAATACCAACGGTCTGCATCTAAGGAAACATTACACAACGGTTAAATCAACCAGAAATGGGAGTGGACATGGAAAGCCAGAGAAAAAGTCGTATGAGTTAGAATGGGTCAAATCAGAGACTAGTAGGTAATGATACCCAACAAATGATGTAGACATCAGATCCGACTTGGTAGTACTTTCAATTGGTTTCGTTCTTTTTGCCGGATGATAAGACGGTGTGCTTTCTAGGTTACTTTCATACCTATAGTCCCAAGCACTGGATGTTTTTAATGAGTAAGTGAGTCTGTGAAAAGCAGGAACATTTCACCCCAAATGTTGAGTTTATTATCAAATATATCAGTGTGCAACACTTATTGCAGTATCGTACATAGGTCGCAGATACCTGCACTACAGAAACAGCTGCGTCTGGAGTGGCGCCGTAACCGGGATGAACGGACTGCTGGCAGACGGCGTACCATCAAGTTCAGTGACGAATCGCGGTTCCGTTCTACTCCAGATAACCATCACTGGCGAGTATGGCGGTGACCTGGGAGAAGTTCTATTTTTGGAATATTTTGGAGAGGACCAGTGGTGTTACTCCCAGAGTTATAATGTGAGGAGCCATCGGGTATGATTTCGGGTCAGGATAGGTAGCGACAGAGGTAATTCTGGATGCACAACGGTACGCCACGGACTTGCCGCATCCTCATGTGTTACCTCTCGTGCCCCAGTACCATTGTGATATTCTTGGCTGTGGCCCCCAGTATTTTATATTTCTAGAAGTTCGCCTTGATGCAGCTTGATACACGCAAAGTAGCATAAGGTACGATAGTGGAGTGAGGTACAAGCGACAGATGGTATAGTATGTACCAGTGCCGTGGGACAGTCCGCCAATTGTACTGAACTTGTTTCTGATTGGTCTGTACGTTCGGGTGCTAGGCGCCAAAACGCCTAACTTCTCTTATTAATTATTTATATACTTTTCATTGTACAGGGTGTTTATAAATGAATATCGGGCTTTTAACGCTTTATAATATTTATTATATTAAACGTACAGTTGTAAGTGATATTTCAAATGAAAGAGCAACTCAAACAGTTGTCTTTGGCACCAGTGCGCTACCTCACTGGCATAGCGAGGTAAGCGACTGGTTGAACTTCAGTCTACCCAAGCGCTGGGTAGGCCGCAAGGGGCCCAATGACAGAGCTTGTTTTGCATGGCCTCCACGTTCACCCGGCCTAACCCCATGCGATTTTTTCCTTGGGGCTTCATCAAGGATCTTGTGTACGTGCCTCCGCTACCAGCATACCTCACTGAATTAAGAAACCGGACTGAAGCAGCTGTTGCTACAATCACTGAAGACACAATTATCAACGTTTGGGAAGAACTCTGCTGTAGACTTGATGTGTGCCGTGTGACAAATGACGCTCACATTGAACATTTATAAGGTTCTTGGTAAAACTGTTGGAGTTGCTCTTTCATTTGACATAGCATTTATAACTTTAAGTTTAATATAATAAATATTATAAACCGTTAAAACCCCGATATTCATTTATAAACACCCTGTTTTCAACCCACTTTTTAGTATGACAAACTTTCACGGTTACCCTACGAGTCTATCGCTTTTGTTTATTGAACTTCACTAATTTTGAGAAACATAAGAGTAACGATACTACAACCGACGCCTGGGGGACGAAATACTTCAGCTGCGCAAGTCGCTGTGTTCCCGGCGTTCTGAGGGCCGGATGCGTATGACAGTATCGTATGTTACTTAGATGTGAATCCGTAATAGTCACTGTGTTTCAAGTGTTCTTCAGAGCCGGACACGTTGTACTCTATGTCGGGCGTAACTTAGTTGTGAATATGTAATACTCACTCTGTCTAGTGCGTACTGGAGACCCAGACGTGTGTATCATATTTCTGAAGTTGGATGGAAAAGTTACCATACAATTTGTAAGTAGGCTGTTTAGGTTTTTATGTTGGTAACGCCACATAGCGCTCTGTATGAAAATCACTGGCTGTGCTGTGTGCAGTTTGAGGTTGGTCGGCATTGTTGCAATAGTCGCTATTGTAGCCTTGGGCAGTTGGCTGTTAACAGCGAGTAGCGTTGCGCAGTTGGAGGTGAGCCGCCAGCAGTTAGGGACTCTGGTTTGTGAAAAAGGATGTTGGAAACCAAGAATTGTACTTTAAGAATCATGGAATGTGTGTAAATTCGTGAACGTATGACAATGCCGGCGAACATTTTTTGGACACTGTTATACACTCCTGGAAATGGAAAAAAGAACACATTGACACCGGTGTGTCAGACCCACCATACTTGCTCCGGACACTGCGAGAGGGCTGTACAAGCAATGATCACACGCACGGCACAGCGGACACACCAGGAACCGCGGCGTTGGCCGTCGAATGGCGCTAGCTGCGCAGCATTTGTGCACCGCCGCCGTCAGTGTCAGCCAGTTTGCCGTGGCATACGGAGCTCCATCGCAGTCTTTAACACTGGTAGCATGCCGCGACAGCGTGGACGTGAACCGTATGTGCAGTTGACGGACTTTGAGTGACGGCATATAGTGGGCATGCGGGAGGCCGGGTGGACGTACCGCCGAATTGCTCAACACGTGGGGCGTGAGGTCTCCACAGTACATCGATGTTGTCGCCAGTGGTCGGCGGAAGGTGCACGTGCCCGTCGACCTGGGACCGGACCGCAGCGACGCACGGATGCACGCCAAGACCGTAGGATCCTACGCAGTGCCGTAGGGGACCACACCGCCACTTCCCAGCAAATTAGGGACACTGTTGCTCCTGGGGTATCGGCGAGGACCAATCGCAACCGTCTCCATGAAGCTGGGCTACGCTCCCGCACACCGTTAGGCCGTCTTCCGCTCACACCCCAACATCGTGCAGCCCGCCTCCAGTGGTGTCGCGGCAGGCGTGAATGGAGGGACGAATGGAGACGTGTCGTCTTCAGCGATGAGAGTCGCTTCTGCCTTGGTGCCAATGATGGTCGTATGCGTGTTTGGCGCTGTGCAGGTGAGCGCCACAATCAGGACTGCATACGACCGAGGCACACAGGGCCAACACCTGGCATCATGGTGTGGGGAGCGATCTCCTACACTGGCCGTACACCACTGGTGATCGTCGAGGGGACACTGAATAGTGCACGGTACATCCAAACCGTCATCGAACCCATCGTTCTACCATTCCTAGACCGGCAAGGGAACTTACTGTTCCAACAGGACAATGCACGTCCGCATGTATCCCGTGCCACCCAACGTGCTCTAGAAGGTGTAAGTCAACTACCCTGGCCAGCAAGATCTCCGGATCAGTCCCCCATTGAGCATGTTTGGGACTGGATGAAGCGTCGTCTCACGCGGTCTGCACGTCTAGCACGAACGCTGGTCCAACTGAGGCGCCAGGTGGAAATGGCATGACAAGCCGTTCCACAGGACTACATCCAGCATCTCTACGATCGTCTCCATGGGAGAATAGCAGCCTGCATTGCTGCGAAAGGCGGATATACACCGTACTAGTGCCGACATTGTACATGCTCTGTTGCCTGTGTCTATGTGCCTGTGGGTCCGTCAGTGTGATCATGTGATGTATCTGACCCCAGGAATGTGTCAATAAAGTTTCCCCTTCCTGGGACAATGAATTCACGGTGTTCTTATTTCAATTTCCAGGAGTGTATTTACAGGATTTTGCTTGTACACATTTGTAACGCAAATTCTCGACCTGTGAAACTTTTATATGAGACTGTCACTGTAGCGAAAACTGGTGTCGTAAATATTTCGGTAAGAAAGCTAAGTGAAGTTGACATAATGCGTTATGGGTGACCAGCTGTGCCAGTCGCCTGGAGAAAAAGCCATTAGGTGAAAAGAAAGGAGCCCATTAACCTCGCTATTGAGATTTCTTTGTAGAAAGCATTTCAAATAAGACATGCTCATACTTGAAACATATGATTACAGTTTTGAGCTCATACTTTCTGATATTTGCTGAAATTCCTAATGAAATGATTAGAAATATTTTATGTCTATACACCTGATTATGACTACTGTCTTTCTAGTTGAGAGATTTTTTACTGCCTTATGAAATGCCATATGGCTAGTGAATGATATTTAATGCTTCACTTCGTATTTATATTTGCCTATTTTGTTTAATATCTAGTTTCTAGTTGCACTGCAGCATTGTTTAAATTAAAATTTAATAGATGTACTAATAGAAACGTTTTCTTTCTACAGACCCAGTAAACAATAATTTTATGATCTACTTTCTTAAAAAAGGAAGCACAAATAGACATTTCTCTTCACAGGAATTGCATATATAATTTTTTTCAATGACTGGGTAACTTGTTTCATAGAGTAATTTATCGTGATGCATCTCTAGTGTCAAGATGTGACATAGTTATTAGACATTTCCTATCTTTACTGTAATATTTTTTCTGCTTGAGCTTTACCATGTTTAGGTATAAGTTATAGCATTTGGTGCTGCTGTTTGCCAGGCATAGTGTTACTGAATTTGACTTTGTATTACTCTGTTATGCCAGTTTTACTACTGATTTATTTTTCTTGTTGCTGCACATTGGCTCATATTCATTGTAATGTTGCATCTGCTCTGCTGATTTGGGTATACCTCTGCTTGCTTTGCCAATTTGCATTTTTTTGTCATTGCTGTTTGTGTTAATTGTTTTGTACTGCTGCATTGCCTCGTCCCTTAGTATATATATCTGAGCTCAGTAGATTTAAGTTAGCTTAAGAGGGGGTAGACTATATAAGAAACTAAGTATGGAGAATAGGGAAAGAATGCATTGAGAAGTTATATGAAAAAGATTTGGGCCAAAATGAGTATTGTACACTGAGAAATGATTATTTTGAAATAAATATGAATAGAATACAGAAAGCAGGTATAGACAGGATTTTTTGGGAATAATGATGAATGAAGGGAGATCTCCAAGAAGTAACGAAAGTTTTGTTTGCGAAATACTGCAGTAAAACAAACCCTGTCCTTTCCTTTTGTATTATTCCACTATGTGTTTGTGTACCCTTGTGTATTTGTGTTCTTCCTGTCTTTATGTGTTTATCTGATAAGACTTATGTTGTAGAATTTATCTAATACTCAGCTACATTCACAACGATGAGGAATACTGTTATCCTCAAATATAATTTGCATTTATAATATGTTATTTACTTTGTAAAGATGTTTAGACATTATTTATTCTGTTTTGTTTTAATGCTCATGTGTGAAATTAATGTTTCGAAAACTATTCTCATTATTTTATTTATGTATGTCATAAGTCCTGTAACACAAATGTACATGTTTATTTCTATTATTTTGTAAAGCCTGTTTTACTACAAATGTTATCTGTATTGTTATGTTCTTTAATGATGTATTTTGTACCTTTGTTACTGTATTCTCATGTTATAAAATTGTAATGGACACCAGTTCATCAAATTAAGTAACTTGTAAGCATTCATTTCACTGCACACATTTCTGTTGGTCATAGTATATGCACAATATGTGAAAAAAAGGACTGTTAGTGCTCGCACATGTGTTGATAATTCAGCAAGGGACTCGTTAACAGCATTGCTGGTTCTAAGGACAATTCCAAAAACTTTATGAGTGCACAAGTGATGGTTTATGGACTGTGCTATATTGTCTGCAAGACTCTTCGATGGTGAATGTGCATCTGCACAGTCGCAACAGATGGCTGCTGGCCATCTCTACAAGGACTACAGTGGGTCTGCATCTTTGGTGGCCCACCAATACCATAATCGCTGCCAGGACTACAGTGGGTCTGCTCTGTGATGACCTACCTACCAATATTCTTCAATCTTCGACTGATTTTGCTGTGGGTATGCTCTGTTGTGGCTCATTACCTGTCTGCATGTCAAGAGTCAGCATTGTCTTTCCGTTGGGAGGACAACACTACTTCGCCAAGACTGAATGGAAATCCACTACTTCCGTGTGCATTTTCTTTTACTGCTCAGACATTGAGGAAAAAAACACTGTAATTTTACTGTGATGAATGAACGGGACTGTCTTTATAGACTGTGAGAAAATTTTAGCTTTTGACCAACATTGTATCAACAAGTGTATGCATTTGATTTCTTTGTTATTGTAATTATAATAAAAAATTTCAAATTTGTATTGGCCACCGTCCAAAACAATTTGTAAAATTTTTTGTGGGGAGCATGGGGGCTATGTAAGTAGGCTGTTTAGGTTTTTATGTTGGTAACGCCACATAGCGCTCTGTATGAAAATCACTGGCTGTGCTGTGTGCAGTCTGAGATTGGTCGGCATTGTTGCAATAGTCGTTATTATAGCGTTGGGCAGTTGGCTGTTAACAGCGAGTAGCGTTGCGCAGTTGGAAGTGAGCCGCCAGCAGTGGTGGATGTGGGGAGAGAGATGGCGGAGTTGTGAGAGTGGATGATCTGGACGTGTGTCCATCAGAGACAGTAAATTTGTAAGTCTGGATGTCATGAACTGCTATATATTATGACCTTTGACCACTATTAAGGTAAATACATTCTTTGTTCTCTATCAAAATCTCTCATTTGCCAACTATGCTTGTCAATAGTTAGTGCCTTCAGTAGTTAGAATCTTTTATTTAGCTGGCAGTATTGGCGCTCGCTGTATTGCAGTAGTTCGAGTAACGAAGATTTTTGTGAGGTAAGTGATTTGTGAAAGGTATAGTTTAATGTTAGTCAGGGCCATTCTTTTGTAGGGATTATTCGAAGTCAGATTGCATAGCGCTAAAAATATTGTGTGTCAGTTTAGTGTTAATCAGAATAGGTAAAGAGCGAAATGCGAAATGTTTGAGTACGTTCAGTTCTGCTCAGCTGTTTGAAAATCAAATAATGTAAGAGGTTTATCAGCACAGTAATTGATTAGTTTTTCTAAGGGGGCGTTACAAATTAAGAAAGCTATGTTGAGTGTTGTAAAAGACAGTGTAAATGTGTGAATATTTGAATAATAACCAGACAGGATAAATTAATGAGAAATGTCGCCAAGCATCATTGTCAGTACTACTGATTTTGCCCTCTGTAGATACAGAGAGTAACCTGGGCAAGTGGCATCTCTTACAGATTCGAATTGACAGAGTAGCATCCTCCGCCGAAGAAGATCACACGACCGACGAGCTGTCCTCTGCGCTGGCGGGACAACTTTTGAAAACGACAGATTAGTGGAAAGAACGGTCAGAGACTCTTCAGACCTCTCCAGCTTCCAGATCTGACTTCCAAAGGGACACATAATGTTTATTATGGTGCCACTTTTCAACCCAGAAAAAACTAGTACACAGTCGTCACTGCGTAATAGTGACATATTCCCGTGGCCATGAAGATCCCCAGATCTCTCCCCGATTGAATAAGTGTGGGGCCAACGTGGACGTCAGTTTTTACCGCAGTGACAGTATCCAGAACACTAAAATGTAGACTTTCACGGCCGGAAATGTCATGTCAATTATCATTATCGAGGCTGTTATGCCGTGGTCGGTTGATGAATTTTGTCTCAATTCATTAACCGACCGCGGCATAACAGCCCGGTTAATCATAAAGGACATGAATATCCAGAATATCAAGAACCAATTAGAACAGTTGTGGGCCATCTAACCTCGGGAGACCATACGACATTATGACACGTTTCCCAACGGCCCCAGTACGTACATTCAGGGAAGAGGGGATGCGTTCCCCGTACTCGTACCTTTATTTCTCAATTTGTACCAATTTACTAAAACCACAACGCGATGATATTAAAATCACGTATATGCTAAGAGTGAAAGCTTCAGCCCCGTCCCCCGTATTGTGTCGGCAGTAGTTGAGTTGCAGGCGGCAGAGTGGGGAGGCGGCGCGCTCGGTGTGGCAGACCCGGTTGTTGCAGCGTCAGCGCGGCTCGTTGCTAGGTCTTCCACGCCGCCGCCGCCTGCGGGTTGCAGACAGCAATTGCGCAGCTGCATTGTGCCGCTGGCCGGCATCCGCTCGTCCCGTTCCGTCCCGTCTGTTCTCGTCTCGTGTGCAGTCCGTCTGTTGCGCAACGCGTCCGCTGCGGCTGGCTCGCTGTGACGCAAGCCGCGGCGGCCGGTGCAGTTACAGCACGCCGTCTCTCGCCGCGCTGTCCGCCTAGTCACGTAACGACCGCCAGCGTCATCCTGACGGCCGGTGACACGCTGCCACTGTCATTACATTTCTTCCTGTTTCCTACATTTTTGCCATGACTGAGGTACACGGTTCTCCGCTATCACATGATGGGTTGAAGAGTTGCTAGCAAACAGAACGCAGAATGAAGTTCTCAAGGTTTAGTTTAGTTATGTCAAGTTCCGTACATCATTTTTACGATTATTTAATCGATATGATGAAGAACAAGCCAGATTACGAGACATATATACACGCAAGAATAACCCTAATATTACACCACCGGCCATTAAAATTCCTACACCACGAAGATGACGTGCTACAGACGCGAAATTTAACCGACAGGACGAAGATGCTGTGATATGCAAATGATTAGCTTTACAGAGCATTCACACAAGGTTGGCGCCGGCGGCGACACCTACAACGTGCTGACATGACGAAAGTTTCCAATGGATTTCTCATACACAAACAGCAGTTGACCGGCGTTCCTGGTGAAACGATGTTGTGATGCCTCGTGTAAGGAAGAGAAATGCGTACCATCACGTTTCCGACTTTGATTAAGGTCGTACTGCGACACTGCTACTCGCGTTGGTCGAGGTCCAATGACTGTTAGCAGAATATGGAATCGGTGGGTTCAGGGGGGGTAATGCGGAACGCCGTGCTGGATCCCAACGGCCTCGTATCACTAGCACTCGAGATGACGGGCATCTTATCCGCATGACTGTAGCAGATCGTGCAGCCACGTCTCGATCCCTGAGTCAACAGATGGGGACGTTTGCAACTCAACAACCGTCTGCACGAACGTTTGCAGCAGCATGGACTATCAGCTCGAAGCGGTTACCCTTGACGCTGCATCACAGACAGGAGCGCCTGCGATGGTGTACTCAACGACGAACCTGGGTGCACGAATGCCAAAACGTCATTTTTTCGGATGAATCGAGGTTCTGTTTACAGCATGATGATGGTCGTATCCGTGTATGGCGACATCGCGGTGAACGCACATTGGAAGTGTGTATTCGTCATCGCCATACTGGCGTATCACCCGACGTGATGGCATGGGGTGCCATTGTTTACACGTCTCGGTCACCTCTTGTTCGCATTGACGGCACTTTGAACAGTGGACGTTACATGTGTTACGACCCGTGGCTCTACCCTTCATTCGATCCCTGCGAAACCCTACATTTCAGCAGAATAATGCACGACCGCATGTTGCAGGTCCTGTACGAGTCTTTCTGGATGCAGAAAATGTTCGACCGTTGCCCTGGGCAGCACATTCTCCACATCTCTAACCAACTGAAAACGCCTGGTAAATGGTGGCCGAGCAACTGGGTCGTCACAACACGCCAGTCACTACTGTTGAAGCTGCATGGGCAGTTGTACCTGTACACGCCATCCAAGCTCTTTTTGACTCAAAGCCCAGGCGTATCAAGGCCGTTATTGTGGTCAGAGGTGGTTGTTCTGGGTACTAATTTCTCTGGATCTATGCACCCAAATTGCGTGAAAATGCAATCACATGTCAGTTCTAGTGTAATATATTTGTCCAATGAATGCCCGTTGATCATCTGCATTTCTTCTTGGTGTAACAATTTTAATGGCCAGTGGTGTAGCTCTACACATGCAACTACATTTAGAGGTACAAATTTATTTTATTTTATATTTATATTTCTCCTATTCTTTTAGCAATTGTGAGACAGGAACTCGTCCATGGAATAGAAGGAGTTGTCCAAAAGAAATGATTTTAAGGTAGATTTAAAACTCGATCTGCTGTCTGCCAGACACTTTATGTTGTTGGGCAAGTGAACAAAGATTTTTGTTGCTGAGTAATGTTCTCCTTTGTGAGCAACTGACAGTTTCAATAACGGATAGGAAAGGTCATTTTTCCCTCTAGTGTTCTACGTATGAACATCACTGTTCTTCGCGAACTGAGATGGATTATTTATAACGAATTTCATTAGCGAATATATTCACTCCGATGGTGCACTTAAAACACCTAACTCCTTGAATAGGTGCCTACATGACGTTCGTGCGTGAACACCACTAATTATTCTCACTGCTCTCTTTTGTGCAACCAATACTTTATGTCTCAGTGGTGAGTTACCCAAGAGTGGAAATATGCAAAGTACCTTAGGAGGCTGATCTGTTTATTACCAAGACTAGCGACTATACGAAGAGCGAAACCCCCTGAACTTAATTGTTTGAGAAGCTCAGTAATATGCTTGTCTCAGTTCAACTTGTCATCAATGTGAACACCAAAAACTTTGGAGATATCTTTCCTGTTAACTGAGCCCTGTTCATATGCTACATCAATTGTTGGTATGACTCTATTGAGTGTACAGAACTGGATATAATGAGAGATATAGGGAGAGGAATTTAGAGATGCAAAAGTAATTTTCGGCTTACCCAAGGGAGGGTTGTGGGGCACTTACGTTTCACAGTATACAGTCCTGTGCCAAACTTTCAGATATAGTAGTATGGACTAAAACAAGAAAAAAATACAATATTGCAGTGCTTGCGTTTTCCCGAAGTACGATGCACTATTCCTTCGGACGTGCCCTGTAATATTGTATTTATCTGCCGACACTGGGCAAGTGGCGTTCAATTAAAATGTCTCCTCTGAGCAGAAGTATGCGTAATGGAATATATGAGTATATGCTATAGACACGTGCTTGAGGACATCTGGAAGTTTGCTCGAAGAGCATAATTGTAAGGCGACAGCTCGCGATAAGCGGGAAAATTGGGTTCGAGTCACGCGCCGACACAAATTTTCACTGTCGTCATTCCTTTACATAGCTGAAATGGAATGAAACAATCGTATGACATTATTGGCCGGCAAACCCCGTCTGTCTTTCCTAGCCTGATTGGTAAGGAAGATTTATGTACATTAGGGTGTCCCTTATTATCCCTCGAAAAAGTTTTTCGTGAAAAATTTAACGCTCACCCCTGAAATGAGACATGAGCCAGTGCCCACTAGAGCGGCAAATTTCAGTATTGAGAATTTTGGGTTTAGAGGTTTTTGTCAGCGTAAAAATTATTGATAACAGCATAAAATTAAAACTAAATACGCGTTTAGTATTCTTGAGAATATTTTCTTTTCAGTATTCATTTCTTGTAATCCCCCCTACAATCTACGATATTCTAGAACACGACGCAATAGAAATTTGTTTTGCTTCTGCCGGCCGGGGTGGCCGAGCGGTTCTAGGTGCTACAGTCTCTAACTGCACGACCGCTACAGTCGCAGGTTCGAATCCTGCCTCGGGCATGGATGTGTGTGATGTCCTTAGGTTAGTTAGGTTTAATTAGTTCTAAGTTCTAGGGAACTGACGACCTTACATGTTAAGTCCTATAATGCTCAGAGCCATTTTTTTTGTTTTGCTTCTCACCTACGATCAGCACTCCGCGAAAATCTTGCTTTATTTAACGCACCCTTCAGCAGAGTCACTAACAGCTTTCAGCTTCTTAACTATCCTTTTAGCGTCTAAATATGAAGTCCTGCTCGCCTATGTCGAAGATCGGTCTTGAATAAAACTAGTGCTCATTTACTTCAGGCAAAAAAAACAGATTTCTGGTCTTTCTCGGCACAAAGTCGACTAATATTTTCTCTGAAATGAAGATGAGTGGATTAGGAGATGTAAACTAGCGATTTAAAACCAACAGTAAATGGTACTCAGAATAATTTTAAACTTACCATGTTACGGTCCATCTAATTCCCCACAAAAATGAATACATCTCTTTCTCATTTCAAGATTCCCTCTGTCGAAATTTGCTACCATTTTAATTTTGGCTTCACGTCTACTTCATCACCATAGAACCATAAGAAAGATAACTGTTCCGAGAAATATGAGAAATACCCCAATTGTTGACTAAATTTCCTTACAGCTGCTATTGAAATCATGGAATCTATCCTTTCATATGCTTCCAGATCTTTTAAGAAGCAGATATGGAGATGAAGAGCTTTCACAGCTCAACTGCACTGAGGCCACAGTTTAACATGAACACTTACAAAGACAAAAAGAGACATCTTCCACTGCATTTTAATTTTCAATGGATAGTTAAAGTCCTGATCTTCGCAGAAACATTATTAAGCAATAAATTGTTCTTGTCATATGTCATACTCGATGCATTGTTTCAAGAGAATATAGTTTCAGTTTTTTTCCCAAGTCTCCGCCCAGAAATGTTACAAAGAGCTCTATGGGTTCACGGTAATCATCTCTCACTGTTAGTTTGTCTAATTCGCTTGCACAAAAGTCTAATATCCTCACCATTTCTGACTCATTAAGAACCGAATTCGTATGATTTTTGCCAGTGTGAAAATTACTGGCATCGATACATTTCCATTTTTATATCAAAATGTGTAAAAAAGTATGTCTGAACTACTTGTTACACCATGTACTTTACATTCAAATACACTTTTTAAACCGAGAACCTACATGTGACGACGGAATGGAAAATACAAGAACTCCCTGTCCACTCTGTGTTCAAGTAAGATTAATGAATAATAAGACGGCCAGGTACGAGGACGTTTTGTCGCTGCAGAGTATTTGTACATTGTCTTCAATACCCCAGTACGTTAATGCTTTTCAAACAGCGTCAGCTTGCTCTTTCCCGCAACCATTCTCTAATTCTGGACCGCCAATGAGCTGTTCAGTTTTCCCAAATATAACAACGATTGGAAGTCTTTCTTTTTTTTTCTCCTTCACATTTAATGCTGGCAGTATTTTACCATCCCAATGATCAGTAAGAACTAATGGGATATCATCCTTGAATGTTGATTTCATTGTTTCAGACCGTCCCCCTCCCTTTTATGTTTGATTCTTTGAAGAAAATACGCTGAAGCGCCAAAAAAACTGGTATAGGCATGCCTACACAACCAGAATACAGCGCTCCGGTAGACAACGCTTATATAAGAGAAAAAGTGTCTTGCGCAGTTGTTAGGTCGCTTACCACTGCTAAAATGGCATGTTATAAAGATTTACGTGCGTCTGAACGTGGTGTTATAGTCGGCGCACGAGCGATGGGAAAAGCATCTCCGAGGTAGAGATGAAGCGGGGATTTTCCCGCACGACCGTTTCACGAGTGTACCGTGAATATCAGGAATCCGGTAAAACATCGGATCTCCGACATCGCTGCGGCCGAAAAAGATCCTCCAAGAACGGAACCAATGGCGACTAAAGAGAATCGTTCAACGTGACACAAGTGTAACCCTTCCGAAAATGCTGCAGATTTCAATTCTGGGTCATCAACAAGTGTCAGCGTGCGAACCATTCAACGAAACATCATCGATATGGGCTTTCGGAGCCGAAGGCCCACTCGTGTACCCTTGATGACTGCACGACACATAGCTTTACACTTCGCCTGGGCCCGTCGACATTGTTAATGATTGCCTTGTCAGACAGTCTCGTTTCAAATTGTATCGAGCGGATGGACGTGTACGGGTATGGAAACAAGCTCATGAATCCATGGACTCTGCTTGGCAGCAGGGAACTGTTAAAGCTGCTGGAGGCTCTGTAATGGTTGGAGCGTCTGTAGGTGGAGTGATATGGAACCCCTTATGAGTCTAGATACGACTCTGACAGCATCCTGTCTGATCACCTGCATCCATTCACGAGTACTATGGCATTTCCACGGGCTTGGGCAATTCCAACAGGATAATGTGACACCCCGCACTTCCAGAATTGCTACACAGTGGCTCCAGCGACACTCTTGGCCACCAAACTCCTCATTCATGAACATTATTGAGCATATATGGGATGTCTTGCAACGTGCTGTTCAGAAGAGACCTCTACCCCCTCGTACTCGTACAGATTTATGACAGCCCTGCAGAATTCATTATGTCAGTTCCTTCAGCACTACTTCAGACATTAGTTGAGTCCATGCCACGTTGTGTTGCGGCACTTCAGCGTGCTCGCGGGGGCCCTACGCGATATTAGGCAGTTGTACTAGTTTATTTGACTCTTTAGTGTATTTATTAACACAGAGCTCTTCAGTATAGTGACTAAATGTGTCCGCCGTCGCTTGAAGAATATGTACAGAATCTCTTACACTCAGTTGGCATCTATCCATGCAGCCAATGATTGTTTACTAATAAAATCTTTGATGCCTCGCCTTGCAGCATTTTCCGATTGACTCTTCTCAGAAGTACGTTCTAAACACTTATCATCGCCAATCTCAGTTTCGTTTGAACTTGAAAATACCGTATGTGATTCTTCAGATGATGAAGGAAGAAAGACGTCAGAATATGTAGAGACAGATGTTGTGCTCTTTTGTTTCTCTTGTCGTTTTTCTTCTGCCAAGTTTCTCTGCGTTGCCCTTTCTTCCTTATCCGCATGTTTTCGGTCTACTCTATGTTATCTGTCCTACATTTAATTGGTGTTTGGCGTGACATCTCATAGCAATGAATCAATGATGAGAACTACGGACTTGTCAGCTACAGTAGACGCGTTAACTGGCGGGAGAAGCAGTAAACAGCCGCCGCAAATGCAGAGAGCAGTGAAGCTTAACCGGAATCTGTACCTAGCTATATCCCCACATATAATAAATTAAAGTCCATTTTTTTTGTCTGCACGTGAAGGATAATCTCAGGAACTACAGTAAGGCTTTTTTTAATGTAGAGACTGATTAACGAGGAAGAAAATGTTCAAAGGTGTGTGAAAGCTTATGGGACTTAACTGATAAGGTCATCAGTCCCTAAGCTTACAAACTGCTTAGCCTAAATTATTCTAAGGACAAACACACACGCATGCCCGAGGGAGGACTCGAACCTCCGCCGGGACCAGCCTCACAGTCTATGACTGCAGCGCCTTAGACCGCTCGGCAACGAGGAAGACTTGTGTGCTTATTTACTACTGCTACGTCAACAATTCGTCCTGTATTGATATATTTTTCTGCGCGCACGAAACTGAGGTGGATTGTTAGGGATTTCAGAAAATAACTAACACGTGTCATCCCACACTAAGACCACTGCACTACAAGGCTGACATATTGTCAGAAGGGAGTATATGTTTCATATTCCCTGTAGATATGGTTCTCCTATTGTGTGGATACCTAGTGCATCACAGTAGGGGAGTGAAATAGCGTGACAGCTTGAAACGTACTCCATACTTGCAGCACGTGGTGTGAGGTGTAGGTTGAGGTGTTTAGGATACCCATAAGATGCTCTAACTCCGGCACCTAATGACCTACAGGAGTTCCCCATAAGATCATGCAACAGATAATACCTTATTGATCGAAAGTCACAAAAGGTGGGACAATTAAGCATGTCAGCATAGGTACCGAAATTCGCAAGGATATATTAATGAAGATGCTCATTTAACTACAAAAATAAGCTAACAGTCACTACGAAAATTTGGTGTTTATTGTCACAGGACATCAAAAAAATGTTCTACCCTCTTTATCATGCATATAAGCAATCGACAAGCGGATAAAGTGTTGTAATTATGAGCAGTAGCCTTGGCGCAGGTGAATGGTCAGATGAAATCTTAATGTGGTACTATATCACAGATATGGTCAGTGGCTGTCAAAACAGTTAGTGATTTCAAGAAAGAAACCTGGAAAAGTAAGAACCATTGCCAATAGATTTGCCAAAGGGCGTGATGATAGTAACTAGCTGGCTCGTCCTTAAAACTGTGCAGTTAAATACTGACGTAAATTAAATAGCTTCACGTCCACCTCGACTCGGTGGTTGCATTGCCATCTCATGCTTAAGCTGCCAAACAGTACGAGTGCCAAAGACAGTGGCAATGATAGTTTGGAATTCTGAGTTCTGCTCGGTCTTTGTATTCTGCTCTAGGTCGGAGACATCACTCTCTGTGGTTATCTGCAACGACCCGTCGATCCCTCTGAAGCAAGTACTTTCCTCGAGCTCCTGGCAGCAAGTATGTGCTCGACGGCGCCCCTGATGCAAGTGTCCCTCTGACTTCTAAACCGGAGGTGGCAGCACTTGAAACTCGCTGTCAGTTGCAGCAGACCTTGCAAGTTCCAATGATTAATAATTTCAAAACAAATTTAACAAATTCATACTCTCACGGATTTTGTCATGGTTAATCATTAATGGAGTGGTGCAGGGAGGAAGGCAGAAAATCTCTCCTACTACATGACAGGTTTTCAACCCCAGACAATCAAAACGCTTTCACATAGACATGCGTGGGAAAACATGCTTCTACCGGAATAATTACTGTGAGCCAGTCACAGACCTGTTACTCGGATACAATAAACCTTCGTTTGTGGCATCGCCGCAGACAATTGCCGACCCTACAGCACTTCATCTGCATTTATGATCTTGTTGTTGTCGTGGCCTTCAGTCCAAAGACTGCTTTGATGCATCTCTCCATGCTACTCTATCCTGTTCATGTCTCTTCATCTCCGTATAACTACTGCAACCTACATCTTTCTGAATCTTATCTCTGCAAACGGGATTTTTGCTACAGCCTGGCCCAATGTATTTTTTACGACACGCTGGCCCTCTTCTTATGCGAGTGCTGTGCAGATATGGGACACAATCCCTATCTTTTGCCTGCTCACGGGCTGCTTCCACCACCGAACACGTTTATGAGACTCTGTTCCTATTAACTTCCCTGTCGTGAGCCAGGTAAACTCCCACGGCTGCAGAAAATAACAGGTCTCCCTCACCTTAATAAAAGGAAAGGATAATACGACGTAATTAACTGTGAAACCATTGGCTGTAGTGAATATTGTGTGCAGGTTTCATGTAGCTCCAAAGAATCGACTATGCTGACTTTTGAGATGTCCATATTACATTATCAAATAAACTGTGCGATAGTTTGAGCATACGCGTAAACTGTCACGTAATACTTGATCGGGACAATTCTTGTGGACAAAACATCTATATTTACCAATACGAAACAAATGAAATGTCACGGCCAGCCACAGCGAATTGAAAAGAACAATTTGACCAAGGCTGTACAGACATTTGTAGTGCTGATTGGGAAAGAAGGCAACAACGACCACACAGGATAATGTCCAGGCGATTGAGAAAGAACATCTAGTGAAAAAACAGATTTTCCAACGATGAGGATGTCCACAAAGCAATTCTCAAATAACTATATGACCAAAGAGCGGAGTCTATCATCGAGGAATTGAATGCTTGACAATATATTCCGATACAGGTCACAGAGAATTGGAGACAGGATTCAATAAAAGCTACTCGGCCTACCATAATAATGTTTAACTTACTTTTTTAAGTAAAAAAATGGTTCAAATGGCTCTGAGCACTATCGGACTTAACTTCTGAGATCATCAGTCCCCTAGAACTTAGAACTACTTAAACCTAACTAACCTAAGGACATCACACACATCCATGCCCGAGACAGGATTCGAACCTGCGATCATAGCGGTCGCGCGGTTCCAGACTGTAGCGCCTACAACCGCTCGGCCACACATGCCGGTTTTTGAAGTAAGTTATACGTAAAAGTCCCCTATTGTGTTTTTCTGTCTCTGTGTAAAGGCCAATCTCAGTAACTACTGTAGAGATTTTGATACGGTTTTCACTAATAGAGAGACACGTTCACGACGAAGACTTGTGTGTATAATTTGTTACCAGTTCGCCAGAGAAGTCGCACAGCCATAGATATTTAGTACCACCCATGCGTACACGAGGCAAGTCGCTAGTATGCATTAAAGACTGTGGCAGTGAAATATTCTTTAATACCTCGAGGATTTTATCTTCTTCTTTTCCCTGCACAAATTTCAAGTTCTTCTAGGACGTCAAGATGTCTACTCTCATTTACTGTGTGTAAAAGTTGGAGATGTTATTCAATAATGCCGAAGTTTTGCCCCTACTCCTAGTGAAGACCCAGTGCAACTTTATTATTGGCACAATATTCTCTTTAAAGCGTATACCGGATAACGATGTAAAATATTTTTATGGCGTCATGGGAAATTTTAATTGTACAGTGAAAACTTAAAAATCAGACATTATTTCCTCGACAAAATGTCATTCCTTCTGAAAAATGTATTCCAGTATACCTGATCGATACGGTAAAGTTATTAAGACAGTGAACTCAAGGTACGGTCAAGCTATACCGATTTAGTTTTCACTCTAATGCCTGTATGGTTTCTGCAAATAAAGCCACGACAAGTTTACTTTTTTATCCTTGCAAAAATAACTTGTCGTTAACTTGATCTCATTGAGAAGTTAAACTTCGTCCTCTTATTCTATCAAGCAATAGGTATGTATTCAACTATTATCATTGACAATATGCAAGAATAAATAGTCAGACCAGCCTTCAAGCCGACCAACAGAAACACGTTTCTAAGCCACGACTGTGTTGCCCCCATTATAGTTCAACGATGGTAATCAACTACGGCCGATTTCATATGCAACGCTTCAAAGATTTGCCTTGTCGCTTGCTCATTAGTATTCATTGACATGCTTAATGAATTGTGCAAGTGTTGTATTTTGGTCCCTTTCTCATAAATACTTGCTGCGTTATAAGCGAGCAGAACGTGATAATCATACGGAATACTTCATGAGTAGTAGTAAACAGTCACTAATTACCGCAATTTTAAATGCTTCGCCTTTTGTACTTTCCAAGATTTACTTAAACTGTCGTTCACTGTTCCACTCTACACGAAAACAAGTAAAAGACGAGATCTAGGTGAAGTACAAGTCTATAGGCTAATTTAAAAAATGCTGGTTCTGGTTAATTCGACTGAATGTCAGTTGACAATCGCCAAGTTATGTACTGCGAAGAAAATATACAGTTTCAGAATGTGCAGAATTATTTCTGGAGGCAGAAGTCGATGGTAGCAGCTAATATGAGCTAAATGATAGTAGAAAGCAATGCATTTGGAGAAAATTCATGGCAAAAGGATTATTTAATAAAACAGGTGAAGTACTCTTACTTGCGTTTGTGCAAAAAAAAAAAAGGAAGAAATTTCATTTACTTGGTGAACAATACAAAAACTAAACATAAGACGTCTTAAAATAATTCCGAAATGAATCTATCAGTCTCTTAAGTTAACGTACAGATTTAAAACCATGCAAAACAGCACTTATATTTCAAACCGTGCAAAAGAGCACCTTTCCGTAGGCAGCACTCTCTCTCTCTCTCTCTCTCTCTCTCTCTCTCTCACGCACACACACGCAAGCACGCATACTCACACTTAATCTCACACTTACACATACACACACACTCACACACACACACACACACACACACACACGACACAACCCCAAACGCAGCAGTTGCGATTTTCTTTACGAACAAATGCCACTAATAATTTATAAATACTAAAATTCTTCATGAATAAGAGGATTAACACATGAGAAGGAGGTCGTTGATGCATGCAGACCAGCTCAGTAATCAACCAACTAGACACTTTTTCTGTATCGAGGGCAGCGAAGGAGATGCGATTTGCGTCCTGGAGCTCCCCAGAGGCGCGGTACGGTGATAATATGAAGTGAAGCCTTTAACGATGATGTCGGTGGCAACAATGGTTCAAATTCAACATGGCTGTGATCCCCCAAATTTGTGCGCGGCCGCTGTACCAGGTGAGCTACAGTTCACAGCCCCCTTTTCAGTATACCAATGGGAATTCGATTTATGATGATAGAGTCGCCTGTACGCGGAGTCCATGTGTAGACTTTCAGTCTCCCACGCCTCCTTCCAGACACTTCTGGTGAAGTCTCTAACCACAGCAATGAGATCTTCTGCAGGAATGTATCACTCTTCAATTGTCACAGTCCCAGCATGGTCTTTGATGCGCATCAATGAGACCCTATTACCGGTACGATACAGTTACGATCCAGCAACAGCTATGAGGTAAGTAAGCTAACACCTCCCTTTGTACATTGCAATTAAAGCAAGTGCATTCATCGCAGAGAGCTAGTGTTTGAGTATGATTAGATAGTCAGCCGCTATGGCCATGCTGTAATTTAGTTCTCTGTCAATGGCTAAGAGTTCAGCTACGTAAATCTTCGCCTCTTTCGGTAGACGAAATAGTTCACTCTCTTTGTTTTTAATATCAGCATAGGCACAACGGATGGAGTTCTTGTACGATTGAGGTCGTATTTAAACTCAGTTCACAAACACGTGGCATATAGCCGTTGCTCGAGAAGACTTGCTAAATTGCCGTTATCGATAACTAAGTTCTCAGAATAGTCCAGATTACTGTGTAAGTGTAGTACCTGGCTGGTAAGTTCGCACTCTTGCTCGAAGGCGCATTGTTCGAATGAGTTGTTGGTGTTTACCTAACGATGTAGTGGTGGTGGTGTTAATTTATGTATTCAGAAACAGTGTTTGTAGCATCGCACTGTAAGGTCACAGGTTTTGTGTGTCACTACGTCACCAAAGCGTTGTAGGTGTTTCAGAATAAATGTTCTGTCGATGTATTGCCAATAAACGTTCTGTCGATGTATTGCCTACTTAGTAATGGGGGTGCTTTCACTGTTTCGACTAATATTCCTTTGTTGGGTTGGATACCAGAGCTCCTATGCATAATGACAGAAGTTTTATTGGTACCTGTAGAGTGTCTGCAGCAACAGCGTGGAGACGGTGCCCTACGACATGTACGCATAGTCCAGGCGAGGTCGCAGCAGCGCGCGATATAAAGCTATGACGGTAAGAATAACCATGTGTTGCCCGTTTTGGCACGAAGTATATTCGGAGCTCTTCCACACTTACCTTTGATACGGGATATATTGCGGGACTGTCAAAGGACGTTGTATGACGTCAAGATGTTGAAACATAATGTCCCAAGAGGATCTACATCATGTCCTCTGTTAGCCTTGATTTTCGTTCTGTTTACAGCTGTGATGTGTACAGTGTATAAACGACATTGTTTCCTTTTCCTCGTAATAGATTGGTACATGAAATAGTAGACGCTTGTAAGGCTAAGGAGCAGCGTAACTTGAATAAAATGAAACTAAATAACACAAAATAGCAGAGAAAGGTTTGCATTCCTGGTGATACTTGAAACATTTAGTGATTGAGAAGTCACTGAACAGTACTGTCCCTTACTGATATGACATTAATTTTGTCATGAAAACAGTATAAATGTGGGTCATATACCTTGTGAGGCTTCTCTGGTCTCGACAGCTACCGTACTCACGTAGGGAGTGGGGAATGATTGTAGTTATTTGATATTGGAAGTCATGGAGGTACGGAATTACTAGGCTTAGTAAGTTTTGGTTTGTATTTATTCTTCCATCATCAGAAATGTAGACGCTATTCAGATTGTTTGCCATATCTACTGTTGAACTACTACTAAACTGGTGCGACGGAAATCACCAAAATTTAATATTTCTCTTGCAACAAAATACGGAACTCACAACACATATTCTGTATAGGTTTCCTTAGCTGCAACGTCTTTATTAGTGGAACGGCTGTTAGAGTAGGGACTTCAGCGAAAATTGGTATCAAAGTGCAGCTATTTTACTTCTTATGTTTTATGTAAAAACCTACTTACTTACTTACTTACTTACTCACTGGTCATACCGGACTCGCAAGTCCATTACCGCAGCAACGTATTTTGGCCAGCTGTCCCTGTCTTGGGCTATTTCCTTCCATTCTCCTTCAATACCTAGGTTCCTCAAATCGGCCTTCACGTTGTCCTCCCATCTACGCCTCGGTCTCCCCACAGGACGTTTTCCCTCTAGATGCCCTACCAGTACTCTGCGCGCTGCCCTGCCCTCATCCATTCGAGCTACGAGGCCCGCCCATCGCAGCCTACGTGATTTAATAATACTGATTATGTCAGGGCTTGAATAGAGTTCGTGAACCTCCTCGTTACGCAGTTTTCGCCACTCTCCGCTAATGTCATCCCTTTTTGCTCCGAAAATTTTCCTCAAAATTTTGTTTTCAAATACTCTAAACGGCTTTTCATTTTGCACAGTGAGGGACCAAGTCTCACACCCATACAGCATAACTGGTAGAATAATAGTTTTGTACATTCAAATCTTTAAATTTCTAGACAATATCCGTGATGAAAGTAATCTATTCAGTGAGAAGTAGCATGCATTTCCCGCCCGTAATCTCTTCCTCAGTTCGGATTCAACCTCATTTCTCGAAGTGATGTCCACGCCTAGATACTTAAATGTGTTCACTTTTTCAAACTGCATGTAAAAACCTCCTATTCTTAATTTTCGTGTGTGTATGTACTGTAATGTGAACGTTCTTTCAACTGAACAACGCATGTGGTATGCTTACGTAAATGCTATCTGCTGAAAGGAATCGCCATATCCATTTGAAATTGTGTAACTGTATTCCAGTTAACCTTTATTAAAAATAATTAAAAAAAACTAAAACTCTATGCTAAAGAAGTTATCGTGTGGAACTCTGTATTACGCCGTGCAGTGAACAGTGCTACAGTGTGTGACGTTACAATACGTATCTTTCAGTTGTAACACACAAAACTAACGGACTACAAATCCTGCATAAAATTACAAACTGAAATTTGAAAGGATAAATTCTCAAAGTACTTCTGTCAAAATGCTCTGCAAATTTAAGTACCCAAACAGACTAAGTAAAATTCCAGGCATTGAATGACACACATGTGAACAAGCTCTTTAAGAGTAAGAACGTTTCACAAAATAAATGAAATCTGAGCTACACTCTAAATGAACTGATCCTGATGATAATCTGTGATGCAATGCTTGACTGTCAATAATACTACAGTGCCCTAACAGTGACGTTAAACTGCCCGTCACAGAATTTGGTGGCTTATCTTGTGGTAAGGGAAACTCGGAACTGCACGAAAGTGATGATGTGTCGACAGAAGTGCCGACACAGTGTGGTTTGAGGAGACCGAAATACACGCTATAAGCTCACGCAGGATGGCGTGAGGTCTGAAACAGGATACGTAATGAATGCTATAAAGAAAAGTACGTAGCTTCTGGAATACTTAACTTTAATCCATCCTTTGTATACATCGTTCTTGATGAGACATGCTTCATACGATAACTATCAATTGCTATGGCGCCTTGCTAGCTCGTAGCCATGAACTTAGCTGAAGGCTATTCTAACTATCTGCTCGGCCAAGGAGCGAGGCTTCGTCAGCGTAATCGCTAGCAAAGTCGTCCGTACAACTGGGGCGAGTGCTAGTACGTCTCTCTAGACCTGCCGTGTGGTGGCGCTCGGTCTGCTATCACTGAAAGTGGCGACACGCGGGTCCGACATGTACTAATGGACCGCGGCCGATTTAAAGCTACCACCTAGCAAGTGTGGTGTCTGGCGGTGACACCACAAGTGACGAATGCTAGTGCTGTATCGGCCGTTACCCGGTCGGCAGCAGCTTCAAATACGCGCGCTGCCAGTTTCGCCGCGGGCTTTACCACAGACCCACCACAGCCGAGGGCGCTGCCACGAACGATTACGACAGTGCCAATGAGACGCAAGCATCCCCTCTCCGGAGCTCCAGCGGCGGGTGTACTTAAGTTCGAACATTCATGCACTGAGCCCTTTTTAGTGTGTTTGTCAGTTGAATAACATTTACAGACGTTCACAGACGCCAGGGCTCGACGTATTCTGAATAGACATTCTATTGAAGAGTGACAGATTTATAAATCCTCTATCTGTATATACACTACTGGCCATTAAAATTGCTACACAACGAAGATGACGTGCTACAGACGCGAAATTTAACTGACAGAAGAAGATGCTGTCATATGCAAATGATTAGCTTTTCAGAGCATTCATACAACGTTGGCGCCGGTGGCGACACCTACAACGTGATGACATAAGAAAAGTTTCCGACCGATTTCTCATACACAAACAGCAGTTGACCGGCTTTGAAACGTTGTTGTGATGCCTCGTGTAAGGAGGAGAAATGCGTACCATCACGTTTCCGACTTTTAAAAGGTCGGATTGTAGCCTATCGCGATTGCGGTTTTTCGTATCGCGACATTGCCGCTCGCGTTGGTAGAGATCCAATTACTGTTAGCAGAATATGGAATCGGTGGGTTCGGGGAGCGTTATACGGAACACCGTGCTGGATCCCAACGGCCTCGTATCACTAGCAGTCGAGATGACAGGCATCTTATCCGGATGGCTGTAACGAATCGTGCAGCCACGTCTCGATACCTGAGTCAACACATGGGGACGTTTGCAAGACAACAACCATCTGCTCGAGCAGTTCGACGACGTGTGCAGCAGTATGTACTGTCAGTTCGGAGACCATGACTGCGGTTAGCTTTGACGCTGCATCACAGACAGGAGCGCCTGCGATGCTGTACTCAACGATGAACCTGGGTGCACTAATGGCAAAACGTCATTTTTTCGGATGAATACAGGTTCTGTTTACAGCATCATGATGGTCGCATCCGTGTTTGGCGACATCGTGGTGAACGCACATTGGAAGCGTGTATTCGTCATCGCCATACTGGCGTATCACCCGGCGTGATGGTATGGGGTGCCATTAATTACACGTCTCGGTCACCTCTTGTTTGCATTGACGGCACTGTGAACAGAACACGTTACATTTCAGATGTGTTACGACCCGTGATTCTACTCTTCATTCGATCCCGGCGAAACCCTACATTTCAGCAGGATAATGCATGTTGCAGGTCCTGTACGGGCCTTTCTGGATACAGAAAATGTTCGACTGCTGCCCTGGCCAGCACGTTCTCCAGATCTGTCACTAATTGAAAACGTCTGGTCAATGGCGGTCGAGCAACTGGCTCGTCACAATACGCTAGTCACTAGTCTTGATGAACTGTGGTATCGAGTTGAAGCTGCATGGGCAGCTGTACCTGTACACGCCATCCAAGCTCTGTTTAACTCAATGCGCAGGAATATCTCGGCCGTTATTACGGCCAGAGGTGTTTATTCTGGGTATTGATTTCTCAGGATCTATCACCTGTCAGTTCTAGTATAATATATTTGTCCAATGAATACCGGTTGATCATCTGCATTTCTTCTTGGTGTAACAATTTTAATGGCCAGTAGTGTATTTCTATATTCGAAGCTATTGTCAGCGACTGACGCTGCAAATACAGCGACAAAGCTATGCGTTATTTTTACCATTCCATATTAGATATAGAATAAATTAATATCTGAATTCTCTGTTCATAATCATCAATGTTCTGCGCTCCTGTATCTATTAAATAACCACACAGCATGCAAGGAGGTCATAACAGATAGAACTCAGCGCAGCAGCAAATCAGCTAAGGAAAACCGTGCCCAAGTGAAATGCAAGAAAAAGCAACTGTGTTAAGTAGCCCATGCTTTAAACTTTAAGTAACTGTGTTCTACTAGGTGCAACGTAATGACACTGGATTACAAAATAAAACTTTTAGTCAGTGGACTGTGAAAGAAACTGAACCTATTGAATGATTTAGAAGAGACTCGGTGAAAACTATATTATGAAACTGGTTTTCAACGGTTGCAAAAATCCTTAAAAAATTCACTTCTTACCAAAAAAATGTGACTCAGTCATGTAACTCGTTAATGAAATGGTGATGGAGAGTTTAATGTATGACTCTGGGTGTCTAAGACATGTGAGCAGATAATTTTTTTGAAGCTCATTTCGACAATCGCACTAACCGACCAGAATCAATAAAGAAAAATCATACTGAAAATTTTGATTTCTCAAGCTCATCATAGATCACGCGCGAGCAAGCAATGCAGCGGCAGCTTTAGCTGTATACCTTCACACTTCTAAAATCAGTCGTTACAAAACCATATTTCCAAAAGCTAACATCCTCTGCGTCTGCGTGTCTGTGTTCTTCCAGTTATTTTCCCAAATCGCTCAGCAGCATTACCGACACAGGACTCTGTCACTTAATACACGTTCATGCAACACAGGTAACGACAATCTATTGACAACCAAAGATCACACTGCTTGTACCTACAATCTCTGTGGCGTAACATATCGATTATTAAAGACATCTGCATGAAAAATATCCAATGTACAAGCATGAAGTATGATTGATCAAATTGAAAGAGAACTCACACGACTCTCATCGACGATCAAAAATAAAATAGAAAATTCACATCACCTTCGAAAACTTTTGTTGATGTTTCGCAGAGAGGTATAACTGTGGAAAATCTTTATTTGAACATTATTTTTGTGTAAATGGTGAGAAAAAGTTTTCTGACCGAAACGGCACACACTGAGAACAGATTCTCAGAGATTTACAATTCGAAATCTTTATCTTCATCTACGTTGTACTTTGCAGGGCACCTAATGGTGCGCGGCGGAGAGTATTTCTGGTAGCACTAACTGATCTCCCCGACCGTGTTGGTCTCGCGAATAGCGATGTTAATCAAAAGGTCAGATAGTATGGACCATACAATAAAAGACAGTTTTTTCATTAAATACGATGTTTTGTGCTCCAGAAACAAATGTAATCTGTTTGTACATAAGAAAGCACAACATAACAAAAAAATTTGAAGTGAAATCTTACAACAGAAATTTTACTGTGGCAAGTAATGGTTGGTTTCTTTGACATGATGCTAGTTACCTAAACAATAATTGCGTCATTTTCAGATCTGGAGGTAGAAACAGAATTAGTCCTCAATGTCTGCACAAAGTTCATGTGCTCCGTCCTCAGATTTTTCACACTGGATGCAGTTTACTTCAAAATATTTGGCACAAAAGATGTCGGATTGAAAAACATAGTCCGAAATGAAACAGACGTCTGGCTCTGATTTTAATCTTCTTGTCAGAGAAGTTCAGAAAACTACTTTAGTTTTGCCCTTACTACCCGAATGAGGGAAATAGAAACCGACTTGTATGAGCGGGATTTCAGTATTACAATACAAACTATATTCCCACATAAATATGAGTACTAGTATGATAATTTCACTTATTACCTTCAACAGTAAAAATCAGTGCTGAAAATTACACCGTTCATCAGCTTCGACAAAAAAAAAAAAAAAATTTGTGAGACAAACTCAACAGCCACATCACTCAGGTTCTAGCAAATGGCGAAGTGATGTCTATGGTTTAATTGAAGCACTGTGTGCGTTCGCCCCCTCAGATTTAGTTATAAGTTGGCACAGTGGATAGGCCTTGAAGAACTGAACACAGATCAATCGAGAAAACAGGAAGAAGTTGTGTGGAACTATGAAGAAATAAGCAAAATATACAAACTGAGTAGTCCGTGCGGAAGATAGGCAACAACAAGGACAATGTAAACAGAGGTGCGTCATGGTCTCGTAGTTAGCGTGAGCAGCTGCGGAACGAGAGGTCCTTGGTTCAAGTCTTCCGTCGAGTGATAGGTTTAGTTTCTTTATTTTCGTAAAGTTATGATCTGTCCGTTCGTTCATTGACGTCTCTGCTCACTGTAATGTTTAGTGTCTGTGTTTTGGGACCGCACCGCAAAACCGTGCGATTAGTCGACGAAAGGACGTGCCTCTTCAATGGGAACCGAAGACATTTGATCGCAAGGTCATAGGTCAACCGATTCCTCCACAGGAAAACACGTCTGATATATTCTATACGACACTGGTGACGGCATGTGCGTCACAAGACAGGAATATGTTGTCGATCCACCTAACTTGTAAACTTGGCGAATGGGTAAAAAGATTCTTCTACCTTTCCCGATTTAGGTTTTCTTGTGGATGTGATAATCACTCCCAAAAAAGTGATGAAAACATAAGAGTTTGTGACATAAACTAAAAACAAAAAATTAAAATTTCCATTCAAGGGAATACTTGAACCAAGGACCTCTCGGTCCGCAGCTGCTCTCGCTAACCACAGGACCACGGCGCTCCTGAATCATCGTGTCCTTGATTATGCTTATATTGCGCATGGACTACTCAGTTTGTATATTTTGCTTATTTTTTCATAGTTCCACATCACTTCTTCCTGTTTTCTCGATTGATCTGTGTTCAGTTTTTCAAGGTCTATCCACTGTGCCAACTTAGAATTAAATCTGACGGGGGTGCGATGGGGAGGTTCCCTTGTCAGAACCATTTTTGAACATCTCGTTCTCATTTGCGGGATCCAAAAGCCACAGATTGCGAGGCGTAGTTTTTCTTGTCTTGGCTCATGAGCCTTGGGACGAACTTGGCGGCAACACGGTGCATTCCAAGAGGCTTTGTCAGGATTTCATGTCATTCTCCAACTGAAATGTTACATTCTTCTGATATCTCTCGGGCACTCAGTTTTCGATTGTCACCCACAATTTCGTTGACGATTCTGACATGAGCGTTCTAAGTAGACGTCGGAGGACGTCCTGAGCGAGTGTCATGTTTAAGTTTCGTCCGACCATTTTGAAACCGTGTGAACCATTAATAACACCGAGTGCGGCTTAAAGCCGTCGGCAGACGGACCGTGCATCCGAACGTTGAGCGTTGAGCGTGCCGAGTTTCTGACGTCACAGCGTGGAATAGCACGCTCGGGAGTCTTTCCGAACGTGCAGAGCAATATCTGGCATGTCAGATTTTCTGAGCGTGCGTATGAGCGTTGACCAATGAGATGGCACAACGCCACCTACGTCAGACACACATGCCGTGTCCCTTCAGTACAGAGTTGTGAGGCGCCATATTGGCATTCATTTCAAGCCTATATGTACATATGCCGTTCCGAGCACCAGAAAATTGAGAATCACTGCAAAACCCGTTGTTAACTGTGTGATTCGTTCCAATAAAGTAATGAGAAACATCATACTCGTGGAAAAAGAATAATTGTAACTTGTGTATTATGAGAGTAGGTTATTTGAAGGCAGAGACACACTGAAGATCCACCCAAAACGCATTGTTCTTGGTACAATTTGCTATAATTAAATTTCAGTTAGTAACATATCTACGATTAAGGTTTTTGGCAAGTGCTAAGATACTATGATTAGATGCGAAAAGCGTGATGTTGGTTTAGCGTAAGGAATAGCTTCCCCGTCCTAATACGATTTTTTTTTTTTTTTTTTTTTTTTTTTTTTTTTTTTTTTTTTTTTTTTTTTTTTTTGTGTTGGGGCGGTGGTTCGCGTCCTGACACAACCAATTTTTCTTTTGCTAACATTCGCGTTTTTATTAGGTTCTGATACTTTATTATTAGTTTAATATAAGTATAGACTATAATATTTGATGTTACCTAAATACAAGTTCACATTCTTTTGAGGGGTGACTTTGTTCGATTGGCTTAATATAAAGGGCAGCTTGCGCTACTTGTATAAAGATATTTTGCTCCTTCTTTTTTTACGCTTCGTAATTCACATGTTACAAAGGTTCTGCTACTGGGTAGTAACAATGATCAAGTAAGACTGACCTTCGGGTTTTACTAAAATGTGGGAATGACGAAATAATGTTTATCTTATGCGGAGAAGTATTCCAAATTTGTTACGCACCGTTTGTAATGGAACTTTTATAAGCCTGTGTCCTTATTAATTGGACATGGTACTTTCCTTTTCGTGGACGATGGAAGAAATGTGCTAACGTGGGAATTTTACGCGCGCCCTTTGAGTAAACAGTGTGATTTACGAACTAGAAACATCCCTCAACTGTCGCTGGAGTGCGTTGCCATCGCGTATACCACGTTGGGGCCCACGTACCGTATGCACATGTCGCATCATTCCTGAGCGTTCAGCAGCACGTTGAACTCGGCACACTCAACGTTCACGTTCGACAGCACGGTCCGTGTGCCGACGGTTTAAGCATTCATCGCCGTAGGCAAGATTTTCTTGAGTTTGACGCACAATTCCATCTCGAAATTCGCAAACTGTGCGACACATCATTCTGCTCGATACGGCACTGAACGGCTAACTAACATACAACACTGAAACTTTCGGCAGTTACACATTAAACACAGACGTGTGCAGAGATTCCAATCGCATTTCGCTCCAAAACACCATATGCGCGAAATTAGCAATGTTCCGTAATTTTTTCAACAGATCTCATATGAAAGTTTGGATGTCGCTGAGCGTCGTGCACGGGTAGGAAAACGGTAGAGGCAACATCTCGCTTAAAACGTTAAATCCGGGTTCGAGTGCCGGACCGGCACAAATTTTCACTGTCGTCATTCTCTCATACAGCTGATGGTTGTCCCTATTCGCAACTGTGAATAAGTTTCATGTATTTCATAACGGCTGCAGTCACCACACGGCCTGTTCCTTCGGACATCCATGCATGCCTGAAGGGACACTTCATCGTTCTTGTTAACAATACAGGTACTGCAGTATCGTGTCAAATTTCTCTTCGATACGACTACAACAGGTGCAGGTACCATTCAATAGATCGCATCAGTTTAAAATTGCCATTCAGTATGAGCTACTATTCATCAGAACAATCCAAAATTTTGTCCAAGTCTTGCTGGAATTCTTTACTGTTGTCCATAAGCAGTGCTTTCCAGTAACCACGGACATCCTCAGAGAACAATCTTACAACGCTACTGATACATCGCTCTGGTAAACTTAAGGCCGAGACAGACTTCTTTTTTTTTTTTTTACCTTATTGAGTTTCAGTTCCCCTCGAAGGGGGCGGGCTGGCAGCAGCTTAGTACGCCGCTCTTCAGCCTACAGAATTTGTTTTAAAAAAATGAAGATAATAAATAATAAAAGCAGGTGATAGAATCGGTGACTTAAATGGTAAAATGGCGGAAAATTGTGTAACTTAAAACATAAAAGAAAGGGTTGGTGATGCAAATAAAATACAGGAAGCAGACATGTAAAAGAATAGACAGACAATTAAAAAACACGGCGATATTCTGGTTTCTGTTCGCAAGAGATATAAAAATCACACACAGCGACAGCATGATTTCTGTTCGCAACACTTTGGAAAGACGCACAAACACAGAACACTCACTTGAACACTACACTAAAAAGTTGACACAAATATGATACACCACAGCCGAGGGCAGACGGGGGGAACCTGGACAGATGATGGGAAAGAAAAGGGGGAAAGAGAGGAAAAACGAAGTGGAGGGGGAGGGGGGAAGGAGCCGACGAAGGACGAGGACCTATAAGAGGGGGTGGGGGGGGGGGCTGGGCCCACGCGAGAGGGAGTGGGGAAAGGCAGGGGAGAGGAATGCACAAGGACTCGGACCGGGATGGGGGGGGGGATGGTGGGAGAGAGAAAACAGACAAAGTAACATCACATTTTAAATACACGCTGGAAATGAATGAAAGTGCGTCAGCCTGTTGCCTGAGGTCTCCCAGTCGTGCACAGAAAGTTGGATGTTACATGGCGTTAGGTCAGCGGGACAATAGCGTCAAATGTGGCTCGACCCACAAGACGTACTTGAGAGAACGCGGAAAACGCAGTTTGTGTTAACCAGCGGGCAGTTACGGTACCCTGCGGTGCTGTTCTTCATTACATTTGGATGACTTCACACGGGGAAGAGACATCGGGAACTGGAAGAAGGACAAAGTGTGACGGATGTAGCCCAGGAAATTAGTACAGCACACTACATTGTTTCACGTGCACGGGAAGCGTTCCGAATCACAGGCTTTGCTGCTCGAAGGAGAGGGGCTGGTCGACCACGAGCAAGTACAGCAGCGAACGGCCTCTGTGTAACAGGGAACAAGGGACCCACGCGAGGCAGAAGGTACCACTGCAATCACATTTAACAGGACCGCAAGGCAAGCAGTCACACTGTCCAAAAAGTCACAGCGATTGTATGAGGGTGGTCTCTTAGCCTGACGACCAGTACGTTGCATTCTGTTGACATCCGCACATCGGGGACACTGTTTTACCATGGTGTCAAGATCTTAGGGGCTGTATCAACGAGGCGTGGGGTCGCGTGCTCTTCTCGGATGAGAGCAGATTCAGTATGAGTAGTGATTCAGGACGTACCCTAGCATGGCGAGAGGTGGGAACACGTAATGCACTCAATAATGTGTCGAACTATATTGTTTTGGTGTCTATGTTCTACAGTGTGGGGAAGTACACTAGTGGCCATTAAAATTGCTACACCAAGAAGAAATGCAGATGATAAGCGGGTATTCATTGGGCAAATATATTATACTAGAACTGACATGTAATTACATTTTCACGCAATTTGGGTGCATAGATCCTAAGAAATAAGTACCCAGAACAACCACCTCTGGCCGTAATAATGGCCTTGATACGCTTGGGCATTGAGTCAAACAGAGCGTGGATGGTGTGTACAGGTACAGCTGCCCATGGCCGGCCGAAGTGGCCGTGCGGTTAAGGACGCTGCAGTCTGGAACCGCAAGACCGCTACGGTCGCAGGTTCGAATCCTGCCTCGGGCATGGATGTTCGTGATGTCCTAAGGTTAGTTAGGTTTAACTAGTTCTAAGTTCTAGGGGACTAATGACCTCAGCAGTTGAGTCCCATAGTGCTCAGAGCCATTGAACAGCTGCCCATGCAGCTTCAACACGATACCATAGTTCATCAAGAGTAGTGGCTGGCGTATTGTGACGAGCCAGTTGCTCGGCCACCGTTGACCAGACGTTTTCAGTTGGTGAGAGATCTGGAGAATGTGCCACCCAGGGCAGCAGTCGAACATTTTCTGTATCCAGAAAGACCGGTACACGACCTGCAACATTCGGTCATGCATTATCCTGCTGAAATGTATGGTTTCGCAGGTATCTAATAAAGTGTAGAGCCACGGGTCGTAACACATCTGAAATGTAACGTCCACTGTTCAGAGTGCCGTCAATGCGAACGAGAAGTGACCGAGACGTGTAACCAATGGCACCCCATACCATCACGCCGGATGATACGCCAGTATGGCGATGACGAATACACGCTTCCAATGTGCGTTCACCGCGATGTCGCCAAACACGGATGCGACCATCATGATGCTGTAAACCTGGATTCATCCGAAGAAATGGTGTTTTCCCATTCGTGCACCCAGGTTCTTTGTTGAGTACATCATCGCAGGCGTTCCTGTCTGTGATGCAGCGTCAAGGGTAACCGCAGCCATGGTCTCCGAGTTGATAGTCCATGCAGCTGCAAACGTCGTCGAACTGTTCGTGGAGTGGTTGTTGTCTTGCAGACGTCACCATCTGTTGACTTAGGGATCGAGACGTGGCTGTACGATCCGTTACAGCTATGCGGATAAGATGCCTGTGATCTCGACTGATAGTGATACGTGGCCGTTGGGATGCAGCACGGAGTTCCGTATTAGCCTCCTGAACCCAGCGATTCCATATTCTGCTAACAGTCACTGGATCTCGACCAACGCGAGTAGCAATGTCGCAATACGAAAAACCACAGTCGCGATAGGCGACAATCCGACCTTTATCAAAGTCGGAAACGTGATGGTACGCATTTCTCTTCCTTACACGAGGTACCACAACAACGTTTCACCAGGCAACACTGGTCAACTGCTGTTTGTGTATGAGAAATCGGTTTGAAACTTTCGTCATGTCAGCACGTTGTAGGTGTCGCCACCGGCGCCAACCTTGTGTGAATGCTCTGAAACGCTAATCATTTGCATATCACAGCATCTTCTTCCTGTCGGTTAAGTTTCGCGTCTGTAGCACGTCATCGTCGTGGCGTTGTAATTTTAATGACCAGTAGTGTATAATGTTTAATGGCCGTACTGTCCTCGATATATTTGAACACGTACATTCATCGTCAGTTTTCGTGAAAAACTGTACTCCCACCACACGTGCGTCTATTTAGGGGTACATTCTACCCTTGTTTCATTCTTGTGGATCACAATTAGTTACAGCATCGAACAGCGCAGGTGGACGAGCCCTCGGAACAACAAGTTTCTTGGCGCAAGGGCTGGTCTATCCTTTCTCCCTGACTTAAATCCCATGGAACAAATGCGGAATGCGTTGTGGGAAGTATTGCAGCACGTCCACGTGCAGTAATGAACACGTAAGAGATGTCAACGACGTTGGTGGAGGAACGGATCGCCCTACCACAAGAACTCCCTTCCAGCCAGGAGCGATTCTAGAAGTTGGTCAGGAGGGGCGGTGGTAAGGGAGGGGGAGGGGGTTCGGGGGAATGGAATATGGCTTAACAAAAGGAGAGTTGGGTACTCTACCGACGAACTGGTAAAATTTGGTGTTGCTTGAAGGTATTGGTACCTATTTTGGAGTTCAGGGTAAAAAATTTTCAAATGGTTCAAATGGCTCTGAGCACTATGGGACTTAACTTCTGAGGTTATCAGTCCCCTAGAACTCAGAACTACTTAAACCTAACTAGCCTAAGGACATCACACACATCCATGCCCGTGGCAGGATTCGAACCTGCGACCGTAGCGGTCGCGCGGTTCCAGACTGTAGCGCCTAGAGCCGCTCGGGTAAAAGATATGTATTAATAAGACGCCTATTTTAAGTTAAATGATATTTACTGGTTTAGGTAGCATGCGTTGCTTTCTGTGGTGGTCACACACCCTTTTAAGAACTACGTCCCGCCTTCTGTAATGTCCAGGAAACCATCATTAGTCGCGGTAACTTTAGTGCAATTATTGTCTTCGAACAAAGTGTCATTTCTGTAAGTGTCATAATGTATTTATTTCAGTTCCTTTCTGTACTGTACTGTACTGTACTGTACTGTACTATACTGCAGCAGTTTTTTCCATATATGGCCGACTTTTATCGAGTTATGTTACATGGCAGGTGACAGATAACGCGAAAGTTAGTTTCGTGCTCAAGTTTTATTTATTTAACCTTGTCTGATTAGGACCATCAGGCTGTCTCTTAAATCAGACCAGTACATTTTTTTTATATCGTAGTTGCCTAAGAAATAGCAATTCTGATACGACAAATAGTATTAAAATGAATTGAGTGTCTGTTGTGCAATGTGAGTAAGTAATAGTCACTATGAACTAGTGAAGTTAATACTGGCAACATCTGTACTGCTGCTGTGGTCACTTATAGTAATAATAATAATAATAATAATAATATCTGTGCAGTCCTAAGGCAATGGACTGCACACCGACCAGCGCAGTGCCTCGAAACAGAGTCAAGAAGGCGGTGACCCGTGGGCCAATGGAAAGAGTGGGCAGCGCCACACCTCCACGAAGACATAGTTCAGCGCCCCCTGGTAACGCTGTTTTAACCAGCCGTTCTTCGCTGATCGGCCCAGACCGGCCGCAGTCTTCAAGAGCATCAGTATTGATAATACGGAGACGTTACTTAGTCTACTTTCTGGGAGTAGTAATAGATTGTCAAATACCTTGTATGTAAAAGGCACAGAAAGCGCATAAATCAAGAGAAGTTTATATTATCTTTACAAATAATGTATCCTTCTGACGAGAAAGTGTTGTGTACAAATGGTTTTGGATTCCTGCCGCCGGCCATCGCAACTTCTCTCCTTTCCTGTTCATGTCGGTGCTGACTCTCACACTAGCCGATACAACAATATTAATATTGATAGAATTTATAGATGTACAAAATAAATGTTTTCTGATATAGCGATTTTCGAGGAAGGAAATTTAAGGAGAATGCAGCAGCTAAGAATATTGGGAAGTTTACAAAATCTGGCTGGAAAGAAGGACGTTAAGGGTAAAGAGTACGAACAGGTACAATGGTAACCATTATTATTGTTTCAGTAGATATATCATTAACAGGCTCCTGAAGGTGTTGATGTCACTCACTTCTCTAATGTAATGCGGGAGGTTATTTGAATGTCGGGTTCCTGCTACTGAGAAGAACTTCGAGAAAGTAACTCAACAATGGAGTGGGGCAGAAAGTATTTTGCTCTGAAAGGAAATGATGTTTTCGTCTCAATTTTCAGACAAGAGCGTTAAGGTCGATGAAAGATACGAGCGACAGTGTACGTTGATGAGCCAGTAGAGGAGATAGAGGGTGTGCAAGTCTCTGCGATTGTCTGCAGTCAACCATGACAGCTGTGCATGATGAAGATGAAGTCTCATACTCCGTAACAGGACGTAGGAGACGATGCGGGGAACCCGCACCGCCGTACTAGGCAAGTTCCTAGTGGAGGTGGTTTGCCATTGCCTTCCTCCGACCGTAATGGGGATGAATGATGATGATGATGAAGACTACACGACAACACCCAGTCATCTCGAGGCAGGTGAAAATCCCTGTCCTCGCCGGGAATCGAACTCGGGCTCCCGTACTCGGGAAGCGAGAACGCTACCGCGAGACCATAAGCTGCGAACAGCTGTGCATGTGATGGTGAAATATGATCAAAGAGTAGAACATGGCGGATATAACGAATATAGGCACTCATAGCCAGTACCACGCGCCGTGGGCATCCCTGAGGAAGGTTGTTACTCCTAGCCTCTTTGCTGTTGGAGTGGAAGTTGATATTTGACCTACTTGGAGTTAAAGATAAAAGGGATTCCTAATATTTCGGACTAATAAGACTAGAATGACCAACCAGTACCGTTGGTGCACACCAGTGTATTGTCAGATAAATTGTGTACGTATATTGAGAACACTGAAAGTCCTCTTCCGCAACCTTAGGGCACTCCCGATTATACTTTTGTGTCAGTGGAAAACTCGCCTTCCAGCGACACGTACTGTGTTTTGCCAGTCAAATACTCCGCAGGCGAATCGCATACTCTGTATTATTGTATCTTGGTTACCTGCCGACGACATGATACATTCTCTAACGTCTTTCGGAAATGTGAGAGGGTGGGATCTACCTGTACACATGTTGTTATTGTTCCCAAGATGACAGTTTCACATGAATAGGTGTTTCTTCACTAGGAGGCAGCAAAGAAGAGTAGAGTTTAACATCCTGTCGACATCGAGATCATTATAGACGGAGCACAAGCTCGGAATTTTTCAAAGATGGGAAAGGAACTCGGCCGTGCGCTTTCAAAGGAACCATCCCGGAATTTTCTTCGAGAGATTTAGGGAAATCGCGGAAAACAGGACAGGGTGGTCGGAAGCGGATTTGAACCGTCGTCCTCCCCAATTCGAATTGCATTGGGCTAACTAGCGCGACACCTGGCTCAGTCCCTTTATTCGTGATCATCCTTTGAGAGACGCTAGTTTTCTTCCAGTAACGTCGTAATACACTGAAACGCCAAAGAAACTGGTATAGGCATGCGTATTCAAATACAAAAATATATAAACAGACAAAATGTGGCGCTGCGGCCGGCAACGCATACGTAAGACAACAATCGTCTGGAGCAGTTGTTATATCGATTACTGCTGCTACAATGGCAGGTTATAAGTAAGTTTGTACGTGGTGTTATAATCAGCGCACGAGCCATGGGACACGGCATTTCCGAGGTAGCGACGAAGTTCGGATATTCCCGTACGATCATTACATGAGTGTACTGGTATATCACCAATCCGGTAAAACATCAAATGTTCGACATCGCCGCGGACGGAAGATTCTACAAGAACGGGACCAACGATGACTGAAGATTATCGTTCAACGTGACAGAAGTGCGACCCTTCCGCAAATTGCTGCAGATTTCAATGCTGGACCATCAGCAAGTATCAGCGTGCGAACCATTCAACGAAACATCATCGATATGGGCTTTCGGAGCCGAAGGCCCAATTGTGAACCCTTGATGACTGCACGGCACAAAGCTTTACGCCTCGCCTGGTGCATCAACACCATCTCGTTTAAAATTGTCTCGAGCGGATGGACGTGTACAGGTATGGAGACAACCTCATGAATGCAATGGAACCTGCGTGTCAGCAGGGGACGGTTCAAGCTGGTGGAGGCTCTTTAATGGTGTGGGGCGTGTGCATGTAGAGTGATATGGGACCCCAAATACGTCTAGCTACGACTCTGACAGGTGACACTTGCGTAAGCTCCCTGTCTGACCACCTACGTACACTGATGTCCATTGTGCATCCGACGGACTTGGGCAATTCCAGCAGGACAATGCGACTCTCCACACGACCAGAATTGTTACAAAGTGGCTCCAGGAACACTCTTCTGAGGTTAAACACTTCCGCCACCAAACTCACCAGACGTAAACATTATTGAGCATATCTTTGATGTCTAGCAATGTGCTGCTCAGATCTCCACCCTCTCGTACTCTTACGGCTCTACGAACAGTGCTGGAGGATTCATGATGTCAGTTCCCTGCAGCACTACTTCAGACCTCAGCCGAGTCCAGGCCACGTCGTGTTGTGGCACTTCTGCTGGCTCGCGGGGTCTCTACACGATATTAGGCGGGTGAACCAGTTTCTTTGGCTCTTCAGTGTATTTGAGAATATGCTCTAGGATCCTGCAAGAGATCGGTGTCAGCAATATTGGTCTTTAATTCTGTACATCCTACATTTGATCCTTTTTGTGATCTGCGCTCGTTTCCAGTTATACGGGGTATACGCTGGGCAAGAGGTTCTATGTAAACATGAGCTAGGAGAGGAGCTAATTCCGCATCGTATTCAGGGTAAAATCTAACTGTAGTTATGTCGGCTTTTGGAGCTGTGTTCGTTTTAAGTACCCTCGTTGTTTTTGGATACAGGAATACTAATGTCGATATCGATGAAGAGGGGACAGATATTCGTAATCTGGTCAAAGGTATCCAGATTCCCGTTAGTGGACTTTAATATCTTTAATATGGAGTGTGTCCATTCTTCGCCTCTATGACGGCGTGAAGACTGCTGGGGCACTTTCAATGAGGTGTCTGAATATCCGTGGAGGAATGGTATCTCATGCTTCGTCAGTAGCTAAAATCCTAGCAGGTAGGGGGTCTGAAATGGAGTTGACATTCTGACGCCTCCCAAACGCGTTCCATTTGGGTGAGGTAGGGGGGACTCTGGGCAGGCCAGTCAATGTTATTGTCGACAAACGATTGCCTTGCCTCATGGATGCTGCTTCATGACACGGTGAATTGCCATGGTGTTAAAACAATTGTTGTCTCCCAACTGTTCCTCTACTGTACTCAGTGCTCAACGCTGTAAATTACTTTCAGGTTTCCCCATACTTTGCGTTCTCTTAAGCGCAATAAGCGGACCCACAATCTGACCACCAAAATCTCATCCACAGTGTAATACCACCTCCTCCGAACTTCACTGATGGCACTACACCCTTCAATTGGATTCCGAAAGGGTGTAGCACGATCCATCAGTTCAGAACACTCGTTTCCAGTTATCCACCATCTATTGCAGTGGCTTAGCATCGACTACAGATATTTGTGGATTATGGTTAGCTGATCGACCACTGTACCTCGTTCTTTTTATTTCCCTATGCACACATCACTGAGCTCTCTGGAACTCACGAGAGATTCCTTCCACTGCGACTCTCTACAACCACACTCCGCAATGCTCAGTAGTCCCTGTCCGACAGAACATGAGGTCTGCCTGCCTTTGGTTTACCGGTGGTTGTTCCTCGGCTTTTCCACTTCACAAACTCATCACTAACAGTCTACATAGGCAGCATTATAAGGGTTGAAATGGCCCAAATGGATTTGTTACTCAGGTAATGTCCAATGACTGGTTCAAATGGCTCTGAGCACTATGGAGCTTAACTTCTGAGGTCATCAGACCCCTAGAACTTAGAACTACTTAAACCTAACTAACCTAAGGACATCACACACATCCATGCCCGAGGCAGGAATCGAACCTGCGACCGTAGCGGCCGCTCGGTCCCAGACTGTAGCGCCTAGAACCACTCGGCCACTCCGGCCGGCTGTCCAATGACTGGTCCAGGTTCGAAGTCACTATGACCTCCAGACTGACCCGTTCGGCTATCACAGCTTCTCTACTGACAACACAATTTCCCGCTTCCTATTATACTGGCGGGTCCGCCTCTCGTGGTACCTGGTGGTTAATTGCGTATTACATAGGAGTGTCCGGATACTTTTGGTCTATTAGCGTACTAGACTCATATCCTGGAGTGGCTGTGATGTAATCAAGCTTCAGCGATTCACATGAGAGTGGTTAACGTTCTAGTAAGCACCGAGATACCTCGTTCAACACGTTCGTCACAGATCTCCGAGATCGGCGTCCAACTACCTATACGCTCGACCAATAACTTAGATGACGACAAGCCACTTAACATTCTCCTTTATTTCCGTCCTTTGTCGCTCTGAACATGAAACACATCACCGTAAAATATCAGGGTTATTAAGGAGGCATGCTTTTACGAGGCTGTCGTACTGTAGAAACTGCGAGAGAAAGAGAGTGAGGGATCACAGTGACGCTCAGCGTTGCATTACTCGACGTCAGCTGCACAGAGTGTGCGCTGCTTCTTACGTGATTTTATAACCGACTGTCTGGGAGGATTACGCCGGCACCTTTATAGTCTTACCGTTTTACTAGTTTATGTCGCGTGAAGAAGCCTTGCCGTCTTGCTGAGTAGTGTGTTTTGCCCGCTGTTTCCAGAAGCTAGTCGGTCTACTGCCGGCGTACGTTTAGCTGCCTGTATAACTGCTATTGTTTACCGCCACCTAACTCTGGTTACTGCCGTGACCAGCCATCCCGCTTGCATTCCTCACTCACTAACTGAGAGTTAAGCAACGGACGTGGCACAATAAAAACGCTGTCTTGACGGCTACCGTACGGCAAGAGGAGCCTTACCGCTCGAGTCGGAGACGCAAAGAAATATGACTAGTCGTTCTTACATTACAATTGTCGGTTGGTTACGCCTTCGTCGCTTAAAAACAGAAGTATCCTATACTACTGGTGAAATGCAGTTCTACACAGCCCACAAAACAACATGGCTGGAAAACAATCGGATCTTAAGGACCTGAGGTCTAATTACAGATCACAGCCGGAAGAATAATGTTAGGCAGAGTAACTCTCAGATTGGCCCTTACGACGAGCGTAATTTCGATTTTATTCCAAACATCTGACCAACGCTTCCTTACCATTATACTATGAATACGTGCATGATATCTGGTAAGAGTTGTTTCACGTTAGATCATCTACATAAAACAATATACGTATACGCTTTATCTCCGAAATTCTACAGCCTCCCAGTAAACACACTCTTTGTGACGTCAGCTGACCCTGAATTGACTGCAAAACGGACGTCTTCACTCCGATTGCGGCCACCGTATTTATCCGACAGTCGACATACTGATTCCCTTTAGTTGCAGCCTTCTTTTTCCAACGGCGTACGTGTTGATTCCCATAAGCTATCAACCATGCCATAACATTTCCCTTCCCATTTTACACAAACTTAGAAATATCTACATGCAGTAGTGGTTAAAATGTTTGGCTTTTTGATTTTTTTTTTTTTTTTTTTGTCATCAGTCTGCTGACTGGTTTGATGCGGCCCGCCACGAATTCCTTTCCTGTGCAAATCTCTTCATCTCAGAGTAGCACTTGCAACCTACGTCCTCAATTATTTGCTTGACGTATTCCAATCTCTGTCTTCCTCTACAGTTTTTGCCCTCTACCGCTCCCTCTAGTACCATGGAAGTCATTCCCTCATGTCTTAGCAGATGTCCTATCATCCTGTCCCTTCTCCTTATCAGTGTTTTCCACATATTCCTTTCATCTCCGATTCTGCGTAGAACCTCCTCATTCCTTACCTTATCAGTCCACCTAATTTTCAACATTCGTCTATAGCACTACATCTCAAATGCTTCGATTCTCTTCTGTTCCGGTTTTCCCACAGTCCATGTTTCACTACCATACAATGCTGTACTCCAGACGTACGTCCTCAGAAATTTCTTCCTCAAGTTAAGGCCGGTATTTGATATTAGTAGACTTCTCTTGGCAAGAAATGCCTTTTTTGCCATAGTGAGTCTCCTTTTGATGTCCTCTTTGCTCCGTCCGTCATTGGTTATTTTACAGCCTAGGTAGCAGAATTCCTTAACTTCATTGACTTCGTGACCATCAATCCTGATGTTAAGTTTCTCGCTGTTCTCATTTCTACTACTTCTCATTACCTTCGTCTTTCTCCGATTTACTCTCAAACCATACTGTGTACTCATTAGACTGTTCATTCCGTTCAGCATATCATTTAATTCTTCTTCACTTTCACGCAGGATAGCAATGTCATCAGCGAATCGTATCATTGATATCCTTTCACCTTGTATTTTAATTCCACTCCTGAAACTTTCTTTTATTTCCATCATTGCTTCCTCGACGTACAGATTGAAGAGTAGGGGTGAAAGGCTACAGCCTTGTCTTACACCCTTCTTAATACGAGCACTTCGTTCTTGATCGTCCACTCTTATTATTCCCTCTTGGTTGTTGTACATATTGTATATGACCCGTCTCTCTCTATAGCTTATCCCTACTTTTTTCAGAATCTCGAACAGCTTGCACCATTTTATATTGTCGAACGCTTTTTCCAGGTCGACAAATCCTATGAAAATGTCTTGATTTTTCTTTAGCCTTGCTTCCATTATTAGCCGTAACGTCAGAATTGCCTCTCTCGTCCCTTTCCTTTTCCTAAAGCCAAACTGATCGTCACCTAGCGCATTCTCAATTTCCTTTCCATTCTTCTGTATATTATTCTAGTAAGCAGCTTCGATGCATGAGCTGTTAAGCTGATTGTGCGATAATTCTCGCACTTGTCAGCTTTTGCCGTCTTCGGAATTGTGAGGATGATGCTTTTCCGAAAGTCAGATGGTATATCGCCAGACTCATATTCTACACACTAACGTGAATAGTCGTTTTGTTTCCACTTCCCCCAAAGATTTTAGAAATTCTGATGGAATGTTATCTATCCATTCTGCCTTATTTGACCGTAAGTCCTCCAAAGCTCTTTTAAATTCCGATTCTAATACTGGATCCCCTATCTCTTCTAAATCGACTCCTGTTTCTTTTTCTATCACATCAGACAAATCTTCACCCTCATAGAGGCTTTCAATATATTCTTTCCACATATCTGCTCTCTCCTCTGCATTTAACAGAGGAATTCCCGTTGCTCTCTTAATGTACCACCGTTGCTTTTAATGTCACCAAAGGTTGTTTTGACTTTCTTGTATGCTGAGTCTGTCCTCCGACAAACATATCTTTTTCGATGTCTTCACATTTTTCCTGCAGACATTTCGTCTTAGCTTCCCTGCACTTCCTGTTTATTTCATTCCTCAGCGACTTGTATTTCTGTATTCCTGATTTTCCCGGAACATGTTTGTACTTCCTCCTTTCATCAATCAACTGAAGTATTTCTTCTGTTACCCATGGTTTCTTCGCAGCTACCTTCTTTGTACCTATGTTTTCCTTCCCAACTTCAGTGATGGCCCTTTTTAGAGATGTCCATTCCTCTTTAACTCTACTGCCTACTGCGCTATTCCTTATTGCTGTATCTATAGCGTTAGAGAACTTCAAACGTATCTCGTCATTCCTTAGCACTTCCGTATCCCACTTCTTTGCGTATTGATTCTTCCTGACTAATGTCTTGAACTTCAGCCTACTCTTCATCACTACTATATTGTGATCTGAGTCTATATCTGCTCCTGGGTACGCCTTACAATCCAGTATCTGATTTCGGAATCTCTGTCTGACCATGATGTAATCTAATTGAAATCTTCCCGTATCTCCCGGCCTTTTCCAAGTATACCTCCTCCTCTAGTGATTCTTGAACAGGGTATTCGCTATTACTAGCTAAAACTTGTTACAGAACTCCATTAATCTTTTTCCTCTTTCATTCCTACTCTCAAGCCCATATTCTCCTGTAACCTTTTCTTCTACTCCTTCCCCTACAACTGCATTCCAGTCGCCCATGACTATTAGATTGTCGTCCCCCTTTACATACTGCATTACCCTTTCAATATCCTCATACACTTTCTCTATCTGTTCATCTTCAGCTTGCGACGTCGGCATGTATACCTGAACTATCGTAGTCGGTGTTCGTCTGCTGTCGATTCTGATTAGAACAACCCGGTCACTGAACTGTTCACAGTGACACACCCTCTGCCCTACCTTCCTATTCATAACGAATCCTACACCTGTTATACCATTTTCTGCTGCTGTTGTTATTACCCGATACTCATCTGACCAGAAGCCCGCATCTCGTGGTCGTGCGGTAGCGTTCTCGCTTCCCACGCCCGGATTCCCGGGTTCGATTCCCGCCGGGGTCAGGGATTTTCTCTGCCTCGTGATGGCTGGGTGTTGTGTGATGTCCTTAGGTTAGTTAGGTTTAAGTAGTTCTAAGTTCTAGGGGACTAAAGACCATAGATGTTAAGTCCCATAGTGCTCAGAGCCATTTTAACCATTTTTTTCATCTGACCAGAAATCCTTGTCTTCCTTCCACTTCACTTCACTGACCCCTACTATATCTAGATCGAGCCTTTGCATTTCCCTTTTCAGATTTTCTAGTTTCCCTACCACGTTCAAGCTTCTGACATTCCACGCCCCGACTCATAGAACGTTATCCTTTCGTTGATTATTCAATCTTTTTCTCATGGTAACCTTCCCCTTGGCAGTCCCCTACCGGAGATCCGATTGGGGGATTATTCCGGAATCTTTTGCCAATGGAGAGATCATCATGACACTTCTTCAATTACAGGCCACATGTCCTGTGGATACACGTTACGTGTCTTTAATGCAGTGGTTTCTATTGCCTTCTGCATCCTCATGTCGTTGATCATTGCTGATTCTTCCGCCTTTAGGGGCAATTTCCCACCCCTAGGACAAGAGAGTGCCCAGAACCTCTATCCGCTCCTCCGCCCTCTTTGACAAGGCCGTTGGCAGAATGAGGCTGACTTCTTATGCCGGAAGTCTTCGGCCGCCAATGCTGATTATTTATCAAAGTTTAGGCAGTGGTGGGGATCGAACCCGGGACCAAAGACGTTATGATTATGAATCAAAGACTCTACCCCTAGACTACGGGTACATTTTGATATCTTCATAATATAAGTACAGTACAAGCAAACTTTCGATTGTCAAGCATGTCTAATGGAATTATGTAAGTGGGAGAGACTGATGTTTTGAAGGTATTCATACCGGATAATGGTTGGATTAGACAGCTTTTCCATTTGTTCTTGTATGTAGTTTTTTTAGGTGTAGTCTTCTCGTTTCTCATTTTAACGAACGCTTCAGTTTGAACACCCTTTGTTGCCTCTAAGAGATGGAATATGTTGAGATGGGAAGAGTCAAATCGAACATTCCGTTTAGAGTAGAATGCTTCGCAGCAGTTAATAGTTCATTGGGAACTACTACTGAAGTCAGCCCACACTATGGATGGAAAGTCACAACCTGTGAGAATATAGGTATGAAGCAAGTAATAAAAAAGTGTTCCAGATGTTCATTGGTAGGTTTCCGGACCATTAGGTATTCGAAGAAGCAATCTCCAGTTTGGTCAGGGGGAACAGGAGTTAATCCAAACAGTTTTCAGAACTCTTCCGAATTCATATTCCTCTGATATAAAATCATTTGACAGTCCCAATGGCTGAATCTTTCTCCACCACATCTGCCCGAGATGGAATCTGCAAACCTTTATATTCGTTTGGGGCTTAAGTAAGCAATTTCCTGGTGTACAGATGTCCCTATGTCAACGCATATAATGTTCGGATTGGTGTTGTTTGCAATTAAGGGCGAACTATCCTTGGACGAGTATGTTTCATTTTTTTATAAATATTTCGTGGAACAACTTAAGACGACTCCTAAAGGGCCCACCTATAAATAACGTTCTCGGTTCTTTCAGAAAATTCTAATTGCTTAGGCACTGGAAAGCGATAATATTCATTTCAGATTAAAAATGCAGAATTTTGTCCCTTGTTTGTGTGGGAAACGTTTCTCGCCATTGTTTCAGTTGGTTATGGTAAGTTATTGGGCAACTGCAGAAGACTGGGTAATCGAGTAGCATTAATATTTTCTCTTATTCGAACCAAACCCTGATTTCGGAGAGTGTTAATATCATCATTAGCTAAGTAGAAGCATATAATATCCATCTTTTGATTTGCAGCTCCTTGTAATGGCCGTGTTTGCAGTTAAAATTTTTGGGATTTGAGGTCCTGCAGTTACGCAAAACACCGTTTTTGTCAGTACCCAAACATGTTTCGGCACCACTGTGCCATCATAAGTGGGTTTTCGTTTTTATTTATTCTGCAGTGTGAACATTTTTGTTACATGGTTATAATATTATGTGCATTTTTGTTCAAACAACAGATCGTTTCTTTTTGTAAATACCTTTACATTTGGTGAGCATTAATTTTCTGGACCACTTTTGTGTGCAGATGACAAGCTACCTGTAATAATTAACACAAAAGTGGTCAGAAAATTCATGCTCACCAAATGTAAGGTATTTACAAAAAGAAACGATCTGTTGTTTGAACTAAAAGTGCACATAATTTTATAATCATGTAAAAAAATGTTCACATTGCAGAATAAATAAAAACGAAAACCTACTGATGATGGCACAGTGGTGCCGAAACATGTTTGGGTACTGAGAAAAACGGTGTTTTGCGTAACTGGCGGACCTCAAATCCCAAAAGGAAGCGTATAAATTTGGAGAGGCGATCACGCAAATTTTCTTCGGCTTTCTCTTCACAGTATTACTGACTTTCTCCCTGTTTAGTATATTGGCGTCATCCTTCTCATGATCATGGCGGATCTGCGCACCGACAATACAATTTAAAGAATTTACTTTCACAAAACACTTACATGTTCTCCTCGTACACCTGTGTCTACCAACGCCATCAATGAAACACTTATGGAAAGAGAATTTATAGCCACTCTATTGCCAACAGTTTCTCACCAATTCCACTTAGCATTAGATCAATCTCCACTGCTCAAAGACTGCTTACAAGCCTAAATGAGCTGACGGCGCAGCGGTGGAAGGGAGTAGCTCAGCGCCGTCAACCGAAAGTTAGCGGAATCAACACGGATTTTACTGTTCAATGAATTTTATCGAAAATGGGAATCAAGTCGTTCACTATTCGACCACAGGGGGATAGAAAACGGCCGCAGCGGTGATGTCAGGCTTTAAATTCGACAATACGTATGGGCAAATAAAAGCCAACGAACAGAAACGAGTGAGTTCTAATCGGGTCTTACTGTAGAGACTTCAAAATCTGCACACTCTAACAACAGTATGAGCCAACTGAAGGGACATGAGACACTTGTTTAGACATCAGGGAATAGATTCCATGGTGCCAGAAGGAACTGCAGTGAGTAAAAACCTAGGCGTAGACTGAGATTACAATACGTCCAGCAGATGATTGAGGACTTAGGTTGCAAGTGCTGCTCTGAGATGAAAAGCTTAGCACAGGAAAGTAATTCGTGGTGGGGTGCGTCAAACCAATCAGAAGACTGATGGCTGAGAAATATGAGTTTACTTACGCGAATACCTGGGTGAAACAATTTGTGAAGATATGAAATGAAACAACAAAGGCTCAGGTGCAAGTACAGCAGATGGTGGACTTCGTTTAGTTGACAGTCTATTAGGAAAACACAGTATGTCTTTAAAAAATACTCACTCACACCATCTTGGGATACTGATGAGGTGTGTGACACCCCCACCAAATTGGACTGACGGAGGGTACCGAACGCACACGAAGAACAGCAGCATGAGTCGCCCCTGGTGTGTCTGACTAACCGGAAAACGTCACGAAAACAATGAAAAAAGAAGACGATTACATATTCAGAAAAATCGATGGTTTATTCAAGAGAAAGAGCTTCACAAATAGAGCAAGTCAGTAACACGTTGGCCCACTTCTGGCCCTTATGCAAGCATTTATTCAGCTTGGCATTGAGTGATAGCTATGTCAGATCTCGTCCTGGGGAATATCATATCAAATCCAGGCTGGTACCCCATCGCTGCCCAGGGCAGCTCCAGACACGTCTCCGCTGCTCATCGGAGGTCTATTCGAATCGGGATTCATAACTGAAGACATTTCTACTCCAGTCAGTGGGAATCCATGCCGAAGACGTTTTTGGAGGCGCCCCGACAACCTTGCTGTTGCCCACCATATGGCCTGACAACCAAGAGTGATGGCATGGTTGCCATTTCTTTTCATACCAGGACCCCTTTGGTTGCCAGCCTCATTACCTTAACAGCAAAGCGGTACCTCGGCGATATTCTATGCCCTTTGTGGCAAATCATCCTGGGCTTCATTTCAGCAAGATAATGTTCGTCCGCACACGACGAAAGTTCCTACTGTTTGTCTTCATACTTACCAAACCCTACCTTGCCCAGCAAGGTTGTCACATCTCTCCCCTACTGAGAACGTTTTGAGCATTATGGGCAGAGCCCTCCAACCTGCTGGGAATTTTAACGATCTAACGTATCAATTGGACAGACTTTTGCGAATGTTCTCAGTTGGGGAGAGATGTGGCAAACTTGTTGGGCAAGGTAGAGTTTGGTAAGTACGAAGACAAACAGGACATCCAAAAACTCCATCATTTAGTACCAAGCCCAATAACTGCTGCTGTAAGGACCAGAGATGGACCAACTCGCTACTCACTACTGACTTGCGTAACTTCGAAAGCTATTTCTCTTCAATAAATCATCCAATTTCTCTGAAACTGTAATCATTTCTTTGTCTGTAAATGAACCCCACATCTACCCATTTTCGTCCTATTCGGATAAACCCTTCTTCGTGCATCGTTCTGTTTTTGTCTTTGTGTGTACTATGAATACATGTGTGATTGTTGATCACAGTTGTTTCACACTAGATCATCTAAATAAAACAACATATACGCTTTATCTCCAAAAGCCTACAGCAGCCCAATAAACACAATCTGTGTGACGTCAAGCTATACATGCACTAAATAGAAACTGTTTTCTGTGAAAAGAAGTCAGCGGAGAGAACCAAATGAGTTGTTATCAGGTTTTACTATACAGACTCAAAAGACTATACGTTCTAACAGCAGTATTAGGTAACTTTTACCTGTGTGGAACATTTTGTGAAGATATAGAATAAAATCACAGAAGCCCAAATGTAGGTAGATCAGGTCGCAGACTTCTTTTAATTAATAGGATATTAGGAAAACGGAGACAGTCACAAAACACTCGTGCGTCCCATCTCGGGATACCGCTGAAGAGTTTGAGACCCATACCAAACTAGATGGCTGGGGGTACTAAACGTGTGCAAAGAACGGCAGCTGATATGGTCGTTGGTTTGTCTGTGCTACCAAAAAGCGCCACGAAAATACTGACACTGAGAAGACAAGAATAGGCTCATTACATCCAGCTTATGCGGATGGAAAGGGAAAAGAAGGTAATATGTGATACAATGGGCGGTACAGTCTTCGGCGGCATGGTAAAAAGTAATACCTCCGAATTCTTTATGTGAAAACTCTTAAAGCTTTTAAAACAAATCAAACGTTATAAACATTCTACATTTTTATTCTTCATGTCAACATATTTACGAGGGCTATCCACAAAGTACATTACGTTTTGGAATTAAAAATAAATAAAGTATTGGAAATTTTTTTATTATATACAGATGAAAGCCCCACTTAAATACTGCTTTTCTACATAGTTGCCATTTAAATTAAGGCACTTATCGTAGCGATGGACGTGCTTGGAAATTCCTTCGTCGTAAAATCCGGCCGCCTGCGCCTTCAACCGCGTGGTTACCTCTTCTTGAAGCTGTGCGTCGTCATCAAAACGCTGCATAGCCAACCACTTCTTCATTGCTGGGAATAAGTGGAAGTCGCTCGGTGCCAGGTCGGGACTGTACGGCGGATGAGGAAACAACTCCCACTTACAAGATTCGAGAACTTCACGAGCGGCATTTGCCGTGTTGGCCCGGGCGTTGTCGTGAATCAGCAAGATCTTTGAGCCCAACTTTCACCTGCGCTTGTTTTGTATTGCTCTTCTGAGGTTGTGCAGAGTTTGGCAATACCTTTGAGAGTTTATTGTAGTGCCTCTTTCCAGGAGATCCACTAAAATCACACCTTTTCTGTCCCAAAATAAGAGGTGACCACGTGGTTGAAGGCGCATGCGGCCGAATTTTACGATGAAGGAATTTCCAAGCTCGTCCATCGCTACGATAAGTGCCTTAATTTAAATGGCAACTATGTATAAAAGTAGTATTGAAGTGTGGCTTTCGTCTGTATACAATAAAAAAAATTTCCAATACTTTATTTATTTTTAATTCCAAAACGTAATGTACTTTGTGGATAGCCCTCATATTTCGCAAAGTGGTCCCAGGCGACAAACACATTTCTCCCAACGAGGGACCAGTTTGTTGATACCATCACTGTAGAATTTTTATGAACTTCGCTGACGGAGCCACACTCTCACCTCTGCTTCATCACCATCAGAGTGAAGTCCTCGAAAGTGCTCTTTAAATTTTGGAAAGAGCTGAAAATCGGATGGGGCCGAGACGGGACTGTATGGAGCATGATGGTTGACAGTTAAGCCAAGGAGTCGGACTGTTGCAGATGCAGCGCTCGTGTGGGTCTGGCACTGTGAGGCTGTAGGAGAGGGTGCTCTCTGGGTGGACGACCTATTCTAATTCGAAACTCGACTACGGTACGCTGTTTCTGACCCACCGACGTAGTTACGTTACACCCCTTCATGTCACACGCTACAACCGGACCCCTCAAACGGTAGACAGCTGCAATTATGAAGACTAAAGATTTAGAATGTTAATAACGCTTGTTTTATTAAAATAGCTTTAAAAGTTTTCACATAAAAAGATTCGGAGAATTACTTTCCATCACAGCCTCGTACTATATGCTTCACAGTCGTTTCCAGTGTATAGATATAAACTGCAGAAAAGGCGATACTTGTTCAAATCCATTTTCAGAATTGTCGCCGAAAAGCAGAGAAATCGGAGAAGTGTCATTTCTCTGGTACATACCTCAAATGATAGACGAGATGAATGAAGCTAATGGACGTATGAGAAGAAGAAAGACGCTAGAAGGTAATGCAGCAGAAACTTTTAGAATTATTAATAGAACGGTTTTGGGGAAAGATAACGCCCAAAAACTGGAACAATGTTTTAACTTTTGTGCTTTACAAAAAAGGAGGTAAAACAGTCACATCCTCCCATTTTAGCTCAAAAAAAAAAAAAATAGTCGTGCATGGGGTAACTATAGTGAAAAATGCTCTCATCACAGAACAAATAAGAATATGTTCTGTTCACAGTTGTTGTTGTGAAAGAAGAGAACTAGCTTTACGACATATCTGGCAGATTCAAAGACATTTGTAACGAGTGTGTGAGAACTCTCCATTGCATTGGAAACAAGCATAGCGCGAAAGCAGTTACTGGGTTAAACTCGTGATTGTTAGTCCGAGTTTGCAATAATCCAATGTTTTGTTTGTCAGTTACAGAAGCCTCCTTATTCTCCAAATAATAATAATAATTACTCTCCACTTTTAGTATTTAAATGTTGTGGTTACTAAATGTTAGTGTAACTTTGCAACTGAAATAATTTATTAATCTGGCACTCAGCCATTATTGACACCTATGTCATTGTCATGATGATTCTGAAGTTTTAAATAGACTTAGTTTATGAAATCCCTTCTCACAAGTTGTTTAGTAGCTAACAGGACCCAAGCAAACATCTTTTATTAAATTCACTCGTAATAACAATAAGCTTTAGCCGCTGCTGCTGCAAATTGCTGTAAACCACATGGAAAAATGCATTCATCTTAAGAAGTGACTGCAAAATTTATAAGGCCAAAACAGAGACACTGACACACAACAACATGTCATGTACTGTAGTCAGGTAAATTCTCTTGCACAAGTCAGATTCTGTATCACTTGTAAATTGTTATTAAAAAAGGCGGTCAGATAGATTAGGAATTCGTTGTTACAGGTTCATTTTTTCCTGTAGTTTTCCATATTAAAATACGCAGTCAGATAGCTTATCCAAAAGTTAGTTTTAAGTTTTTCATGTAAAGATCTGTTGAGGGCTTAAATGACAGTGAAACTGAAACTCATACAACCACACACAGTGTTATCCGGTTTAGTTCCGTTTACTGATAGCTTAGGTTCCTTACTGAATCCATTTTCACAGACGAACACAGGCTAAATAGGCTGCAGCTACGTTACATATTTGTTGCATACACGCTAGGTATGGCGATCCGTCCCATTTCACTGACGCACATACACATATTGGATGCATATACGTTACACATTCAAATCGAAACACCTTGACACATTCGAGCTTTTAACTTTTTGATATTAGTACCCATATCATACATAAAACAAATCGTGTGAAGTAAAGTAATATGATGCATGACGTCATTCCCACAGGAACAAATCCAGCCCCAGAAATTTTGTCCTTCCAGAAAAGCTTTTTTTTTAGCTATTACATGTATGCACTTCACACATATTGTTTACTAGGCTAGAGAATCTTCTGCTGAAGTCGGAAGAAGGCGCAAATAAGTCAAGATATTTTCATGTAAATGCCTCTGAAGCTGCGAGAAAAGTCGAAAAGCTAGTTCCTTTAATTTATGTCCCTACAGCCCAGGATATATTCTTCTTTCTTCTGCTATGATGGAGTATTTTTATTCTGGTTCCAGGTTTTGCTTTGACATAATTTTGACATTAGAGCGACATAGCTTGGCAACCGATTTAGATTGCACCTACCATGGATGTTGAACCTATCGAGGCGATGCATAAGGGTTTTACCAAAAAAAAGGAAAAACAAAAAAAGAACAGAATGACTATCAATTACGTGTGTTTGTCTACCTTCTTTCAAATTTGAACCAATCCGCCTACGTTTGAAACACAAAAGTGGCGCTCGTACAATAACTCAAAAATAAATAAATAAATAAAAACAACTGTTTCTTGCGCGTAAAATCAAAATTGTATCGTAAGAACGCATTTCTTATTTATTTGAATCGCTTTAAACCGTTTCTGCGCATTCAGTTCAAGTAAGAATCAATTTTACATGCCACATTTACCTCGACTTTACGCTATCGTATCTCGAGAACCGATAAATATTACTGGATAAGAGAAATTAGTTTTCAGTTCATCGATTTATCTACCTTAGTGCAAAATTTGAACTGATTCGTACAAGTTTAAAGTAAAGGAGTGGCGCGCTTCGAGAATCTCCCAGAAAAACGTGTTTTTTGTGCGTATTTGCACGTAAAATCTCAATGGTGCACATGAAAATGGAGGCACTATCTAAGCATTAATTTCAGCGCAGTTAACATCTTTTCCAAAGAAATTAATGGATTCGCTCAATTTTCCTGAGCACCAGCTTTGTTTCGACGTTTAAATCTTGCTTAATGTACTATATACTCGTATAACACAGCTAAGGTAAGACAGATGTTCAGAAAATGGTATCTGGTCCGGGCTAAACCAACAAAATTTCGGCTGATGTTCCTCACTCAAACAGATTCCACGCTGAACTATAAAACTCTGTCACCAAACTGAATTAACAGTATGCAGAGTGTATACTGCAAGACAGAAAAATCTGTGGATTTATTACTTGCAGTACAAATACATTTGAATAGGAAGATAGTAAAAAGAATTTCTGCGCTAGCAGAGTTCTTCCAGCTGGACAGTCTATATGGAGGCCCAGACGGCGGGTCGCGAGATCGACCCACTGTCGTCACTGCACTGGGTTGCATAACACCGCGAGCAGCATACGGGTCTGGTACGGACGTGGGGCCCAGGTCGCACGGGACTGGCTGGCCAGTAGTAAAGAGCGCCAGCCCGTGAAATTGTGTCCGCGTCGGGCGCTACCTCCAACCGTGCGTCTTTCGCCATGCCAGTGCACTTTTGACGTGGCACAGTACTCTGTGCTAGTGACAGTCATGACTGAAACTGGAATGGGAGTGCTCAGGGTGAATATCTAACTTAGTCGTAGCTCAATGAAATTTCCTGAGACATCAAAACTATGTTACGGAACAGGAATCGAACTCGGATCGAGCGAGAAAAATAAACTTTGGAATCTTAGAACCCCCAAACACACTCACACACACGTTGACGTGGAGTGAGCAATATGAATACTGAGCAAATCCTGCATTGCTCTACGGGCAATTACCTAATCAATGTTTTTGTAACCATAGGAGTTTTATATAACGTCAATGACTCTGATTATTAAAACTGTGTGCCGGACCGAGACTCGAACTCGGGACCTTTGCTTTTCGCAGGCTCTACCGATTTTTTTTTTTTTTTTTTTCGTTCTACTTGGTCGTAGCGGACGTCACATGATATCCGCTGAAGTTAGTTGTCGACCCTCTCACTCAGTCTTTTTATTACAGAGACCAGCCAGCACTCTGACCGAACACGCTGAGTTACTGTGCCGGGGGTCCGACAGGGCTACCCAATCACGACTCACGCCGCGTGTTCACAGCTTTGCTTCTGCCTGTACCTCATCTCATATCTTCCAGACTTCACAGAAGCTATCCTGCGATGCTGCAGAACTAGCACTCCTGGAAGAAGGGTAGGAAGTTTCAGTCAGCGCACACTCCGCTGCAGAGTGAAAATTTCATTGTGGTAAACATCCCCCCACGCTATGGCAAACCATGTCTCTGCAATATCCTTTTTTCCAGGACTGGTAGTTCTCCAGCATCGCAGGAGAGCGTCTGTGAAGTTTGGAAGGTAGGAGACGGGGTACAGGCGGACGTAAAGCTGTGAGGAAGGGCCCTGAGTCGCGCTTGGGTAGATTGGGTAGATCAGTCGGTAGAGCACTTACAGGCGAAAGCAAAAGGTCCCCAGTTCGAGTCTCGGCCTGGCACACAGTTTTAATCTCCCAGTAAGTTTTATATCAGCGCACACTCCACTACAGAGTGAAAATTTCATTCTGAAAAACTCTGATGATTGTTTAAGCAGCGTGATGTGGCTCTGCGTATTTGTATCGATACCCTGCGAGTCGAGAGCTGACAAGTAAGTCATCATGATCATTTCTCTCTACGTGGGTAGGGGTCACAAGAATGTTTTCGCAATCGAAGGAGAAACCTGATGACTGAAATTTCACGAGAAGATCCTGCCGCAACGAAAAAAGTGTTTGTTTTAATGACTGCCACCCCAGTTCAGATATTTTGTCCAAGGCTCTCTCTCCCTATTCAGCAGTAATACAAAACGAGCCGCCCTTCTTTGAACTTTTTCTATAGCCTCCGTCAGTCTCATCTGATGCGGAACTCTCACCGCAGATCAGTACTCCAGAAACTTTTCGCACCGTACAGATATCTCGACTAAATCATTATGTAACTGGTTTTGATGATTTGTTGATTTTAGAAGACGGTAAATGACAGCATCGTCTGCTCAGGTTTTGTTTGTTAGGGCGTGCATATGAAAATGTAAGACCCAACCTGTCTAACCTTGGGCTGATTTAAATAAATCAAAATTCATGAAAGACGATGGCCTGTATTCACTTATTGCGCAAGGAAATACTGTAGCATGTGACTTGGATCCGAGATGGATGGGGCTTGGGAACGAATTTCATTCATGGAAATCCTGAATATAATTACGGGGTATTGACATCGATTACTTAACTAAAACATTTGTGAAAATAATAAAATGTGAAGTGGCTGGTGCCTGAAAAATTGAAGGATGAGTTAACCATACACGCACTTAAAACCCATATGCAGTTGATCAGGCTTGCGCAGAGGAGAAAAGTACAAAGGCATTCCACCGCGACCACTCGTGGCTAACAAAGAGATGCTGCTCCCTCGATTTTAACGCGCGGAATGAATATGTAAAGTTAACGTTGAAACATACCAACGATGACTAACTAAGAAAACACATTTAATTTATATGCACAATTTGTGTGGAAGATTACGGAACCTACAGCACAAAAGAGTCTTAAACCAGAATACGGCCGAATGGTGGCAACGAGCAAAGAAAAGTACCAACCAAATAGGAATTTCAGGCTAAAAGGACTACAGTCTCACTGAATTTATCGCAAAGTTAACAAGATGTGAGAACTGAAGGCTGTTAATCATGAACGCTAACACGTGACTGTAATTAACAAAGCACGTCCAAACAATGGTATATAATGGACTGAAAAATCAGTGACAAAATCTTACTGGTATCATACAATTCATACGCATTAGTGGTTGGAAAAATAAGAAACTGATTGAACAGATTACCAGTCAACACACCTCCACATGCTCAAGTGACTAGTGGAATAAAACAGTACCCTACGGAATCATCTAAATTTCAAAGTATTCAACACTCGCGGACCGATAGAATATAAAGTTGTAAGAGAAAAGCGTTAGGGCTTCAGTCAGACTGAAAACTCAGACAAATTCAAATATAAGCTAAACTATCAAGAGGAAGTTCTTACGAGCAACCGATCTTACCGTGCTCCCAGTGAACAACGACGGGCTCCCGTCACGAAGCCGGGGTTTATCCCTCCAACGGAGGTGTCCAGAGAGTAGATCTATTGTATTGTGCCAACCTAAACAAAAAGTTCGACCAAGACAAACAGAAACCAATTTGCTAACCACTAAGTATCTACTAAAGGTGGCCATACAGTCAAAGTAGCAGACTACTCGAACTCCAGCGGCTATACATATATAATTCGAAACTGTACACACACACAAACACACGCACACACAGACACACAGACACACACACACTCCACGCACAGACAGACATTCATTCGTTTTATTATTTCAGCAGGGAAGGGAAAGGACAAGTAGAGTGCAGCACTGATTGTGAAACAGTATAAACATGAGAGTGGGACTCAGAGAAGTAGCAAAACGTACTGGACTTCGCACGAGTCCGTCTGAATTGGACAATCAGCAGACAAATTCAGTAAGAAATATGAAAAATGTGTAAACTGAGGCTAATATGAACGATCTCAGCTTGTCACTGTTTTTACACCGGAGAAAATTTGCTAATTACACAGCAGATTGACGTGCCATAGATATTGAGACGAGGTTATTTTAAATAAGATCTCATCTTCTTTGTGTGTATGCCCCGACCGCTAGGTACGTGTTACACTTTACGATGCCTAATCGAGATGGAAAATGACAAGTAGGAATAACTTTCCGTTTAGGGGCGATGTAAAGCAATTCCTGCAGCTATATGTGTTTACGGTCCGTCGTACAACTATACCTGTTGCCGGGACGAAAGTCAGAAAAGGCTGAACAAATTTACGTCTGCAGTTGATGTAAGTCCGACTTTAGCCAGTCATCGGCTTACATTGTGTGAGAATGAAATGAGAGAATATGATAGGGTTGTATCTAATTCTGGTATATAGCTTGTGTTTCATCACTAGCGGTAACGGGGTCACCGGGAGTAGCATTATAACATGCTCTTTAGTAATAGCATAAAAGCAATGTTTAAATTTGTTCAACAAACTTCAGTGGTGAACATTGGTGTGGTCTGCATTAATAATTCCCAATGCCTTGTGAACGTACAAAAGAGAAACGAATTATGGTTGTGTGGTGTAATGACTCACAAAACTTGTAGGACGGTCTATTACTTGTCTGTGTCGCTTCTTTGTAATTTTCTCGATGTTCGTTGTTGTCACAGTGTCTCTAGAAAGATAATTCCTGTTTGAAGAGGAGAGATTTTACTATGCATCATCTATAAAATGGCTAGTTGCAAAGCTTTTTCTTTCAGTGTTTCCTTTATTCACAATTTCGATCTGAAGAACACATCCTATCATACAAAATATTGGATTGTAGAACTTTTCTATAAAAATGACTGCCTTAACCCTCCTGAACAAGAGGTACTTAAAACACGCCAAAAAGACAAATAGATAAGCAAAGTATTTCGGAATACAGAGAACAAACACAGATTTATGTGCAATGAATACTCTTGACAACTGACATTTAAATGTTTTTAAATGATCATAAAAATTGTAGAAATAATAATAATATTCATTACAGATTTTTTTAAATTTATAATAATATGTTTCACACATTATCAGTAATTCAATATTTAGTGTAAAATAATTTTTCATCTTATATTTGAATATGAATAAAGAATACTTTACTAAATGTTTAAACGTAAATGAAAGTTTATGCTGTGTAATAAATGTTACTGATTTGGGTCATGACTTTATTTAATTTATTGAAAGTTGGCTGTTCATTTCTAACTTCCACTTCTCCCCATTATGTTTTGCTTTTAACGAATCATGACAGTAACTTCTGCAATACATTACGCGTATCTACTATGATCAGTTTCGATTAGCTGATAAAAGTTCTCTGAGCAACCTATGTATATGTTCCCGGTAGCTCTCTCATCAGTTTAGGAGTCTCTTTTTCGTCTAATGGGAAACTTTAGCAGGTTGCAAATCAAGTGGCTGGCCCAGCTGGGAAAAGTATTCGCCATTCTGCTCTGTTCTGTTCTGTGTTTTGGTGTGGAAGAAGACTACCTTTGTTCGGCGGCGATCTGCGCTGATGTAGATATTCTGCAATGAATAAAGTATTTAATGAGGGAATGCAATTACTTTCCTTGGTAAACCTTGGTTAAAATGGTTAGATTATATCAGCACTGCTTGGTCGCGATTACTCCGTGATTTATAGTTTGGCAGTGCGCTGGTGAGTGGTAAAATGGGAAACTGTAGGATGGTCATATTTGGTTGAATGGCAGCGGATTTTAGCACATTGTTATTATTATTGTTATTATTATTATTATTATTATTATTATTATTATTATTATTTCACTTCGTCGTGCAGTAAATTGAAAGATGTCATTGTCTCCTGAATTACGAGTATGAAATAGTTTTTGCTTTGTTCAAAGTTGTGAACAGAGAACGTGATGTTTCGATTATTTGTGAGTTTGACTGCTGTACCTCTTGCTTTGAGTACCAGCGTGGGATTGTGAACCACTTACTTCTGCTCAGCAACAATATAATCGCTTGTAATTCTACACCTTTCGGAAATATTTCTTTATCTACCTCAGTATTCTCTGTTATTAATTCACCATGCGGTGCTACATTACATGGCAGCCGTCTTGTTATGTGTTATGGGTTCGCCTCACAATCTATTAATATTATGGAAAATTCTAAATTATGTATTGAGCTGCATTCACAGAACATTAGTAATAATCTGTTTTTCGTTACATGCTGTCTGGTTTCAGGTGTAAGTAAGGTAGGTTGACGGTACTATTTCGCCGATTGCTGTTTGTTAACTATCGTGCGGAGAGATCTCCAATATTATTGTGACATTACGTAAAAATGTTATTCAGTTTTTTGTGTGTCCATTCAGATTGTTAATTATTCTTTGTGTTTAAAGTGAAAATGTTATTCAGTTTTTTGTGTTTCCATTCAGATTGTTAATTATTCTTTGTGTTTAAACTCAATGATTACAAAACAGAGGAGACATCCTCAACTGGACAGGTGGATGCTATAAGCAGAAAGCTAAGATTTGTTCAGTTTTGGTCACCACCTTGTGCAGCAGTATCCAATGTGTAATATTCAAATTTTAACGATGCAAGTCCATTTCCTAGTTTCTTGGGCTATAAAGGTGCGTGATCGCAAGCGCAACCGTGCGCCTTTGTGTGTGTGTGTGTGTGTGTGTGTGTGTGTGTGTGTGTGTGACAGAGAGAGAGAGAGAGAGAGAGAGAGAGAGAGACCATTTCTATTAAAGCTTTTGAGTCAGACAACGTTTCCAAAATTAATTTTTGGGGTATAAGAATTATACTTTCTGCATACTTTTTTAAAAGGTTGAAGGTTTCAGGGCTTAGCTATCACTACTTGTTGGAGCAGTCTTTGCTTTTCATCACAACCCACGTCTTTTGGTATCGATGAATAATAAAAGAGAAAATTATGCTACTGACCAGTTCCATTATTATAGCGTCCGTGTCATACCAATGTTTCGCCAGCACTAGTGTCATGTGACTTCAATCGACGCTTCATTCCGACTGGTTTGAATGGGCTACTAAGCCTAGTGGAGACTCAGAATTCGGACGAAACTGAAGATGCGTGGCACAATGACTGACTAAGACGTGATATATCCAGGCAATTTGTCACCCTGTGTCGGAACAGCAAACCAGCACGGAATCTTGCGACTAGCGGGCAAAGATCTTACCGGCTCACCTATCCAGACAACATTCACGACCCGGTCTCACTGTTTCATTGCCGCTGATATCTCTCTCAAACTTCCAGATCTTCACGGAAATTCTTCTCTTACGTTGATGGACTAACACTCCTCGACCGAACTATATTTTAATAAAATTACAAAACGGTCAAAGTTGTACAGAAGTTTGTTTTTATTTAAATGACGACCAGTTTCGGAGTTCTGTAGTGCATTATCAAGCCGTCCACGTACGACCTACCGCAAAACGTTATATACGCTGCCCACATTGGCTGTTTTCAGTGGCTGAATGCAAGATATATGTTGTTGCAAGAATCACATTCCACGTCAAGAGTAGTTTTCAAAATGCCGTTGTTTCATCTACCTAACTATTGAGAGATGCGAGGAAACTAGGAAAAATTCTGCAGTAGATTCGCAATTGCACTGGTACGGACAAAGCAAGAGACTGACATTTTATTTTGTGATTAGCTTCCGAAGGTAAAGGTGGACTGGTGCTGAAATTCACATTGCCGAAAATGGTTTTTCTGGCTAATGAAGCAACTGTTTGACTTTAGCGTGTTAACTTTTTATTTCTATTATCTTTCATTTTCTGTGCTTAAATCTTGGGTTAGAGCCATTAAGTATTAAGTGGAAAAGTTATTGCAATTCCTATCACGTTCGTGTGGTTTATTTCCATACAAATTGTGGAGACACACAATTTTAGTGGATCGCTTTGTAGCAGTATTTGATTAAATTTATTTGCTTGGTTTATGAAAACTAGAGTAAATTCAATTGGAAAGAAAAACTTCAGTTTCATTTGCAAGCTTACACAAAGTGTTAACTGAGAAAAGTAAGCCGTTTATGTTCTTGTGAGTTTCATTCTGGTGCTGTAAGCTGAAACATACTTATTGACAGATGAACTCATTAATTCTGTCACGTTAAATGAACAGAACTATTTTCAGAATTCGTCCCTTCAGGTAAATAGAACTGTTTATTGATCAGGAGAAAATTTCTCAAGGTGAGGTGAAACTTGTTTCCTGATTCAGCTGTGGAGGAGGTTAGTGTTTAACGTCCCATCACCAGAAAGGTCGTTAGAGATGTAGCGCCAGCTCGGATTAGAAAAAGGATGGAGACGGAAAGTGGCCTACATCTAAATCTACACGGATACTCTGCAAATCACATTCAAGTGCCTGGCAAAGGGTTCATCGAACCACCTTCACAATTTTCTATTATTCCAATCTGGTATAGCGCGTGGAAAGAATGAACACCTATATCTTTCCGTACGAGCTCTGATTTCCCTTATTTTATCGTGGTGATCGTTCCTCCCTATGTAGGTCGGAGTCAACAAAATATTTTCGCAATCGGAGGAGAATGTTGGTGGTTGGAATTTCGTGAGAACATTCCGCCGCAACGAAAAACGCCTTTCTTTTAATGGTGGCCTCTCAAATATTGTATCACGTCCGTAACACTTTGTCCCCTATTTCGCGATAATACAAAACGTGCTGCCTTCTTTGAACTTTTTCGATGTACTCAGTCCTATCTGGTAAGGATCCCACATCGCGCAACAGTATCCTAAAAGTGGACGGACAAGCGTACTGTAGGCAGTCTCCTCAGTAGGTCTGTTACATTTTCTAAGTGTCCTGCTAATAAAACGCAATCTTTGGATAGGCTTTCCCACAACATTTTCTATGTGTTCCTTCCAATTTAAGTTGTTCGTAATTGTAATACGTAGGTATTTAGTTGAATTTGCGGCTTTTAGAATAGGCTGATTTATCGTGTAACCGAAGTTTAACGAATTCCTTTTAGCACTCACGTGGATGACCTCACACTTATCGTTATTTATGGTCAACTGCCACTTTTCGCATCATTCAGATATCTTTTCTAAATCGTTTTGCAGTTTGTTTTGATCTTCTGAAGACTTTATTAGTCGATAAACGACAGCGTCATCTGCAAACAACGGAAGACGGCTGCTCAGATTGTCTCCAAAATCGTTTATATAGATAAGGAACAGCAAAAGGCCTATAACACTACCTCGGGGAACGCCAGGAATCACTTGTTTTATTCGATGTCTTTCCGTCAGTTACTACGAACTGTGACCTCTCTGACGGGAAATCACAAATCCAGTCACGTAACTGAGACGATATTCCATAAGCACGAATTTCACTGCGAGCCGCTTGTATGGTACAGTGTCAGAAGCCTTCCGTAAATCCAGAAATACGGAATCGATCTGAAATCCCTTGTCAGTAGCACTCAACACTTCATGTGAATAAAGAGCTAGTTGTGTTTCACAGGAACGATGTTTTCTGAACCCATTATGACTGTGTGGCAACAGACCGTTTTCTTCGAGGTAATTTACAATGTTCGAACACAATATATGTTTCAAGATCCTGCTGCAGATCGACGTTAACGATATGGGCCTGTAATTTAGTGGATTACTCCTACTACCTTTCTTGAATATTGGTGTGACCTGTGTAACTTTCCAATCTTTGGGTACGGATCTTTCGTCGAGCGAACGGTTGTATATGATTGAGCTAATGCATCAGCATACTCCGAAAGGAACCTAATTCGTATAAAGTCTGGACCAAAAGCCTTCCTTTTTTTAAATTACCTAAGTTGCTTCACTACTCCGAGGATATCTTCTTCTACGTTACTCATGTTGGCAGCTGTTCTTGATTAGGAATCTGGAATATTTACTTCGTCTTCTTCGGTGAAGGAATTTCGAAAGGCTGTGTTTAGAAACTCTGCTTTCGCAGCACTATCGTCGACAGTATTTTCATTGCTCTCGCGCAGAGAAGTCATTGACTGTGTCTTATCGCTAGCATACTTTACATACGACCAGAATCTCTCTAAATTTTATTAATTTTATTAAGTGATTAAAGTTCCTTCACTACTTCTACGTTACTTATATTGGCAGCTGTTCTCGATTCGATTTCTGGAATATTTACTTTGTCTTCTTTTGTGAAGGCATTTCGGAAGGCTGTGTTTAGTAACTCTGCTTTGCCAGAACTGTATTCGATAGTATCTCCACTGTTATCGCGCAGAGAAGGCACTGATTGTTTCTTGCCAGTAACATACTTCACACACGCCCAGAATCTCCTTGGGTTTTCTGCTAGGTTTTGAGACACTGTGGACATTGTTGGCATCTCGCATTGAAATCCGCGCTAAATTTCGAGCATCTGTAAAAGATCGCCAATCTTGGGGATTTTGTTGTTGTCGTTGTGGTCTTCAGTCCTGAGACTGGTTTGATGCAGCTCACCATGCTACTCTATCCTGTGCAAGCTTCTTCATCTCCCAGTACCTACTGCAACCTACATCCTTCTGAATATGCTGAGCGTATTCATCTCTTGGTCTCCCTCTACGATTTTTACCCTCCACGCTGACCTACAATGCTAAATTGATGGTACCTTGATGCCGCAGAACATGTCCTACCAACCGATCCCTTCTTCTTGTCAAGTTGTGCCACAGACTCCCCACCCCCCCCCCCCCCCCAAATCTATTCAATACCTCCTCATTAGTTATGAGATCTACCCATCTAATATTCAGCATTCTTTTGTAGCACCACATTTCGAAAGCTTCTATTCTCTTCTTGTCCAAACTATTTATCGTCCATGTTTCACTTCCATACATAGCTACACTTCATACAAATACTTTCTGAAACGACTTCCTGACACTTAAATCTTTAATTTAAAAAGGGACATGGATAGGTAAAGTTAGATATAGAGGGAATTTGTAAAGTTCGGTAGCAGGAGGAACAAGACTTTAGGTCAGGCGAATACAGGGTTATGAATACAAAATCAAATGCGAGTAATTCAGTAGTAGGTTTAATCAGGAATAAAAAAATAGGAGTGCGGGTAAGCTACTACAAGAAGCATAGTGAACGCATTATTGTGGCCAAGATAAACACGAAGCCCATGCCTACTACAGTAGTACAAGTTTATATGCCAACTAGCTCTGCAGATGATGAAGAAATTGATGAAATGTATGATGAGATAAAAGAAATTATTCAGGCAGTGAAGGGAGACGAAAATTTAATAGTCATAGGTAACTGGAATTCGAGAGTAGGAAAAGGGAGAGAAGGAAACATAGTAGGTGAATATGGATTGGGGCTAAGAAATGAAAGAGGAAGCCGTCTGGTAGAATTTTGCACAGAGCATAACTTAATCGTAGGTAACACTTCGTTTAAGAATCATAAAAGAAGGTTGTACACATGGAAGAATCCTGAAGACACTAGAAGGTGTAAGATAGATTATATAATGGTAATACAGGGATTCAAGAACCAGGTATTAAATTGTAAGACATTTCCAGGGGCAGATGTGGACTCTGACCACAATCTATTGGTTATGAACTGTAGAAGAAAACTGAAGAAACTGCAAAAAGGTGGGAATTTAAGGAGATGGGACCTGGATAAACTGACTAAAACAACAGGTTGTACAGAGTTTCAGGGAGAGAAATTGACAGGAATGGGGGAAAGAAATACAGTAGAAGAAGAATGAGTAGCTCTGAGGGATGAAGTAGTGAAGCCATCAGACGACCAAATAGGTAAATAGACGAGGGCTAGTAGAAATCCTTGGGTAACAGAAGGAATATTGAATTTAATCGATGAAAGGAGAAAATATAAAAAGGCAGTAAATGAAGCAGGCAAAAAGGAATACAAACGTCTGAAAACTGAGATCGACAGGAAGTGCAAAATGGCTAAGCAGGGATGGCTAGAGAACAAATGTAAGGATGTAGAGGCTTATATCACTAGGGGTAAGATAGATACTGCCTACAGGAAAATTAAAGAGACCTTTGGAGAAAGGAGAACCACTTGCATGAATATTAAGAGCTCAGATGGAATCCCAGTTCTAAGCAAAGAAGGGAAAGTAGAAAGTTGGAAGGAGTATATAGAGGGTCTACACAAGGGCGATGTCCTTGAGGCCAATATTATGGAAATGAAAGAGGATGTAGATGAAGATGAAATGGGAGATATGATACTGCGTGAAGAAGTTGGCACAGCACTGAAATACTTGAGTCGAAACAAGGTCCCGGGAGTAGAAAACATTCCATTAGAACTACTGACAGCCTTGGGAGAGCCAGTCCTGACAAAACTCTACCATCTGGTGAGCAAGATGTATGAGACAGCGAATTACCCTCAGACTTCAAAAAGCATGTTAAGAGCTCAGATGGAAACCCAGTTCTAAGCAAAGAAGGGAAAGCAGAAAGTTGGAAGTAGTATATAGAGGGTCTATACAAGGGAGATGTCCTTGAGGCCAATATTATGGAAATGAAAGAGGATGTAGATGAAGATGAAATGGGAGATATGATACTGCGTGAAGAAGTTGCCACAGCACTGAAATACTTGAGTCGAAACAAGGTCCCGGGAGCAGACAACATTCCATTAGAACTACTGACGGCCTTGGGAGAGCCAGTCATGACAAAACTCTACCGTCTGGTGAGCAAGATGTATGAGACAGGCGAATTACCCTCAGACTTCAAAAAGAATATAATAATTCGAATCCCAAAGAAAGCAGGTGTTGACAGATGTGAAAATTACCGAACTATCAGTTTAATAAGTCACAGATGCAAAATACTAACGCGTATTCTTCACAGGCGAATGGAAAAACTAATGGAAGCCGACCTCGGGGAAGATCAGTTTGGATTCCGTAGAAATGTTAGAACACGTGAGGCGATACTGACCTTACGACTAATCTTAGAAGATTAAGGAAAGGCAAACCTATGTTTCTAGCATTTGTAGACTTAGATAAGGCTTTTGACGATGTTGACTGGAATACTCTGTTTCAAATTGTGAAGGTGGCAGGGGTAAAATACAGGCAGCGAAATGCTGTTTACAATTTGTACAAAAACCAGATGGCAGTTATAAGAGTCGAGGGACGTGAAAGGGAAGCAGTGGATGAGAAAGGAGTGAGACAGGGTTGTAGCCTCTCCACGATGTTATTCAATCTGTACATTGAGCAAGCAGTAAAGGAAACAAAAGAAAATTTCGGAGTAGGAATTAAAATCTATGGAGAAGAAATAAAAACTTTGAGGTTCGCCGATGACATTGTAATTCTGTCAGACACAGCAAAGGACTTGGAAAAGCAGTTGAACGGAATGGACAGTGTCTTGAAAAGAGGATATAAGATGAACATCAACAAAAACAAAACGAGGATAATGGAATGTAGTCGAATTAAGTCGGGTGATGCTAAGGGAATTAGATTAGGAAATGATACACTTAAAGTAGTAAAGGAGTTTTGCTATTTTGGGAGCAAAATAACTGATGATGGTCGAAGTAGAGAGGATATAAAATGTTGACTGGCAATGGCAAGGAAAGCGTTTCTGAAGAAGAATGTCAACACTGAGTATAGATTTAAGTATCAGGAAGTCGTTTCTGAAAGTATTTGTATGGAGTGTAGCCATGTATGGAAGTGAAACATGGACGATAAATAGGTTGGACAGGAAGAGAATAGAAGCTTTCGAAATGTGGTGCTACAGAAGAATGCTGAATATTAGATGGGTAGATCACATAACTAATGAGGAGGTATTGAATAGAATTGGGGAGATGAGAAGTTTGTGGCACAACTTTACTAGAAGAAGGGATCGGTTGGTAGGACATGTTCTGAGGCATCAAGGTATCTTTTTTTTTTTCATAATGCATGTGACCATTACAGTTTCTGTTATAGTAGAACCTTTCCTACAGATGTTTATACGAGATTTATTGGTCAGTTTATAAGGCTCTGTAGTAGAATGTAAAACGTAGTCATGCTGGATACTGTAATTAACATACAATAGTAAAGTATAAAATTAATTCATAGCAAAAATATTATCTGACGCGTGCGTAATGAAGAGTTTGATTTGTGCGCCGCCCTCTGCGAGGCAGACCGCCAAGCCCTCGGGGTCCGCAGTCTCTAGTCACACGACGAGGCCCATACAACGGGCTTAAAGTGAATTTCTACAGCTGCTTTAATAGAAGTGACAAAACCTTACGGTTATGCATCAAGTTTTATGAAGTTGACTTAGGACCTGGCCTGTTTTATGCAAACATTTAAATAATATTTTATGTAAGTTCTACACGTTGCATCCTGTACGATGTCCATATCTAATATAATTTACTAGCACATTATAATATTAACTTTTTGCAGATTTTGAAGAAGAGGCTGTATATTCTTATATATACATCAAGGTATCACCAATTTAGTATTGGAGGGCAGCATCGAGGGTAAAAATCGTAGAGGGAGACCAAGAGATGAATACACTAAGCAGATTCAGAAGGATGTAGGTTGCAGTAGGTACTGGGAGATGAAGAAGCTTGCACAGGATAGAGTAACATGGAGAACTGCATCAAACCAGTCTCAAGACTGAAGACCACAACAACAACAGTGGTTTAGGAAGCTATAACAGAATGCCGCAGAATAACAGGGGCGTTGTTAAGCAAAGTACTCAGCCTCGTTCAATTGGTAATACCATCATCAATTATAATTGTACAGTCTATAAAAGCGAAGGAATGGAGTTAGGAATCAGAAACTGATCCTTAACTAAAAAAACAGCGAAGCAGTGACTAAACTGTAACGGGAATGACCTGCGTTAAAATCACGATGAACTGTCGTCACTTGACCGACTAAAATGCATAAATAAATAAATAAATAAATAAAATATTAATCTAGTCTGTTGTTATAGATTAGGTAAGCTATCTTGAGCTGACTGCAATGTAATTTAAAATAATTACACCAGATGCGTTTCGCTTTTATTTACAAAGCATCTTCTGAGGCATTCTGTAAATTGGATACATAGTTTGTAAATTTATTTTTTGAGTCTTTTAGGTTGAAAACAGAGCTTTCTTTATTATGTTACTCTGTAAGCTACTTACGGTGTTTCTTTACATAGACTGCACCTTCCCCTCTTACTAGCAGTGGTTGATATCGACAGGCTTCATTTCATATCTGCAGTTATTGGCATTTTGTGTTATTTTCTGAGCTATACTATTTATAATGGACTCTCTTAACTGTTTTTCATTCATCACTGCTACAGTGTTGATGCCTACTCGTTTGTTTTCGTTCACGTTGTGAGTGTTGCCAACCTATGAAACGATCTATTCCCTCATTACTTTAAAATTTCTCAGACAGCTTCTTTTCCCTATTATCAAATTATTGATATATCAAAATATCTATACTGATATATATCAGAAGATGCAACTTAGAAGTTTCGAAATCGGATTTGTGCTTCAGTAACTACAGCTATTGCTGACTTTTGGACTTTCCATTCACTTTTATAGTGTAATAGTTCTATCATCGTACGTAATCACTCGTGTTATTACATTGTATGAATGGTCAATCCGTCACGTATAATGACTTTAGCTTTCACTTCCGTAGCTTTAAAATTATCTTCATCATTGTTTATAAGTGTTGTGATCGCTGCGTAGACCTCTTGTTCTGTGATATCACCTATTTTTACCATTAGTTTTTGCATTTTTGAATCATTTGCAAAGCTGGGTGGGGCTGGTTCAAAGATTCTTTGGAGTACTCAAACCTCTGGGCAGTTCGTTCATCTATTGTAAACAGGAGTTTGCCATTTTTATCCTTCATGGAGCCATCTGATAAATAAAGGGATCCAGTAGGTTCTCGAGTGATACTGTATGATCAGAAGTATGTGGAAACCCCTATTTAACGCAGAACTGACCACTAGATATCATACGGGGAGGAGGTATACTGTGTTGTCAGTAGAGAAACAGTAACAACAGAATGGTGGTGGTGGTGGCTAGTGTTTAACGTCCCGTCGACAACAAGGTCATTAGAGACGGAGCGCAAGCTCGGGTTAGGGAAGGATTGGGAAGGAAATCGGCCGTGCCCTGTCAAAGGAACCATCCCGGCATTTGCCTGAAACGATTTTAGGGAAATCACGGAAAACCTAAATCAGGATGGCCGGTGACGGGATTGAACCGTCGTCCTCCCGAATGCGAGTCCAGTGTGCTAACCACAACAACAGAATGGGTCGATCAGGAGAGCTAAGTGACTGAATGTGGACTAGTCATTATCCTCATCGTCAATGTTGTTGTGTCTAGGGATCCTGTCTACTCGGTTCTTATTACCATAAGAAAAATACAAATACTTAACTTCGATAAATGTGTCACAGACAAAGCGCGACATGCAAAATAATCCATCTTCTTCAGAACAGACAACACAAGTCTGTGCTACATAGAGATTCCTAACGAAGTCGCTAAAGTAGACGCTGCTATCGAAGTGCATAACGTTGACGCTATCCAAGTGGGCCGCCACCAGTCGGGCGCAGTGCTTATGTCCTCTTCACCTACAGGCCGCTGCTGTAGCATTGTCGTCCTGGAAGGTGGTCGTTCAGCGTGCGATTGGCTGACCTCACAGCCATCTCTTCTCTTTCGTTCCCCACTGGCGTGCCAGCACTTGACTTTACACCATAACACATTAGGCGACAGCTGAGTAAAAAATCCATCAGAGACACTACAACCCTACTAAAGCTGTCCAAGTCGACTGTTGGAAATGTTATTCTGAAGTGGAAGCACGAAGGAATAACCACATTAGATACCGGGGAGACCTCATGTACTGAATGAATGTCGAGTATTGCGGAAGGTGGTTGCAAAAAATTGTATTTACTCAGCGGAAGGAGTCACTCAGGGGTTCCAAAGTGCTATGAACATTCCATCTATCACAATGACCAAACGTAGGGAGATAAAAAGAATGGGCGAGCAGCTCCTCATAACGCCATACTTGAGGCAGCGTAAAAAGCGACGCCACCGGACAGTGAATGATTAGGAACGGCTGATCTGTTGTGTTAAACCATGCTGCATCCTGTGGCAGTCAGATAGAAGTTTTTGAGTTTGGCGAATGGATGGAGAATGTCGCCTGTCATCGTGTGTAGCACCTACAGTAAAATAAATAGTATGTAGTGTTACGCTAGGGACAGGTTTTTCGCGTTTAGTGTGTGGTCCACTTGTTGTGCTTAATGCGAAGGATATTAACTCGTTTTACAGCACTGTGTACTGTGAACAGCAGAGGAATACTTTGGAGACGGTGACTATTTCGACATGACAACGCACCCTGTCATAAAGCAGCACCTATAAGGCAATGGTTTGTGGGGGACAACTTTCCTGAAAATGACTCGCTTGCCCGGAATCTCAACCTGAACCCAATGGAATATCTTTGGGGTGAGTTAGAAAGTTTACCGAGCCCAATGGAGTATCCTCGGGGTGAGTTAGAAAGTCGACTTCTCTCCAGACCCCAGCATCCAACATCACTACATTCTCTGGTTTCAGCTCTTGAGGAAGAACAAGATGCCATTTCTCAAGATATTCAGATTCGTCGTAGGAAGTGTCCCCAGCAGCGTACAAGCCTTCATAAATGCCAACGGATGCACACACCCCATAATTATTTCAAGGTAAAACACGTTGAAGGTGGACCCACATATTTCGTTATTTGCTGTTTCAGCTTGATTGTTTAACAAAAATTAATGTAATTACAAACTGAAAACCTTTTCAAAAAGAATAACAGCGCTCGCAATAATTTAAAGAACTTGAACAGAATCAGTTCGTTAGTAACAAACTTTAATGGTTTAACAATGGAAAATCCAGTATGGATTGTAACAATGTTATGAAATGGAAAGTTGGTACATAGCGGAGATGCTGCGTCGGTCGCGGATAGGTGTAACGAAAAGACTGTCACGAATAAAGCTTTCGCCCCATAAGGCCTTTGTCAAAAATAGACGACACACACACACACACACACACACACACACACACACACACACACGTAAACATAACTCACACACACATGTCTGTAGACTCAGGCAACGTAATAAAATCCCTTAAGCAATAAAATGCCCAATCACTCAAAATTCTAGCAAAGCTGGGAAGCAATACAATTTAAATGTGACTCCGAGCTGATACACATCAGCGGATACATTGACAATGGTCCTTAAATAAATATACAATCCCTCAAAATACAAGACAAGATGGGAGGAGGCGCAATTTAAATGTGGCTCCCAACTGGTACAAATCAGCAAAATCATTAACAATTAGCCTTACATAAAAATCTAATCTCGCAAAATACCAGATAAGATGACAAACACAGAATGCGGCTATCACAGCCAACAGACAACAAGCAGGCAAGTTTTACAGCAAGTGGTGTTAGCTAATGACTGTGGATGAGCAGGAAAAACTCAAGAGTTCATACGCATAAGAAAAAGGATTTATAACTTAACACGCTAGAGACGTAGCAATAAGGGTGCAAGGTCTAAACGGGTAGTTAAAGAGCAGATATACTGACGAGGAACTTCGGGTTTGCAGAATACGCTTCAAAGCTTAAGTGCTTACTAAATTCATAATCCTGAGTAGATCAACGGTTCCCAATTACCTGGCAACATTCCGCCGTGGCACATATCAAACGATCAAATTTACTTAACTTGACCCAACACGATGCGGCTGGTAGAGGTACTACATTACGGGCCAACCTGGACGTCGTGCGACGACGCAAGTGCCGACAAAGCAGAAAGATATCACATCTCTGCTCCGGGCCCAGAAAACAGGAACGTGTCGCCCGCTGCCGTAGTTACACTGCCAGTGCACATTGGAAAGGAACAATAATCTGCCCAAATAATGCAACAGACGAGAATCCTTAAGAGTAGGGAATATTGTTACAAGCTTAACAGTCCTTAAAATTACTTGAAGATAACAAGGCGAAACATCAGCATCTGCTAATGCAATGGCTAGGGCATACTCATCTACAAAAGGCGCCTTGGATTCGACACGGACTACGTTACAATCTGAATTTCATTTACTCAATTTACAACAGAGAATACTCGTACACTTGCACGGAATATGCCCTGGAACAACAAATTACCATCGGTTAGACTGAGCGACGACCGTACACACAATCACTCGAAAGTGTGTTAATATAACAGATGTAATTCCACGTTAACGGCAACATGGGAAACACACTTAACTCAGGTGTGAAGAAGCAGTGACTTCCAGGATTCCCAGGAGGGGTGTTATTGCCTATAATACGTGCAGAAACTGGGCGACAGCTATGGTCGCAGGTTCGAATCCTGCCTCGGGCATGGATGTGTGTGATGTCCTTAGGGTAGTTAGGTTTATGTAGTTCTAAGTTCTAGGGGACTAATGACCTCAGATGTTAAGTCCCGTAGTTCTCAGAGCCATTTGAACCATTTTTTGATGTCGTTATCCTGAAGGAAGTCATTCGCAAGATGTGCACCATGGGGCGCGAATTGCCGTCCATGAAGACGAATGCCTCGCCAGTATGTAGCCGATATTGTTGCACTATAGGCCAGAGAATGGCATTCACGTATCGTACAGCAGTTACGGCGCCTTCCATGAGTACCATCGGCGTACGTCGGCCCCAATTAATACCACCCCAAAAGCCCGCATCTCGTGGTCGTGCGGTAGCGTTCTCGCTTCCCACGCCCGGGTTCCCGGGTTCGATTCCCGGCGGGGTCAGGGATTTTCTCTGCCTCGTGATGGCTGGGTGTTGTGTGCTGTCCTTAGGTTAGTTAGGTTTAAGTAGTTCTAAGTTCTCGGGGACTGATGACCATAGATGTTAAGTCCCATAGTGCTCAGAGCCATTTTTGAATACCACCCCAAAACAGAAGGGAACCTCCACCTTGCTGCACTCTCTGGACAGTGTGTCTAAGGTGTTCAGCCTGACCGGGTTGCCTCCAAACACGTCTCCGACGATTGTCTGGTTAAAGGCATATGTGACACTCTTCGGTAGAGAGAACGTGATGCCAATCCTGAGCGGTCCATTCGGCACGTTGTTGGGCCCATCTGTACCGCGCTGCATGGTGTCGTGGTTGCAAAGATAGACTTCGCCATGGACGTCGAGAGTGAAGTTGCGCATCATGCAGCCTATTGCGCACAGTTTGAGTCGTAACACGACGTCCTGTAGTTGCAAAAAAAGCATTATTCAACATGGTGGCGTTGTTGTCAGGGTTCCTCCGAGCCATAATCCGTAGGTAGCGGTCATCAACCGCAGTAGTAGCCCTTGGGCGGCCTGAGCGAGGTATGTCATCCACACTTTCTGTCGCTGTGTATCTCCTCCATGTCCGAACAACATCGCTTTGCTTCACTCCGAGGCGACTGGACATCTCCCTTGTTGAGAGCCCTTCCTGCCGCAAAGTAACAATGCGGACGCGATCGAACCGCGGTATTGACCGTCTAGGCGTGCTTGAATTACAGAGAACACGAGCCGTGCACCTCATCCCTGGTGGTATGACTGGAACTGATCGGCTGCCGGACCCCCTCCGTCTAATAGGCGCTGCTCATGCATGTTTGTTTACACCTTTGGGCGGGTTTAGTGACATCTCTGAACAGACAAAGAGACTATGTCTGTGATACAAATGCACAGTCAACGTCTATCTTCAGGAGGTGAACCGGGGTGTTGAAAACTTTTTTGATCTGTGTGTTACACTGTGTCGAAAAAACACATCCTTAAGTTAACTTCAGTTCCCGGTATCAAATTGTTAATATGTCCATAAAACACGCATAGTACTAACAAAATACGATAAGCGCTATACAAACTAAAATGTGCCGTCCCAAGATCACGTGATGGACTGCGGATGTTGCTGACGGAATTCTCGTTCTGGGTGTCCTAATTCTCACTTCATAGCTATTTATACTCTGTGGGGGAGCCATCGGGTATGAGTCCATGGCCAGGATGGTAGTTATTGAGGGAACTGTGAAGCACAATAGAACGTCACGCACATGCTGCGTCTTCGTGTGCCATTTCTCATGCGAGAGTAACTTGGCGCCGTTTTTCTATAGGACATGCTTATGTACTCATGGCACGGAGTATCGTCTTAGTTGCGCGACTGGATTCGTTATTTCCTGTCAGAAAGGTCACAGTTCGTAGTAACAGACGGAGAGTCATCGAGTAAAACAGAAGTAATATCCGGCGTTCCCCAAGGGAGTGTTATAGGCCCTCTATTGTGCCTGATCTATATTAACGACATAGGAGTCTATCTCAGTAGCCGTCTTAGATTGTTAGCAGATGATGCTGTCATTTACCGTCTTGTAAAGTCATCAGATGATAAAAACGACTTGCAAAATGATTTAGATAAGGTATCTGTATGGTGCGAAAAGTGGCAATTGACCCTGAATAAAGAAAAGTGTGAAGTTATTCACACGAGTACTAAAATAAATCAGCTAAATTTCGATTGCTGAAGGCTGTAAATTCAGCTAAATACTTAGGGATTACAATTACAAGTAACGATCACATAGACAACATTGTGGGTAGAGTAAACCAAAGACTGCGATTCATTGTTGTTGTTGTTGTTGTTTTGGGGAAGGAGACCAGACAGCGAGGTCATCGGTCTCATCGGATTAGGGAAGGACGGTGAAGGAAGTCAGCCGTGCCCTTTGAAAGGAACCATCCCGGCATTTGCCTGGAGCGATTTAGGGAAATCACGGAAAACCTAAATCAGGATGGCCGGTCGCGGGATTGAACCGTCGTCCTCCCGAATGCGAGTCCAGTGTCTAACCACTGCGCCACCTCGCTCGGTATACTGCGATTAATTGGCAGAACACTTAGAAAGTGTAATAGGTCTACTAAAAAGAATGCTTACACACGCTTGTCCGCCCTATTCTGGAGTATTGCTGTGAGGTGTGGGATCTGCATCAGGTGGGACTGACGGATGACATCGAAAAAGTACAAAGAAGGGCAGCTTGTTTCGTATTATCGCGAAATAGGGGAGATAGTGTCACAGACATGATACGTGAATTGGAGTGGCAGTCGTTAAAACAAAGGCGTTTTTCGTTGCGACGGGATCTTCTCATGAAAATTCAACCACCAGTTTTCTCCTCCGATTGCGAAAAAATTCTCTTCGCACCCACCTGTTGTTGTTGTGGTCTTCAGTCCTGAGACTGATTGGATGAAGCTCTCCATGCTACTCTATCCTGCGCAAGCTTCTCCATCTGCCAGTACTTACTGCAGCCTACATCCTTCTGAATCTGCTTAGTGTATTCATCTCATGGTCTCCCTCTACGATTTTTACCCTCCACGTTGCCCTCCAATGCTAACTTTGTAATCCCTTGCTGCCTCAGAACATGTCCTTCCAAACGGTCCCTTCTTCTTGTCAAGTTGTGCCACAAACTCCTCTTCTCCCCAATTCTATTCAATACCTCCTCATTAGTTATGTGATCTACCCATCTAATATTCAGCATTCTTCTGTAGCACCACATTTCGAAAGCTTCTATTCTCTTCTTGTCCAAACTGTTTATCGTCCACATTTCACTTCCATTCATGGCTACACTCCATACAAATACTTTCAGAAACGACTTCCTGACACTTAAATCTTTATTCGATGTTAAGAAATTTCTCTTCTTCAGAAACGCTTTCCTTGCCATTGCCAGTCTACATTTTATATCCTCTCTACTTCGACCATCATAAGTTATTTTGCTCCCCAAATAGCAAAACTCCTTTACTACTTTAAGTGTCTCATTTCCTAATCTAATTCCCTGAGCATCACCCGTGTTAACTCGACTCCATTCCATTATCCTCGTTTTGATTTCGTTGATGATAATTTTATATCCTCCTTTCTGGACAGTGTCCATGCCGTTCAACTGCAGGGAGAAATGATCGACTAATGACCTCAGCAGTTGAGTCCCATAGTGCTCAGAGCCATTTTTGAGAAATGATCATCATGATAAAATAAGAAAAATCCGGGCTCGCACAGAAAAAACTTCCCGCGTGCCGTTCAAGAGTGGAACGGTAGAGAGACAGCTTGAAGGTGGTTCATTGAACCCTTTGCCAGGCGCTTTATTTTGAATAGCAGAGTAATCACGTAGATGTAGATGTAGGGTTGTGCGCCAACTTGCTTCAGGAGATGATACAATACGTTCAAGATACTCTTCTCAACGCAGTGTTCAGATACAGGACAGAGAAGGAGCCACGTCGTACTGATTACGTGCGTTCGTACTGCCGAGGTTCAGTGATGTAGTCACCGAAGTAACATCATATACCCTCTCATCCAGTGAAGTTTCGTTTCGTTTCCTCATCTTCTTCTTGATACTGTACTTTTCTGTCAGGATGTGTATTATTTTGTTCCAAAGATACTGGCAATTGTCAAGTTCATCTTCTTTATACTTCCATGGGTGTGCGGACATTTGCCACGCCGGACATTTGCCACGGCGCACATTTGCCACGGTTTTACCTGCTCCGAAGGATTGGGTCCCTTGTCTCTCCCTCCTCCTACTCCTCCTCACCCCCCACCCGACCCGCAGTAAAGGTACTTACTGAGCCATTCCTCTGGTTTGCTTAACATAGGACCAGAATCTCTATGGACTTTCCGCAACATTTCTAGAGAGAGTTTCGTTGTGGGAACTATTAAATGCATCTCGCATTGAAATCCGCATCAAATTTCGAGCATCAGTGGTAAAACTTCGCCAATCTTGGAGATTTTGCGCTCGTCTAAATTATACGTGCCTTTTTTGGTGCTCCTGCAGCAGCCTTCTGTCGTGTTTTGTGTACCGTGAGGAATCAGTTCCGTCTGTTATTAATTTATTTGGTATGAATCTCTCAAGTGCTGTTGATACTATTTCTTTGAACTTCAGCCACATATGGTCTTCACTTACATAGTTTGAAAGGATTGTCTCTTAGAAAGTAGTCAACCGAATTTTCAGTTGCTTTTATAAATAGATATATTTCGCGTTGAGTTTTGATGAATTTCTCTGTTACGGAACTGAGCCTCGCTACGACTGTGTGTTCACTAATTAATCCCTGTATCCGTCGTGATGCTCAGGATTATTTGTGACTAAGAGGTCAAGTGTGTTTTCGTAACCGTTTACAATTTGAATGGCCTCGTGAACTAATTGCTCAAAATAATTTTTCAAAAAGCATTTAGAAGAATTACGGAAGTTGCTTTCTATCTACAATAGGATCTGAAAATGTATTTTTGTCAACATACGGTAGATTCAAGTCACTATAATTGTATGAGTAGGGTACCTATTTGCGATGAGACTCGAGTTTTCTTTGAAATGTTCAGCAACTGTTTCATCTGAGACCGGGGGTCGGTAAAAGGAGCCAGTTATTAATTTATTCCGGTTGTCTAATATAACCTCTGCCCATACTAAGTCACAGGAACTACCTGCTTCAATGTCGCTTGTGAGCTGGAACACACATTACATTATTTTTCCTTAAGTTGTGTTTCTTGTTTCTGTTGTTGTGGAGATCATTACAATTACGGCTTTTCCCTCCAAAACCTAGGATGCTTTCTCTGTGACCCTGTAAATATCAGAGCTAGACAATGTAGAACAACAATGTACATTACAAGCATAGCATTCTGTATTACTTCATTTCCTTATTTCTAACATTTTAAAACTGTACGTCGAATTTAGATGACATGTCAATCATAGATGTTCTTATCTCTGTTTATGAACGTGCTTTCAGCCATGTTTTGAACATTGTCTTGTTACACTTTATTAACTAATGTTTCACCGCAAGGGATGTCGGATTTTAGAGAGTAAGCCGGCCTGAGTGGACGTGCGGTTCTAGGCGCTACAGTCTGGAACCGAGCGACCGCTACGGTCGCAGGTTCGAATCCTGCCTCGGGCATGGATGTGTGTGATGTCCTTAGGTTAGTTAGGTTTAATCAGTTCTAAGTTCTAGGCGACTGATGACCTCAGAAGTTAAGTCGCATAGTGCTCAGCGCCATTTGAACCATTTTAAGGAGCAAATTAATATGGAGTATGTCGTTCTTCTTTTCGAACATTCACATACCCATTTCTTCTTTCCTTATTGTCTTTTGGGCATGCAATTGTAATAATTAAAGTAGGCACAAATGTAGTGATCAAAAAGAAATTCTCTTTACAGCGTTCCTTTCTTGTTGCTCCCATGGCGATGGACTGTTTCTATCGCAATCAGTAAGCGTGAAAGAAAGCTGCTGTATAGTCTGTCTGTAAACTCAAGAACGAGCAGCGTTTTTGGTGGGGGAGTTGGCCTTTCCCGGAAGAACGCTGCTACCGGCCTACGGGGGCACCCAAAATCTGTTGCCCGTTAACTGTCTAGAGGTGTAGATCGGCGTACAGTGATATACGTCGTTTCTGTTCGTATGATCTTAGTTGCCAGTGTCAGTCAGTTGACTTTGTATAATTACTGATATACTTCAATTTCCGGAAGTGATGGATAATCGTCTAGCATTGCAAGAAAATGTGCAGAATATGCGGAAGAGGAGGTATTTACGGAGTAACGAGAGTTCGATCGTCTCTAATGTTATTACATCGTGTATTAAAGAGGCGACCCAAGAAGAACTGTTGGCTGATATTACCAGTCCCAATCAAAGGGCTGCAATTTATGCAAACGTTAGCCTCGTCCAATTGGACGCATAAGGAAGGAACGCGAAAATAAGCCGCATGGTTTAGTGGAATCACCACGATGGAAAACTAATAATCTTGGGAGGAAACCGATCGTTATAGACAGTTTCAAAATCACGTAAAACCTTTGATGCTTATGGAACATTAAATCTCTATCTCGGTCACTATTCACCTGAAACTGAGAAATATTGCTTGAAATTTGTGCGCAATAGCTATTCTAAACACTGCTGAAATTTTCTTCGAAATGCGTTCACGCATTAACTTTTGGTAAGAACTTTATTTGTTAATCTACAGCAATGTTATCCTCTTCAAAATATTCCCCATTACATACTGTATACTTGTGCCAGTGCTTTTTCCAATTCCTGGAATTCCTTAGGAACTGTTTCTTCGGGGTAGTTAAGAGGTCTCTTAACTGTGCATTTTAAATCTCATCCATGCTTGTAAAACCGCTGTTTTTTAAGGCGTGCTTTGAAATGTTTATACCACTTGTATGCCCTTGGTTCACTTATAACAGGCTCACCAAAAGCAATATTTAACATTTCTAAAAATTTCATACACTTCATTCCATTCCTATAACAAAATTTAACACAGATTCTCTAATCTATTTTCATACAAAACAAATAATCGTTGATGCCACCAAAACACATATAACCTTTTTGACAGCTGACAACAGAGTAAATACCCAATATGAATAACATTGTACACATACTTTAGAGACATGTTTACGAAGACAGTGACAAAAAAGTAGTGCACATCGGACTAATACAACACGCAAAATTATAAATTTCAGCTTACTTTTTAAACACTCTTCGTGTTGTAAAAATTGTTAAGTTTCTATGCAGTCCTTCAAAGAAAACTTCTACCCTTTAGTAGAAACACAAAATAAGAACAAGCCCCAAATTCTACAGATTGATTGCATTATATTGGATTCGTTTTACGAATAGCAATAGAGGAACATGCAATACTCGTACATTCACATGAACAGGCATTCGGTTCTATGTTTGTAGTATAATCCTTACCTTAACATTATTTACTCTATAATGTTGTGTTTCGGAAGAAGGTATCGTTTTTTGTATTCGTTATGGTCTTAATACATTTGTCTAAGACTGAACGCAGCCGAGACGTATCTGTACACGGCACCGCCACAGATTTAAAGCGCGCGCCGCGGCAGGGGCGGTACTACGTTGTGAAACAGCCTGCAGAAGCTCACTGTGATATAGCTGGGTTGGCAGAGTGGGGACTCGCACGCTCGCTCTTCAGTTTACTTATACTTATACAGACAGAGGGATCTATATTTATACTTGTCAAAACTAATTACATACTGAGATAATCGTCGGAATTGCTTTCGTTTCCCAAAAGTTATAAATATTTCGATTTCGGAAAAGAAGCTCTGTATTTCGCCAAGATGTCGAAGAAGAAGGTCCCTTGCGTACTGGTTGTGTCGAGTAAGATGTGGAGACGGCGGTTTGAAAGCGGACAGAAGAAGTACGAGGAAGGGCGTCCCTTACCTGAGGGATCGCTACTCAAGCTCCTGGCGAAGGGGCAAGTGTGACAAATGTCTGGCGTGGCAAATGTCCGGCGTGGCAAATGCCCGGCATTCCTTCCATGTAGTACTGTGTGAATTGTCCATACCAATGGCAGCAGACGGCGTCCCGGAAATTCTTCAAAAGTCGCCGTCGGCGCTAGGAAGAGAGCAATCGAGTGAGGCGGATGCGGGACTTTGTACTGCGGCGTGGAGCCGTGTGACCTTTGACGGTGCACGCCTGAGCTGCAGGCGGCAGCGGCTCGCCTATTTTCGCCTTGAAGCGACCTTGCAGTGCCCGCCTTCCCGTCACCCGCCGGAACTCACACACACACACACACACACACACACACACACACGGACAGAATGCGGGCCCGGCCTCCGCCAGAGCCGCCGCCTGCAGCTGCAACTGCCGCCGTCAGAGGCGCCTGCAGCTCCTGCGTCGGCCAGACGTTGCGTACGCCGTGCGTGTTTGCCGAAACGCGGCACGCACGCCCGCATGCGTGGCTGGCGCCGAGCGGCGCGCGCGCGCTCACGTTTGGCCCCGCGTCTCTGTAATCGCCTGCATGCGGCGGTGGCGGCGGCGGACGTTTGCGCTTACGTGACTCACTTGCGAATTGCTCGGCGCTAAAGGTTGACATACCAGTATGGGCGCCGGCGCGCATACATGACGATCGACAGACACTGGGTGGCCATGCGCGTCGGAAGAGGAAGCGAATACCGATCAATTTGACGCTGCATTAGTGCGCTGCACCTGTGGCCCTCTCGACTCCTGCTCTGTTGCCGTATGTCTTGCCTCCGTTAACGGTCACGATTTGTCTTCAGCGTTCATTAGCTTCATTACGGCGCTTATCTTTCGTAGTTTTCTTCCCCTTCAAATCTAAATTAGTGCTACAAATATGCTTCGTTTCAGTATTTTTAATATATTGCCTGTTTAAAGCATTCGGGAGGACGACGGTTCAATCCCGCGTCCGGCCATCCTGATTTAGGTTTTCCGTGATTTCTCTAAATCACTCCAGGCCAATGCCGGGATGGTTCCTCTGAAAGGGCACGGCCGACTTCCTTCCCCATCCTTCCCTAATCCGATGAGACCGATGACCACGCTGTCTGGTCCCCTTCCCCAAACCAACCAACCTGTTTAGAGACAAGTTACCATTAATTTCGAAAAAGATCGTATTTTTATAGTTTTCATCACGCAGGAACATAATTATTGTTCCATATTACAACCAAACATTTTTTTCAGCAATGATAAAACATACTAATAGTACATTGAAGGGAATAAATCGGAGCCCGAAGAAATAATTGATGTAGAGTAATGAAATTTCGGGACTACATTTGTCTAGGTAACATATTTAAGTGATTAACATTCCAACATCGCAGGTCAATGTAAGCGCGAGATAAGCAATTGTAAATGTGAAACGCTGATACTATAATAACCGGCATAACCACCAGCACGTTCCATGCAAGTATGTAAATGTGAGTGCATTGTGTTTTCCAGGTGCCGGATGTTAGTTTCCATGCCTGTAGCATTTGGACGGACGATACAGGGAACTGTTGTCCGATGATGTCCCAAGGAGACAGACGTGATGATCGAACAGGCCAAGGCGGCGTGTCGAAACTGTAGTGCATATTAGGTTACAATGGCGATTTGTGGGCGGGCGTTATCCTGTTGGAAATAACCTACTGGAATGCTCATCATGGACGGCAGCACAACAGGTCGAATCGCCAGACTGACATACAATTTTGCGGTCAAGGTGCGTGGAGTAACTCCGAGAGTTATCTTGCTGTCATAAAAAATTGCATCCTTCATCATGCCCAGCGCGCTAAAAGGTTGTCCTAAAAAAAATGGTTCAAATGGCTCTGAGCACTATGGGACTTAAGATCTGAGGTCATCAGTACCCTAGAACTTATAACTACTTAAACCTAACTAAGCTTAGTACATCACACACATCCATGCCCGAGGCAGGTTTCGAACCTGCGACCGTAGCAGTCGCGCGGTTCCGGACTGAAGCGCCTAGAACCGCTCCGCCACCGGGGCCGGCAGGTTGTCCTCGATGGTGAGTGTTCATCGAAGGTGAGGGTATCATCTGGAGTGCCCCAGGGAAGTGTGGTAGGTCCGCTGTTGTTTTCAATCTACGTAAATGATCTTTTGGGTAGGGTGGATAGCAATGTGCGGCTGTTTGCTGATGATGCTGTGGTGTACGGGAAGGTGTCGTCGTCGAGTAGGACACAAGATGACTTGGATAGGATTTGTGATTGGTGTAAAGAATGGTAGCTAACTCTAAATATAGATAAATGTAAATTAATGCAGATGAATGGGAAAAAGAATCCTTTAATGTTTAAATACTCCATTAGTAGTGTAGCGCTTGACACAGCCACATCGATTAAATATTTGGGCGTAACATTGCAGAGCGATATGAAGTGGGACAAGCATGTAATGGCAGTTGTGGGGAAGGCTGATAGTAGTCTTCGGTTCATTGGTAGAATTTTGGGAAGATGTGGTTCATCCGTAAAGGAAACCGCTTATAAAACACTATTACGACCTATTCTTGAGTACTGCTCGAGCGTTTGGGATCCTTATCAGGTCGGATTGAGGGAGGACATAGAAGCAATTCAGAGGCAGGCTGCTAGATTTGTTACTGGTAGGTTTGATCATCACGCGAGTGTTACGGAAATGCTTCAGGAACTCGGGTGGGAGTCTCTAGAGGAAAGGAGGCGTTCTTTTCCTGAATCACTACTGAGGAAATTTAGAGATCCAGCATTTGAGGCTGACTGTAGTACAATTTTACTGCCGCCAACTTACACTTCGCGGAAAGACCACAAAGATAAGATAAGAGAGATTAGGGCTGGTACAGAGGCATATAGGCAGTCATTTTTCCCTCGTTCTCTTTGGGAATGGAACAGGGAGAGAAGATGCTAGTTGTGGTACGAGGTACCCTCCGCCACGCACCGTATGATGGATTTCAGAGTATGTATGTAGATGTATGTGTCGTCAACTGGGCTCCTTCAACCAACACACGTCAATCACTGGCACCGAGGCAGAACCAGCTTTCATCAGAAAACACTTCACATCACTGTAGTCGTCCAAGGCCGAGATTTGGGGTCACTAGAATGCACGCCACAGGACGTCTGGCTCGGAGCCGTCCTTGAAGTAACCGATTTGTAACAATTCGCTGGGTCACTGTGGTGCCAACCGCTGATCAGATTGCTGTTGCAGATGCAGTTCGATGCAGCAGAGCCACACGCTGAACACGATGGTCTCCCCGCTCGCCAATGTCACGTGGCAGTCCGGATAACCGTCACATTTCGACCGTACATTCTGGTGACCACCGCCGCCAGGAATCATGTACAGTGGATACATTCATGCCAGGTCTTAATCTAATATCGCAGATGCAACACCTAGCTGCTAGTAGCCCTATTACACTATCTCGTTCAAGCTCAGTGAGGTGCTGATAATGACATCTTTGTTGCCTAAAGGCATTCTTCACTAAAATCAACTCACCACATCCAGTCTCAAAGGTAAGTAACGCCCACAATCGCCACAGCGTGTATTTAAAGCAGACCTAATTTGCGGTATCATAGCGGCGCTACTAGCGCCACTCTTATGCGACTGGTGCAATATTTTTAATAGATATCATCTTTCAGATGCAGAAACATGCCTACCGACTTTCGCTTATGTCGCACAGCTCCTGTCTGGTGTTGCGGTGTATTTTACATCCGTGTAATTAGTCACATAGAAAGTGAAACGAAGTAGAGACTCCAAATTAGTTTTTTGAAACAAAGGGTGTTAAGGAAGTATGTTAGTAGTTTAGAAGAGAGAAGAGAACAAAAGAAAGAAAGAAAAGCACAGATAAGATGGTTGCTTGCCATCTTCAAGCCGCGGAATCGAATTGACGCGTTTCCACTTGATTTGGCTTTTCAAGTTATATATATGATATGACTGTATATAAAGGGTCAGTTTTTTTTTCAGTTTGGTACACGTTTTAGGTGACCCTTAGGAAACAAAAGCGAGTCACTGTTACTGCGTAAAATTTGCGAATGGCTGTGGTAAAAGGTGTCAGTACGCTCTTTGACGCTTGGGATCACCTTGACCTCCATTTTAGATTTCCGTCTGTTACCTCAAACGTCCCTTCATGATTAATTTTGTCTTGCTACTTCGTTCTGGTGGTCTAGATCCTCCTTGTCACCTCTTCTGGACTTCGTTCCGTCTTGCGGAAAATGCTAAATTAAAGATTACAGCTTCCAGATAGTGTCGGAAGTTCCATGCGGCTTTTCGCGGATGATGCTGTAGTATACAGAGAAGTTGCAGCATTAGAAAATTGTAGCGAAATGCAGGAAGATCTGCAGCGGATAGGCATTTGGTGCAGGGAGTGGCAACTGACCCTTAACATAGACAAATGTAATGTATTGCGAATACATAGAAAGAAGGATCCTTTATTGTATGATCATATGATAGCGGAACAAACACTGGTAGCAGTTACTTCTGTAAAATATTTGGGAGTATGCGTGCGGAACGATTTGAAGTGGAATGATCATATAAAATTAATTGTTGGTAAGGCGGGTACCAGGTTGAGATTCATTGGGACAGTCCTTAGAAAATGTAGTCCATCAACAAAGGAGGTGGCTTACAAAACACTCGTTCGACCTATACTTGAGTATTGCTCATCAGTGTGGGATCCGTACCAGATCGGGTTGACCGAGGAGACAGAGAAGATCCAAAGACGAGCGGCGCGTTTCGTCACAGGGTTATTTGGTAACCGTGATAGCGTTACGGAGATGTTTAACAAACTCAAGTGGCAGACTCTGCAAGAGAGGCGCTCTGCATCGCGCGGTAGCTTGCTGTCCAGGTTTCGAGAGGGTGCGTTTCTGGATGAGGTATCGAATATATTGCTTCCCCCTACTTATACCTCCCGAGGAGATCACGAATGTAAAATTAGAGAGATTAGAGCGCGCACGGAGGCTTTCAGACAGTCGTTCTTCCCGCGAACCATACGCGACTGGAACAGGAAAGGTAGTAATGACAGTGGCACGTAAAGTGCCCTCCGCCACACACCGTTGGCTGGCTTGCGGAGTATAAATGTAGATGTAGATGTAGATGTAGACCTAAGAAATGATTTACAATGAACTCTCAAAGTTCATTACTTCTCATTAACATATATTACGGTAAAAGTAGGCTGTATCAGTGATAACAGTTGATAAAATACGTCTTAATTAAAGGTTGTACAGGTAGTCACTGGTATGTTAAAAGATAATTCATTTGTCTTCTTGATGAAGTTGTTGGCTTTGTCAGTAGGCTGCGTACTCCGGGCAGCCCATGAAATTTTCAACTAGAAGCATCACGGTGTAAACTAGCTCGTCCACCGCCGATGTTCACCGCCGATGTACCTCGCGCGTCCCTTAGCGTGTGTGCGAAAACAAAGCGGCGCGCAAAGTCTCTAATTTCGCCTTACACACTATTCCTATCTACTTCTTCTACCACGATCTTCTATCTCTGGGATGATTCCTTATAGTGTACCAGGCTACTTATATATCTACAACTGTATGTCTACACTGCAAATTACACTCAAGTTCCTCGCACAGGGTTCGTCGAACCAGCTTCACAGTAATTCTCTCTTATCCCAATCACGAACAGCGCGCGGTAAAAACGGACACATACATCTTTCCGTGGGAGCTCTGATTTCCATTTCCTTATTATGATGGTCGTTTCCCCCTATGTAAGTCGGCGTCAGCAAAATGTCTTCGCATTAGGAGGAGAATACTGGTGACTGAAATTTCGTGAGAAGATTCTACAACAACGAAAACCGCTTTTGTTTTAATGATGTCCACCCCAAATCCTGCATAATTTCAGTGACATTCTCTCCCCTACTTCGCGATAATACAAAATGTGCTACTTTTCTTTGAACTATCTCGATATATTCCGTTCACCCCGCTCGGTAGGGATCCCACACCGCGCAGCAGTATTCCAAAAGAGGACGGACAAACGTAGGCAGCCTCTTTAGCATATTTGCTGCGTCTTCTAAGTCTTTGGTTCGCCTTCACCATAACATTTTCTGTGTGTTCTTTCCAAGTAAAGTCGCTCGTGATTGTAATTCCTAGGTATTTAGTTGAATTTACAGCCTTTATATTTAACTGATTTATCGTATAACCGAAGCCTAATAGATTCCTTTTAGCACTCATGTGGATGACCTCACACCTTCCTTTATTTAGGGTTAGTTGCCAGTTTTTGCTCCACACATATATCTTTACTAAATCGTTTTGCAATCTGTTTTGATCTTCTGGTGACTCTACTAAACGATAAACGACAGCATCATCTGCAAGAAGCTTATGACGGCTGCTCAGTTTGTCTCCTAAATCGTTTATATAGATAATGAACAGTAGAGGGCCTATAACACTAGCTTGGGGAGCGTCAGATGACCTTCCGCCAATTACCACGAACTTTGATGGCTGTGACAAGAAATCACGAATCCAGTCACATAACTGAGACTATATCCCGTAAGCACACAATTTGATTACAAGCCGTTTGTGAGGAAATCTATAAGCATCCTGATACACGGTACTGTTCACAGACTTTTATGAAATAGATTTCAAAGATAATTGTTACACTAGATATTCCTGTCAGTATTTTACAGCACTTGGCAGGATGGCAGACCTCAGAATGGGATCATCGAGCTATGCGATACTCATCAGCAGTTTCTTTATTTGTAAATTTATACATAGCTAACTAGACGCACCCATGGTCAAGGACTGGTCTGAGAATATCGATTATAGAGGCAGCCAGTTAAAGAAGGAAACGGATAACGAGCTATAGGAGGGAACGAAGGGGAGGAAGAAGTTCCTCTTATTCAACGAATAAATAGGCAAATAAATAAAAATTAAAGCGGAAAGATGAAGAACTATTGTCTATTGGTTGGCGTTGCTGCCTACTGAGGTCTCAGCTTTGGTTACGGGTGACCGTTTCAGATTTTTGTGTGGTGGAAAAATCTAGAACGGGCTCCATGCAGGTTAAAAATACCAAAAGAGAAGCCACTTGATAAAGTAGCGAAATATACACGCAAACCGCCAAAGTGGAGTCTAGGGGTGACCAACATAGATTCCAGCGAATAAAATTATTAAGCGGCCCTACGTTGGTACTGCACTCTTTTAAAAACTTTTACAACTACAAATTCTCGATATATGCTGCATTTTTCTCTGTTCTGGATTTCTGCTGTCCCAAAAGTCCGCCACTCTTTCGAAATGCTCACACGCCTGCAGTCAAATTGTCCTTCGACTTCCACCTACTCTACTCAAAAGGCCTGTTTCACGTAATTATGAAGTTCCGTTCTTTTTCACTGAACACCTACGCATTTCAGAAACTCTATACCAGTTCATTCTTGAGCTTCAATCCTGATAATCTACAGAGTGAATCATCTAACACCTGTACCGCAAATATGTCGGACATAGAAGGCACTGTCGACATACAGTTTTCACAAAATGGTTCAAATGGCTCTGAGGACTATGGGACTTAACATCTGAGGTCATCAGTCCCCTAGAACTTAGAACTACTTAAACCTAACTAACCTAAGGACACCACACACATCCATGCCCGAGGTAGGATTCGAACCTGCGACCGTAGCGGTCGCGCGGTTCTAGACTGAAGCGCCCAGAACCGCTCGGCCACATCGGCCGGCCAGTTTTCACAGAGCTGAATTATAGGCAAGGGCGCATATTTGCAGTCAATACCCAGATTTTCATACGTAGACGAAAGTGCAGTTTTTACAACCGTTACAAATTTTTAAGTGGCGCAATACCCATTGACAGTGAAATACTAACAGTAGCGTAAATGTAAATGTCAATGCAGTTTGTTGCAGGAAGATAGTGCAAGTATTTTACGAGTTGTTATAACGCTGTAAACAGTGACAGCTGTTTGTTCTATCCTACTGCTTGGACGCTAGGCGACAACGTTATGTTTGTTTCCATTGTGTTATGTGTACACTGTGTGTCATCTATTGTCTGATGGTGGACGTAGTAGGACGTGCTTGGAAAATGGTACTACCCAATGCAAAAAAACCGGACATGCTCATGGCCTTTTAGTGAATTAGGAAGTACGCCGTTCGTGTACCGTGTACGCCGAAATACATCCCAATAGACGTCAACCACTTCAAACCAATGCAGATTATATGAAACGACGTATTACTGCTGCCTGCGCTGCAATTTCTGCTGAGATGTTAGAACGTATGCAACAGCCGATGCATGGTAGACTGCAGTTTTGTATTGACGCTGGTGGTGTCCATTTTGAGCACCTGCTTTGAGGGTTCATTGGTTTATTACGTGTCAGACCTCACAAAGGTACTGGATTCACCTTTTTGTCTCTGTCTTTTGTGTTACGTAATCTCCCATTTAACAACACGACACCTTCGGAGACGTACTAATACCTGTGTAGGGCTACACATACGCTCCATTTGAAATTGACATTCATTTGTACTACAACGTCGAACAAACAACTGTTGATGTTTACAGTTTCAAACTACTTGCACTAGACGCCTGAAACAAACAGCGCTGATCTAATTTACTCTGCTTTGATTTTGGTACAGTCAATAGCCTTTGTTTCACTGAAATATTTGTACCTTTTGTAAACAAATACACATCGGAATACCGAGCGAGGTGGCGCAATAGTTAGAACACTGGACTCACATTCGGGAGGACGACGGTTCAATCCTGCGTCCGGCCATTCTGATTTGGGTTTTCCGTGGTTTCCCTCAATCGCATCAGGCAAATTCCGGGATGTTTCCTTCGAAAGGGCACGACAGACTTCCTTCCCCATATTTTCGTAATACGATGAGACCGATGACTTCGCCGTTTTGTCTCCTCTCCTAAATCAACCCAACACAACCAACCACATTAGTAACTGACAACACTCCGTGTACGGGCTGTAAAAGCCGACTCCTGCCTACCATTCCAATCTGCGATATTCTTATATCAATAGCTTCACTCCATTATCGAAATATTTGCAGTACAAGTTTTATGTGATTCACCCTGTATATTTTCTCATACACACCTCCTTTGCCAAACTCAAAAAATGGTTCAAATGGCTCTGAGCACTATGGAGCTTAACTTCTGACGTCATCAGTCCCCTAGAACTACTTAAACCTAACTAACCTAAGGACAACACACACATCCACGCCCGAGGCAGGATTCGAACCTGCGACCGTAGCGGTCGTACGGTTCCAGACTGTAGCGCCTAGAACCGCTCGGCTACTCCGGCCGGCTATACACCTAAATATTTGTACTTGTGACACTTGAAATGCAAACTATCGAAGAGGCTTTAAGCAGAGAAGCTAGCACCAGTTCGCAGGGCCCGTTCGAGAAAAATTTTCGGCTCAAGCAACATATAATTTCCCTTTCCCCGAATAACTTTCTAAACAGTTGACGTACCATTCGGCGACTCCCCCCCCCCCTCCCTTTTCCACTCTGTACTTTCTGTACTTTCCCTCCCTACCGCATATTTCAGCTGCTGTTCCTTGGGTTGTAGGTCAGAACTTTAAAAATGAGCCTGAATCTGTTGATAATGGAAATTGCTTGTTTCCGCCGTTCACTGATACACCCTGCGTACAATTCTTGCACAATGGCCTCCCTTCGCGTCCCTTTTAGTCTGGTGACCGAAGCAGCAACTTATGTTGCTCAGGTCTTAAACCTTGCCTATCAGTTCGTGAGTCAAGTTCAGCCTTACTGTTTAGAACAGTGTTGCGTCATATGTTCCTGAATGACGTAGATCAGGGGTGTCCAATCCGCGGCCAGTGGAACCCGTGCGGCCCAAAACAAGTATCAGTGCGACCCAAAGAGCAAGTGTCAATCACACGCCCCTTTTATATGTCATGTACAGATACGTTATATTGAAAACTTTAATCTGAAACTCCCGCCATCCGATGCTATTCTCTCATTGGCTCATCCTTTTTTTTTAACAGTAATTGTTAGTAGGGGGCAGTGTTAAGTACACTGTATGCGGCCCAAAGACACTCGTCTTCTTCCTGTGCGGCCCAGGTACGCTACAAGGTTAGACACCGCTGACGTAGTTCTTGCTCCAACATATCTCCCTAATGTTAGGATTTTCCATAGACGTCGTTTTTAATCTGTTTTACGAAAGAACTCTCACTGTATACTTGATCTGAGTGTTTAAGTGCCAACATCCTTTTACAGAACTATGATTTGAATACTACTACTTTTTTCTTGTCAAGTTTACCCTTAGTTCATGTTTCACTTCATTACGTGCTGTGCCATAAATATGCTTCCTTAAATCTATGATACTGATAAATATATCCTACTGTAAGTACGCTGATTTTGTATGTTTCACACTGTTCGCATTCCCCTTACTTCTTTTGTATACATCGCTCTGGTTATAATATTTCCCTTGCTGCAGCCGTGTTTTATGTCCATATTTGTTATATGCGAAACCTCTTTTACCCTTTCTACTTAGCCTTTCCCAAGGGCGCACAACTTATAACGAGACAGATGAAAAAACAAGTGAACTGTTTATTATTTCAAAATTAATCGCCTTAGCCGTTAATACATTTAGCCTATTGTGCGACAAGACAGTCAATGGCCATATAGCAAAATTTTTGCTGTCACCTACGGAACCATTATTGTTATCAGGCGTGCACCTCTTCGCCCGAAGCAAGTCGGCGGCCACGAGTGTCTTTCTTCTGGACTCCAAAAACATGGAAGTCACATCGGGAGTATATGGAGCACGTGTAAGGGCTTCCCAGCGAAACTTCTGCAGCTTACTCTAAACAATCTTGGCAACATGTGAGCGAAATTTCCTCATCCTCCATGCTGTCCCGATCTCTCCCCTTGCGGTTTCTATATTTTTGGAGCTCTGAGGAAAGACATCCGATTTGCTTCGCACGAGGACGTACGCGCTTGGGTACAATCATAGTTCCACAGGCAACCGAAAACATTTTTCCATGAGGGCACTGACCGACTTGTCTGACAGGGAGATGACTGTATGTTACGGCTATTACTTTTGAACTAATAAACAGTTCACTTACTGTATTTTCCATGTGCCTCGTTTCCATCTGATTGACCCTTAAGTTGCTATTTTTTCTTATTATTTATTCTCTAAGGCCACTGTAACCTCAACACGAACCTGCAATGTATTTTTTATTAAGTAAGTAGTCAGTGCCTAAAATAATAATGGTGGTTTGTTTTATTAAATGTTACAATTGATTTTAGCCAATCTTACGAAAACCGTATATCGTAAATTCTGTTTATTCCATGAAAGTCACATATAAATGAGCTACAGAGTTTGCCAAAAGACAATCGTTCAACTTCAGCTTGAAAATAAGTTCTTGTTAACATATGCTGAAAATGCATGCTGTACAGTAACGCACATTTTCGTGACGCTAATGACTTTTTCGTCGATGGGACGGTACATTCCAGTGCTCCTTCCATTCTGGGGTCTTTTGACATGAAACTTGTGAACCAAAGAAAAAACGAAAAATAAAAATCGAATGCAATCCGCGGAACGCCGAATCAATGAATATCAGCACGGATCCTGCAGCTCGAAAGCATTTGCATTGTTAATATTTGGCCGACAAATAACGGTACATAATACCTCATTTTTTAAACTATGTGCAAATGTCCTCGGTTAAGCTCTGTAACTTTCCAGAGCAAGCGTATCATCAAGACTGGTTAAATGTCTAAAAGACGACAGAACAAAGGCGCATCGTATCTCAAATGTGGAATTCGGAAGTTACCCCAAGTAATTTAATCGCGAAAATCGTGATAACTGATGATGAGAGACGTATGTTTAGTGTGTGGAATAATGCATCCATACTAGTCATTATGTAATATCTTTCCTAGGATGCAGGATAGAGTAGTTTAGAGTAGTAGGAACGTCAATATGGCTTTGTCACAAGGAAGGAGAAGGATGTGTGTGAAATTGAGGGCGACTGGGGTGATGGTTCTCTACCTCTGATCTGTGGTTTCATTGATTTACTTACCACACTAATAGTTTTTATGGTTAATATGATTTTTTGGGTCGACAATTCTTTCTTCGAGCGTGGTCGTTCCACCGCTGACAATTAGCTTCATTGTGGTTTATTGTTTCCAATTCGATAAGCATAGCGATGATACAGTGTAACATTGTTCACAGACGATATTCTTGTTCTGCGATGTATCGCACTAGAGACCATGCAAAGAATGTGAGAATGAACATTTGAATTCGTCTAGCAGCATTTCCCACATTCACACATCACACTTTGATTCCTTACATTATACCTAGACCCTACCTCTCGCAGCCTATGTTCTTACAAATGAGCAGTACCAGGAAAAGACGTACTGGTAATCTGATGGTTTGAATCTGTGAACTTTGCTCAGCTGTGTCAAATGGAAGAAAAACGTATACAAACTCAGCTTCCTGCAATAGAGTTGCTAATAGATTTCTGATCTCGGCAATTTTCAGTGCGACAGATACTACGCTCATGTGAGGGACTTTTATTTCGAATAAACATTGAATTGTCTAGCTATACCGCTTAGGAACTGTAACATACCGTTGAAGTAGGCAGAATGGCAGACATGTGGCTGCTTATAAAGCTTCCAAGCATGGTCGGACAGACCCCATACTGCAACATGTAACAGCCACTGGAGTCAGTGTTACTGTTAGGGGACACTGTAGTGGTAATTATGCGAATTTATTCGTTTAGGACGTCTCGTATGTAGTAACTATCAGCCTATTATTGCTGGCAGTCGTCTTGGGACGTTAACGTACGCTGCGATAAACAAGCACTTAGGGACACATATTCACATACTACTCGAGCCGTTTACGGGTAAACTGCTGTACTCGTCTGCGTAGACGCCGGTTTGTGGGCGTCTCGGCGCCGACGAGGCGGCGCTGGTTGTGGACTGGGAACAGAGCAGAGCAGAGCTGCTATTTCGGGGGTTGGCTGCCACACCCTTTCTGCTTATCGCCGCTGGGCGGAGTCTCTTTTGAAGCAAACCAGCCGGTAATCATCCATTCCCGTCTCTCCGCTTTTACAGCCCACTCTCCCGGGTAATGGTTGTATAATCAGGGCGAAAGTATTTTTCTTGCAGCCTTTTATGAGGACAGTCCGGTTGGAAATAAATTGGACGGAGCTAACTTACACTCGTGCTTGTGAATCACCGCCTGAAATCGAAATCAGATGAGGATTCTGAAGAGTGAAGGTGAATGGTGAAACGTCTTTACATGAAGTCAGTGGTAATCTAGAAGAAAAGGTTCCAAAGTTTTTGGTACTAAGGTCTCAGTCAGGCAGACGACAATTGGTCTACACAATGTACACTGGGGGAAAATATCACATTACATTTTTCTGGAGACGTATGTCTCAACTTGATTTCTGATAAGGAATTAAACGAATTAAGATTTATGTCAGCGCTGAGACTTGAACACAGGTTTCCAGCTTAATAGGCAGATATGCCAACTGCCAAACCGCTGCAGCACTGAAGCTAGCGTATTTGGATGGACTACTCTAGTCCAAAGCGCCCCCTAACACAACCTTTAATTCACGCCCTCACCCCATGTAAGCTGTAGTAGCTACAACGCTGCCCAGTAACCAAAAGAACCAGGTTTAAGTCCCGGCTATGGTACAAATTTTAATTCATTACTTCAGCTCCTATCCTTATCGGAAATGATCAGTGTTAAACAACGAAGCACAATTCTGGTACTTAACAGACTTCAAGCAGATGTTCATCACATATTTGGTATTAAATGATTAAATTTTTAATCCATATGGAACTGATGTCCATCATTAACACTAAATTGAGGTGCTACCGCCACAGGTACGGATATACCCACACTTTCGTTGTTGCACGCAATCAAACAGCATCTGAATGTCATCATCAGGATTTTCATCTCATGCCTAAAATCATTCTGTGTCAGTTCATGAAAGTGCTGCCAGGAACCTGATATGAAAATTCCCGCCTTCCTATTGCATCCCAAACATTTATGGCTTTCATGAATAAAAAAACGCCTTTTTCGTTCTACAATGTACACTGAAGAGCCGAAGTAAGTTGTAGATATGCCTAATATCGTGTAGGGAACCCACGAGCACCCAGAATTGCTGCAAACGACGTGGCGTGAACTCGACTAATGTCTGAAGTAGCGCTCGAGATAACTGACTCCATGAATCCTGCAGGGCTGTCGGTAAGTCCGTTAGTGTACGGATGTGTGAAGATCTCTTCTGAACAGCACGTTGCAATGCATCCCACCTAGGCTCAATGATGTTTATGTTTGGGCTGTTTGGTGGTGAGCGGAAGTGTTCTAATTCAGAAGAGTGTTCCTGGAGCCACTCTGTAGCAGTTATGGACGTGTGAGGTGTCGCACTGTCCTGCTAGAACTGCCCAAGTCAGTCGGAATGCACAATGGACGTCTATCGATGCAGGTGATCAGACAGGGTGCTTACGCAAGTGTCAGAGTCGTGCCTAGACGTATCAGGAGTCCCATATCACTCCAACTGCACGCGCCCCGCACCATTTCAGAGCCTCCACCAGCTTGAACAGTCCTCTGCTGACATGCAGGGTCCATCGATTCATGAGGCTGTCTCCATACCCGTATACGTCCATGTGCACGACGCAATTAGAAACGAGACTCGTCCGACCAGGCAACATGTTTCCAGTCATCAACAGTCCATTGACGGAGTTGACAGGCCCAGACGAGGCGTAACGCTTTATGTCGTGTGGTCATGAAGGGCACACGAGTGGGCCTCCAGCTCCGAAACCCCACAACGATGATGTTTCGTTGAATGGTTCGCACGCTGACACTTGTTGATGGCCTAGTACTGAAATCTGCAGCTGTTTGCGGAAGGGACACACTGCTGTCATCTTGAACGATTCTCTTCATTCGTCATAGGTCGCGTTATTCCAGAATCTTTTTCCGGCCACAGCGATGTTGGAGATTTGATGTTTTACCCGATTCCTGATATTCGCGGTACACTCGTGAAATAGCCGTATGAAAAAATCCCCACTTCATCGCTACCTCGGAGATGCTGTGCCCCATCACTCGTGTGCCGACTATAACACCACGTTGAAACTCACTTACATCTTGATAACCTGCCATTGTAGCAGCAGTAACCGATCTAACAACCACGCCAGACAGTTGTCCTCCGTAGACGTTGCCAACAGCAGCGCCGTATTCTGCCTCTTTACACATCTCTGTATTTGAATACGCACGCCTATACCAGTTTCTTTGCTGTTCCAGTGTATACCACGCAGATATTATAAGACTGGCAGTTGCACTTTATTAGTACAACAACTGTAACCTGGAAAGCAAATCTGGCTTTGAAATTTGTATAGGGGGTCCATTCTGTCAGTGACTACGATCAATGCTTATTAGCTTTGCTAACATACAGTAAGAAAAACACTATTAACCACAAACACTTAAACTACAAAAATAATACAAACCTTTACAGTAACTACTCCTTAATCTGGCATTTCAAGTTTACTAGTCAGTACTACTTTCATTGATCACGGTTTTAAGCTAATAATTTAAATGCTGTAGTGATATATCAATGAGAGTGACGTTTAAGAGAAAAACTTTATATCATTCCCTTGCAATTGTACTTTAGTGAAACTGTGACTATCCTTTTACGAAAATCACGTGGAGTACTTCAGAAACAAGGCTCGATGAATAATCGTGAAATTTACTACTCCATAAAGTTTATTAAATGTAGTTAACAAAAGGAATTACTTTTGAGTTCAATAAATTAAGATACTCTGAAACAATGCAGCACTTGGTAAAGGAACCTGCCTAGATAAATGAGTAAGGATTAAGTGTAGGTCTTCTACACAAATTTCAAAACAAGACAGTGTTATTATTTGGCGAGAACCCAAGTAACTGATCCATGCAATTGTACAGTACTCAGCAGATTGTTTGAGACGAAGATGGTGGCTTTGGCAATTTCCTGTGGCTACTCACAAAGGCGACAAAGGTAACCATGGATCTTGCTGCGTAACATGCTCCGAAAATTCCCTTCCTAGCGTCGGATTTCTGTAGGGCAGAGCTAAGCAATGCATGTCATGAATGATTAAACACATTACTTCCACGCGCGAGGCTGTATTACATAATCTTGCCGCTCTGCTTGCCTCGTTCAGCACACAAAACGCGAACACTTTACATGCTAGCCACCGACTGACTCTTGTCACAAACGAGCCTGTCAGTTCGACCGCCAGATCCATGTTTTCTATTCCCTCATGATGGATTCTGTTCGGAGCTTTTACATGATTACAAATCCAAGTACCCTATATTTGAACCAGTATTACCAATAAAGTTTTAATGTATGCATTTTTTCGTAGAATATCATTTTTAAAATTACATCCATAGATTAATTACAACTACATAAATGGACATAAATAACGGATAAAATATTTACGTGTCTATTATATCAATGATTATGGTGATACAGAAATCACCTGAAATACAGGCAGACAAAGAAGTTGTATGAGACAGATACAAGGAATATCGATGTTGGTGTTCCACTACACTGTGATTCAACAGTCTGCAAGGTATGGTTCACGAGAATCACTGCTTATTCTGACTTTTTACTATGTTGGCGTTAATATGGCTGATACAAATAAAAGCGAGACTCAGCGCTGAACGATACAGATTTACAGTCAATGTCCCAGGGACTCTGGATCTTGAAACGGAACTGTTTTATTTGCCATGACTATTTTCAAGTGGTTTTGGCCATTAATGTGAATGAAGTTGTATATTTGATAAATGTACTAAACTCCCGTAATATCGATATAATCATATTCTCTGTAAGTCTGTTCCTCAGAATACAAATGATGGTCAGAGACGTTAGTTCTTTTGAAGACAATAGAAGTCAGTGTGTGTTAGACACCCTGGCTATGTACTTGGTTTGAGAAGGATGGAAGCTAGCCTGCCGTGCCGTGGGGGCCGCATTATTTAAAAAGAATTTTGTAAAGTATTTTTTGAGGAAAATTTTGTGGAAATAAGATTATATGAACGCGTGGAAGGTCAAAAGAGGAATTATATATACAGGGTGAGTCACCTAACGTTACCGCTGGATATATTTCGTAAACCACATCAAATACTGACGAACCGATTCCCCAGACCGAGCGTGAGGAGAGGGGCTAGTGAAATTGTTTAATACTAACCACACAAAAATGAGCGGAAGTATGTTTTTTTAACACAAACCTACGTTTTTTTAAATGGAACCACGTTAGTTTTGTTAGCACATCTGAACATATAAACAAATACGTAATCAGTGTCGTTTGTTGCATTGTAAAATGTTAATTACCTCCGGAGATATTGTAACCTAAAGTTGACGCTTGAAACCTCCGACGTTCAGTTGCGTGTTGTAACAAACACGGGCCACGGTCGGCGAGCAGCGTCTGCAGGGACATGTTTGCGATGACAACCGTGTTTACGAGTGTGGCTGTAGTGCACTGTTGTGGTTTGGTCTAGCTATCGCAGTGTCCGCATGTAGCACTTGCTGCTTTTGTTATTCTGCATTCGTCTCCGCACGCAGACCAACTGTAGTACACCGTGTTACAAGACGTCTGTGATAGTGTAGTGTAGTAGGAACTGTGACCATGGTGTATTCGAACTCTGAAAAGGCGGAGATGATACTCATCTATGGCGAGTGTCGACGAAATGCAGCTGAAGTCTGCAGGGTGTATGCAGAACGGTACCCGGACAGAGAGCATCCAACGTGCCGCACATTGCAAAACATCTACCGCCAACTGTATGCAACAGGTATGGTCGTAGCACGCAAACGGGTCCGTCACAGGAGAAGCGGCTGGCTCAGACAGGTAGCGCGACAGCGACCGTGGACTGTAAATGTATGGTGCGGAATCATTGGCGACCACCTCATTGGTCCTCACTTCATTGCAGGGGCCCAAACAGCTGCATTATACATCGCCTTTCTACAGAATGATCTGCCAACGTTGCTCGAAAATGTTCCACTGGAAACGTGGCGACGTATGTGGTATCAGCATGATGGTGCACCTGCACATTCCGCAATTAACACTAGGCTGACCCTTGACAGGATGTTCGACGGGCGGTTCATAGGACGTGGAGGACGCATAAATTGGCCAGCCCGTTCTCCTGATCTTACACCTCTGGACTTCTTTCTGTGGGGTACGTTAAAGGAGAATGTGTACCGTGATGTGCCTACAACCCCAGAGGATATGAAACAACGTACTGTGGCAGCCAGCGGCGACATTACACCAGATGTACTGCGGCGTGTACGACATTCATTACGCCAGAGACTGCAGTTGTCTGCAGCAGATGATGGCCACCACATTGAACATCTGGCCTGACATGTCGCGACACACTCTATTCCACTCCGTAATTGAGAACGGAAACCACGTGTGTACGTGCACCTCACCCCTCATGGTAATGTACATGTGCGTCAGTGAAAAAGACCAATAAAAAGGTGTTAGCATGTGGACGTAATGTACTGTTCCAGTCTCTTCTGTGCCTAGGGTCCATCACCGTTCCCTTTGGATCCCTACGTAATTCGGTGCTCTCCGATACACACGATCGAACAGCGGAGGAGTGGTACTCAAGCGTCAACTTTAGGTTACAATATCTCCGGATGTAATTAACATGTTACAATGCAACAAACGGCACTGATTACGCATTTGTTTATAAGTTCAGATGTGCTAACAAAACTATCGGGGTTCCAATAAAGAAAACGTAGGTTTGTGTTAAAAAACATACTTCCGTGCATTTTTTTATGGTTTGTATTAACCAATTACACTAGCCCCTCTTCTCACGTTCTGTCTGTGGAATCGGTTCGTCAGTATTTGATGTGGTTTACGAAAGTTAGGTGACTCACCCTGTATATATATATATATAACTGTGCAATTTCTTATTGTTGGCGTGTAGAATATATGAGTCTGGCGATATACCTTCTGACTTTCGAAAAGCATCATGCACACAATTCCGAAGACGGCAAGAGCTGACAAGTGCGAGAATTATCGCACAATCAGCTTAACAGCTCATGCATCGACGCTGCTTACAAGAATAATATACAGAAGAATGGAAAAGAAAATTGAGAATGCGCTAGGTGACGATCAGTTTGGCTTTAGGAAAAGTAAAGGGACGAGAGAGGCAATTGTGACGTTACGGCTAATAATGGAAGCAAGGCTAAAGAAAAATCAAGACACTTTCATAGGATTTGTCGACCTGGAAAAAGCGTTCGACAATATAAAATGGTGCAAGCTGTTCGAGATTCTGAAAAAAGTAGGGGTAAGCTATAGGGAGAGACGGGTCATATACAATATGTACAACAACCAAGAGGGAATAATAAGAGTGGACGATCAAGAACGAAGTGCTCGTATTAAGAAGGGTGTAAGACAAGGCTGTAGCCTTTCGCCCCTACTCTTCAATCTGTACATCGAGGAAGCAATGATGGAAATAAAAGAAAGGTTCAGGAGTGGAATTAAAATACAAGGTGAAAGGATATGAATGATACGATTCGCTGATGACATTGATATCCTGAGTGAAAGTAAAGAAGAATTAAATGATCTGCTGAACGGAATGAACAGTCTAATGAGTACACAGTATGGTTTGAGAGTAAATCGGAGAAAGACGAAGGTAATGAGAAGTAGTAGAAATGAGAATAGCGAGAAACTTAGCATCAGGATTGGTGGTCACGAAGTCAATGAAGTTAAGGAATTCTGCTACCTAGGCAGTAAAATAACCAATAACGGACGGAGCAAGGAGGACATCAAAAGCAGACTCGCTATGGAGCAAAAAAGGCATTTCTGGCCAAGAGAAGTCTACTAATATCAAATACCGGCCTTAATTTGAGGAAGAAATTTCTGAGGATGTACGTCTGGAGTACAGCATTGTATGGTAGTGAAACATGGACTGTGGGAAAACCGGAACAGAAGAGAATCGAAGCATTTGAGATGTGGTGCTATAGACGAATGTTGAAAATTAGGTGGACTGATAAGATAATGAATGAGGAGGTTCTACGCAGAATCGGAGAGGAAAGGAATACGTGGAAAACACTGATAAGGGGAAGGGACAGGATGATAGGACATCTGCTAAGACATGACGGAATGACTTCCACGGTACTAGAGGGAGCTGTAGAGGGCAAAAACTGTAGAGGAAGACAGAGGTTGGAATACGTCAAGCAAATAATTGAGGACGTAGGTTGCAAGTGCTACTCTGAGACGAAGAGGTTAGCACAGGAAAGGAATTTGTGGCGGGCCGCATCAAACCAGTCAGTAGACTGATGAGCAAAAAAAAGCGTATGACTGAGGCTTACTGTAGATATATTATAATGCAGTACACACCATATGATCAAAAGTATGCGGACACCTGGCTGAAAATGATTTACAAGTTCGTGGCGCACTCCATGGGTAATGCTGGAATTCAGTATGGTGTTGGCTCACCCTTTGCCTTGAAGACAGCTTCCACTCTCGCAGGAATACGTTCAAGCAAGTGCCGGAAGGTTTCTTTAGGGATGGCAGTCCATTCTGCACGGAGAGCTCCACTGAGGAGAGGTATCGATGTCGGTGACGTCTGGCATTAAGTCGACGATCCAAAACATCCCAAAGCTGTTCTGTAGGATCGGGTGAGGACTCTGTGCAGGCCAGTCCATTACAGGGATGTTACTGCCGTGTAACCACTCCGGTAAAGGCCGTGCATTATGAACAGGTGCTTGATCGTGTTGAAAGAACAATCTCCATCCCCGAATTACTCTTCTACAGTGGGAAACAAGAAGGTGCTTAAAACATCAATGTAGGCCTGCGCTGTGTCCGAAACCGCGCGACTGCTACGGTCGCAGGTTCGAATCCTGCCTCGGACATGGATGTGTGTGATATCCTTAGGATAGATAGGTTTAAGTAGTTCTAAGTTCTAGGGGAGTGATGACCACAGATGTTAAGTCCCATAGTGCTCAGAGCCATTTTGAACCTGCGCTGTGATACTGCCTCGAGAAACAACAAGGGGTGCAAGTCCCTTCCATGTAAACACGACCACACAATAACACCTCTGCCTCCTAATTTTACTATTGGCACTACACACGCTGTTAGATGATGTTCACCATTCATTCGTGACATTTTGTACCGTGCTCCGTCACTCCACATAACGTCTTTCCACTCTTAAATCGTCCAATGTTTACACTCCTGACACCAAGCGGTGCGTCGTTTGGCATTTACCGGTGTGACATGTTGCTTATGAGTAGCCGCTCGACCACTAAATCCAAGTTTTCTCACCTCCCGCCTAACTGTCATAGTACTTGCAATGAAATCCGATGCAGTTTGGAAATCCTGTGTGATGTTCTGGATAGATGTCTGCCTATTACACATTACGACCCTCTTCAACTGTCGGTTGCCTCTGTCGGTCAACAGAAGAGGTCGGCCTGTACGCTTTTGTGCTGTCGTTTCTCTTCACGTTTCCACTTCACTATCACATCGGAAAGAGTGGACCTAGGGATGTTTAGGAGTGTGGAAATCTCGCGTACAGACGTATGACACAAGTGACACCCAGTGACCTGACCACATTCGAAGTCCGTGAGTTATGCGGAGCGCCCCATTCTGCTCTCTCTGGACGTGTAATGAATACTGAGGTCGCTGATATGGAGTACCTGGCAGTAGGTAGCAGCACAATGTACCTAATATGAAAAACGTATGTTTTTGGGTGTGTCTGGATACTTTTGGTCACATAGTATGTAATTTTTGTCCTGTAATTGACGCAAGTGTGAAGGGAAGTAACTGTGCACAGGAAAATTATTAAGAAGGATCTTTCTAACTTGTCTCATTGCGAGAAGTTCACGAAGATGTTGTTCTGGCTTACTGAAGCAGAGTTTAACTTGGATTCTTGTTCTCATTTATCAGTCGTTAAGTTTAATTCCTCGTTTTTTTATTCTTTACCTTTATGAATTTGTTTTATATACTCACAGTACACATCGCTAATAGTGTGCTGCAGAAGCGTTTTTTGAGAAGTGATAAAAAAAATGGCTCTGAGCACTACGGGTCTTAACTTCTGAGGTCATCAGTCCCCTAGAACTTAGAACTACTTAAATCTAACTAACCTATGGACATCACACACATCCATGCCCGAGGCAGGATTCGAACCTTCAACCGTAGCGGTCGCGCGGTTCCGAACTGTAGCGCGTAGAACCGCTCGGCAACCCCGGCCGGCGAGAAGTGATAAGATACTGTCTTGCGCTGCATATCGCAAGTACGATAAATGAAATTTGATTTTTGACAGTTTCATCATCATCTTAATAGTAACAGGTTGCAGAACAGGCGAGCGTTCCGTTCGCACAATAGGCCAACAGATTTAACTATCAAAATGCATGACCACTGATTGTCGGAGTGTTATTACTGAAAATAATATATAAGGTCAGAGGCTTAATACCAGTGGAATATCTCAGTAAAGTGCTGTCTTGTGAGTTTTCAAGCAGTTTTATCAGAAAGTCAGATGCGTTTAATTTCATGTTCACTTGCTGTGTAATCAAATTAACAGTTTTCGTACAGACATTGTGTGCAAAACCAAAGATAAAGATCAACAATGTTCAGGGCCGGTGTTTTGCAGTCAAATAGTATGTTGTAATTTCATTGATAATGGATCCTTTCTCGCAGACAATTTGTTTGTTGTACTGGCTAGCCTGGATTTCGCATCGTGTAGCGTCATCTCCGCATATTTCCGTTCAAAATTTAATTTTAACGCAGTTCTATTCCCCTGCACTGAGATTTACGTATTTAGACACCAAAATATCAGATTCTCAGATACCAACCAGACACTTGCAAACAGGCGTTTCGATGTTTTAACAACCAACTTTCAATCTCTGTTTTCAATTGTATGGTGTTAGTAACTCGATACCGCAACCCAGGTTCCAATAATCTTTTCCCGGTGGTTCGTGGTGACACTCTTTTCGTAACATACCAGGATTTCAGCTTTGGTCTCCCGTCTATTCGTCAGAGTCGGTCGAATAATCCTATGATTCTCCTTCTAAAAGGACTCGTGCCTTCTCTCCTTATCCAATTGTTGTACTGAATTGATGACGTCACTATTTCTTCTGCAGCCAGTCATATGACGTTACCATGTCCCTCGTTTCCATGATTCGTTACTTCTCGAAGTGAGAAAAATGGCGATAAATTGCTATGTTAGAATATTTGCCCGAAATTTTCCATTAACGTTAGACATACTCCACTGCAGTAACGCACCATCACCATTCTTCGTATGCAGGAATAGTTTTCTTCTGCGCTAGAAATAAGTTCGCACAAGGGTGAAATTATATTCAACGTATGCCACAGGCATGAACATACTACAGTATTAGTTAGGTAGCGTTGTGTCAAGTTTTCCATGATATAACACTTCCCATTTCCAATAGTGTTTTACCTGATGCGCCGAGAGCAGTTAACATAAAAACTATTGAACCTTCATATACGACGTAGATGAACACCGAGAGCTAGCAACGGCTACTATGCACTTTCTTAAGAATGTCTTAGGTAACACTGTACATTAATACGTAGCATTGTCATAAGTTCAGAGAGAAAATAATGAAGTTTTTCTACCTGTTTTAGATGCATTCGATCTGAATCCTCTGTATAATACGACAGACGCACAGACGGTAGATGTACTCATTTCGATTTTCTTGGACGACGCCTTAGTTATGGAAACACCATTGACACCGAGGGCATGTGGGCATCGTGTGAGAGCAAACTCCGCTCTAAGAAATCGCGTAGTGGGGTATCTAGAGACTGTCTACAATATGTTGCCTCACGGCCACTAACCGAACAATTCATTGCCATTCCATCAGCCAATATAAGTCTCGGACTTCGATATGTCAGTGATGTAGAAATCGGCATTCCTGGCTTTGAGAAGAAACCGAAAGAGTGGAAAACACGTAAGTCACCAGCCACGGATGGAGTCCCCGTCTGGTTTTACAGAAAGTATTGTTAGTCATTTTCCAATTACTTAGCTTGCATTGATCGCGAATGTCTAGCCCAACACAACGACCCAAGCGACTGGAAAAAAATTTAAGTAACTCCTGCATAAAAGATGGTTAAAGAAACGAACCCGAAAAACTGCGATTCAGTATCCTTAACAAAGGATTTCTGAAGATTTCCTGGGCATATTGTATATGAGCATATTGTATGTCCTTCAGACAGGAAAGCTTCTGCCCACGATTCAGCACGATTTCCAAAAGCAACGCTCGTGCGAAACTCAGCTTGCACTTTTCTCGCTTAGCACCCTGCGAACCATGGATGAAGAGTAATAGTCAAACTCCATATGCCTGGATTCCCTGAAAGTTTTCACTCATTGCCAGAGTACAGCCTGCTAACTAAGTCTATGGCTCAAAAACTTCTTAAGCCGTAGAAACGAGTACGTTATCCTTGACGTCGAGTGCGCTTTAGGGGCAATGTCAGGAGTGCCATACTAAGCAGTGATTGGACCGCTTTTGTTCTCTATGTATTCCACTATCTGACGGATAGGATGATCAACAATCTGCAACTGTTTGCTGATGACGCTGTAGGGCACGGGAAAATGTCGTCGTTAAGTGACTGTAGAAGGATCCAGGATGACTTAGACATAATATCTACTGACATGTGGATGACATAAACTGTATAGCAGATGAGATGAAACAACAGAGAAAACTGATAAACTTCATACAGACATAAACAATATAAATAAAAATATTCAATTCGCCGTGGAAAAAGAGACACAAGAGCAAATACATTTCTTGGATATAACAATAAACAGAGCCAACAATAAACACACATTTGATAAGCTCAGAAAGCTAACAGCCACAGACACAATTATACACACATCAAAAAAAGTTGTGCATCAATACAGCTCCCAGAACCCCTGTAGAAAGACGTTGGCTATGGGTAGTGTATCACAGACACAGTCCCTTTGACCAGAGATCTCACTAAACCCACCCAAAATTGTAAACAACCAAGAATGAGCAGCGCCAACTAGACGCAGCGGTTCCGACAGCCGATCAGTTCCAGTCACTCCACCAGGGAGTAGGTACACGGCTCGTGTTGTCTGTGGTTCAACCATGCCTAGACGGCTGCAGAAGAAGAAAATGTGCATGCTGATCTGCCACCAGTTGAAAGTGACAGTGAAGGTGCTAAATTGTGCTACTGCTAAAGACTCACTTTTTTAATGCTGTAATTTGCAATTATCTGTCACCTTATTTATGTCATTTCATTGTAGCCATTTTTGTTACTGTTTTTGTGGAATAAATAAATAAAAAAAAGACCGTTAATACCGCCGTTCGATCGCGTCCGAATTGTTGCTTTGTGCCAGGAAGGGCTCTCAACAAGGGAACTGTCCACCCGTCTCGGAGTGAACCAAAGCGATATTGTTCGGACATGGAGGAGATACAGAGAGGAAGTATCGATGACATGCCACGCTCAGGACGCCCAAGGGCTACTACTGCAGTGGATGACCGCTACCTAAGGATTATGGCTTGGAGGAACCCTGACAGCAACGGCACCATGTTGAATAATGCTTTTCGTGCAGCCACAGGACGACAGGTTCTGCTTGGCTCCTGTTTTTCAACCAGTCGCGTAACATAATTTTCTGTATATATCTACGGTAACGTCTCCGCGTTTCTGCAGCTCAATAGGCGACTATTGTCAGTCACATAGCTTCGGTATTGACGACAGGTTTCTTGGCTTCGCAGATGGATGTTGGCAACGGCGCTGTCAGTTGACTGAGATATTCTTTGACCATACGAAATATTGGTGGAGCCACTTCTGTTGCGCCAATAGGGCCAGCACAGCTGTAGTGTAAAGATTATATCTTTGAAATTGTTGTTTTGTTTGTTATGGCCTTGCATTGTTCGGCAATGAAAAATGAGTGTGAAATCATTTTGTAGAAACGAAACAAAAACAAAAAAGGGAACTTAACCTCTATATTGTTCCATGTTTTCCGTGTTTCGAACCGTACCACACAAAAACTACTAAGGAAAAATGACATTTTACTTCATTGTAAAGACTTGTTGATCTCAATAAAAGAATAAAAAACCAGCAGGGTGTATAACGATGATGGTTAAACAACGTCTGGGTGGATGTTAGCATGGGAACAGCTAACATACACAGTCGCAACACACACATCTGTGAAAACTATTACCGTCTGACAGCTGGAACGATACTAGCCCTCTTAGTGGCGAAAAAACCAGCCATAAGTTTAACGTTCGATTTTAATTATTTTTCTACTTAATTAAAGAAATAAGTTTTCCCTTTTTGCGTTCCGAATACTGTTAAATTATCAAAAGAAATGAATGATAGTGAAACTGTGAAGTAAATGCAAAAACAGCCGAATCTCACTGATTCCAGTGACATAAGATATAAGTTATTCATGAAGAAATACTTTCGAATATGTGTACAACTATAGCTTACTAGGCTGAAAGTAAGAGATTATAACACGGACTTCTACCAGGAGAAGCGTCCATTTGTGTTGCTGTCTGTTTGTACTATGATAAGCACTTTCGCTGACGAGTAACAATTTTGTGTGAGTGTAACGATCTACACGTTCTTACACTTTATTCGCCTTTCTAATACATGGAATTACTTTTGCTTGAAAACGAATATGTTGATGGTTCTTGCTGTTTGTGACTCGGATGTACCACCAATTGTGGAAGTTGTTTCTTCTGTGTTGGGAAACAGTTTTATTGTTTTTGCGTTTTATTATCACGTCTGTGTGGTTTTTCCTTCAGCTACAGTTGAGGTGGCTTATTTGGCATGTTAAATCACTCAGATATTACATTGAATAGAAGTTTCCTATGTCACACATTCACTACTTTGACTAGGAGTGTAGTAAAGAAAACTTCACGTTGTTGAGTATAGATATACGACGTCTATCTGCAAAAGATGTCTTCTGCAGTTTACTAGCCATTTTGTCGTCCTTAAAAGAAAACGACATTATTTGGGTAGGTTATAAGAGAATCATAAATAAACTGTAGTGTAATGTAGTTTCCGTTTTATACTTCTCACTGTCATTAGGGAAGTAAAGAAAGAGAGTTTATTGCTGTAAGAAGTAGTTTACTTTGTAGTGAAATTAAAGTAGCTAGTTCCTGTGAATTAGCATGGGTAGAGATTATACTAGACGACCAGAATAAATAAATTGGTAGTTTTTATCGACCCCCCTTTTAAGATGGTGCAGTTTCTGTACAGCTGAGTCTCATTTCACATAGCTACCGCACTCATAAAAATATAGTTGCCGGTGCATTCAATCTACCCTCGAAATTTTGGCGAAATCACACTTTTAAAAATCGTTGGTAGGCATAAAATGTCGTCCGAAATCGTACTGAATGCTTTCTCGAAAAATTTGTAAGAACGATTAATTCAGAAGGCGAATCTAAGTGTAAATAGTTGAGAAAATGTACTTGACCTCCTAACAACAAATAATCCTCATCAAATATGGAGCTTCGTTATGGATACAGGAGTTAGTGTCCGCAAGGTCGACCGATGACGAAACATTCAGATCCACCGAAAATAAAATGAATGTTCAACGGCTGTTCAGTACAGAACGATCATAATTTTTTTTGACAACATACCTTTACTCATCATAATTTTGATGGTCCTTCTCAAAGTAGTCTATCATGAATGCGATGCACTTGTCCCAGAGTTTCTGCTAGTCTTCAAATACAGGCTGGAAACCATTTTTTTGTGTGGTCCTTCAAAATCGCCTCCGCAGCCATCACCACTGATTCTGATGTTTGATAAGGCCTCCGACGAAGGAGTTTCTTCATGTTATGGAATAGAAAAAACTCACGTGATCACATGGGCCTAAATCCGGACTATAGGGATGGTGAGGGATGCACTTCACGTTGATTTTTGCAAGATATTCAGCAACAACATTGGCAATTTGCGGCCGCGCATTATCGTGGTGCAGCATCCAGCCTGCTTCACGGAATTGTGGTCTTTTGCGCCTGATAAGGACTTGCAGTGTTTGCAGGACATCCCTGTAGTATTACCCAGTTACTGATGTGTGTGAAGGTACGGCATGGTGATCAACCATTCCACGAATACCAAGGAATGAGATGACCATTAGTTTCCCAGCAGAAGCAACCACTTTTGCTTTTTCGGTGGTTGGTGATGAAGGAGATTTCCACATTGAGCTTTACTGTTTGCTCTCAGGATCAAAATGATGTAGCCAAGTTTCATCCGCAGTGATTACATTTGAAAGAAAATCCAGATCTTCCTCTAACATCAACTTAAGCTGCACGCAGACTTGCACTCCAATGTCCTTTTGTTCGGGAATCGACAGTCTTGGAACCCATCGCACACAAACACGAGTCATGGTAATCACCATGCTTTGAAATTGATTGTCTCCTTTTGTTAAACATTTTAAATCACCTTCGAGCTGTGTTGTAGGGAGGACTCCTGTAACATTGTATAGGCCTCAGCTGAAGATTTGTTGATACGAAAGCAGAACTTCACAAAGCCGTATATTGTTCTTCGCGTGTTACTGCCATTGCAGCGGTAGGCAATACTGAACACGTCTGATATTGTCTGCCTCTCACAGGCGGGAACCAGGAGTCCCAACAATGAAGCTACTACGGCGTATTTGTTGCACATTAAGCTAACAGAATATCGTAAGACTAAATTTTAGCTCAAGAAATTATGTCCACAAAAATTATGATCATTCTTTATTGAACAGTCCTCGTACATACAGGTTGAACATTAATGGAACCGACAAACTGCAGGGACGGATTTCTGACAGGAAATGGAGGAAAAAAGGTCCTAGGATATGCGTCCGGAAATGGACGATGTGCGTGCTACGACAACAAATCGTCACCTTACACAGTACAGAGTTCCATCGCATCCACGTCACGACCGATGTTCAAAGTGGCTTCCATGGGACCACAGGTGACAGGGCTGGTAGCGGCTGTCATGTAGGACACACATCATCATACTTTGGCTTACATTATGTTGGCGGGCCACTTGCCTGGAGCTTGAGCAAGGGTTCATCTCAATATCCTGTAGACCCAGCCCTCCAAATCCGGTGTACGCACATTCCACCGCCTCCCTGTACGTTCGTCTGTCTGAAAGCACCAATAATGCAACAAATTCACAAAAAAAAGGCTTCAAACGTTGTGTGATGTGGTTGTTGTCTGTGAGAGTACTTGCTTCGGTGTAGCCGTGCTGCATCCCGACCGTTCCTATCTGTCTGGTTGTGCACAAACATCATCTCGATTTGTTCCCGACATGGATACTGAACCATTCTGTTGCTTACAGTACACTTCGACAATCACAAAGTCTGCACCATGTAAGGAGCACACGACACGTGGTCAGAAGAACTGTCTTTCGTTAGCGCCATCTGTCGTGGCAACACTGCATTTCGGGACACGTGTTCATGGGACCTACACTTCCAATCAAGAATCCGTCCCTGCAGTTAGTGGGTTTTATTAATGTTCATCATAAAACTTCGCTCGATACCTTCCTAATAGACATTCTCCACTTCTTAACAGTCTGACCCTGTAAGCATAGACCAGAGGTGGTTTACATTCGGAGAAATGATATCGAAGGGGATTAAGAGATATGTAACAAATAAAGCAATAAGAGATGGTACTGATTCCACATGGTCCATAAAACAGGTCAGATCACCGTTGCAGAAGCAACGAAGAAAGCATGTTGCGGGCTTTCAAAAAAAAGGAAAGCATAAAACGCCCCACACTCTCCTTTCGCGCCGTACGTCCAGCACTTACCGTGTCCTGTGCCGTCCACTGCGTGTGCTTCGCGCCGAACCGTTCCGAACTACCTGTCCTCTCTGGAAACGATGCTCCTCCCCAACCTCCACACGTCTCTCTTAGTAACGAGTACTGTGATTGGCTAGAGCGCTCCCTACTTGTCTCCAAGCCAACGTACACTCACAAACATGTTGAAACACATAGTAAATACTGAATTTACATTTAAATAACTTGAAATTAAGCAGATATTCCTATGTCTGGATCATAATCACGCTCTAACACACATGATTAAATATAGAAACAAATTAAATAAACGTATATCAAAGGAACAACAACAAAAGGTAGGCCAGTAGCCTAATATCTCTGTGCTTTCTAAAACATAGTAAATATTTAACCAATTTCTTCATGAATAGTATATATCGGATATACATAGATGAATAAATATATTTATAAGCATGTTGCTACCGTTTTTCCGCGTAACTGTGCAGTACTTATGGCCTGACGCGATCGATAGTAATCGGCCACTTTGACCTCCAATAACTCATGTACTATCCAAGTTACACGACTGTAATTTATACCAATTTAGGTGTACACTAATAGCTTTCTAAAGACACATCTATCGACGAAATGGGATGAAGCGTTTAGGTGTTGGAAATTCGTTGCTGGGTGCTACTTGTATAATTTCCCATCAGATGCTAAACTTTAAACTAATAAAGATATTGCAAACTGATTACACCATCAGAATCATCGTGCAAATAACAGTAACGAACGTGTTTCTTTTTGAGGTATCATGATTCATCTGGCTGCTATTAATTTCTGTATAAACTGTGAAATGTCTGCCATTAAGTTTTCACAAAGTCCACCATCTTTGGCCCTCCCCGCATACAAGCCTCTTTCATCGACACAGCATCACCAAGGAGTTACCAGTCATGCTGCCGATGGACCACGTGCTGGGACTACCCCTCTTGGAACGGCCAATGTTCAGCACCATGCAGCCGGTCTGCCGAGCCCCGGCTAAACGAGAAGTCCATGCGGCCACACCAACTCCGAACTTAGAATATTTTCAGGGAGCCACACTCCCCCGTTACATCTGAAGGCCAAATTTAAGAGAACGGAAGATCTCCCGGATTGTCAAAATTTTACAGAAGCTCGAAATTCAGAGCGATCTTTAATGCGATTAGCGTTTAACAGTTTCCACAACGAAACTCTGTTTCGAAGTATGGCAGAAAACACAAAGAAATTCTGGTCATATGTAAAGTACGATAGTGGCAGCACGCATACAATACTTTCAACGCGCGATATCAGTGGTAATGTTACTGCTGACAGTCTCACCAAAGCAGAGTCACTAAATACAGGTTTCCGACATTCCTTCACCAAAGAAGACAAAGTAAATATTCCGGAATTTGCATCGAGAACAACTGCAAACACGAGTAACTTAGACACAGGTATCCTTGGTGTAGCAAAGCAGCGTAAATCATTTAATAAATTCAAGTCTTCCTGTACACATTGATTTCCAGTTAGGTAAATAAATAAATGTCGTGAGACGAGAGCCTCCCGTCGGGTAGACCGTTCGCCTGGTGCAAGTCTTTCGATTTGACGCCACTTCGGCGACTTGCGCGTCGATGGGGATGAAATTATGATGATTTGGACAACACAACACCCAGTCCCTGAGCGGAGAATATCTCCGACCCAGCGGGGAATCGAACCTTTTTTTTTGTAACCATATATATTTATTTAAATATATTAACAACGATACATTTTAAAAAAAGACATTTTATTCTGTTAACCTATTATATTCCTAGTATTGGTTAATATTACTGTCATTTTATAGGTTTTCGTTTTTATATTTTTTTCCTTTTACGTTTTTCTCTTATTGTTGTTCCTTGAACCCTTTTACATGGCCATTTTTCATTTTTTTTAGACGTTGCAGGACATGCATAATAATTTATCGGGCCCTTTGAATTGACATTCTGTCGTGCTGGCCACTCAGCTACCGGGGGCGGACTCCAGCTGGGTGCCTTTCAGAATGCACTGATACAATAGCTCCATGACATATACAGCCGCTCGCTAGTCGAAAGACCTGTAACTACGGATTGGAAAGTTTCACAGGTCACACCAATACTCAAGCAAGGAAACTGGAGTAGTCCGTTGAATTACAGACCCATATCACTAACGTCCATTTGCAATAATATAACGGAGCATATACTCCGTTCGAACATTATGTATGAACTACCTCGAACAAAACGATTTATTGACAAATAGCCAACACGGATTCAGAAATTATCGTCCTTTCAGACACAAATAGCTCTTTATTCTTACGAAGTAATGAGTGCTACCGACGGCGGATGTTAAATTTATTCCATGCTTATAGATTTCTAGAAGGCTCTCGACATCGTTCCTCAATATCGACTTCTAATCAGGTCACATGGCTGTCGTGTTTCGTCACAGTTGTGGGACTGGATTCATGATTTCCTCTCAGAAATGTCACAGTTCGTAGTATTTGGCGGGAAGTCACAAATACAGCGTGAGTATTATCTGAGGTTCCCCAAGGAAATGTTAATGGCTTATAGGGTCTTTCCTGTTTCTGATCAACACTCTAAGGGAAAAAAAGAAGAAGAAACGACGCACACCGAAGGATTTATCCTAATGGACGGAAATCGGTAGATATGACGTACATCCCGAGAAAAACAAATGATTAGAATTAAATTGAATGATTTATTCAAGAGAAAGAGCTTCACAAATTGAGCAAATCAACAACGCGTTGCTCAATCCCTGCAACTTATGCAAGCAGTTATTCGGGTTGGAATGGTTCATAAAGTTGTTTGATGTACTACAAAGGAATATCGTACCATATTCTGTGCAACTGGCGGGTTATCGTCAAAATACCGAGCTTCTTAGAGGGCCCTGCCCGTAATACTCGAAACGTTCTCAATAGGGGAGGGATGCGGCAATCTTTCTGGCCAAGGTACGCTTTGATAAGCACGAAGACACGAAGTAAAAACTCTCGCCGTGTGCAGACGACACTCTCTTTCTGAAAGGTAAGCTCAGGATGGCTTGCCATGAAAGGCAACAACACAGACCTTTGGATGACAACCAAAGGAGTCTTACTATAGAAAGGAAGGTACTCCAGACAGTCACTCCTGGTTGTCGGTCCGTATGGTGGGCGACAGTTGGGCTGGTATCCCACCACTGTCCAAGGAATCTCCAAACAAATCATCACTGGTCATCGGGCTCAGCTGGAAGTGGGATTCATTACTGAATACAATTACACTCCAACGTATGAGATTCCAGCCCGAAGAAGTGTCTGGTGACGGCCTGAACAGCGGTGGGAAACCAAACAATGGTCTGGTGTGTCACATCTTATCATAGCAGGACCCCTGTGGTTGTCATCCTTGGCAGTCTTACACCGCAGCTGTAAGTCGACGATATTCTACCCCCTGCTTTGTCGCCCTTCAGCGCAATCCGCCCTGGACGTACAGTTCACCAAGATAACGCCTGCCCGCGAGCGGTGAGAGTTTCTGCTGCTTCTCTTCGTATTTACCAAACCATACCTTGGTCAGCAAAGCCACCGAATTTCTTCCAGTTGAGAACGTTTGGAGCATTATTGGCATTGCCCTCCTATCAGCTCGGGATGTTGACGCTCTAACGTGCCAATTGGAGAGAATTTGGCACGACATCCCTTAGCAGGACATCAACAGCTGTATCAATCAATGCCAAGCCTAATAACTGCTACCATAAAGGCCAGAGACGAACCAACGCGTTATTAGATTTACGCAATGTGTGAAGCTCCTATTCTTGAATAAATCATCCAATATTTCTGAAATTTTGATCAATGTTTGTCTGTAGATGTACGACACATGTACCAACTTCATCCCCATTCGGATAATTCCTTCTTGGTGAGTCTGCTTTTTCTTTTTTTTCGGGTGTATTGTAATGTCTCATTCTGCTATAAGTTACATAAGGATTATATTAAGTTCGTGAAGTTAAATTTCGTAAAGCTATCGTTCATAAAACCTCGTAAGAAACAATTACAAATAAGCAACATTGTATTTGCAGGTTGCCAAATTAAACTTTAAATTCTGATTGAAAACGAGCGCCAGGCTCCCTACAAATAATATCAGATGCGTTAGAGTAATAAAATTTATGTAAAGAGTCACCTGACCTAAAATAAATTGTATCACTGAAAATAGTCACTTTATGATAAAATAAATCTTGTGATTTGATGGTAATTAATTTTGATAGTATTCTTAAATAAGTTCTTCTGCTCGGGCTTCGTCGCATTTCCTGTGGAAATAAAAAGTTTAAATGCGCCGCGTAATGGCGGTCAACAAGAGGATCGCAGCTAGCTCCGCAGCAGCTGTAAAAAATGCTACACATACTCTTGCGTTATAACAAATGTGGCGTGGGTTCCTTAAATGATTATTCTGCTTTCCAGATTATCTTATTGTATTTTCGTAAATCTTTTACACATCAATTATGTTCTAGTAATTAAACTAGAGCAAGACAAAAGCTATCGCAATACAATCGTACCTTCTGCACTCAAACAATAACTACGATACAAGAAAACATCAGAAGACTACTAAGTTCATTTTCTTCCAGTACTTTTATAATATAGCAAAGATTATAGTGTTCAGTTCTTTAGTTTACAGATATGATCTTATATCACGGAGAATAATGTCTTTTTTCAGTTTTCAGAATCGATAAATTGTCTTTAAAGTTATTTCGTCACTTTGTCCGTATCACAATTAGGCATTAAAGTTCACACAACATCACGCATGTACAGCTCTTTTGTCGTTATTAAAATTGTTCATGTCAAATAAATGGAAAGGGACACTATATAACCGAATTAGGAGACAATTTGAGCATCTCTCTTACATAGTTTGCTGATGATGCTCTCATTTACGATTGTGTAAAGTCATCAGATGATCAAAACCAATTGCAAAACGATTTATACAAGATATTTGTATGAGTTACAGTGAATTCAGACCATTAGCTGCTTACAGGCGTTGATAAATATCAACAGGGACAGTTGAAAATGTGTGCCCCGACCGGAACTCGAACCCGGAATCTCCTACTTACATGGCAGACATTCTATCCGACCTTCTGTTCTTTTCCTGATCTTATTTTGCTCGTTATTGTTCGTTGCGTTTCGTCGGAACGGAAGTTTCATCTCACCTGTCAAGCCGGCCCGTGGTGGCCGAACGGTTCTAGACGCTTCAGTCTGGAACCTCGTGCCCGCTACGCTCGCAGGTTCGAATCCTGCCTCAGGCACGGGTGTGTGTGATGTCCTTAGGTTAGTTAGGCTTAAGTAGTTCTAAGTCCTAGGGGACTGATGACCTGAGATGTTAAGTCCTATAGTGCTGAGAGCCATCACCTGTCAATGTTCATTGTTTATCCGTTCCCTCAATTTTTTGTTACAAAGGGCAGCTAACCATCTGATCGAACACGCTGAGCTACCGAGCCGGCCTCCGACTAGTCCATAGAGGACCCAGCGGATAGTGCGATTGCAGGGACTTACCTCCGGCGTGCTACCTGTGAGACCCACATTTCCAGCTTACAGTCCACACGCTGCATCTGTAATGCCCCTGTCCACAATACTCATTACTCGCGGCTGTCAATTTACTCATTCCAGTAAGAGTTTGAACAATGTGAGTGCATCAGCACTGAAGACGATCACTGGCCGGTAAGCCTTATTTATATGAAGATGGTATCTGTTCTTTCGGATATGTCTGAATGGTGCGAAATGTGGCAGTTGACTCTAACAAAGTGTAAAGTCATCCACATGAGTATCGGTACTAAATGTAATCCACTAAATTTCGGTTACACGATTCGCACACATCTAAAGTCTGTGAATTCAATTATGACTTAGGGATTACAATTACGAATAACTTTAATCGGAACAATCACACAGATAACTGATACGTTCGTATCGAAACGGCGCCACCGAACACTGGTTGCGCAGTAGTTGCTATTACCGCTCTGTGTCGCGGGAGGCCACGTTCCAAGGCATGAGACAATTTTGAAGGAGGCGAGCGAGTGGGAAGGGGGCGGTTGGCTCTTGGTTGGCGTCGGACAAGAAAGTTTGAGAGCAGCCGTGGCCACGTGAACGCTGCCACGCCCATGTTGACGTTGACGGGTATGGACAGACAGCGAGGCTAACAGTCTGGAACCGGCGAGAAGCGGGCACAAGTTACACGGTATGACGTCACGTGTCGTTGGTGGCCTGGAAGGTCTTGCTGCAGGGGAGCAAGTACAGCACCGTGCTGCGAAGCTGTGATGGCTGTCTTCTTTCTCTCAGTCTCTTCGGACAGTGGTAACCTTCCGTTTCTGTTTTAATCGAAACTGTGTTATACTGAGCTCAAATGTGACTCACCGATCGTGCATCATGTTAATAGTGACTGTTTGTGGAAAGTGATTCTACGATCGATGTACTGAATGGTACTGTTTAAGCCTTGGCTTTTCCCTGCGGTATTAAGTCTGCCCTGATGGTTGTGGGTTTGTACACTAATGACCATTAAAATTGCTACACCAAGAAGAAATGCAGATGATAAACGGGTATTCATTGGAAAAATATATTATACTAGAACTGACATGTGATTACATTTTCACGCAATTGGGTGCATAGATCCTGAGAAACCAGTACCCGGAACAACCACCTCTGGCCGTAATAACGGCCTTCATACGCCTGGGCATAGAGTCAAACAGAGCTTGGATGGCGTGTACAGGTATAGCTACCCGTACAGCTTCAACACGATACCACAGTTCATCAAGAGTAGTGACTGGCGTATTGTAACGAGCCAGTTGCTCCGCCACCATTGACCAGAGGTTTTCAATTGGTGAGAGATCTGGAGAATGCGCTGGCCAGGGCAGCAGTCGAACATTTTCTATATACAGAAAGGCCCGTACAGGACCTGCAACATGCGGCCGAGCATTATCCTGCTGAAATGTAGGGTTTCGCAGGGACCGAATGAAGGGAAGAGCCTCGAGTCGTGACGCATCCGAAATGTAACGTCCACTGTTCAAAGTGCCGTCAATGCGAACAAGAGATGACCGAGACGTGTAACCAATGGCACCCCATACCATCAAGCCGGGTGATACGCCAGTATGGCGATGACGAATACACGCTTCCAATGTGCGTTCACCGCGATGTCACCAAACACGGATGCGACCAACATGATGCTGTAAACAGAACCAGGATTCATCCGAAAAAATGACGTTCTGCCATTCCTGCACCCAGGTTCGTCTTTGAGCACACCATTGCACGCGCTCCTGTCTGTGATGCAGGGTCAAGGACGTGGCTGCACGATCCGTTACAGCCATGCGGATAAGATGCCTGTCATCTCGACTGTTAGTCACACGAGGCCGCTGGGATCCAGCACGGCGTTCCGTATTACCCTCCTGAACCCACCGATTCCACATTCTGTTAACACTCTTTCGGTCTCGATCAACGCGAGTAGCAATGTCGCGATACGATAAACCGCAATCGCGTTAGGCTACAATCCGACCTTTATCAAATTCGGAAACGTGATGGTACGCATTTCTCCTCCTTAAACGAGGCAACACAACAACGTTTCACCAGGCAACGCCGGTCTACTGCTGTTTGTGTATGAGAAATCGGTTGGAAACTTTGCTCATGTCAGCACGTTATAGGTGTCGCCACCGGCGCCAACCTTGTGTGAATGCTCTGAAAAGCTAATCATTTGCATGTCACAGCATCTTCTTCCTGTCGGTTAAATTTCGCGTCTGTAGCACGTCATCTTCGTGGTGTAGCAATTTTAATGGCCAGTAGTGTATATATACGTCATGTGAAAAAGGACTGTAGGTCATGCTTTGAACGTAATGTTCCATTAACAGCCGAGTGAGATCATCTATTTAATGCCTTCGTCGTATTTAAACTGTCAAATGTCGCAGAGTAAAGTAAATTCTGGATAGTTTTAGTTAAAGTAGTTAAATTAACTTAAACCATTGGCTATGCACTGTTGTTCTTGAATATTACGCAGGGTGGCGTACCAAACGTTCCTCAAACAAATTCAACTCATTCAATAATACGTTACGACCTTTTTGTTTACTGTAGGCCTCCTGACTTATTCAGGCTGTTTCATTAAATAAACTGTCCTTCCTTGTAAAAACCTACGGCCACCACCGTGTTCAAGTTGCTTAATTAACATGTGTTTTCTTTTCTTTTTGGGTGAATAAGTTTTGAGGAGCCTTTGGCTGTTGTTTAAAACCGTTTGTTTTATAGCTTAGTGAATGTGTAATAGCTGTCAGTCATTGTTGATACTGTACCTTTATAGTTGGGTTTTCATTTGCGGTAAAATTTTAAAAGCCGGTGCCGGCCGGAGTGGCCGAGCGGTTCTAGGCGCTACAGTCTGAAACCGCGCGACCGCTACGGCCGGATGTTCGAATCCTGCCTCGGACATGGATGTGTGTGATGTCCTTAGGTTAGTTAGGTTTAAGTAGTTCTAAGTTCTAGGGGACTGATGACCTCAGAAGTTAAGTACCATAGTGCTCAGAGCAATTTTTTTATTGGTCAGTGGTTGTTGCTTTCTTGAATATTTTTTATAAAACATTAGTTTACATGGTTTGGTTCCGTGCTCAGAGTACCAACGAGTGTTGTAAGTGGAATTGTTGTTAGTAAATAAAACTGTTTAAAGTTATTTCATGAGTCCGGCCCAGTGGCTTTCCACACCAGATCCTTGTATCCTATCTGTATGTGCCATCGATTTTGTCACACATTTCAATAATGTTGTGGGGTTAGTGAACCAAAGCGGATAGGCAGTACCGGTCACATAAGCAAATTGAGGATTCTCATTTCCCTCTTCTCTGATTCCTATTTATTTGACAGAGCATTTAGAACATACGACAAGTCCATTATAGAAGCTGTCTACGCTACGCTTCTCCGTCCTCTTCTGGAGTACTACAGCACAGTGTGGAATTCGCACCAGATAGGATTGACGGAGGACATCGAAAAAGTTCAGAGAAGGGCAGATCGCTTTGTATCGAGAAAGGGTGCCACCGATATTATAAGTGAATTGGGGTGGCAGTCATTAACAAACGCGTTTTTCGTTGCTGCAGGATCTCCTCGTGAAATTTCCATCACCAACTTTCTCTTCTGAACGTTAAAATATTTTTTGGGTGCCCACTACATAGGGAGCAATTATCGCTGTAACAAAATAAGAGATATCAGAGAACGCACAGAAAGATTTAAATGTTCGCTTTTCGCGTTTGCTGTTCGAGATTGGAGTGGTACAGAAATAACTTGAAGGTGGTTTGGCGAACCCTCTACCAGGCACTTAATTGTGAATTGCAGAGTAATTATGTAGATGTAGGTGAAAGACGAACCGGATGACTTTTTTTGTCAGTCGCGATATTTTTTACACTACATACGCTGGTTCCACTCGCACTCATCTGAGATTGTATTCAGAAGTGAAGTTTACTGACCGCTTGGAGTGCTGCTGTCGCACGCTGATCGTCTGTCACGTTCAGTGGACTAACACCACAGCTGGGGTAATAGGAGCGCGAAGTTCGAACTTATGTCAAAATATTCGTCAAGCTACAACGCCTCTGTACCTTTATGCGTGTAAATCGAGAGAGCAGTTACGATAAGACGGTGAAACTCCCACGTTTACCAGGAAAAACAATGCAATCGCGTCCAGCTTCGTAAGGCATATACACTATGTGATCCAACGAATCCGGACACCTCTAAATACATACTTGTTTTTAATAAGGTGCATTTTGTTACCACCTGCTGACATCTTGAGAGAGCAGACTGGGGAGCTTCGAATGTAGTCACGTCAGTAGGTGTCACTTGAGTCATACGTCTGTACACGAGATGTCCACACACCTAAACATCCCTAGGTCTACTATTTCCGATGTGACAGTGAAGCGGAAATGTGAAGGGACAAGTGCAGCACAAAAGCGTATAGGCCGATCTCGTCTGTTGACTGATAGAAATTGCCGACAGTTGAAGAGGGTCGTAATGTGTAATAGGCAGACATCTATCGAGACCATCACACAGGATTACAAATTGCGTCAGTTTTCTCACCTCCCGCCTAACGGTCATAGTACTTGCAAGTGGATCCTGATGCAGTTTGGAATTCCTGTGTGATGGTTTGGATAGATAGATGTCTGCCTATTACACATTACGACCCTGTTCAACTGTCGGCGGTCTCTGTCAGTCAACAGGTTGGCCTGTACGCTTTGTGCTGTACGTGCCCCTTCACATTTCCACTTCACTATCACATCGGAAACAGTGCACCTAGAGATGTTCAGGAGTGTGTAAATCTCACGTACAGACGTATGACTCAAGTGACACCCAATGATCTGACCACGTTCGAAGTCCGTTGAGTTCCGCGGAGCGCCCCATTCTGCTCTCTCACGATGTCTAATGACTACTGAGGCCGGTGATATGGAGTAGCTGGCAGTAGGTTACAGCACAGTGCAGCTAACATGAAAAACGTATGCTTTTGTGGGTGTCCGGAGACTTTTGATCACTGTATGTGGCACAAGGAAGCCATTAATGTTAATTTTCCCCATGGAAATTCGTCAGATAGTGAAGTGAAAATGCATGGATGAAAAACGGACTGTCTGTACTGCCAGACGCCGTTCACTTCACGGATGGTATACGACCATGGAGAAAACATCAGCTCGCAAAGTTTGTGACCTGTTTGTGGTTAGACTGTTCGACACAGAGAAAAAGCAACCAACGCAGTGGTGTGTGTGTGTTCATATTAAGGTACCGCATATAAAAGTATCCCCACTTATACCCGTTATGCTCTGTATAAAATCGTTCCTAATCTTCAGGTTACATAACTTGATCAAAGTTAAAAAATGATTCTGCAGGAAAGCTCTATATTTTAATAGGTGATGTTTTACATTACCATTCGTTGTAAATAAGATACAGTGTGGTACAAGTCGATATCATATGACATATTACGAACACAAAATTAATCAACATAAAAAAATGCAGATATATGTCTGTATAAATGGAGCAATAACGATATTGTTCCATCATGCATGCAGTTGTCATTCCTAAACCACGTCTTTAAGTCAGTGTAAAAAATATATCACCATCAGATTTCATTCATATCGGACACATGTACTGATGGTGTATTTCATGTAGTCATGAAATGCAAAAACGCAAGTTAGATGCCGGCCGCGGTGGCCGTGCGGCTCTAGGCGCTCCAGTCCGGACCCGCGCTGCTGCTACGGTCGCAGGTTCGAATCCTGCCTCGGGCATGGGTGTGTGTGATGTCCTTAGGTTAGTTAGGTTTAAGTAGTTCTAAGTTCTAGGGGACTGATGACCACAGCAGTTGAGTCCCATAGTGCTCAGAGCCATCTGAACAAGTTAGATGCAGTTCTTCGCTCTCGACATTTAGCTTCAAAAAATAAACTTTTTAGTCGGTGTCATCACTATTTTTGTGTGGTGAAAACTTCTGCAAGGAAGACTGAAAGAACACCCAAAATCGAAAGAAACAGCTGTAAGACATTCTCCAAATAACCAGCTGTATGCAGAAAGGAAAAAGAGTCCGGCTCCATACAAAATAATGGTGTAAGCAGGGGAGGATGGCAATTCAAATATCCGTTTAGCCACAGTGATTTACATTTTCCAAGGTCAGCCTAAATTGTTGAAGGTATATGCTGGTATGGTTCCTTTGTGACAGAACCCAGCCAATTTCCTTCCTCATCCTACCGCTATCCCACCTTATGTTCTGTCTCTAATGATCTTGGCACTGACGGACCTTTAACCATACTCTTCGCTCCTTCCTTGTGAACAGCAGAAAAGAAACCGTGCGACAAGATTCTTACATTCTGCATGAAAAAAAACCAAAAAGGAGATTAATTTTTGTTTAATCGTTCACATATCATCACCCAAGGACACACTGTTCTGAAGTTAGATGGCTCTCTCTGGGAAAGATTTTAAATCGAATATTTGAATCGAAAACTGCGGTCGAATGTTATCGAGACAAGGGAAATTGACGTAATATCGCAAAATATGAAATGAACAATAAATACGCCGAACTAACACACAAAATATGCTATATACATACATATATTGGACTCATAGATATCATTTTACTCCCGAAATGCGCTTTCTTTCATAACTCCTGACGCGATGAAGGGAAATAATGATTTACCGATAAATTACGTTAAAATTTTTAGACTAATAATTCAATATAGGTACCATGTGGAAGACTGTTTTTGTTACATGCAAACACGATTTACATTGACTACTGGTATAACACAGAAAGGCGAGACATAAATTACACAACTTTGTCTCAGTTTAGATGAAATTCCTCTCCTTAATCAGAAAGAGTTTTAGTACCTTGAAGCTGATCATTGCTTCAGTGTCACTCCGGGATTTAAAAAAATCTCCAACGTAATTAAGTTTTTAACGGAGTTGTTAGAAGTTAATGCAGTCTCGTTTGCGCAAGTATTCGAATGTTACAAATGATTTCCTGAAGGTGTACAAGACGAAGACATGATCTGTGACTGAAAGATCTGATAAAACTTTTCAGATAAATAATGAGATCTTACGGAAAGACTAATATCTGAGCATTCCGGTGTTAGGAGACGTGGCTAACAATTACAAGAAACGTTATCCTGATGACATGAAAATGGCAGCAGTATCTGCCGGAGCAGAAAGACACATACATCAGTCTCTCCTCTGGCAGCATAGAAAGCTTAACCGACGACAAATTTACCACAAATTTCATTACATGGAGAGAAACTTCAAGGCTCCACGCGTAGGCTGCCGTTAGCATCACAACACAAGCGGCCGCGTTTCGAATGGTTTTATGACAGGGAAGCATGGACTGCTGATTAATAGCGTCGCAATGAATCGCTGTTCTGAGCTAACCCCAAATGACTATCGTCGGGCACCGAGCGAGGTGGCGCAGTGGTTAGCACACTGGAGTTTCATTCTGGAGGACGACAGTTCAAATCCACTTGCGGCTATCCTGATTTAGGTACTTAGTGATTTTCCTAAATCGCTTCAGGCAAATGCAATGATGGCGATGTCCTTCCCCATCCTTCCCCTTATCCGATGGGACCGATGACCTCGTTGTTTGGTCCTCACTCCCAAGTCGACCAACCAGCCAGTCGTTGTCGGCGACTATGTTGAAGGGCCTCAAGGAGCGGTCGCACTTTCCAGATGTCTTAGAGGGGCACAGCGGTGTTACTTCTGACGGCACCGTATGGCGAGCCACTGAGTATGATTTGAAGTCACGTCTGTTTCTGATCGAGGAAACTCTGAGGGTGCATCGGTACGTCACGGACATCTTGCATCCTCATGTGTTATCACACCTGTGACAGGATTGCGGTGCCATTTCTCAACAGGATATGTGCGTTCAGGCTTGAAACGCACCTCTATGAAATGTAGTTGTCATGTTCAGGTTTTCCTATTGCCAGCAAGATCTTCACGTCTCTCCCCGATAGATACTGTGTGGAAGCAGCTCTGACAACAGCTCTGTCAGATAGCTAGTATCTAGGATTAGATGGACGAGCTACAACAGTTGTAGACCAGCCAGCCTCAGGAGACGATACAACGATTTTAGGATACCTTTTCAGACGGAATCATAACATGCATCCAGGTCAGAGACGCTACATACTGATAAGTGGCCTCACACTGCCAAGTTCTTTCTAAATCTGACTCGATTTTGTAATCACTAAAATAAAATCAATACCCTTATATTCATACATACATCAAAAAATGTTTTGCATCATTGCGGATCCGCAGAACTCCTGAAGATAGAAGTTCCAGTCATTCCGTCGGGAAGGAAGTACACGGGTCGTGTTGTATGTAGTTCCACCATGCGTAGGACTGTCAATACCGTGGTTAGATCTCGTCCGCATTGTTACTTTGTGCCAGGAAAGGCTCTCAACAAGGGAAGTGCCCCGGCGTCTCGAAGTGAACCGAAGCGATGTTGTTCGGACATGGAGGAGATACAGAGAAACAGGAACTGTCGATGACATGTCTCTTTCAGGACGCCCCATGGCTACTACTGCAGTGGATGACCGCTACCTACGGATTACGGCTCGGAGGAACCTTGACAGAAACGCCACCTTGTTGAATAATGCTTTTCGTGCAGCCACAGGACGTCGTGTTAAGACTCAAACTGTGCGCAATAGGCTGCTTGATGAGCAACTTCACTCCCGACGTCCATGGCGAGGTCCAGCTTTGTAACCACTACACCACGCACCGCGGTAGAGATGAGCCCAACAACATGCCAAATGGATCGCTCATGATTGTCATCAAGTTCTCTTCACCGATGCGTGTCGCATATGCCTTCAACCAGACAATCGTCGGAGACGAGTTTGGAAGCAACCCGGTCAGGCTGAACGCCTTAGACACACTGTCCAGCGAGTGCAGTAAAGTGGGGGTTCCCTGTTGTTTTGGGGTGGCACTGTGTGGCGCCGACGTACTCCGCCGGGGGTCATGGAAGGCGCCGTAACGGCTGTACGATACGTGAGTGGTATCCTCCGACCGATAGTGCAACCGTATCGGCAGCACATTGGCGAGGAATTCGTCTTCATGCACGACAATTCCCACCCCCCATCGTGCACATCTTGTGAATGACTTCCTTCAGGACAACATCGCCCGACTAGAGTGGCCAGCATGTTCTCCAGACATGTGCTCTATCTAACATGCCTGGGATAGATCGAAAAGGGCTGTTTATGAACGACGTGACCCACCTACCACTCTGAGGCATCTACGCCGAACAGCCGTTGAGGAGTGGGACAATCTGGACCAACAGTGCCGTGATGAACTTGTGGATAGTATGCCACGACGTACACAGGCATGCATCAATGCAAGAGGACGTACTACTGGGTATTAGAGGTACCGGCGTCTACATCAATCTGGACCACCACCTCGGAAGGTCTCGCTGTGTCATGGCACACCATACAATGTGTAGTTTTCATAATGAAAAAAGGGCGGAAATGATGTGTATGTTGATCCGTATTCCAATTTTATGTACAGGTTCTGGAACTCTCGGAATCAAGGTAATGCAAAACTCTTTTTAATGTGTGTATAATTTCAATTTATTGTTTAGTAAGTTTGTTATAATTTCCAGAGTACATTTAATGTGTTCTTCTATCGAAATGATGTGGAATGAGTCAGTTTAGAAGATAAGAAAACATGGTTAGTGTTGAGATTAATTAGCACATTATTTTTAGTCCAACCATTAAACTACACTGAAAATATCCTTGTGGGTGTTCTTTTTTCTTAGATAGAAATCGACCTCATAATAGGAGGAGTTCTCCAGGTGATATTATTTTTGGTTAGATTTAAAATTTGCTTTCTTACCTATCAGATGTTTTATGTTATCGAGAAAAAGATGGAAAAATTTTGTTACTGTATATTGAACTCCTTCCTGTTTCAATGATAGTTTTAATAATGAGTAATAAAGGTCATTTTTCGCTTTAGTGCTGTAGCTATGGATCTCATTATGCTTCTCAAAATAATTTATCGCCAACTTCATTAGCCAATAAAAGTATTGTGATGGTGCAGTTAAAATACCCAGCTGCTTGAAAAGAACCTACATAGCAATCATGGGTGACCACCAAATGTGATTCTTACTGATTACTTTTGTGCAATCAGTACTTTCTTTTTAAGAGAGGAGTTATCCCAGAAAATTATTCCATGAGACATTATAGAGTGAACACATGCAAAATATGTCAGGAGGTTGATTCACTTGTTCCCAAGACTAGCAACTATACAGACATCAGTAATGTGCTTCTTCTAGTCCAAGTTTTCATCAATTTTTAGAAAAAAATCTTTGAAGCACTTTGCCCTGTTTACTGATTCCTGTTCATTTATTACATCAGTTTTTGGTTTGATTATATTTGTTGTGCAGAAATGAATATAGTGTGCTTTCTCAAATTAATGGAGTCGAACTGGAGAGAACCATTTAACTATTCTTTGAAAAATATCATTAACAATCCCTTCTTTTGCTTCCTCTCTAATGGAATTTATTATAATAATAGCACTGTCTGCAAAAAGTACAAGTTCCGCTTGTTGAGTGTTAAGCAAAAGGTCATTCACATGCACCTAAGGAATAGGAGGGCCCAAAATTGATCCATTTGTGATTTTCCCAGTCACTAAAATTTTCTTGTCTTCCCAACATCGTTGAAATTATGCAGCACAACTTTTGGCAATTTGTATGTTGAGTATGATTCAAGTTAGTTGCGTGAAAAACCGTCTTTTCCATGAAACAGAAGTTGTTTTTAGAGTGTAACACGATCGACACAAACAAAGAACTTGTAAAAAAAATCACAAAAATACCAACTTAGGATATTTTATTATTTAAGGCTCAAATAACCCTTATGGAATCCACAAACTAAAAAACTATTCTAGTTAAATGTGAGCCTGTTCTTGAGTACATTACTTTCACATAATTTTTAGATAAAGGTGTCAGTAAGGAAATTAGATGACAATTATTTGAGTGTTTCTGGTCACTTTCTAATAAAGAACTTTAACAGTTTCGTATTTTAATCTGTCTGGAAAAATTACCTGTGTCGATGATGCATTTCGTATGTCACTAGGGACATTACTTATTACGTCTGAACAACTTTTATGATTTCTGCTTGATATTCATCAATTCCATATGAGCTTTTCTTTTATAATTTTTATAAATTCTATTAATTTCTCCTAGATGCCTAAAATTCTGTGAAACGACATTTTTAATATAGTCTCTTGCTTCTTCATCTAGCACCTTAATCCTATTGAGTAGCGTTTTTTCAAAAATTGATACATGGTCAGTTTTCAAAAATTTAAATTTTTTGTTTATACAGATGAAACCTGTTGCCGTGCATGACCTGTTGAAACGTTTTAGTCAAAAGCTGATATTTTCTGTTTTACAGAACGTTGAAAACTAGAAGTTTTTGCAAAACTCGATACTGATTCTCAGCCAGTTAAAGCAAAAGTCGATAAAACGCAAACTGTGGTTTACTTCTGAGAGACTTGAAGGGAGAATGATATGGCAGCACGTCATTGTCAATATAATGTGAGAGAATTTTCTGCTTAAAAGAAGGTACATTGTAATCAAGCACTTGCCATCAGGCCATCATTAGGAGCGGTTTACGCAACAACAGTAATTCGCAATTTCTGCACAGTGCGATGCTATTTTGATAGCGAGAAGGAACATCATGAAAGAAGCAAAATGGAAGAATACTGTTTGGATAAGTACAGCATAATAAAAAATACAGCCAGACGGTACTTGTATGTGGCACAACATTTCAAGGAACGTTAGGGGTGCCCAAAGAGAAACTTTCCAAAGGAACAGGGTCTGAAGAAAAACAATCAATTAATAACAAACAACAGGTTGCCCAAACTTCATTGTTAAAAAAAAGTTGGTTCAAAAGACTCTGAGCACTATGGTACTTAACATCTGAGGTCACCAGTCCTCTAGAACTTAGAACTACTTAAACCTAACTAACCTAAGAGCATCACACACGTCCATGCCCGAGGCAGGATGCGAACCTGCGACTGTAGCGGTCGCGTGGTTCCGGACTGAAGCACCTAGAGCCACTCGGCCACACCGGCCGGCCAAACTTCATGCAAAAAGCTCTAGGCAGTAATGAAGAAGGAAAATCCAAATGAGATTAAGTGTTTTTCGTAGACAACAGAGTCAGCCAATACGAAAGTTCTCCATAGGTGAAGCAATCTATTGAAGACAATTTATGCTGTGCAATTTGCACATTGGTTTATTCCTGTGTACAGGCAACGGAAAGGATTGCTTCCTACGGTTGAAAGAGATGAATGGAAAGGATGCAACCAGGTGGCTTCTGCTCTATTGGATTTTCTCAGAAACCTTGACTTTCCACAGCCAGAAAATGCTTCAAACGAGATTTAATTATTTTCTGGCTGCTGTAGCAGTCAAAATAAAAATACAGTAACGATATGCACACAGATGGTCTCGAAGAAAGAAATCATAAATTTAATAACCTGGTACATTATTTTCCTATTTGTCGTCACAACTGTAAGGCTGACAGAATGTTGGTAGAGTGGATAAAAGCTACCGGAAGATGGAAGATACTTCTTCACTGAATGAATACTGTAAAGTGCTGAAACAATATGGCATCATCAGCACATTAAATGATGACTGAGAAGCAAAGTATCTCAAGTCCACGGCACTATAAGGTCTATGATCTAAGATGCAATTCAAAATAACTGCTCAGCGAGTGACGGCTTATGAAAAATCTGAAAAGGTATTGTAAATATCAGACATTTATAACACAAGTCTTGTAGAGGTTGAGGTACAGAAATTCAGAAACTGCAGCCAGAAAGTGAGGTAATCAGCCTCCTTGGAAAAGAAGAACATGGACAGCAAGGAACACAAAATGAATGTCTTAATTCTCATGAGGCATTTGAACTTACCAGCACGAGCATTTAACGTTAATATAGACATTGATGAAAGTGATCAATAGATTTCTAGTTTAGAACTGCTGAAGCCAGAATTTCGTGTTGTATTTCCGTAATGTTTATCAATCATTTATGGGAAAGTATTATACCAAAGTACGAGATTGCTATGTTTTACTGTATTTCTATGTAAACTGAACAATGATGTAGCTCTATCTGCAATCAATGTTAAACATAAAAGAGATTTGAGTCCCATACTTATCCATGTGTTACTTTTTTTTCGGAATTTCTGGATAACTTTTTAGGAAAGCTACCTTCAAATACTGACTCAAGTTTACATGAGGATAAACTGAATTTGGCATTAGTATCTCTTACCATATATATATATATATATATATATATATATATATATATATATATATATGACCGCATATCATCTCTTTCGACTTACTCTTAAGGATTGAGACCCATTCTCACAGATAAACTTCGTTTCTTCCTATGAACCTACCTCAGGCCTGTCAACGTGCTGTATTGTTTATTTCCTTCAATTGTGCATCATGATCAGCTAGGCCAGTTGGGTACATATTAATTATTTCATCCTGAGCATTGTCTATGAAATTGTTATGAGATAGGGTGCTACTACCTTGCTGTTTATTTCGATTTTGGCTGTTTTTCCAACTTTTACGAATGTTACGATTCCTCCTTTTCCCATCTCAACGGAAGTGTTGTTAGCCTATAATTCCTGATATCTAACTTTTCCATCCCTGTCGTTACATGGTGTTCAGAGAGGCGCAGAACATCCATCACTTCAGAATTTTCCTCATCTTCTAGACATACAAGAAGCTCATCTATCTTGTTTTTAGTCGCTTTTCTGGAAATTGTTACATATATCACAGTCCTGTTCTGCTCTAATTTCTTTCAAGACTGTCTGTCGATTTTGACTCTAGCCTAAAAAAATGTCCCCTTGACTACAGCAATCACAGGAATTGTGTCTTCATTTTGTTTCCTACATCCCTCCTGGGTACTCCATTGTTTTCGTTAGTGAAATTACGTAACTGTGCATATTTGTACATTTCTTTGTTCATACAGTGGCTTTTCAGCACAGTTCTTGGTTTTCTGATTTCTTGGGCTCTGGAAATTTTCGGGCAGTTTTGATTTGAGACATTTAGCAAGTTCCCGAGGAGCAGTCTAAGGACTCAAAACAATCTGCCAGTTTCAGTGGATGCGTTTGGGACTTGAAATGGAATAAGTTCAGGATTTAAAGTTTCTTCGGGGATGAGGACGTCAGAGAGGGGAAAGATTTCGAATGTGCCCTTTTGCAAAGGAACTGCCCCATCATTTGTCCTAAGTGAGGGAAGCCACAGAAAACTTAAATCTGAGTCTCTTGCAAGAGATCTGACACGTTCTTCCCTCGGATGTGAGTCTAGTGTCTTACCACTGCGCCATGTCATTCAGTTTGATGCTCTGAATTAAATACGTTCGAGGTCAACATTGCGTCATATCTAGAATTACCGAGTTGCAATGGAGACAGTTTCAGGCGTCCTTCGTGGAAGGTATTACGTCTCTTCTCATTATACGTCAATGACGTGTCATCTGCTCCGTCCATCTAAAAACACCACGAGTTTGGGGATGATCACTTAACTTGAAGATAGTTTTCGAGAATATCAATGCTGTCAATGAACACCTAGAAATGCACTTTTCGTTCATAGACAATGCCAAAGCTTTCGACAACATGAGGCGAAGTAGGCCATGCACAATGGTTGAAAATAAGGATATACAAGAACACAGATGTAATATGTAAAAAGTCTATATATATACACCTCCAATCCCTTGTACATTTCCGAGACTATAGAACCTATAATAACTAGTCAAAGGGTTAGAGAAGGTTGCTGCCTCTCGCAAGTTTTATTCCCCCTGTACGCTAAGGACGTGTTAAAGCAATATAAAGCAACAGGTTTGAGGAACGTTCAATATCTAATGTAACACATTTTTCTGTTGGCCATTTTCTGCCGTAAAAATGCGAAATTTGTTGCGGGACATCGCGGAATATTCCCGCTTCAGCCCCTATAGTTTCATGAAGTTTCGATAAATGGTTGCGGCGCTATACGTAGCCTTCAGTATGGCGTCAGTGACAGAGGTGTGTTCGCAGCGGAGAGCTGTCACTGAGTTTCTAATGGTGGCAAAACAGAGCATCGCAGATACTCTTAGACGCTTGTAGCATCTCTATGGAGAACTGGCGCTGAACAAAATAACGTTGAATTTTTGGACGAGCCGTCTGTCATCACCGCAACAAGGTCGCGCAAACTTGTCGGATTTCCGTGCACCTGGCCGCCGCACACAGCACTGGCTCCTCAGCAGTGACTCCTGCAATGTTGGAACGTGCAAACACTCTCACTCGAAGTCATCGACGGTTGAAAACGAAGTTCTCCTTCTCCGTAATGACGTAAGGCTTCAAACAAGACTGTACAACCTATAGAAGTCGCAGAACCTCATCAGAACTTCTCCTCAGTCACCCTACAGCCTACTTCCATGCGGTCATACAAGCCCTCCCAGTAAGATGGCGAATGGACGTCGCATTGAAAGTGGATTATATTCAAAAAAAGGATTTTGTAGCCAAAGTAGTGGGAAATATCTACATCTACATTTATACTCCGCAAGCCACCCAACGGTGTGTGGCGGAGGGCACTTTACGTGCCACTGTCATTACCTCCCTTTCCTGTTCCAGTCGCGTATGGTTCGCGGGAAGAACGACTGTCTGAAAGCCTCAGTGCGCGCTCTAATCTCTCTAATCTCTCTCCTCGGGAGGTATAAGTAGGGGGAAGCAATATATTCGATACCTCATCCAGAAACGCACCCTCTCGAAACCTGGCGAGCAAGCTACACCACGATGCTGTCCTGAAATCCTGAATAAAACCAACGTGCTCTCAGAAAAAAGTGCTGCATTATTTATTGAACACTCCTTATATTGATACATATTCTGCCTATAAGCGTGGTGTTATCACCTACTCTGAAAATAGCTGACACAAAACAGTTTTCTTGCTACATAACATAGCCGAAACATACAAATGTGAAATATCTGAAACTAAGACTGGCCTCTGAGGGAAAGGAAACTGTAATATCAAAATTATCCATAGATAGCACTTGTCTCGAACGAATATCAAACGTTGACTACTTAGGCTTCAGTATGAATACGACCGAGGAATCGAGAGAAATTTGGCTTGTTTCGCATCATTTTGGAGGACGATCAGAAAAAAACTTCCGAAAACCTCCTACTTACAGATCCAACAACAATTCTGCAATGCAATGGCAGTCTCAAATATGCTGTGAAGTGTGGGTCACGAAGACCAACTACAGGACCAGAATTCAAACCACAGAAGGGAAATTTGTCAGAGGAATCAGAGATGCTCGTATATAGGATCATCCGTTATGAAGACATCACAAGAGAACTGAAAATCTTCTCATTACTATACAAAATCAAAGAGTATAAGGATAATGGCTCAACAATGTCTTGTAATACCTGAAAAGACGTGACTGATGGACTGCAGAACTTGCACAGGCCTCGCCCATGAGTATCATCATCATTATCATTGACTTCATTATTATTATTATTATTATTATGTCATATACATAAAATGTCAATGTCGATACGAAAATTACCCATGGTTTTCTGTAGGAAAAAACAACTAACCACTAAGATAGTATTAGAAAACAAGATCCTAGAGTAAGTGATTAGATTTAAATTTGACCATGCTAATGTACAAAAAAAAGATCTAGATGTAAAGGATAAAATTGAAAAGTTCAGTTACCTAAAGAGTAACATCAGTACAAATCTCAAAAAGAAATTAAGAAATAAACTTAAATTATATAAAGTTATGTCTGCACGACCATTGCTGTATGGGAGTGAATCTTGGGTAATGAAATAAGATAATATTAGATTACAGGCCAATGTGACGCATTTCCCTAAGAACATAGCAGCAAACACCAAGTTGCATTATAAAAAGAAAGATATTAAGACGAAACTAAATATTTGACATAAACGGAAAGGTTGAAGAAAACAGGTAAAAATGGATATCCCATTTGTTGACAATGGAGGAGACAAAATTACGAACACATTGCTGGCAGTATGTTTCGCAGGGTAAAAGAAGCACTAGAACACTAGCAAAAGCGGGGAAGGCCCATATGTAGTTGCAGCTGGCCGAGCAAGGCCAAGCGCATGAGAAAAGAAGAAGTAACATTATTTAAGTAAACTGTGGTTCGATGAGTGTGTAAAACTCTGGTCAAATGAAAGGGATGAGCTGAAGGCTGTTATCTGTTTAGCTAAAATAAAATAGAATAAATCCCGAGGAACGTGGGTCTCTTTCACGAGCGCGTGGGCGTTCTCCAGTTTTAGATTCTTGTACCCCAGAATAACTCGTATTCGTTTCCTTAATTACGGTACAACTATGGCGATTAGAAGCTCCAATACACCACGAGGGACCCCAACACTGTACAGAACCGGCAATCAGAGATCACGTATGGCTCTGCAATCCTAAGAATTCGTTAAATGTCATACACATGATTTGTTGTATAAATATAATTTCTGCAACAAGAATCCTTCGAGATGACCACTGTAGTACGTGCGTTCCTATATTTTGGTACAGTCCTCAGTTGCGACTGGAATGATGGTGCACATCCCAGAGTTACTCTGTTCTCGCTTGACCTTGCAGACAACTCGGTTGGTGGTCTGGTAGTCAGCTGTGATCCTCTTGCACAACGTGCAGAGGATGACGCAAGCGGTCGCTGTCACCAGAGGCCTAGAGGTCGTCCGTCGCCGGCGAGACGACAGCCCCTGTCGCCTGCAAGTGCATCGCAACAACGATGTCAAGGTCGCCACTACTGAGTCTCCCTCTCGTACTTAAGACTCTTTCTCGTCCTGGCCGTTGTGTCGTTCCAGTCGTAATAGCTGCTACTTTAGACATATACATTTTACAACAGCCTAGGTGACAGAGGCAGCTTGCGTCTTCAGAGTGCTTTTACGACTGGTCTGAAGCCCCAGAGTTATTATGAGACTACAGCAATCGCTTAATGTGAATGTAGGTGTTACTTTGCCCCAAGGTCGGTGGGATGAGAGGACAATGGAACACGGTAAGTATCGAGCAGACGCGATAACTGAGCTCGCAACTGCTGCTTGTAAATGTACTGACGACAATGAAGTTGTGGTCTGCAGCCAGTGTTACTAACAGTTAAAGCAAGCACCTCACCAGTTTCAAGTGCAAAAATGTCCCTACTCTCACAACCGCTAAGATTTCCATTACAATTTTTTTAATTATTCTGAAAGAAAACAAGAAGTATGTTAGTAATTAGTTTCATTTGTTATTAAATAATAAAATATTCAGTCATTAAATCAACATACAATAAATAAATCAGCAAGTTCTGTAACAACAGCTAATTATTTAAATGAATTCATCTTCTTCAGATGAATAATTTTTGTCTGCATCATCATCATCATCGTCGGTGTCAGACTGATACGATTGTTCGGTACCGATTTGTTTTACTACATTTATCGGAATTCCCCATTCGTTGCAGTATTTTCCTTCCAACCTCATAACACAGCGTATAAAAGGAACAAAAAATATTAAATTCTCTCCCTCAGCAAAGAGTTTGGGAGTAATAATAAATGAAAATCTAAATTGGACAGAGCACGTAACTGCAGTGTGCAAAAAAGCATCAGCATCCCTTCATGTCCTACAAAAAAATAAAAAGCTCTTCCATTGTGATCTGAAAAAGGAAATTAGTACAAAAGCTTATACTCCCAATCATTGACTACCGCGATATTATCCTACAAGGCCTCTTTCAGGAAAATTCGCGACGTCTGGAACTGATCATGAATGCCTGCGTGACGTTCGACTTTTTGATCACATTTCACCAGAATATGCAAAACTGTCCTGGCTGCGTACAGACAAACGCAGAGATTTCCATACACTCTGTCTCATCTACTGCCTTATAAATGTACACTGTCCCTCATATCTCTCCTCGTCCTTAACGCTTATGTCGGAACAACATGACAGAATCACACGTTCCCATCATAATAAAATCTTCTCTGTTACACTGCATCGCTCAGTCACCTTCTCCAAGGCCTTTACAGTAGCGGGAACCCGACTCTGGAATAACCTCCCTCGTTATGTTAGAGACCTTAAAACATGTCCGGCTTCAAAAAACAGTCAATGACGTATCTACGTAAGCAAGAGTAATGCCTACCTCTGTACATGAATGCGCTTCACCTCATTACTTCCCTCTTTCCCCCTCCTTAAATCTCCCTTCCCCAAAACTCGCTATACTAGTAAACATCTACTTTACACACCAAGATATTAATGTACATCTGAACAAATCTTTATTACTATTGCCAATTGTTCTCATATTTATCATTATTATTTGATTTTTTTACTGTTTTTATTATTGCTTTTATCATAATTTGTATGTGTAGCACCTGTTGTAAAAATACTGCCAGCATTTACTCTATTAGGTCTCAGTCATTACTCTTTATTCATATTGTAACTAGAGTAATATAATTTTCTTATTTAAACTATTGTCATGATGTAACTCTGATGTGTGAAATGCTGCATGTATGAAACACTGGTCCGATGTAAGAAAGGTCCTGATGGCCCTAATCTGATCAGGTTAAATAAATAAATAAATATTCCTAATATAGCAGTTAAAAGACTGAACTTCATTCTATTCCTCTGCTTGTTTTTTATTGTATTCAAACTGCTAAATAGGGTCTCAACATCAGCATTGGAATAAGGCAGTATTAGGAGAGATTCCTCAAATCTGGATTCCCCTAAAGCATCTATGAAATGCTATACTTCATTCTTTTTTTTTTTTTTTTTTTTTTTTTATCTTCTGTTTTGTTCCAGTTCTATAAATAAATTTGACGCCACTGATCATTCACTCTTGCTATAAATTCTACAGCTTTATTGAACTGAGACCTTCTATCCATTAGATTTTCTTTGTTGTGATGAAGTGCTTGTTCAACACTTATTCTGGAATTTTTTTTCATCAACGTAAAATTTTCTGGTTTTTTTTTTTTTTTTATTTCTTCAATAAGACTTACTATGAATGTTATCCACCGATTACGCAAGATTTCTTCGTCTTCCCGTGGTAATCATTTTTCTCTCACTGCAAGAAACTGCTTCTCAAAGAGCGATCACAGATAACATCTTCGATCGAGGAAATAACGAATATTTTGAGTAAAAACACTAACTTCATTCGCAGGTAACGTAGCTTTGCTGACTAGCATATCTAACAGGTTGCTGAACTCATCAAAGAGTTTGGTGTGATCTGTATCTTTCGACTGGAACATTTTGTTGACTGTTTATTTCGATTAATATTGGATATAAAAATGAAATATATGCGTAATTAATCTCGTTCGCATACATAGCGTACAATAACTCTGCCAAGTGACACCTTTGGCGCACATTATCTACGGAGAACTGTGTTTTTAGCTCTGACCACTGCGTGCGTTTTCTTGATACAGCGGATTGTATTGCTAACCACCTTGTCTGGTGCATGAACTATTTTTAACGGTTTCTGTCCATCGTTAATGGTTTTTTGTAGCACCTTATAAAGAGATTCTCTGGAAAAGGAGCGACTAAACTAACCACATGTCTCTTTAATTAAAAATTCCAAATTTCTCGGTAAAAATTTCCTTTGCAGCAGCTGAAACAGCCACTTTCAAAGAATGGCACAAGCAACGTGCTAAAATCAGGTGTGGTACCTCTTTTTTCAACTTCGTAAATACTACGTTATTTACTCGAACCATGACAGAAGCATTATCTGTACCAGTGCCCATCAGATTTTCAAGTCGCAAATCGAATCGTTGTGTCTTCTTTATAGCAGAGACAATAGCGTTGGCGTTACACTCGTGCAGTTCAACAAGGTCAAGATATGCAGTTAATATTTTTTGGTGTAATTTACTGTAATAAACTACAGTCAATCCCAATACAGCAATATCAGTAGATTCATCAGTTTATAAGCTAAATGGTTGATTTTAGCAATCTTCTTTTAGAACGTCAGTGAAATATGGCGCTAACACGTTTTTTGTAAGTGAGGTGCACTTAGTTCGGAGCAGCTGAACTTTTTCAATATCCTTTTCATGACTGTGATTAATTAATTCTTCCAAATGGTCGACGACACGTATACTAGTATGTACCTCGTGTCTGAAACCGGTTGCTCCACTCCTTGCACCTGCGACCGTTGCGGTCGCGCGGTTCCAGACTGTAGCGCCTAGAACCGCTCCGCCACACCGGCCGGCAGTGGCTTGTACCTCTGTTGCATTTTATTTTAATTCTTACTATCTGACGCTGACAGGTATGACCGCAGCTTTCGTATTTTTGGTACGTTATGCTGTAACATTTAGTTTTAATTTTGTCCGAAGAAGGTGTCCCTTGTGACACCGAAACCTAGGTTACAGATTAATTGTGTTCGCGACTGAGGGCTGTGTTTTCCAAAATTTTGTATTATACAACAGTCGCTGATTGACAGCCGTGTTAAAAACCTTAAGTAAATTGATTTGTTGGAAAAAAAATTAGAAGAAAAATTTACTGTGAATTTTCTTTTTTTAATCTCATGAGGGAAGAGTGTATAACAAAAAATTGCGTGGTATGTTCTGTGTCAGGTTTCTGCGAAGAGTGGAGAGATAAATAAGTAAGAAGCGGTGTATTTGAAGTGGAGGCAGACGTAGCCTCACAGAGAGATGCATCGCACGTCTGCGAGCTCTGTGCAGCGCGCGCCGCCTCGAAGGTCGAGAGCTGAGCAAACAGCGCTGCATGGCGCTGGGCGGTGAGCGGCGGGCGTGCCCACGTGTTTGCCTCTGAAATGACGCGCACAGCAGTCGATCACCAGCCACCGCCAGTTCGCTAGCCGTCTATGACCGTTCGTCAAAGTTTGTTAGCTGTACAAATAGAGCGCTACGGAATTATCCGGCCTTCCAGTGCTGCCTTCTGCGAGACGGCCAGTGTATGTAGGCGTGCTCGTGTCTGTGTGTGTGTGGGGGGAGGGGGTGCTTGTTTACAGCGTATTCGGTACACAACCCTGGTCACTCCCTAGATTACGCTGTTTGTCATGCACCAGTTGGAAAATCAAGCCGGCAATAGGGCTTAGTAATTCCCAAACAAGTTCGGTCCTGCCTTTGCTGTTTCCTCAGGCGTCCAAAACGTAGTTGTTTTGTAATATCAAAAGATCAATCTACACAGATTCCGTGTTAGGACTTACTTATGTCATCAAACGTAACATTTACAACATTAAAATAGATAAATATTCTCTTGACATCTTCCTAAGAGACGGTTTTCATTCCCTCCGAATTAACTAAGCGTAGACCAATTATATCTTAAATTCTAAGAGAAAGTGAACAGAAAAGTAATTTGAAAAAGTAGAATAGGTGATAAGAGCATGTTAAAGATAAAAAATCATAGCAGAAGAAACTAATGAATTTTGCCACAGATGAGTGAGTTGAAAGTTGTTTGTTCATTCACCGGTTTTATTTCATCCGAATATATTTTTCAGTCACAGCTGAGTTTTCAGAACTTTATACATAACTGCTACAATCAGCTTCGAGTGATCAATATAAGCTCTTTGAGTAACCCACTAGCAAGCCAGCCCGGTTTGCCGTGCGGTCTAACTCACGGCTTTCCGGGCGGGAAGGTGCGCCTGGTCCCCGGCACGAATCCGCCCGGCGGATTTGTGTCGAGGTCCGGTGAACCGGCCAGTCTGTGGATGGCTTTTAGTCGGTTTTCCATCTGCCTCGGCGAATGCGGTCTGGTTCTCCTTATTCCGCCTCAGTTACACTATGTCGGCGATTGCTGCACGAACAAGTTCTCCACGTACGATTACACCACCATTACTCTACCACGCAAACGTAGGGGCTACACTCGAACGAGACGTTCCCTGGGGGGGTCCACCGGGGGTCGAACCACACAATAACACTGGATTCGCTGTGGGGCGGCGGAGGGGTGAAGTGGACTGCGGTAGTCGTCGTGGGGTTGTGGACCACTGCGGCTGCGGTGGGGACGGAGCCTCTCCGTCTTTCCTAGGTGTCCGGTTAGCATACAAAACAATGCAATACAACCTACTTGCAGGGTCGCCGAGGCGAAATCGCCTCTTTCGGGCGGGTCTGTTCTATTGTATTGTATTGTATGGAACCTGGAACCAAGAAACGACGGAGACGCTTCGTCCCCGCCGCAGCCCGCAGTGGGTCACAACTCCACAACAGGCTACAGCAGTCCACTCACCTCACCACCGCCCCACACTCAACCCAGGGTTATTTTGCTGTTCAGCCCCCAGTGGGCCCCGCTGGGAACGTCTCACACCAGACGAGTGTAACCCCAATGTTTGCGTAGTAGAGTAATTACGGTATACGCGTATATGGAGATAGTGTTGGCGCAGCAATCGCCGACATAGTGTAACTGAGACGGAATAAGGGGAACCAGCCCGCATTCGTCGAGGCAGATGGAAAATAACCATCCACAGACTGGCCGGTGCACTGGACCTCGACACTAATCCGCCGGGTGGATTCGTGCCGGGGAATGGCACGCCTTCCCGCCCGGAAAGCAGTGCGTTAGACCGCACGGCCAACCGGGCTGGTTGAGGGTCGGGATGTAATAGGTCATCGACATTTGAAACAGCTTTCGCCGTCCTAGTTTCTGGCCTCGCATTTAGAGGATTTCTGTTCTCTTGCAAAGAAGACTGGGTTTTGTCTGGAGGCGATCTGTGATGGTGTGGAATTTCTACAACGATTAAAGGATTGGGTGATGTCGTTTATATTATCTGCTGTGGCGTTTGGGCAAAGTGGTTAAGCTATTTATGCGGCTGCTGGCTAAATTTCTTCACCATTTGCTCGTTACATCTACATCTACATCTACATCTACATGGATACTCTTCAAATCACGCTTGAGTGCCTGGCAGAGAGTTCATCGAACCACCTTCACAGTAATTCTCTACTATTCCACTTTCGAAGAGCGCACGAACACCTATATCTTTCCGTGCGGGCTCTGGTTTCCCTTATTTTATTTTGATGATCGTTTCCCCCTATGTAGGTCGGTATCAACAAAATATTTTCGCATTCAGAGGAGAAAGTTTGTGATGAAATTTTGCGAGAAGTTTCCGCCGCAACGAAAATCGCTTTGTTTTATTGGTGTCCATCCCAAATCCAGTATCATGTCCGTGACACTCCTTCCCCTATTTCAGGATAATACAAAACTTGCTGCGCGTTTATGCACGTGGTATTACTCATCCGCCCTGTAACATGGAAACTCATACGTTGCTCAAACCTGAGTAAATGGGGGCTGAATATAATGACAAACATAATCATTTTAATTCCGTGAGTCATAGACTCAGAGTTACCATTTTCTCCTAAATTATGAAAAAGTATTTTTTTTCTTTAAATTGTGTACTGTGACCATAGTATCCCGATTACTCATTCTGAAATGTGCTTTTACATCTGCTGCTTTGAGGACCCATGGGGGGCTTGTAAACGAATTCCTTTCATTTGGTAAAAATATACATGCTTACTATTCAAATTCTCTTGGAATTATTTGCATCCAACCCGAGTCTTTCTTTTTATTTATGTACCACAGTACTATGTTACATGGCCACGATATTGTTGTCTACTGCTGTCCAAGAATATTTGAATGTACCGAAAACCACATACCCATTTACAGCCACAACATTAGTAACAAGTAACGTCTCTTTTTGTGTTATCTGGTTTCAGATGCAGACAAGATGGTTGGACGAATGTTGATTCAACGGTCGCTGCTTGCTAAATGTCTTGCAAGGTGATCTCACATATTAATTTGATATTAAGTGGTAATGATATCTGTAAATTATATGTTGGTTCTGATAGCTTTTGACTTAAAGTCAATGACTAGAAAACTTAGGAAACGTTCTCGCTAGCACTGTTGGATGCTATAAGCAGAAAGTTAATACTTGTTCAGTTCTTAAGCACTTTCTTGTAAATCATTATTCACTTCTTAACATTCAAATAGTGGTTATGCAAGCCCATTTTTCAATTGCGCCGGCTTATGAAAGCGTGTATGTAGGAGAGAGACAGCAGACATAGAGGAGAGAGAGCGAGAGAGAGAGAGAGAGAGAGAGAGAGAGAGAGAGAGAGAGAGAGAGAGAGAGAGACTATTTCTGTTAAACATTACGGATCAGACTGTTTCCAAATTGTTTTCTGGGGTATAAATATTACACTTATTACATAGCTTAAAGGTTTAGGGGTCAACTATGACTACTTATGAGAGCAGTTGACTGATTTTTATTACAACACACACTTTTCAGAGTTATGTTACAGAACAGATAAAGAAAAGTAAAGCATTCATCAACATACAGATTTGCTGACATTATTGAAGGATACAATTCTGAAAAATAAATTTAAAGCACTGCATTACACAAAACACAAATGTGAAATGTGTAAAAAAATAGGAAATAAGAAATTATAAATTACTGAATTGTGGGTCTACAGTTAGATGTCAAATTATGTGGGCAGATGAAGTACAAAGTGCAGAGTACTAGTGATTCAAGAACAAAATGCTAAACTAGAAAATCAGAAGACAGATCAAGTTAGTGGACACACGTTAAGTCTACCAGGAAAAAACTTACTACTGGCAAAGAACAAAAGTGGGGAAAAACTGCAATACTGCGGAGTCAGTCAGAGATTAGAGTGCATATATATATATATATATATATATATATATATATATATATATATATATACTCCTGGAAATGGAAAAAAGAACACATTGACACCAGTGTGTCAGACCCACCATACTTGCTCCGGACACTGCGAGAGGGCTGTACAAGCAATGATCACACGCACGGCACAGCGGACTCACCAGGAACCGCGGTGTTGGCCGTCGAATGGCGCTAGCTGCGCAGCATTTGTGCACCGCCGCCGTCAGTGTCAGCCAGTTTGCCGTGGCATACGGAGCTCCATCGCAGTCTTTAACACTGGTAGCATGCCGCGACAGCGTGGACGTGAACCGTATGTGCAGTTGACGGACTTTGAGCGAGGGCGTATAGTGGGCATGCGGGAGGCCGGGTGGACGTACCGCCGAATTGCTCAACACGTGGGGCGTGAGGTCTCCACAGTACATCGATGTTGTCGCCAGTGGTCGGCGGAAGGTGCACGTGCCCGTCGACCCGGGACCGGACCGCAGCGACGCACGGATGCACGCCAAGACCGTAGGATCCTACGCAGTGCCGTAGGGGACCGCACCGCCACTTCCCAGCAAATTAGGGACACTGTTGCTCCTGGGGTATCGGCGAGGACCATTCGCAACCGTCTCCATGAAGCTGGGCTACGGTCCCGCACACCGTTAGGCCGTCTTCCGCTCACGCCCCAACATCGTGCAGCCCGCCTCCAGTGGTATCGCGACAGGCGTGAATGGAGGGACGAATGGAGACGTGTCGTCTTCAGCGATGAGAGTCGCTTCTGCCTTGGTGCCAATGATGGTCGTATGCGTGTTTGGCGCCGTGCAGGTGAGCACCACAATCAGGACTGCATACGACCGAGGCACACAGGGCCAACACCCGGCATCATGGTGTGGGGAGCGATCTCCTACACTGGCCGTACACCACTGGTGATCGTCGAGGGGACACTGAATGGTGCACGGTACACCCAAACCGTCATCGAACCCATCATTCTACCATTCCTAGACCGGCAAGGGAACTTGCTGTTCCAACAGGACAATGCACGTCCGCATGTATCCCGTGCCACCCAACGTGCTCTAGAAGGTGTAAGTCAACTACCCTGGCCAGCAAGATCTCCGGATCTGTCCCCCATTGAGCATGTTTGGGACTGGATAAAGCGTCGTCTCACGGGGTCTGCACGTCCAGCACGAACGCTGGTCCATCTGAGGCGCCAGGTGGAAATGGCATGGCAAGCCGTTCCACAGGACTACATCCAGCATCTCTACGATCGTCTCCATGGGAGAATAGCAGCCTGCATTGCTGCGAAAGGTGGATAAACACTGTACTAGTGCCGACATTGTGCATGCTCTGTTGCCTGTGTCTATGTGCCTGTGGTTCTGTCAGTGTGAATATATATATATATATATATATATATATATATATATATATATATATGAAGTTTATTCACTAAGTAACATATTTCAGTCTATTGCGGCGGTGGACGGTGTTACAGGAATCATCTAGAGTCCGAAAGGCATACAGCTGTGGTTGCGTGTGGTTTGTGCCTCTGCTACTTTGCTTTCTGTGACGTGTTAAAAAGTGTGCTGCAATAGAAACTGCCGCCTCTTGTGAAATGCCTTGTGTGATTAGGTTTTTTCCGGCAAAAAACTGTAAACCAAGTGAAATTTATTTCGACCTTTGTTATGTGTACGGAAAATGAATAATGAGTGAAAGCCGAGTGAGGCTGTGGTGCACTAATGTTACAAATATCCGTACCAATGTTCATGATGGGACCGCACTGTAGGTCTAGACTTATAACCGACGAACTGGTGATGGCAATCAGTGACAAAATTCGTGAAAATCGTCGTTTCGCTATTACGGAACTTTCACAACATTTTCGCCAAATTTCAGTGATTTTGGTGTACGAAATTGTGGCTGATAAGCTTGGTTACCACAAATTTTCTTCTTGGTGGGTTTCCTAAATGCTAACGGAAGGCCACAAAAGAAACGGACTAGTTGCCCCACTGACCTTCCTCGAAGACTACGAGAAAAGTGGTAACAAAGTTATCGATTGTAACTGGGGACGAGACTTGGGTGAAACGTGTAAAATGTGAAACGAAAAGGCAGTCGATGGAATAGGTACACACAAATTCTCCCAAGAAACCAAGGAAGTGTTTGCAAACACTATCTGCGAGTAACATCATGGCTGCTGTATTTTAGCACTCTAAGAGAGTGATTCTCGCTGATTTCCTTGAACGTTGCCCAACAGTTGACTCAGGGGGGTATTGTCAAAGGCTGAAAAAGTTATGGCGGGCAATACAAAACAGGTTTCGGGACAGGCGGGTCGCATCAAACCAGTCAGTAGACTGATGACCAAAAAAAAAAAAAAGTTCTAGGGGACTGATGACCACAGCAGTTAAGTCCCATAGTGTTCAGAGCCATTTGAACCATTTTTCTCTTACGCCATAGTCCCGCAGCGATCGCAGGATCGGCGTGATTACAACGGAATTGACAATGTTAGTTTGAGTGATGGCCGGATGCCCTTCCTGCCGCCACCCCGTACCCCCCAGGACGCAATCAGTGTACCCAACTGTCTGTGTCTAGTGGAAATCGTGAAACAGTGCGGACGTGTTTCAAATGTCTGCGACGCGTGCAACTGAGGCGGAACGTGGGCACCAGCCCGGTATTCACCTAGCGGGATGTGGAAAACCGCCTAAAAACCACATCCAGGCTGGTCAGCACACCGGCCGTCGTCGGTAATCCGCCGGGCGGATTCGATCCGGAGCCGGCGCGCCTACCCGAGTGCAGGAAGCAGCTTGTTACCGCTCTCAGCCACGCTTAATATCTCCCCATCGAAATGAGCAACAACACTGTTGGGTCGTGTGGGTTTGCATAAAACGATATTGGTAGGGGCTGCTGAACACACTATATATTTAATCTTTCGACTGGGTTATATACTTGTTACATCCACGTTTTCCGTTTTGATATATCCCGTTAATTTCGTTGTTGATGATGAAACACAAGTTAAAAGGAAACGTTTCTGAACCACTTATGAAAGATTATGTACCATTACCGGAAAGTACTTACTGAGACAGCCAAAGCCTACATGACTACACCACTAATTACACGAAGGAAGATTGGAGAAACGTGGGTAAGTATGGCAGAAGTAAGCTATATCTTGTCCAAAATTTCTGTATAGCTCACGGCTAATCCTCACTTGTATTTTTTGAAGCATGATTCTGTTTGCTAAAATTAGCCCAAAGCTCCGAGCGGGAACTTATATCGATCATCTGACAGTTGCCTGACTTGATACCGCACCTGCTACAGACGTAGTGCGGGTTGCATAAAACAGGATTTGTAACTCCTGCTCAATCACTCTGTACATACGATCACCGGTCTCACCCGCACAACACGGAACTTTTCCTCCAGTGCGGCCTCCACCATATTCGGCCCTGCCACCTTTTGTTCCGTCGACGGTGAGGAAAACACCACTGACTGGAAGTTCTTCGATAAGCAGGCTTTCCACCGTCTGCCTCTGGGCCGTTAGCACAGAAGTGGTCACTAGCATATTCTGCTAAGAAAGTGAACTGTGATAACAGCGGGCACCCGTGTTAGCCCGCAGCACAGGTGTACGCGTGGGGCGGCTAAGCTGTAATGCAGCCAGCCGGCATTATAATGCGTCAAGGCCGGCGGCAGCCTACCGACGCGACACGATGCTGCTCGCAAAGCGTTCCGGTCTGGCGCACCGCGGCCCAGCGCAGCCGCGGCCAAAGACACGCCGCGCGCAGCCTACACTAACGAGGAACTCCTTGAGCTCGAGGTCGCAGGTCCAATCGAGAGTAAGGCTCATTTGAAGGTACTGTGTTAACAATTATGACAGGAAAAAATATTAGCTGCTAATGACTCACCGCGTGCATCAGGAGAGGGACAGGTAATGAGTGCCTGGGAGGTGCAGAGATCAACCTTCTATGCAATGTGTGTAGCATACTTCACAAAATAAACATCGTCGACGTTCAATAAATCTTGAAAACACACCGTTAACTTTCACCGTGAATACCGAACGAAAACTGGTATGTCACAGTGATCACGAAGGGTCGCACCATCTGGATCTAACGCGTACTCCTTCGGAGTTAGAAAGTGTGCAAGACGTTCAGCTAGGTATTTACCCTTATAGAATGCATATACAATGAAGAGCCAAAGAAACTGGTACAGCTGCCTAATACCGTATAGGCCCCTGCGAGCACGCAGAAGTTCAAATGGCTCTGAGCACTAGGGTACTTAACATCTGAGGTCATCAGTCCCCTAGAACTTAGAACTACTTAAACATAACTAACCTAAGGACATCACACACATCCATGCCCGAGGCAGGATTGCAAGCTGTGACCGTAGCAGTCGCGCGGTTCCGGACTGAAGCGCCTAGAACCGCTCGAAAACCGCGGCCGGCGCACGCAGAAATGCCGCAACACGAGGTGGCATGTATTCGACTAATGTCTGAAGTTATTTAAGTAAATTCCTCAGACAATTAAAACTGCAGAAGTCACGGCCACGCAAGCTTTGGTGCGCAAAGTGAAGACGCCAGTTGCAGTGAGATCACAACGGACCACTTTTGTTTTCTATAGCGCACACCGCAGGCTCCATGTAACCACGCATAGTTTTAAGTCTTCTGCAGTACAATAAATAAGCCACCCGCAGCACAGTTCACACACATAATAAAAATAACACTTCCTAACTTCAACAGGCAAAAGTAAACTTGGAGACAACATTTAAATTACTACACCACGGTCACAGCTGACTGGGCCATCAACTTTATAATTTTCTTGAAATAATTTTCCAACAGCTCACGAAATTTACGGTTCATAAACAGAGAAGTATTGTTTAACCGTTAGTATAACTTAATTGTAGCTGCACTCGCCCGTCACTCAAGTCACAATTACGCAGAAACTGTTAGTAAATGTTGAAAGAGGTCTATTGGGAGTTTGTTATTTGTATTTCAGGGATGGGAGTTTGTTATTTGTATTTCAGAAATCTGTACATACTTCGGATGTCTCAAGTGTTCGGCGACAGTTACGAATTTGCTGATTATTCGATCTGTCTTTGGTCAGAGTTGCTGCGTCGCTGGAAGATGTGCTCATTTTGTCATCACTGCTTGGCAGCGACGAGCGCGGCAGTTCTATCGTTGGAGCAGTAGTGAGGCAGACGCCTTGCAGAGGACTCGTGGTAATGTAGTCGTAAAGGTAAGTGCACCTGTGTCTGAGAAAAATGATGTGTGTTCGAATATTGTGAAACAGAGGAGAAAGATTCTACTAGTGATTTAGACTGAAATGAGAGGTAAAGAGATTAGAAAAGAGTATGAAGCAGAATGAAGGTGCCGCGCGGGATTAGCTGAGCGGTCTCGGGCGCTGCAGTGAGAGACTGTGCGGCTGGTCCCGGCGGAGGTTCGAGTCCTCCCTCGGGCATGGGTGTGTGCGTTTGTCCTTAGGATAATTTAGGTTAAGTAGTGTGTAAGCTTAGGGACCGATGACCTTAGCAGTTAAGTCCCATAAGATTTCACACACATTTGGAATGAAGGTAATAACTTTATTAGTGGCACTGCAGTGGCTCGTAGTTTAGAATCATTGCTGAATGAGACATCCATATCAGGGAACTATAGATTTTTCACTGAATATTGTGTAATTTTCACTGTAAGATATTTTTTAATGTTGATCTGTTTCTCTAACATTTGTGAGACTCAGAGTTGGAACATGAATTTCATATAGTTAATAATGTCAGATAATTTAAAAACAGTTTGTTAAAGGACTATTTCAACTAAGAGCATTGTCCACATCCTCGATCCAAGTCATTTTTATTTAAAGAGCCTTTCACTCAACGATGTGTATAAAATAGTTTCCTCTTTGTCTGGAGCATTGCACAAGCTCTCAGCTACTGTAGTTAGAAATTTGCAGCTAGCGCACAGGGAGCAGCAAGCACTGCGTTTCGAAGCAGTTACATCACGAGGTAAGATATTTTCGTTTCAGGATCAGTTTGCTACGAAAATTATTAACGCACGGGGACCACTTTGAGAAATTAAATCCTTTACGTTCAGGATTTAATCAGTATGCACATTTTTTGAGCAAATTACAAAACAGGGTCAAATTTATGTTGTATTCTCGCACGCAGATACATTCGGTTTCTTTCACAGTCGAAAATGCACATAATCACCCAAAGCTAAAAATTTATGAGCACCATGGAATTTAACTTCTGAAGTCATCAGTCCCCTAGAACTTAGAACTACTTAAACCTAACTAACCTAAGGACATCACACGCACCCATTCTCGAGGCAGGGTTCGAACCTGCGATCGTAGCGGTCGCGCAGTTCCAGACTGTAGCGGCTAGAACCGCTCGGCCACCCCGGCCGGCCCCAAAGCTGAACAACAGCAAAGTTACCAAATAACCAACCAAGCCACTACAAGCTCAAGGTCAAATCAAACGAAAAAAGATTTTTAAAGGAAACTTTCAGTGGTACCATTCCCCTAGGTACAAGGGAGCGGAACAAGTATTACTTAATATTATTTTAAACACATCTTAGATTACAGCACACTCTGAGTGAAATCTTAATAAACCACTATGCGTCAGATAGGAAACCAGGATAATATAGACTGATGGACTCCTTAGAACGAAGAGGAAGAACTTAGTAAAGGCAGATGTTAATCGTTCTGACATAGACGCAGCCCGCTCGAGGCAAGCTGCAGAAGAAGTAGGAACTACAGCGTGATCGAGTAAGAGTGCAAGTTTGAAGATACGGCCCAAATGCGTGCCGTTCTCCAACGGCTCCTCCCGACACGCGATTGTAGAGGTAAATCTGTCTGTTGCGCCCGTGGCTAGAGACCCCTCTCGAAGAATTCACGCCACTTGACAGGAGACTGAGCCCTATAATGTTACTTGAAATCCGTCTTGATCGCAAATTTTTTTTTATTCATATGACCGGTTTCGGTTCATTCAGAACCATCTTCAGATCTGAAAAATAATGATACTAATTTACTATTGCACGGAAGCAAATCTTTTTCATCCTATCTAATCAACATCAAATGTACCAGAACGTACCTGATATTTCAGTTACAGGAGTAACAGTCAAGTACAGATTTTAACCTTGACATCTACATATTTTAATTAAGTATTTTTAATATAAAAAAAGATCTACTGAATACAGTATGTGCAAATGGAATGTAACAAATGTACCAGACACCACCTGTCGGTAATAGTGTTATAATTTAAATGACGTGCACTCTGCCAACCAATTTTATGTGACGTAGCATGTGAAAGTTGCTGGATTTGGACGGGTTACTCCTGTAACTGAAATATCAGGTACGTTCTGGTACATTTGATGTTGATTAGATAGGATGAAAAAGATTTGCTTCCGTGAAATAGTAAATTAGTATCATTATTTTTACAGATCTGAAGATGGTTCTGAATGAACCGAAACCGGTCATATGAATAAAAAAAATTTGCAATCAAGACGGATTTTAAGTAACATTATAAAATCACTGATTGCTGTTATCCCGTAAGACATTATGTCTGTTTTTGCAGACTGAGCCCTGTTGCTTACTGCCGGCTATCAACTGTACTCCACGTTGCGCTGCCCTCTCCTGTACTTCGCTGAACCCGGAAACACAACTGAACGTTCCTGCCGAGAACACCGCTCTCACACTGCTTACAGACCAAAGCACTACCGCGTATTACCGCTCTAAGAGTACTGTCAGCAGAGCTCTCCATTAGCGCTTGTGCGCGTCTGTACCCAAGCAATATCCGCCTGCCCACTGGTGACAACCGCCGAAGAGGCCACCTATTGACCAAATGCAACGATCACATACTCGCCACAAGCGTGATCGGTACATCACGCCACAGCTCAGAAACTACGTGTTATGAATTTTATGAATGTGTAGTGCCTGTTCTTTCAGGCTTTCACATAACTGATTTGCCTAGAGGCGAATTCACCACTTTCAGTGTGGACGCACAGATACGTTCGACCTCCTGCGGGAATCTCAAAGCAGCGAGCGTGGAGGACATGGAGGGGACTGCCGACATGCGGCACTAGGTGGGGACCTGGATCGGCCTGGAGGCGTACCGAGACAGTCTGCGCAATTGCGATAAGCACTGTCTCCTGGTGACGTTGGGGTTAACGCAATGCCTATTGAGAAAGAGATCCTGTGTTCGAATCCAGATCCAGCAGATATTTTCACTTGTCGCCGCTGATTCCACATAAAGTCCCGATGCAGTTGACATCAGTACATCCTCCCTTTCCTTTCTCCTCCCTCCACCTTCAATTTACATAACGGGATGTCAGTTGCGTAAAAGGTAGTTATAGTGAAAACATTCCATTACTCTCAGTCAATGATACCTGTAGCTCCTCATCATGTGTGGGAATGAATATGATTAATGAAAACTGTCGCTACACCTTGGTTTACTCCCGGATGTTGCTCTCAGGTAATTGCTTCGTACCACCGGAGGTTGTTACGGGTCATTAGTTTAAAGAGGTCCTCCTTCAGCCACTATCAGTGTATAGTACAGCGTTCTTGGATGAGATATGGTCGTAGCTGAAGCTTTTGTATTAAAGTTTTAACTCTGACAGCAGTCGCACTCAGATCATGCGTCGAACACAACGCGAGTCCATTTGGAGATCTTCATTTGAATGCTTATTTGACAGGACACTTATTACGTCACACTGTTCACCTTTCACACTGAAGGTCCTGTAGGTCTTTCCGTCTGGCAAGGTAATTTTTCACCTCATCAGTTACATATGAGAATTTTCACTAAAAACTTTGCCGTCTGTTGTTCCTCCATGACCGTATGTGAACTTGTTTTGCATAAGTACGCTTTATCTGCATGTGATGAAGTGTATTGTACACATGGATAATTGCATGTCACCTTGTACCGTTTTATGACGTTTGCTAGGACCATGTGGACCATTCTTCCACTGTTTCTTTTACACAATGTCTTGTACCATTGTAACATTTGTTAATGCAGTATGTAATCTTAATTCCCACACATTTCTTGGGCAACAGTTGTTTACGAATGCTACCAAGTCACATTGCTCTTGGGACAGAGGTGATGTATTTTTTTGTTGTTTCTTTTCACTTCTTGTTTTTAATTTCTGCAGCTTACAAATTAGGACAGACAATTGTAATACGGATAACAGCGAAACTTTTGATAATCTCTTTCATCTTTCGAAAAAATGAATTGGGAAACGGCACCGCCAGTGCAGATTAGGTACATACCGGCATACACTGCAAAATGTCTGCGGCAGCAGGAGAAGGGAGGAAGAGCTTTGACCGGAATTTTACGGCTGGCTGCTTCTGCAGTGGTCTACCGTGGCCGCTTGCTCTCCTGGACAAAAGAAGTTAAAGGCGCTTTTACTTCAGCCAGCTCTCTTCAGCCGTGCACCCAATGCAATCGCCAACATGAGAAGTGAGTCATGTAGCTAGACTTTACAGAGCGAATAGCGAACAAACAAAAGTGTTCCATCAGAGCAGTCGGTAGATTCACGAAACTTTTGCTGAAGATTTCTTAAGAAAGCATTATTCCGGGTCTTATAGCCAGGTCTAACTAAAATTCCTTCCAAACTATTCTTAAAAGTAGTTTCAGAAGTAAGATGGGATGATTGTGATGATAACATATTCTAGACATGCTACTTAAACGAAATTGTATAGCTCAGTAATACTTGCCTTAACCACTGCGCGAACAATAAGGCAAGCTTGCAAACTTTCTCGTGGAAATACTGTGTATAGTGGCAAGGCTCAAAGTTTTCGGCTCCACAGACAAAAACCTGTTTTCTTCTTTTTTGTCGAAACTGCGAGATTAATGCAATGTAGCATGCTTGTAAGTAAATGTACACTGATAAGCCAAAACATTATGACCACTGCCCACCGATAATTGGATACTGTCTGGTGGCGTTGCGGCACGTGACGCTACGACAAAAGCATGAAAGCAGAGCAGACACGGATGGGGGATCACCCTAGCGAATGTACGGACTGCAAATCGGGAAATCCATCGAGATAAGCGACTTCGACAAAGGGCATATCATTATTACGCGGGGCCTGTGAACGAGTATCAACGGCGAATCTTGTCGAATGTTCATGTGCTACTGTTGTGTGCGTCTACAGAAAAAGGTAGAAGGACAGTGAAACTACCACTGGCTCTAAATGGTTGGACGTCCACGACTCCTCAGAGAACAGATGACAGATGGTGATTGTGGCATTTCTGTCAAAACAGCACAGTGCAAGTGCACGAGCAAGTCCTTCGTAGCACTCCGTTCATCGTACGCTGTTGAACAGGGAGTTCCGCAGCTGACCACCCCTACGTGTTAAAATATCTATCCAACGACATCGTCAATTACGACTGCAGTGGCACCGGACTTTCGGGATTCGACCGTCGATCAGTGGAAGCGTGTCGCCTCTTCAGGTGACTGTGAGTCACATTTTTACTACAGTGGGTCGCTGACCGTCTCTACAAACGCCTTTATCGAGATGAAAGGCAGCTCGAAACATGCAGTGCGCCATGGACGCAGACTGCTGGGAGCAGTATTAGCCTAGGGGATACATTCTTCTGCGCTTGCGTAGGACCTGTGGTAGTAATCGAAGAAACGCTGACAGCTGCGAACCACCTGCATCCCTTCACGCTTGATGTCTTCCTCGAGGGTGTTACCATCTTTCAGCAGTATGACTTTCCGTGTCTCAGCACCATGCTACTCACGTTGATGTCTCGACGAGCAAATTGGCCTGAAGTAAATCGTAGGGAACCCTGCACGGGCGCCCCACCGCGTACGCAAATCGGTGGCCTGTTATTTACGCGAATTACATGATCTGTCCGTAGACATCTGATGCCACATACCTCTTCAAACCTACCAAGAAGCGGAAGGACCACTGATACGCGGAATCAGTGATGTATTGCGTTCCAAAGACGGACAAACATGCTATTACGCAGATTGTCATAATGTTTTGGCTCAACAGCATACTTCATCGAAAGCTTTCTTATCACTGGAAGAGCCCGCCGTTGTGGCCAAGTGGTTCTAGGCGCTTCAGTCCGGAACCGCGCTGCTGTTGCAGTCGCAGGTTCGAATCCTGCCTCGGACATGTATGTGTGTGATGTCCTTAGGTTAGTTAGGTTTAAGTAGTTCTAAGTCTAGGGGACTGATGACCTCAGATGTTAAGTCTCATTGTGCTCAAAGGCATTTGAACACTAGAAGTACAATGTGGGTCATTATTGTCCCACCGAGCGAGGTGGCGCAGTGGTTAGCACACTGGACTCGCATTTGGGAGGACGACGGTTCAATCCCGTCTCCAGCCATCCTGATTTAGGTTTTCCGTGATTTCCCTAAATCGTTTCAGGCAAATGCCGGGATGGTTCCCCTGAAAGGGCACGGCCGATTTCCTTCCCAATCCTTCCCTAACCTGAGCTTGCGCTCCGTCTCTAATGACCTCGTTGTCGACGGGACGTTAAACACTAACCACCACCACCATTATTGTCCCACAGTAGGGAAGGACCGTTTTATTCTTATTGGGTTGGGGCTTTGAGTGTCGTCATGTTAACAATAGGTTCAGTAAGATTCAGAAGGGTAACAGGAGGATAATTTCGTCTCTGAAATTAATAGCGCAATGTCAAACATAAATTTTCAGAAATAAACATTTTTTAATGCAGATTTTACGGAAGAAGTTCCACAGTCTTTCGTCAGTCTTCGTTAAAACAAGCAAGTAAAGTAATGTTACGATGTCTTTCGTTATAAAAATATTGAAACTGTGGTGTCACCGCCAGACACCACACTTGCTAGGCGGTAGCTTTTAAATCGGCCGCGGTCCGTTAGTATACGTCGGACCCGCGTGTCGCCACTGTCAGTGATTGCAGACCGAGCGCCACCACACGGCAGGTCTAGAGAGACTTCGTAACACTCGCCCCAGTTGTTCAGCCGACTTTGCTAGCGAAGCTACACTGACCAATACGCTCTCATTTGCCGAGACGATAGTTAGCTTAGCCTTCAGCTACGTCATTTGCTACGACCTAGCAAGGCGCCATTACAAGTTAATATTGAAATTATAAAACATGTACCATCAAGAGCGATGTTCTCCAATTATGGATTAAAGTTAAGTATTACATCAACTACGTACTTTATTTGCTACTATTAATTCCTTTACCTTGTTCCAGACCTCACGCCAATCTGCGTAAGCTTAAAAGCGTGCATTTCGGCCTCCTCTAGCAACACGGTGTTGGCTCTTCTGCCAACACTTCAGAAACATAATCAAAACATCTGTTTTTGTGGTACTAAGAGTATTTTTACTTTTATAAACAAATAAGATGAGAACTGAGGATGTGTGAAAGATTCTAAAACTCAGCAGGTGACTAAAATGCTCTGCGTGTTTTCTTGTTAATTGCAATCAAGGAACTAAAACATAAGAACAAACAACCTCAGTCTATAATTGCAAATGATTGTAAATATTTAGGAGCAAAGATTTGACAGAATTGTCTAAGCTGGGACGGCTCACAGTTCAGACATTCGATAAGAGGGTTTGCTTTGCATCTTTTGCACACATACTTGCTGCACTTGAAGCATACATTTGATGTTTGATTCCCTTTTTGTCGTTTGCAGGAAACCTGAATGTGACGACGCCTTGTATTTCCATATTGGACAGTGCCGGTATCGAGTGCCTGCACGAGATTAGCTCCTCTCTGCAGTTTGTAGGGGGCAGCAGGCTCATCTGCTGCTCTGAGGATAAAATCTTGGCGTCAACTGTTCTTAGAGGTAAGTAACCATCAATGGGTTCCAGGTCGGACAGTGTAGTATCTAGCCATTTGGTCAACGTCAACTGTATTGACTCCACCCTTAGTTTCATAATAAAACTTCACACTTTCTGGATGTTTCTTTTCAGTATTCTCATTCACCTCACATCCAGCATGCGCCTTGCTCATAATAAGGATATTTCTTTCTTTTTACCTTGGTATACTGTGAGAAGATTGTCACCTGACTTGTACAAGTGTGCTGTATACGAGACGTCGTCTCCACTTCGTGCCACAGGAGGGACCTCTTTGAGTCTTTTCCAAAGAGTGCCAACTAAACATGTTCCTTTTTTTTCAGCTCTCCCGCCAGTTTTACAGAGGTAAAGAAGTTCTCAGTCATGTGTTACGACCACAGCTGAGGAATAGCTGCACCAGCTTCATAGCCACCTGGTGACTGAGACCCCTGCTCGGATCACAAGCTTCATGTCTGTCATGGTAAGGGAGCCCAGTCATGATGTAGCAGTTCTCAACTTCACATAGAAACCAGTATTTTATCCCTACTTATCAGGTTTCTGGGCTTGTACTGTATGAACTGGCATGTGCACTTACATGGATACAGTTGTTCGTCGACAGTCATGTTCTCACCTGGCTTGTAACAGGCAATGTAATTGTCAGTAAGTAGATTCCATACTTCTGTTCAGTCTGGAACAGCGCGACCGCTACGGTCGCAGGTTCGAATCCTGCCTCGGGCATGGATGTGTGTGATGTCCTTAGGTTAGTTAGGTTTAAGTAGTTCTAAGTTCTAGGGGACTGATGACCACAGATGTTAAGTCCCATAGTGCTCAGAGCCATTTTTTGAACCATACTCCTGAAGCAAGGAAAAATTTATCAGTTTCCTTACATTATCTTCTTGATGACAACGATTCAAATCTAAGATGATTCCATACTTCTGCAAACCTGTTCCTTGATTTGCTGCTTTAAAAGAAAGGTGGTCTCCCCTTATTGTTCCGTAAGTCTCTGTGTGAAATACCTAGAGTGCTGTATGCTCTACGAGTGCAGAGCAATCCAATGAAAGGATTTAGCTCTTCCAGGCTTAGGGACAACTCATTATCACGAAGGCTGTTCAATAAAGAATGATCATAATTTTTTTGATCATAATTTCCCACACTAAAATTTAATCTTATGATATTCTGTTTGCTTAATGAGCAACAAACACGCCGTAGTAGTTTCATTGTTGGAACTCCTGGTTCCCGCCTGTGAGAGGCAGGCAAGATCAGGTATGATCAGTATCGCCTACCGCTGCAATGGAGGTAACACGCGAGGGACAATATGCGGCTTTGAGGTTCTGCTTTTGTCTCAACGAATCTTGAGGTGAGGCCTATGCATTGTTACAGGAGGCCTATGGAGAGTCTGTTCTTCCCTACAACACAGCTCTAAGGTGATTTAAAATGTTTAACAACGGGAGACAATCAATTTCAAAGGAAGGTGGACCTGGTGCTCCAGTTACCGCTCTTACGGAAGAAAACATCAACACTGCTGCTGTCATTGTGAGAGGGAATCGACGAATTACCTTAAGATCACTTTCTGAAATACTGAACATTTAATTGGGTGCCACCACAAGCTGGTGATAGAAAAATTACACATGACACGTGTTTGTGCGCGACGGGTTCCAAGACTGTTGATTCCCGAAGAGAAGGACATTGGCGTGCAGGTCTGCATGCAGTTAAAGTTGATGTTAGAGGAAGATCCGGAGTGCCTATCAAATACAATCACAGCTAATGAAACTTGGCTACATCATTTTGATCCTAAGAGCAAACAGCAAAGCTCAGTGTGGAATTCTCCATCATCACCAACCCCCAAAAAAGCAAAAGTGGTTGCTTCAGCTGGGAAAGTTATGGTCATCTCATTCGGAGATTTCAACCTGAGCGCGGATGTCTACTGCGCTGTGAATCGCACTGAGGAACAGAGCGAGCTGAGTTTTGCTAAATCTCTGCTTGCCGAGTCTATGTTGTTTTTTGTAGAGGACACTTTCGTTCATCAAGAACATCGTAATATATCAGAATATAACACATTCCATAGTTCTCCAACAGACTGATAGCAACGATATAGGCCTGCAATTACGTGCATAAGTCCTACGATCGTTTCTGAAAACAGAAATGATCTGCACCTTTTTGCAGTCGGTAGGTACCCCTCGTTGCTCCAGTGATCTACGATATAGTGCTGCTAAAAAGGGAGCAAATTCTTTCGCATATCTTTTGTAGAACCTTTCGGGTATCTCAACTGGTCCTGTCGCCTTTCCACTTCAAAGCGATTTCAGCTGATTTTCTATTCCGTGATCAATGATCGCACTGTCAGCAGTTTCGAAGTTCGTACGGTGACTGAAAGGAGGGACCGTATTACGATCTTCCGCAATCAAACAATTTCGGAACACTGAAATCAGTATTTCCTCATTCTCTCTGACGTTCTCCGTTTTGGTGCCACTGTGATCACTGGCTGATTGAACTGATGATGCCGAACCACTTATTGATTTTGCGCAAGACCAAAACTTCTTAATGTTCTTGATAGACTAGCTCAGAGGATCATTCTTACATTACATCACGTACTCGCGAAAATCAACTCACAGTACACCACGCCTCTGCCTGTACACCACCTATTACCGTCATCAAACACGGAGAAACTATCAGGAAGCTCCAGTAACAGGATTTCTTTAAAAATGTTCAAATGTGTGTGAAATCTTATGGGACTTAACTGCTAAGATCATCAGTCCCTAAGCTTACACACTACTTAACCTAAATCATCCTAAGGACAAACACACACACCCATGCCCGAGGGAGGACTCGAACCTCCGCCGGGACCAGCCGCACAGTCCATGATTGCAGCACCTGAGACCGCTCAGCTAATCCCGCGCGGCAGGATTTCTTCGTCGTGTGTCTTGCACAATCGCCTAGACGTTGTAAATACTGTCATAAGTGTAATTGCTATTATCGCTCTTATTATTTGTATTGAAATTGCAACTATTCGTTTAACAGGACCTCTAGATCGTATAGAAAATGAGAAACCTGAGAGATATATTGTATAAAAAATTCGTACTTATAATTTCAACAACTTTCAAAATTGAGTATCCTTCTACGTTAATACAAAATAAATTAACGAAATGTGTTCTAGGAAAATCCTGCTTTATATCCATACGCAGCTTTCCAAGAAATCATTGACTGTAAGGTACGTATCATAAAATTCAAGACAGTTGTCAATACTACACGCGAACGCAACATCGCCCTAAATAATTCTTCGCAATTACTGACTTTACATCGATCGTAGAAGCTACTGCTGGTTTCTCTCTGTGCTGAAAAACACTGTTGTTGTGTAGATGCAATGCAAGTTATAAATGTATCTGACTCTATGCTGTGAGACAGTGCTAAAATAATGTACTACACCTGACAGAGAAAATTACGTACTATGTATAAATTTACATGAAAGTACCACTTTGATAGAAACATACGTGATGTGGATGCGTCAAATTAAAAGCGAGAGATAATGAATCCTGTTTTACCTAATTTGCTACAATGTGCAGAGAAATGCTGACAATGCAAATCTGCGCTGCATCCTCTCGAGAAGTTTCACGTTGACAGAGTACGTTGAACAACGAGCATGTCCACACAGCGATATTATTTTATTAAACATCTTGCGGTAGAGACCTGCTGATAAATTTAAATTTGTTTAACGTTGTAGAAAAACTAATGAAGTATCTATTTACACAGCTCAGGGACTCTCCAAACACCACATCAGCTTATTGCATTTTTAATAGTCCAGTCCCGCAAATATTAACGGTGTTATTGAAGAACTATGGTCAGCAAAATTTCCGTAAGTATGCAGAAGGACTAATATGTATAGAACGCAGGTGTTACAGTTTGATACACAATAAAGCGTTGACGGATATATATGTGTGTTCACGTACTTGTCTCTTAACTAAATGTCCGTTCCGAGCAATAAACAAAGCAATAAAAGTGTCTCACACAGCCAGTAACAGCGACGGTAATTAATATTTACCGCCACCGAGCCGTAATGGGCCCAAGCCTTCGAGGTCGCTTAGTGGGACTCAAGCGTAATTATATCGAAATTGGTTCGCAACAACAGTCACATAAATCGAATGGATCCGATTACATTGCACCTTGCACTATGTAGTATTTTTATTTAGGGAAACAGTCTGGAGGCCGATTACTCTACTGTGTAAGATAGATGTATGCAGGGCACGCAAGTAAATGTAGAAGACACATTTACTAGTTCTTAAAATACAATTTCGTGTCAGACAGAAAGCCGTTCTTTAACTGAGATGTGCGTTTAGTGTGTTCCTTGTCACGCAGATAACGTGGCGGATAATTCTATGATACAGAACGCTTATGTTACCGTGAATATCTGCTTTTCATTTACATCTCTATGAATCTCTTTTTTTTCTCAACAAAACAGGATAGCCCTGAACTCAGATTAGAGGAGGGCAGGATTTAAATTCCAGTTTCGCTATCCGAGGAAAGGTTCTATCTTGTTTCCACATGTCGATCAAGACGGATGACGGAACAGATCATTTCAAAAGGACGTTTCCCGTTTCCTTCCCCATCACTGTCTGATCAGAGATTCTCCGTCTATGATCATCTCATTGTCACAAAGATGTTAAACGTCTCTTCTACCCTGATCTTCCCTTTTACCAACGATCGTGACTTGTTCTATTGTATAACTTGTACGATATCCATGGTGACAAAACTGGAACACTACATATTCGCTAATGAAGTAGAAACGATAAATCACTGACTACAAAAGTTTTAGTACAGCGTACGATTTAGTCATTACTAATTGGAAATAGTCTAGGACGTCATCGCAGATACTGAAGGCTGTTGATAGCAGAACCTATATTTAAATATTGCTTGATTTATGACATTTCTTCGATACAGGTCCCAATCACCACGAAATGAGTGAAACAGGTTTTCTAAAGTACCAGGTCAGTTTTGTGACTGTGTAACCCCTGACACAGCACTCGTTAAAGCCTGTGCTACGGTAAGTGATCGGGATTCACCTTACGAGAAAGGATTTTCATATAGATATTGACTGCGTGTACTTGAATGGTGGCATATCAAACTTACATCCACTCTGTAATAACAATGATCCGTCAAGTACGTTCGGAACGCAATTACACGTTAGGATGGATCAAAAGAAACCCAGAAGATGCTAACAATTTGATAATAATACGGTCGCCAGCCTAATCAGGCATTAACTGAGTTTCTTCCCTGTACAAGTCGGTATATATTCATGCAAAACAACAAGTTGTAACACTGCATAGTGTAGTAGAATTTTAGAACCATAAAATCTATTGAACTGATAGTTTCACGTTCTGTACTGATATGGAAAACCATGAATACATAACACTACACTATTATGTATACTACAAAACTTACTGTCTATTAATCTGATTAAAATCGGGCATAGGTTACCCTAGAAACTGCACTTTCGTGCCACACACAAAATGCCAATTTTGATAAAGATAGAGCACTGATAAATTTTGACTTTTATATTGACTTTAACTTTTGCTGATCAAACCAATTTAGAACACTTCAGAATTCAAATGAATGAGGGGGGACCCCGAAACTGTTATGATCGCTGTATTTAAAAAAAAGTATATAAGTTACTACTCTTTTCATCTTATTTACTGTTCATTTAAATGCCTTTAAATCTGTCTCGAAATAATAAACGTCATTACTATATCAATACTAAAGTTATCTTTCAACTTCGTTAGACCTTCGTTATTCATTTATTGGTTCATTAACAAAACATTTCTTTAAACACCATTCCAATATAACTAGTTCTGCAAATAATTATTATTAACACAAATTTTAATTTTCATTTCGGGACACTCGGATTGCACAACATTTGGAAAGGACCCTGTCTAGGTTAGTTGTGAGGATAATTAAATGATGGAAAATTTCTGGTAAAATTTAGGTTATTATTGCACCAAACAAACACAGTTCACTCTCTGATCCACACGAATACAGTACTAAAAGTTTCAACCTGCTAGTATCGATGCGGCGGTTGGCGGGCGGCGAGATGGCGAGGCACAGAGCACACATACATCCACAGCTATGGCTCTTGATGTATCGGCACTTTAATTCTTCTTAGTGTCGCAATGCTTTTCCATTTAGTGCCTATGGAATTTTTCCATGCTGTGTGGGCGTTGGAACAGCATACCCGACGCTCAGTGAAGCTATGTCTTCCAGGAGAGCCTCCTCGCTCCAGAAGGTGTTGCTCAAACCAGTGCCAAACTCCAACTACTACTGAGCCCGATGTGCCGTGCATTTTCCCGCGCTCGCCTGCCATCCACCTTTTACCGCTTCCTGACACTCCGGGTATCCACCCGAGGTTTTGCATTCTACATATCCTAACACATTGCCTACGTATGGACCAGACGCACAGTTACAATTTTAAACATCTTACAACAGTTTCAACATTTGTTACATTTCAATTCTATTACAGTATTACTTGACATCTGACATAAACATTGATATTCACATTGAAACTAATTTACAGTATTCTTAACATAATGGCATGAAACAAAAAGAAATGAAATCAGAACATCAATTACACAAGTTTATCGTAAATCAGAAGAAAGGAAGTACTTCTATGTACAATAGTACAGAGTCGTTGTTGTTACAACTGGATTAAATGCATTCTTGCATTTTAAACTTAGTGCATACTTCATGATGGTGAGAAATCGTGGGAAGTGAAATTAGTTCGATCTACCTCGTAGGATCTTTACTGTTCACTATGCAAAACAATGAGCCAAAATGCCCTCACGGGTCAAAAAATGTTTCACTCCAGTGCACACGCACAGATAAATAGTTAAGCCTTACAGATGGAGACGCGTTGGAGTCACGTGGTAAACCACGAGGGCCCTGCCTCTTCTTCAGCATAGGGAAGTAGTAACCAGAGAGTTTCAAGCGGACACTGTACGTAAACGTGGTAAATTTAAGGACAGGCCAGAGAGGCAAAAAGGGACAATTGTGTTTGGCGTGCTCATGGCCATACGGTGTGTGGAGTTGCTGGATTTGTTGGTGTCTAACGGCAGACTGTTCATTGTGTCATTACGTAGTGCTGTAACACACGAGGCCACGAAATATGACGTCAAAATTGTGGTCAAAAAAAGATCCTGACTGAGAGGGAAGGAAGACGCCTTTCACGGCTTGTGAATTAAAATCACTTCCAGACGTGACAGGAATAGCTGTAGGGAGTGAAAGAAGGCCCATCCACACCTGTTAGGGAGTGAACATTCTAACGGGAACCGCATGTAATGAATATTTGGAGTTGATAACCTCGCAAGAGACCAGTGCTCACACAGGCACGTAAAGGTGCGCGTCTTCAGTGGGCTACAAATCTTCGAACGTGAACAGTAACAGACTGTCGGAGCATAATGCGATCTCAGAAACACGTTTTTGCCTATATTCAAATAATGCACGTCGTCGGGTGCACTGAAGGGCAAATGCAGTGTTTCATCCTACATTGAAGAGCCAAAGAAACTGGTACACCTGCCTAACATCATGTAGGGCCCCCGCGAGTATGAAGAAGTGCCGCATGGACTCGATTAATGTCTGAAGTAGTGCTGCAGAAAATTGACACCATGAGTCCTGTAGGGCTGTCCATAAATCCCATAAGAGTGCGAGGGGGGTAGCGATCTCTTCTGAACAGATCGTTGCAGGGCATCCCAGATATGCTCAGTAATGTTCATATCTGGGGAGTGTGGTAGCCAGAGGAAGTGTTTAAACTCACAGGAGTGTTCCTAGAGCCACTCTGTAACAATTCTGGACGTGTGAGGTGTCGCACTGTCCTGCTGGAATTGACCAAGTCCGTCGGAATTCACAAGGGACATGAATGGATCCAAGTGATTAGACAGGATGCTTACCTACGTGTCACCTGTCAGAGTCTTATCTAGACATATCAGGTGTGCCCTATCACTCCAACCGCACAGGCCCCACAACATTACAGATTCTCCACCGGCCTGAACAGTCCCCTGCTGACATGCAGGATCTTTGAAATCATGAGGTTGTCTCCATATCCGTACTCGCCCATCCGCTCGATACAATATGAAACGAGACTCGACCGACCGGATAACATGTTCCACTCATCAACAGTCCAATGTCGATGTTGACGGGGCCACGAGAGATGGAAAGCTTTGTGTCGAGCAGTCATGAAGGGTACACGAGTGCGTCTTCGGCTCCGAAAGCCCATATCGATGATGTTTCGTTCAATGGTTCGCACGCTGACGGTTGTTGATGGTCCAGCACTGAAATCTGCAGCAATTTGCGAAAGGGTTGCACTTCTGTCATGTTGAACGAGTCTCTTCAGTCGTCGTTGGTCTCGTTCTTGCAGGATCTTTTTCCGGCCGCAACGGTGTTGGAGGTTTGATGTTTTACCGTATTCCTAATATTCACGGTACACTAGTGAAATGGTCGTACAGGAAAATCCTCACTTCATCGCCACCTCAGAGACGCTGTGTCCCATCGTTCGTGAGTCGAATGTAACACTACGTTCAAACTCACTTAAGTCTTGATAACTTGCAATTGTAGCAGCAGTAACTGATCTAACAACTGTGCTAGATACTTGTTGTCTTATAAAGGCGTTCCTGATGGCAGCGCGTGTTCTACCTGTTTACATATCTCTGTATTTGAATACACATGCCTATACCAGTTTCTTTGGCGCTTCAGTGTAAACGTCTGCAAGGTCAGGCTCAAGCCGGTGGTGGGGCTGTGATGTTTTGGGAATGTTTTTCATATCTTGAACTGGATCGTCTCACTGCGTTGACAACTAAGTTGAATCAGGACGTATACTTGAACTTCCTGTATATCCAGGTGTTACATTCCAGTTGACACCTCGATGATATGTTATTGACAACCTTATTTTTCTAAACGACGACAGCAGACTTCATCTGGCTAGAAGAACATGTGACCGTTTTTCTCATCACTGCCTTACCCTACTACACCTCGAATGGGGGATGGAAAATCACCTGACTTGAAACCCACAGAAAATCTGGAGAACATGTTGGAACGGAGGGTAAAACGGCAACATCAGCATCCCTGCAATTCTGTTGAATTGCGCCATCAAATACTCAGCGAGTGGCTTAAGCTAGGTAAGATGTACCTGCACGAACTTGTGGACTCACTTCCTAACCGAATCCAGGCGGCTTTCAAATCCAGGGGCAGAATTACACGATATCAAACGACGCTTGTGATGACCATTTCTCATTACGAGATTCAGTGGCGCCTGGCAGTTCTGAGGGCACGTGACGCAATGCAGAATATGTACACTCCTGGAAATTGAAATAAGAACACCGTGAATTCATTGTCCCAGGAAGGGAAAACTTTATTGACACATTCCTGGGGTCAGATACATCACATGATCACACTGACAGAACCACAGGCACATAGACACAGGCAACAGAGCATGCACAATGTCGGCACTAGTGCAGTGAATATCCACCTTTCGCAGCAATGCAGGCTGCTATTCTCCCATGGAGACGATCGTAGAGATGCTGGATGTAGTCCTGTGGAACGGCTTGCCATGCCATTTCCACCTGGCGCCTCAGTTGGACCAGCGTTCGTGCTGGACGTGCAGACCGCGTGAGACGACGCTTCATCCAGTCCCAAACATGCTCAATGGGGGACAGATCCGGAGATCTTGCTGGCCAGGGTAGTTGACGTACACCTTCTAGAGCACGTTGGGTGGCACGGGATACATGCGGACGTGCATTGTCCTGTTGGAACAGCAAGTTCCCTTGCCGGTCTAGGAATGGTAGAACGATGGGTTCGATGACGGTTTGGATGTACCGTGCACTATTCAGTGTCCCCTCGACGATCACCAGTGGTGTACGGCCAGTGTAGGAGATCGCTCCCCACACCATGATGCCGGGTGTTGGCCCTGTGTGCCTCGGTCGTATGCAGTCCTGATTGTGGCGCTCACCTGCACGGCGCCAAACACGCATACGACCATCATTGGTACCAAGGCAGAAGCGACTCTCATCGCTGAAGACGACACGTCTCCATTCGTCCCTCCATTCACGCCTGTCGCGACACCACTGGAGGCGGGCTGCACGATGTTGGGGCGTGAGCGGAAGACGGCCTAACGGTGTGCGGGACCATAGCCTAGCTTCATGGAGACGGTTGCGAATGGTCCTCGCCGATACCCCAGGAGCAACAGTGTCCCTAATTTGCTGGGAAGTGGCGGTGCGGTCCCCTACGGCACTGCGTAGGATCCTACGGTCTTGGCGTGCATCCGTGCGTCGCTGCGGTCCGGTCCCAGGTCGACGGGCACGTGCACCTTCCGCCGACCACTGGCGACAACATCGATGTACTGTGGAGACCTCACGCCCCACGTGTTCAGCAGTTCGGCGGTGCTTCCACCCGGCCTCCCGCATGCCCACTATACGCCCTCGCTCAAAGTCCGTCAACTGCACATACGGTTCACGTCCACGCTGTCGCGGCATGCTACCAGTGTTAAAGACTGCGATGGAGCTCCGTATGCCACGGCAAACTGGCTGACACTGACGGCGGCGGTGCACAAATGCTGCGCAGCTAGCGCCATTCGACGGCCAACACCGCGGTTCCTGGTGTGTCCGCTGTGCCGTGCGTGTGATCATTGCTTGTACAGCCCTCTCGCAGTGTCCGGAGCAAGTATGGTGGGTCTGACACACCGGTGTGAATGTATTCTTTTTTCCATTTCCAGGAGTGTATAAGCGGAGCAGAGACGAATTGGGAATCATTCTAATGATGACAAGGGCCGCAAATTGGGAGTCCACTACCTAAGAGCCTTTGACAAAGAGCAGATGGTTACTGACCAGTGACTGGGAACAAGCATCTTAGAAATAGCGATGCTTGTCTATAAGAAATGGTTGAAGGATAATGAAACGATAAGTAAACGAGAAGGTGTTTGATGTCCACGCCTCATCACAGAACGTAGAGGTTGCAGGCTTGCCCGCTCTGTAAAGCAGGACAGGCGGCGACCTGTGGCAGATCTGATGACAGAGTACAATGTTTGTGAAGGCACAAGTGTTTCGGAGCACACTGTACTTAACTGAACATGTTGTTCCGCAGTAGAGGGCCCCAAGGACATCGTCAGTTAGCATTCCAGTGGACACATAATCGAACAAACTGGACCGTGAATCAATGCAAACGTGTCACCTGATCAATCACGTTCTTTGTCAAATCAGGTCTGTGTTCGTGTGCGGATACGACGACACCAAAGCGAATGGCAGATCGAAAGATGCTTCACGTCACGAATGATGAGGGCAGTGTAAAATTTAAACTTTAATCGCCGGCAGAAAATGACTAGAGGAGTACAAGGCAATTGAAGAAGAGGGGAAACTGACAGATCAGCTGATGCGATACATGCCTTGCAGCCAAGAGACCATCACATTCATTTTGATAAGACTCAGGTTCTGGTAGCCACAAGCGGGTAGCATGAAAGGCTATGTAGAGAGGCCACAGGGATTGTAAAACACCCAAAGAACTTGGTAGAAAAGGAGAGGGAGTGAAATTGAATGACATCTGGTTTCCACTGCCGAGGAACATGTGTACCATACTTCCACGATGGGATGATATCAGCAGCGGACGATGGCAGTCGACAACGGCCAATTGCGTTCGAGTATTCAAAACATGTGACAGCACACCACTGTGCGGAAGCACGAGTAAACGGAATTCTGGTGCAGCCAGTAGTGATCCAGGCTGTGAATTGGACATTCAAAGAAGCTACGATCCCACTTGAAAATGTCCTATGTAGATGAGCACGAAACGTTGGGTCTGAATGTGAAATCCATATGACCATGGCATAATATCCCGGAATATTTTATTAAGAGTGAGGGAAGTATTGTGATATGGAAAACATTAACCTGTGGTCCCACAGGATCTTTGGTAGTAATAGAAGATACCGCGACAGCTGTGGACTACGTCAACATTACAGTGGACGACTTGCATTCCTTCCTGTCTGCCCAAAAGTGATTGTATCTTGTAGCAGGAGACCCATCCGTCTCGCAAGTCGAGAATTTTGCTACACTTGTTTGACGAGCATGATAGTTAAGTGACGTTGATGTCTTGGCCATTTAACCGCTTGCTCTGAACCCCATGCAACATATCTGTGTCGCTATCGGGCGCCAGCTACGTGCCCACAATCAATCCGACCGTAATTTACGAGAGCTGCGTGACCTGTAAGTACACGTCTGTTGCCACACACCTCCATGGCACGCAAAATTACTACTGTAGTGCGATCGCAAGGTGGACCAACACGATATTAAGCAGGTGCTCATGATGTTTCGGTTTATCAATGTATACAGGGTGTTACAAAAAGGTACGGCCAAACTTTCAGGAAACATTCCTCACACACATAGAAGGAAAATATGTTATGTGGACATGTGTCCGGAAACGCTTACTTTCCGTGTTAGAGCTCATTTTATTACTTCTCTTCAAATCACATTAATCATAGAATGGAAACACACAGCAACAGAACTTACCAGCGTGACTTCAAACACTTTGTTACAGGAAATGTTCAAAATGTCCTCCGTTAGCGAGGATACATGCATCCACCCTCCGTCGCATGGAATCCCTGATGCGCTGATGCAGCCCTGGAGAATGGCGTATTGTATCACAGCCGTCCACAATACGAGCACGAAGAGTCTCTACATTTGGTACCGGGGTTGCGTAGACAAGAGCTTTCAAATGCCCCCATAAATGAAAGACAAGAGGGTTGAGGTCAGGAGAGCGTGGAGGCCATGGAATTGGTCCGCCTCTACCAATCCATCGGTCACCAAATCTGTTGTTGAGAAGCGTACGAACACTTCGACTGAAACGTGCAGGAGCTCCATCGTGCATGAACCACATGTTGTGTCGTACTTGTATAGGCACATGTTCTAGCAGCACAGATAGAGTATCCCGTATGAAATCCTGATAACGTGCTCCATTGATCGTAGGTGGAAGAACATGGGGCCCAGTCAAGACATCACCAACAATGCCTGCCCAAACGTTCACAGAAAATCTGTGTTGATGACGTGATTGCACAATTGCGTGCGGATTCTCGTCAGCCCACACATGTTGAACGTGACAATTTACAATTTGATCACGTTGGAATGAAGCCTCATCCGTAAAGAAAACATTTGCACTGAAATGAGGATTGACACATTGTTGGATGAACCATTCGCAGAAGTGTACCTGTGGAGGCCAATCAACTGCTGATAGTGCCTGCACACGCTGTACATGGTACGGAAACAACTGGTTCTCCCGTAGCACTCTCCATACTGTAACGTGGTCAACGTTACCTTGTACAGCAGCAACTTCTCTGACGCTGACATTAGGGTTATCGTCAACTGCACGAAGAATTGCCTCGTCCATTTCAGGTGTCCTCGTCGTTCTAGGTCTTCCCCAGTCGCGAGTCATAGGCTGGAATGTTCTGTGCTCCCTAAGACGCCGATCAATTTCTTCAAATGTCTTCCTGTCGGGACACCTTCGTTCTGGAAATCTGTCTCGATACAAACATACCGTGCCACGGCTATTGCCCCGTGCTAATCCATACATAAAATGGGCATCTGCCAACTCCGCATTTATAAACATTGCACTGACTGCAAAACCACGTTCGTGATGAACACTAACCTGTTGATGCTACGTACTGATGTGCTTGATGCTAGTACTGTAGAGCAATGAGTCGCATGTCAACACAAGCACCGTAGTCAACATAACCTTCCTTCAATTGTACATACTGACGAAACTAAAATGAGCTCTAACATGGAAATTAAGCGTTTCCGGACACATGTACACATAACATCTTTTCTTTATTTGTGTGTGAGGAATGTTTCCTGCAAGTTTGGCCGTACCTTTTTGTAACACCCTGTATACTCGTGCGTGACCTAGCAGAAAACTGTTTTAGCCCTCTCTTCGCAGAAGACGCAGCTGGAGGATTTCAAGATGAAAAGCACTGGATGTAAATACTGTCAGCTGGACCTCGACATAAGCGGTTGCAACGCAAATCTCGTAAATAGACGAGTGGACCCTACAGCATTTGCTACATAAACTGCGGCCAATCATTGTAAAAGGGAGATTGAGTTTTAACGTCCCATCCAGGACGAGTTCATTAGAAAAGCCGCAGACACTCGTGCTGCGAACGATCGGGAGGCAAGTCGCTCGATTGCCTTTCAAAGAAACCACTCCAACATTTCCCTGAAGGAAGCACGGAAAACCCAAATCAAATAGTTCAAATGGCTCTAAGCACTATGGGAGTTTACATACGAGGTCATCAGGCGCCTAAGGACATCACACACATCCATACCCGAGGCAGAATTCGAACCTGCGACCGGAGCAGCTGCGCGGTTCCGGACTGAAACACCTAGAAGCGCTCGGCCACAGCGGCTTGCAAATCCAAATCTATAGTGGTTGCAAAAAGTATGGAAATACCACGAGAGGTACATGCTTGAACGGAGCTGACTAGACCTGCAGGTTGCGCTGCTGTATTTGACCATCAACGGCGCCTGTCAAATGTCCTCAATACGTTGCAAGTATCAGTAACGGTCAGAACAGTGTTCTGTGTAATTGTTAATGCACTATGTCGGAGCTAAGTGTATTCGAATGTGGATAGAATGTTGGTGCTAGTATGGTTGGTGCTTCCGTAACCAAGGTAGCCGAAGTGCATCGTGTTTCATAGGGCACTATATCGAAGGTTTATACTGCGTACGGGGAAACCGGGGAACATCATCCGCTAAGTGTTTAGTAAGCGTTCGTGACGATCAGTCACTGAAACCTGTTACGAAAAGTGAGAAGACAACAGCTGTAGAACTGAATGCACTTGCGAACCCTGACAGCATCAAAATAACACGAAGGGTGCTCCAGAAGCAGTCAATTTCACGGTGAACTGGAATTCCTAAACCACTCATCAGTGATACAGATGCCCATGACAGGAAAACGTGATACTGAAGCCATAAAACCTGAACTATGGAACACTGGAAGAAATTTCATTTGGTAGTCTGTGCTCTGATGCACACAGTTTTCAATCATGATAGAGTTTATGTCCTAAGAGGGAAACTTGGAGCGTTTGGTGATGATTTGGGCAGTCATACAGTGATATTGCAGCGATCCTATGCGTACTCTGCAAGGTCACATCGCTGCCAAACATCATGTGATCATTTTGGTTGATCGCTTTCATCCTATGGTACAACATATATTCCCAAATAGTGATGCTGTGTTCCAAGACGACAAAGTCAGGGTCAGGGTCAAGACCTCGTAAAGGTCACATTGTCAAGAACTGGCTTTGTAATCAAGGGCGAATTTATGCATCCCACACGGCCGCCAGAGTCACTAAACCTCAGTATCACAGAGCTTTTGTGGTCTACATTGAAGATCGCTATCAACATCATTATCGTTAACTGGCCACTATTTTACAGGAATAATGTTGTACGATTCCTTTGAAAACCATACAGGATCTGTATTTATCCTTAACGAGATGTCAACGGTTTTCCTACGCCATATCAGGCACAGTAATGGGTTGCGTCTTTGGTGTTTCCGTATTACTGTCCGCCCCTTGAAAATGGCCATGTTGTGGTCTTGCTTATCGCCCTCCCACCATTCACTTCAGTCAAAATTCTGAAATGTGTCTTCAGTGTGATTTAAGTTGGAAACACTGCATAAATATCATCATGACGCTATCAGAGGCTGGACTGACGTTTATCGGTTCCCATGTAAGTGTATTTAATTCCATTACGCAGGGGTTCACTTACAAAACCCTTCATTGACGAAATTTTAAATGATAACAGTCGCCGGCTGTGGTAGCCGAACGGTTCTAGGCGCTACAGTCTGGAACCGCGCGACCGCTGCGGTCGCAGGTTCGAGTCCTGCCTCGGGCATTGGTGTGTGTGATGTCCTTAGGTTAGTTAGGTTTAAGTAGTTCTAAGTTCCAGGGGACTGATGAGCTCAGAACGTAAGTCCCATAGTGCTTAGAGCCATTTAAACGATTTTTTGAGATAATCATTTCAGCTCCTCTCCAGTTTTCCTACAATGTCAATTGCGTCACCACTCTGTAGACCATCTCTCCTTACTGTTGTGTAAGAAGCCGTAAACATCACCCTCGTTCAAATACTAGCTGAGAAACTACTTCTCTCAATATGAATTTCGTTTCAATATCGACGAAAGTAATTGTAGGGAAATCTGTGCTTATACAAATGGTGCCAATAGAATAGGAAAGAGATGAACATCATCACGCCGAACTATGTTCTCCGTGCGGAACCACTTATTTGCCTGCCCGCAATCGTCCCCATGATCATCCTTAGTAAATACAAGGAGCTCCCTTAAACAGATTTCTTCGTAGTGTGGCTTGCAGAATGGAGACGCAGTTGCAGTGTATTTGGTTGTGTGATTTTATTTATTTATACAATCACAGCGAGGATAAAGGAACTCGTGTGTTCTCTTTATGTCGCCCTAAGCAAGCGTGGTAAGCTACATCACAACTTAGTTTCATTGTTTACAGTCGCGAAATATAAATTTAAAACTCATTAACTCATTATGTGTTAGATGGCAATTAGTTCAGCTTACGGAAAGGTAAAGGCACCAGAGAGTCCGTTCTGATATTGTAACTAATGATAAAAGCATAACTTAGGAAAAACAAAGACACCATCACAGAATTTGTCGACCTAGGTACAAAAATGGTTCAAATGCTCTGAGCACTATGGGACTTAACATCTATGGTCATCAGCCCCCTAGAACTTAGGACTACTTAAACCTAACTAATCTAAAGACATCACACGACACCCAGCCATCACGAGGCAGAGAAAATCCATGACCCCGCCGGGAATCGAACCCCGGAACCCGGGCATGGGAAGCGAGAACGCTACCGCACGACCACGAGCTGCGGGCACCTAGGTACAGTATTCGTGAATATAAAACGGTGCAAAATGTTCCAGATTCTGAGAAAAATTGATGGGCTAATATAGAGTACGTACAAGAACCAAGAGATGACAGTGAAAATGACCATGAACGTGGATTAAAAAGGGTGTAAGACAGCGATGCTACGTTTAGCTCCTAACGTTCAATCTGCGTTATCGAAGATACAATGCCGGAAATTAAAGGATTCAAGAGCAGGACTGAAAATCAGAGTGAAGTATATTAATGGTAAGATTTGCTGATGACAACGCTTTCCTCTTTGAAAGTCATGATGTTGAATGGAATGAACAATCTAATGTGTTCAGACTGTTGTTTGAGTGTAAACAGAAGAAAACGAAAGTAATCAGCAGAAGCAGAAATGAGATTAGCGATAAAGTTAAGATCATAATAGGTGTACAAGAAGCAGACGAAGTTACGGAATTCTGCTACCTTGGAAGCAAAATAACAAAAGACGGCCGAACCAAGGAGGAAATCAGACTACTACAGACAAAGAGAGCATCACTGGCGAACGTAAATCCACTGGTATCAAACATTGGCCTTAATCTGAGGAAGACATTTCTGATAATGTAGGTCTGGAGCACAGTATTGTATGGTAGTGAATCACGGAACGTGGAAAAATAGGACACCCCAGGCATTTGAGATGTGATGCTACAGAACGGTGTTGAAAATTAGGCGGAGTAATAAGATAAGGAATGAGCAGGTCCTCCTCAGAACATGCGGAAAACACAACAAAAAGGAGGGATAAGACGACAGGACACGTTTTATGATAACAAATTATACGTATTTGTATGTTACTATAGGGGGTGTATATAGAAAAAACCGTAAGGGTGGACTGAGACTGGAATATATCAAACAAATAGAGGACGTGGAGTGCCAGTACTACTCGGTGATTATCAGTTTGACATGAAAGAGGAATCAAACCAATTGAGTAGCCCAGACGGAAAAGCTGCTAATTGCACGATAAGCGAAACTGAGATATTCGCGAATAACTCGTCTCATCCGAACTATTAAAGACTTAATTTCTTTCCTAAAAATAAGTAAAAAATAATTAATTACACGGTATTAATAGCTGAAATCTGCTATTACATTTTATACTTTAAAATCTTATGTGAAATATTGACTTAGCAGTTGTTGCACCAAATTTATACAGTTAAGGGTTTACCAAAGTATCGATCCAATCACAAAACAAAAATTCGGCTGCAAAAGCCGTTATTCGCTGATGTGTTAGGAATGACAGGAATTTAATTATTGCGAATACAAACAGAATATGTTTCATTTCAAAGAGAAGTCTGAAAATTCTATAAAATCGGCGTACAAAACCACGAAAGTGACATTATTTTAAAAAGAAAAACTGGCTTGCTTAACGTCAAAAATAGAACGAATATGAATATTCAACATTAGGTTTCACAAGAAATTGAAGAAAATAAAATAAGCTCCAACTTGCATCTTAGTAAAAAATGGACAAAATTTTAGATAGTAATAAAACTGGGGGAAAGTGGCATATTAGTTAAAACATTGACAAAAAATTATAGAAAATTTAAGTGAAAATTGCTTTTAAGTGACATCGACCTCAACACTGCTCATCAACTCAAAATCGCTTCCTGCGCCTTCCGATGATTGGCAGTGGCAGGAGCGACTCTAGCAGTGCCTCCCTGTTCGTCTGGCACCTCGACGTAGATTTTGAGTTTGTCGTTGACCGCCAAGTCTTCACCAAAGTGACGCTTCAAAAGCTTTCTGACGTCTCCGAGTTTGGCTTCTGAAAACCGATTACTGTGCTGAAATTTTTCCCCTCTCCAGGTCGATCTTACCTACTCCATTTTCAAAGTTATAGAAGAACACTCCACGAATTAGACAAATCTTCTTGTTTTTGCTTTTCGTGAGTGGGGTGTTTTGGGTTTTTGGATATGCAAATGCCAATTACGGGTAACTTTCACTAAACCTTCCAAATATACCGTAACAATAAGTGTCAACGCAGTTCCCATTGCGTAACATTGCTTTGACACGGCGACTGTTGAACTTGGCAGGTTTTGCAAATGTTGGATATTTAGCGGGCTTTGGACCCGAAGACAACTTGCAGTTAGCAGCTTTTGCAACAGAACACGATTTTCTACAGCCAGTTTCATCGGTTTGTACCCTGAAGCCTATTCCATCGTGAAGGCGCTGAAAAAATCTATACAGCATCGACAAAAAATACATTTAGGTGCTTTGGCATCTGGGATACTGAATTAAGAGACCAATGACTCAAAAAATAAGTAAATAAATTTGTACTGACAATGCATAACAGTAGTTAATCCAATGAAGATGAAGACATCTGAAATTAACAAGATTTTAATTTTTTTGACTGTACTCAGTACCTGTTACGTCCTTCAGATCACGGGATAAACTGTCAAAGATTTTGAGGCCTACGTATATGACTCTCCTGTACTGTGCTGAGACTGAGGAATGGAGAGTATCGATAATAACTTTTCCTGTTACTATATTTACGATAAATACCGTTATATTTGCACTGTGATTGATTTTTTACATCCATCCTTATAAAGAAGTAGATTTAACATGAGACTGTGGCTAATGTGCCAAGTCGTCCAAAGTTGTAGACGCATCCGTGGTTGAACAACACCCACTATACACTCTAAGAAAAAAGAATAAAGGAAACGCACCACAAGGGAATTATCGGAATGGGACGTAAATCAATACATGGGCTGAACACGTACAGGTAAACAAATGATTTCAATTTTTTTTAATGGATGATTTTTTTCAAAGCCGGCAGTAGTGGCCGTGCGGTTCTAGGCGCTTCAGTTTGGAACCGCGTGACCGCTGCGGTCGCAGATTCGAATCCTGCCTCGGGCATGGATGTGTGTGATGTCCTTAGGTAGTTAGGTTTAAGTAGTTCTCAGTTCTAGGGGACTGATGACCACAGATGTTAGGTCCCATAGTGCTCAGAGTCATTTGAACCATTTTTTTTCAAAGAAATAGCCTCACAAACTGAGCAAGTGAGTAACTTATTGGCCCATCTCTGGCCTTTAGACAAGCAATTATTCGGCTTTATATCATTATGGAGCAGCCACCAGCTTGCACAATGACTTGTTGACAACTTGGTCCATGGCTTCGTGAGGTCTGAGCCACACTCGAACCCTACCATCGCTCTTACCAACTGAAATCGGAACTCATCTCACCAGGCCACGGTTTCCAGTCGTCTAGGGTCCAATCGATATGATCACGACCCACGTGAGCCGCTGCAGGCGATGCCGTGCTATTGACAAACACACTCGCGACGGTCGTCTGCTGCTATAGCCAGTTAACGCCACATTTCGCCGCACTGTCCTAGCGAATACGCTCGTCGCACGCCCACATTGATTTCTGTCGTACGCTAATTCCCGTCAGGCGGCCACAACCACGTCGGAAACCTTTCCACACAAATCACTCGAGTGCAAATGACAGCTCCGCCATTGCACTGCCCTTTTATACCTTGTGTACGCGATACTGCCTTAGCGTATTCTTCCTCGAGCGACATTCATTTTTAAGGAAGTGAAGACGTACAATCTGAAAGAATTAAATACCAGAAGAAATACTGGTGGAGGCAGGACAGCAAATGCTTGTAAGACGCACGCGTTTCACAGCAGAGGTATTTTACCTCAGAACGGAACAGCAAACATGAGGAATAACAGTCCTAAGGCTGTTGCTATACCACCGCTTTTGTTTGTTGACGAAGGTTTTCAGAACACGAAACACATACACACTCTGCCCAGAGCTTAGGAAAATGAAGAAGTGACAGTACGCAACGTAAAAAGATAATCCACATAAATAAATAAATAAAGCGGTCGGTTCTTTACATTTGTCACCTGTTGCTGACGTTCCGCCGCTGCAGGGAGCTTCATACATGTTCGTATACGCGTGTTGTAAGGTAACGAGATTGCGGGGTGTGTGTGCATAAGGCATATATAGCCAGTCTTGGAGGAACAATTTCCGGCCATCCCCAGGGCAACACATTCCAGGGGCGTATTTCTCGAAGCATACGTTGCTGGAAAAACAGCGACTTTCTCCCACCGACTGCCCCTCAAGAGTAGGGAGATTTTCAAATGGACGGCGTAACTGTGGTACCGCAGCATGGAGCGAAATCGCTTATCGTAAAATTATAATTAACAAAAACACTAAGCGATTTGCTTTAATAAAAGAATGCAATTAAGAAAAAGAAACATAAGAACTCCCATTAAATGGAGATATATGTCTCAAATAAAAATTAGTAAAATGGTATTGTTTTGCATCAAGATGATTGATCGCCTTTTGGTTACGTTCGAAATGGAGTTGTTAAGTGCAATCTCACGTGAAAAGGTATACATCATCAGTGGCAGGCGTTGTGTAAAGTTCCAACTGGACGTTCCCGCCACGCAAAGTCCAGTAAAGTAAAGCGACACGGGCGTGCAGGCCAAGGAGTCATACAACCATGCCTGGTCTCTGACTGGATAATGTGCCTGAAATTGTGCACGGGCAGGATCACAGAAATGTGTAACAGAACTATCGTGGATTCAGTGCATTCCCCTATGGACTCTTAGCAGTATTCAGGATGAACCATAGCTCCACCGGAGAACTTTCAGATGTGATTGTATGGACCACAAAAAAAGAAAAACATTTAGTGAACATGGGCTTTAAAATCCATACCTTAAATGTTATGAGTAATTGTCCATCTTCGCTACTGTGAGACGCCACCGTTGTAATGAAAGGCCATTGCTTTCCATACTTCGGGAGGTGGTGGTGTAGACTCAAAGAAGAAAATTATCCAGAAATATGGACTCTAAAGAGCATACCTACTCATCTTTAGGATCGTGAAACAAATTTCTACTGTGCAAGTGCTCATAATTCTTGAGGTGTACAGTTTACAGCCCATGTTTACAGGAAACTCTTTTGTTTTGGTCCACACTACCGCCTCTCAAATTATGGAAAACAAAGAGCTTGCAGTAGAAGAGATGCGTTTCACAAAATCGGAGTTGAACAACTGCTCGTAGATCCTAAGATATGCATTTGAGAGCCCCATGTTTATCAGGCATGTGTTTCTTGTTCTGGGCCATGCTACCACTTCCAAAACTCTTTCGTTGAAGTTCTGGTTCGCCTAGTATAATAGAACCACACATGTTCTAGGAGTTGACAATTCTTCGAGAAGAAAGTTGTATGTACAGGGGAATAAGGTAGTGGCTATAGCTGACTGTCTTGTAAGTGCGCAGCTGTTCCTAGATAACAACGAAAAAGTGATTCGTAGCTGGATGCTTACAACAGTACCAATGAATAACAGAAACCAATCGGTGAATAAGCTCTGACGCACTCACTAACATTTTCGCGACCATAATATGGTTCCGTTGCATCAGGTACCATTCAACACATTAAATTGCAGATCACACTCGTGGTTTGTAATCTACGCTGATGAGTCTACGTGCTTAAAAAAGCATATTGGTCCAAGTTTGGAACGCACTGCAGCGCGGCTTGGATTCGAGAAGTCCTTATTAGCCCACTGAAGATATGCTACACCAGGTACAGTGTGACAAGTATTGAACTATATGAAGAAAAGCAAATTAGTTACAAACTACGGAGTGCACACACTTTATTCAACATGTAAACGTCACTACAGATATTCGGATTTAGGGTATGACATGTTCGATGTACCTGTCACCACTGGAGATGATGTGGCACAGACGAATAGCGAAATTCTGCATGACTTGCTGAAGTGTCGGAACATCGATGCCGTCAATAACCTCCTGAATGGATGTTTACTGCTCAGCAACGGTTTCGGGGTTATTGATGAACACCTTGCCGTTAATGTTTCCCCACAAAACGGAGTAGCATGTGTTCAGATCTGGATAATATGGCGTCCAATCGAGACCTATGCCAGTGGTCTCTGGGTACCCCGGAGCCAGAATGCGGTCCCCAAAGTGCTCCTGCAGGATATCAAACACTTTCCTACTTCCACGGGGTCAAGTTCCGCCTTGCATCATGAACCACATTTTGTCGAAATCAGGATCGTTTTGGATAATGAGGATGAAATCATCTTCCAAAACCTTCACATGCCGTTCGGTAGTCACCACGCCATCAAGGAATATCGCACCAATTATTCCGTGACTGGACACTGAACACCACAGTCATGCTTTGAAGGTGAAGGGATTTCTCGATTGCGAAATGCCGATTCTTAATCCCCCAAATGCGCCAATTTTGCTTTTTGACGAACCCATCGAAATGAAAGTGGGCTTCGTCGCTAAACCGAACCATACTAATTACCATCATGCCCCGCGGCCAACCGTGCAGTTTGAACGTCCTAACGCAAACCGTTCAGATGTTATGACGATTTTATTTCGTATAGCTCAATGATTGTCACCCATCTACGTTCAGGTCTGGCAACTCTCGGGAATTACGCTCGATGGTTTGTATGCGGAGATGGCTCCCGGTAGCGTCCTACATGTGTCCAATTAGGTCCAGATCGGGCCAATCTGGTAGTTAAGGCATCAGCGTGAGCTCACTGTTACGTCCATCAAACCCCTGTGTCAAGATTCTGGCCTTGTGACAGTTAGCTGCTGCAAGACGTATTCGCCGTCAGGGATGACATGAAAAATGAAGGGATGGAGGTAAATAATGTTCGTGTGTCTACGGGTGTCGTGGCGTCTTTGACTCACGGAAGCTCTCGAGAATGTCCTCCATGGCATAAAGTTGCTCCCACCGGGCTGCGTCTGTGCTCAGTGAATGTATTATGTAGTTGTTTGCCTGGATGACTTCGTATCCTGGCAAGACAATCGACCTACTGTAACAATAAAAGTAATTCATCCGACAAGGCGACACTACCCATTGATCTTTAGTTCAAGCCGTGCTGGTGGCCGAGCGGTCTTGGGCGCCTTGTCACGGTCCGTGCGGCTAACCCCGTTGGGCTTGGGTGTGTGTGTTGTCCATAGCGTAAGTTCGTTTAAGTTAGATTAAGTAGAGTGTAGGCTTAGGGACCGATAACCTCAGCAGTTTGGTACCATAAGACCTAACCACAAATTTCCAAATTTCTTTAGTTCAATCTCGATGATCCCGCATCCTTTTAATCGTAACTGGTATGTCGTTCAGTCAACATGAGAACACACAGTGTTCGTCTGCCTTGGAATCCCATGTTCAGCAATGTACGCTGAACGATGTGCTTCGAAACACTTGTGTTTGCACCAACATTGTACTCTATCGTCAAACCTACATACCGCAGCCTATACCGCTTTACAAAGCAGAAAAGCTTCGACTTCTACATTCTATGAAGATCCGTGGATGTCTAGCACCTTGCCGCCTACTAGTGGTTTTAGCTTCAACCATCTTACACAAACCCTCACGACTTTAGCAGGCGAACAGCTGTCCAGCTTCGTCGTTTCCAAGGCACTCAATCCCAGGTGCCGGGAGATAACAACCTGCCCGTTGCAAAAGGCTCTTAAGTAGTGTCGTAGCGTATCGATACTGCCGCGAAGATTCACGCAGGCGCCGCACGCGGCGCTTTGAACATCGCCACCAATGAAGAAGCTCCACGCCGCCGACCAACGAAGAACGCCAGGACGGTGTTATAAGCGGCCGACATCTGGGCACCAATGTTCTACACTGAAGAACTAAAGAAACTTCTACACCTGCCTAATATCGTGTAGGAACGCAGAAGTACCGCAACACTACGTGGCATGGACATGACTAATGTCTGGATTAGTGTTGGAGGGAATTGACGCCATGAATCCATAAGAGTACAAGGGGCTGGGGATCCCTTCTGAACAGCACATTGCAAGGCATCCCAGACATGGTCAATAATGTTCATGTCTGGAGAGTTTGGTGGCCAGCGGAAGTGTTTCAGATCTGAAGAGTGTTCCTGGAGCGACTCTGTAGCAATTCTGGACGTGTGGAGTGTCGCATTGTCCTGCTGGAATTGCCCAAGTCCATCGGAATGCACAATGGACATGAAGAGATGCAGGTGATCAAACAAGATGCTTACGTACGTGTCACTTGTCAGAGTCGTATCTAGACGTATCAGCGGTCCCATATCACTCCAACTGCACACGCCCCACACCATTTCAGAGCCTCTACCAGTTTGAACAGTCCCCTGCTGACCTGCAGGGTCCATGGGTTCATGAGGTTATTTCCGTACCCGTACCCGTCCATCCATCGATACAATCTGAGCCGGCCGGTGTGGCCGAGCGGTTATAGGCGCTTCACTCTGGAACCACGCGATCACTACGGTCGCAGGTTCGAATCTTGCCTCAGGCATGGATGTGTGTGATGTCCTTAGGTTAGTTAGGTCCCATAGCGCTCGGAGCCATTTGAACAATTTGATACAATCTGAAACGAGACTCGTCCGATCGGGCAACATGTTTACAGTCATGAACAGTCCAATGTCGGTATTGACGGACCTAGGTGAGGTGTAAGGCTTTGTGTCGCGTAGTCATCAAGGGGACGCGAGTTGGCCGTCAGCCCCAAAAGCCCACATTTATGATGTCTCGTTGAGTGGCTCGCACGCTGACACTTGTTGATGGGCCAGCACTCAGATCTGCAGCAATTTGCGGAAGGGTTATAGTTCTCTCACGTTGAACGATTCTCATCTATCGTCGTTGATCCCGTTCTTGCAGGATCTCTTTCCGACCGCAGCTATGTCGGAGATTTGATGTTTCACCGGATTACAGATATTCACGGTATACTCGTGAAACGGTCGTACGGGGAAATCCCCACTTCATCGCTACCTCGGAGGAGGAGGAGGAGATTAGTGTTTAACGTCCCGTCGACAACGAGGTCATTAGAGACGGAGCGCAAGCTCGGGTGAGGGAAGGATGGGGAAAGAAATCGGTCGTGCCCTTTCAAGGGAACCATCCCGGCATTTGCCTGAAGCGATTTAGGGAAATCACGGAAAACCTAAATCAGGATCGCCGGAGACGGGATTGAACCGTCATCCTCCCGAATGCGAGTCCAGTGTGCTAAGCTACCTCGGAGGTGCAGTGTCCCATTGCTAGTGCGCCGACTATAGGCGGGCCGCAAGATGAGACGCAGGCCCGTGAGGTGACGCAGGGGGCCTCACGCCAAATTCCTCACGGCAGCGTGAGTCATGGCGACAGTCATCGCAAGTTGGATAGAAGATTTCAATACACAGTTTGCTGAGGAACTTTGGCTCTGGCAGAGATGGCGACTACTTCCGCTATGTTAATAGATATAAGTTCAGAATCGGATTCCAATTCCGAGTTTGAGTTCGAACCGGTGTGTTACATAGCTTTGATGAAACAAAAAGCAGAAAAAAGTGCGTGCTTGAAAAGAAGACTAAGTCATGCGGAATTCGCTTTAACTAAGGAATTTGATGATGACAAATTCACGAACTATTTTAGATTAAACCGTGATCAATTCGTGCATGGTCTCGTCAAGAATGAAATTGACAGACAGGGATGCAACGCTACAAGGCCGATTGGAATTAGCTTTTTCTCCATTTCGAACTACCAGCAGCCAGAACCACCGTGAGCCTCGCAGTAAACTGCGTACAGGAGACTGCGGTGCGCAGGGTCACCAAGCGCAGGAACTGCGTCACGTCGCGCTGCGCTCTAACGTGCGCAGGACCATTCAGTTGTGTGGTTCGCAAAAACTCACCGTGAGTCACCCTGCGTCACCTCACGGACCTGCGTCTCATCTTGCGGCCAGCCTTTGACAGCAGTTCAGACTCACATAAATATTGATAACCTGTCATTGTAGCAGTAGTAACCAATCTAACAAGTGCGCCAGACACTTTTTGTCTTACATAGGCGTTGCCGACTGCAGCGCCGTCTTCTGCCTGTTAACACATATCTGTTTTTGAATACCCGTTTCTTTGACGCTTCAGTGTAGTACAAGATTACTTCCAGCTGCTAGCTGGAGCTGAATATTACACCAAGTTGTTGGTAACTATCTCTACCGGCAAACATTCAGTGTACTTAGACACTCGCCCGTATCGGGCCTCTGCTTATAGCTAGTCACAGCTGCAACAAGTTGTTAACAGCCTAGCATTTCTTCACCCACGAGTAAAACATATTTACTTAATGTACATGTGCGTCAACTAATATTTTGCTTGGCTGTCCAGAATCGTGCGGCGGCGGTCTCCCTTGGCTACCTTCTACCCATTTATCATTAGCAGCGGGGACGTAACATATAGCTCTGCTTAACGTGACGGTTACCGACTCGCTTTGTAACAGCTTGTGTCAATGTACTTCCTCAGAGACTGCACATTCGTCTCCACTAAGCATGTATACTTTCAGTATCATGCCGCATCCCAAAGATCGCACCAGGTGGCAATTATTCCCTTGGTGGGCAGTTCTTGTAATGTATTGGCTTACCATTATAAATGTTACAAATCGTTTCCAAGAACTGATGAGACACCTGTGATGCTATAAAGCGAACTGTAAATTTCACGTTACGAGGGTAGGGTGAAACCCTCTCCAGTACGGAATCACACAGCTGCTGCCACTACCTGCTTTCTCTGCTTTATCGCTAAAAGGCCTAGCAAAAGACGGGTAGGTCGGACTTTGTATATACTTGGCCGGTCACGAACGTAAAAAGGAGAATACGTCACGCTAGAGGCGCACGCCTGGCAACCCCACCTACAGCTCCTTGGATGAAACATTCAGGGTGTCAGAAAGAGCACAGCCTTGTGTCGTACTTCTCCTAGTGCTTTATTCTATTTGTTTATCGTACTGTCTAATCAGAGACTATTACCACCGAGTACAAGATATGATGCAAGGGAAGCAAAAAATATGTTGTTCTACTGACAGCGTACCAAGGAGGAAGGATAAAGTTCCAAACGGAATTCCTAAATTTGCTGAATGTTCACGGTATTTCCTCGGATAAAAGCTTGTAGGCAACATCACAGAAGTGGCAGTATTAACTGGACAAATAAAAGGTACGCCAGTATTCGTATCACAAATTCCACTCGTTTTCACTAAATCATCATTCACAATAAAAGGCTATAATTTAGTAGAATTAGCGTACTGTATAACCGCGAATAGAGCCCCAGGGTAATTTTACAAAGGTTGAAGAGATTTAAAAGAATCGTGGTCCTCGCATGGAGAACTTTCTGTAGCCCACTATGTTTGTTTGCATGAAAATCTTCCGCAGCAGCTGCCATAATCAATCTATACCAGACATGAGGAATATACGAATTAAAATATAATACGTGTGTGGAAGACGTATAGCTCAAACTAGGAGAATAACTGACACCAGATTCAGACCGTGAAAGAGCAGGGATGTAGACTTCCACCAACAGTGACATAAAATTACCACCAGTGATACAGACATGGAAATCATAAACAGTTGTTGTTGTTGTGGTCTTCAGTCCTGAGACGGGTTTGATGCAGCTCACCATGCTACTCTACCCTCTGCAAGCTCCTTCATCTCCCAGTACCTACTGCAGCCTACATCCTTCTGAATCTGCTTAGTGTATTCATCCCTTCGTCTCCCTCTACGATTTTTACCCTCCACGCTGCCCTCCAATACTAAATTGGTGATCCCTCGATGTCTCAGAACATGTCCAACCAACCGATCCCTTCTTCTAGCCAAGTTGTGCCACAAGCTCCTCTTCTCCCCAATTCTATTCAATACCTCCTCATTAGTTATGTGATCAACCCATCTAATCTTCAGCATTCTTCTGTAGCAGCACATTTCGAAAGCTTCTATTCTCTTCTAGCCTAAGCTATTTATCCTCCACGTTTCACTTCCATACATGGCTACACACCATACAAATAATTTCAGAAATGACTTCCTGACATTTAAATCTATACTCGAAGTTAAAAAATTTTTCTTCTTCAGAAAAGCTTTCCTTGCCATTGCCAGTCTACATTTTATATCCTCTCTACTTCGACCCTCATCAGTTATTTTGCTCCCCAAATAGCGGAACTCCTTTACTACTTTAAGTGTATCATTTCCTAATCTAATTCCCTCAGCATCATCCGACTTAATTCGACTACTACCTCGTTTTGCTTTTGTTGATGTTCATCTTATACCCTCCTTTCAAGACACTGTCCATTCCGTTCAACTGCTCTTCCAAGTCCTTTGCTGTCTCTGACAGAATTACAATGTCATCGGCGAACCTCAAAGTTTTTATTTCTTCTCCCTGGATTTTAATACCTACTACAAATTTTTCTTTTGTTTCCTTCACTGCTTGCTTTGTTTCCTTTGTTGCTTGCTCAATATACAGATTGAATAACATCGGGGATAGGCTACAACCCTGTCTCACTCCCTTCCCAACCACTGCTTCCCTTTCATACCCCTCGACTCGTATGACTGCCATCTGCTTTCTGCACAAATTGTAAATAGTTTTTCGCTCTCTGTATTTTACCCCTGCCACCTTCAGAATTTGAGAGAGGGTATTCCAATCAACATTGTCAAAAGCTTTATCTAAGTCTACAAATGCTAGAAACGTAGGTTTGCCTTTCCTTAATCTTTCTTCTAAGATAAGTCGTAGGGTCAGTATTGTCTCACGTGTTCCCACATTTCTACGGAATCCAAACTGATCTTCCCCGAGGTCGGCTTCTATCAGTTTTTGCATTCGTCTGTAAAGAATTCGCGTTAGTATTTTGCACCTGTGACTTATTAAACTGATAGTTCGGTAATTTTCTTATCTGTCAACACCTGCCTTCTTTGGGATTGGGATTATTATACTCTTCTTGAAGTCTGAGGGTATTTCGTCTGTCTCATACATCTTGCTCACCAGATGGTAGAGTTTTGTCAGGACTGGCTCTCCCAAGGTTGTCAGTAGTTCTAACGGAATGTTGTCTACTCCGGGGGCCTTGTTTCGACTAAGGTCTTTCAGAGTTCTGTCAAACTCTTCACGCAATATCATATCTCCCATTTCATCTTCACCTACATCCTCTTCCATTTCCATAATCTTGTCCTCAAGTACATCGCCCTTGTATAGGCCCTCTATATACTCCTTCCACCTTTCTGCTTTCCCTTCTTTGCTTAGAACTGGGTTTCCATCAAAGCTCTTAATATTCATGCAAGTGGTTCTCCTTTCTCCAAAGGTCTCTTTGATTTTCCTGTAGACAGTATCTATCTTACCCCTAGTGAGACAAGCCTCTATATCCTTACATTTGTCCTCTAGCCATCCCAGCTTAGCCATTTTGCACTTCCTGTCGATCTCATTTTTGAGACGTTTGTATTCATTTTTGCCTGCTTCATTTACTACATTTTTATATTTTCTCCTTTTATCAATTAAATTCAATATTTCTTCTGTTATCCAAGGAATTCTACTAGCGCTCGTCTTTTTACCTATTTGATACTCTGCTGCCTTCACTATTTCGTCCCTCAAAGCTACCCATTCTTCTTCTACTGTATTTCTTTCCCCCATTCCTGTCAATTGTTCCCTTATGCTCTCCCTGAAACTCTGTACAATCTCTGGTACTTTCAGTTTATCCAGGTCGCATCTCCTTAAATTCCCACCTTTTTGCAGTTTCTTCAGTTTTAATCTACAGTTCATAACCAATAGATTGTGGTCAGAGTCCACATCTGCCCCTGGAAATGTCTTACAATTTAAAACCTCGTTCCTAAATCTCTGTCTAACAATTATATAATCTATCTGATACCTTTTAGGATCTCCAAGGTTCTTCCATGTATACAACATTCTTTCATGATTCTTAAACCAAGTGTTAGCAATGATTAAGTTATGCTCTGCGCAAAATTCTACCAGGCAGCTTCCTCTTTCATTTCTTAGCCCCAATCCATATTCTCCTACTATGTTTCCTTCTCTCCCTTTTCCTACTGACGAATTCCAGTCACCCATAACTATTAAATTTTCGTCTCCACTACCTGAATAATTTCTTTTATCTCATCATACATTTCATCAATTTCTTCGTCATCTACAGAGCTAGTTGGTATATAAACTTGTACTACTGTAGTAGGCGTGGGCTTCGTGTCTATCTTGACCACAATAATGCGTTCACTATGCTGTTTGTAGTAGCTTACCCGTACACCTATTTTTTCATTCATTATTAAACCTACTCCTGCATTACCCCTACTTGATTTTGTATTTATAAGCCTGTATTCACCTGACCAGAAGTCTTGTTCCTCCTGCCACCTAACTTCACTAATTCTCACTATATTTAACTTTAACCTATCCATTTCCCTTTTTAAATTTTCTAACCTACCTGCCCGATTAAGGGATCTGACATTCCACGCTCCTATCCGTAGACCGCCAGTTTTCTTTCTCGTGGTAACAACGTCGTCTTGAGTGGTCCCCGCCCGGAGATCCGAATGGGGGACTATTTTACCTCCGGAATATTTTACCCAAGAGGACGCCATCATCATGTAATCATACAGTTAAGCTGCATGCCCTCGGGAAAAATTACGGCTGTAGTTTCCCCTTGCTTTAAGCCGTTCGCAGTACCAGAACAGCAAGGCCATTTTGGTTAGTGTTACAAGGCCAGATCAGTCAATCATCCAGACTGTTGCCCCTGCAACTACTGAAAAGACTGCTGCCCCTCTTCAGGAACCACACGTTTGTCTGGCCTCTCAACAGATACCCCTCCGTTGTGGTTGCACCTACGGTACGGCTATCTGTATCGTTGAGGCACGCAAGCCTCCCCACCAACGGCAAGGTCCATGGTTCATGGGGGGTCATAAACAGTAAACAACAAATATTGCCTACTCACCCTAGAAAAAAACTACCACATCGAGAAAACCATATACCAGATAGTATGTTATCGCATACGGATGTATGCACATCAGTACGTGTGTCACACACACACACACACACGCACACACACACTACCCTCCTCCCTTCACCATTCAGTCCAACTCATAGCTACCCTCTACTGTCAATTCCTTTCCGTATAATCACTGCCTTCCCCCGTCCTCGCCGCCCTCAAATTCGAAATATGTTCTGCCATCCGCTGCCCCCTTCCACCCCCCCTCCCCCCTTGTCCCTGAAGACACATATCTGCCGAAAATCTAAGATATCTTCGCATATTTGCACACCACACACACACACACACACACACACACACACACACACACACACACATGTTTCTGTCTGATGACACCCATACATTCGCAGTTTAATCTCCAACTTTTTCTCTCCGCCCGCCCTCCCCCCTCCCCCCGCCGCTCATCCCCCAGAAACACACATACGTATTGGATGATCACTACAGTTATTTGTATCTTCATCCGACACACAACACCAAACATAATTTATAAGAATGGGCTTTGAATAAGTTAGAACTGCGGATAAGTACCAGGATAAAAACCATACATAGGTTGGAAACGCAACAACTACAGAAAACAAATGTATAAATATAAATACATTGCTGAGTACAGAACTGCGGAACACGTGAAACTAAAAGATTATTTCTCTTCTGAAGCTTTAAAAAAATGTGGTGAAATAGAAGTAACACCACCTCAGTGTAAGACAAAGTTTCTTCAAAAAAGGTGAAAGATTACAAAGAGCGAATGTGTGAACATGGGTTTTCTCTCGACCTCAACCTCCAAAATATAGGAAAATAGAGTGGATTGCAGAATATGTGAAGAAGAGGCAAAACACCGTTAGTAAATTGTACGTCAGTATTATAATGAAATACTCTTTTTAATCTATAAATACCTAAATGTAGATATATATTATGTATCCATAATTCCAGAATGACAAGTGAAGATGCCTCATAAATAAAGAAGAAATGAACCTGTAGAAAGAAACGTCATTATTTACCAGTAAGAGTAACACAGAAAAACCAATAATAATTATACGCAGCTTCTTTGCGTAATGGACGAACTGGCTCTGAGCACTATGGGACTCAACATCTTAGGCCATAAGTCCCCTAGAACTTAGAACTACTTAAACTTAACTAACCTAAGGACATCACACACACCCATGCCCGAGGCAGGATTCGAACCTGCGACCGTAGCAGTCCTGCGGTTCCGGGCTGCAGCGCCAGAACCGCACGGCCACCGCGGCCGGCAATGGACGAACTCTACAGTTATTTGTACCTTCATCCGACACACAACACCAAACATAATTTATAAGAATGGGCTTTGCATAAATTGGAACTGCGGATAAATACCAGTATGAAAGCCATACATAGGTTGGAAACACAACATTTACAGAAAACAAATGCATAAATATAAATACTATGCTCAGTACAGAACTGCGGAACACGTGAAGCTTGCGGTGAACCGCCGATCCTGTCGCAGCAACTCAGCAACGATGTCTGCAGCAGGGGAAAGAAAGACAATCTGCAAACCAACAGGCTTCACAACAGCCAAACCGTGTACCCAATATCGACGGTCCGCCGCAGATCAAATTATAAGTTCTTTTCCCAGTTACTTGAAAAATCCATAAAGAAAACATTAAGATGTAGCAGATTTAACCTAGAACATAAGGATAGATGCAGTAAAATTCACCAGTCCCTGTTGTAGAAAAGTTTTATCGTAAAAAATTTTTTGACAGTTCAACAAAGTCACAGAGTTTCTATCTATTCGTTGTGCGGTCTGACACTCCTTGATATCTTCGCCAGAATCAATCTAAGCTCTCCTAATTTTCCCTTAAATAATTAATTAATGTCACTAAAGAATCAATCTTTTCTCATTTAACGAAATATTCCACTTTAAAACCGATCTTCTTGACCATAATCGACGATAAAGTTTTAAAACAGAATTTTGATACACTTCACAGTATCGATTATTTTCAAAATGTCAATACGTGTGGACTCCACATTAATAAAACATTAAACTAGTTAATTATTGAAGATCGTCCACACTCCTGATAAAATTCTGCCAGAATCTGTTCAAGAAGTCTGAATTTTAATAAAATTTGCAAATTTCGCACATAAGTAATATTTACGATGTATGTCGTAATAACAGAGTCAACTGACTGTTTTAACTTCCAACTCGAAGTTTATTTAACAGTTGATAACCAATTGACATCCAATTACAAACTTTATCATTCCACATTCAACATTGAATTCCTTTTCATTTTTATAAAAAAAACATAAACATGTTTTAATAATGATCAGCACGATGTTTCAACGGTTCTTCCAGCCGCCGGCCGTCGACTGCGATGCCATAGTGGTTAGCTCTCGTCGTCCGCCGCGTCTGGAGTCCCCACTGGATCATCTTGCTGCCACGCGTGACATGAAAGAAAAGAAACAAAATCTTTTTAAATAACAAGTCTCCACTTAACATGCCACAAATAAATAAATATATATGTTAACATTTCTTACCTGGCGTCGCTCAAGCGGTAAAGAAACGCGATGTTTCCTGAATAGACGCCGGCCGAAGTGGCCGTGCGGTTAAAGGCGCTGCAGTCTGGAGCCGCAAGGCCGCTACGGTCGCAGGTTCGAATCCTGCCTCGGGCATGGATGTTTGTGATGTCCTTAGGTTAGTTCGGTTTAACTAGTTCTAAGTTCTAGGGGACTAATGACCTCAGCAGTTGAGTCCCATAGTGCTCAGAGCCAGCCTGAATAGACTTTTGAAACAACACAAGCTAAAGGATTATTTCTCTTCTGAAGTTTTGAGAAAAATGTGGTGAAATGGAAGTAACACCATTTCAGTGTAAGGAAAAGTGCGTTTAAAAAAGTCGAAAGACTACAAAGAGCGAATCTTTGACCACGGGTTTTGTCTCGACCTCAACCACTTCAATAAAGGAAAATGGAGTGGATTGCAGAATATGCGAAGAAGAGTCAACAACACCGTTAGTAATTTGTACGCCAGTGTTATAAGGAAATACTATTTTTAATCTATGAACACCTAAATGTAGAGATATATTATGTATCCATATTTCCAGAATGACAACTGAAGATGCCTCATAAATAAAGACGAAATGAGCCTGTAGAAAGAAACGTCTTTATATGCCAGTAAGAGTAACACAGAAAAACCAATAATAAATTATTATACGTAGCTTCTTTGCGTAATGGACGATCATTACAGTTATTTGCACTGTTATCCGACACACAACACCAGACATAATTTATAAGAATGAGCTTTGAATAAGTTAGAAGCTCTGTAAATAAAAAGATTCATTTAGATTTTTTGTCAGCTACAGACACAAACGGAAGAAAATACCACGCGAAGGGTGTCCTTTTCCTCTAGGATGTAATATAGTTAGACAAGAGTACTGGATTTTACAGCAGAGGTAAGTGGACGGCTGCGCTGAAGTAACGAAACGAGGTCTGTCCCAACTGCACCAGCGCCGGCCGCTCCGGTCACAGCTGGCACACACAGCAGCAAGATGACTCACAGAGGTAATTGGTGCACCGTGTTCTTCCCGAGAAGCGGAGGCGACGCCCACGAACGCCGCACACACAACAAAAAAGGACGGCGAAGGGGAAAAAGAAGTCGAGGAAAGAGGAGATGAGCGGCGCTCTGGCCAGCGCCTGGCGGAACTCACGCGAAAACGCACTTAGAGCCCACTTAGGGACAGGCGGGCATGCTGATTAGGCGTTCCGCAGCACCTGCCCGAGGCAGTCTAGGGAGCGCATTTAACTCTGTGGCGGGTGCCCGAAGTGGTTAGGAGGGGGGGGGGGGGCAGGGGTGGTTGGTTGGGTGTAGAGGAGGAGTGGTGGGGAGAGGAGGGCTCGTGTTTGCGACCCACGTGGGGCGATGTAGAGCGGCGCGGTGGGATGGGACGCGAGGATTTACAGTCGCGGCGGACGCTGGCTGCGCCCCGCTCTGCAGATCAATACCTGGACGCAACGGCGCTCCTTGCGTCGAGCACCTGTCTCGGTGTCGTGCCGCGTCGTGCGCTCCGTCACCACTGTGCAGTCGCGAGAACGGGTGGAACGGTTGAGCCCCCAAGACCCGCGGACTACTTTGATGGGTTACGTCAGGCGTTAGCGTTGTGTCACACTTCACGCGAGTGTCGTCAAAATAGGACTGTGTTTCGACTCGACTCGAACTGTGAAAAACGCGCTATTGGCCATTAAAATTGCTACACTAACAAGAAATGCAGATGATAAACGGGTATTCATTGGACAAATATATTATACTAGAACCGAGGTGTGGTTACCTTTTCACGCAATTTGGGTGCATAGATCCTGAGAAATCAGTACCCAGAACAACCACCTCTGGCCATAATATTGGCCTTGATACGCCTGGGCATTGAGTCAAACAGAGCCTGGATGGCGTGTTCAGGTACAGCTGCCCATGCAGCTTCAACACGATACCACAGTTCATCAAGAGTAGTGACTGGCGAATTGAAACGAGCCAGTTGCTCAGCCACCGTTGACCAGACGTTTTCAGTTGGTGAGATATCTGGAGAATGTGCTGACCAGAGCAGCAGTCGAACATTTTCTGTATGCAAAAGGCCCGTACAGGACCTGCAGCATGCGGTCGTGCATTATGCTTCTGAAATGTAGGGTTTCGCAGGGATCGAATGAAGGGTAGAGCCACGGGTCGTAACACATCTGAAATGTAACGTCCAGGGTTCAAAGTGCCGTCAATGCGAGCAACAGCTGACCGAGGCGTGTAACCAATGGCACCCCATACCATCACGCCGAGTGATACGCCAGTATGACGATGACGAATACACGCTTCCAATGTGCGTCAACCGCGATGTCGCCAAAGATGGATGCGACCATCATGATGCTGTAAACAGAAACTGGATTCTTCCGGATAAATGACGGTTTGCCATTCGTGCACCCAGGTTCGTCGTTGAGTATACCATCGCATCAAGGGTAGCCGCAGCCATGGTCTCCGAGCTGATAGTCCATGCTGCTGCAAACGTCGTCGAACTGTTCGTGCAGATGATTGTTGTTTCGCAAACCTCCCCATCTGTTGACTCAGGGATCGAGACGTGGCTGCAGGATCCGTTACAGCCATGCGGATAAGATGCCTGTCATCTCGACTGCTAGTGATACGAGGCCGTTGGGATCCAGCATGGCGTTGCGTATTACCTTCCTGAACCCACCGATTCCATATTCTGCTATCACTCACTGGATCTCGACCAACGCTAGCAGCAATGTCGCGATACGATAAACAGCAATCGCGATAGGCTGCAATCTGAACTTTATCAAAGTCGGAAACGTGATGGTACGCTTTTCTCCTCCTTACACGAGGCATCACAACAACGTTTCACCAGGCAACGCCTGTCAACTGCTGTTTGTGTATGAGAAATCGGTTGGAAACTTTCCTCATGTCAGCACGTTGTAGGTGTCGCCACCAGTGCCAACCTTGTGTGAATGCTCTGAAAAGCTAATCATTTGCATATCACAGCATCTTCTTCCTGCCGGTTAAATTTCGCGTCTGTAGCACGTCATCTTCATGGTGTAGCAATTTTAATGGCCGGTAGTGTATTTATGTCAAAGTTCGGGGAATGTCGGGTTTTGTTCGATCTTTCCATCGGCCTGCACTCTTTAGTCCTATTACAATGATCTGACTTAGCGTCTCTGATGCGCTATGGATTTTAAAAATGAAATGATGTGACATTGGCGGCCTGGAGTCCCCACAAGGGGAAATTCGTACGCCTAGTTGCAAAACTTTCCAGTTGACGCCACACTGGGCGACTTGCCTTTCGATGATGATGAAATGATGATCAGGACAACACAACACCCAATCCCCAAGCAGAGAAAATCTTCGACTTGGCTGGAAGTCGAACCGGGTCTGCTGCAGTGCAGTGAGATGTGCTGACAACTCAGCTAAGAAGGTGGACATATTAATAATAAAAATAACTGTAAAACAAGGTTTGAAATATCTTCTAGAGTGCAGGTAATATGGAACAACAGCAAGTATTAAATAAATGGAATTACATTTATCTGTAGACACATGACTCTCAACGTTACCTTTGATAGCAGTAGGAAATGAACCAAATTTGTGCCATGGTCGGGACTTGAACCCAGGTCTCGTGCTTGCTAGCAGATGTGCTAACCACTACACAGAGTTATGGTGGTATAGTGTTCAGCATCTCTGCCTAGCGAGCAGAAGACCTAGGTTCAAGTCCACGCCTTGGCACAAATTACTTCAGCTTCTATCCTTATTGATAATAAATAAGTAAAGGAAGGCAATGACGATTCTGTCCAATTCTCGAGCGTTCACTCATCCCGCGATTTAGTGATGTCTGATATTACTATCTCCTAGATGGGACTTGCTGCCGTTATTCATTATTGCTATAAAAATTACGGTCACTTTATTACAACGTGTTGCGTTTGTTTAGCTTTTAATTCTTGATTAACTGTCTTGATTGCTTCAATTTACTTTTGCTTTCTTGCTTTCAAACCGATTACCTGGCAACGATTTCATCTGTTATTCTAATATCTGAAGAGAAAATTAATTTATTTGCAACTTGCTTGGGAAATCGTTACTTCTCCCATAAACAGAACATATTCCTACATTTAGTCAGGTAATATTGTTGTAGAACAACGATTTTGTCTTCGTCTGTTACCTTTACTTAAATATCGGCATAAATGTTTATAAATCATACACACAGATGCTGTCTGAAAACTCATATTGTAAATCTGTTCAGACAGAATACAAGTTTGTGCAGTGATATTTTTTTACGATATAGCCTTAAGTTTTTCACAACATTGTCAGATTTTAAGCAGAACAATAGTTCGGTTTTGTGAGTTGTCTGTAATTTTTTGCGAATCGCTTGCCCTTATATCGTGTCAGTCAAATATCGCATAATCGTGCAAAGAATCTCGACCCTGCATCGGATGCTGCGACGTATTGGGAAATGGGGAAGTCATTCAAGCGCGAGTATCGTTTGCCCAATCCTACTTCAACATGAGCTGGCATGCTATGTCACGTTTCCAGCGGAGTAACAACTTTGTTCAACTGAAGTAAGTTAAAGTGAACACATTTTCTAGACCCAAATTCGAAACACGTTACGATTATTGATACAGCAAAAGAGAAATCAAAATAACTGTAATAAGTACAATATATGATTTTAATTTGTTACAAAAAGTACATTAAATACCTGGAGACAGCAACTTTTCTCCTAATGATCAAGTCTTTGCACAAGATCCAATGTCTCCATTGAATCTGAAAATGCTACATTGTTGCAACCTGTCAATGTGCAGAATCACAAAAGTTCTCAAAAACAGAAGCTCACATGGTGCTGAGCGTAGGGTTATTGTAATTTATTTCATCACATCCATGGTAATATATGTAATGCATCAACTGCACAGGAAATTTTCCCTGACAGATTATAATACTACACTGCTACACCTCATTATAAGAAAGCTGACAGGATAATAGTAAACAGCCGTATTACAACCTCCATACTCCCACCTTGCTCTAAAAATTAGAGGAAGTAATCTGCTCTACAGTTGATTCACGCTTAAGTAGAAACAATTTACTTGTTGTTGTTGTGGTCTTCAGTCCTGAGACTGGTTTGATGCAGCTCTCCATGCTACTCTATCCTGTGCAAGCTTCTTCATCTCCCAGTACCTACTGCAACCTACATCCTTCTGAATCTGCTTAGTGTATTGATCTCTTGGTCTCCCTCTACGATTTTTACCCTCCACGCTGCCCTCCAATGCTAAATTTGTGATCCCTTGATGCCTCAAAACATGTCCTACCAACCGATCCCTTCTTCTAATCAAGTTGTGCCACAAACTTATCTTCTCCCCAATCCTATTCAATACCTCCTCATTAGTTACGTGATCTACCCACCTTATCTTCAGCATTCTTCTGTAGCACCACATTTCGAAAGCTTTTATTCTCTTCTTGTCCAAACTGGTTATCGTCCATGTTTCACTTCCATACATGGCTACACTCCATACAAATACTTTCGGAAACTTAGGATATCAAAATTTCAGTTCTAAATTGGTTGTTCAGTATATAATACGGAAATTTGTTTCTGCCTTGTGCAAAAATTTTTCTTGTTTTACCACCCATAGACGTTTCAGGGAAGTTTTTCCATCTTCAGTGGGCATTATTTATTATCCGTTGAACAATACACATTGAATTTATGCATTATGATATGTAGTAACGTTCTCAGATTATAGTATTTACATTACCATAAGTAACGGCAGAAATATTAAGACGAAGAATAAATATATGTCTTTTGCATACTGGTATTTACAAATCTATTATTTGCAGCGCACGTACAAGTATTGCCTTCCAGTATGCCATCTGGAATCAATAAGCGTTTATCATTGTTTTAGCCGCGCGGGGTAGCCAAGCGGTCTGAGGTGCCTTTTCACGGTTCGTGCGGCTCCTCCACCCCCCCCCCCCCCCCCCCCCTCCGCCCCTCCTCCCGTTGGAGGTTCGAGTCTTCCCTCGGACATATGTGTGTGTTTGTGTGTGTATTGTCCTTAAGACCTAGCCACATATTTCCAAATTTTTGTCATTGTTTTGTTTTGAAATTTCTCATTTTTTCTGTTTTTTTTTTAGGTCTAATAGATATTATCGTTCTTTCTGCCGCACTACTGTCGTCATATTATGTTGTTTTGTAAACAAAAATTCTCCATTTTACGCTTTGACTAGCATTGTTGAAGTATACGCTGATTGTGATTAGGCTTTGTGAGATGTTGATTGGGGAGGGGAAGCAGATTACGTATGTAAATGTATGTGCCTACTTTTTGTAGATATCGCGTGTCGTGTTTCTACAGGGTGTCTGAGTGAAGCTTCCTAAGACACACTGTTTCACTGTTTCTGTGGTGTTCACTTGACCCATCATCTTGTTGTAAATGGGAATTGCGAATTTTACTGTGACATTCGGCTCTGAGGTGTGTGCGTGTGTCTTTGTCTGTATGTGTGTGTGCGTGTGTGTTGTGTTGTGTTTCAACAGCACACGTTGGGGAGAGTATTGTACCTTGGAACACTTTTCAAAATTCCCCTCTGGCCATCCCTGTGACAAAAGTTTGTATCTTCTCTTATTCCATGTTGAAATGATAGCATTCACTTAATGTACGCTGAATTCTTTTTATGAAATAACAAAAATCAGCCCGGAAAAGTGGGCCAAGCTACAACATGGCCATGTACTTAGGAAGAAGTATTCTATTAAATTTTGAAAGTGTTGCAGTTGAAAAAATCTTGTCAGTACTGTGCTTACTAGTCTATGTGTTGCATTATTTCTCTACTACACACTAGCAATCAGTATGTGAAATCAAATTAAGAAGTAGTATGAATACTAGTTAAAAGTTAAATATTAGGTTAGTACATAAGTTTGAAAACCGTGTGATTCCTACAGTCACTGAAACGAAAAGTTGCCCCAGCGTTGGTATGCCGTTGTAAATAGTGAAGGAGAATATATTATTGATGACTGAGGTATCTGTTATGTGTGTCTGTTGTGTTTATTAAACTTAAGGAAAAGCGCTGTGAACCTTTGCACCAAGATAATACATTTCCAAATAGCAGCTATTAGAAATTTCCATTTTCAAGACAGAGAGCATTTTTAGGACTCAAAGAACTTCAGTTCATCTCTGAATATCGCGTCCTCTTCCATTTCAAGGCACGAGATGATGCACAACAGATGTGGCATGGCTTACCATTCCACAGATTATGTAAGTGGTTTAAAAAAAATAGAATTTACTTATTTTTAAACTCTGTAATTGAAGCATTAACAATGTTTTCTAAATAGCTGTAATATATTGCACAGCACTTAAATATGTAGAACTCATACTATTTGCAAACGCTGAATAAAACACAGTTTGGTGTCACACAACAACAAAAACATTAGAAAATGCCAGCAACTGATTATGGTGGATTCTAGAGTGCGTTTCTTCACATGACTGTAAAATCGGACACTAGATTCAAACACCGAATAGGAAACAGTACGTGTTCGGAAGTAGGCTTTTCTCCACATATAACACTCACCCCTATTTTATTAGAACCCAAGGTGAAAGAGTGCTAGGATACCAATTGTATTTATCAGCGCTGCGAAGTTTCTTCATCATGTCTGTATTCTGCAACAGTATACAAAAAAAGAAGAGTACTAGTTTCCTCACGATCCACTTTAATTAGAAGCATTGCTTTCATATTTTGTACAGCATGCTATGTTTCGTCACTGGCACATAAAGTTATTTATTTGGGAAAATACAATCCATAAATGTGAAGCTTTGATTCGCTGGCTTTTATGATATCCTAAGACTCCTTCCATTGTAACTAACCACCCTCCTGACGAAAGAGTTTCTCAGATGCAAGAAATGAAGTTACGCTAGACGCTTTTGCAGAGACCGCTTTTTGTGTATGACACATTTTAGGCGACGTTTTATATCTCGCAGTTCACTGTGACTTGTAGACAAATTGACATCTTCGAACTTCTCTAAAGTTTCGTTATTTGTTGTTTTTTCGGTTTTTAGTACAAATATTGGTTTCGTGGCACTTTTCACACCTGTGATTGCCCGGGTAGTCTTCTTGATCTCTGTATAAAATTTATTGTTGCATCTCACTTTTCCTTTCAAGCCCAAAGAACTTACGTCACGAATGGTAATTTTTTTCAGGTGGTCACTGAAGGACCATTTGCGCTTCTTTGAACTCATTATTACCAGGAAATATGATTACTGATGAAGAAGAAAAACTAAAATTAACTTATTCAAAAAATGGCTCTGAGCACTACGGGACTTAACATCTATGGGATTGGAAAAGGGCACAGGTCATCCCCGTTTTCAAGAAGGGACGTCGAACAGTTGTGCAGAACTATAGACCTATATCTCTAACGTCGATCAGTTGCAGAATTTTGGAACACGTATTATGTTCGAGTATAATGACTTTCCTGGAGACTAGAAACCTACTCTGTAGGAATCAGCATGGGTTTCGAAAAAGACGGTCGTGCGAAACCCAGCTCGCGCTATTCGTCCACGAGACTCAGAGGGCCATTGACACGGGTTCACAGGTAGATGCTGTGTTTCTTGACTTCCGCAAGGCATTCGATATAGTTCCCCACAGTCGTTTAATGAACAAAGTAAGAGCATATGAACTATCAGATCAATTGTGTGATTGGATTGAAGAGTTCCTAGATAACAGAACGCAGCATTTCATTCTCAATGGAGAGAAGTCTTCCGAAGTAAGAGTGATTTCAGGTGTGCCACAGGGGAGTGTCGTAGGACCGTTGCTATTCACAATATACATAAATGACCTTGTGGATGACATCGGAAGTTCACTGAGGCTTTTTGCAGATGATGCTGTGGTGTATCGAGAGGTTGTAACAATGGAAAATTGTACTGAAATGCAGGGAGGATCTGCAGCGAATTGACGCATGGTGCAGGGAATGGCAATTGAATCTCAATGTAGACAAGTGTAATGTGCTGCGAATACATAGAAAGATAGATCCCTTATCAGTTAGCTACAAAACAGCAGGTCAGCAGTTAATTCCATAAATTATCTGTGAGTACGCATTAGGAGTGATTTAAAATGGAATGATCATATAAAGTTGATCGTCGGTAAAGCAGATGCCAGACTGAGATTCATTGGAAGAATCCTAAGGAAATCCAATTCGAAAACAAAGGAAGTGGGTTACAGTACGCTTGTTCGCCCACTGCTTGAATGCTGCTCAGCAGTGTGTGATCCGTACCAGATGGGGTTAATAGAAGAGATAGAGAAGATCCAACGGAGAGCAGCGCGCTTCATTACAGGATCATTTAGTAATCGCGAAAGCGTTACGGAGATGACAGATAAACTCCAGTGGAAGACTCTGCGGGAGAGACGCTCAGTAGCTCGGTACGGGCTTTTGTTAAAGTTTCGAGAACATACCTTCACCGAAGGGTCAAGCAGTATATTGCTCCCTCCTACGTATATCTCGCGAAGAGACCATGAGGATAAAATCAGAGAGATTAGAGCCCACACAGAAGCACACCGACAATCCTTCTTTCCACGAACGATACGAGACTGGAATAGAAGGGAGAACCGGTAGAGGTACTCAGGGTACCCTCCGCCACACACCATCAGGTGGCTTGTGGAGTATGGATGTAGATGTAGATGTAGATATGGCCATCAGTCCCCTAGAACTTAGAACTACTTAAACCTAACTAACCTAAGGACATCACACAACACCCAGTCATCACGAGGCAGAGAAAATCCCTGACCCCGCCGGGAATCGAACCCGGGAAAATTAACTTATTCAGCATAGTGTACACTGCCTACTACAAACGCAGTCTGGGATCATTTTGCACATACAGACGATATATGATGGTAGAACAATAATGTAAGTGGATACTCTTTGGCAATAGTAAAATCAAATCACCAAATACACTCCTGGAAATGGAAAAAAGAACACATTGACACCGGTGTGTCAGACCCACCATACTTGCTCCGGACACTGCGAGAGGGCTGTACAAGCAATGATCACACGCACGGCACAGCGGACACACCAGGAACCGCGGTGTTGGCCGTCGAATGGCGCTAGCTGCGCAGCATTTGTGCACCGCCGCCGTCAGTGTCAGCCAGTTTGCCGTGGCATACGGAGCTCCATCGCAGTCTTTAACACTGGTAGCAACTGCGTATGTGCAGTTGACGGACTTTGAGCGAGGGCGTATAGTGGGCATGCGGGAGGCCGGGTGGACGTACCGCCGAATTACTCAACACGTGGGGCGTGAGGTCTCCACAGTACATCGATGTTGTCGCCAGTGGTCGGCGGAAGGAGCACGTGCCCGTCGACCTGGGACCGGACCGCAGCGACGCACGGATGCACGCCAAGACCGTAGGATCCTACGCAGTGCCGTAGGGGACCGCACCGCCACTTCCCAGCAAATTAGGGACACTGTTGCTCCTGGGGTATCGGCGAGGACCATTCGCAACCGTCTCCATGAAGCTGGGCTACGGTCCCGCACACCGTTAGGCCGTCTTCCGCTCACGCCCCAACATCGTGCAGCCCGCCTCCAGTGGTGTCGCGACAGGCGTGAATGAAGGGACGAATGGAGACGTGTCGTCTTCAGCGATGAGAGTCGCTTCTGCCTTGGTGCCAATGATGGTCGTATGCGTGTTTGGCGCCGTGCAGGTGAGCGCCACAATCAGGACTGCATACGACCGAGGCACACAGGGCCAACACCCGGCATCATGGTGTGGGGAGCGATCTCCTACACTGGCCGTACACCACTGGCGATCGTCGAGGGGACACTGAATAGTGCACGGTACATCCAAACCGTCATCGAACCCATCGTTCTACCATTCCTAGACCGGCAAAGGAACTTGCTGTTCCAACAGGACAATGCACGTCCGCATGTATCCCGTGCCACCCAACGTGCTCTAGAAGGTGTAAGTCAACTACCCTGGCCAGCAAGATCTCCGGATCTGTCCCCCATTGAGCATGTTTGGGACTGGATGAAGCGTCGTCTCACGCGGTCTGCACGTCCAGCACGAACGCTGGTCCAACTGAGGCGCCAGGTGGAAATGGCATGGCAAGCCGTTCCACAGGACTACATCCAGCATCTCTGCGATCGTCTCCATGGGAGAATAGCAGCCTGCATTGCTGCGAAAGGTGGATATACACTGTACTAGTGCCGACAATGTGCATGCTCTGTTGCCTGTGTCTATGTGCCTGTGGTTCTGTCAGTGTGATCATGTGATGTATCTGACCCCAGGAATGTGTCAATAAAGTTTCCCCTTCCTGGGACAATGAATTCACGGTGTTCTTATTTCAATTTCCAGGAGTGTAATTTCGCCAACTTGTATAAAATTATTAATAAAATACGCTGTTATAGGTAAAAGAAATATCTAATTCAGAATACATCGATTCATCATGGATTAGGGTAGTTTCTGCAGCTGTGTTATCTATATTGCTGTGGTGGCATAGTTGCTAACACATTTGCCTAGTAAGCAGAAGACCCAGGTTCAAGAGCTCTTAGTGACACAAATTTTAATCATTTCTTCAGCTTCTACAATTATCGGTGCATAATTGTAAATCAGAGACAAATTGGTGTCCGGAGTTACATTTGAAAAAAAAAAATTAGGACAGAACTACAAAAATCATGCTATGCTGAAAAATAAACAGGTCTGTTAGTCACCTTAGGTAAATGCATGGCATTTTATGGGAAAATCATTTAATAAGAAACTATGCGGAACATAACACTTTTTGTGTTAAAATAAGTTCTTGTTGAACGAAGCATTCGAAAAAAATTAGGGGGCATAGTGTATTTTGTAACTCCTGAATTTTGTTGTTGTTTGTTTTTGGTGTCCTCCGTGCGATCACTGGTTTCAGGGAGCTCTCCACGCTATTCTAGTCCTAGCAACCCTCTTTTTCTCTGTGTGAAAACTGCCACTTATGTACATTTGAGTCTGATTACTAGTCTACTTCCGCATTTTTAACCTCCTCTTATTTACCTCAGTAACAGAATTCAAAATTCGTTGACACCCCGGGATGTGACCTATCAAATGACCCCCTCTGCTAGTCAAATTTCCCCATTATGATTCACTCCCTCCTCACTAGTTCCTGATCTATCCAAGTAATCTTGAAAATTTTGTTTTTTCTGCGCTGCTTATCGTCCGCGTTTCACTTTCGTAGAAATCTACACTCAAGACATTTATGTTAAAATTAACAAATTTCTATTTTCGAAAAATACTTTTCTTTTTATTGGCAGCCCGCAATTTATATCCTACCTAATTTTACATCATCAGTTATTATTCAAATAGTAAAACTCTTGTGCTATTTCTAATGTCTCATTTCCGATACTAATTTCTTCAACATTGCCTGATTTAATTGATTACAGTCCATTACACTTTCTTTATTTTTGTTTATACTCATCTTACAACACTTCGACATAAAATTGTTGGGAGTATTGATACTGTGTCATAATGTAAAGATCTATACTGGAGAAATCAACATTTCAGTCATGGTTACAATAGTCCTCTGCTACCTTTACTGGTGCACATCAGACCCAGAAGAAGGCCACTGTTGGTTTCTCCAGTATAGTTTTCTACTTTATCACATGGTATCATGCTCGGAAGACTTTTATGCCAACTGACTCTTTTAAGATACTGTCCATCCCATTCAGTTGCTCTTCCAAGTCCTTTGACTTCTCTTAGTGAATTTCACTTTCGTCGATAAACCTCCAGATTTTCAATTTTGTCTTCCAGAGTTTTAATTCTCTTTCTAAATATCTCCTTGATTTCCTTTTCTGCTTGCTCAGTACATAAATTAAAGTTTACGTCCCATTCTCACACCATTCTCAGGTACTGTCTCCATTTATTATAGTATAGTGATTCGCCTTACAACCAAAATTTGCTGTTGTATGCATGTACTGTACAATGAAAGCCTATAGAGAGTATACTATTTTTGTCATGAAAATATATGTTATTGGTTTTTGCAATGTCTTTTTCGGCTCCAAATGTTTGATAAATTCATCGATATCGTCCATCATTTTATTCATTTCGCCATTCGAATGCGTAACTAAGTAGCCACGAATACTGTTCATGTTGTTGCGCATTTCTGATGAACTGGTGACAAGAACTTCAATGTTGAGTTCATTGTCAAATTCATCCTCGTCATCTATATTGGTGCGATATTTTGTACTCTAAACGATATCTTACATGGGGTGAAAAATAAAAGTATAGTACTTCTATTAGTAAACAAAACCTAAAAGAATTCCCCGATTTCAAAAAATATGCAGCACCCTATTAAAAAACTGAACGAAGTGTTTGACGACGGCAGCACCGAAAGACAAGCGTTAACATATCATCAGTTCAAATCATTGTTTAGTTTAATGGAAGAAAGAAATCCTTAAATGTGGCTGACTTTGGGTGTATTTGTTCATCCAAGGAGCGAAACCTTCTTGCGTTGAGAGATTTTTGATTCGTGTTATACGACAAAAAAATGTGGTATTTCGACGAAAACATAGTATCATTTCGTGTTAAGCGTTTTCGTGTTAAACGTTTTTCACTGTTTTTTAAATTAAATCACACCAGCATAACACACCTACATAACACATTTTCTGAACGGATATTTTGTACTAGTAGCTACAGCATGTAATGGCGGAATTAATGATAATAGAAGCGAAAGTAAAATCACTCATTTAATGTCATTGGAAGGTGTAATACTACTTAAGTGTATTGGTTAATACACAAAAGGTTGTCGAAAAACAGGATACTACATAAGCCACTAAAGTGTTTCAGTGTTTTGATGATATCTATAGAAGAGTGGTTATAGTGTAAATATTAGTTGTATTACAAGACTTAAGTTTTGCGCTGCAATTCAGAATTTGTTTAGTTAATTTATCTTACTCTGATTGAAAAGCTAGATACACGCATTTTTAGGTAATAATTTTCTATAATGAAATGACAGTGAATAGCTTACTCTTTTCATTGTATGATAACCAGCAGTGGCAGGCAAATTCTTTAGTAATGTCAAATATTTAATACAACAGTTGAAGGAATAAAAACTATTATATTCCAGAGTTTAAAATAACAGGTAATACATTACAATAATGAGGTTAGTCAAGGTATAATAGATGAAAGCTCAAACAAAAGTGTTTGTTGAGAAACAAAAATTGATAATTTTCCTCAAATCATACGTATTATTACATTAATGGTCTGTAAATTATAACATTTAGTATTAGACGAAGTCAACCTGAATCTATTTCCTTTGATTTGTACCAAAATTTCCAGGCTTATGTAGTATAAGTAGTTACAAGGAGAACATGAATCCTTGGATTATGCTAGATCCTCAAACGTTCTTGGAATCAAGAAGAGGAAATAATTGGTGAAGAATTCAATGAGCGACAAATGTTTTTAAAACTACTGTATGTTAATGCCATAAGCGGTTTCAGACTGTCCAGCCCATCTTGAGCTGGGTAACGTTTCCGATTACATGATGTTTATGTCAGCAGCGTGTTGTCCACACCTGAATAGAACAAGAATGTCTGAATGTTTAGTGACACTTCATATGTTGTTTCGATCGTTCCTGGATTTGATTAGATATAAGGTGGGTGTCTTGTATATACTTCCATACATATACAGGGTGAGTCACCTAACGTTACCGCTGGATATATTTCATAAACCACATCAAATACTGACGAACCGATTCCACAGACCGAACGTGAGGAGAGGGGCTAGTGTAATTGTTTAACACAAACCATACAAAAATGCACGGAAGTATGTTTTTTAACACAAATCTACGTTTTTTTAAATGGAACCACGTTAGTTTTGTTAGCACATCTGAACATATAAACAAATACGTAATCAGTGCCGTTTGTTGCATTGTAAAATGCTAATTACATCCGGAGATATTGTAACCTAAAGTTCACGCTTGAAATCTCCGACGTTCAGTTGCGTGTTGTAACGAACACGGGCCACGGTCGGCGAGCAGCATCTGCAGGGGCATGTTTACGATGACGACCGTGTTTCCGAGTGTGGCTGTAGTGCACTGTTGTGGTTTGGTCTAGCTGTCGCAGTGTCCGCATGTAGCGCTTGCTGCTATTGTTATTCTGCATTCGTCTCCGCACGCAGACCAAATGTAGTACACCGTGTTACCAGACGTCTGTGATAGTGCAGTGTTGTAGGAACTGTGACCATGGGGTATTCGAACTCTGAAAAGGCGGAGATGATACTCATCTATGGCGAGTGTCGACGAAATGCAGCTGAAGCCTGCAGGGTGTATGCAGAACGGTACCCGGACAGAGAGCATCCAACGTGCCACACAATTGCAAAACATCTACCGCCACCTGTATGCAACAGGTATGGTCGTAGCAAGCAAACAGATCCGTAACAGGCCCGTCACAGGAGAAGCGGGTGCATTTGGTGTGTTAGCTGCTGTTGCCATGAACCCACACATGAGTACACGGGACATTGCGAGAGCCGGTGGACTGAATCATAGTAGTGTCATGCGCATACTGCATCGTCACCGCTTTCACCCGTTTCATGTGTCGCTACATCAGCAATTACATGGTGATGACTTCAATCATCGAGTGCAATTCTGTCGATGGGCAGTAACAGAGAATGCGTTGCAGTTCTACCTGTTTACCGATGAAGCGGGTTTCACAAACCACGAGGCAGTGAATCTACGGAACATGCATTACTGGTCCGTGGACAATCCTCGCTGGCTCAGACAGGCAGAGCGACAGCGACCGTGGACTGTAAATGTATGGTGCGGAATCATTGGCGACCACCTCATTAGTCCTCACTTCATTGCAAGGGCCCAAACAGCTGCAACATACATCGCGTTTCTACAGAATGATCTGCCAACGTTGCTCGAAAATGTCCCACTGGAAACGCGTCGACGTATGTGGTATCAGCATGATGGTGCACCTGCACATTTCGCAATTAACACTAGGCTGACCCTTGACAGGATGTTCACGGGCGTTTTATAGGACGTGGAGGACGCATAAATTGGCCAGCCCATTCTCCTGATCTTACACCTCTGGACTTCTTTCTGTGGGTTACGTTCAAGGAGAATGTGTACCGTGATGTGCCTACAACCCCAGAGGATATGAAACAACGTATTGTGGCAGCCTGCGGCGACATTACACCAGATGTACTGCGGCGTGTACGACACTCATTACGCCAGAGATTGCAATTGTGTGCAGCAAATGATGGCCGCCACATTGAACATCTATTGGCCTGACATGTCGTGACACACTCTATTCCACCCCGTAATTGAAAACGGAAACAACGTGTGTACGTATACCTCACCCCTCATGGTAATGTACAAGTGCGTCAGTGAAAAAGACCAATAAAAGGGTGTTAGCATGTGGACGTAATGTGCTGTTCCAGTCTCATCTGTACCTAAGGTCCATCACCGTTCCCTTTGGATCCCTACGTAATTCGGTGCTCTGCGATACACACGATCGAACAGCGGAGGAGTGGTACTCAAGCGTCAACTTTAGATTACAATAACTCCGGATGTAATTAACATTTTACAATGCAACAAACGGCGCTGATGACGTATTTGTTTATATGTTCAGATGTGCTAACAAAACTAACGGGGTTCCATTTAAAAAAACGTAGGTTTGTCTTAAAAAACATACTTCCGTGCATTTTTTTATGTATTAACCAATTACACTAGCCCCTCTCCTCACGTTCGGTCTGTGGAATCGATTCGTCAGTATTTGATGTGGTTTATGAAATATATCCAGCGGTAATGTTAGGTGACTCACCCTGTATATCAGTGGACGACGCTGTTTCTTGCATTCGTCCATATGCTTTTTCAGGACGATGTACGAACTGTTATAGTGCAAACAGCACACATATTCTAAATAAATCACTGTGGTGTACAAACAATTGATAATACTGTTCGCGAGGATCCAACGGTTGATTAAAATTGTTGGATGAGTTATATTATAACACCGCTATTAAACAGCTGAAGAGGATGGACTTGTTGTATCGATGCTATATCGATAGTACGAGGAAAATATAATAAATAAAGGCTTTTTTCTATTCCGTAGCTTGACCGCACTGTCTCAACAATGACACGCTTTGATCTCACTACTGTTCTTGTGCCTTAGCTGTGTTGTTCAGTGAATAGCTCTATTCGTTGCTATTTCACAGCACTTTTTATTATATCCCGGTGTCCGTACGCACTACGGAAAAAAGATGTGAGTGATTCGCTTTGTGTACTCTAATGGAATAAAGCTGCAGAGTTTATTTACTGAATTTAGTTTCAGTATGGTGATTGCTGCCTTAGTGAACGAAACATTTTTGCGAGTAGATAGATAGTTTTAAGGGTGGACATGTACCTTGTGACGAATGGTGTTTGCGCAGTACCATCCACGTTGGAGACGTACAAGAATGGAGCGATTGGTTAGTGATGTTCGTTGTGCAAGAACTGATGACATTGGACATTAGCCGCGGTTCTGCATTTGCAATAGCTCATTAGCCTCCAAAGTTGTGTACCAAGTCAGCTGATGGACAAATATAAAGAGGAACGTTTGCAAACGTCGATACCATATTTAAGTCGTTTTGAATAGGAAGGAGAAGATTTTATCAGTCATTTGGCAATCGTTGATGAGACCAATCACAGAGTACAGCTGTAGAGCGTAGTCCGGAAACATTCGTCTTCGCCTATAACACGAAAGTTTAAAAGTCAGTCTTCTGCGGGAAAGTTCACGGTAGTAATGTGCTAGTACATTAAAGGTTCACTAATGATTCATTACCCTCCTACAGGACAAACAGAAAATATTGGCAACTGCTGTGATGACTTAGAGATCTGCAATCCAAAAGGAAAACAAAGAGGAGAGAAGCTTTCGATAGGTGATTTAGCTTCTGGGTAATATCCACCATCATACAAGTGGAGAAAAAGTGCAGAGCTATCAGAACCTTGAATTTGCGCTGCTGGAGCACAGTCGTTACAGTTCTAAGATTGCTCCAAGTAGTTTTCGCTGATTTGAGCACCAGCGTGGATCCAAATTTATCTCGCATGTAGAGGTATTGGAGGCGGTGCGCGATGCTGCGTGAGATTTTTTCTTCCATAATGTGATCTGAAGCCTGTCAAGAAATGAGACAAGTGCACAGATGCTGAGGGAGTTCATATAGAGGAACGATTCGCTTGTAACGTTGTGTTCCAAACAAAACATTTCAGTTTACGAACTACCTTTATTTACTGAACTTGTAACGGGACATCCTGCTCTAGCATTACTTTTCCTCAACAGTAGCTGTCGATATCAGTATTATTTTTCGAATTCTGGACAGGTCAGTATTATCTCAGTGTCTTTTCTGAAAACATTGGTATAATTTTGTACACAGTATGCTGTATTTCAAGGCAAAATTTATGAAAAGGAATTACCCTATAAAATATTTTAGTTTCCACGTTATAATCGGCAAGTACTAGTTCTGAATGCAAAATTAAAATTATTTTTCAGAAACATTTGAAATTTCGAACCATCCTGTACTATTTACTATGTTTATTTCTGGATTCATTTATGACATAATAATCGAAATTAATAAAGTAACGAAAATTAGTAGAAATTCATTTGTTAAGAAAAATTTTAAACCTTTTCGAATATTTTTATTTCCTCGGACTGAGAGATTCGTAAGCTTGCCTGTGATGTGATCGGATGTTTTTTGTGTGTAATAGGTGCGAAAAATGTAATTTCGGCTTTGTTAAAGTAAAAGATCAAAATACTGTATGATATACTAAAATGTGAGAAAATCAGTGGAAAATATATTTACTTAAAAAAATTTCTGCAGCAGCAATCTTTCAATTTCTTTAGTTCAAACCAACTGTGAGGATTTGATGTTAGATTTTCAGCTTCATGAATCAGGTCCGTGGACAAGAGGAACTTGAGCCATCTCTACATGAGAAGCTACGTAAACTTGAAATTTTGTAGTAATCTTCACTCCTCTCAAATCTTCACAAAAGACTTTGCTTATTAATTACTTGGGCTGGACATTGTTTAATGTGGACCATAGATGGAAGAAGGAGGGAAGGGGGAGATCACAAACTGTCCTCGTACTACTGCTGCAGCATGCCTTAAAAAGCGCGCGAGTGTCTGGAGACGTAAAGTTGTCACTAGATCAGCCAGAGGCGGACTTGAGCTGTGTGTAGAGAATGAGTGTGACTCAGCATATATATCGAGACAGCAAAATCGCTGAGACACACCGCAGCCTACACTTAGAAGTACTCGCAAGACAATGTGGCCCATTCTACAGTCGAATCACCATAAGAAGTTCCTTGACAGTTAGCCACGCTGTTGCCAGATTTCAGCTATATAACTGCGGCTATACTGAGGCGTTGTAATAAGGACGTTTACATTACCGGTTTATGTGACTGGCTGAGGTAAGGATGTGAATCAACGGCTCAGAGTCCTCTGCAGCTGTGAGGGATCTTCATCTGCTGCTAAGTTACTACAGGAAAGTGATGAAATTAACTACATCACATGGTCAATATATAGGGAATTGCATGACAGTTCAAGAGCGCTTCGGGTCGTCAAGCAGCTAGTGATTTGGTGTTCTCGGCACATTCTTAACACTGAGGATCTCGCACTATCGAATTCTCTAACTATTTCCTAAGTGGAAAGTCCTATGTGTCTAGCTCCACCCACCATCCCGCATTCGACGCCTGTTAATTGCCGTAGTCGGAACCTTTCCACAAGAATCACCTGAGTGCAGATGACAGCTCCACCAATGCACTGCCCTTTTATACCTTGTGTACATGATGCTACCGCCATCAGCAAATGTGTATATCGCTATCTCTTCCTCGGTGAAAGTCTGTCTGTAGCTTGTCTGCTAACATAGGGGTTCAGATCTGCAGTGTTGCACTGTGCCCGTAAAGAAGTATCAATTAACGATGGCCAGCCTAAGGAACAGATAGTGAATAATATATAAAGGCACATGAATATAAAATTATTTAAGGGAAGTCAATAATGAATGATCTCTCAGGAAATTAATGTTGTCTCATTACAGCTTTTACGATCACTATCAGTTTACTCATATAAAGCATAAGATATTCTCTATGGTGACTTTACACTGGCTAATATTATACACATAGAAGTGTGAAGTAGCTGACCTGGAAAAGCAATTAGGGCGCTGACAGGCAACAACTAATGTATGTTGCGGATAGTGGAGTCTGGTTTGGTTCCTAACGTTATAATTATGAATGCTACCATTATTATCAAATTGCACCTCATTCTTCAGAACAAACTTACTTGTAGAATGAGTGATATTGTAAGGCTTTGAAGTTTTTGAATTGCTGCATGAAGTTTGTGGATGAAGATCAGATATGACCCATGCAACACATTCCTGTGCGTTGAATTCCTTGCGTATAAGTGTGGAATTGCCCCACAATGTTATTCCATCGGACATCAGTGAGTGGAAACATGCAAACTGAGGTAATTTTCTAATCCTTTCACCATTACATTTGGAGGAAATGTTGCTGAACTTAAGCTTTTGGGATGTATAATACTTAATTTGCAATGCAAGTTGTGATCAGTTTGCACATAATGAAATATTGAACAATCAGTTTTAAATATTTTCTTTGCCTGGTACTATATTTTTATCGATGATAATATATCTAGCCTTGTACAGAATTGAATAAACTGTATTTTCTTTCTGTTAAATGACAGACCATTTAGATACACAGAACCAATAAATAACACTACTGGGTTTAATTACAATGCGAATAGTAAGATGGAAAGTTTTTTGTAGGTAGCAAGAACATAAGTGGTTCCAGAATGGAACCTTATGGAATTTGTCCCCATTCAGAAGAACATTCATCGTGAGATATCCATGAGCTCTCTAATGCGACTGTTACTTCTTATCAAGTGCAAACGATGTGAAACACTTACTAATTGTAACACGAGAGCTTTAAACTCTGTGTTTCTCCACTACAACGAGGACATAGTTGTGTGCAGATCATTTCTAAACAAGCCTTTCTGCTTCCTCTTCTCCTCCCCCCCTCCCCCGGCCCTACCCAACCTTATTACCACACCTTTTTTACAGATCGTTTGATTACGAGTCTTGATTTATTATGTGACAATGTCAATGATAAAATATGTTGTTCTTCGTTACACCGACTCCTTAGGAACGTTTCTTTAGTAGTTGGGAACCTAGAACACATATTAATTAAGGCATTACAAGTCAAACACCTTGTACTTTACGAACTATGCCGATAAAGACCACCTGAGATTATTTTAGCATTACAAGAGCGTGCACCGAGACGAACTCCATCAAGAACGAATTGTTTCTGGCGGGCGTGTGTTTCCTGTATTTTAATTTGAGTAACAGGTGATTGTCCGCTGGTGGTCTGTAATTACATGGCAGCCGACAGCGTGTCTGCGATGCGGGGGCGCCCTATTGTCTGCGGTGCGTGGAGGACTACAAGAGGCGCTGTTAGCAGCGGGCAATGCGGGTGTAATTACGTGCCATGTTCTCAGGCCGGCTACAAGGCACACGGCGCCGATGGCGGAAACAATGCTGGCGCAATATGGCCGAGGCATTCCTCCACATATCGCACTCTTTTCATTTAGCAGATGAAGCAATATCTTTCTACCAGGAAACGGATATTAGCAAGACGAAAGATCGTCAGCGTCTGTGCAGACAATGGGCCCTAGTAGATGGGAGTAACAGTTGAGAAGTGGTTAGATGAAATTACAAATGATGAGGTCGAGACTGAATTATGAAACTGTATGGAGACGACGAGGTGACCGTATCCCAACGAAGGATAGCCAGGTTCCACAGATCATTTCATGTTCGCATTAGATAAGGAAGCTTAATCCAAAGAGAGATGGACCTGAAAAAGTTAAGTCATGATTACAGGTCTCGTATGACAACATTTTATATATTGTTAAAATCCTATCTTTTATGCTCTCAGTTTCAAATAAGCTACTGTGCATTTCCATTGGCCTGTCTGAAAACATGAATCAGCAGTCTTTCCCTAACACCACGTAGGAATTAAATTTGAATGTTATAAGAGACTAACATTATTTTTCTGACATCTTGAGCATTAGATTTTCCAGTAAGACGTGTAATGCTCTGAAAATATATCGCGCAATGATGGAAACGCCTTATTATTAATTCCCGCAATACATTTAACTCTAGCTAGTCCGTGTTATATAAATACACCTTAGTTAGTTAGTTAAGTGTTCCATTGATCAATCGCACGGAAACCGTTATGATGTGGAACGTGTCAAGTGCATAAGAAACGCACACATGAATCAAGGTTATTATTTTTCTAAGTAAAAGCTTAAAATTTGTGTTACCTACCCCATTCCCTTAAATGGCACAAAATGCATATATTATACTTATCGATTTATTTATTTCTATTCAAGAATTTATCTATGGTACAGAAGGACTTGTCAAGGAGATATGATTTCAATTTATTTTTCAAACGAATACTGCTGTCTGTCAGACATTTTATTTCATCTGGTAATTTGTCGAAAAGTTTTACAGCAGTATATTTTACTCCTCTCTGTTCCAAAGACAGGCTAAGTGGAGAATAGTGTAAGTCTTTCTTTCTTCTAGTATTATAATTATCAATGTCACTGTTGTTTCTAAACTGGTCTATGCTGTTGAGAAAAAAAGTCATTACTGAGTAAATGTACTATGTGGGTGTTGTAAGAATTCCTAACCTTTTAAACAGATGTCAACAATATGTGCGACTACGAGCCCCACACATTATTCTAACCACTTTCTTTTGAGCAGTGAATACTTTTTGCCTAAGTGTTGAGTTACTCCAGAATATTATTCCACATGACATCAGAGAGTGAAAGTAGGCAATGTATGTTAGCTTGTTAATTTCTGTATCTTCAAAATTAACAATTATTCTGATTGGAAAAGTTGCTGTTCTAGTCGGTTAAGGATATGAATTTTCCAATTAAGATTTTCATCTATATGCACACCCAAAAACTTAGTACGCTCTCCATTGATTTCCATTGGTGTGTTATGTTTGTGGAAGTAATTGTACTCCTTGCTGTCTGAAATTGGATGTACTGTGTTTCTTCAAAGTTATGAGCAAACCCACTCGCAGAAAACCAATCAATAACTTTTTCAAAGAATTTTTTGTATCATTTTCTATTGGAGTTCCGTTTATTGGATTAATAAAGATGCTTGTATCATCAGCAAACAGCGTCAGTTTAGCTTCTTGTTTCAGATGAGAAGGGAGGTCATTCACATATATCAAGAACAGAAGGGGACCCCTGATCGAACCCTGTGGAACATCTAATGTAATTTCAGCCCAGTTAGATGAAGTGGGAAACTTCCTTAAATAACTTAATCCATGTAAAGAAACTTTTTCACACATTTGTCTAAGTACTATAACGTACTTATTATTTAGAAAGCGATTCTTGACAGCCTTTTTAAATATCTTCGTTTTAGTTATTTTTACATTCTCATCGAGCAGTTTATTATGGATTTTTTTTGGCCTGGTAGTAGGTGTCGTTTTGATTTTTCCTTCTTTCTTTCTAGGTAAAATTGTGGTTTTTGTTCGATATAGATGTACAGAACTAATCTTGTAATAACTGCTATCAATGAAATAAATATATTTTGAGATAATACAGAATTACTGCACATTACTTCATTTATTATTAGCGAGCTACTATCGGACAAATGCTTTTCTTCAGCAACACGTTGTTTTACAATTTACAATAAGTGAGTTCCATTATCCAATGTACTAATTCGCAAACTACCAGAAAAAATTTCTGTATTATCATAGAGTCAAATATCATTAAGCACAACAAATCGGTAATGTGTGCTGTCCACTGTGAAAGTATATTCTTCCACAAACGATGTAAAATCCTACTGTGCAGAGGAACTTAACGTAAATCATTTGTAACTAATGGACTACCGGCCATTAGCTACATTTACGCTTTGACGTTCCAGATTATCTACCTCAATGGAGCTATGATATTTGTTTCATATAGTGTCATATTTTAATTTTATACATTAATGAAAGAGCGCCTTCCCTAAAATCTTTTCTTTCCTCCTTCACATCATTTTTAGACAGTAGTCTCATTATTTTTTTAGTACGTAACTACTTAGCTCTTCTTATGGTATAGCGCTAAATAAAATACGTCGGCACACCTGTGTTTATTTTATTTTCTTCAAATAATGCCCATTTAAGTCAGTGTACCTCTTAATCTTCCGAAATACCTCATTAAATCATTTTTGTTGCAAGTGTTGCACACATCCGTTGTCCCACGTTTGCTGCTGTTCAACAATCTTACTTATGAAAAAAAAGAATGAATGGAATTTGGTCTGATTCGGATTAGCCTATAAAGAGGATTCTCAAGGTACCTATTGCAACTGGTTCATCGTTCTGTTGTCATGATGAAAGAATATCGTTAGCATCTCTACGTTTTCCAGTTCACTGGAAAACCTCAACTTTAAAATCTCTATGACTTACAGAGTCATGCATTTTCTGAGAGACTAGAATTTCTGGCAGGAAAAGTTGCTCTCACTTGTTTAGATATGTACGCAATATTTTGGACACCTTATTTCTCAAGACACAATTGTGCTCACGCAATGAAATTAAGCATTTCCCAAAAGCTTAGCACCCTGAAACACAGCGAGCCCTCAGGTCTTTTGTTGTGGACGTAATGCTTCCGGACTGCTTCCCTATTTTAATTTGGTTTTGACGATCAGTAAAAAAACTGCACTTTCAGGCAACGCAAAAAGTCCGTCTCTCTCTCTCTCTCTCTCTCTCTCTCTCTATATATATATATATATATATATATATATATATATATATATATATATATATGGCGCAAGTGGTTCTTTCTCCAGTAATTGTTCCAATGTTGAGTCTCTCATATTCTGTTTCTTGTTGCTCTTATAGAAACAAAGCTTTCTTGTGATAAATACTCTTGTGTAGGAAATTTTCATGAAAACTATTGCCGAAAACCGAGAACTAAGGCAAGGGAATTAAATGGAGAACATCAAGTGAGAATCACACGCTGACGGAAGCACTTCGATCTACTTAAAACGCCAGGAATTCCACATCGAATACGCGCAATGTGTAAGTTACTGCAGTATTATGTTTTATGGCTGCTTATAGAGGTTGTGAGAGACCACAGAAAGGAACCGCAATCGTTTACAGGCAGCGGCACTGAAATTATTAAGAGGGATCGAACCAGAAGAGGATTTAACATAACAGAATAAGCAATATTATATGCCCTCTAATATAAAAATCAAAAACGGCGCACAGAGAAGGAATTCTCCGAACAGACGGGAATTCAGTACATGAGATTTACATGTAAAAACAAACAAGTGCTTACAGTTGCAGAAAAAGTCAGTAACGTGTGGGTCAACCTCTGACAACAATGCAAGCAGCTATTCCGCTTGTCATTGATTGACAGCAGTGTGGATGTACTCCTGAGGGATATTTTGTCAAATTCTGTCCAGCTGGCGTCTCAGGTTATCAAAATCCCGAGATGGTTGGAGAGCCTTGCCCATAATGGTCCAAACGTTTCCAATTGGGGAGAGATACTGCGACACTGCTGGCCAATTCAGATTTTGGCAAGCACAAAGACAAGCCGCAGAAACTCACGCCGTGTGCGGACGGGTGTCGTCTTGCTCAAATGTAAGCCCAGGACGGCTTGCCATGAACTAAAAGGAAACGGCGTATAGAATATCGTCGACGTATCCCTATGCTGTAAGGGTGCCATGGATGACAACCAAAGGCTCTCTGCTATGAAAAGGAATGGGAGCCCAGAGCATCAGTTCTGGTTGTCGAGCCATATGTCGGCCAGCGGTCAGGTTGGTATCACAACGCTATCCAGGGCGCTTCCAGACCGGTCTTCGGCCTTGAACCTCACTGATTGTAGTGGAATTGTCTTCAGTGATGAGTCCCGCTCCGAACTGAGCCCCAATGACCAGCAAAGACGTATCTGGAGACGTGTCTGACAGTGGTCGGCTACCAACTTGGCTGGCGCCCACTATCCGGCCCGACGGTTAGTAGTGACTGTTCAGAGTCCCATTTTGTTCATAGCAGGACGCCCTTGGTTGTCATCCGCAGCACCGTTACAGCGTAGCGGTATGTCAACAATATTCTACACCCATTTCTGTTGCCCTTCACGGTAAACAATCTTGGGTTTACATTACAGCAAAACAACGCCCTTTTGCACACGGCGAGAGTCTGTACTGCTCGTCTTCGTGCTTCCCAAATCCTACCTTGGCCAGCACGGTAGCCGGATCTTTCAAGAGTTGAAAACATTTGGAGCATTATGGGCAGGGCCCCCAGCCAACTCGAGGTTTTTACGATCTAACGAGCCAGTTGGACAGAATTCAGCACGATATCGTTCAGGAGGACATTTACGCCGAATAACTGCTTGCATGTAGGCCGTACGTGGACCAGAGAGTTGCTGACTTGCCCAATTTCTGAAACCCCTTCTCTTTAATAAATTGTCTAGTTGTTTTCCTAGAACTGTAATCACTTGTTTGTCTGTACGTGTCTATCATATCCACCGATTTCCTTTCCATTCGTGTAACTCCTTTGTGGTGTGTCATTCTTTCTGCCTTAGAGTGTATTAGATGAGGAATAAACTACACAGTAACAAAGATACGACGTCACTTACGAATAACGTCAATGGGAAGAGCAGAAAAGCTAAAGTGGATTGGCTATTTCAAAAATGGGAAAAAATCTAAAATTAAATAATCACCACACTAACAGATTCATCATGCAGAAAAGTCACAATAGCTACCAGTGAAACAAAAAAACAGACAGTCAGTATTAAGAAAAGAGAATTGCACTATAAACAGCAGCGAAGAAAGCATTAGATGGAAAGAGTAAACTAAAGGCCTCTACGAAAGGGTGAAATTTGCTGCTGATGTCATAGAAACAGAAGCAGATGCCGATTTGGAGCAAACAGCAGAACCAGTGTTAGAGTCAGAGTTTCAAAGAAATTTTGAAGACTTAGGATAGATAACAGCAGCAACATTTTTCTAAAATTGTTGGGGAGTGTAACAATGAAAATATCATTCAAGTTAGTGCATAGAAACTATAAAAATGGAGACGTATCATCTGATTTTCTAAAGAATATCACTCGCACCTATCATAGAATAGTAAAGGCAGATATATGTGCAAAAATTATCACTCAGTGAGCTTAACAACTAAAAGCTGACAAGGTTAGTATATCGAAGACTCGAAAAGAAAAGTAATGGTTAGTTAAATGACGATGAGTTTGTCTGTAGGCGAGGAGTAGGCACCAGGGAACAGTTCTGATACTGCACTTCTTAATGTAAGCAAGAGCTGTGGGACAACCGGACACCTTCAAAGAATTTGTCGATTTATAATACCCTGAGAAAAACAGATGTAAGCTGTTAAATACATGATATACAAAACTATCAAAAACCTTCAGTACGACTTTAAGACCAAGAGAGAAGTGCTCCAATTAAAATGGCATAACACAGAGATACAGTTTGTCTCCTCTACTTTTTAACTCGTACACTGAAGAAGCAATGACGGAGATACATGAGAAGTTCAGGAATGGGATTGAAAGAGGGTTCCATCTATCACTATTGTTAATTACGTAGCCCCTGTAGAGATATTGCAGCCATCGTAGCTGCATACCAGGCCATCAGGATGAGTAATTGTAGCTGTGACAGAGAATGACAGATTTTGTTTAGCGCTAGCAATAATAGTTGTGGCACTAGATTTTTTTCTGTGTCGGCGAGTACAGCAGGGAGACGTGGACATGGCACCATAAGTCAAAGAAACAGTCACAGGCTCCTCCATGAAAACATGTGGGCTTCTACAAAAGGGTGACAGCTTTGCTTGTGAGCACAGGAGGTGGCACCTCGTCATGAAGTCGGCCCACGAGGCCAGCCCAGTCTTCAGGAGGACAATGGCCAGCAGCCTGCATTCCGGAGGTGTATTGTCCACACTGGGTGTGTGACCAGCAGGCGGGCGCGGAGATTTATGATTTGCTCAGGGATGGAGCACATTGTACGCCGCAGGTGTGAAATCCATGCATAATTTTCTGGCGCCAAGTTAAGCGTGGGAGAGCATTGATTTTGGCGGAAAATTTTCTCTATGCCGTGTGTAGATGGGAACTCTGGCGTGGTATTATAAGTGTGCCACTGCCCCAATTTGCGATTTGGCGTCGAGGAGAGAAGAGAGGAGAGATTTTAATGGCTTTCGGTGGACGCCCACCGTAGAGAAGCAGTTCGGCCGAGGTACGCTGTGTGCTCGGCAAATTGGTGGAGAGCCGCCACAGAGGACGTTTCTTTGCATGAGGTATGGTGACCATAACTTTTGCAATTGCGCGCTTACAGCCAGTCTCCACATCACCCATTGGGAAGTTCAGTGGTCAGCACATTGGCATGCAATGCCTATTATTAATCTTTGCCTGAGGACTTAACATTCACAGCAGTGAGTCTATCTCACCTGCTGCCCCGTATTTCAACTCACTTACGTCGTACTGATGTTCAGCTAGCAGTTCACAATCTGCATCTACATCTACATCCATACTCCGCAAGGCACCTGACGGTGTGGGGCGGAGGGTACTTTGAGTACCTCTATCGGTTCTCCCTTCTATTCCAATCTCGTATTGTTCGTGGAAAGAAAGATTGTCGGTATGCCTCTGTGTGGGCTCTAATCTCTCTGATTTTTTTTATCCTCATGGTCTCTTCGCGAGATATACGTAGGAGGGAATAATATACTGCATGACTCCTCGGTGGAGGTATGTTCTCGAAACTTCAACAATCTCGGTCAGTGCCTCACATATAGTCGAAAAGCGTTGTTGCTCTTGCCTTGAGGATGGCATCGTTTTAACTTGACCCACTTCCCATTTAATCTTTGCCAGCCATCAACATCGTTTGTCGCTGTGTATTTTGTTTCGTGTTTGTTTTTTGTAATTTGATTTCTATGCTAATTCTGGGATTCACTAAGTCTGAAAAGAGTACTCAGTATCCTACTTAACCTGACTATTTGAATTACGATAAACTGTTTGTGAGCTGAGGGTACATAAGAAGGGTAGGAAGCCTTACAAATTCGTAGCGTCTGCCAGGATCTTGCCGGTAGAATCTAATGATATGTATTTAGATAGGTAATATTTGATTTGTAATATTTCATGCCAGAAAAAGATTGTGAACAAATTAGACTAGATAATCTTAAGTTGCTGGCGTGATGTGTGGTAATATATGTACTTCTTTTTCAAGTGCTTAATTAATTGTATGTTGTGTGTGTGTGCGTGTGTTTTGTTGTTTCTGAACCACAAGTGTTTTTTGATTACTCGATTCGACAATGGCATTTTGAATTTTTGTAGATTTGTTTTCGTGATTTGTTTGTGCCTTTGAATTGCGAAGGAGTTTAGATCAACAGTGTTTCTGTAGGTTCGTGTTTTGAGAAGCTTGTTTGCCGTCTGAATATTAACTAGGAACAGGGCGGGGGTCGTCAATGCAAAGCGCGAAGTCGTTGGCTCTTCTAACATGGAGAACGGATTATAACATTTGAAGGATGAACCGACGGTTAACTTAATAAGCTACATGAGTTTAAAATGGCTCTAGGCACTATGGGGCTTAACATCTGAGGTCATCAGTCCCCTAGAACTTAGAACTATTTAAACCTAGCTAACCTAAGGACATCACACACATACATGCCCGAGGCAGGATTCGAACCTGCGGCCGTGGCAGTCGCCAGGTTCCTAGAACCGCTCGGCCACAGCGGCAGGCAACAGATAATACATTGGGAAGAATCAGGATATGAGACAGTTGTTTTTCCACGGAACAATCAAATTCAGAGGTAGCTTATAGACAAGGTTCAACGCCACGTTTAGAGGAGTATGACGCCGACACTCAGGTAAGCGAGGCTGAAGATATGGGAGACACATATCTGACGATGTAGTAGTTTACAGTGGAAATCTGTCGGTGGCTGACGATAGAAGGGCGGTGCCGTCCCTGAGAGAATAAACCGAAAGCAGCTATGAGAGGGACAGAGAAGCAGAAGAGAGGCGCAGAGAAGCAGAACAAAGAGAGGTTGCAGAATTCGAACGTAAGTTAACACACTGTGTCAAAGATGTGTTAGGAGAGCTAGCTATGTGCGGGAGGCAAGCAGGCAACGCAAAAGAGGTCGCAATGGAAGCAGAAAGGGACGCTCGTGTTGCTACAATGGAGGCAGCTGTTGCGCGGAAAGACGCTTCGGCGGTCAAGAATTATACTAGGACAGTCAAAAGTGTCGCCCGTCAAATTCAGGAAGTTATTGGCACGATGCAGGGACAGGGACACGAGATAATCTGGGAAGTTGAGGAACAGAGTTCTATGTCTACATCTACATCTACATCCATACTCCGCAAGCCACCTGACGGTGTGTGGCGGATGGTACTTGAGTACCTGTATCGGTTCCCCCTTCTATTCCAGTCTTGTATGGTTCGTGGAAAGAAAGATTGTCGGTATGCCTCTGTGTGGGCTCTAATCTCTCTGAATTTATCCTCATGGTCTCTTCACGAGATATACGTAGGAGGGAGCAATATAATGCTTGACTCCTCGGTGAAGGTATGTTCTCGAAACTTCAACAAAAGCCCGTACCGAGCTACTGAGCGTCTCTCCTGCACTGTCTTCCACTGGAGTTTATCTATCATCTCCATAACGCTTTCGCGATTACTAAATGATCCTGTAACGAAGCGCGCTGCTCTCCGTTGGATCTTCTCCGTCTCTTCTATCAACCCTATCTGGTACGGGTCCCACACTGGTGAGCAATATTCAAGCAGTGGGCGAACAAGTGTAACGTAACCTACTTCCTTTGTTTTCGGATTGCATTTCCTTAGGATTCTTCCAATGAATCTCAGTCTGATATCTGCTTTTACCGACTTTCAAGTTTATATGATCATTCCATTTTAAATCACTCCTAATGCGTACTCCCAGATAATTTATGGAATTAACTGCTTCCAGTTGCTGACCTGCTATTTTGTAGCTAACTGATAAGGGATCTATCTTTCTATGTATTCGCAGCACATTACACTTGTCTACATTGAGATTCAATTGCCATTCCCTGCACCATGCGTCAATTCGCTGCAGATCCTCCCTGCATTTCAGTACAATTTTCCACTGTTACAACCTCTCGATATACCACAGCGTCATCCACAAAAAGCCTCAGTGAACTTCCGATGTTATCCACAAGGTCATTTATGTACATTGTCAATAGCAACTGTCCTACGACACTCCCCTGCGGCACACAGTACTCTAAGAAAATTAAGACAATGGAAGACCAGCAGGCAAAACTGTCACAGTTGGAGCAAGACCATCGGCGTGTCGCTGAGTCACAAGTAGAGATTATGATCTGATGGACACATGTGGCCGTATAAAACAGCTGGAAATACAGGGTGCTAACAGACAGAAGGGGGATGAGGAACATCAGGGACTAACCGAACTGGAGGCGAGTAGGACAGACACATGCTCCGATATTATAGTACTTTCAACATTGCAGCCCGGTCAGCAATATTGATAATCTAATATATAATAAACTATCAGCCTCGATTGCGGTAATGAAACCAACCTTCACCTAGATTTCAGCCCAAGTAATTGAGCCTTCTTCAGAAGATAAACCTGATTCTATAAAATGTCGACGAGGGCATGTCTGTTTTATTTGTAGACCATGCCCTCGTAGACATATTATAGAATCAGGTATATCTTCTGAAGAAGGCTCAATTACTTGGGCTGAAACCAAGGTAAAGGTTGGTTTCATTACCGCAATCGAGGCTGTTAGTTTCTTATATACTATACTCCGATATTATTGAACTGGTAAACACCGTTGGGTCCCACAACAGACATCTTACTTACGTTTTGCCAATCACGAGCGTGCGTAATTCAAGCTGTGGGTCTTGCCACAGTAGCGGAGCAGTCGCATAACTGCGTGCCGATTAGGAAGTTTAATGTCCAAATCTATGACAGGAAAAGTGAAGTGCATGGCCATAATAGTCGACGGGACGATGTTCCACAGAAAATCGAAAGCATAAAAGTCACAGAAACGGGAAGAGCACACACACAACTGAAGACCTGGTTTCGACCACAAACATTTTTTATTCATGCAGAATTTTCAGGTCTATGGATATAGTAAATGGTTCAAATGGCTCTGAGCACTATGGGACTTAACATCTGAGGTCATTAATCCCCTAGAACTTAGAACTACTTAAGCCTAACTAACCTAAGTACATCACACACATCCATGCCCGAGGCAGGATTCGAACCTGCGACCGAAGCGGTCACGCCGTTTCAGACTGAAGTGCCTAGAACCGCTCGGCCACACAGGCCGGCTATGGATGTAGTAGAAACACACTACATTCCAAAGCCTGGATAGCTCAGTATGACAAATGCTTTCCTCCTGCTTGATCAGTGAGCTACAAGCTGGAATTAACACAAAACACAGCAATGGCAACGATGAACAAAACAAACATTGCACTATATCTACAACATTTGTCACTGTTGACATTTGGTCAGAAAGGAACCAAAGAACTTCTGCAGAGTGAGAAATCGGTGGCAGATGGCATATTTGCGTTTCTGTATCAATAATCAGTGGAGTGTATGCTCGACTGTGTGGATGATGTACATGAAGATTACAATTGTGACTATACGTGCTTCACAAGTGAAGGTCACATTGGAACAGGTGTCGATCCATGTAGTTCATCATCCATTTAGGAGAAGGAGCCACAAATCCCGTCTTCTGCGAAACGTAGTATATGACAATCGTTGCGCAAACATCGGCTACTGTACATTAACACCTAAATCTAGGGTCATCTGCAACATAGTGAAAGAAACAATTGCGAACAGATTTCACATAAATCCACAGTAATATAAGCGTGTAGCGTATGAAAAACTACGGAAATTCAAGGGGGGACAACAAGGCTCACCTGTTACAAAAACTGGCGTTTGCTAGTTTTCGGAATGCTCAATACAATTTACAGGATGTACATGATAGTCACCTACTACGTTATACTCACCAAATTGCGCACGGTATAGGTCACAGTGATTTCAGGGGACACACTAGATAGTTGCAAAATGCCAGAAAGTGCTACAGAATCGAAAAACGTACCACAGCAAATTTTAAAAAAGCGTCAACTTGACGATGCACGGCAAATTGCGGAATCGTCCAAAATATTTGTAAATGAGATAAACATATGTATCCCATCGTTCAGTAAGGAATTTGTTTTCAACTCCGACCAGTCGAGGTTTGAAGATGAAATGTATATGAAAGTAACCCTGGATATCTGAGATACCAAGAGAGTTGTACCAAGGCCAACTAACATCAAAGCCTTAACGCATTCGTTTACAACTTCAGAACGTACCTAAAGCGCGATGCCTTTTGGTGTATGCCATAGAAACTGAGCTGCTCACCACAGAGAATTACGGCAAAGGTGTTGTTGCGTGCAGCGATCTGGTGGACCTTCCCAAGTAGGAACTGAAACATGAAAGGTCTCCCGACGGTATAGTCGGCGTACATAATATCACGAAGTGGGTGGGTGGGGACATTGTAAAGTCCGACTCCTTCACCTTGACGTTTAATAGCTCAAAACTTCATGTTGAGGCAAGTTTCCTTCGCCTAAGCGTGCCGCCGTATGTACCTAACCCAGTGCAGTGTTTGAAATGCCAGCGCTTCGGGCATACCCTTGGGTGTCACGGGGAAGCTACTTGTGGCCACCCGTGAAGGTGTCCCTTGTTCGTCTCCATTGAAGTGTGTGAATTGCTCTGGAGCTCACCCGGTCTGGAGTCGGGAAGAATGGAAAATACAAGAGCTTAAGACTACGAAACCATGCTACTCTCAGCGTTTGCTACCTCCTTCAGTTCAGCTGTTGAACAGCCAGTGCAGAATACCGATGCTGCTACACAAACGGAGGTTGCTAATGTCAGTACTAGTAGCTGCGTTTGTCCATGCACTTGTGCTGCTGTTTCAGCTGCGAACAGTCTGGATTTCGAACCCTGTGCCTCCCCCCAGAACTTCATAAAAAGCCACGGTTGCCGACACTGTGGAGCTCCATGCCCCTCCAAACGATCTCTCTGGTACGCTGTCCTTTGCTGCCACACCTAACAGCTGCAGTTGTGGATTCAGAGCTCACACAGGGAAAAAACTCAAAGGCCAAATGACCGGTATAGATCGAATGGGGAAGTAAACAGCCTGATGAATGATTCAAATGGCTCTAGACACTATGAGACTTAACATCTGAGGTCATCAGTCCCCTAGACTTAGAACTACGTAAACCTAACTAACCTAAGGACATCACACGCATCCATGCCCGAGGCAGGATTCGAACCTGCGACCGTAGCAGCCGCGTGGTTACGTACTGAAGCGCCTAGAACAGTTCGTCCACAGCGGCCGACAAGCCCGATGATGTCGATGTCACTCTCTCTAACGTCTCTCTCGATTCTTCTTTACACGTGATGGACCTTGATGTTGGACTGGGGTAACCATTTCGCCCACCCATTGTGAACTTCACTCCATGGCAGAAAGTCAGGATGGAAGGGCTATCCGTGTGACAGATGCTCCCATCCTCCAGTGGAACGTCAATGGGTTCAGGACACATGCGGAGGAACTGAAACTCCTAGCACAGGAAGGCCCCCCTGTGCATGTGTTTGCAGGAAACAAATTTTAAAGCATCTGATGCTCCTGGCCTGTGGGGCTATACACTCTGTTGCAAGAATGAGCTGACTGGGGAAAGGGCCAAGTGAAGGCTTGCTGCGTTTGTCAAAAATGTGCACCATCCCTCTTCTCTCTCCCTGCTACTGACCTGCAAGCTGTTGCAATTGAAATTCATGCACTTGGAGGATTACCGTTTGCTCACTCTTTATATTCTGACGCCGTCACAGATCTTATGGAACAGCTCCCCCGACAATTTCTCCTCCTGGGAGACTTCAACGCTCATTATGTCCTCTGGGGCTCGACCTCTATTTACCCTCGTGGTTGGGTATTGGGGAGCCTTCTGGCATTCCAAAAGCTGTGCATCTTAAACACTGTTACTCCTACTCATTTCTATGCTGCTAATAGGTCATTCTCAGTCATCGAACTATATCTCTGCTCTCCAGCCATCGCAGACTCTGTTCAATGACGACCTTCCTTTTAGTGACTACTCACCACTCTGTATTCACCTACTGGATGGAGCACTGCCTGATGAGAAGCCACCAAACTGGACGATCAGCAGTGCTAACTGGACGCTGTTCAGCCAGCTTGCTGTGTTTGAACATCGCGACAGCATCCAGGAATGGATGGACCACATCACACGAATGATCTATCACGCAGCTGACTTATCCATCCCAAAGTCTTAATTCATAGCAGGACTTGTGCGTTGGTGGACAGATGAGTACTGTTCAGTGATCTGGGATAGTCGCGCGAGTCTTCGACGATTTAAATGCCGAACTACAATAGACAACCTCACAGGTTTTCAGTCGCAGGAGACAAGACGAGCAAGAAAAGGTATGGGAGGCCATCCCGAAGGTTTCCGGTAAATAAAGTCGTTCATCTGGAGACATCGCTCAGACGATGGCAGAGCATTATGCAAAAAACTACTGCCAATACAAGTCTGGATACGGCGTTTCGTCTCTACAGTGCGACTGTAGAGAGAGTCAAGTTGAGTTCATATCCAAGAGATGAGCCCTCATGAGTCTTCATGCGGGAGATGAAATCGGCACTGTCCGAGACTCTTAACACTGCGCGCGGTACGACCAAATCTAGTGCTGCATGCTTTGAAATTTGCCAGCGGCGTCAAAGGAAATCCTCCTCGAATGTTCTAATCTTATATGGCAGACAGGCAATGTCCCGAACTCATGGAGGAAGGCAATTCTGATACCTCTCCTCAAACCAGGAAAGGACCGCACATATCTCAGTAGTTACAGGAGTATCGCCTTAACGAGCTGTGTAGGAAAGACCCTGGAACAAATAGATAACCCTCGTCTGGTCTGGTTATTAGATAGCAGGCATCTCCTTAACCACTCTCTGTGTGGATTCTGGAGATTTCGGTCCACCGTCGACAACCTGACCCTGTTAAATGTGGCAATTCAGCAGTCTTTCCTACATCACTGTACTGGCATCTTCTTTGATAGCAGTAAGGCATATGATACTACTCGGAGACACTGTATTCTCGCGTAAGTCCATCTTCTCACAGTCTTTCCCGTCTCAGCGGTTTTTTGGGATTCGAACTGATGACACCCTCTAGATCTATTTGAACAGGAGAATAGTGTCCCTGAGGGCAGTGTTTTAAGTGTTACCCCCTTTGCAATAGCCATAAGTAATATCATGTAAGGGGTCCTGTTCAGTGCTCCTTATTTGTGGACGATTTTTGCTATTTTCTGTTCCTTCCTCCACTGTTGTAATAGCGAGTCATCAGTTGCAACTTACATTGCAGAGGTTAGAGGAATGGGCTACAAAGACGGGATTTCAGTTTTTTCTGCAGGTAAGCGTGTGAATGTGTGTGTGTGTGTGTGTGTGTGTGTGTGTGTGTGTGTGTGTGTGAGGAGTTTATGCCTTCAGTGTATGGATCAGCGGGGCGTCCTTATTTGAAGAGGTCATTGACGCCGTCCACCATGAGGGGGTTCGGCTGGGCACGTGTGCTTATAGGACCAGTCCCATAGCCATTCTCTCTGCTGAGGCCGAGGAACCGCCACTTACCATCTGGCAGCAGCTCCTCATGATGCGTCAGGCGGGCAAGTTTCTCACAACTCCGAGTTCACCCACATACCATACTGTTGCCCGTCCGCCTCTAGAACGCGTTTTCTTAAACCGTCCACGAGCACAATGCCGTTTGAGATCCATGTGCTGCGCGTGCTGGAGTCACTTAATGTGGTCGATGTGCAACCTCGAATCCAGGTTCTTAACAGTCTGCCACCCTGGTTACTGGAGACTCCCAGAATAATTTTAGATTTGGTGCAGTACAGAAGAGATTGCACTCCTGCTTCTGTTTCCCACGCGATATTTTCTGACATTTTGTCTCTCCGATACAGAATATTGTGGGCACTAAAGCAAATGAGACATTCTTCCAGTGTAAAATTTTTCTGTTCCGATTCTCTTCGTGACCTTCACTCTGTGAAACGTTTGTACCCAGCAGATAATGTAGTCCAGAATATCAAGGATTCCCTCAGCCAACTGCAACGACTGTGGAGTGTGGTGGGTTTCTGCTGGTTACCAGGGTCCATGGGAATTGTGGAGAACGAAAGGGTGGATCTAGCAGCCAAGGAAACGTGTCGTGATCCTCAGGTATTTCAGTGTGCGATCCCCCTACATGCTATAACCTCGCTATTGAGCTCTGGAGTCTTGCGTGAGTGGGTGGATGAGTGAATGGAAGTGACAGGCAATAAGCTCCGTCTAGTAAAGCCCACAACGAGGCCAAGACGTAACTCCTTCCAGCCACGTCAACGGAATGAGGTTCTCCTTAGTCGCCTTCGCATAGGCCTCAGTCCTGTGATGCGTGGTTTCCTGATCCGGCGAGAGGACGCTCCAATATGTGTTGCTTGTGGCATACAGACCACTGTGCATCACATTTTATTGGTTTGTGTTTTTTTCCGACCAACAGGCCGCAGCCGATTTGTCTACGGATCTGCCCTCTCTTTTAAGTAACAGTCAAACGAATGTATTACAAGTTTTAAAGTTTTGTGAATTGTCCAACATTTTTCCCGAGATTTCAGGGAGATGGTTTTACTGTGTTATCAGGGTAACTGGCTCATACGTATTTTTTTTCGCGTAGTTAGCCAGCTACATTTGCCAGTGCCTTTCTTTTACCTCCTTTGTCGTGTTAATCGCTTGTGTGTTAATCTCATGATTTACTCTTTCTCCGTTGTTTTAGCCGGCACGGTAGCTCAGCGTGTTCGGTTAGAGGGTTAGCTGCCCTCTGTAATAAAAAATTGAGTTAATCGATCAACAACGAACTTAAACGGGTGTTTTACGACGTCCGCCCCGAGCAGATGCAACGAACGAAAGCGAAAAAAAAAAAAAGCGGTCAGGGTGACGGATTGCCGTCCTGCGGGCCCGGGTTCAGTTCCCGGTTGGGTAGGGGTTTTTCTCTGCTCAGGGACTGGCTCTTGTGCTGTCTTCATCATCATCATTTCATCCCCATCCGGCGCGCAGATCGCCCAATGTGGCGTCGAATGTAATAAGACCTGCACCACGGCGGCCGGTCCTGCCCCGCAGGGGGCCTCCCGGCAAATGGCGCCAAACATTCATTTCCAATTCCATTTTCGATATTTTAGCCATTTTAGTTTGTTTTACAGACTGTAAGGGCGCTGACGACCTCGCCGTTAAGAGCCCATAAGCTCCAAACACTCGTGTACAGTTATGTCGACTGATGGCAAATTGGCTAGAAACTAATTTAATGTGCCGCGAGACGTTGGAGGTGCTCTGCCCCCTACGATTCTTTTCCACGTGCGTGAACTTGCAAAGAGCAGTGGGAATATTTACGTCACACCTAACAAGAGTGAGAAAATGGATGTAAGACAAATGTCAACTATGGTATGAACGCTAGTGTAGGTCAATAGCTGCCCAAAATAACTTGCTTTTGCTTGATTCCTGGTGTGTTTCTTAAAATCATACTCCTTTAGAGCAAACTAGCGCTCCTGGAAAGTTTATGACGTAGGAACTCATACCACCTGGATCCACTCGACAAATTCATCGCCAAGATGTCTGTTTTTTACGTACCTATAAAACATATTATCACGCTACCTGTAGCTACGTCTCCACGACAAGCTCCACAACAGACTGTTTCGTATCCGGTTGTATGCCTCCGTAATACTTCAGTTCTCATCAGCCCGTAACACCAATGTGTTTCAATACGAATTCTTCAAGTGTGGATACCAAGCTGAGACTCCCGTACGGTTTGCAGCTTTCCAAGGAGTTCGCCTTCGATTTTGATGCGAATTTTAGTGATCATTGTAGCCTTCTTCATTCGGCGTTCATGGTGCAAGTTGATGGTTTGTTTTGAACATTTGCTGAATGTCGGCGATGTTTATTTCGTTAAGCATAATAGACACATTCCATATAAGTTTGAGTTCTGCAGCTCTCCGACCCTCATTTTCTGTTGCCATCCTGATGGAGAGTCATTAGTAGCTAATATTTCTACTGTGATAATTTTTAACACAACACGTTGAAATGTGCGTTATCAAAGACTGAAATCGCAACCTCTCACTCAAGGGGTTCCTTACGATTAATTTCGTATTGTCTTTTGATTTGAAGTCCACTGCAGTGTGCGTTGCTGCTTAGGGGCGCTCAACGCCGAAGTTATCAGCGCCAAAGTGCACTGGGGGTACAACCTCTATAATACACGAGTAACTTTTGGTTGATGGGACATTATTTCCTGGCGCTGTTCATTTCCATTGTCGTCTCGAGCATACTGCTGATGCTGTAAACGGGGACACAGGTGGCTCCTGAGCGCGGATTTCTGGGGCGGAGGCGACTCGGCCCGACGCGACGCCAGACGCCGGGGCGCCGTTACGGCCGTAAAGCGCCAGCCAGCTGTGACGGCGCTTACTGCAGCGCCGCACCTCGTAATCTGGACCTCTAAATGCTCTCACAGCACTTTCCCCGCCTAAATTGATATTAATCTGCTGTTAGTTAGCTCTACCGCCTTCCCCGAGGCGAGGCTTTCTTCCCCAGCGGGTCTGAAATCTCAGGGAGTGTAATGTGAGTTCAGTGTAGCCTAGTTTCTCATTCGTCAGTATTACATGCCACAACCTACTGCAAGGAAAATAACGGAAGGATTAGGATCATTTTCCTATTCTTTAGCTCACGCTACTCGTTCAGAGTTTGCCTACCGAACTGGTATTCCAAACTGTATCTCTTGTACAAACACAGTTATCAGTTTCGAAGTTGAGCCCCTGGAGCTTAGTAACTGTCTATCATTTTACGTTTCTCGTTAAGATTTTAAATTCAGTAGCCAGATATTCTTGCCACGTATGCGTGCCGCTAAATTGATACTGAACAGGTGGACCAAAGTCGGTACAAAGTGCGAGGGCCGTTCAATAAGTAATGCAACACATTTTTTTGTGAAGGCAGGTTGATTTCATTAAGTATTCCAATATACCATGCTGTTTCTTAATATTTTGGCTGCAAAACCCTATTTCTCCATATGCGTTCCGTCAATGTGAGGCCCTGACGCCACATTACTGGCAAGGGTTGTGTGCCCTCACAATACCACTCTATTGGTCGATGTCGGAACCAAAGTTTTGCTGCATCAATAACTTCCCCATCATCCACGGCGGATTGCATCCTTCTTTAGTCCAAACAGAAGGAAGTCGGAGGTGCGATTTCAGGGCTGTAGGGTGGTTGAGGATGATTTGCGTAACCTCGCTGTGATGATGACAGACGCCTTACGCAACGACTCACCGTGCTTTTGTTCAATGCCACGTCTCCGTCGACATTCTGCAAGCGCCTTTGAATATCTGCGACGCTCTGATTTTCCGCCAAATGGAGGTCGATGACAGCACCCTGGAATGCATCTCCGTTACAGGCGCCATTTTGAAAGCTACATATAGCGCCGCCACCTATCGGAACTTCGTGAAACTATAGCGGATGTCCCATAACAAATTTAGCATTTTTTTTTCAATTGAAATCGACCGAGAAATAAAAAACTGTTGCAATACTTATTGAACGACCCTCGATGTAACATTAAAGTATACAAGGAGATAAATGTTGTTACCATAATTCACAAGAGATTTTTACCTCAGCTGAAAGAGGCAAATGTTTAAAAATACTGAGTTGGAAATAACCTTTAACACCGCTGATTCACTGACAAACGGATGCTGCTGCCAGCCCGCCCCGATGGGGAATTGAAATACAATAAAGAAAAAACAAAAAGACAAACGGTCAAAGACACGACGAAAAGAAAGAAGTTATTAGCAGGTTACATACTCTGATGGCAGCTACTGCGAATGACCTTAAAATTATATTGGGAAAACTAGCAGAAAATTGTCAAATACGGATCAGAGAGCTTATTGAAGGCACGCGACTTGAAATCCACCTTCGTCAGTCACCTAGTGACATACTGACATCATACTGATACTATAAAGGACAAACTGCATATTCTTACTACCGCTCATACCGGAAAGCTAATGAGAGGAGATTGAAAATTACCGTACTTCCAAGAGTGAACCGACGGTTAACTTAATGAGCTACATGAGTTTCAAATGGCTCTAAGCACTAAGGGACTTAGCATCTGAGGTCATCAGTCCCCTAGACTTAGAACTACACTCCTGGAAATTGAAATAAGAACACCGTGAATTCATTGTCCCAGGAAGGGGAAACTTTATTGACACATTCCTGGGGTCAGATACATCACATGATCACACTGACAGAACCACAGGCACATAGACACAGGCAACAGAGCATGCACAATGTCGGCACTAGTACAGTGTATATCCACCTTTCGCGCAGGCTGCTATTCTCCCATGCAGGCGATCGTAGAGATGCTGGATGTAGTCCTGTGGAACGGCTTGCCATGCCATTTCCACCTGGCGCCTCAGTTGGACCAGCGTTCGTGCTGGACGTGCAGAGCGTGTGAGACGACGCTTCATCCAGTCCCAAACATGCTCAATGGGGGACAGATCCGGAGATCTTGCTGGCCAGGGTAGTTGACTTACACCTTCTAGAGCACGTTGGGTGGCACGGGATACATGCGGACGTGCATTGTCCCGTTGGAACAGCAAGTTCCCTTGCCGGTCTAGGAATGGTAGAACGATGGGTTCGATGACGGTTTGGATGTACCGTGCACTAATCAGTGTCCCCTCGACGATCACCAGTGGTGTACGGCCAGTGTAGGAGATCGCTCCGCACACCATGATGCCGGTGTTGGCCCTGTGTGCCTCGGTCGTATGCAGTCCTGATTGTGGCGCTCACCTGCACGGCGCCAAACACGCATACGACCATCATTGGCACCAAGGCAGAAGCGACTCTCATCGCTGAAGACGACACGTCTCCATTCGTCCCTCCATTCACGCCTGTCGCGACACCACTGGAGGCGGGCTGCACGATGTTGGGGCGTGAGCGGAAGACGGCCTAACGGTGTGCGGGACCGTAGCCCAGCTTCATGGAGTCGGTTGCGAATGGTCCTCGCCGATACCCCAGGAGCAACAGTGTCCCTAATTTGCTGGGAAGTGGCGGTGCGGTCCCCTACGGCACTGCGTAGGATCCTACGGTCTTGGCGTGCATCCGTGCGTCGCTGCGGTCCGGTCCCAGGTCGACGGGCACGTGCACCTTCCGCCGACCACTGGCGACAACATCGATGTACTGTGGAGACCTCACGCCCCACGTGTTGAGCAATTCGGCGGTACGTCCACCCGGCCTCCCGCATGCCCACTATACGCCCTCGCTCAAAGTCCGTTAACTGCACATACGGTTCACGTCCACGCTGTCGCGGCATGCTACCAGTGTTAAAGACTGCGATGGAGCTCCGTATGCCACGGCAAACTGGCTGACACTGACGGCGGCGGTGCACAAATGCTGCGCAGCTAGCGCCATTCGACGGCCAACACCGCGGTTCCTGGTGTGTCCGCTGTGCCGTGCGTGTGATCATTGCTTGTACAGCCCTCTCGCAGTGTGGGTCTGACACACCGGTGTCAATGTGTTCTTTTTTCCATTTCCAGGAGTGTACTTTAACCTAACTAACCTAAGGTCATCACACACATCCATGCCCGAGGCAGGATTCGAACCTGCGCGCGGTTCCGGACTGAAGCGCCTAGAACCGTTCAGGCACAGTGGCCCAGCTACATGAGTTTAATGAATGTTTTTTACTGTACGTGCAGAGTCCTCCCTCGAAACAGTAGCCCTGACGTTATATATTTTAGGCACTAGTGACAGTTTTCTGTTTTTGCTTTATCAGTCATTATATTGTACAATTATAGTATACACAGTATGTTTTCTAACATTAATATTTATTATTTTCCTGTCACCTCAACATTAACATGCTATCGTCGGCCGGTGTCGCCCTGTAGCTCAGTGTAACAACCACGGGATAAGTACTGCACTGGCTTCTCTAGAATATCAACAGCAACTGTGAGCGGTGCCGTTGCTGAACAACGCTATGCCGCTCGGTCGGAGTAGATATGAAGTCTGTGCAGTAAGTCGAAGGTGAGAACATCGCTGACTTCTGAATCATGAACCTCTCTGAAAAAAACGCCGTCTCATTACTACTGTTTAGAGATGTGGCGGTACGATTTATTTATTTAATAATTACAAAGTTTTAATAATTTTTGACAGTTACTTAGTACTGTGAAACACCCTTGCACATTATTTTTAGGCCGGCCGAAGTGGCCGTGCGGTTAAAGGCGCTGCAGTCTGGAACCGCAAGACCGCTACGGTCGCAGGTTCGGATCCTGCCTCGGGCATGGATGTTTGTGATGTCCTTAGGTTAGTTAGGTTTAACTAGTTCTAAGTTCTAGGGGACTAATGACCTCAGCAGTTGAGTCCCATAGTGCTCAGAGCCAGCCATTATTTTTAAATCATACGTGCAAATCAAATTCTAATAGCTTATAAAAACAAGGACTTTCACTACCAAGGCCCACCTAATCCCCCAGCAGGAATCATTTATTCTTCCGTACTTTGGCACAGCCATCGACCGAGAAACATCAAGGTACGTGTAAATTTACTTTGGTGATGTACTGTTGACATATGTATTTTTGTAGCTTGATTCTTATTTAATCTGGGTGTCGAACTCTGACACATATAAACTCTATACATGCTCAAAAGAATTTCACTCAATTGATACTTGGTAGAAATCAAACCTGCATTTGAATCGGACTTCCTTAACTCTTGTGCAGAAAAGTGCCCAGTATAGTCCAGTATACTGCTGCTTCCATTTTCAATAAGCTACCACTCGGGTTCAAAAATTTTAGCAGTAATCCACGCACTTCCAAATCGAAACTGAAGAGTTTCCTCATGGGACATTACTTCTATACTGTGGAGGAGTACCTTGAAAAATTAAGCTGATTATTGTATTGTTTATTGTGTCTACTTAAAGTTATGGATTGAGTTTTCCAGATTGATAAACATTTTATTTTTATCTGTTATTACTTCTATGTTGTACTTTCATGTAGTGAGCCGTTCAGTGACCTTCGAAATTTGCTCTTGAATTTGGTCCTACGGAACTTGACGTGTAAATAAATAAGTAAATAAATAAATGACTCTGGGCGTCTGTCCTCATCCACTGACGAATAATTGAAAACTGGGTATGTTACCAAATTACGCCTTTATCTTTCACAAATTAAATGCACAACGAAACATCAGAACATCCTCGACCGGTTACATGAAAATAATGAAATATATGACAAGTGTTGAAAACAAAGTGGAAACAATCATGTACCCCATCATCATGGGTGCGTTCCAATGGACTCCGAGAGCTTCAATAATGTGTGTGCCCATCTTGAGCGTTCATCACTGCCAGACACCTTAGTTGTATGCTCCACTTAAGTGTACGGAGGTCACCGTCTGGTATCCACTCCCATTCTTCAGCGGCAGCCCGTGGTAATTCTTGGAGAGACTGTGGTGGAACAGGACGACCATGGACACGTCTGGGAAACACGTCCCACATACGCAAGCTGTGGTTTAGGTCGGAACTCACTGCGGCCATTCCATTACTTCAACGTCCAGGCTTCCCAAGACGTCCCAGCTGACAGGAGCCACATGAACGATGGCATTAGAAGAAATTCACGGCCACCACCGTATGCATCAGCCACCACATGGTCCAACAGGATCAGTTCGATGTACTGTCTGGCGGTAAAGCGACTACGGATAGTGACAAGATAAGTATAGCTGTCAACACTGAATCCTCCCCCAACATCACAGAACTTTGGAAATCTGTCCATTCCCTGCACAAAATTTGGCAGGTGCCGTTCACCACGCGTCTCCGCACACGAGCAAGGCCATGACTTCGCGTCAGAAGACATCTGGACTCGACTTGTTTGCGAATAACAAAAAAATGGTTCAAATGGCTCGGAGCACTATGGGACTTAACATCTATGGTCATCAGTCCCCTAGAACTTAGAAACTACTTAAACCTAACTAACCTAAGGACATCACACACATCCATGCCCGAGGCAGGATTCGAACCTGCGAATAACACGCTCCGGCAGTAACGAAGCTGCCAATTGACATGAGAACGGCAGAACAGAAGGCGAACTGCAAGATGTAGTGTCAAGCGGGTTACTGTAACAGGACGTCTGGGTCGTAACGTCGTTTCTCGTAACCTGTTCATTACAGTCTGAGATTACCCTCCGTGCCTCTGGCGCTATCCGTACGACGCCACATTGCAGAGATGGCCAGATACCGACCTTCATTTGGGACTGCAATGCGTCAGAGACCTCGTCCAACTCGCCTTGTGTACTCATCTGTCTCCCTGTAGCGTATCCACAACACATGGGTGACACGTGAGGAGGCATCGGCATCTGCAGCAATATGACGGAAAGCCCATCCTTTTTGGATCAAATAGATAGCCCTTGCAACCTGCACTGCATTAAGATGTCGCATTGCTTGTGCTTGGTTGAATACAACATTCACAAATGGTTTGTGTGTCTCACTATAGAACACTGGGATATCGGTACTTACTTCCTTTCGACGTATCACCTGATACTGTAACGCATAACACAGCCAATAGACAGCGAATAATTGTAACTATTACCCACGTTGAATGTGAATATCTGAAGCCATTCATTAAGACCACAGGTGCAACATTTAATACACTACTGGCCATTAAAATTGCTACACCACGAAGATGACGTGCTACAGACGCGAAATTTAACCGACAGAAAGAAGATGCTGTGATATGCAAATGATTAGCTTTTCAGAGCATTCACACACGGTTGGCGCCGTTGGCGACACCTACTACGTGCTGACATGAGGAAAGTTTCCAACCGATTTCTCATACACAAATAGCAGTTGACCGGCGTTGCCTGGTGAAACGTTGTTGTGATGCCTCGTGTAAGGAGGAAAAATGCGTACCATCACGTTTCCGACTTTGATAAAGGTCGGATTGTAGCATATCGCAATTGCGGTTTATCGTATCGCGACATTGCTGCTCGCGTTGGTCGGTATCCAGTGACTGTTAGCAGAATATGGAATCGGTGGGTTCAGGAGGGTAATACAGAACGACGTGCTGGATCCCAACGTCCTCGTATCACTAGCAGTCGAGATGACAGGTATCTTATCCGCATGGCTGTAACGGATCGTGCAGCCACGTCTCGATCCCTGAGTCAACAGATGGGGACGTTTATTTTTTCGGATGAATCCAGGTTCTGTTTACAGCATCACGATGTTCGCATCCGTGTTTGGCGATATCCGGTGAACGCACGTTGGAAGCGCGTATTCGTCATCGCCATACTGGCGTATCACCCAGCGTGATGGTATGGGGTGCCATTGGTTACACGTCTCGGTCACCTCTTGTTCGCATTGACGGCAGTTTGAACAGTGGACGTTACATTTCAGATGTGTTACGACCAGCGGCTCTACCCTTCATTCGATTCCTGCGAAACCCTACATTTCAGCAGGATAATGCGCGACCGCATGTTACAGGTCCTGTAAGGGCCTTTCTGGATACAGAAAATGTTCGACTGCTGCCCTGGCCAACACATTCTCCAGATCTCTCACCAACTGAAAATGTCTGTGTGGTAACCACAACCAACAGCCTTGGGCTGCGGATCGGAGCCGCCGGCGGTGGAGCACGCACCACCGGGTAAACACAGACCGAGTCGGACGACAGACCAACGACACTGGCAACAACCTACCCCGACCGACTATGAGCGACACAACGAGGAAGAGATAAACAACGGAGGCTTGTGGAAACCACAACACCAAACACCAAACGTAAATCCACTCGGAACCAGAGCCAGGCAAATATCAACAACGAGCAACGGCCAGAACACAGAACCGCCCAGATACAAACGAAATCCAGAGCGAGTACCAGACTGGCTGGACTAGGGCAGAGCGGGTCCCTATATACGAAACCGGAGGGAGCGGCTATTGGCCGCTGTCTGCACGTGGCTTAGCGGTGGCGCCCTCGCTGCGTGAGAGCCGCTGCGTGGAATAGCCGCCGCGGAGGCGGACGGACCCCCTATGCGCTGACCAAGTCCATTTGTTCCGCCGCGTGTTCGACTTCCGCGGCGGAAGGTACTAGAGTCTGGTCAATGGTGGCCGAGCAACTGGCTTGTCACAATACGCCAGTCACTACTCTTGATGAACTGTGGTATCGTGTTGAAGCTGCATGGGCAGCTGTACCTGTACACGCCATCCATGCTCTGTTTGACTCAATGCCCAGGCGTATCAAGGCCGTTATTACGGCCATACTTGTTCTGGGTACAGATTTCTCAGGATCTATGCACCCAAATTGCATGAGAGTGTAATCACATGTCAGTTCTAGTATAATATATGTGTCGAATGAATACCCGTTAATCATCTGCATTTCTTCTTGGTGTAGCAATTTTAATGGTCAGTAGTGTAGATTTAACGTACCTGCCACTGATACAAGTGTTAGCCTAATTCTTTTGAACAGTGTAGTTGTGGACGGAATCTCAAGTGCAATACGGAGCCCACACCGACACACAGCATAGTCCTGAATTCCTGCAATAATCAATCAGAGGGCGTGGGAGAAAGGCCAAAGGAGTGTGTTCCCCATCCCCAAGCTACCTGTATTATTCTGTAGTTGCCCTTAAATATCACTATTCCCTTAGCTTCGTTCACAGTACAAATTCAGCAAGTGATCACTGAAGGCCTGCATTCTCTCTCTATTACATCACAAATGAAAGTGAATTCTGCCCCATAGTATTTCACCAGAATACCACCAACTATCCAAAAAGTATTTACATCTGAAGTGTAAATCAAATATCGGACTGTTATCCTCAACCAGTGTCAGTGATGCCCACCTTTTCGGCAGGTTCCAACAATATCCCTGATGAAACCATCGACTCCAATCCCAACCCCCCACAAACTTACCACTCGTCATTGTGTGCACTGCTTTCCGTGAACACTGCTCTACCAACTGCGCTATCCGAGCAAATATAAAAATTGGTTCAACGCCACATGTCTCCCTACATGTATTCCAACATCCATAGATATGTGATGATACTGGACTAGCATCTGTGGACTTACAGAAGATACTTCGCTTCACCCATAGTCCCTGGGGCGTTTTGTGGGGAGATGGAAGGTGTGAAGTAAACGAGCTTCAAAGATCAAAAATTCGATTCGGTTCCTCACGCGTGTACAATAACACAATTCCTTGTGCCTTTCCTGTAAAAGACAGGAGATTCGGTAAGAGACCCCATCCTGCGCACACGGTTAGTTGTCACAAACAATCGAAACTTTTGGGCACAGATGTCTCAAAACTTTAGGATTAAGCTAGGATTAGGCTATAAATTGAGAGTTTCTATATGAAGAACCAATGATTGTAGATGAATAATTTTTAGGCATTCCGAAGTGTTGAATGAGTAATGTGGGAGAGTTATGTGTTTCTAAACTGATTGTTTTTGATCCCAAACAATCGGCTACCTCATCTATAAAGATGCTGGACCTTGAAAAGTAATACACTGCCACCTCTGGTGTGTGCACAACGGCTGTTGCAAAAACAAGTCAAAGAGAATAACTTTTTGATTTGTTCGGTAACAGTGTAACCATGTGGGTGTTCGAGCAATGACCATATCAGATTTCAGCCTTTTTCACGACGTAAGCTTTTGTCACACTGTGACTTGGCTATAATCTAGAAAATTTACAATAAACATGTGATTGGAAAGAAAAGTAATAAAATTTTTCATTGGGAACAAGCATTTTGCTGAAGTATAAACATGAAAACATGTATGGACTACATAGCAGTTTGAAAGTACACTACAGTAAATCCTTGCAGAAGTAGCCAATTGAAATCCAACTGTTATCTTTTTTTTTTTTAGAAAATATTCAGACAAAAGCAATCTGAATCACACATAACTGACACAGCACTAATGACAAACGCGTTCGCTGTAAATTATATATGGACAACAGTTAGTTATATAACATACTGTGCTATACAGTATGTTTTACAAACACTACAACACTACAAGAAAATCCAACAGCATTGCTATTTTAATACACTGCAAAATATCTATTACATGAGTTTGAAGAAATTCAGTTAGAAAATGGCACAATTTCATCCTGTAGTGATCTTAGAGCAATGTGCCATTCATTCAGTTCTCTGTCTCCTTGTATTATCAAACACGTTTTCACTGTATTTGAAGTTAAAAGAAAATCTGAATTTCACCCCAGTCCTAGAGTATTCTACTAATTCTCTACATTATATTGCTTAAGTTCACAGTACAAATTCAGCAAGTGATCACTGAAGGCCTGCATTCTCTCTCTATTACATCACAAATGAAAGTGAAGTCTGCCCCATAGTATTTCACCAGAATATCACCAGCTATCCAAAAAGTATTTACATCTGAAGTCTAAATCAAATATCGGACTGTTATCCTCATCCAGTGTCAGTGATTACGCTTCCATGCCATCATTCTAGGAAACAAAGAAATTAACATGGGTATACAGAACACATATGAATACCTCATAGAATTTCTTTACTGTAAAAGACTTCAAAGATGTGGCATTCAGTTTGTACTAAGCGTCCAGATAATTATTAATCTATAATTATTCATCATCATAAGTAATAAGAGAAGTGAAAAATTTATGCAAAAATGATAAACAATACAATTAAATGAGAGATTTGTATCTGAAAAGTAATCCGAAACGCACAGGAGAGAAAGAGTCTGTGAGGATATCCCAAAATGTAAGTTAGATTTATCTACTATGAAAAATGTTAGATGTGAGATATGACAGGTAATTACAGATGAAAAAATTCGCATAAGGAACACCCTGGAACAGTCATCCAAAATTGTAATTTGTCTGCTGTAAAAAAAGTGAACTATTCCCATGAGCTGTAAACAGAAAAGTTCTGCACTTTTAAGTTATGCAAAAAGGATAAACTTTCAAGCCACAGAATGAAACTGGAAACACGGTCAGATCCACAGTGATTAAGAGAATTTTCACACAAACACACACAGATATAATTTAAGCAGAACTGAAATTTCGTTTTGCTTATGTACCATTTGAACACTGAGCTGTAAGTCATGACTCTTTAAGAAACTGACAAAAGTTAGATAAGTGTTTTGATTTCCGCTTTCATCATCCCACAGTGCATATGATGATGTCCCCTCAAACACGTAGTTACTGATTGTTAACGTGAAGAAACTGAACCATCAACATCAAGACAAAATTTGTTACTACCATTTCCATCTAGTATCTCAGTGCAGGGCCAGATCACTATGTAGCACATTTCGTACACAGCTATCGTCGAAACTGCTGTCTTCGACCTACCTTTCTGCATATGAACTCTAATTTTGTGGTGAGAAGGAATACTCATTTCTAATGTTTTGTTGTTTGCAAAATTAATTGACTCACTGGCCCCGATGCACAAGACTATTTACTGGCAACGATTTGAACCAACAAGTCAAAGCAATATGATGACGTAGAAGCTTGGCACTGTATCGCGGACAAGTAAGAAAGAAATGACTTCGTTCAAGGGCAGCTAATTCAGACATAAGTTCATTATTATGTTACACCCGAAAGAATATAGTAGATTTACTCACACATGCGACTACAAACCAATATAGATATGCACGAATTTTCCTGTGGTTAATCGTAGTGTAGATTCTCAGTACAAAACGTTTAATAAGATAGCAACTCTCCTATAACTCAGGAGAGAATGACAACTGATGGGTCCAAAATATAAGATTTGGTACTATAATTATCTTCCATTCAGTCAAAATTGAGCGCTCTAAGAGTTTCCATTTGGCTGTGCGGAGGAATGTTGCCACAAGCCTTAACGTGGAATAATCGCGAGTAAACTGTGTAGTAATTTAGCAAGCAGTTCTGAAATAACGTAAGTAGTTCACTTGAGCTACACAACGCTAATAAATTGGAATAACCCAATTCCTCATCAATATAGAATATCCACACCACCTCAGATCGAAGCCAGACAAGCCCATTATTCCTCCTAAGGTAGAGCACAAAACACCAAAACACAGAGTCAGAATCAAGGGCATCAGGGAACCACCCCTTTCCTTGGGGAGTTGATTTCCATACATTTCGCTGTCGTAAACGTTAGTTCGCAGTACGATGAGCAATAGGACACGTTCTCGACAGTCTTTGACACTGCTCACTGCTACCGCTCCCCCCCCCCCCCCCCCCCCACCCACCCGGTTTTGAACATTCTATCCATCTAGAAGGTCATCTTGGGCCTGCAATCCCATTTAGCGTGATTGCACCCGTTTTGGTGTATCTTTGACAGTTTTCGCTCTGGTGTACAGTGTGGAAGCTTCAGAGACTGTTTAAAATCACAGGAGGAAATTTGGACATGCTCCGAAGCTGTCCTCCTGCTTCGTGCCCTTCCGTGGCTTGATTACTGCGGGTGGTGGGGAGAAGGAGGTGCAACATTGACACATGCGTGAATAAAACGGCAAAAGATTAAGACTCCCCTGTTTGACAGTCCTCGGTGCCACCTGCGTACCTTTGTTGAGCACTTAAAAAATGTACCTGTATATCTGTATAGGGACAGCCAGTCACTGATTACTTAGACCCGTTGTGGCAGGCAACCATTTCGACATCCTTGAGCTGAATTATCGCCTGTTTGCCACACGCAAAATCCAAGGGATGTCGAAAGGGATGCCTGTCACGTAGACGCCTAATAATTAACGACTGTACAGATACTTTTTTACGGTACAGTGCTCAAAAAAGATGAGCAGGCGGCACCGACGGTGAACTGTTGAGGTCTTACATTGACCCTTTTCTTTTTATTCACGCTCGTGTCAATGCCCCACACAACCTGTCACCTGCTCCGTGACCACACCACAGGAGAGCCCAAAGCAGGATGGTTGAAAAAGCATAAATACCAACTGCTGCTTCGGATCATGTTCAAATTTCATAGAATGTGTTTGAACGGTCCCTAGTGATTCGACTTTGAATATCAGAGCAAAAATTGTGCTCGTTCTATAATACAAAGGACTGCAATCACGTTCAGTGAGGTTGCAGGCCCACAGCGTCCTTAGAGAAGCCCGAGGGGTGTCAACAGTGTTTAAGACTGCCAACAACGTTGTTCTGTTGTTCATCGCACGGTGAAAGACAGTTTTTGGCCGCCCCAAGTAGAGGAGCGATTTTATTGGCGCAGTTTACGCCGCCTCTGAGGCCTCTTTGTGTCGGTATTAAGCGGCGGTGTGACTGAAATGTTTCCCTTGATTACTCTTACTAAATATGTGTGATTTCAACGCTGGAAATCGCGGTTCTGTTGTCCATCACGGAGGCGTCAAGAGAAGGAGTGAAATGTGTGTAGGAGTGGTTATGGCGACCTTCCCACCGCATGACACTTCCACAGTGGCGTTGCGCAGCATTTGGTGCCAATTTAACACCATTAGCCCACTTTACACGAGATTCTGAGCTTTGGCGTTTTCTTCGCGTTTATCGACACCTTCCCGTCTGAAGTGCCGCCTAGACCTTGGGTGACGTCACCAGGGCGCCACGCCTTTGCACCGCTACAAAGAATGGTCGTGGGTAACTTTGAGACAGATGTCAAATTTTTTGACTCATAATGGGAAACAATACGGGGTTTCGAAACGTGACCCTTTAATTGAGTTGTGCAGTGTACTTCTACTGGACCCAGTGTTTGTTGTACGTTACCATCTTGTATCTGTGTACAATTCTGCGATTGATCTAGTTAGAGATGTCCAATGCTCTTCATTTGAACTGCCCGTTGTATTCATTAGCGAGCTCTAAACGCATCTCACCATTCCTCAGTGCTTAAGTATCCTACTTCCTTCCACATTCACTCTTTCGGGCGATTCTCTTGAATTTTAGTTTACTGTTCATTACTAATTAGCGATCTGAATCTATGTCTGCCCATAGATGTGCTTTACGATGCAATAACTGATTTTAGAATCCAGCTGGAATCTTTCTGCGTGTCCAGATCAAGTATGCCTCCTCCTCTTGTGAATTTTTAGCAGTGTATTTGCTGTTACTATTTCCAATATATTGCAGTACTCAGTTAATCTTTCTCCTCTCTCATTCCCACTATTGAGCTCATATTCTTCTGTAAGCTAATTCTGTCTCATATTCGTTCCCGATATTGTGTGTCAGCCATCCGTGATTATTAGGTTTTTATCTCCTTTTATATACTGTATTATACGTTCATTAGTGCATATACTTTCTCCGTTTCTTCGTCTTCTTTTTGTGGCTTACGCGTATATATATGAACTTCTGTTGTTGGCGCTAGTTTTATGTAGATTCTGATGAGAATGATCACATCACTGAACTGTTTGTAGTAGCTTACTTCATTTCTGTTCATAATGAATCCTATTCTCACTACACCATTTACTGCTGCTGATAATATTACCATATACGTATGACCAGATATCCTTCTTCCCATCTCACGTCGCTAATCAATAGTATATCTAGACTGAGCCTCTGCATTTCAATTTTCAGATATTATAACTTCCTTGTCACTGTCGTTAAACATGTCATTTGTGTATTTGTGTGTGTGTGTGTGTGTGTGTGTGTGTGTGTGTGTGTGTGTGTGTGTGTAGGAAAAGGGGGAGGGGGAGGTAGGATGACGGACATATGTGTAAAACATATGCCACAACAATAATGTGCAATAATTCCATTAAACTTGAATTTTATGGGAGCGAATCAGCTGGTTCTTTGACCAATAAAATAAAGTGAAATATCAACATGTTCATGGGAGACTTTTACCACTGAATGGATGAGGTTACTCGCTGACATTTTTCGGAATTCGGTAACAACCCATGTGATACTGCAAGGTGCAACAAAGGACAAAAATTGTGCTAGTGGACACACTCGTATGGGAGTTAGATCACTGAGAACGATGGGTGTAGCGGGCATGTGAAAATAAAACGATCAGCATAGGGTATCAAGAGACAGACGAGGTCCACTCTAAAAACTACAACCACGCACAAACTCCATCAACTTCACAAGTGCTTCTCGCCTACATAATTCGGCTGACGCCTTTTTCACAATGACTGAAGAAATGTCAAGGCTGCACTAATCGCTGTAAGAACCTCTGCTTGGTGCTGAAGTAACGGAAACACCATCTTGGTTGGAATTTGATTTCACATCTATCATATTCCAATGAATTCGCGTCCAAGTATTTCCACGAATTCCGTTCTCTGTCATACGATATTTGAGGTAACTCTTTCGATGATGAACATGCTTTACATCATCAGTTGACTGTTTCACTCTGCAAATATTCAGATTTTTTCTGATATGATATGAGAGTGTTGGACTGAGATGCAACAACTGGCGTCAAAGACGGACAGCGGGAATGGTCGCAGCCCTCTGAAACCACTGAGAAAGTGAATTAGGCTAAGTACATAACCAGAAACGTAAATACACTCCTGGAAATTGAAATAAGAACACCGTGAATTCATTGTCCCAGGAAGGGGAAACTTTATTGACACATTCCTGGGGTCAGATACATCACATGATCACACTGACAGAACCACAGGCACATAGACACAGGCAACAGAGCATGCACAATATCGGCACTAGTACAGTGTATATCCACCTTTCGCAGCAATGCAGGCTGCTATTCTCCCATGGAGACGATCGTAGAGATGCTGGATGTAGTCCTGTGGAACGGCTTGCCATGCCATTTCCACCTGGCGCCTCAGTTGGACCAGCGTTCGTGCTGGACGTGCAGACCGCGTGAGACGACGCTTCATCCAGTCCCAAACATGCTCAATGGGGGACAGATCCGGAGATCTTGCTGGCCAGGGTAGTTGACTTACACCTTCTAGAGCACGTTGGGTGGCACGGGATACATGCGGACGTGCATTGTCCTGTTGGAACAGCAAGTTCCCTTGCCGGTCTAGGAATGGTAGAACGATGGGTTCGATGACGGTTTGGATGTACCGTGCACTATTCAGTGTCCCCTCGACGATCACCAGTGGTGTACGCCCAGTGTAGGAGACCGCTCCCCACACCATGATGCCGGGTGTTGGCCCTGTGTGCCTCGGTCGTATGCAGTCCTGATTGTGGCGCTCACCTGCACGGCGCCAAACACGCATACGACCATCATTGGCACCAAGGCAGAAGCGACTCTCATCGCTGAAGACGACACGTCTCCATTCGTCCCTCCATTCACGCCTGTCGCGACACCACTGGAGGCGGGCTGCACGATGTTGGGGCGTGAGCGGAAGACGGCCTAACGGTGTGCGGGACCGTAGCCCAGCTTCATGGAGACGGTTGCGAATGGTCCTCGCCGATACCCCAGGAGCAACAGTGTCCCTAATTTGCTGGGAAGTGGCGGTGCGGTCCCCTACGGCACTGCGTAGGATCCTACGGTCTTGGCGTGCATCCGTGCGTCGCTGCGGTCCGGTCCCAGGTCGACGGGCACGTGCACCTTCTGCCGACCACTGGCGACAACATCGATGTACTGTGGAGACCTCACGCCCCACGTGTTGAGCAATTCGGCGGTACGTCCACCCGGCCTCCCGCATGCCCACTATACGCCCTCGCTCAAAGTCCGTCAACTGCACATACGGTTCACGTCCACGCTGTCGCGGCATGCTACCAGTGTTAAAGACTGCGATGGAGCTCCGTATGCCACGGCAAACTGGCTGACACTGACGGCGGCGGTGCACAAATGCTGCGCAGCTAGCGCCATTCGACGGCCAACTCCGCGGTTCTTGGTGTGTCCGCTGTGCCGTGCGTGTGATCATTGCTTGTACAGCCCTCTCGCAGTGTCCGGAGCAAGTATGGTGGGTCTGACACACCGGTGTCAATGTGTTCTTTTTTCCATTTCCAGGAGTGTAACTACAAAAAGCCTAATCTAACAGTAAAACCTAACTAGAAATGATCAACAAAATGTTTTAAGCTGCTTTCTGTGTATAGTCCTCAGCCTCCGTAAATAGCACTCTGTGCAGACTGATAAGAGAAAATACAGCTAGTAAAATCACTCACGTGGTCGTATAAGCACTCATTCCCCCACACATCCCATACGTGAATTCAACAGGAGGATGTACTCACTCACCCTACAATGCTAAATTACAATTTATAGTGATTTTCATAATGTAGATCTACAAGCGTGTAGAAACTAACCCTGAGTTGCAAAGGAATCGTATTAGTTGAGATACGATTTTAATCTGAAGCATAAGATGTTTGTTAGACTAAAATAACTACAAAAATGTTTTCATTAACTACATAGGCTCAAAACTTGTTTTTAATGTTAAACAATTAGTCTATGTAGTGCTATTTGTGTTTCAGACATCCAAAATTCAACTGTCAAGTACAAAAACAGACTTGTCACGATATTTTTCACAGCCTTTTTAAAGTTTGTACCGTTGTTAGAGTTGTACATGTTTCATCAGCAAATACTCAGTATTTTCTGTTCATGGTTGTTTAAGAGAACACGCAAAGTAAAGCCAGGGGAGTGAGAAAGTTGGAAGTAAGTGTTAATTCAAGTCAGGAGTTTGCTGTGAACTTGAATTTCAGCTTTTTCTACATTTTCAGAAAGAAAACAGGACGTTATGAGAGTAGTAGGACAGTTTATTTAAAGTAAAATCCGACTTTCCACTCAAAAAGTCGTCCTCTTTGTCGGAGCACTGCTTTGTAAGCCTAAAGCTGGCTCCCAACTTAAATAAATTGCAGCAGAAGCTTTACTGTTTCACGTTTCCGTTTTAAAATGTAGAATTATTCAACAAGCGATATGAAATAAATTAGTAACTTCACCAGAGACCATAGTCGAATCTTAAGGCTTCGTCTCTGACATACATCTTCCTTCGTCTTGCACTATAGCTGCTTAAATTTGGTAGAATTCCTTATGTGTGACGTTCCAAACACGTGAACGCAAAGAGGCGTCCGTTGAAAACAGCAGAAGAATTTCAGGTTCCTTCTCCGTCTCCATGTATTGTACGCAAATTCACTAGTTTCGTTATGCAAACGAGAATTATTAATCGTAGCTATTATCCTGGGCATTAAGCTTTTTGTCTTCTCCTTTACATTAAAGATTAGCTTTTATTTACTATCTAAGCAGGTAGGGCGCGTGTTATGAAGTCTCAGATATTTAACGAAATACACTTTATTGTTTTTAATTACCACCAAATAAATGACAAACATCTCATGAATATAGGAAGAAGTTGTTAGAAAGATACTTGTGCGACTGTCACAGATGACAAATAGCAGGATAGGGTGACAATTTCCAAGCGTTTTGGAGACGTGTATGTGTTGTCCAAGCGATTATGTCATGTTTCATAAAACTTATGTGCATAACATAAAGTAAGAGAGCAGAAAATAGCAGAATGTGTGGATTCCAGCTTCGTGAATGATACCTGAAAGGTACGTGCAAATCCATTCCACCAGCTGAAATTACGAAAATGATAATCCTTTGATACCCACGTAGTGTGATAATTACAAACAGATGGAGAAATGGAATTCAGCCACAAGCACATATTACATTTTTTGCTAGATGAATTTCGCAGTTAATTAGTGGAAAACTGACTCCATTTGCTGGAAGGAAAGACATATTCACCAAGACTACGCACACTCTCACGCGACTGCAAACTTCACTCAGATTTTTTCAATAGAGAAGGACCATGTTAACTTCTACAGAATTTAAGCAACGTCGCGGAGGGGAAACTCCATGACGATATAACATCATCGTCGATTTAAAAAAAAAAACCTTAATTTTAAAAAATTGAGTAATTGTTTTTAACATATGGGTTGATTCTTGCAGAGAAAGTACAGAAACCAGCCATTTGCATAATGCTTTTTTCCTTTTACATACCGTTACCGTTACAGGTCCGAACCGTCGACATCATCATCAGATAGCTTGTTCACGTTAAAATACGTTTTTGTTGTAGTTTACATTAGTTTTCATTGTTTATTCCTCTATATGGTGAAAATTCATTGGGATGGTTGTGACATACAACTAAAACGTGATGTGAGAATCTGTTCACATAAATGTAATTGTGCCCCATAACGATTTCAAACGACGTAAACAAATTATTAAAGGGAAAATATTTTAATTACTAACGTCGAAAATTTCGCGACATTACGTTACAATTCTGACTGATTGTGTTCACGCATTAGCGAAGACTATATGCAGCACTTTCTTTATAGATATGTACACACACAATGTTAGACATCATTCATACTAAGCAGAAGGTTTTGCTACATGGAACGATGTATACAAAGATGGCGATATCACAACCATATCAAAGCCAAAGAATTTGTCTCTAAGAGATACTTCGATACATAAATTGATGTGGCAGTGGAAATTTACAAACTGCGAGCGATCCATTACTTATAATTTATATTAAATGAAAACTAATTACAATTAAGACAGACAAGCAGCAAGTGTTACTGGAATGACATTATGCAAATGTTATGTTACACACTAGAAACAAACTAAATGATGAGTGATAACTGTACATAAATAAATATTGTAATAGTGGACATTATATTAAAATTTTGATAGCTAGTTACTGTATGACTAAGACAGATGTTATATTTTATGCACTATTTCGTTTTGAGTTAGTGTCTGCATGTTGTTATTGTCAAAGGGACTGGTGATTGTTTTGAACTGGAAGGCAGGTGAATGAAGTTTAGAACTACGACTGCATTGGCTAACTCGTTCTGTTCACTGACGCGATTTTTTGGTGATTTGCCTTTATGTTCATATATTTCAGTGTCTTCAAGTAAATTCATAAAGCTGTCTTTCTCGGCACAACGCAGTGCCTGGATCTCCTATTCAATGCCTTTTATTCCATAATTGTCAATAGTTGTGTGCACAGACAAATAAGAGAAAACTTTGCAAAAAGTGTATTGAATTAAAGGGCATTTTATTCAGAAGTACAAATGATTTTACTGAGAAGAAAAATAATTCGGATACATTTGCTGACTTTTTCTAACATTCTACTTATTTTCAGTTTCAGCACTGTAGCCAATGCTTTCAAATGATTTCGTCTGCCAACTCTTCTTATCAAGAGCTAATTTTTTCACTTCCGAATACCCTCGTAATACCATCATGTTCAGAAATAAAACAGAACACCTTGAACGACTGGAGGCAGGACGTTCTTATTCACAGGACATTTACATTAAAATGTTCTGAAGTAATGATTAGCATTTGAGGTATGTCGGTCCGCTGTTTCATGGTCAACATCGATATCTCGGCGCAACACCACCTACCGGTAAAACGTGCCCGTGGTTCTCGTTGTCGCTATAAATCGAAGGTAATGGTTCGGAGTGAGTTGAGCAGACGTGCAGGATGCGTCGCAGACTTAGGCACGAACCGCACCGTCAAGTCTGTAAGTCTGAAAGAGGGAGCATGAGAGAATGCGATGCATCCATGCAGGAATTGCTGCTCGAGTGGGACGAAGTGTTTCGGCAGCGTAACGGGTGTGTGCAGAATAGTTCACGGAAAGCCGTAGAACACGACGAGATGGGTCAGGTCGCACCACACCATCCCCCGAGAAGATAGACATCTCATACGAATGACATTGCAGGACAGTTCTGCGTCCTCCTTGGCTCTGGCGCAACAGTGGAACACATCGTGCACTGTCAGGGATGATTATCGCGGCATGGACTACGTGCGTGTCATCCATTTCTCCGCTTGCCTTTGACGAATGTGTGGAAACATGCTCGACGGCAGTAATGTATGGAACGACGTCCCTGGAGAGAGGAATGGCGTCAGATAGTGTTTCCGGACGAATCCTGGTTCTGTTTGTTTAAAAATGGTGACATCACTCTGGTTCGCCACAGACAAGCGGAGAGGCATCACAGTGACTGCATTCGCACAAGACATACAGTGCCAGCTCAAGGCCTTTCGGTGTGGGGTGCTGTTGGGTACAACCACAAACCACACTTGGTGCGTGTCCAGGACACTGTGACTAGCGTGACTTACATGAATAAAATCCTGCGACCCGTTGCCATATTCTGTCTGCACAATACCCCGAGCCCATTTTTCATCTAGACAATGCACGAGCATCTGCTGCTAATGAACACGTGCCTTCTTGGTGTCAGGGGATGTCAGCCTTTTGCCCTGGCCCTCCAGATCACCAGATCTGTCGCCAATCGAAAATGTGTGGGATATGGCGAAACTACAAATGCAGCACTGTGACGCAATGCCGACCACCACAGATTAACTTTGGAACTAGGTAAATGCAGCACGGACGGTTATGCAACAGGACGTCATTTGCGTCTCACACACATCGATGGCATCTCGCATGGAGTAAGTTATCAGGGCCTGTGACGGACCCTGTGCCTACTAGGCAACAGGACATATGCTGAACCGAGGTGAATGAAATGGTAATCATTTCTGCAGAACATCCTAATGTTCATGTCCTGTGAATATGGTCGTCTATCTCTAATCGTTCGAGGTGTTCTGTTTTTTTTTCTGAACACGAGTGTAATTATCGCGGATTCATCTTCCATAACCTGTCTTCCATATTATGGTCTTTTTTAGACTATATTTTTACCCTATGCTGCTTGTTCCAGTTGCAAGTTTACAGTTTCTGAATGTCTTAACAGCAGATGGTCATACAGTCATACAGCAGCTTCACTTCCTTTGATAAGAGCTTTGTATTGGCTTCTTTCCCTAGTATTATTTTTTGTCAGCTAGGGCAGAGTTTCTTCCTCACCCTTCAGTTCCCTCATCATAAATGGATAGCGAGGACACGATAGGGCAAGCCACTAAGCTGCTTTACTGAGACCGATCAGTTTTGTCACTTTTCAGGAGCAACCAACCAGTAAGTCTGCACCCAACACCGCAGTCATCGTCCGAGGCCTCATTTGTGCTAAAATGTTTTACTGAAAGGTTGTGTTCTCTGAGGATTGCTAAGAACCTCTAATGTAGATTTTGGTGTTTGCCGTTAGCAAGACGTTCATCATCTCGGCAGTTTACGTGATCAGAAGCGCTGTTATCAGCTACACTTCGCGATGTTACGTCCGAAAGTTGGGTGAAGTGCTCCACCACTGTCGCTTCCAATTTCTCGTCCGTCTCTCTCACTGACTGGTGTTGACCGCACAGTGTCCTTATTTCAGTTGAAATTTTAACCCGCCTGGTTAGCTGAGAGTGCTAATGCGCTGCTTCCTGGACTCGGGTAGGAGCGCCGGCCGTGGGTCGAATCCGCCCGGCAGATTAACGACGGGAGTCGTTCTGCCAGCCAGCCTGGATGTGGTTTTTAGGCAGTTTTCCACATCCCGCTAGGTGAATACTGGGCTGGTCCCCATGTTCCGCATCAGTTACACGGCTCACAGACATCTGAACACATTCGCACTCTTCCATGGATTACACTAGATGCAGACAGTTGGGGTACACTGATTCCATCCTGGGGGGTGAGGGGTGGCGGCAGGAAGGGCATCCGGCCATCCCTTGAATTAACCCTGCCAAATCTGACTAACCACAGCGACCCGGCAAAAATATGGGACAAAGGCACAACCGAAAGAAAGAAAGAAGAATGTCATCCGGAAATTTTCGAGTTGTAATGTTTTTGTTAAAACGTGAACATGGTGATCAAGAACAGTCCACTCACTTCCTGTTTTCAGTGCAAAGTACATTAACGAAAATGGAAATCACTATCCCATGTAACACCAGTTCGATGCTTTTCTGTATTTATTTGAACACATCCTATTCGGACCATCAGATTCTCTACTGCATTAGACCAGGGTTTCACTGGCCGGCCGGTGTGGCCGTGCGGTTCTAAGCGCTTAAGTTTGGAACCGCGTGACCGCTACGGTCGCAGGTTCGAATCCTGCCTCAGGCATGGATGTGTGTGATGTCCTTAGGTTAGTTAGGTTTAAGTAGTTCTAAGTTCTAGGGGACTGATGACCTGAGTAGTTGAGTCCCATAGTGCTCAGAGCCATTTGGTTTCACACAGACAGCGCCATTTTTATGTGAGGGTTTCCTAAGAAATATTTTAATATGAGAAATAATATTAAACTGTGAGTAAGTAACACTGATTATGAAGTAATAAAGTCAATACTGACAGTATTTGTACAACTGCATCTGCTGCCACTAACAGTGATGGTAATAGTAATAATGACAATAATAACAAAAATCGTAGTGGAAGGTATAAAAAGAAAATATAAGTGTACAAGACAGATGTTTTCTGATACAGCGAGTTCCGGGAAAAGGAAATTTAAGAAGACTCCGCTAGGTTAGAATGCTGAGAAATGAGGATGATCTGGTTGGAAAGGGTGTACAAGGAGAACGAGTGTGCACAAGTAGCCATTATCGTTGCTCCATAAGATATGTCATTAACTGTCTTCTATTCAGTTCTCTAATATAATGGAGACAACTGTTACAGAGTCGGGTTCCTGCTATGGCTGAACTATGTAGTGGGACAGAAAGGATTTTCCTTTGATGGGAATGGGTGTTTCTACCTTGTTGCTCAGACCAGAGAGTTAAGACCAAGGAGAAATATTTCGGATAGTGTACATTGGTAACACAGCAGAGACGTCAGCGGGTACGGAAAGCTCTCCTCTTCATTGCACGCAGCTAGGATAGCTGTGCAATATGGTAAATACGATCAAAGAGTCGAACATCACAGATACTAGTACAACGAACACAGGCATTCTTAAGGAGTCCCAGGCGCGGTGAGCTTTCCTGAGAAAGACCTTGTATGGTAAAATCACTGTAAATAGTAATCTAAAATGTAAGTACTTGTTCAAGTTCCGTTTTCAGCCTAAGAGAGAAGACCTTTTTACACTACTGGCCATTAAAATTGCTACACCAAGAAGAAATGCAGGTGATAAACGGGTATTCATTGGACAAATATATTATACTAGAACTGACATGTGATTACATTTTCACGCAATTGGGTGCATAGATCCTGAGAAACCAGTACCCGGAACAACCATCTCTGGCCGTAATAACGGCCTTCATACGCCTGGGCATAGAGTCAAACAGAGCTTGGATGGCGCGTACAGGTATAGCTGCCCGTACAGCTTCAACACGATACCACAGTTCATCAAGAGTAGTGACTGGCGTATTGTGACGAGCCAGTTGCTAGGCCACCATTGACCAGAGGTTTTCAATTGGTGAGAGATCTGAAGAATGCGCTGGCCAGAGCAGCAGTCGAACATTTTCTGTATCCAGAAAGGCCCGTACAGGACCTGCAACATGCGGCCGATAATTATCCTGCTGAAATGTAGGGTTTCGCAGTGATCGAATGAAGGGTAGAGCCACGGGACTAACACATCTGAAATGTAACGTCCACTGTTCAAAGTGCCGTCAATGTGAACAAGAGGTGACCGAGACATGTAACCAATGGCACCCCATACCATCACGCCGGGTGATACGCCAGTATGGCGATGACGAACACACGCTTCCAATGTGCGTTTACCGCTGTGTTGCGAAACACGGATGCGACCATCATGATGCTGTAAACAGAACCTGGATTCATCCGAAAAAATGACGTTTTGCCATTCGTGCACCCAGGTTCGTCATGGAGTACACCATCGCAGGCGCTCCTGTCTGTGAAGCAGCATCAAGGGTAACCGCAGCCATGGTCTCCGAGCTGATAGGCCATGCTGCTGCAAACGTCGTCGAACTGTTCGTGCAGATGGTTGTTGTCTTGCAAACGTCCCCATCTGTTGACTCAGGGATCGAGACGTGGCTGCACGATCTGTTATAGCCATGCCGATAAGATGCCTGGCATCTCGACTGCTAGTGATACGAGGCCGTTGGAATCCAGTACGGTGTTCCGTATTACCCTCCTGAACCCACCGATTCCCTATTCTGCTAACAGTCATTGGATCTCGACCAAGGTGAGCAGCAATGTCGCGATACGATAAACCGCAATCGCGATAGGCTACAATCCGACCTTTATCAAAGTCGGAAATGTGATGGTACGCATTTCTCCTCCTTACACGAGGCATCACAACAACGCTTCACCAGCAACGCCGGTTGGAAACTTTCCTCATGTCAGCACGTTGTAGGTGTCGCCACCGTCGCCAACCTTGTGAGAATGCTCTAAAAAGCTAGTCATTTGCATATCACAGCATCTTCTTTCTGTCGGTTAAATTTCGCGTCTGTAGCACGTCATCTTCGTGGTGTACCAATTTTAATGCCAGTATTGTATATTTTTGTAAGGCATGGAGAGATGCTGATATCTTCTTGCAAACTGCAGTTACATTCTGTCCAGTCTAGGTTTTTCATCTATTATTACTCCTAGGCTCTTTACCCGCCAGGTTAGCTGAGATCTCTAATGCACTGCTTCCTGGACTCGGGTAGGCGCGCCGGTCCCGGATCGAATCAGCGCGGCAGATAAACGCCGCGCGCCGGTGAGCCGGCCTGGATGCGGTTTTTAGACGGTTTTCCGCATCCTCCTAGGTGAATACTGGGCTGGTCCCCACGTCCCGCCTCAGTTACAAGACTTGCAGACATCTTAACACGTTCACACTATTCCATGGATTACCCAAGTTGCAGACAGCTGGGGCACACTTGTTCTGTCCCGGCGGCGGTAGGAAGGGCATCTGACCCTCCCTTAACATTAACTTTGCCAAATCCGTACTTAACCACCCCGACCCTGCGCAACTGTGGGATAAAGGCGCAAGCGATAGATTTGTACTCTTTGGTGAGGGAAGGAAGTTGATCTTTGTCCCATTTTGGGTTATAGATGATAGATTTCCCTGATATTTTGAGCTAAGGAGCCTAGAAGTACCACTTCGTTTTTGGATGGACCGAACTTTAACTGTACATTCTGTGCCCATTTGGAGAGACTGCACAGGTCGATACTGAGATTGTCGATTGTACTTAGATACTACTTGAGATCATCAGGCCTTGGATCTTCACCAGATGAACGTAATTCAATGGTTAAACTTTCGTTCCATCCGGAGGTAATGTCCATCATCAACATCAGTATCAACTCTGTCTTTCCTCTGTCATGAATACATTCTTTTTTTGCTGTGGCATGGAAAGAAATAGCCTTGGAAAGTAATGTAGAGGAATTTCTTGCCATACCAGAAACATTAAATAAGTCAACTCATGACGATCATGGGCTGCAACATGGTATCCCCATCTTATTTCAGGCATACAGTATGGGTGATAAATCAGGGTACTGGCCAGATGAATCAAAGAACCATACAGTCCTCAAGGTCCAGAATGAGAATTTCACTCTGCAGCGGAGTGTGCGCTGATATGAAACTTCCTGGCAGATTAAAACTGTGTGCCGCACCGAGACTCGAACTCGGTACCTTGGCCTTTCGCTGGTAAGTGCTCTACCATCTGAGCTTCCCAAGCGTGGCTCACGTTCAGTCCTCTCAGCTTTACTTCCGCCAGTACTTCGTATCCTACTTTCCAAACTTCACAGAAGCTCTCCTGCGATACTTGCAAAACTAGCACTCCTCGAAGAAAGAATATTGCGGAGACTTGGCTTAGCCACAGCCTGGGGGATTATCGTTTCTTCCAGGGGTGCTAGTTCTTCAAGGTTCGCAGAATAGCTTCTGTGAAGTTTAGGAGACGAGGGACTGGCGGAAGTAAAGCTATGAGGACGGGGCGTGAGTCGTGCTTGGGTAGCTCAGATGGTAGAGCACTTGCCCGCGAAAGGCGAAGGTCCCGAGTTCGAATCTCGGGCCGGCACACAGTTTTAATCTGCCATGAAGTTTCAATCTTCAAGGTGTTTACGGTCCAAGCTGGAGGGTGGGCGTCTAACACTATCCTAGCGGCGTGTGACACTTGGTACCCTCTTCATAAAGGAGGAGACAGCGGGACGTAAGAATCTTGTCATATACAAGCGAGTATTCAACGTTCATTCAACACTACTCAAATCATGGATGCAAAGATGGACAACAATCAGCTGTATAATGGAATGAAAACAGTATAAGTTTGTGCTGGACAAGGACTCGAACCCGGCTGTCTCTCTTATTGCGAGTGGTCGCGTCATCATTAGGCTACCCGAGCACATTTCCCTGCCAGACTCAAACTTTCGTATGTCGTCAAACATATGCCAACCATGTGTATACGCTTGCACTTGTGGATTTATACTCGTATATCTTCCCATACAGGAGAGACATTTTAATTGAAAATCGCTTGTCTGATGTCGGCAGACAAATACAATACTGAAGTGCCTGTGTTCTTTGGAAGTATGATGCACTATTCCTGTGGACATGCATGCATGTCATAAGGACAGGCACTTCAGCGACTATAGCCGATACCAGGGAAGCAACTTTCTATATCCTTAATGGTTGTCTGAGTGCAAGGTAGTAGACACATGGTTGACCACATGTGGAACTTTGGGTCTGGTTGTGAAACATGCTCAGATAGTCCAAGGATAAGGCGACTGCCCACGATAAGCGGGAAATCTGGGTCAGTCCATTACAGAGCTGATGGTTGTTTGTCTTTGCATCTGTGAATATCCTTATGAGTTTCTTAGTGGCTGTTGTCACTGAAGTGCGTTACGTGACCTATGGATTGTCACCTGTGGAGGCTGAAGTAAGGTGTCAGGACGACAGTATATTACTTTAATTAATTTATTTATTCTGGCCCTCGGTCGTAGTACATCAAGAATAGTTTGGTAGAGGCATCCAGTTGCCTCTCATGCGAAACATAGACGTCCAGCACTGCTGACAGGGCAAATACCGAGGCCAAACATGGCGTCATTCAAATGCCATTGTCAGCGACATCTCTGGCTGCAGTCATGAACACCGCACGACAGCGCATCTGAAAATACTGTGGAGGCGGCCATGACCTCCATCCACTGTGCGGGCGGCTCTCTACTCCTGCGGCGGCAACTCTCGTGATTCAGGGCAGGTTGCCCCACACTGTGGTTCGACAGCAATCCCAGTACTGCATTCTCGATGTCGCTCCGGCTGTCGCTGGCTCGTGGTGTAGGCTGTGATACTCAGATGAGAAAATCTTAGTACACAGGTGGTTAAAGCATGTGAATACTTCCATCGTGAGAAGTGAGGGAATGCTGCCGTCCTTCTGGTAGCAAACTGCAGCATCGGCTGTTGCTACACTGCACCCAGCTGGCTCTGCTTCACAACACCTGTCGGCTGTGATTTGCTTGAAAATATATAAAACTCTTGCCTGGCGTACTTTTTGGCCAAATATGGCCGATATGCACATTAACCTCTTTTTTTTATCAGGACTCGGTCCCTCAGAATGACAAACTAGATTATCCTTTACACTAGAGTTCCTGGCGACCAGCCCTTCTGGCCCTGTATTGCCTCTTAAGGCTTATTCCAACAGCTGGTTTCCTTAACCCTATCAGTTAATCTTACATATTCCTACAGAGCCCCTTTCTCTGCTCCTTAACTGAAACACCATGAAATTTATTTTGTTACTACGCTATTGCACAGTGGTTTCTCACTCTCTTTTCCAAGCTCACAAGCTAAACTGAACCACTTACCCTAATACTACCCTCTTGTGCGTTCATCTTCCTTCTGCTGCTTTTATGTTCATGGTATCCAGTCCACTGGAATCCGAATTGCTTCTGGGTCCGAACTCAGACTTGTGCATCGTCTTCTATGTCCCAAAACATGAACTACACTCAGCAGAACAAGTGTCACTGCGAGCTGAGACCCCTCATGTCCCCTTGTTCTTCCACCAGGATATCCGTATTAGCGATTAACAATCTATTTCATGTCCACATAAGTACCCCTTTTAACTAAGCATCCCACCTGATCTAATACTTCATTCTCTTCTAACGGTTTCACTACACTCAAAATTCCTACCAGTAAGCTAGATTCAGCACTGACCCAAAGTGTTTTCACAGTAGTTTTTAACTACACCATCATGCTAATCAAGTCCTAGTGTGATTGTTAGCGGTTTAATCGGTTCGTCTTTCGTGACAAACACCTCTTGCAACATAGCTACACTGGCAATGGCTCCACGTAAACATTTTTCCGTCAAATTCCATCCTATTTTGCTGTACATCGATTCTGGCCCAATACTGATACAAGAAATCTAATCTTAGAGTCATGTCATAGCCCTCATTCGCATATGGTACAATCTCTCCACATTGTTTAAATTAAACTGAATCCAGACAAAAGTGAATGTTCCCCTATCCATTTTCCTGCTGTTCCTCCTACTACACAATTCACTGCTGTATATGATTTCATAGCATCCAGTCCTACTGGGAATAATCGTAAGTGGACCCGAGGTTCCCATTGGCATTTAACACCTTATTCTTCCCCGCTCCTCTACTTCCAAAACCGTTCTTCCTCTTACTTTATCGACATCGTCCTGAGGCTGGCGACGTTGCCTCCTTACATGCCCCATTTGTCCACACCTGGAAGATTTTATACTAGCTGCAAAAACTGTCCATTTACACCGAATTCCAGTCGAGAAATCTATCTCCTTACACTCTATAGCTAGTCGCACTGCAATGCGCAAATCCGTTGGACCTTCTGTCTGTACACATCATGACATTTCCTCTTGATAAGCATCGAGCGCCCTCTGTTCAGCTTCTTACAAAATAATTTCATTAACTACAGCATCCTGTCCAAATTCATGGTTCAACCTTCAATTTTCCTTGTCTTATCCGAAAATTGTTCCACAGCTTCCTCATTTTTCTTAGTTATTACCCCTACTTGTGTCCGCCCACGGTAATTGAGTGGTCAGTGCGGCAGAATATCAGTCCTAAGAGCCCGAGTTCGATTCCCGACTGGGTCGGAGATTTTTCTCCGCCCAGGGACTGGGTGTTGTGTTGGCCTAATCATCATCATTACATCCAAATCGACGGGCAAGTCGCCGAAGTGCGTCAGATCGAAAGACTTGCACCAGGCGAACAGTCTACCCGACGGGAGGCCCTAGTCACACGACACGACGACGACCCGTAATTGTTCCCTATAGTGCCTGGCACTGTTTCGTTCCGTCTGTCACTGAATTACCCCTTTCTTAAATTATTTGAATATCGTAGCTACATTAAGGACTTATGTACATCCCACATAGGATTTAGTTTCCGCTTTTTGTCCTACTTTTGCAATATTCAATAATTCCTTATCAGACCAACTTCCATCTCAACCGGATTTTGAGGGTCTACCACGCAGGTCTGCATACGCGGTTGCCTTGCGACTGGCAAATCTACACCTCACTGTGACGATTGCGATTCTACCAACTCTCGCAGTTCTGTATTATTCACTGTTAATTGTGCTACCTCTCCTAACAATATGCGTACTGCTTCCAACTCTGACGCACCTTGTGTCTCTGTATGTGTCGAATCTTTGTCCTTGACCTCATTTTCAGAACTAACACACACAAGACAAGGGAACAAAATACGTGAACTTAATTTTTACATCTAATCATGAGCCACCTCAACTACCAGCATTGTCTACCCATATGCCCCTAACGATTTCATGTACGACATTTCACTAGAACTGATTCCATACATGGCGCTGAGTATCCCTCAAGGTTACACTGCGTGCGTCTAACAGACACTAACCAATTGTGACTTCCATTACCTCTCAATTCTAGACAAACCCACTTGTTCTCTACTCACAATGAAATCTACTTCACGAAATACATGACTGTCAAACCTTTTCTCCACAACCAAAATACAGTCAAAGTTTTAGCCACGTCATAACATCGGCTGTTGGTTCAGACGTTGCTCTAAGAAAGCAGCATCAGGGATCTGACACCAGTGTTAGATGACCCATGGATTGACACCCATGGAGAGCGATATGAGATGTCAGGGCAACAGTGGATTTTCTTAATAAACATCTTTGTTTAATTAACTTCTTTATTCGGCCCTCAGCCGTAGTACATTAGCAACAGCTTGGTGGTGGCATCTAGTTGCCTCTCATACGAAATAGTAAACATCCAGCATTGCTGACAGGGCAAAGAGCAGAGTGTGGGGTCACTCGAATGCCGCTGTCAGCCAGGTCTCTGGCTGTGACCATGATGACGTTTCAGCAGGGCAGCTGACAATAGTGCACAGGCTGCCCTCCAACGAGTGGGTAGCTCTCTGCTTTGGCTGCAGCAACTCTCGTGACTCGGGACAGACTGCCACATATCGTGGTCAAACAGCGGACTCCTATTGTATTTTGGGATGTCACTCCAGGTGTCGTAGGTTCGTGGTGTACGCCGTGATACTGAGAATATCTTAGTGCTCGACTCTAATGGCTGGGTACTTATACACTCCTGACTATGTTCATTTAGAGTTTAAGGCGCGTACTCTGAACGCTTCCAAGGTGGCAAGTGAGCAAAGGCTTCCGTACTCCTCTAGTGCATTGCGAAGTTAGCTGATGCTATACTGCACCCAGCTGGGTCTGCTTTGCAACGCCTGCAGGCCATATTTTGCTTCGCGACGCGTAACACTCTTACCAGCCTTTGCCTGACTCTGTTACAACTTACTTCCACTCTGGCGTCCTTTTTGACTGGATACAGTCGATACGCTACATTTCAGACATGCATACACGTCTGCATGTGAGGATTGCATCGTACTTCCAAACAACACAGACACTGCAATAACATATAACCAAATCAATCCTTACGTCAAATTGAACGTCTCCCCACAGCATGATTCTAGGATTTGGAGATATATGGGTCTCGAGAATGGCTACTTTCAGTGATCCTTCACAAGGATAGGCACACTGGCGTCTATCTGACGAACACAATCAGAAGTGAGACTCATGCTGATCAGCATAAAACGCCACTCATAGTCCCAACAGCTTCTGCCCCTCGTCAATGACCGTCTGTTGCCTGTGGTGTGGCGTCAGCGGTAAATGACGCATGGTACCTCGAAATCCATTGTTCAGTTGTCTATTTCAGACGGGTCGTGGTGACATACTGCCTTTGACATCTGCCCCAATATTAGCAGTTGTCATCCATTTATTTCTCAGACCCAGTCAAGCAAATCTATCTTCTCGCGATACAGTCCTTCTGGAAGTACTGGTATCTACACATTTTTCCATACTCTTGTCCTAACTCCTGCTCGCCAACATTCATTCTGCAGTCATAGAACTGAAGACAAATGTCTGTGCGATTTGTTGATACGATGATCTTTATCACAGCCCAGAAGATGGCGATAAGCAGCATATGGGCGTCCTGTGGACATTTTCCAGTAATGTTAGACAAACCGATAACCATCTGGTATTCACACCAACATCCATCTGTACTAATGGATTTCCGCTGTACTGAATGAGATTTTGATCAAAATATCCTACAGACATAGAAATACTGGAGTAAGAATGGAAAAGTCGTGTGGCTAGGGCCTCCCGTCGGGTAGACCTGCCATTTCGGCGACTTTCGTGTCAATGGGGATGAGATGATGATGATGATGCAGACAACACGACACTCAGTCCCTGAGAGGAGAAAATCTCTGACCCAGCCGGGAATCGAACCTGGGCCCCTTGACATGACAGTCGGTGGCGCTGACCACTCAGCTACGGGGGCGGATAATGCTGAAGTATTTAGCGTTCTGTCAAGATGTTCGCAGGTACCCCAGTCAAGAAAAGACTGGAGTTTCAGATTCTAGTATCGGTCGGTGTGTTCATGGGATTAAAACTTTTGATTTCCGTCAGTGTATTTCTTTGTGACTTGTGTTAAGTTAATGGACATGGAAATTTTTGATGCACAATATACACTTAAAAAAAAAAAAAACTACTCACCGTTTATGGTAATAGGACGTAAATCGGTACATGGTTGTACATGTACAGACAAACAGATGATTATATTTTAAGAAAAACTGGGTGATTTATTCAAGAGAAAGAGCTTCACAAATTGAGCAAGTAAATAACGTGTTGGTCAAACAGGTATTTCGCTTGGAATTGACTGAGAGTTGTTGGAGTTCCTCCTCAGGTATATTGTGCCCAATCTTGTGCAATTGGCGCCTTGAATCGTCAAAATCCGAAGTTGGTTGGAGGGCCCTGCCAATAATACTCAAACCTTCTCAACTGAGGAAGGTCTGTCCAAGGTAATGTTTGGCAGGTATGAAGACAAGCACTAGGATATCTCTCCGCGTGCCGGCGGAAATTATCCCGCTGAACTGTAAGCCCAGGATGGTTCGCCGTGAACGGCAACAAAACGGAGCGTAGAACATCGGCGAAGTATCGCTGGGCCGCAGATGACAGCCGAACGGATCAGGCTAAGAAATAAAATGGCGTCCCCACCATCACTCCTGGTTAGCGGGCAAAATGAAGTCGTCAGTCACGCTACTATTGAAACGCCGTCCGTGGCGTCTCCAGACACGTTTTCGCAGGCCATCGGTGCTCAGTTTGAAGCGGGACTCATTACAGAAGACAATTCCACTCCAGTTAATACGATTCTAAGCCGAAGACGTATCTGGAGACGCCCCAGTCAGCGGTTGGATAGGAAGCTGACTGTCTTCCGCCATACGCTCCAGGACACCTTTGTTTGTCATCCACAGCGCCCTTACAGCACAGCGGGACGTCGATGATATTCTAGGCCCCTACATGGAAAGCCAGCTTTGACTTTCATTTCAGCAAGATAATAACCCGCCAGCACTCAGCGAGAGTTTCTCCGTGTCTTTGCTCTTGCCAAACTTGCCTTGGCCAGCACAGTCGCCGAATATCTCCGCAATAAAGAATGTAGCAGAGTCCTCCAACTAGCTCCGGATTTTGACGATCTAATGCGCCAGTTGGACAGAATGTGGCAAGGTGTCCGTCAGGAGAAATCCAACAACTATGTCAATCATTACCAACCCGAATAACTGCTTGCATAATGGTCACAGGTGGAACACCGAGTTACTGACTTGTTCAGTTTGTGAAGCTGTTTCTCTTGAATAAGTCATCCAATTTTTCTGAAATTCTAATAATTTGTTTGTCTGTACATCTACATTGTATCTGCCGATTCGCATGCGATTCGGATAATTCGCTTGTAGTGGTACATTTTTCTTAGTGTGGTACATCCCTTCCTGTTTACGCACTTTCCTATGGCGAATGATGAAGTTGGGTGGCTAGGGCCTCCCGTCGGGTAGACCGTTCGCCGAGCGCAAGTTTTTCAATTTGAACAAACTTCGGCGACTTGCGCGCCGCTGGGGATGATGACCACTCAGCTACCGGGGGGGGGGGGGGGGGGGGGGGGGGGGGGAGGGGACCTTTCCTATGATTAACCCTGTTGAGCCACTGTAACACTTCACTATAGCTAGGAACGAGAACGATGCTGTCCAGGCTACACGGAAGGGAATGTCATTTCTAGAGTTTCATAAGTTAGAGGGACGGGTGGAGAGGGTAGACATACCATCACATTCTCTAGGAGAACGATTAATGTAATTCCCTTCTCATCTCAGTTTGCAGCTCTGTGCCGCACAGTCATGCCGCTCGGATATGCATTTGAAATGAACGTGTCTCGTTTCTTTTTCAGAGTACTGGGCAGCCTGGTTAACGAGGCTGAGGAGAAGTTCCGCGGAACTTGACAGGCAACACGAAAGGGGCGAGCCGCTGATGATGTCAGAGGCGCAAACCTGCTGCATACACACTGTAACCTGCTCCTATCGCCTTGAATGTCTGACTCACAACGAGTCAAGGATTCTGAACCTGCAGTTCAGTTCACTCAGAAGGTTTTCAAGCCTTCGTCCGCACGGTTGCAGTCGAAACAGACAGAGGAAAACGAAAAGGTGGAAAAATTGTAGAACCTTTAAAGACAAAGCGAAGCCTTACCACAATGTACAGGGTGGGGCAGGGAGGTACCCCAAACTTTCTAGTCTACATCTACATCTACATGGATACTCTGCACATCACATTCAAGTGCCTGGAAGAGGATTCATCGAACCATCTTCACAATTCTCTATTATTACAATCTCGTAAAGCGCGCGGAAAGAATGAACACCTATATCTTTCCGTACGAGCTCTGATTTCCCTTTTTTTATCGTGGTGATCATTCCTCCATATGTAGCTCGGTGTCAACAAAATATTTTCGCATTCGGAGGAGAATCTTAGTGATTCGAATTTCGTGAGAAGATTCCGTCGCAACGAAAAACGCCTTTCTTTTAATGATTTCCAGCCCAAATCCTATATCATTTCAAAAAAACGGTTCAAATGGCTCTGAGCACTATGGGACTTAACATCCGTGGTCATCAGTCCCTTAGAACTTAGAACTACTTAAACCTAACTAACCTAATGACAGCACACACATCCATGCCCGAGGCAGGATTCGAACCTGCGACCGTAGCAGTCACGCGGTTCCGGACTGCGCGCCTAGAACCGCTAGACCACCGCGGCCGGCTATATCATTTCGATGACACTCTCTACCATATTTCGCGACAATACAAAACGTGCTGCCTGTCTTTGAACTTTCTCGATGTACTCCGTCGTCAGTCCTATCAGGTAAGGATCCCACACCGCGCACCAGTATTCAAAAAGAGGACGGACAAGCGTACTGTAGGCAGTCTCCTTAGTAGGTCTGTTACATTTTCTAAGTGTCCTGCAAATAAAACGCAGTCTTTGGTTAGTCTTCCCCATAACATTTTCTGTGTGTTCCTTCGAATTTAAGTTGTTCGTAATTGTAATACTTAGGTATTTAGTTGAATTTGCGGCTGATTTATCGTGTAACCGAAGTTTAACGAGTTCCTTTTAGCAGTCATGTGGATGACCTCACACTTTTCGTTATTTAGGGTCAACTGCCACTTTTCGCATCATTCAGGTATCTTTTCTAAATCGTTTTGCAGTTTGTTTTGATCTTCTGATGTCTTTATTAGTCGATAAACGACAGCGTCATCTGCAAACAACCGAACACGGCTGCTCAAATGTTCAAATGTGTGTGAAATCTTATGGGACTTAACTGCTAAGGTCATCAGTCCCTAAGCTTACACACAACTTAACCTAAATTATCCTAAGGACAAAAACACACACTCATGCCCGAGGGAGGACTCGAACCTCCGCCGGAACCAGCCGCACAGTCCATGGCTGCAGCGCCTTAAACTGCTCGGCTAATCCCGCGCGGCGCAGCTGCTCAGATTGTCTCCAAAATCGTTTATATAAATAATGAACAGCAAAGAGTCTATAACCCTACCTTGGGGTTTTATTCGAAGACATTCCGTCAATTACTACGAACTGTAGTCTCTCTGACAGGAAATCACAAATGCCGGTCGGTGTGGCCGAGCAGTTCTAGGCGCTTCAGTGTGGAACCGCGCGACCGCTACGGTCTCAGGTTCGAATCCTGCCTCGGGCATGGATTTTTGTGATGTCCTTAGATTAGTTAGGTTTAAGTAGTTCTAAGTTCTAGGGGACTGATGACCTCAGATGTTAAGACTCATAGTGCTCAGAACCATTTGAACCATTTGAAATCATAAATCCAATCACATAACTGAGACGATTGTGTGTTACAGTGTCAAAAGCCTTCCGGAAATCCAGAAATCCGGAATCGATTTGAAATCCCTTGTCAATGGGACTCAACACTTCATGTGAATAAAGAAATAGTTGTGTTTCACAGGAACGATGTTCTCTTAACCTATGTTGACTTTGTGTCAATAGACCGTTTTCTTCGAGGTAATTCATAATGTTCGAACACAATATATGTTCTAAAATCATGCTGCATATTGACGTTAACGATATTGGTCTGTAATTTAGTGGATTACTCCTACCACCTTTCTTGAATATTGGTGTGACCTGTGCAACTCTCCAGTCTTTGAGTACGGATCTTTCGTCGAGCGAACAGTTGTATATGATAGTTAAGTATGGAGCTAATGCATCAGCATACTCCGAAACGAACCTAACTGGTATACAGTCTGGACCAGAAGACTTGCTTTTATTGATTGAAGTCGCTGATAGTATATTTACTTCTACGTTACTCATGTTGGCAGCTGTTCTTGATTCGAATTCTGGAATGTTTACTTAGTCTTCTTTTGTGAAGGCATTTCGGAAAGCTGTGTTTAGTAACTCTGCTTTGGCAGCACTGTCTTCGATAGTATCTCCATTGCTATCACGCAGGGAAGGCATTGATTGTTTCTTGCCGCTAACACACTTCACGTACGACCAGGATCTCTTTGGATTTTCTGCCAGGTTTCGAAACAAAGTTTCGTTGTGGAAACAATTGTAGGCATCTCGCATTGAAGTCCGTGCTAAATTTCGAGCTTCTGTAAACGATCGCCAATCTTGGGGATTTTGCGTTTGTTAGAGTTTGGCATGTTTGTTTCGTTGTTTCTGCAACAGTGTTCTAACTCGTTTTGTGTACCAAGAAGGATCAGCTCCGTCGTTTGTTAATTTATTTGGTATAAATTTCTCAATTGCTGCCGATAGTATTTCTTTGAATTTAAGCCACATCTGATCTACATTTATAATATGAATTTGGAATGAGTGGAGATTGCCTCTTCGAAATGCGTCAAGTGGATTTTTTTCTGCTTTTTTGAATAGGTATATTTTTCGCTTGTTTTTCGAGAATTTTGTGATTACAATATCCAGTTTCGTTACTACTCTGTGTTCACTAACCCCTGAATCGGTTTTGATGCTCGTTATTAACTCAGGATTATTTGTTGCTAAGAGGTCAAGTGTGTTTTCACAACCGTTTACTATTCGCGTGGGCTCATGAACTAACTGCTCGAAATAATTTTCAGAAAATGCGTTTAGCACAATTTCGGATGATATTTTATGAGTACCTCCGGAATTAAACATATATTTTCGCCAACATAGCGACGGTAAATTAAAGTCACCACCAACTATTATCGTACGAGTCGGGTACGTGTTTGAACTCAAACTCAAGTTTTCTTTGAACCTTTCAGCAACTGTATCATCTGAATTGGGAGGTCGGTAAAAGGATCCAATTATTATTTTATTCCGGTTGCCAACAATGACCTCCGCCCTTACTAACTCACAGGAAGTATCTACTTCAATTTCGCGACAAGATAAACTACGAGTACTTCTGACAGCAACAAACGAGCCACCGCCAACCGTGTTTAGCCCATCCTTTCGAAACATCGTCAGGTTCTTCGCAAAAATTTCGGCTGAACGTATATTCGGCTTTAGCCAGCTTTCAGTGCCTATAACGATTTGAGCATCAGTGCTTTCTATTAGCGCTTGGAGCTCTGGTACTTTCCCAACACAGCTACGACAATTTACAACTGTTATACCAATGGTTCCTGTATCTACGTTCTTCCTGTGTTCAGCCGCCCTTTGTTACTGAAGCCCTTCTTGTGTTTTCCCGAGACCCTCTAACCTAAGAAACCGCCTAGTCCAAGTCACACAGCCCCTGCTATCCGTGTAGCTGCCTCCTGTGTATAGTGGACACCTGACCTATTCAGCGGCTCCCGAAACCCAACCACCCTTTGGCGCAGATCGAGGAATCTGCAGCCTACACGGTCGCCGGACCGTCTGAGACTCTGATTCAGACCTTCCACTCGGCTCTGTACCAGAGGTCCGCAATCGATCCTGTCGACTATGCTGCAAATGGTCAGCTCTACTTTCATCTATGAAGCAAGACTGGCAGCCTTTACCACTTCTGTTAGCTGCTCGAAACCAGGGAGAATCTCTTCTGATCCAAAGTGACACACATCATTGGTACCGATGTGAGCAACCACCTGCAGTTGCTCTTCATGGCATCCGGGAGGACCCTTTCCACATCTGGAATGACTCCACCCGGTATGCACACGGAGTGCACATTGGTTTTCTCACCCTTCTTATCAGCCAAGTCCCTAAGGAGTCCCATAACGCGCCTAACGTTGGAGCTCCCAACTACCAATTATCCCACCCTCTGCGATTGCCTGGATCTTGAAGGCTGAGTGATTTCCTCTGAAACAGGACAGGCGGCAACATCTGGCTCAGCGACAGTGTCAGCGACAGACAGCACCTGGAAACTGTTTGTCAGGCAAACCGGAGAGGTCAGACGTGCGGCCGCTTGGAAAGACTTTCGTCGCCTGCTTCGTCCCGGGGTGACCTCCCAATCGACCACAGGTGAAGGGTCAGCCTCAGTGCGGGTAGTAACTGGGTTGGCCACCGGTGAAGACCGATCGGAGGACTCTGACGTGCTGTACATCCGTCGGACCCCAACTGCCGGGCCACAACAGTGGTGCCCATCGACTGCAGCCTCAAGCTGTGTAACCGAAGCCATCACAGCCTGAAACTGAGAGCGAAGTGTCACCAACTCGGCTCGCATCCGCACACAACAATCGCAGTCACTGTCCATTCTAAAGACCGTGGAAAACTAAGCTACGCAGATAAACGGTCTTTCGGCAGGTGCTGCGCAACTCTACTGTGGACCCTTCGGAAACGCACGAACTGTGTCTGCTAATACATAGATGCTCGAAAAGCTAACTACCGAAGTACTCAGGTGAAATTAAGTAATTTGCCCCTGATTATGAACTTGTAATATGTCACAAAATCGGTTTACTTTCCGACGCAAACGAAAACGCGACAACTGTGGCTATTAGATATTAAATTTACACGCAGAAACTCAAGAAGCTAAACTATTAAAACACACAGATGATACAATAAAATTCGCTCCTTGCTAGGAACTCGTAAATGACACAAAAGCGGTTACTTCCCTGTTGCTGCCTGACTTTGAAGGTTAATTTTAAAAAATGGTAAAACAAAGTCATATTTTGGCATCTGTAGTGTACAACATTATTGCAAGTTAATTTCTTGAGATTTTAAGCAACAGGTCTTGCATGTTATGTCCCTCTTGGCTAATGCACTGCTGGAGCCAGTTTCTGACGTGCTGCATAACTTTTTGAAGTATCTGTTGCGGTAAGATACCAGATTCAAGCCTTATAGCATATGCAAAGTCCGTAGGGTCTGGCGTGGACGTTTACTCACCTCACACTTGAGATAGCCCCATAAAAATCAGTCTTACGGAGCTAAACCGGCGACCGCGCAAGCCTTGGAATGTCACCGTGCCTGGAGATCAACGCCCGGCAAAGATTACTCTCAGAATATTAGGCTGGTGCATAGCGTTTTATTTTGCGTGTTGGTATTCCGGTTGCTGTGAGTTTATCTACCGACAGCCATTTTTCATTTGTGTTGAATGTTGCTATTTACGTTGACTGTTGTTATCTGAGTTCATATTTTGTCATTTGGAGATAGAATGGAACTGTGGACGCTACAGATGGAAACAGTCCCGATATAATCTTCTGTGTGAATTCAGTAGAGGAGTGACCGGGGCGGTGGAGCCAGAAACATTTGCGCCCTGTATGGGGATAATGCAATTGGACACAGCACGGCAAGGAAATGCATTTATAGTTTTAACGAGGATCGTTTTGACATTAGTGACTCTCCGCGTTCAACAAGACCTTCGGGATTTGATAGAGATCTTTTAAAGGTATTAATCCAGAATGATTCACATCATTGTACTCTATAACTGGAAAGATGATGCACTGTCATTATTCCGCCATCATGCGACTTTTGCATTCAATGGGGGAGGTTGACAAATCGGGTGTATGGCTACCGCATGCTCTAAAACAAAGTCACGAAAATCAGCGAGTGGCCATATGCGCATTCTCCTTGCTCGTCGTCGATAATCTCGTGAAAGACACCGACCATTCCTATGCCGTGTCTCCACTGGTGACGAGAAATGTATTTATGCTACCGTAATGAAAATAGAGAAGTGGCTGAGTCCATAGAAAGCAGCAACTGCCCGTACGAAGACCTGCTCACATCCCAAAGATAATGCTATGCATCTGGTACAACAACGACGGTTTGGTGTACAACAAATTGCTTCCCCAAGGTGTAACCATCACTGGTGACATTTACTGTCAACAGCTGTGATGTCTTGCAAGACGCAGTCCAATAACAACCATCAGGAAGACTGCATGAAGTGAGGCTACCCCACGACAACGCCCGCCCACATTCTTCCAGAGTGACAAAAAACACTATACAGAAGTTGGGAGTCATTCCGCCCCCACTTTATTCACTTTGCGCCCCCCCCCCCCCCCCCGATTTACATCTTTCTCGCTCTCTATCTAACAACCTTCAAGGAACTCCGTTTACGGATGAAAATGGGCTCCGAAGATACCTTTACGAGTTCTTCACCTCAAAACCACGTAATTTCAATAGGCGTGGAATAAGAAAGTTACTCCAGTGTTTGCAGTGTGTTGTGAAAAATGAAGGAGAATACATTATTGATGAGTAAAGGCTCTGTTATGTGTATCTGTTGCATTTATTAAACTAATAGAAAAATGCTACGAACTTATGCACCAACCCAGTAGTAATCTAACTTCTAGCAGTGTGTGCGTGATACCATCCTGCTGAGATCACACTATTCCGAGAGTCATTTGTTGCAGTTGTAGTTCAAAAACTTGTTGGACCATGGTGACATAGCCGGCTGAAGTGGCCGTGCGGTTAAAGGCGCTGCAGTCTGGAACCGCAGGACCACTACGGTCTCAGGTTCGAATCCTGCCTCGGGCATGGATGTTTGTGATGTCCTTAGGTTAGTTAGGTTTAACTAGTTCTAAGTTCTAGGGGACTAATGACCTCAGCAGTTGAGTCCCATAGTGCTCAGAACCATTTGAACCATTTTTGAATCATGGTAACAAGTTGGTGGTTGTCCTCAAACAAATAAGGCCCGATTGCGCCTTCAGTACTGACTTCATATCAAACTAGCACTTGTTCACTATGAAGAGACCTCTCGTGTCTTGCCGTAGGAGACCAACCACTTAAATAACGCATACTGCACTTGTTAACACATATATAAATGCAGAATTGCGTTTGATTGCTAAAGAAAACACGTGCATCTTGAGACAAGTTTTGTATCATCCTTTCAAATGCCTTTAATCTATTTTGCCAGTCCCGTTTTGATGGTTGTTCAATGATGACCGACTTGTGTGGGTGGAAGTGAAAATGTTCATGGACATTTTGACGCACAGTATGCCTAGAAAGCGCTACTGTAAGTAGGCTGTTTTGGTTTTCTTATTGGTAACGCCACCTCTGTATGAAAATCACTGGCTGTGCTGTGTGCAGTCTGTGGCTGCTTTGCATTGTTGTCTGCCATTGTAGTGTTGGGCAGCGGCAGCTGGATGTGAACAGCGCGTAGCGTTGCGCAGTTGGAGGTGAGCCGCCAGCAGTGGTGGATGTGGGGAGAGAGATGGCGGAGTTTTGTAATTTGTGATGAACTGCTATATATATTATGACTTTTGATGATATTAAGGTAAATACATTGTTTGTTCTGTATTAATATCTTTCATTTGCTAACTATCCCTATCAGTAGTTAGTGCCTTCAGTAGTTTGAATCTTTTATTTAGCTGGCAGTAGTGGCGCTTGCTGTATTGCAGTAGCTTGAGTAGCAAAGATTTTTGTGAGGTAAGTGATTTGTGAAACTTATAGCTTAATGTTAGTCAGGGCCATTCTTTTGTAGGGATTTTTGAAAGTCAGATTGTGTTGCGCTAAAAAAATATTGTGTATCAGCTTAAGGACAGTCATGTATAATTCTTCAAAGGGGACGTTTCATATGGCGACCCTGCCAGGATACCTCACTGGAATCTTCTGATTTTTTTCTTGTAGTTTGTGTAATTAGTGTAGCTATTGTTTATTGATAGCGCGTAATCATAGAGAGAATTTCCTTTGTAGTTGTAGTTTTTCATTGTTGTACAGTAAAGCAGTTGTGGCATGCATGTAGATTTGCACCAAGTATTTCGCAGCTGCGCTGGCAATTAAGTAGACATTATTTCCATTGCTATGTTATTTTAGTTTGCTCTTCAAATTGCGCTTTTCTGTGTTATCGTGTGAAATATTGTGACAATTATGGCGTGTGAAAAACGTAATAGTAGGCTCCAAAGAAATTTGAGAAATGACAGTGAAGACGAAAGCAGTGTGTTAGTGCCGCAGAGTAATGAATTAACTAATGTTCAAAGTAGTAATTTGGTAATTGCGCATAGGGAAATGGAGCGGGCGGCAAACAATGGTGTAGACAGTGAAACAGGTAGTGAACAGGGAAGCGTTATCTATCGATTAGTCGGCAACAGCTCGCCTCAGGAATCGGGAATGACAGAACACAATATTGCAAATACTGCAGGCTCAGGTTTTGGGTTCTCACCATTTTCTCAAATGAGTCAAGACACATTTTCCGCTTGTCAAAATGTGAATGTTGCCGGTGCAACTTCACTGCCGAAAAGCACTGAGGAACATGTTTCAGACACCAGTGCATTGTTATTACAATTAATGCAACAAATGGGACAAAAGCTTGAAAAGTTAGACACAATGGAACAACACCAGAGACAAACACAGCAACAGTTAGACACAGTGGAACAAAATCTTAAAAAGTTAGACACAATGGAACGAAATCAGAGACAAACACAGCAACAGTTAGACACACTGGAACAAAATCAGAGACAAACACAGCAACAGCTTCAAAAGTTAGACTCATTGGAACAAACTCTTGAACAAATGCGTGAAGATTTAACTACTGAGTTACATAACATTGAATCGAAATTTCAAAAAGTCTGTAATGACGTAAAAACCCGAATTTGTGAGCATTTTCAACCTATTTTTTCGCGGCATGAAAATGCATTACAGAATCACGAAGCAGCCATAAAAGAACTGCAAATTATTGTTCATGAAAATCATGAGACCTTGCAAGCTAAATTTGACTCAATTGCATCTACCGATTCGGTTACGCAACTTGCAAAAACTCAGGAAAACTTTAAGGACACAGTAGATACTCTGAAACTTGGTTCAGAAAAACACACTGAGGAAATAGGTACACTATCGGAGAAAGTAGCCGAACTTTTGGATCAGTTCACTAATTTATCTACGAAGGTAGATGATAATCTGATTGACGCAAGACCGGTAGTCTTTAATGACACAGAAGAGTACGAACAAATTAGAAAAGTGAAACAAAATCTGAATCAAATTAATACACAACACCAAAGAGAAATCCGGGAAGTACAAGATCAGCTGACACAGGTAATACAAGAATTACGTATTTCAGAGGACACTCGCGCTCCAACACGGGAAGAGGGACTTAGAAATACGGAAAAGCCGCAAAATAATAACACAGGGCATTTCGGAAATTATGAAAGAAATTGGCAAGGTGCACCGAATTTTGAAATGGAACCGCCGAAACGACGTAACAATGACCGACATACGACTCGCCGACATGACGATTTTGACTATAAGCTGTTCATTACTACACGTAAATTCAAAACATTTAGGAATTCTGGCAACGACATTCATCCACAAGCGTGGCTCCATCAATTCTCTCATTGTTTTCCTCCCAACTGCTCATTGGAGCACAGGTTAGAATTTATGTGTGGCTACTTGGAGAATGAACCAGCTGTATGAATGCGATCGGTCATTCACGATTGTCACAGTGAAGGAGAATTTTATCATGCCTTCCTCTCAGCATATTGGTCTCAAGCTACACAAGACCGAGTAAAACATAACATCATGATGATGAAACACTTTGAACAATCTGAATTTTCTAGTCTTGTGAAATATTTAGAAGACATGTTGCATAAGAATCAATATCTTTCAAACCTATACAGCCCCTCAGAACTCATCCGCATTTGCTTAATCAAATTGCCTGAACATTTACGACATATTATTTTAACAGGACGTTGCAAAGATGACATTGAAGCTTTTCAGGGACTCTTACAAGAATTAGAAATTGACACAGACAGTCGCGGGATGCGAAAACTGGAAAACAATCACTACAGGTCACATTCGTCACAATTCCGTGACGACAGAAACGATAACTGGACGCGACAAGGCTATTCTCACAACGCAAATCGTGACCAAAACAGACACCACCCATATGACAACCACTGGCAGAGTAATAATAGTTACAGAGAAAGATCGCGTTTCCGTAGTAATGAATATGACAGAGATTACCTTAGAAACGGACAATATGGGAGCCAAAACAATTATTATCAAGGGAGACAGGATAACTTCAGATGCAACAGTTCAGTGCGTAGTTACGATTCAGGGAGAAATTCTCCACCACGTGACTGACAAGAAAGAAACTGTGGAAACTACCGACATAACGACAGACCTGAATTTTATCAGAACTGGCGGGATTCAAAGAGAGCAGGGCACTTTCGACAACGTGAATTTGTAGAAGCTAGGTCTCCTAATCCCAATAACGACGCGCGCCAACAAAGGGACAGACAATGACTCGCACCGCAGGCAGCCGCTTGCGCCGGCTGGCTCAGAGAAAAATGACATAGACGCTAACCTTAAGAAAAATTCCAGTATTGTTTAACGACGTATACCGCATGATAATTGCGTTCAAGTTGAACCTCTGCACTAGGAAGAGTAAAGGTTTACACCACATTTCACATGTAAAACCGTTTATTGAAAGATAATCTGCTTTTTAACTTTGTCTTTGCCATAAAACTTTTCACTTCACATTACTAGTATGCTTTGTCAGACTTAAGAATCTGTTAATATGCAACAATGTTTGAAGTTAAATATCCACTCAAGAACCAAGAGAACTTATTTCAACAGAAATTACGAATGCATTGTTATAGTGAACAGACGACACAGTGTTGTTATTTGTACCTTCTTGCTTGTTAGTTGCACGATTACATAACGATTATAAGGCTCACATACTTAGAACATTTACCAGTACTGCTAATGAGATTTTAATGCAACATTTTGGTTTATTTGAAAATATATTCTGGATTTAAAGTACTTTCTGTGAGATACCAGATGACACAGTGTTAGTTTATGTGACAGTTACACGATTTTATCACGACGCTACTAATGAGTGACAATTTACAATGTTGCTTTTGTAGTGTTTCTGTTTTATTTCTGCACAGTTTTTCTGTTTTATTCTGCAAAGTAAAACATGTTTTAGTAGTAACTTTTGTGGTATAGCTACAATGAGATTGCCTTTTCCGTAGCACAACAATATGTTACAGCACAGTACTTTCTTCATCATGGCGATAAGCGTAATAACTAAGATATCTATACATAAAGCAGTTCACTTTTGTTTATCACGAGGTAAGTACATTGACTTCTGCAGAACTTAGCTTTCGGAGGACGATAAGTACGACACTTCCACAGAATTATCTTACAGCAAGACACACATTTAGCGCTACAGGACACGCATTTGAGTGATTAATTTTGTACTTACAACATTTATTTTTAAAGATACTTGAAGTACAATGATACAAAGGTTTTCAGTGATACATTTCATTTCATTGCTGTAATCTGTAACACCTGAGGGTATAATTACATTAATCCTCAGAGGGGTACACGCTTACTTTGTGTACCATGTGTGTGGCAACCACAAGGAACCCTAGCTAATATGGTATTTGCTTATACAACTTTACACATCGGTACCATATTTCTCTAACACACAAATTACACAGCTATCTGATCATGTAACTGAGAGATAAACAATTTTTTTTACTACATCAGTGACAGATGTTTACGTAATTACACAGTTGGATAACTTCACACTTACGAAATTGTATTTTTGTCTGTACTTCGTGAATTGTTCATGTTTTTTCGGAACCATTGTGATACTATAAGAGCTTTGAATGATATATTTGGTATGGGATCACGATTTTTAAAGTACATTTGAGGTAGATGACACTTTTGACATGAGCAGAGAATTTTTTTTAGGTTTTGAAATTACTGAAGGAAGCAACGACTATTTTGAGATTTGGCTGAGGTTTTATGATGTTTTGATAACGATGTGTATTACGCTGTTGCGGTATGTTTATGATCAATAAGCTGATGCTGTATGAGTTATTTTATTATGCTACGTATCTGTGATGATGAAATATTGAAGAAGTGTCGACGAATAAGGTAAGAAATAATGAGTAGTGGTTAGGGACGCTGATTTGTGAAAAAGGTTGTTGGAAACCAAGAATCGTACTTTAAGAGTTATGAAATGTGTATACATGCATGAATGTATCACAATGCCGACGAAAACGTTTTGAACACTGTTATTTTCGTAGGATTTTGTATCTACACATTTGCAACGAAAATTCTCGACCTCTGAAATTTTTTATATGAGACTGCCACTGTAGCGGAAACTGCTGTCGTAAATATTTCCGTAAGAAAGTTAAGTGACCACCTGCACGTAATGCGTCATGGGCACCCAGCTGTGTCAGACGCCGGGAGAACAAGCAAGTCATTAGTGAGTGCCTCATCAGAAGCACAGGTAGAAAAAAAGAAAGGGGAGGCCATTGTCCTCGCTATTGACATTTCCTTGTTGAAAGCATACTGTGGAGCTCATAATTTATGATATTTACTAAAATGCCTAATGAAATGATTAGAAACATTTTACATCTACTGTCTTTGTAGTTAAGAGATTGCTCATTTTGTTTAATATCTGGTTTCCAGCTGTGTTGCAGCATTGGTTTTATAAAATAAACTTAAATGCATCTGCTAATGTGAACACTTTCTGTCAACAGATTTATTAAATAATTATTTTCTGATCCACATTCTTCGAAAAAGGAGCTCTTGGAATGGAGAGAACAAAAAGAAGGGACTAATAACAGTAACTGCATCTATAATTTTCTTTTCAAGTACTTGGTAATTTCTTTTGTAGAATAATTTGTGGTGCACCACTTTAATTACATAGACATTAAGATGTGAATATACATTTCCCTTGTCTGCATTGTTGTCTTTAGTGTACTATTTTTTCTGCTTGAGCTATGTCATGTTTAGGTATAAGTTACTGCTGGTTGCCAGGCATAGTGTTACTGAATTTGACTTTGTGTTACTCTGCTAAGCCAGTTTTACTACTCATTTATTTTTCTTGTTGCTGCACATTGGCTCATATTAGTTGTAATGTTGCATTGCTTGGTAATTTAGATTTACTGTAGCTTGCTTTGCAATTTTCCATTTTTTTGGGTCATTGCTGTTTGTTTTACTTATTTTGTGCTGCTGCATTGCCTCGTCCCTTAGTTAAGCATCTGAGCTCAGTAGATTTAAGTTAGCTTAAGAGGGGGTAGACTATATAAGAACCTAACTATGGAGAATAGGGAAAGAATGCATTGAGAAGTTATATGAAATCGATTTGGGCCAAAATGAGTATTGTACAATGAGCCATAATTATTTTGAAAGAAATATGGTTAGAATACAGAAAGCAGGTATAGATAGGACTTTTTGGGAATAATGATGAATGAAGGGAGATCTTCAAGAAGTAAAGAAAGTTTTGTTTGCAAAATACTGCAGTACAATAAACCCTGTCCTTTACTTTTGTATTATCCCACTATATGTTTGTGTACCCTGGTGTATTTGTTTTCTTCCTCTCTCTGTGTAGTTTCATAGGATTTTTTCTTCTTCTAATACTAAGCTACATTCACTATGATGAGGAATACTGTTATCCTCAAATATAATTGGCATTAATAATATGTTATTTACCTTGTAAATATGCTTAGACATTATTTATTCTGTTTTGTTTTAATGCTCATGTGTAAAGTTGATGTTCCAAAAGTTATTCTGATCTTTTATGTATCTACTTATCTCATAATTCTTGTAACATTGATGTATATGTTTATTTCTATTCTGTTGTAAAGCCTGTACTACAAATGTTATCTGTATTGTTATGTTCTTTAATGATGTATTTTGTACCTTTGTAATTGCATTCTTATGTTATAAAATTGTAATAGACACCAGTTCTTCAAATTAAGTTACATTTCACTGCACACGTTTCTGTTGGTCATAGTATATGGACAATATGTGAGAAGAAGGGACTGTTAGTGTTTGCACGTGTGTTAATAATTCAGCAAGGGACTGGATAACTGCATTGCTGGTTCTAAGGACAATTCCAAAAACTTTGTGAGTGCACAAGTGGTGGTTATGGACTTGCTATATTATCCGCAAGACTCTTCAATGGTGATTGTGCACCTGCACAGTCACAACAGATGGCTGTTGGCTATCTCTACAAGGACTACAGTGGGTCTGCATCTTTGATGATCCATCAATACCATTATTTCTACAAGGACTGCAGTGGGTCTGCACCTCTGGTGGCCCACCAATACCATAATCTCTACCAGGACTACAGTGGGTCTGCTCTGTGATGACCTACCTAACAATACTCTTCAAAATTTCGACTGAATCTGCTGTGGGTTTGCTCTGTTGTGGCCCATTACCTGTATGCATGTCAAGAGTCAGCACTGTCTTTCCATTGGAAGGACAACACTACTTCTTCAAGATTGCATGGAAATCCACTACTTCCGTTCCATGTGCATTTTCTTCTACTGCTCAGACTTTGAGAAAATCACTACTATTTTACCGTGATGAACGATCAGGACTGTCTTTATAGACTGTGAGAAAATTTGAGCTTTTGACCAACATTGTATCAATAAGTGTCTGCAATTGAAATCTTTGTTATTGTAATTATGAAAAATTTTTTCAAATCATTATTGGCCACTGGCCAAAACAATTTGGGGGCTATGTAAGTAGGCTGTTTAGGTTTTTTTATTGGTAACGCCACCTCTGTATGAAAATCACTGGCTGTGCTGTGTGCAGTCTGTGGCTGCTTTGCATTGTTGTCTGCCATTGTAGTGTTGGGCAGCGGCAGCTGGATGTGAACAGCGCGTAGCGTTGCGCAGTTGGAGGTGAGCCGCCAGCAGTGGTGGATGTGGGGAGAGAGATGGCGGAGTTTTGTAATTTGTGATGAACTGCTATATATATTATGACTTTTGATGATATTAAGGTAAATACATTGTTTGTTCTCTATTAATATCTTTCATTTGCTAACTATCCCTATCAGTAGTTAGTGCCTCCAGTAGTTTGAATCTTTTATTTAGCTGGCAGTAGTGGCGCTCGCTGTATTGCAGTAGCTTGAGTAGCGAAGATTTTTGTGAGGTAAGTGATTTGTGAAACTTATAGCTTAATGTTAGTCAGGGCCATTCTTTTGTAGGGATTTTTGAAAGTCAGATTGCGTTGCGCTAAAAAAAATATTGTGTATCAGCTTAAGGACAGTCATGTATAATTCTTCAAAGGGGACGTTTCACTACGACGGACGAATTCTTGGGAAAAGAACGCTGGGACTGCAAAATCGACCTTCTTAACTGCTAAATGTTTTTGAAGTCTCACTGGACCTCCGTGCTCCAACGCTGTTTTGTACGACACTAACAATAGGCACAATTCTCCATCCATGACAAATTCGATTTCCGGTAGGGAACAGCGTTTATAGGGGGCATTTCATGATGTGTATGGACCGCACGCTGTAATGCAGCGATAGACTGGTTTTGGAAAAAGTACGTTGCGACGAGAAAAGCGGTTTGTTGTTTCGACCAAGCTATGTTTACAGCTTACTATGGCACTAAGGCGAGTGTTACGCTATCAAATTTTCTTTGGCATTGAAATGTGATCAAATGTTCACCATATTTTCTTTGTCAAAGATATCTGGCGTGGAGCAAATAGTGGTATTATACTGTCATCAAATTTTCTTTGACGAAGATCTTTGACGTCATAGTTGCTCTGCCCGAAGGGTGAAGGAGTGGGAGGAACTGCGCAGGCTTTAACCTTTTCTGGAAGACTCATTACTGTACTGTACTGTGCAGATGCCCTTTTTCGTGAATGTCGTTAGTTACAATGTCGCAGATATCCGGATATGTATACTACTTTGTGATTCTTTGTGTGCTCACATGTAAACAGTAATAGCGAATGATTCATTTGCGGGTAAGCACACTTAATGTGTAATCATTCCACCAGAAGCAACAAAATACTTTTAGCCTTTGGACTTATATTTCTCCCGGCGTTATAAAATATATGCAAGAAGCATATCAGATTCTATAACCACTCTCTGTATTGACTGTGACACTAAATTAGGAAACAGAAATTTCAGAATGAAGATGCATTCTATCATCCATAAGCTACTGTCTGCTCCAGAGTATCAGCCTATGCTTCATTATTCTTGGCAAACGGCTGGGTACAATATTCTCGCACATACTGCTGAACTGAAGATTGTATTTCAAGTGACATTTGATTTTGCAGCTCAAGTATGTTCTAATACCCCTCGGAGGTACAATGTTGTTTTGCAGTCGAGTACGAAGATCATCACGGTGATGACGTATGTCAACCGTAGGGCTGCGGTCTGTGCTCATTACATGTTTTAGAATATTTGAGCGTCTATATATTAATACATATCTCTAAGTTACTCCAGCTCGAAAAAGGTTGAAAAATTTCACAACTAGCAAATGATGAACAAAATAAATACGAACCTTACATAATGATTTCTGAATACAGATTGCCTCAGATTTTGTGCTCACGTACATTTATAGACGCGCGTATTGTAGAAATTGCGAAGTGGCAACGTAAGATATTATTACTTTTAAGTATTAACATAACAGACAAAAATACCAAGATACAAAGATAGAAGAGGCATGAAGAGTGTTAATTTAGCCAGAAGTTTCAGAACTAGAAAGTAACAAAATAATAGGTACAGTGCTACTATATGACAGGGAAATTTTAATGTTACATAGGTTCCCAGAATTTGCCTAGAATCGTGGAGAAAGCGAAACATTCTAATTTGAATGCTTAACCAATTAAAATGTTATTTCTGTGAAAGTATAAATTTTCTGAAACAGGAAAATCAGGGCTACAAAACTATGGCAATGAATTTAAGAAATAATGTCATTTGTAGACTGAATATTCTGGAGCACGAAAATTTCAAATACATACAACTTTCGAAACACTAAGTTTCTGGAAAAATTAAGCGTTTGCTTGAAAGAGGATAATGAGGGCTTTGAAATAAGCTAGGTCTGTCTTAACAGAAATAAATTCTAGCACTACTAAGTTCTGACAGTCACATAGTTTGCATGTATCGTAAGCTATAAATATATCTTCAAATGAAATGTTTACAGATGAAGTATTTCAACGCATGTCATCAGCAGACTGTAAATTATACAATGAATGATGACGTTTAACGAAATACTGATTGAATAGGAAATGAATTATTACATGTAAATTTCGTTTATGCACTGCTAATGAAATGAGACCAGGAGAAAATTTACTTCAGAAATGGCCCTTTACATAGTGAGCGTCTCAGGCCTATCGGACGCTTCTCTGGTTTTATAACCCAAAAATCTTTCTCAAATCCGTAAGAGACAAATATAGTAACATCTGCGTCCATCACTATTGCCGCATATTCCGTTCTCTGTCTAAAAATTGAGCATTTGTTAGGCTCTTCTTTATTGCTATCCGACCCATGTGTTACATTTTCTTTGTCGTTTCTTCACCGTGTTACAATTTTCTTACCGTAACCTGTACAATTTCAAGTTTTTGTATTATTATGTTTGTCGAGTAGAAGCAGAAATCTTCATATGATGCTACGAATTTCTCGTCCTATGAGCGCTTCATTGACGAACATAAATACTGTGATTATTCGGAATACGCAACAAATAATTCGATACTCACTTTGTGCGAACAGTGCGCAAAACTAGCATCAACCTGACAGGACGCACACGGCTTTTCACTATTATCATGATTTGAAGGTATCGTTACGGCTGCAATACATACAATGGTGACTTCCTCCAGTCCAGAAAATCATACACCTAAATAAAAACAGTCTCATCAGTTGTGATTCTGCCAGGACAGGCCTAAAACAGAGTGATTTATTTGCCTCACTATTACGGCTGGAGTGCGCTCACGTTACATTTCTCTGATAATTTATTGACAGTGTTACAACTTTGTAAGTAGGCTGTTTAGGTTTTTATGTTGGTAACGCCACGTAGCGCTCTGTATGAAAATCACTGACTGTGCTGTGTGCAGTCTGTTGCTGGTTGGCATTTTTGCCATATTCGCTATTGTAGCGTTGGGCAGTTGGATGTGAACAGCGCGTAGCGTTGCGCAGTTAGAGGTGAGCCGCCAGGAGTGGTGGATGTGGGGAGAGAGATTGCGGAGTTTTTGGAGCGGATGATCTGGACGTGTGTCTATCAGAGACAGTACATTTGTAAGAATGGATGTCATGAACTGATATAGATATATATATTATGACCTTTGAACACTATTAAGGTAAATACATTGTTTGTTGTCTATCAAAATCTTTCATTTGCTAAGTATACCTATCAGTAGTTAGTGCTTTCAGTAGTTAGAATCTTTTATTTAGCTGGGAGTATTGGCGCTCGCTGTATTGCACTAGTCCGAGTTACGAAGATTTTTGTGAGGTAAATGATTCGTGAAAGGTATAGGTTATTGTTAGTCAGAGCCATTCTTTTGTAGGGATTATTGGAAGTCAGTATGCGTTGCGCTAAAAATATTGTGTGTCAGTTTATTGATGATCAGAATAAGTAAAGAGAGAAATGTCTGAGCACGTTCAGTTCTGCTCAGCTGTTTGAAAATCAAATAATGTAAGAGGTTTATCAGCACAGTAATTCATAAATTTTTCTAAGGGGATGTTTCAACTTCCATTCACCTATATCTCGGCAGTTCCTGCGTGTCCACGATATTGTGTCCGTCAAAGAAGGTGCCTAGTGGACAAAAAAATCTGCGAGATTGTCATCAGACTAGGAACAATAATCTTCGAACATCATGCAGTTCGCGCCCTTTGAGCGCTGCAGGTGAAATAGCCTCACCAACGAACACCACGCTTACGAATACTCGTCATATGCAAAAAATGATTCGACACTCACTTGCTGCAAGTTATGTATTGCGTCAGCATCTTCCACGTCACCCTGACGGTGTGTACATGGCTTTGCACTATTGCCATGATTAGAAGATCTCATTACGGCAGCAATGGGTGTAACGTCGGCTTCCTGCTGTCAAGCAAATCATGTAGGTAGACGAGCTGTAAACCCATCACGATGGTGGATAACGTAAGCTTTTGCACGAAGTCGCCTTGGCAGCTGCTAATCCGCTAGACGTAAGCCGATTAACCTGGTGCGTCCAGCTATTCCCACGCCAGCAGTGACACCAAGAACGACAACGGCTGAGACTGCTCCTGTCCGGAAACACCTTCGGGACGTCAGAGTTAATTTGATTTTGCTACAATGTGTCGTCTGCCCGCCTGACTGTGCTCTGTATAGCCTGTGAACTGTCAGATTTACCTCTTAAGCGTCCTTTTCCTTTTTCCACCAGCTGCGTTCACACGTCTTAATATTCTCGCTCGAACAGCAACGCACAGGCATGTCCGTCTGCTTCTTAACCTAAGCAGACCTCACCTTCGGCAAAGGAGTTTAGTTTCAGGGCACTTGTAACTATATACTAATCAATTTTTTAATGGTTCGAAATACTATAGCTTTGGAGCTTTTCTGAACACTGCTGAGATTCCTAGTTGAACAATTCAAGACGTCGCATCAGCAAACGACTACGTACCACTTGATCGCAATTGACATAATAAGGCTATAAGGGACTGCCTGTCTTAGAAAAGTCGCTAAGTACTCTTAGTCGAAGTAGTTGGATTTTTATTTACTGAAGTAAAATTATTAATGTATATTCTTGACAAAGTACACACGATAAATTTTAAACACGTTATAGACATTTATTTGTTCCATGAGATATATTGCATATACAGGGTGTAAATTTTAAGTTGACAAACCAGAATAACTCGAAAAATAAGCTTCACACGAAAAAATGTGTAGAATCCAAAGTTGATTATTTTCGAGGGGGACGTCTGCTGGTGCTAAAATTAGCCCACCACTCCACCCCCTAAAATGGGAATCCCCATTTTTTATTGCAGAATCAGATTCTACATAAAAAACAACGTACATTTTGTCTTAAATATTTGTTTTGATTCTTCGTAGTTGACGCTGTAATTCAAGAAAATCCATGGTCTCATTTTTGCGTGGAAAATGGTTAGGGATAAATAAAAAAATACTTATTTACTTCGTAAATTTTGATTCCTTAAAACTGAAACTCCCCGTCTCTCCCCATTGCGTGGGATTTGAGAGAGAGGAATTAGAGTTTTGCAAATGTTGACCCAAATATTAATTTTTTCCGCAGATTCGGGTAAGTTTTGTTTGTTTCGTTGTCATGAGGCCACACAACTTTTAATTATCAAACAAACCATCTGACTAGCTAACTAACTAATGAAACATCCTACTTATTAACGAGTGAACTCATTAACTAAAAAACTGACTCACGAACCTAATTTTTATTACATTCGGAGAAATCCCCCTTTTTTGTCGAGAAGTCTCACAATTGGGATGCTTGCTTAATTTGAGTCGTTTAGTTTTGTGTGGAAAAACGTATAAAACGAGATTCATACATTTATTGGCTTAAATCACATTCCTCACACCTTTATTTTGTTTTGGAACATAGCGGCTGTTACGTCGTTTACATTTTCTTGAGTTACAGCTCCAACTACCAAGAATCAAAACAAATATTTCAGACAAAACGTACGTAGTTTTTTATGTGGAATCTGATTCTGAAATAAAAAATGGGGGCTCCCATTTGAAGTTTTTAAGTTGCCTCCCGTCCAACCCCCAGGGGGCTGGGGTGACGGGCTAATTTTAGCACTAGCAGATGTCCCCCTCGAAAATAATCAACTTTGGATTTTACAAATGGTTCAGATGGCTCTGAGCACTATGGGACTCAACTGCTGTGGTCATCAGTCCCCTAGAACTTAGAACTACTTAAACCTAACTAACCTAAGGACATCACACACATCCATGCCCGAGGCAGGATTCGAACCTGCGACCGTAGCAGACGCACGGTTCCGGACTGCCTGCCTAGAACCGCGAGACCACCGCGGCCGGCTTGGATTTTACACATTTTTTCGTGTTAAGCTTATTTTTCGAGTTATTCTGGTGTGTCAAATTAAAATTTATACCCTGTACACGCGCATAAAATATTTAGCAAACAGTACACACCTTCTTTTTGCTTTATATTTTGTGTATTTTTCTTCCCCATAATTACGAAATAACTTTAAGTTACTGTATTTTTATCACATAACGTGTAACGCTGTAATAATGGCAGATTCTTCTAAATCCAGGTTTTAAGATGTTGCATGGTACGTTGTGCTCAAAAAGTAATTGTTAAGAAAAAATTCTGTACGTTACGCCATTTTCGAGTTAATTAGCATTTAAGTTAGCCAACCAGGCTGTCGCAATTACCGTCAGTTCTTCCCATAGCGTATATGGTAGCGCATGAGGTCCTCTCGTATTTGCCTCGGCTTCAATCCTTAATACTGTCCTATGTCAATCTTTCCATCCTTATATCGCTCTCCTGTCCGGTTTTAGGAAACCGAACAAGAAAACACGTTTGGCGACACCGACTCTGGTGAGCCGCTCGAATTTGCACGCATGACAGCCTGATTGGCTAACTTTTAACTCGGGAACGGCACAACGTTTCCATTGTTTTTTTTTTTCTTCAGAACATCTTATCCTGAAACTCTCGCACAGACTTTTCACACTTTTTCTGACCATTCTGTAGATGAGCCGCGAGTGGTTCGCGCTCGTGCCATCTCTTACTTTACATCCTGTTTTTTTTTTTTCGTGTTGCCACCTGGTTATGTTAGTTTCAATTTCTGTTGTTACTGAGTTGCTGCTTTGTCTGCCCGTCAGCGGCAGCAGCAGCGCCTGTCGATATTGTTGTGGCTTGGCAAGACAGCCAAGCCACTATGAGGAAGCCGAAAGGCACGCGTTTAAGCTCACGCAGGCTGGCGTGAGGTCTGGAACAGGACAAGGTAATTAATATAGCCAATAACGTACGTAGCTGCTGGAATACTTAACTTTAATCCACAATTGGTGAACATCGCTCGTGACGGTACATGTTTTACAGCATCAATAGTAACTGGTAATGGCGCCTTGCTAGGTCGTAGCAAATGACGTAGCTGAAGGCTATGCTAACTATCGTCTCGGCAAATGAGAGCGTAATTTGTCAGTGAACCATCGCTAGCAAAGTCGGCTGTACAACTGGGGCGAGTGCTAGGAAGTCTCTCTAGACCTGTCGTGTGGCGGCGCTCGGTCTGCAATCACTGATAGTGGCGACACGCGGGTCCGACGTATACTAACGGACCGCGGCCGATTTAAAGGCTACTACCTAGCAAGTGTGGTGTCTGGCGGTGACACCACAGATATAGCCCTGACGTGTTATCTTTGCTGCACTGCTATTACTTCCCGGTTGTCGTCTGTCGTGGGATCAGCTGGAACGTGCCAGGAGTGCAGTTCGGACCTGCCAGTCGTGGAGTTGGGACGCGACACTAGTTCAGTCAGGTTGTAGCAGCAGTGAGGCCTAGATGTCCGTGGTTCACCCGACCGTTGCCGCCACGCATCACTTGAGCTGGAGATGGTCTTCGTGGGCCGTCGGTCGGTCGTCCTACTGGACGACGTGAATTGGCTCGCCGATCGCTTATCGGTTGGCTGCGTGTGTGTATCGACTCCCGATTTGTCTCCGTGATTGCACAGCGACTGCTGAGTGTTGTTCAAGTCTTCGTGCAAGTGTTTGTCAAACTGTGTGTGTAGTTGGTGTTTTAAATGCTGTCGGCGTACTGCCAGTGAGTCGGTTCGTTGGAGCGATCAGCAAGCAAGTCTCTGAGCGGCACAGGCGGTCGCGCCCGCTGGCCGTCTGTATGCAGTGTCGGTGCGTGTGGGGGGCTGTTCCGAGTGCTACGAGGTTCGTAGCTCGCCGACCCAGAACATGAAAGCTGAGTGGTGATTTAATTACCGAAGCCACGTCTGTTTACGTTGTCCCCTTGGTTGGTGGTTCGCTGTTGGCGGTATTCCTGGGAGCAACCGCGAGTGTTCGAGTTGGTCAAGATTTAGCCGCCGTGTGACGGAATTAACTATATTTGTTGGTTGGGAATTCAAGTGCACCAGCGGAATTTTCTGCCTTGTGGTCGTTAGTGCTCCAGTTAACTAACTGCCCTGGTCGTCGACGTAAAGCCAGGCAGCGTCCTTTCCTCACCTGTTGACGCTGTCCAGCTTGGACAGCTTAGTGTATTTTTGGTTGAGGGCGGCTATGTCTGTAACATTTTGCCTTTGGAATTCGTATACTGGTCGGTGGTTAGTCGTCTTGTCGGTGGATCCCTGACTGTGTCTTGGTTGTGTAGCCGGCGGACCGAGTGTAGTTGGGCCGACTTCTTGTCTCACCTAAGCGAATGTTAAGATTTCAAGGGCAGACCGAGCCCCCTGGAAACTTCTGAGAGCCGTTGCCTATACTGCCTTTCTTGTTGGCGTTTAATTGTGTATTTTTAATGGCTCATAGCTTATGGTTGGGATTTGTATGCTTGTAATTGTGTTTTTAAAATCAAAGGCCTTCAGCCGTTTTAAAAGTAAGTTTTCTAAATTGGGCAAGTCTAACCTTTTGGAAGATAAAGCTGTGGGCTTTCAGCCTGTTGAAAATTTATTGTAGTGTATTGTTTTTAAAAGCATCAGCCTTCATCCGCTTTAAGTTTTAAGACTCCTACTTATCAAGTGTTACATTAGGAAGATAAAGCCGTGGGTTTTCTGCGTGTTGAAAATTTATTATATTGTCTTTAAAAGCATCGGCCTTCAGCCACTTTAAGTATTATTCAAGTACTACTTTATTTCAAAACAAACCTGTGGGGGTTCTGCCTGTTGAAAATTTACTGTAATTGTGTTGTTCTTAAAAAGATCGGCCTTCAGCAGCTTCAAAATATTGGATTCTTGCTTATGAAGACTTATATCACTTGGGCTTAAATGCTATTTAAGGTTAAAAGCTTTGGGCCTTCTGCCTTGGAAAATTGGTTGCAGTTTTTTTCTAAACAAAGGCATCCGGCCGTTTTGAAGTAAGGTCTCTTATTGGTCATAAAGCTCGGGCCTTCTGCCTATTGAAAGGTTATTGTAGTTATGTTGCTTTAATTTTATGGGCCTTTTGCCGCTTTTGGAATTAAAGACGTTTTTCTGTCGATAGTCAACCTTAGAAGATGCGCTGTAATGTTTGGACAACTAAATAAAGTGTTATGTTTGGAGTGTAACTGTCAGCCGCTTATTCTGCCCCTCTTCCACAGTTGGTTGGTTGGTTGGTTTGGGGAAGGAGACCAGACAGCGTGGTCATCGGTCTCATCGGATTAGGGAAGGATTGGGAAGGAAGTCGGCCGTGCCCTTTCAGAGGAACCATCCCGGCATTTGCCCGGAGTGATTTAGGGAAATCACGGAAAACCTAAATCAGGATGGCCGGACGCGGGATTGAACCGTCGTCCTCCCGAATGCGAGTCCAGTGTGTAACCACTGCGCCACCCCGCTCGGTCTTCCACAGTTCCTACTACTTGTCCTGCCCTGTGGGCTTAGCAGGGCGTTTCAGTAGATGATGACAGATGAGAGCCAAAGAGAATATGAAAGGAAACGTGTGGTTAGTAGTCCTCCTCAGGACCAACTCGATTAACATTGGCCACTGCATGAAGATCTGTCACTTTTCACTGAGCCGAATTCATCACCAAGAGGCGAATATCTTTAAGTTTGACGCTGAAGAGTGGTGTAGGTCTAATAGCAATACTGGAGACTCACACTGAAGACAACGGAAATCTGTATAGATTGGAAAGATAATTACATGACTATACTATTGCTGGGGCAATTAACGATGAAAAGAATGGAATATGTCATTTCACAACAAACAGATTCAAAAATAATTCATAAGGACAGATCAGCACACATATTTGCTTTAGCAGTTGAGCTTTCCAGCGTCACATCTGCATAACTCCGAGAATCTGTTGGTGCTGCCCCCGCAATTGTACATGGCGGAGGGTACCCTGCGCCACAACTAGTCGTTTCCTTCCTGTTCCACTCGCAGATAGAGCGAGGGAAAACAGCTATCTATATGCCTCCGTATGAGCCGTAATTTCTCGTATCTTATCTCCGTGGTCTCTAAGCGAAATGTATGCTGGCGGCAGTAGGAGCGTTCCGCAGTCAGATTCAGTTGCCGATTCTCTAAACTTTCCCAGGAGTTCCTTCGAAATGAAAAATTAGACGTTTCAGTCAGCGCGCAGATGGGAATTTTAATAGCCATTGTCATGAATGTTAGAATATAGAAATGGATGAAAATGAACAATCTCCGTTTCGCTTACAGCGTTAAGCATGCAGGCACGTCCAAATTTGGCAGATGGAAAAAGCATTGTTCTCTTTATCTCCGCGTCGATGAATGAAAGTAGGGTACAAAGAAAAATTGTCAAGTCATTCGCAGACAGCCAACACAGACCAGTCTTAATCCAGGGTGGGACAAAATTCCTACTTGTTATGTCTGTCGCACAACCTCAAACGAGCTTTGAACGAGCAGATTGTGACATGTGTAATCCGAGAATCGATGTACCGTCCAGTGGATATCTCCAACCATAGAAAGCTGTGAGACATTTGTGGATGTTATATAATCGAATGTCTGCCCCAGGTAGCGGAGTGGTCAGCGTGACAGAATGTCAATCCAAGGGCCTGGCTTCGATTCACTCAATGAGTGAGTGTTTTGTTGTCCTAATCATCATCATTTCATCCCCATCGACGCTGAAGTGGCGTCAAATCGAAAGACTTGCACCTGGCGAACGGTCTACCCGACGGGAGGCCCTAGACACACATTTTATTTTATAAAATCGAATGCTGAAAATTTCATATCATGTGGATTTTGTCATCCGTACGTACCTATATATCAAAGAAAGAATGGAACAAAATGTACATACACGATCGGCAGTCACACAGTTACATAACAGCTCAAGATTTATTGATGGTTCTCTACTAAAACATAGAAGATAAATGGCACCAAACCGTGACTGTGTTTTATGCTTTCCAATCATAAAGCTTGGAACTGTATAAGGAAAGATTAGACAGACCCGTATATAGCGGGGAGAAACACCCATATAAATGCTGATATATTTGCTGCTTTACAAAGAAAAGCCTCAAAATATAAACTTGATAAAGTACATCAACTGTAAAAAAAGTCAGCTGGGCTCAAAGAGCTCTTGTTTAGAATCTCTGACGTAAAAAAACGAGTGTAAGCCTGCGCTTTCTGAAGACATATGGAAGCTGCAGTAATTGTTGGACTGTATCCAGAATTCCGTAAAGCTGCATGTCCGCATAGGAAACACTGGCTCCTAAAATTGTTCCATGTGTAAATTTACGCATATGTATGGATGTGGTATGAGCGGGTGTGAATTCGCTAATGCAGCTGAGGACTAACTCTGCAGCCCCAGGACCAAGAATGTGTCATGGCTCATTGGGCTTAGCGAGCCAGGTACACAGACGAGCAGTGTGGCTGGATGTGGGTAAATCGCAGTGTTGGGAATTTTGATTACTGTTACTCGGATAGTCTTTGTGCAGGAGATGCGCCAGAAGTGGCAGAGTATCAGACAAGCTGAAAGATGGCTAAGCAACAACTGTTAGAGAATCTATAGTAATTCACAGTCAGGTAATAAAGAAAATCCCAATGCTTACGTGACTGCAAGGTGTCTTTTCTCTCAGGCAGTTACATTAACGCAATTGATTTGCCTCGATCGGCAATGAATCCACAACCTCCAGTGCGGAAGGACATTTATGTTCGTCCTCCAGTGGGAATCTACAAATTAGTGAACATGTAGGACTTTGACGGGGTCTGCGTAGAAGTGGCACTAGGTGGGAATGTGAGTCATGCTGGGATAGTCCATGCATTTGCGGAGTTTACACTAAGCACCGTGTCTGTTTGGCACAGTGATTAACACAACTTCCTAGTAACCGGGAGATCCTAGATTAGAGTCCTCGTCCAGCACATATTTTCCATCACCACCATTGATTCCGGGCAAAGTCCTGTTGCAGCTGACGTCATTATTTCCTTCGTTTCCCATTTCTTTCTCCTCGTTCCTCCAAAATTGTGCATAAAATCTGAATACAACAGTGATCTCAGATAAATGAGGTAACCCAGTGCCACAACAATATTTCAATATCTTCAAAACTGCAGAAGTTAGCATTTCACAGTGAATAAACATTTACACAGTGAATGTCTAAATTGACAGCTTTTAATCGCTTCACGCTCTTTCAACAAACAATATCTCTGGTGGTATTGCATTATAGCTATCACTCCTGGAAGCTATATATCTGTATCCACATTTACAATATTTTTTAAATCTTTTTCACTATGAAAATGTAGCATTGTATAGTCCATAATAACACAACAAATGAATTCAGCAGGAATACTTCATATATTGTCATATTTGTGTACTCATTTAATGAACAGTTTACTATTTCACCAGTAAATTTCTTTACACATTGATTACAAGTGCTACTAAAGAAACATGGTAATTTAAAAGTGGTCAGTCGCTTGTGTTAGCTGCCATCACTATTGTAACGACTGCCAAAAGACACATCTATCAAGCAAGCATATGTAATTGTTTAAACAGTATTTAGCGACAACCTGTTGTCAGTTAATGTAAGTGTACCTGTGCAAGAATGCAGCTCATTTTTTTGTGAACCAACCTTTGTTTATATTTATTGTAAATGATCTGAATGTGACTGAATGTTTATAACATTTCTTTATCTAAATATTCTTGTAAAACACTGTTTTAGTCCAGGAAGTGGTCACGTTGAGTCGAATGATGTCTCCAGAACTTAAGAACGATGAATTTCTGGGGGGGGGGGGGGGGGGGGGGGACAGCCTTCAGCCAATGGAAAAGGACACAGTAGCAGAACACTATGGGAGTCAAGTGGATATAGAATATTCAAGTGAGGAGCACAAGGGAGCGATTCTGGGCACTTTTTGTGTAGATCTTGAAGAAGAGACTTTTATGTTTATGCTTAAATGAGGCAGTTATGCCTGTTGTCATCAGCACTATTCGATTATATATGTGATTGATTCTGGGTGGTGAATGGCTGCTACCGTACTTTCACTTCTGGATGTACTTTATGCATCAAGAAGTCTGAATGAGCTCCAATGTAGGACTCTCTTTCCGTTTGTATAAAACAACTAAGGATTGACAGAGTATAAATTACTATTATATGTATCACATGTGTTAATTTGTGAATAGTAATGTTGAAATCTGAACTGTTTTGATGTGGTGAATCTTTAGTGTATTGTAATCACGAAGTGAACTTAGTTTTCTCGAAACTTTGATGAATATTTAGTGTGGTGTTTTGCTGTCATTCTCATAATGCTCTCAATCTAACTTTACATCAGTTGGTAAGGGTATTTTACGTCTGTACTATATGCAGTTCTGGTTTGCTCGTATGGCCTTCTGGTCCGAAGAGAAACTACTCTACAGAAAACTGTTACGTATTGTTGCAATTGGGAGCTGGTCCAGGACATGAATCTAATCCCTTTGGAATTCCAATTGTAACTGTAACACCGAACAGTAAGCTGGTTCCAAAGCTTTGATGTGGTGAATTCATATGAAGTTCCACTTTGCAGCGGCCAACAGCAGCGGAGACCCCGATGTCAGTGCGAATGGTAATGTCTCCCAGGGCAACGCGGACTACCGCTGGCTACTTCGAGTTAATCGGCATTGACAGCATCTATAATTTCGGCAGCAGCAGAATAGCAGAAGCAGGCAGCATAAGCAATTTAAGTACATGCGCCGATAGTGTTAATATCTGTGAACATACAGGGACGTCGTCAGTGACGGAGCTTCCAACGATTAAACAATCATCCAGTCTGTGTGGTTCAGATAAAGTTAGTGGGCTAGTGCGGCCTAAATCAGAAGATGGTAGTACAGACAGGGACAACATCAGTAATAAAACATCACAGAAGGTAAATGCAATTGAGGATTATTTCAATGGTTTGATTAAGGGAAATTCTAACGTGTTTGAAATCCAAGATAGGAGTACTGGGAATAGATATAGGCTCTGTAGAGACAAAAATTAAGGATGTAGAATCAGTGATTGATAACATATTGATAAAGTAAAGACCAGAGAAGCACAAAGTGTAAAAGCTGAGGCAGGAAAAATTAAATCTGATATAGAATGAGTGATCGATCGAAAATTAGAGGTCATAAGGGCAGAATTCGTGAGGAGGCTGGCCTGGTTAACTCCAGAGTCGACACAGAAAAAATATTTCGGGATAACGTTGGGAAAGGTACAGGACGAGCTTGGCGGTGATGTTAAGAATTGTATACTGAGGCAAAATACACTTGAGGAAGTGACCACTAATTCGATTAACAATTTATCAGGTAGACAACTAGAATGTGAAAAGTATGAGTTTGAAAATAGGGAACATTCCGAATCAGCATTAAATAAAGAAGCTGTGCAGCATAAACGGCAGATTAAGAAGTATGAGCAGAATTAAAGACAGGCTACTATTGCCTTAGGTGTTCCGTGGGGTAATTCAGGAAGGACGAAGTACTTTTTGAATGATGAAATACACCATGCAGTTGATTTTGTTGCTGCTTTTGGAGATAGTTTCGAGTGAGAAATGTCGTAAAAAGCAAAACTCAAGTTCGCGAAAAGACACCTTGAGAGAAACGCATAATCATGGGCACATTTTATAGGTGCTTCGTACACTGCCTGCGACTTGTTTGAGAGTTGTAACCTGAACAAATTCTGGACTGAAGCGAAGCAAAAGCGACTTCAGAAAGAGTTCCTAAGCAGACCCTGTTTCAGACAAAGCAGTGGGTGGATTCGGAATCTTTGTGGGTGTTGAACTGGCTAAGTTGACGAATGTAAATTTTTCTCTGCGAATGTGGATGGAGGTTACGACGCTTAGGAGAGGCTTACTGGAACGTTTACAATGGGATCTTGTACATTGTCCGACGATTTCCATCGATGAATACATTGATGTTACTGAGAAGCCTGAACAAATGTTGCAATTCAATGGGAACAGCGGGCAGGGAAATGGATACCAGAACGGGAATTATAATAATCACTAAAATAATTATAACTGCATCGGTAACAATTTTCAAAGAGGAAATGGAAATTGGAATTCTCACAACGGAAATCAAAACCGCAAGTGAAGATTTGATGGGCCAGAGCCTTACGAATGCAGCGCCAAAATACGAGGTCAGGAAATTTGGAGATCGTAGCATCGCAGGACTGGAGGTGGCGAAATAAAGAGGCACTGTAAAAGACACGTTATTTTAAAAATTGAGCACGCCACGAATATTGGAGATGGAAGTTATAAGAAATAAAAATAAAATAGGAAATAGTTTCATGAAGAGCGACCATAAAGAGGGCGCAAGAAAACTTGTAAAAGTGTTGAGATATCCGATTATGGTTTGGAGCAGGAGAATTTATTATTTGAAAGGGAAGTGAATTATGGAATGAATGTATGTTTGGTGGAAAATTCTGCGAACGGAAGAGAGAATGATGTAGAAGTGAATTTATTGAAGGCATTCTAATGAAGAAATGATTACAGAAATGTAGTTGAAAGTAATGTAGATGCTATGTCGACGGAAGTATGTGAGGATATTTGTGGAGGCGGCGTAGCCATGATCTCGTCAGCTGGTGAAGAATTTTATTATGTACCAGTGGAAATGTGTGATTTATGGTTGAAGGGCAGTAAAGGTGATGTTTCAGATGTTGATGCTGTGAAGGTTGAAGTTACTCATTTAGATATCTCGGAAGAAGAAATTTGTGCATTTATTTATATTGATGAAAGTGAACCAGTGGCTCTTGTTGAAAGCGTGAATTATAAGCAAATGTGGAAGGATGAATGTGAAAATGTGTTAGACGGCGTATTAAAGAAGAAAGTGGAGTAGCCATCAGAGAGCATTTTTCTAGAGAAATTGAAATGTGCCAGTATTAAACCCTCTATAAGAAAGGTGATATCAATAATTTCAGTAATTACCGACCTGTTTCACTAGTGACACCATTTTTCAAAATTTTTGAGAAGGTGATGTGTTGCAAAATAGTATCCCAGCAGGCAACAGTAATATACTCAGTAAATCACAGTCCGGAGATGGCAAGTGTCGCTCAACTGAGAATGCAATTTACGTGTTCACTCAACACATTTAAGAAGCGTTAAATGACAAACCAACACCATTTGGTATTTTCTGTGACTTATCCAAGGCAGTTGACCGAGTGAATCACCATGTTATCCAAGATGAACTGAGATTTTATGGAGCTAATAGTATATCCAACCACTGGAAAATGTTGTGTCGAACCGAAAGAATGCAGAAAGCTGTACTTTGTAATTCAATCAATGTGCTCAGGGAAATTTCTTTTTACTCGGAAGAAGTCATATGTTGTCCTCGAGGCCCAATCTTAGGTCCACCATGTATATAAACAACCTTCCATCTAATATACAAGAATCTGTATTAGTTTTTGCAATCAGTCGAAACAGACACACACCAACAGAGCAAATATTTAACAATGTTCTTAAAAGTGTTATTGGCTGGTTTTCTGGGAATCGTGTCACTCTCAATAAAAAAAAAACAAAAAACAACACGTTCTGTATTGCACATCTAGAGGTAATACACCAATGACACGAAAGAGTAACACATGATGAAGCAATGATAAATAGGGAGGAAACTTCAAAATTCTATTTTTCCATATTGATCAGAATCTGAAACGGAAAAAACCCGTTCTGGAACTCCGAAACTAATTTAATTCGGCCACATCTGCAACTGAAATTATTACAAATCTAGAAGTAAAATATCTGTACGTAGACATAATCTGCATACCTTCATTTAGTAACATGATATGGAATAACGTTCTGGGGTAAATCGTCATTAAGAAGGGAAGTCTTCATCCCTCAAAAACATACTTTAAGAATACTAAAAATAATACGTAGTGCTCACCATGATCGTCTTTTAGATATATGTTTAACAAATTAGGCTTTTGACTACTGCTTCACAGTATATTGATTCCTTAATGAGGTTGTTGTACATAATCCGCTGTAGTTAAAAAGGAACAATGATGTACATAATTATAATACCAGAAGCAAAAACTAAATTTGTTTATGTGCATTAACGTTGTCTTTAACACAAGAAAGGGTGCACAAGGCTGCAAATAAACTTTTTATCACTTACCTAGCGACATGACATGTTTGACAGACAGCAAAGTTATATTTAAAACAAAGTGAAAAGTTTCTCTTTGACAATGGAACTATCTATATTACTTTCATGTGTGAAAGGGGGTGTGTAGTATATACAGACTTTGGATAATCGTTTGGATTTTGTTTAAGAAATACACTACTGGCCATTAAAATTTCTACACCACGAAGATGACGTGCTACAGGTGCGAAATTTAATCGACGTGAAGAAGATATTGAGACATGCAAATGATTTGCTTTTCAGAGCTTTCACACAAGGTTGCCGCCGGTGGCGACACCTACAACGTGCTAACATGACGAAAGTTTCCAACCGATTTCTCATACACAAACAGCAGTTGGCCGGCGTTGCCTGGTGAAATGTTGTTGTGATGCCTCGTGTAAGGAGGAGAAATGCGTACCATCACGTTTCCGACTTTAATAAAGGTCGGATTGTAGCCTATCGCGATTGCGGTTTATCGTATCGCGACACTGCTGCTCGCGTTAGACGAGATCCAATGACTGTTAGCAGAATATGGAATCGGTGGGTTCAGGAGGGTAATACGGAACGCCGTGCTGGATCCCAACGGCCTCCTATCACTAGCAGTCGAGCTGACAGGCATCTTATCCGCATGGCTGTAACGAATCGTGCAGCCACGTCTCGGTCCCTGAGTCAACAGATGGGGACGTTTGCAAGACAACAACCATCTGCACGAACAGTTCGACGACGTTTGCAGCAGCATGGACTATCAGCTCGGAGATGGTGTACTCAACGACGAACCTGAGAGCACGAATGGCAAAACGTCATTTTTTCGGATGAATCCATGTTCTGTTTACAGCATCATGATGGTCGCATCCGTGTTTGGCGACATCGCGGTGAACGCACATTGGAAGCGTGTATTCGTCATCGCCATACTGGCGTATCACCCGGCGTGATGGTATGGGGTGCCATTGGTTACACGTCTCGGTCACCTCTTCTTCGCATTGACGGCACATTTCAGATGTGTTACGACCCGTGGCTCTACCCTTCATTCGATCCCTCCGCAACCATACATTTCAGCAGGATAATGCACGACCGCATGTTGCAGGTCGTGTACGGGCCTTTCTGGATACAGAAAATGTTCGACTGCTGCCCTGGTCAGCACATTCACCAGATCTCTCACCAATTGAAAACGTCTGGTCAATGGTGTCCGAGCAACTGGCTCGTCACAATACGCCAGTCACTACTCTTGATGAACTGTGGTATGGTGTTGACGCTTCGTGGGCAGCTGTACCTGTACACGCCATCCAAGCTCTGTTTGACTCAGTGTCTAGGCGTATCAAGGCCGTTATTACGGCCAGAGGTGGTTGTTCTGGGTACTTATTTCTCAGGATCTATGAAACCAAACTGCGTAAAAATGTAATCATATGTCAGTTCTAGTACAATATATTCGTCCAATGAATACCCGTTTATCATCTACATTTCTTCTTGGTGTAGCAGTTTTAATGGCCAGTAGTGAAAGTGACATTAGCCTCCTGATACACTCTTCGCGTCCCTCCCGGTATGACGACTATAAGGTGGTGACATATTAGTTTTGTACAGTCTAAAGAAAAACGATGTTTCATTCCACATCACAATGATTGTTTGTCCTAACTATTACTTTTAAGTATTTTTACAGTTTCTGTGATGGTGAACGGTGATCTAAGCTGGAAGATGCTAATACTGTGATGCCACTGACTGGCCTCTATTACAGCAGCTTTTAAAGCCTATCGCATTTCAATAACAGATCCTGAATTCATTCTGGATTTATTACACTAAGTCTGGTATCTTAAAAAACATCACTGAATTATACAGCCCATACAGGCGTCTGATTCATGGTCACACATCAGCACGTTAGCATTGAATCGGCGACCACTGGTTACGCCGATTATCGTCCTAGACCACATTATTAGGATAATTTCGCTTTCTCTAATTGCAAGTTAACAAATAATTGTCCTTTAACCTTTTCTTTGACGGAAAGAGAAATTATAATGGCGAATCCATGACCTCATTTGTCGATATTTTACATTGTCTGTTTTTTATGTTTCATGTCCAACTAATGTAGGCTAAACACTATGGAATAAATATCAAAGAAAAAGTAAATGGAAGAGGAAATAAATAGATCAACTTACATTACAAAAATGAATTAAGGAGAATTATCAACACATTGTTTTATGCGTGTTCCATAATTATTAATTTAGTTAATTGTAAACGTAAAGCACCGTTACTGGGTAGATGCTTTTTTAGATCATAACTTATTCAAAATTCTCTTAAACATATTTTGCTTACATTTTGTATTATGGTAAGAAGGGGAAAGATTACTAAAATGTTTACACAAGAAAGCAATAACATGGAGGTTGACTTAGAATAAAGCGAATTTTCTAACGCAGGTATCGAAAATTCAGAAATTTCAGAATGAAACCTAGAACAGCGCTATGAAATCGATACATATACTGTATCTGATGATCATGTATATGAAGTTGATGTACATACACATAATCGGTCGAGTAATGTAAATATGCAACCTGATAATGTTTCATATGACGTTAATGTTCCAACGGATCATATTTCACTTGAATTAAATGTGCTAGTAGGTGTTTAGCCAGGTGATCCAATCACACTATTGTTACGAAATTTTAAAGTAACAGAAAGCAACATATTAGCGCAATTGCAGAAGCATTCCGTGCAGTTGAAGAAGCGATAAAGTGATATAAGATAATTGACTACTAATTTTAACAATATATCACTGCAGTTTAATGCTTTAACAGGTGAAGATACACAACTAGAAACAGCCTACAAAGGTCCTACGGAAGACATAGGGTCTTTGTCTAAGCAACAAAAATAAAGATAATGTACGAAAATTGGAAAATGAAGTTGCTTTCGTGGAAGACAGTGGCTGAAGTACAGAAACGATTCGATGATCAGTGGATGTTCTTTGTTGATCACTTTTTGCACTGGCTTCCACACAAGAATCTAGAAACTGATACCAAACTTGATTCAGTATTAGAATGGGTGGTAAATGAGTTGGTTACAGCTGAAATGTCTGAATGGGACAACTTTGGTGAACCAATAAAATCAGAATTAGCACAAATAAAATCAACTTTGAGCAAATATTTCCCATAAAAGTGTGATCAAGCTTCAACGCAAATCACAATCATGCGACTGTCTGCAGTTAGAGGAATAGCTCAAGCCACCCAACCAGCTGCTAATAGAACATGTGAGAATCAAAATAGCATAATAAAATGAATTACACTGATTTATCATTGAATCATGTATTGTACGAAGTGGAAGTTGTACCATCATTATCCTCCATTCTGCTGGAAGACGCTTTCATTGGGCACAAACAATGCCAGGTCGCCGGCCGGAGTGGCCAGAAATAGCCGGTAAGACCTGGCGGCGATTCCAACCGTTTTCCCGAAAGACGTGTCGGAGATGGCTTAGTTCTAGTGGCAGATTTTTAGCATCTGAGACGACTTTAGCACGGAGGACGAGGGTGTTCAGGATTGTGGTGGCTAAGAGCGTGCAGATAGCGATTCGTGTCTGTAGGTGTCCTGTAAACACTGTGGCTGAAGTGTCCATTGGTTTTCTGGTGAACGAGGACGTCAAGAAAGGGCAATGTACCATCTATCTCTATTTCCACCATAAACCTAATGTGGTCGTGAATACCATTCAGATTTTCTAATAATTTTCCCAGTTTTTCACGTCGGTAGGTCCAGATGATGGAAGTGTCGTCAACTTAACTACGAAAGCAACTCGGATTATTTGAAGCCATGTCCAAAACGATATCTTCAAATTTTTCCACAGTGCATGGAGCATCGCCACGCCGGCCAACTGGTCGAAATACTGGCCGCCATATGGGAAACACGACGAAGGAATCCCGAGAACATCTTAATAATTCGTATGTACCTCGACGAGAAGGAAACGTGGTGGAGCAACGCTTGAGGAAGCTGCGTCTTAAGAAGGCTAACCTACTAAGCTCTGTAACCTCTCTGCTACGCTGTTGAGTTGAGAACACTATTCCTCTATTTGCCATGGTGAGCGGTCACATCAACACTTTGGCAGCCAGAAGAATCTATCGCCGTGCCAGCTCTGCCCAGCTGGAGGAAAGGTTACATTTCAGTATGAGGCACCTGGCTTCTGATTGCCACGAGATACTTGCTGCCCACCTGTCACAGAATAAGACCACAGAGACATAAAGGGAACTTCATCAGACTCTCTCAACAACAACTCGGCACAGAACGAGAATCATCATAACGAACTGCCGTCAATAAGACAGAGAGAGATAGTGACAGGAGTGCCATTTCAGGACTTAAGAAAGGTCTTAACTTTGCACCGGAATATATAAGTATCCCTTTCTATGACATTGTAAGTGGGGTTGAACAAGCAATCGGCAAGATGCCTAGTGGAAGTGCAGACGAAATTAGTCACGAAACGTGGCGGACTATATCAAAATCTAAGCCACAACCATCTGCCTTGACTATGGCCGGACGCAACGCTTTCCACGCACTCTGGAATCACCCTGACATCGCCATTCTGACAGCTGACAAGGACAATACATCCGTCATTCTGAATAAAGCTGAGTACGACGCTAAAATTCAGATGATTCTCGAGGAGGATACCTACCGGAAACTGCAACTGGACCCGACGACAAGAATGGTGAGGAAAACATCAGAGCCACTGAATCTCCTCTCTCAGACGCCGAGACAGCCTACGCTTTTCACAAAAGGTGTCCTCCTCTTCGCCCCATTGGGAACACTATTTTGTGTTCAACTTGCATACTGGCAAAAACATCTGATCAGCTTCCTTACACCGCATGTGGATCGCTGCCCGCATCATATCAGAACACCGACGATTTTATCAAATGAGTTAAATACCTACATCTTGAGCCAGGTGATAAAAAGGTCGGTTTTGATGTGGCCTCCCTGTTTACGAGTGTTCCTGTCAAAGACTGCATAGATATTATCTCCCAGGTTTTCGATAGAACAACTGTGGGACTCTTTAAGCACTCTTTGGCATCGTCGCATTTTCTATGCGGCGGCCAGTATTTTGATAAGTTGGACGGCGTGGCGATGGGAAGCCCGTTGACTCCATCCCTAGCCACCAACCTATTGCCGAGAAATTTGAAGATATCGTTTCGTACACGGCTCCAAATAATCCAAATTTCCTTTATCGTTACGTCAGCGACACTTATACCATGTAAACGCGGAGAATTTCTATAACTTGTGAACGGTATTCACGACAACATTACGTTTACGATGGAAGTAGAGATGTGCGTAGAAGGTGCATTATGCTTCCTTGACGTCCTCGTTCGCCGGCAAACCAATGGATACCTCAACCACACTGTGCACAGGAGACTTACACGTACGGATAGGTGTCTGCATGCTCATACCATTCGGCACAAAAACGTGGCACTCTGAACACCCTGATCCACCGTGTTATAGTAGTTTCAGACGTTGAAAATCTGCCACTAGAATGAGACACCTCCAAAAAATCGCCCAGGAAAACGGATACAATCTCTACTAGGTATCACAGGCTATACCTGGTGAGACACTTAGGAAAACACCTCTGCAGAAGAGAACATAAAACTTGCGTTTTTTCCTTCTGTGGCGCCGTCTCGGGAAAAATTGGCCAGCTCCTGAAGAGAGACAACACGTCATCAGTGTTCAGGCCCTAGCAGAAATATGACAGCTGGTTGGACCTATGAACGACGGTCTAGGGCTTACAACGCCTGGAGTGTAGAAAATACCATGTCACTGTTGCAGCTAATATCTCGAGCAAACAGTGCGCACTGTGGAGCAATGCCCGATGGAACATGGGAACATGGGGGGAGGGGGGGGTGGTTAAGCCTACGCCACTCTACGCCATAGAATATCGACACCGAGTTCTATTCGAGGAAACATCTGTATTTACGAGGACGAAGGGATTTTGGGATTGCATCATAAAAGAAATGGCAACTGTGAAAATGTCTGCAGCTCACAATAGTCTGGGCCAGGAATTCGGGAGATTGAAGCGGGCGCGGTAGACATGGGAAGAGAACATTATAACAGATGGTGAGGAGGAGGGCACCACTGAGATAACAGCGAGCAGCGCTGATAAAAAGTAAAACGTGGTCGACATCCACGCGTCGTTCGCTAAAGCTCAGACGACAAACACAAACGAGAATGTAAGTGCTTAAAAAAAAGGGCATTCCGTCAGGAAACGGCGCACCGTCAAAGGTTGAACGCACAGAGTGGTGGGGAAGCACCACTTAACAGACGGCGATGGCTAAAAAGACAGTGCCTGATACGCAGCCTAGCTAAAAAGATCTACTCACGGCGAGATGGCCGAGAGGAAGTCGTCCAAGCTGCCGGGAGAGGCTTAATAACCCAGAGCTTGTTCCCATGAACGTGGGACAAGTGGTGATGCCGAAGTGTCACCACTTGCTGACAGACGGCAACACAGAGATCATCGGAGGTAATATAAGAACTAGCGGACCGAGATACGAGACTGCAGCCTTGGCAGCAGCTCAGCGGCCTCGTTTCCTGTCAGACATGCGTGACCAGGAACCCACATAAACATCACAGTGGCTCCATCAAGGGTGAGCAAGTGAGAGCTTTCCTGAACCTGTTGCACTAAGGGATGGACGGTGTACAGCACATGGAGGTTTTGAAGGCCACTGCGAAAGTCGGAGCAGATGACGCAATTGAAAAGCCTGTGTCGCCGAATGTACTGCGTGGCCTGATACAGGGTGAAGTGCTCTGTTGTAAATACTGCGCAGTGTTCCGGAAGCCGATACCGGAAAACGACGGTGCCAATGGCACTGGAGTAGTGTCCTTAGGAAGCGAATGAAGGCCAAAGTGAACACGGGCTGCTGGATGAATCTAAGGTGGTGAACGGTTCACACCCATCGGAAAAGCGGCAGGTAATGTGAAGTTAAACTTCCGGGGCTAGACACGAAAGCGAACTCCAGGAGGTTATAGAGAAGAGGGACGCGCCCCATACTTGCCATCAAAGAAGTCATCCAAGGAGGTGGTATAGGATTGGTGGCCACGCATGGCAGACAAACGATATGCATATGTGCTAAGGAGAAGGTGACAGCGGTAGTTTGGCAGCTTCTGCATACAGACTCTCAACCAGGCTAGTGTAAAGGGCGGCAGTGGCCAAACGGATGCCACGATGGTGGACAGTATTGAGACGGCGTAAGAGGGACGAACGTGAATATGTATAAACGAAACACCCATATTCTAGTTTCGAACGGACAACGAACCGGTAGAAGCGGAGGAGGGTAGTTCGATCGGCCCTCCAGGAAGTACCACTGAGGACACGTAGGACATAGAGGGACCACATACAGCGGGCTGCCTGGTGGGGGAACCAAGAACGTTCCCTATCGAGCACGAGCCTCAGGAATTTCGTAGTTTCAACTAACGGAAGAGCAACAGCTCCAAGATGTAAGGGCAGAGGAAGAAACCAACTGCGCAGTCAGAAATTCATACACGCTATGGTCGCAGGCTCGAATCCTGCCTCGGGCATGGATGTGTGTGATGCCCTTCGATTAGTTAGGTTTAAGCAGTTATAAGTGTTAGGGGACTGATGACCTCAGATGTTAAGTCCCATAGTGCTCAGAGACATTTGAACCATTTGAAATTCATACAAACTGTTTTGTCAGTCGAAAAACGGAACTTATTGTCGATGAGTGAAGAAGATCGAGACATCGCTGAAGACGCCACTCAATGAGACAAGTCCGTGGAGAACTGGAATAGATGGCAAAATCGTCAACGAATAGGGAGCCGGAGATCAACGGCGGGAGACAGGTCATAATAGGGTTAATGGCAATAGCAAAAAGGACGAAGCTCAGAACTGAACCCTGAGGAACACCATTTTCCTGGATAAAGGTTTCCGAAATGGTAGTATTGACACGTACCTTGAAATGGTTCAAATGGCTCTGAGCACTATGGGACTTAACATCTCAGGTCATCAGTCCCCTACAACTTAGAACTACTTAAACCTAACTAATTTAAGGACGTCACACACATCCATGCCCGAAGCAGGATTCGAACCGGCGACCGTAGCGGTCGCGCGGTTCCAGACAGAAGCGCCTAGAACCGCTCGGCTACCAACGGCCGGCTACCTTGAAACCTCGTTTTTTTTTAAAAAAAAAAAAAGTGAAGGAAACGGAGTATGCGGCCACGTAAGCCCCAAGTGTAGTGGGTATGGAGTATATCAGTCCTCTAGCAGGTGTCGCAGGCTTTCTCCAAATTGAAAAAAAAAAAACGGCCACAGTCTGGGTTTTCCGCAGAAAACCATTCATGACATGGGTGTACAAAGCGACGGTGCGCTCGAAATCCACATTGTGCGTCCGCAAGATGGCACCTCAAGGTGTTTGGGATAGCATGAGGGTCCACTATGGAGATCGTCTGCTACTGAAGCCTGAAATTAAGGAATGGACCTTGGTCCCAGAGAGCCATTGAAGGGTAGCCCACACGACGGAAGGTGGAGTGGAACTGTTAAAAAAACTAGTGAATGATTTCCAGCTATCATTTTTGCTATCCCGAAGAACGCGACGACACTGTGCACGCAACTGTTTATAATGAGCGCAGTTTGCCATCATATGATGGCGGTTAAAAACGCTGAGAACACGTCTCCACGTGCTAATTGCGTTGTGGCACGCCTCAGTCCACCAAGACATGGGGTAGTAAAGACGAAGTGCGAGGTTTGGAACGTTCTTCAAAGGATAGCGTTTGTAAGATATTCTACCTAGTCATCGCAACTTGGGAAATTTTGTTCGCCGAAGGTAGGCAGGGAGGAGTAAAGCCTCAAGAAAGCTGCCATTTGGGTGTGCATGTAGGTGCCGTTGGAGTCAGCAAACGGATAGCACATGGGAAATGGCCGCACGAGTATGTGTCAGAGAGAGTGGACCACTCGAGACTAAGGGCAAGCTATGGAGTGCAGAAGGAAAGGTCCAAATTGGAATATGTGTGTGTGGAGTCTGAAATGAACGTGGGAACTCCTGTGTTAAGGCAGAGGAGGTTAAGTTGACTGAGTAGGTCAGCCAAGAGGGTACCTCTTTGACAGGTTCTGGGATGGTGTGCATTATAATCACCGAGCAGCGGAAAATGGTGAGGTAGCTGCCCAGTAAGCTGGAGGACGTCTGCCCTGGTGACATCGAATGACGGAGGGACGTAAATGGTATGAAGGGAAAAGGTCAAGTAGGAAGGAAAAGGTGAACTGCAACCGCTTGAAGACGGGTAGTCAGGGAGGTGAGCTGACTATGAACGTCATCCTGTATGAGTAGCATGACTCCTTCATCAGATGGAATGATGTCCTCCGGGGAGCGGGGGGGGGGGGGGGGGCCGGAAGGGAGTATGAGTATCAAAAGGCATCGGGAAGGAATGCGAGTACTCAAAGAGGTCGTGAGGACGGAATTTTGTTTCCTGGGGGCACGGAATAAATGGACGCTGGATTCTAAGCACAGCCATAAATCATGAATCCTCTTTTTTTTCATCGAAGGCCACGAACGTTGAAGGATAATCATAACGAGGAAAGGGGAGGAGGGAACAGAGTGCCTTTGTTTGACTTCTTGGAGCCTTTCTGGTTGCCAGAGGAAGACTCAGATGTTTGTTAGCTGAAGGGACGTAGGTAGTCTTCGTGGGAGTATTCCTGGTGTCCTCTCCGGCTTGCCGATTGTGAAGCAGGTGAAAGTTTAGTGGCTCGCTGTACAGCTGCAAGAGGAAACGGCGAAACGACGATGCTGCCATCACACTGGGGGATTTCAAAACCGCAGGGCTGAATTTCAGAGCGCATGCTTGAGTGGCCATGTCCTCATGGAGCGAGATGTGGGAAGAACAGTACGGTAAGTGCCAGATGGTAGGACGCAGGGTTTCCAGCCAGTAACTTGCAGGCGACCAGGTAAGGCACTTTTTCCTTTACCCGGATCTCCTGGACAGCCCACTAATCGAGACGGGACAATCTCGACAGGAAGCACCATGGTGGCCATTACAGTTGATACAGTGGGGAGAAGGAGGCAGACAGTCGCCGTCATGAGCATCCCCACCACAGGTTACAAATTTGGCCGGGTGTCGACAGGAGATTCGAGTGTGGTTGAAACGATGACACTGGTAGCAGTGCTTCAGGTTCAGAGTGTCCGGTCGGACTGTGGGAACTTCGTAGCCTGCTTTGATCTTGGACAGAAGCACCACTCTATCAGAAGTTAGAAAAAGAGTGCGTGTATCTACTTTTTTCACCATCCAATGGAATGCAATGACATCCTCATCAGAGAGGTACGTTTGGATTTCTGCCTCAGTCAGATCATCGAACAACCTAGTGTAAATAACACCACGGGAAGAATTCAGAGTTCCATGGGACTCGACACGAACAGAATAGCAATGGAGAAGTGAAGGTAGTATCCAAAGGCAAAGTGCCATGGCGAAAACGAGCGCAGGATTACACAGGGCCGGCAACTGCATCAGCACTTTTCTGAATAAGAAACGGATTTACTGTTGCAAAGGACTGAACGTCTTCAATACGTGAAACCACGAGGAACTGTAGTGCAGCTGGGAAGGACTTTGAATCGGTAGCTTCATTCTGTTTACGTTTGGTAGACGTGGACTGTGAAGATGATGATTGACTCATTGTGAGAAATTCCCCCATGATTGCCAGCATCTCCAGTGACACGCTCCTCCCAACTGGAGGCCCAATTGTTCACACCTCAGCTCACACCTCCCTAACATTTGACAGAGCGATCAATCGGCAATTTGGGAAGGCGATCACTATTTCTTGAGACTGGCCTGCACCGGGGGTACTTTTGAACGCTACCTGTCGACCTGGGGCTGGGAATTACGCGAACCCAGTCAAATGTTACGCTTTAGACGCGTGGGTTGGCTTTCAGGAGCGCACAGGGAGGAAGAATAAGAAGAGGAGCCTCAAACGCCGAAGCGGAGGAAGGCTAGAAAGTGAACGAAGAAAGAAAAAAGGAACGAAAAACAGTGATGAGACTGTTCTGATGTCAGTTACTGAAAATGCACAACGCATCCCCAAAAACACTCGAGAGATGTTCCCCAAGGGAGGAGAAAGGAATAAAAAGAGGATAGAATGCAGCACGAAAGAGAAAAGACGCTGAAAAGGCTGGGGCCCCGTTGTGGCCAAGCAAGTACCCGCCAAAGAGCAGCGACCCACCCTGGGACTATGCCTGTTCGTAATTTTGTGGGTTCTGCTGTCTAATGTTTATTTACCAAGGAGTTTTTCTGAGAAAAGGGCGTAAAATTAGACTTTTCTTTGGGTAAATTCTATTTGTTCACTGAGGTCAAAGAGAGCGTAGTTGATTTCATGCTCCAGTAAGACATGGTAAATATTACCAAGGCATTTAGATAAAATTTGTGAAAAGAAAAGATGCACCAGAAACTGATTCTTCATGTCTCTGTGGTCAGAATGAAAACAAAAATTCTTACATCCATGATACAGTAATGGTATCATCCTACCTCAGTTCACAACAACAACTAAAATTACTTACAAATTATTTACATGTGTCTGAAAAAAAACAGGTATAATAAATATGTGTGTATACCATATGGACATGATGTCACATTATATATTTTGCGTAAAGTCTTAGTCCATCGCATGGTTGAAACGAGAGGCTGTTGTCGGAGAAATAAAATGAAAGCCACTAGAATGTCATTCAGCCATCTCAGTCACTCTACCGCAGTCCATTACTAGCAGAACATAGGCCTCAGAGTAAGATTCCTTTGGTCCTGGGTGCATGTGATATTAATGAGATCACTGTGCCAATCTGTACACAACCTGAAAATTTAACTTATCTATTGCATAAATGTCATAGTGTACAGTTTTTTACTACTGCTGATCCGGGATCTTCCGCTCGGTTGGTCCTGTCATCTAACAAATCTAGGATGTATGTGGAGTTTGTCCACGCTGGCAGAAACCAATTTTGTGTCTTCCTATTCCTCTGTACGTCCTGCTGTACTACGTTCGGTTATAGGACCCGATCTGCAAAACGAAGTGACACTGTGGTTGATGACGTCTTAATTGCTACTGTTGCATAAGAGGAACAGCTTGATTTAGATATAGAACATTATGTAAAAATTCATAGCCTGGAGTGACAGCCAACACACACAAATGACAGTTTGATCAGGAAGAAATTAAGTTGCTGATAGCCGCCTCCCCTTGGCTAGGTTGGAGAACCGATGTGAGACGCACTCCTGCCACTAAAAAAAATAATCGGTGAAAATAGCCGGGTGCTGCAAGACGGGGGTGGAGGGGAATAGCATCTTAGCATCTTATAAGAGAAGGAGGCATCAGTTTGGTACGAAGGAATGAGTGAGGGTCACGATTGGCGGATGCGAGTCGACCCTTCGGAGCTCTTCGACGGAGGACAATGAGCCACATTTCCAGCCAAATAGCAGAAAAGTGAATTTGATTGGCGAAGTCCTTATTCTCATGAGGAGTATTACAGTGTCCTAGACAGTGTTCTGCACTAGGTATGAACTGCAGGCGATTTGGTGGCATATCGTGGGAAGAACCGCTTTTGTAACGAGAGCGGGAATTCGCTTCAGGGACAGCACACGCAGATGCCGTGAGCCTTGTTGGAAACCAGCGTACGGCGTGAAAAGGACTCTCTTGTAGGTGGCGAAAGAGGACCTACAGCGTTGGAGCGACTTAAAGACTTCGCCGACAAGAGTCAGTGAAGAATCTCACTTTTAGAATTTGCAAAGTGTCGATTTCGGCACTAGGAGCGAGTTACGCTGTTTCTCTGTAAGCAGAGCGACGATTGTTTGCTTCTCTATGAGACTGAGGTATATTGAAGTACTTCTGTATGAACGAATATTTGAGTTTGTTTTCCTGGATTATGAGCACACACCAAAACCTTGACTTGCTTTCTGTGTCATGCCTAAGTACTTACTACGTCCTGTGTGTAGACAGGATTTATAGGTAGGCCACGTCATCCTCTGGACGGCGACCAATGGCACCGAGCAGATCGACGTTACAGTACCTCTCCTCACAGCACTGTAATTGGCGATATACGTGGGGAAACATTCACAGTAAATGTGTTAAGTTTCATTTGCTTGTTCTCTGAGCTGTATACTGTCACTTCAGTAAGGTCTTTGTTTTACGGGACTAATTTAGTGTGACTCTCTAATAAACGGGGGTGCCCGTCCGGTTAACCGTGCGGCCTAACGCACTGCTTTCCGGGTGGGAAGACGTGCCGGTCCCCTGCACGACTCCGCCCGGTGTTCCGGCCAGTCTGTAGATGGTTTTTAAGACGGTTTTCCATCTCCCCTGGCGAATGCGGGCTGGTTCCCCTTATTCCGCCTCAGTCACACTATGTCGGCGATTGCTGTGCAAACACTTACTGCTGTAGCCTGTTGTGTGGTTGTGAACCACTGAGGGCTATAGCAGGGACGAAGCCTCTCCATCGTTTCTAGGTCCCCAGCTCCATACAATACGATAAACGGAGGTTTATAAATAGTCTTTACGCCGTGTTTGCGGCAATTCGGTCCGTCACTCTTTGAATGTATGAGATAAAGACTGTACCAACATTTCTTTGTCCGATGTGTCAGTTTGCCGACTGTTGACTTTGTGACACTTACTATGGAAGTCGTGGAGTCCCCATTGCTCCTCAGAACGGTTTCCAGGTCTTATATCGTCACTGACTGACGTGCTGCAGCTCCCATATCCGTCCTGCTTGTGTTACGAGGATATCGATCTCCTAATTAAGCTGGAGTAGAATGTCATCACGACTAGATACAACATCTAATGAAGTCCTGTAGGTGTAGTTTAACAATGGCAGGGCTATTTTAATTCATTTATAGGCTCGACATTTCCACTGCGGACACAACATTAAGCAACCATGCATTCGCACGCTGTATGCACACCACACACCCGGAGGTTTATACACTGAAGCTCCAAAGAAACTG